>NC_141002.1:11694687-12894687 GCF_052327205.1 Somniosus microcephalus | reverse complement strand
CCTTGATGTGATGAGAACCACCATGTCGCAGGCGATGGCGATGATGTGCTCTTCCATGGAAAGGATGGCCACCTGCATGGAGCAGCAAATGCACCAGTCCAACGAGAACATGCTTGCTGTGGACAACAGATTGCAGATGCTCATTGACCTCATCTCGAGGAGGAATGTAAAGGTAGACATAGGCCTTCATCGCCCCACCGATGTGCAGCAAGGTGCTTTCCAGTTCTTAGCTAGCAGGCAAGTGTGAGTGGCCCATGAGAGGGATGATGGTGACAGGGGACGTGGAAGAGCTCCCACTTCTCCCCCGTTGCCTCCCTCTCAGTCGGAGCCCCACATGCTGCCTCAGATCCCAATGGTCGAGTCTGCCTCTGCATAGTTGCAGGAGGAGGAGTCTTTGGCAGGACCCTCACAGGCTCTAAAACCCAGAAGACATCTGAAAAAGTGTCAAAGCAGTTGCAGCAGGGAAGTGAGCAGCCTGCCTCTGCCTCTTCTGAGTCCACAGGGGTTGCACATTGTAGAAGCACATGGAACAAAAGAAAACAGAATCGTAGATGCACAAGGGTATGCACATGGGTGTTTCACAAATTGTTAATGTTAAGTTTCAGTTATATTTAGGACGCACATAAATTTATTTGTTTGCACAAATTTCCGATCTTGTCCATTTTTACCTGCTACCTGGGAAGTGGCTTTATCACTTGGAGTGAATGGTGAGACGTTACTTAACTTTGAGCAATGGGGGTTTGGGTGAGAGGAATGGCTCTGTCAATGTACGGCTTGACATGAATCTTGTCATTCACGTGGAAATGACTTATGAAATAATACTGGGTGGCCTGCTGGTGGCGCTGTCCAGGGAGAGTATAAATACTCGGGCATGGGCCCAGCTTGCTCAGGACATTCTTTTACAGGAACTAATGAAGGACACAACTAGATCTCCATGTTGTAAAACAGTTGATTAAAGCGTTGTTTAATGCTTAGACCAAGTGCCTAGTAATTTTCTTATGTCAGGACTACTTTGTGCTGCTGTTGGCGAGGGGGTACAGCATCTGGGAGCCATATGGGAGCACTGGTGCAAGTTAAGTAAATCGGGCCATTATGAGGCCACCCCGGGCCTCCCGGGCAGCAATGTGTGCTGCTGCTGGTGCCATCTCCACCTCAGGTTCATCCTCCTCCTTGTGGTTCACCTGTTCCTCCTCCTCCTCCTCTGAAGAGGCTGTGCGCTCTGCGCCTTGCTCCTCCTGCAGCTCCAATCCTCCTATTGCGCTGTGTGTGCAGCATACAACGATGATTCTGGAGACCCTGGCTGGTGCGTTATGAAGGGCTCCTCCAGCTCTCTCAAAGCATCCGAAGCACATCTTCATCATGCCGATTTCTTGCTCTATGACATATCTGGTGGACATGTGGCTGTCATTATACTCTCCTTGGCCTCCTTGCTTGGCCTTCTCAATGGTGTCATCAGCCATGTCTTCAGTGGATAGTCCTTGTCTCCAACCAGCCACTAAGTCTGTTTGGCGGTGTGAAGAGAATACCAGATGGCGGAGAGTGCATCAGGGGAAGAGCGGGGGAGTGGGACGAATTGGATAGCACTTTCAAAGAGCCGGCACAGGCACAATGGGCCGAATAGCCTCCTTCTGTGCTGTATGATTCTATGGGGGTTATTTTGCTGAAAGGGTGAAAACAGACGCTAAATGGGTGCTATGCTAATAAGACATGCCTGTATGAAAGTCTGGTTTTAGCACGCAATTTTGGTCCTAGTTGCTGATTACCATAATTTGAACTTGCCTGGAGGTGCAAAAACCCACAGGTTTAACACTCAAGTGCTGATTAGTCATAATTTTGTTGGAGCAGTACATGTGGGCTCCTTGCACCCACTCCCACTGAAGGGCTGGCTGACACACCGCAGCACATTTCAGGATAGCTCAGGGACCGAGGGAGAGGACGCACTCGGACACGGCACTGGAGGTCTTGGCGGAGGAGGTCCAGAGGAGGAGGGATGTCCTGTACCCGCAGGGGGAAGGACTGCACCTCGCCCTCCTCGCCCTCCTGTCGCTCTCTCCTGCAGCAGCTGGTGCTGCTCTGCCTGGCCTCATGTCCTTCTCCCATTCCTTGTCCAGACCAAGGGGGACCCCTGGCAAGGTGCCGATGACCAAGCACTCCCTTTCTCCTGGTGACTCCTATAAGGTGGAGTAGCACAGCACTTACTCTTTTTAGGTGAAGGCCTCAGAGAATTTCCAGGATAACTGTTGCTCGAGTGTTGGTGAAGTCTCGACAAAGTGTCCCAGAAAGTCACTTGTGGTGTATGTAACCTGTTCCAACTTAAGAGAACTACTTTAAGAGATGTACTACTTTCTCTTGGCTGCTGTATACTGTAATACCGGTGGTGACCACACCGGTATATAAGTGTTGTGTAAGGATTTGCTGGGCAGTTCAGTCCTGACCTCCGAATAGTAAAGACCTGTTAAAAGTTATTCTTGTTGTCTGTGTCCAGTGATTGATCCTAAACATAACTGGGACATACAGACTCAACAGTGGCGACGAGTCCGATCTTACCCTGCGGCAAATTTACATCCAAGGCAGCTTCGTCCTCAAAACGGGCGTCGAGAAGAGGCATCCGCCCTCATCATTCTGCTGAGCACCATCGCACGGGAGGCATCGAGAACTCGGGTTAAAAAGAAAAAGAATTCTGACCACGAAGCCCTCCATCAGCGACAGGCAGTGATCATCCCTTCTACCATGGTGGTGGGTAAGCCGATCAGCGACACGAGCAGAAAGTCGGCCGCGTTGACTGTGGAGTAGGGGAGGGAAAACGGAGGAATAAGGGCGGAGAGCTCGACCACGGCCGGTAGAAAGGGCCGGGCTGCAATCGAGGCCGAGAGGCGCAGCGACTGGGGCAGCTTAAGGCTCGAGAGCCGCGGAGAACTCAAACGCAGCCGGTGTACAGGACCGGGCTGCAAGCGGGGCTGCAAGGCAAAGCAGCGTCGGGGAGTGAGAACCGCTGGGGAAGCGAGAACAGCAGCAGCAAGGCAATCGCCATTGCAGCCAGCAGGGGAAGAAGGCAAACGCGGGAATCCGCCATTGTAGTCGGCGGGGGAAGAAGACGAGCGCGGGAAAGACCGCCAAGCGCGGGAAGCCACCATTTTAGTAGGCGGGGGAAGAAGACAAGCGCGGGAAGCCGCCATTTTGAGAAAAAGAAAAATTTAAAAACTTGCAAGGATGCCTAAACATGGGAGCATTAATACCTTTGATAGTGATATCGAAGATTGGACCACGTATGTAGAACGCATGGAAGTTTATTGTAAAGCAAATAAGGTACCAGATGATGAGAAAGCATTAACCTTATTAAGCTCAATGGGGGCGAAGACATACGGGCTATTGAAGCACCTTCTATCACCAAATAAACCGACGGATCAGACCTTCGCGAATATTGTTACTGTCCTGAAAAATCATTTAAACCCCACGCCGCTGAAGATAGCGGAACGATTTAAATTTTACAGAAGAACGCAGTTGAAAGACGAAAGCAACGCTGAATTTTTAATTGAACTACGTAAGCTATCGAAGTACTGTCAGTTTGGAACAGGGCTAGCAGATGCGCTGAGAGATAAATTTGTGTGTGGATTGTTAAAAGAAGGAACACAAAAGCGACTGCTTGAAGAGAATGATCTTACGCTTGATAAAGCTGTCACTATTGCAGCATCGCAAGAAGCCGCAGCGAGAGGCACTGCGGAAATGCAGCTATGGTCACCGGAACTCTGCACCAATCAAATGGTCTTGAGTACAGTAAAATGTTATCGTTGTGGAAAGACAACGCACGATCAGAACCAGTGCTGGTTCAAAAATCAGGAATGCAGAAAATGTGGCAGGCTTGGTCACATAGCTAAAGTATGCCGGTCAGGAAAGAAGACCAGCAACAAAAAGTCACCGCAGGAAAAGTACAAAAAGGTACACAAGGTGACAGAGAACAGTTCGAACGATCAGAAGTCAAATTCAGACTCCAGCAGTAATGAACTGGGTAGTCTAAGAGTACACAATGTTGGTAAGGAAGCAGACCTCCAAATGATTTGGGTCACACTTCAGATAGCAGGAGTCCAAGTGAAGATGGAATTGGACACTGGATCGGCATTGACGGTCATGAATAAGAAAGATTACAAAAGGTTATTCCCACATATTCCCCTACGGGATACGGAGATTGTATTGAAAACATACACAGGGCAAAGAGTATACCCCATCGGGAAGATAGAGGTAAAGGTGGTCCACAAGGGCAAAGAAAGCCGAGGAATGGACTTATATGTGCTACCTGAGGGAGGTCCACCACTACTGGGATGGGAGTGGATTAGGAAAATAAATATGGACTGGCATTCCTTAAAAGCACTAACGGTAGATTCTGGTAAAAAAGATGTCAAACCTAAACGATTGTCCAGAATATTGGACGATGCTAAAGAGGTGTTCCAACAGGGACTGGGAACACTGAGAGGAATTACGGCAAACATCAAGGTTGAAGAACATGCAAACCCGAAATTTTTCAAAGCCAGACCGGTACCTTATGCAATACGACCTGCTGTGGAAGCTGAGCTGGAAGGGCTAGAACGTTCAGGAGTACTGTCTAAGGTAGACTGGAGTGAGTGGGCCACGCCCATTGTTCCCGACATGAAGCGTTCATCGAGCAACAAGCCGGGGGAAGCGGGGAAGGTTCACATCTGTGG
This sequence comes from Somniosus microcephalus, assembly GCF_052327205.1. Classification (NCBI taxonomy): domain Eukaryota; kingdom Metazoa; phylum Chordata; class Chondrichthyes; order Squaliformes; family Somniosidae; genus Somniosus; species Somniosus microcephalus. The sequence goes on along the minus strand of NC_141002.1, from coordinate 12,889,990 downwards.
AGATTTCAAGATCACTGTTAATCCGGTGCTTCACACGGTGCAGTATCCGCTTCCACGGATTGAGGATATCTTCGCTTCGTTGTCTGGCGGGAAACACTTCACCAAGATAGACCTGGCGCAGGCGTACTTACAGATGGAAGTTGAGGAAGAGTCACGCCAGTATCTCACGATCAACACGCATAGAGGCTTGTACCGGCATAATAGACTGGTTTTTGGAGTGGCATCGGCTCCAGCAATTTGGCAGAGGGCCATGGAGCAGGTATTACAGGGAATTCCAGGTACACAATGTTACCTGGACGATATTCTGATTACAGGAGATGATGACGAGGAACACCTTGCAAACTTGGAACTGGTGCTCACCAGATTGAAAGAATATGGTCTTCGAGTTAATCGCCAGAAATGTGAATTCTTTCAGAAGCGGATCTCGTACTGTGGTCATGTCATTGACCAGGAGGGGCTTCATAAGTCTCCTGAAAAGATCGAAGCTGTTGTGAAGGCTCCCGCTCCGGATAATGTATCCCAATTGAGGTCGTTTCTAGGGTTGATTAACTATTACCATAAGTTTCTGCCAAATTTATCCACGGTGCTGCACCCGCTGAACGCTCTTTTGCAGAAGGGAGTACCATGGAAGTGGAGCGAGGACTGTAAGAGGGCCTTTCGCGAAAGCAAGGCATTGATCACCTGAGAGGAAGTGTTGGCTCACTTCAACCCAACGCTGCCTATTCGTTTGGCTTGTGATGCTTCTCCATATGGTATTGGGGCAGTACTCTCACACAAGTTGCCAAATGGCCAGGAGAGGCCAGTTGCATTCGCATCCAGATCATTGACCTCCACTGAGCGCAACTATGCTCAGATAGATAGGGAGGCTCTCAGCCTTGTATGGGGAGTAAAGAAGTTTAATCATTACCTGCAGGGCCAAAAGTTTACGCTTCTGACAGACCACCAGCCGTTGGTATCCATTTTTAACCCTAAGAAGGGTGTTTCGGTGATGACAGCACAGAGACTCCAGAGATGGTCCCTTTTCCTAGGGGCACATCAATATCAGATAGAATTCAAAGGTACAAAGCAGCATGGTAATGCTGATGGGCTGTCGCGCCTGCCACTACCTACAGAGGAGGAGGCACCGACGGTTGACCCTGTTGAGTTATTTCACTCGACCATCATCGAATGTTTACCAGTCACCAATGCAAGTATTGAAAGAGAAACCAGGAACGACCCGACACTGTCCAGGGTCTACGAAGTGACAGTGAAGGGATGGCCAGCACATGGTGATCCACTGTTACCGGCATTCTCAGCAAGACGAGAACAGCTGTCCGTCTGTCAAGGAACATTGATGTATGGAACAAGGGTGATTATTCCTCCTAAGTTAAGAGAGAGAGTTCTAAAGGAACTGCATGAAGGTCATCTGGGGGGAGTCAAGATGAAAAGCCTTGCTAGGGCTTATGTGTGGTGGCCGGGTATCGACCAACAGATAGAGGAGCTGACGAAAAGCTGCTCAGGGTGCCAAAAAGTGCAAAATGCACCTCCGATTGCACCGCTGCATCCATGGGAATGGCCTTCAACCCCATGGCAACGTGTACATATTGACTTTGCTGGTCCTTTCATGGACTCCATGTTTTTAATTGCGGTGGACGCACATTCTAAATGGCCAGAAGTGATTAAGATGACTACCACTACCTCGGAAAAGACGATCGCGGTGTTAAGAACGATATTTGCGAGAAATGGATTGCCAGAACAAATATGTTCAGACAACGGACCACAGTTCGTGTCAGAAGAATTCCAGAGATTCATGAAGAATGGGGTGAAACATTATACCTCTGCCCCATATCATCCGGCTACAAACGGGTTGGCCGAGAGATTTGTACAAACGTTTAAAAAAGCAATAAAGGCCATGAGCGAAGATCAGATTCCACTACAACACAAGGTGGACAAATTCCTACTGGCATATCGAAACGCCACTCATGCAGTGACAAACCAAAGTCCTGCCGTGATGTTCTATAACAGGAGGTTGCGGTCCAGGTTGGACTTGTTAAAACCAAATGTGCGGAGGGAAGTTGAAAACAAACAGTTCCAGCATATAAATAACAAGACCACTCGGAGTTTCGAAATAGGACAACCAGTGTTAGCCCGGGACTATAAAAACGAGAAATGGCAATCTGGAACAATTCGGGCCAGACAAGGACCCCTGATGTACACGGTAGATATTGGTGAAAATGTAATACGGCGTCATGCTGACCAACTGGTAGAATCGAGAACAAGGGTCGAGCCCATGGTTACGGCAGAGACAACCGTGGAAGAAGTTAGTGAACCTGAAGCATCTACCTCAGAAGTGAATGTACCTGATGATGATGTCCAATCCATAAGAGACCAACTAGATGAGTCACCCCAACAATGAGAATCAGAGACCCCTGAAAGGCGTTATCCAACTCGAATCAGGAGGCCTCCTCAGAGACTGAATCTTTGAACTGTTTTGCATGAAGTTGTATATATGTTATTATGTTATGTTAAATGGGGATATAACTGTTAAGCTAAAAAGGGAGGGTTGTGGTGTATGTAACCTGTTCCACCTTAAGAGAACTACTTTAAGAGATGTACTACTTTCTCTTGGCTGCTGTATACTGTAATACCGGTGGTAACCACACCGGTATATAAGTGTTGTGTAAGGATTTGCTGGGCAGTTCAGCCCTGACCTCCGAATAGTAAAGTCCTGTTAAAAGTTATTCTTGTTGTCTGTGTCCAGTGATTGATCCTAAACTTAACTGGGACATACAGACTCAACATCACTCGATGTGTTTCAGAGGTCCTCTTTGCAGCTCCAGCAGCAAGTGAACAGTAAAGGGTGATATACCTTTAAGTAGGGCTCGAAATCCTCAGCAACGACTAGTTTACTCCCAATCAGCTGGTCACTGTTAGGCGAGGGCATTAAGTCAAGCACCAAAATGCCATGCAGCCTCATTAATGAGCGCTAGCAGGCAATTTAAGTGGCATTCATCTCATTTTTTAGAACAAGACAAGTGAGCCAAATATTGAAAGTCATACCTGGATTGACAATGGTTAATGGCTAGAAGCACTTATATTTCCTTTCTTGGAGTGTAGCAAGGCTGCAACAGCCTGAAATTATACATCAATCTGATGAATACTGCATCTATCAACATTTTAGTCATGTGGCCCTCCTCCAATTAAAGGGAAACGATTATCAGTCCACAAGTATAATTAGGACTAAGCTGCCTAAGATTTATGGGATGGCTTGTTGGGGCAATTGCATTAGAAATGCCCAAACTAATTTCTCTTTGAACCGTTGGCGACTGATGGTGCAGTTTGTTTAGAGACCAGCCCAGACTGAGGGAATGAACATACTGTTAGGGTCCTACATGAAATGTCCAGGCAGACTCAGCCAAGTTGCCACGGCGATTGGGCTCACCTAATTTGCCATTTACCAGCACTCGCACTGAGAAAGCCTACAAGGGCAGCTGATTTTGAATGTAGAAATGTCACGCTGTGCAGTAGGACAGGGTTCCAAACTAGACATGTGTCCACAAGCAGCTCCCAAGCTCCGACAAGACATCCCATAAAGCCTGGGCAACTTAGTCCTAATTATACAAAAGCAAAATACTGCGGGATGCTGGAAATCTGAAATAAAAACAGAAAACTCTGGAAATACTCAGCAGGTCAGGCAGCATCTGTGGAGAGAGAAACAGGGTTAACGTTTCAGGTCGATGACCCTTCCTCAGCTCCGATGAAAGGTCATCAATCTGAAACATTAACTCTGTTTCTCTCTCCACAGATGCTGCCTGACCTGCTGAGTATCTCCAGAGTTTTCTGTTTTTAGTCCTAATTACACTTGAACATCTCTTACAAATTTTATGGGTCTAGAGTAGATATTCTTTCTCGTATTTGGCATCACCAGTCACTCGAATAAGTGGATCTAACATCCCTTATGATCAGGAGTATGCCTTTAATGTCCAATATGCACCTTTATTGATATCCTGAGGGGGTGAAAGGCGCTATATAAATGCAAGTACACTTGTTCTTTCTTCTTTCTTTCAATATCTAGTTAATAAATAGCATGACCCAGGGATTGTAACATAAACCCTTTGTTGTATACAATGGATAAAATGATCTTGCACATGGCACCAAATGTTCTGTCTTTATGGAAGGTGGACTGAAAAGCATTCTAGTAAGATGATGCTGATCGTAAGCCAATAAACTGGTGTATCTGATATATAGCGTACATAAATGAATAGAATAGAGTATTCCTGTGAGACAGATCTTTTCCTACCACGCCTTGTATCATAAAACAACCTTCTATACATCCCTGCCTCTGTTCTATGGGAAACACAGTTACAAGTTAGCTGTCCCTGGGCTAACAAGTTAGCTGTTAACTGGTACTAGCTTTTATTACAAGCAATATGGGTTCACTCTGCCATACTTGTGCCTGTGTCTGTGTGTTTCTGCCTGACTGTCCAGAGAGATTGCTGTCTCTCTCTCATTGTTTTAGGAAGAGGATGAAACAAAAACTCTACTCTGACCCCACCCTCAACTCTGAGTACCAAGAATTAGTCTGCTGAGCTGCCAATGAAAGTTACAACCTTGAATGAAAAGCACCCCCTCTGGTGTGGAAACATGTCGCACCTATATGTCTGTTCAACTAAGCCTCCTGCCAAGCATAATAATTGTAAACCATCCTGGTACCAAGGTGCTAACTGTTATGTGATGTACACAATGACTTCCCATGGTTTCCTGATTAAAACCAAGGTTTGTTCGTATCAGCAACATGAGATACATGGGAATGAAAGATATCACAGATTTAAAATTTAAATCTGACCCACCAAGGGTCTATGTGGCCCATGGAGACAAAGAGATTGGATACCCCTGCAGTAGAGGATGCTCTTCGAGGGAGGAGGGAGGGTTTAAGGCATGGTGGCATAGTGGTTAGCACTGTTGCCTCACAGCGCCAGGGACCCGGGTTCGAATCCGGCCTCGGGTGACTGTCTGTGTGGAGTTTGCACATTCTCCCCGTGTTTGCGTGGGTTTCCTCCGGGTGCTCCGGTTTCCTCCCACAGTCCAAAGATGTGCGGGTTAGGTTGATTGGCTATGATAAATTGACCCTTAGTGTTAGGGGGATTAAATACGTGGGGTTACGGGGATAGGGTGGGATATGTGTTGGTGTAGGGGTTATGGGGATCGGGTGGGATATGTGTCGGTGCAGGCTCGATGGGCTGAAATGGCCTCTATCTGCACTGTGGGGTTTCTGTGATTCTGTGATATAGCTTTACCTATGTATAGATGTCAGCGTGGCCCAGTGGTAGCACTCTCACTTCTGAGTCAGAAGGTTGTGGATCCAAGTCCCAGTCCAGAGACATGAGTCTAGGCTGACACTCTAATGCAGTACTGAGGGAGAGCTGCACTGTTGGAGGTGCCATCTTTCAGATGAGAATAAGTGGACCTAACATCGCTTATGATCAAGAGTACTTCTTTACAGTCAAATACAAACCTTTATTGACATCCTGAGGGTGAAAGGCGCTAAATAAATGTAAGTATGTTTGTTCTTTCTTTTACCTCTCAGGTGGATGGAAAAGATCACATGGCATTATTGAGACGAGCAGGGGCGTTCTCCAGGTGTCCTGGCCAACATTTATCCCTAAATGAACATCATTTAAACAGATTATCTGGCCATGTATCTCATTGCTGTACCCGACCGGGTGCCTGACATGGCAAGAGGTTCCAGCATATCTCAATTTGAATGAGTACAAAAATTCACCAAAAAGATGAATAAAAATATATCCTTATACAGTACCGGGTACAGAAATGAGCCATCATCCATAAGGCTGGGTTGCGTTTAAATCTGGGCTGCGTTCTCTCATGAGCATTCAGGCCCTCACTACAATGCTACCCAGTTTTAAATGCAGTCCGCCTGCCTGGTAGCACTGGGTGATTTTGGGTTACATCTTTTGCCTGCGCTTGGTGGAAAGTTCCGCAGCTGCTTGAGTTCACCGAGAAACAGTTGTCAAATGGTCGTCAAACAGCCTGTTCATTTGATGAGATTAAACCTTGTATGTGAACTCTTTGCTGATGAAACATTTAGCTGCCAATGGGCTTGTGGGACAAGGCAAATTACTACAATGAGACTGCAAGTACATTGAATTAACTTGTCTGAGTAAATTCTCAGTGGCATGGTGTGTTCTGGTCTTTTATAAAGAGAGCAGCATCTGCCATCGCAGCCACAAGTGATGAATAATTCTCAAGTGGTAAATTTTATTCAGTATCAGTCAGGTTGCCAAGGAGAGGGAGATATTTATTTCCTCTGTTTAGCTAAACTGATGCAACTCCTTCAATGCTTTTTTTTTCCTTTTTTATAAACAATTTTTTGTGCTTGTCAAGACGAGGGCTGTTAGTGCTGTGGAATGGAACACTTTCTGCTTTAGGCATCCAGTGTCAGTCTCAAGCACTCCCAGCTCAGGTACTGCGCCGATAGCTGCTAAGTAAAGCTCCTTCGACTCTGCCTCAACTTCAACCTCACAAGAGCACCCCCTACCACTTTTTCCAATTCCCACACCAGTCATCCTGTGGTCTGAGATTGACAGTTTAATGGCAGTTAGTGCCAAGGTAGGGCCAGCTTTGTCCCATGTGTTCATTCCCCCGCAACCTTCATTAAGACTGTGCAAGCACTGTTACACCTAGCAGACATCCCATCAGTCAAGCTGGAAGAGAACACAGCTCCTTAGGGGTTGATTCTTTTTTAAATGGGGACATTTTCGCTGGTCTGGCATTTCCAAACAAATTCAAATCACAATGCGAGTCTGTGCATACCAGGTACAACCTGATAAATAGGATTATTTTCAATTCTGACCAGCAAGCCCCAGTTGGCTGGTTTCACTGAGGCGCTGAAGCTTTTTCCACATTTATTACTGATGGGAGTGATTATAGAACTGTAACTATGACTATGATTTGAACACAATGTTTCGATTTAATGTACACTGGGCTTTGTTCCAAAATGCTGGCACTCAGTCACTAAGAGAAAAATGCAATCCCGATGTCTTTGTAGAACGTACCCAAGTCCCTGTGAATTCTGTGTAGTTAGGTGAGCAAGATATCCAAGAAGAAACACTGAGGGCATGTAATGTAGATCTGACAGTGTCAGCCGTGGTTCACTAAAACAGATGATCTGGTCATTAATTTCACCGCTGTTTGTGGGACCTTGCTGTGCGCAAATTGGCTACTGTAGGAACGGAGGTTCCTATCGAAAAGACTGAGTTCGACTCAGGCAATTAAAATAATGAACTGTAATGAAACAAAACGAGTTTAAACTGGAAACTGCTAGAACACATCAATAACAGGTCAACTCTCCTTGAGGGCTCCACGAGGACTGATCCTCTGGTCAGAAGACTGATGTCATGACGTCATCACGTTCTTCCCGCCATTGGGGCATCACGTGACTAATGGCATGACGTCATCACGTTGAAACCGCGCTGTAAAGGTAACTAGATATTGTACAGTCAAACAGTGTAATTAAAGGTACAGGCACAGACAGTAATTACATTGCTGTTAAAGGAATTATGTACAACCGCTCTGTGTCCTTTGGTGGCTCCGCCACATGCGCCCCCCAGAATTGTCTTTAACAGAAAAAGTGAGGTGAGGAGGAGGCCTGACAAGCCTGTCCGATCGACTTCTATACCCTGGTAGAGGAAGTTGATGACCGGTGGTCGAGTTGGCAGTCGGTTGTGGCTGAGCAGCCACGGCGAGCGCGGTCGAGTTGGCAGGCGGCTTTGGTTGATCTGGTACGACGGCTGCGGGTGGTCGGCCACGTTTGGGTGGTTGAGTGACTATGACAGGGTGGTCCAGGTCCAGGTGAGCCGGCTTCAAGCGGTCCACCGAGATGTGATCCGGCTTCCCTCCGACGTCGACCGAAAAGGATTTGTCTCCTGGTTCGATGACGCGGAAAGGACCAGTGTAAGGGGGCTTGAGTGGATCCCGGTGAGCGTTGTGACGGATGAAGACATACTCCACATTCTTCAGTCCCCGGTGGCACGTAGGAGTTCTGCAAACCGTGATTGGACGTAGGTATCGGAGCAAAGCATCTGGCCGCTTCCTGATGGTGAACGAGTTGCTGGGAGGCGGACCATGGCTCTGTGGGAGAAGGGAGGAAATCCCCTGGTACACGGAGCGGCTGGCCATAGACGAGTTCAGCTGAAGATGATTGTAGATCATCTTTGGGTGCCGTACGAAGACACAAAATGACCCATGGGAGTCTGTCCACCCATCCTGCACCGCGAAGACTGCACCGAGAGGCTTTAAGCGACCTGTGGAATCGCTCACAAAGGGCGTTTGCCTGTGGATGATAGGCGGTGGTGCGATGAAGTTTGGTGCCGAGCCCCTGAGCCACAGCGTTCCAAAGCTCTGAGGAAAATTGCGGCCCGCGGTCAGAAGAGATGCCCGCTGGTACCCCGAAATGAGCAACCCAACAGGAGATGAAAACTCTAGCGATGTCTGCCAAAGTGGTGGAAACCAAAGGAATTGCCTCTGGCCACCTAGTGGTGCGGTCCACTATGGTGAGGAGATGAATATAACCCTGAGAAGGCGGAAGCGGCCCCATGAGGTCCACATGCACGTGGTCGAAACGACGCTCCGGAACAGTGAACGCAGCCACTGGAGCCTTGACATGATGCTGGACTTTGGCCTTCTGGCATACGACGCAGGTATTAGCCTAGTCACGGACATCAATGTGCATACCTTTCCAGACGAACTTAGCTGACATAAGCCGTTGCGAAGCCTTCATCCCCGGGTGCGACAACCCGTGTATGGCATCAAAAACCTTCTGGCGCCATGCGACTGGCACGATAGGTCAAGGAAATCCCATGGAAACATCGCAAAGGAGCGTGGCACCTGCGGCCTGGAAGATGACGTCGGTCGCTTGGAAGCTAGAGGGAACGGTTCTATATGATTGGACCTCCGAGTCCGAGGCCTGATCTGCAGCCATGAGGGCGTAGTCGATCCCCAGGTGCACCGCGTGGACCGTCGCATGGGAGAGGCAATCTGCCACCAGGTTGTCCTTACCAGACACATGTTGAATGTCCGTGGTAAATTCGGAAATGAACGTCAAGTGGCGTTGTTGACGAGCGGACCACGGTTCGGCGGTCTGGGCCATGGCGAACATAAGGGGTTTGTGGTCGACAAAAGCCGTGAAGGGATGCCCCTCCAATAAAAACCGAAAATGGCGAATGGCGAGGAAAAGGGCCAGTAGCTCCCTATCGAAGGTGGTGTACTTTTTTTCATTCTTTCGTAGTTGACGGCTGAAAAACGCCAGCGGTTGCCACGTGCCGTTGACCCACTGTTCTTGCACTGCACCGATGGCGTAGTCTGATGCGTCGGTGGTAAGGGCGATGGTAGCACCTGGAAGTGGGTGCGCCAGCATGGTTGCATTGGCCAAAGCGTTCTTGGTGTCGCCGAATGCCTGGACCATCTCAGCTGTCCAGCTGATTAGATCTTTACCGAGCTTGCCCTTGAGGGCCCCGAACAAGGGTTGCATGAATTGAGCAGCCTTGGGGATAAAACGGTGGTAGAAGTTGACCATCCCCAGGGACTCCTGCAAGCCCTTGACTGTCGACGGCCGCGGGAAAGAGGTAACCGCCTCAACCTTCGTCGACAAAGGGATGGCGCCGTCCGATGTTGTGCGATGTCCCAGGAAGTCGATCTGTTGCAGGTCGAACTGGCACTTGGCTGGGTTGATGATTAAACTGTGTTGGCTGAGGCGCGTAAAGAGGGAACGCAAGTGGGAGATGTGCTTCTCCTTGCTGGCACTGGTGATGGGAATGTCGTCAAGGTAGACGAAGATGAACCGCAGGTCTCGAAGAACGGAATCCATTAAACGCTGGAACGCCTGTGCTGCGCTCTTTAAGCCAAATGGCATCCGCAGGAACTCAAAGAGGCCAAAAGGGGTGATGACTGCAGTTTTCGGGGCGTCTTGTGGGTGCACTGGAACCTGGTGATATCCACGGATGAGGTCGACTTTAGAGAAGATAGAATTTCCCGCCAAATGGGCCGAGAAATCCTGGATATGCGGGATCGGGTACCGATCCGGAGTGGTGGCATCGTTGAGGCGTCGGTAGTCACCGCATGGCTGCCAGCCACCGCCTGGTTCCTGTTAGGTCCGTGTATTTTTGATGTAGTGTGTCCTTCAATAACTAGACACTAGACTGCAGGAACAATCAACAGGTATTTACTGGATTAGGGTTACTCTAAAACTGAACATACAGATCCTTACTCAGGGTTTATATACAGGTGTGGTCACTGCCGGTACTACAGTATACAGGAGCTGTAAAAAGTAGTTCTCCCCTTAAAGGTACATACACTACAATTCCTCCCCTTTTAGATTGACAGTACCATAACATTCATTTAACAATTAACACTTTTAACATGCACATTAACTGAAAATAGTCCATTTATAAATTCAGTCTTGGGGCGGAGTCCTGATCCTTTCTGGATAGCGCCTTTCCAGAGTGTCTTGTTCTTGGTGCGGAGGCCCCCTGTCATCAGTTGGTTCATCAGCTTCCGATGCTACTGTTTCTGGGGTAGATGCTACCTGTATGTCGGGTTCATCACCAGGTGCGCGAGACATGGGGTTGACTCGTTCCTGTGACTCTAGGATCTGGTCGACATGGCGTCTCACAATGTTCTCCCCAACAACCACTGTGTACATTAGTGGCCCCTGCCGTGTGCATATCGTTCCTGGTTGTCATTTCTCTGTTCGGTAGTCACGGGCCAAGACTGGTTGCCCTACATTGAAGCTCCTTGTCGGCTTCTCATTGATGTGCTGGAATTGCTTATTCTCAACATCTCTTCGTACATTTGGTCTCAGCAAATCCAGACGAGATCTCAACCTTCGGTTAAAGAACATCATGGCCGGGGTCTGGTTGGTGACTGCATGTGTCGCATTTCTGTAGGCTAACAGGAAATTGTCCACCTTATGCTGCAGTGCAATGTCGTCATCGCACATGGCCCTTACTGGTTTCTTAAAGGTTTGTACGAACCTCTCAGCCAATCCATTTGTGGCTGGATGATACGGGGCGGATGTGTAATGCCTTACCCCATTCGTTTTCATGAATCTTCGAAACTCTTCGGACACAAACTGTGGTCCGTTATCAGAGCAAATCTGCTCTGGCAAGCCGATCCTGGCAAATATGGTCCGTAGGACTGGAATAGTTTTCTCCGTGGTGGTGGACGACATTTTGATCACCTCAGGCCATTTCGAGTGCGCATCCACGGCTATTAGAAACATTGAGTCCATGAATGGACCAGCAAAATCAATATGCACCCGTTGCCATGGAGATGAGGGCCACTCCCATGGGTGTAGAGGGGCATGTGGTGGTGCATTTTGGACCTTCTGGCATCCTGAGCAGCTCTTTGTCAGGTCCTCGATTTGCTGATCGATCCCCGGCCACCACACATAAGCCCTAGCAAGGCTTTTCATTTTTATTCCTCCCAGATGGCCTTCGTGAAACTCATTGAGCACTCTCTCCCTTAACTTGGGTGGAATTACCACTCGGGATCCACACATCAAGGTCCCCTGGCATACTGACAGCTGTTCTCTTCTGGATGAGAATGCTGGCAACAGTGAGTCGCCATGTGTTGGCCATCCCTTCACCGTCAAGTCATATACCCGAGACAGTGTTGGGTCATTTCGGGTCTCCTTCTCGATATCAGCGTTAGTTACTGGCAAACATTCAATTATAGTCGAATGAAATATTTCGACAGGGTCCACTGCTGGTGCTTCCTCCGCAGTAGGCAGTGGCAGGCGTGATAGCCCATCAGCGTTTCCATGCTGTTTCGTGCCCTTATACTCGATTTCATCTTGGTTCGCCCCTAGAAAAGGCGGCCATCTTTGCAGCCGTTGCGCAGTCATCACCGGAACGCCCTTCTTTGGATTAAAGATGGAGACAAGTGGTTGGTGGTCCGTCAGCAAGGTGAACTTCTGCCCGTGCAGATAGTGGTTGAACTTTTTCACTCCCCACACTAGGCTGAGGGCCTCCCTGTCAATCTGGGCGTAGTTACGCTCGGCTGAGGTTAGTGACCGAGACGCAAAGGCTACCGGCCTCTCCGAACCCTCTGGGAACTTGTGCGACAGCACCGCTGCAATGCTATAGGGTGATGCATCACACGCCAACCGAATTGGTAGTGCTGGGTTGAAATGAGCCAACACCTCTTTTGAGGTGATCAATTCTTTGCACTTCTGGAAAGCTCGTTTACATTCGTCATTCCACTTCCATGGTACCCCCGTTTGCTGTAGGGTGTTCAGCGGGTGTAGTACTGTAGACAAATTCGGCAAGAACGTATGGTAGTAGTTCACCAGCCCGAGGAACGACCTCAGTTGTGACACATTTTCTGGTGCTGGAGCCTTGACTACTACCTCAATCTTTTCAGGGGACTTATGTAACCCCTCTTCATCAATAATGTCGCCACAATACGAGATCTGCTTCTGGAAAAACTCGCATTTGTGGCGATTTGCTCGGAGCCCATATTCCTTCAATCTAGTGATCACCTGCTCCAGGTTGGCAAGGTGAGCTCTGTCATTTTCGCCCGTGACCAGGATGTCGTCCAAATAACACTGGGTCCCTGGAATCCCTTGCAGGACTTGATCCATTGCCCTTTGCCAAATAGCCAGAGCCGATGCTACCCCGAACACCAGCCGGTTGTATTGGTAGAGACCTTTATGAGTGTTGATCGTGAGGTACTGTTTCGAGGCTTCGTCTACCTCCATTTACAGGTACGCCTAGGCCAGATCAATCTAAGTGAAGCGTTTCCCTCCAGATAGCGAGGCAAAAATATCTTCAATCCGCGGAAGCGGATATTGTACCGTGTGAAGGACTGGGTTCACTGTCACCTTACAGTCCCCACAGATTCGAACTTTCTTTGGTTCCCCAGGCGTATTACTCAACGACCTCTTCATTACAGGAACGATGGGTGTGGCCCACTCGCTCCAGTCCACTTTGGACAGTACTCCTGAACGTTCCAAACCTTCCAGCTCTGCTTCGACGGCTGGGCGGATCACATAAGGCACCGGCCTGGCCTTAAAAAACTTTGGGCTTGCATTTTCCTCTATTTTAATCGTTGCTGTTATGCCTTTTAGTGTTCCAAGTCCCTCCTGGAACACTTCTTGTGCATCAGTTAGCATTTTTGACAGTCGGCCAGGTGTGGCGTCGTCATCCTTTTTGGCATCTACAGACAGTGCTTGTATGGAATGCCAATCTAGCTGTATCTTCCGGATCCATTCACATCCTAGTAGTGGTGGTCCTCCATCTGGCAATACATATAGGTCCATTTTTGGTGTTTCCTTACCGTTATATACAACGTTCACCCTTACTTTTCCTTTGGGGTAGACTTTTTGCCCCGTGTACGTCTTCAAGACAATCTCTGTATCTCTCAAGGGTATATGTGAGAATAGTCGCTTGTAGTCCCTTCGGTTTATGACTGTTAGGGCTGATCCTGTGTCCGATTCCATTTTCACTTGGACTCCAGCTATTTTGAGCGTGACCCAGATAGTTTGATGATCCTCCGTTTGGATCACCTTATGTAGTTTCAGACAACCCAGCTCCTTGCTTCCAGAGTCTGTATCACTTTTCTGTTAGTCTGAACTACTCTCCGTCACCTTATGTACCTTCTTGTACTTCTCCTGTGGAGATTTCTTGCTGCTGGTTTTCTTTCCCGACCTGCAGACTCTTGCTATGTGTCCTACTTTTCCACACTGTCTGCACACTTTGTCCTTAAACCAGCAATCATTATGGTCATGTGTTGTTCTGCCGCAGCGATAACACTTCACTGTTCCGTATGACATTTCATTTGTGCCATATTCTTGCGGTCTATGTTGTATCTCTGCAGCGCCCCGTGCGGCTGCTTCATGTGAAACTGCCATGCTGAAAGCCTTTTCCAGCGTAAGGTCCTTTTCAGATAAAAGCCGTTTCTGGGTTCCTTCACTTTGAAGCCCACACACAAACTTGTCCCTTAAGGTATCTGCCAGTCCCGCTCCAAACTGGCAGTGTTTCGATAGCTTACGCAGTTCCGTTAAATACTCAGCATTACTTTCATCTTTATGCTGGTTCCTTTTGTGAAACTTAAATCTTTCTGCTATCAGCAGCGGTGTGGGGTTTAAGTGGTTCTGTAGGGTTGTCACTATGTTTCCAAAATCCTTGTCCACTGGCTTCTCTGGGGTTACTAGGTTTTGCAGTAAGCCATACGTTTTTGCACCCATGGAATTCAACAATACCAGTGCTTTCCTCTCATCTGGCACTTCATTCGCCTTGCAGTACACTTCTATGCGTTTGACATATGTCGTCCAATCTTCGACTTCATTGTCGAACGCTGTGATACTGCCACTCTTCGGCATCCCTGGGTGTGGTTAGACTGACTCAAAATGGCGATTTCCCGCGCTTCCCTTCTTCTCCGCTGCGGCTCAAAAAGGCGTTTTCCCGCGCTCTCCCTTCTTCTCCGCTGTGGCTCAAAATGGCGTTTTCCCGCGCTCTCCCTTCTTCTCGGCTGCGGCTCAAAATGGCATTTCCCGCGCTCTCCCTTCTTCTCTGCTGCGGCTGCTCGGCCCTTGAACACCGGCTGCGCTCTGCGCATTTCCCTTTCTTCCCCGCTGACGCTGCTTATCCCTTGAACACCGGCTGCGGTCTGCGCGTTTTCTTTCGTGCCTCTCTCTCTTCTCCCATCGACGCCGTTCGGTCCTGAACACCGGCTGCACCCTGTGCGCTCTACCCTCTCTCTTCTCCCTTCGACGCCGTTCGGTCCTGAACACCGACTGCGCCCTGTGCGCTCTACCCTCTCTCTTCTCCCGTCGACGCTGCTCGGCCTTTTCTGTGCCGTCGGTCGGCTCTAGCCGCCGCTGTCCGGGAAGGGTCTGCGCCGTACCTGTTGCCAGCCCATTTTGCTGGACCACCGTGACTGGAGAACCAAGCCCCGCTCTCAACAGCCTCCCCTGCGATGCTCAATCTCTGCTGGATGACTGGGCGGTTGCTCGTGGTCAACGCCCGTGCTTCTGGCCTCAACTTTCTTCCACTGTTCTCCAGGAGTGAATCCCTGGGAGGTAATGCAGAGTTGCAGGTAGGTTCGAATCTGCCTCATCGCCACTGTTAGATCCGTGTATTTTTGATGTAGTGTGTCCTTCAATAACTAGACACTTGACTGCAGGAACAATCAACAGGTATTTACTGGATGAGGGTTATTCTAAAACTAAACGTACAGATCCCTACTCAGGGTTTATATACAGGTGTGGTCACTGCCGGTACTACAGTATACAGGAGCTGTAAAAAGTAGTTCTCCCCTTAAAGGTACATACACTACAGTTTCAGCACAATGTGGAGAGGCGAGGACCAGGGACTCTTGGATTGCCGAATGATCCCGAGCTGCTCCATCGTGTCGAACTCCGCCTTCGCAGCTGCAAGCATGCCGGGTTCGAGCCTTCTAGCCGGCACATAAACCGGGGAGCCAGTCGTGGTGATGTGATGTTCCACACCATGTTTCGTCGCCAAAGAGGAGAAGGTGAGCCTTGTCAGCTCCGGAAACTCCCCGAGGAGCCGCATGAAGTCATCTGGAGGAGGGAAAGCACAGGCAATGGAGCGCGCCACGGAGGAACCGTGGTAGCATGGAATCGAGTGGAAGGTGGCCGCGTTGATCAGCCGATGGTGCCGGACATCGACTAGTAGGCTGTTGGCACAAAGAAAATCCGTCCCTAGAATAGCCTGTGAGACTGTGGCCGTGACGACTTCCCAAAAGAAGCACTGACCGCCGAAACAGACTTCGACCTGCCGCTTTCGGAACGTTCGAATTGCTGCACCATTAGCTGCTACGAGGGAAAAACCGAGGTTCCCAGTCTGCATGTCAAGCTTCGATGCAGGTCGAATGCTACACTGCGCCCCGGTGTCACAAAGAAAATGGCGGCCCGAGAGGGAATCGGTGATATAGAGGAGTTTCCCCGTAGAACCGACGGCCATCGCCACCACGGAACGCCCATTAGACTTGGTCATCCGTCGCCAGGGACGCCGCCTGTGCTTTCTTGGTTTTTTTGGGGGGCAAAAAACTGCAGGGGGAACGGCAGCATCGTGCTTTTGTGCCAAAACGGGTGTGGCAGGAGCACCAGCCCGCTGTAGGTGAAGCGGGAACCGCGTCTGTGGGGGATGGGCGCCTCGTGGCCGCGCAGCACTGCTGGGTAACCGTGAAAATCTTATCAGCTTCGGCCGCAAGCTTGGCGCAGTCTGTAATGTCGGATCTGGCTAGGGCAGCCTGAACCTGTTCAGGCAGTTGATAGAGGAAAAGCTCCCGGAAGAGGAAACATTCCGGTTCAGCACCCAAGAGCGTGAGCATTTGGCTCATGAGCTCAGACGGTTTGGAGTCCCCGAGGCCGGGCAGCGTGATGAGCCAGCGAGCACGCTCCGACTTTGATAGCCCAAAAACCTGAAGCAACCGTGCCTTAATTGCATCACACTTGCTGTCAGTAGGAGGACTACCGAGGAGGCTGATGATCCGTGATGTAGTTGCGCTGTCGAGGGTGGAGACCACGTAATAATAATGGGTCTGGTCCATGATGATGTTCCAAATCGCGAACTGGGCTTCAGCCTGGATGAACCAGGCGTCTGGTTGTTGCTCCCAGAACTGTGGCAGTTTCAGCATGACGGCGTTCGTGTCCATGTCGAATCTTCCATGAAAATCGTTCGTAGAAGTCGGGGTCACCAATGTAGGAACGGAGGTTCCTATCAAAAAGACTGAGTTCGACTCAGGCAATTAAAATAATGAACTTTAATGAAACCAAACGAGTTTAAACTGGAAACTGCTAGAACACATCAATAACAGGTCTACTCTCCTTGAGGGCTCCACGAGGACTGATCCTCAGGTCAGAAGACTGATGTGATGACGTCATCACGTTCTTCCCGCCATTGGGGCATCACGTGACTAATGGCATGACGTCATCACGTTGAAACCGCGCTGTAAAGGTAACTAGACATTGTACAGTCAAACAGTGTAATTAAAGGTACAGGCACAGACAGTAACTACATTGCTGTTAAAGGAATTATGTACAACCACTCTGAGTCCTTTGGGACTCCGCCACTCTACCACGTTTCCTATATTTCAACAGTGACTACATTTTTTAAAAAGTACATCATTGGCTGTAAAGCACTTTGGGACGTCCTGAGGTCATAAAAGATGCTGTAGAAATGCAAGTTCTTTCTTTTCTTTCGACTGTGAAATATGATTTATAACCAGAAGTGGGTTCACCTGACAACCCATCAGTGACTTTGTCACCCCAGTCCTGATTAGTGTCAGGAGCGGAATGCAGATCATAAGACACAGCTCCTTCATTATCTATTTTCTTTGTAGCACATATCAGCCCTGTTCCCCTACTACCCCCGCACCCCCCCCTTCCCTTCCCCCTTCCTCCCCTCCAAATACAAGAGAAGGGAAAGCCAACCAAGTGTCCCGGTCCTCAGCACTGCCTAATGACAGCGAGTGAGGACTAGAGACTTGGCTGTGATACCCCGAATGATTCAACCGTTGACACGCTCTACCTGAGCTCGCACATAAAGAATGGATACTTGGCCGAGGTACTGGAGAATGATCAGCCCCCACCGATCCGTACCCCAGCAGGACTAATGGACCTAAGGGCAGCAGACAAGATAAGGAAAAAAGCATGAGAATAAAGCAAATAAAATGTTAATTGCAAATTAAATAGGTGAGTAGATTCCAGAGTGAATCTTATATCACTGTGAAACAGATTTCAGTTCTGACAGCATTTCTGTCAAATAAGGAAAAAGAATGTCACAGATAATAAATTCATCTGAAAAAAAAGATTGATAAGGGGTAATTTTGTGAGACTCAGTTATTGCTGTGTCAGCTGTGGCTCAGTGGAATCATGCTTGTCTCTGAGTCAGAAGGTTGTTAAAGTCCCACTCCAGAGACTTGAGCATAATTTCTAGGCTAGCAGTCCAGTGCAGTGCTGAGGGAGTGCTACACTGTCAAAGGTGCTGTCCTTCGGATGAATGTTAAAACAAGGCCCCGCCTACCCACTCAGGTGGACATAAAAGATCCCACGGCACTGTTTTGAAGAAGAGCAGGGAAGTTTCATTTCTCAACCAACATCACGAAAATATACAAATATAACCACGACCTACTGTACCAGAATATAACCTCTTCCTGCAGCAGTTATCTTTGGGGAGTTTCAGTGCAATTGCTGAACTAAGGACAGTTGACTTGGACCCACTGAGAACTGTGTTGAGATCGGTTAAATTTGCTTAGAGAAAATTGTCATCCTATCAGTCTAGGGTGGAATCAAAGCCAGGTCTAAGGGGAGCGCAGCGATCGCTCAGATACTGGTTGGTAGCAGTTTGGAACATTACATTAGAACATTCAGTTCAAATCAGAGTCAAAGTTACAGTTCTACAATCAGTTGATGAAAAAATCTTCAGCATACTGTCACGTCTGCCAACTGGGATTTGCTGGCAGAAATTTAAACTAGTCCTGTACATAAGGTGTCCCAGTCAAGGAGCGCATCATCTGTCATGATTTAAGTGTGTTGGGAAACATCCCAGAGGAATGGCTGGTGCTGGAAGTGTGAAAGTGTCACCCTGGTGCAGTAGGGGACAGAGCATCGAGATGTGCTTGCTATATCTGACCTGGATGTGCTCGATGCTTACACCGAGTACCTGAAATGAATAATTGTTCCATTCCCCAGAATTGACATTCTTCACCTCGATAGCACAAATACATTTTTTTTTAACTAGGAACATTTTGAAGTGGAATCCCTGTATTCTGTGCTGAGAGAGTTACAAGCAATTTCTGCCGTAAGTACGACTAGTGCTAATGATGAAATGACATTTTCTGACACAACACTCATGAATATTTAGATCTGTCCCATCTGTGAGATTGGTCTGTTATCCTTACATTACATTTTGCATCATTCACATTTCTAGTTAGGTTTAGCGCTTGTCCTTATTTGGAGCAAGCACTCTATTTCTGAGCGTGCTATGTGGAAATTTTAAGATCCAAACCCGACAACAAAATTATTTTGCTCTTTTTACACCATTTTCTCCCCAAAGGCATTTATTCTTGCTGGGAGACGGGTTCCACAAGTGCCAGTTCTCCAGTACCTCAGTCAAGTGGCCAGTCGTCATTTGTTAGCCTAGACAGCAAGTGTTGGCAGGCTATGTGACTGTGGACGCCGTCACAGCCACCCCGACCCCACCCAATCTCCACTTTACAGCAGGAGCCACTGGGTAGTAGCCCGACCTAACTTAAAAAAAAACCTATATAGCATCTCATCTTAGGCTGCAATGCATCCACCATTCCCCTGGTTGAGGGGCTGGCAGCCTGCCCTGTGACAATGGCAATTAAGGGTAACAAAGGGCTGTGTGTGACTTCACTATCAGGCTTCTGGTGCTTCTCTTGTTGGCCTTGCCTAGATGGAGAACCTACAAGGACATCCCCACGCTCGGCTGCTCCACAGTGCAGTGTGACGAGCACCCATGGGTTGCAACATTGGCCACATAGCTAGTGCCTACACCAGGCAGGTAACGCTTATTCCAAATGCTTTCCAGCATCCTGAAATGGCAGAATGGGTAAAAGAAGAGAGTAAATATCTGCTGGTGTAAAAAGAGGCTGGAGCAGAAGCGACTGAGTTCACCTCTCACGGTTCCGCACCATTGGTTCCTGAACCGGATGTGCCCACTGAGAGAACATTGAGAGGGGACAGCCAGTGGAAGTGCTCCCGACACACACACCCCTTTCTAGTGGCCAACAAGCCAGCAGCCCTGGCACTGGCCCAACTGCCATTGCCCCTTCAACAGGAGAATTGTGTGCAGCAGCCAGAGCAGATAATGTGGTCTCTCAGTGATGGGCACCATTGACAACTACTTCTGAATCTAAAGGACAGTTATTTAAATTCGACAACCTCCAGCAACTGTGCGAGGGGTATTTAAGTAGGGCGAACTAGTGAGGCAAATCGACTGAAAACTTTGGAGAAGAACTGGTTAGACTAGCTAGCTCCCGCTGTTAGCAAACCCGACACGAATACTGAATATACTGAAGGTTAAACACAAAGTAGCAGCTTAGCATATAGATTACGACTTTTTTTCACCAAAGTGTTGGTTAGTATAATATTTACTGTAAATATATATTACATTATTGCTATAGTTCCAATTGTTCCTCTTCTGTTCAATAAATTAGATTACTTGTTAAAGTCTGAATCAAGGTCTGATCACGTGATGTTGCACTGCTTCTCAAAGACCATGAGAGAGTTGCTGTGGAGACACAGGATACCTCCAGTAACTAAAGACAATTGCACAACTGACCAAAAACTACCCGGGCCTCACTGACAGCGAAGGTACTCTCGAGGAGCAAGGACTTATCGAGGAGAGCAACTTAAACCACAGAAGGTGAAGCATGTCGGGTAGGAAGGCTGGGAAATGTAACATGGTCTCTCCATGGCTAAGTAGCACCTGATGTTGTACAAAACCCTCACGATTAGAAGGTCGATGTTTCAATTTCCGAACTGTGCTGAGTTAGTTTACTCCAGCTCATTTCTCTAGTTCTTTATGTTTTCAAGAAGTCAGAAGATATACCTGTAAACAAGATAGCTTTATTTTCCAAGCGAATCTGCTGTCTCAGACCTTGCATTCAGCTCTCAGAGTAACTCATGCTGTACATATGAAGGGACAGGTACTTAGTCAGCCTATACTCCAAACAGTGATGTTCTGGAAATCTATGTCCGCTATAGCTGTTCACTGCCTCAGTACGGCAACTCACCTCTACTACCTCATCCCACCTACATCCACGACTCTTCGGACGCCCTCTGCCACTTTAACAGTTTCCAGTTTCTTGGCCCCAACTGCCTCCTTTTCACCATGGACGTACAATCCCTCTACACCTCCATCCCCCACCAGGATGGCCTGAGCGTGCTGCGCTTCTTCCTTGAACAGAGGCCCGACCAGTCCCCATCCACCACTACCCTCCTCCGCCTGGCTGAACTTGTTCTCACCTTGAACAACTTCTCCTTTGACTCCACTCATTTCCTCCAAATCAAAGGTGTTGCTATGGGTACCCGCATGGGTCCTAGCTATGCCTGCCTTTTCGTGGGATATGTGGAACAAACTTTGTTCCAGTCCTACTCGGGTCGCCTCCCTCACCTCTTTTTCCGGTACATTGATGACTGTATCAGTGCCGTTTCCTGCTCTCGCCCTGAACTAGACAATTTCATTCACTTTGCCTCCAAATTCCACCCTCCCCTCACCTTCACATGGTCCATCTCCGACTCTTCCCTTCCTCGACTTCTCTGTCTCCATCTCTGGGGATAGGTTATTGACCAACATTCACTACAAGCCTACTGACTCCCACAGCTACCTGGACTACACTTCCTCCCACCCTGCCTCCTGTAAGGACTCTATTCCATTCTCCCAGTTTCTCTGTTTTCGCCGCATCTGCTCCGATGATGCCACCTTCCACACCAGTGCTTCCAACATGTCTTCCTTTTTCCACAACCGAGGATTCCCCTCTACCGTGGTTGACACGGTCGTCGACCGTGTCTGTTCTATCTCCCACACTTCTGCCCTCACCCCTGCCCCTCCCTCCCGGAACCACGATAGGGTTCCCCTTGTCCTCACCTTTCACCCCACCAGCCTCCACATTCAACAGATCATCCTCCGCCATTTCCGCCACCTCCAAAGTGATCCCACCACCAAACGCATCTTCCCCTCATCTCCCCTTTCAGCATTCCGTAGGGACCGCTCCCTCCGAGACACCCTAGTCCACTCCTCTATCACCCCCAGCACCCCTTCCCCTTCGCCCGGCACCTTCCCGTGCAAGCGCAGGAGATGCAACACCTGCCCTTATACCTCCCCCCTTCTCACTGTCCAGAGCCCCAAACACCCCTTCCAGGTGAAACAGCAATTTACTTGTACTTCTTGCAATCTAGTATACTGTATTCGCTGTTCACGATGTGGTCTCCTCTACATTGGGGAGACCAAATGCAGATTGGGTGACCGCTTTGCGGAACACCTCCATTCAGTCCGTAAGGATGACCCCGAGCTTCCGGTCGCCTGTCATTTTAATTCACCGCCCCATTCCCACTCAGACCTCACTGTACTCGGGCTCTTGCATTGTTCCACGGAAGCTCAGTGTAAGCTCAAGGAACAGCACCTCATCTTCCGATTAGGCACTTTACAGCCTTCCGGACTCAATATCGAGTTCAACAATTTCAGATCATAACCTCGGCCCCCATTACATTTTTACTTATTTTTTATCCACACCTTTGTTTTGGCCCTTTCCCCACCCCCCCCCCCCCGCCCCCAGCTTTTTTTCTCTCCCACATGGCAGCTGTCTCCCATTCTGCCAGCGCATTTCACACTTAATCTAGAGCCGTCTTTTGCCTCCACTAGTCCTATCACCATCTCGTCTCATTTTGAATACCTCTTAATGTCTCTTCACTTCTCTTTTGTTCTCTCCCAGCCTGGCCTCTTAATCTATTTCATTTCCTGTGCTTTTTCAGTCTTGAGAAAGGGTTTGACCCGAAACGTTGACTCTATTTTCTCTCCACGGATGTTGCCTGGCCTGCTGAGTTTTTCCAGCATTTTCTGTTGTTATTTCACCTCTACTACAGTCAGGGCAACAGTTGAGGTGCTACAATTGATCTCAGCCCCGGCCCCTGATTGCTACTTTGTGACCTGTGCTGGGAAGTGTGCATCTTTAGAGATCACGTGAAGACCATGTTCAGATACCCTGCCTACATCCACTGTCATTAACAATAGTGAGATGTTGTGCAGCTGCCAATGGTAAGTGGAAACCACCACAACAACAAACATTTATACAGTGCTCCTCGCACAATAAAAACAAGCCGGGGGTGCAGAGCAGGAAAGGGGCAGGGGGATTCGGGAAAAGGCACAAAGGGAAAGATGTTTGAGAGGCTTCCGAAGTTACGAAAAAGGGAGAGTCGGCACCTTCAGATAAGGGGAGAAAATTGAAGCATAAATATTGCTTATCATTGTAGTGTTTTTCCCGCAATCAGGGACTGAGATCCATTGTAGCACCTCAACTGTAGGTAGGATGTTTTTCAGACGACTGATTATTGGCTTCATTGAGTAACCTCAGTGAAGGGCACTGCCCAGAGAAGTGGACACCAGGAAGGTTGAAAAGAGTTAAGAGTTGAGACAACTCAGGAAGCTGTGATTAGAGTACACCAAGCTCAGATTTTAGACGCCTGGTGAAAGTAGGAAGGCAGAGGCAGGAGTGTGACAAATACGAAGCACTTCTATTCTTTTCTGATCCAGTAGCTGTCCCCTAAATCAGGAAAATGTATAACAACAACAACTTGTATTTATATAGCGCCTTTAACATAGTAAAACGTCCCAAGGCGCTGCACAGGAGTATTTTAAGACAAAAAATTTGACACCAAGCCACATAAAGATAAATTAGGGCAGGTGACCAAAAGCTTGGTCCAAGAGAAATAGGTTTTAAGGAGCCTCTTAAAGGAGGAAAGAGAGGTAGCGAGGCGAAGAGGTTTAGGGAAGGAATTCCAGAGCTTAGGGCTAAGGCAACAGAAGGCACGGCCGCCAAAGATTGAGCGATTATATTCAGGGATGCTCAAGAGGGCAGAATTAGAGGAGCACAGATATCTCAGGGGGTTGTGGGGCTGAAGGAGATTACAGAGATAGGAAGGGGCGAGGCCATGGAGGGATTTGAAAACAAGGATGAGAATTTTGAAATCGAGGCGCTCCTTAACTGGGAGCCAATGTAGGTCAGCGAGCACAGGGGAGAGGGGTGAACAGGACTTGGTGCGAGTTAGGACACGGGCAGCCGAGTTTTGGATGACCTCAAGTTTGCGTAGGGTGGAATGTGGGAGGCCAGCCAGGAGTGCATTAGAATAGTCGAGTCTAGAGGTAACAAAGGCATGGATGAGGGTTTCAGCAGCGGATGAGCTGAGGCAAGGGCGGAGATGGGCGATGTTATAGAGGTGGAAGTAGGCGGTCTATGTTATGCTGCGGATACATGGTCAGAAGCTCATTTCAGGGTCATATATGACACCAAGGTTGCAAACAGTGTGGTTCAGCCTCAGACAGATGTTAGGGAGAGGAATGGAGTCAGTGGCTAGGGAACGGAGTTTGTAGCAGGGACTGAAAACAATGGCTTCGGTCTTCCCAATATTTAATTGGAGAAAATGTTTGCTCATCCAGAACTGTATGTCGGACAAACAGTCTAACAATTTAGACACTGTGGAGGGTTCGAGAGAAGAGGTAGTGAGGTAGAGCTGGGTGTCGTCAGCGTACATGTGGAAACTGACGCTGTGTTTTCGGATGATGTAGCCAAGGAGCAACATGTAGATGAGAAAAAGGAGGGGGCCAAGGATAGATCCTTGGGGGACACCAGAGGTAACGATGCGGGAGCGGGAAGAGAAGCCATTGCAGGTGATTCTCTGGTTACAAATAGATGGATAAGAATGAAACCAGGTGAGTGCAGTCCCACCCAGCTGGACGACGGTGGAGAGGCGTTGGAGGAGGATGGAGTGGTGAAATGTGTCAAAGGCTGCAGACAAGTGTTTAAGAGGCATCTGAACCGTGTTAGCCTGTAGCGCTATATATGGTGTGAAGTGTATAGTTATTGTCTCCTTGGTAACATGGTTGAGAAGGAGTGTAAGACATGATTTCAGAAAAGTACTGACTTACTGATTGCCAATATCACAGCCAGCCATTTTTTAGTTGAGGCTGCCACTTATGAATTTCTAAGAAGCCCTTGACAAGTGATCAAAATGTATAAAAGGGAGCACACCGAGGAGAGCCAAACAGATTGAGATCTTCACAGAGAGACGGGTAAATTTAACTTGCTCCAGCAACTCATGAAGGAGGGGAGCTGCATATTTTAAAATAGTTTTATAGAGCAACAGTTGTGACTTTATAATGTTTTCTCTTTCAAGGGGACAGTAGATGGAATTTTCTACTGTGAATACATGTAAATATTTATTGTTGGGACATATTCATCAACAGTGCTATCAAGCGGCACTTACTCACCAATATCCTGCTCACTGATGCCCAGTTTGAGTTCTGCCAGGACCACTCGGCTCCAGACCTCATTACAGTATTGGTCCAAACATGGACAAAAGACCTGAATTCCAGAGGTGAGGTAAGAGTGAGTGTCCTTGACATCAAGGCAGCATTTGACCGAGTGTGGCACCAAGGAGCCCAGGTAAAACTGAAGTCAATGTGAGGATATAGAATGCAAAATATGGTAACAACTCGCTTCGCATAGCTAAGGACCCTGTCAATCTAAAATGGAGAATCCTGTCAGCATAAAATGGTGGTGAAATGTCGACATCGCTGAGTCACTTGCATATTGTAAGAAATGATCATGTTAACTCAAGAAACTGTGAAGGCAGCAGGAAGTAAAATAAAAGAAGCTAAACTGATCTGTGGCTGCTAATATGGCTGGCACCCACGATGTCACACCTTGCTGGTGGAAACAGTGTAGGGCGGAGTGCAGAGGCTATACAGACAATAGGTGATCAGAAAACACATTACCATGATTGCAAACGCATTACCATAATGATTAGGTGATCATGAAACCATTACCAGGATATTTACTTAACTATAAACCATTCAGTGAAATGTGACTTCTTTGTTTCATACTGCCAGGCCAGGAAATCAAATTAAATGTGTACGTGTACAGCTCGGGATTGGTGCAGACTGTACGATGTGTTAATGTCTTCTCAAATGCAAGTATAATAATGTGGCACACTGTATGAAAGATTGCTTGCTCTGGTTTAACCTGTCGGACTTTTCTGGAGTCAGGACTGTGCTGTATCAGAGTAAGTCTCCCGGGATGACGGAATAAAAACTGTTGAACTCAACCAGTATTCGACTCAGTGTTTGTACTGAACCAGACTGAAGACCAAAAGAATCCGTTTCAACATTTGGTGTCAGAAGTGGGATCTCAACGGACGATCACCGAGAATTCGCGAAATTAAGAGCCAAACTAGTTTTGGACGTGAGAGGAGGAAATGGGCCCCCGGAGTGAGTATGTTTAAATTTACCACCTCGGTTTTCCTCTGATCCGTAAGTCCGATAAAAGTTTTGCCACTGGCCAATTCTTGCGTGGTGTCCCGACGAGATCTGGGTCAATCTGGCGAATACTGTGTAAACTTAGGAAATAAGTATCCAAGTCGGGTAACGCGCCGGCCTCGTATTTCACTTGGTCCGCTCAGGCTCCGATTGGACTAAAAAGTAGATAAGTAGTGATTTTAGAGAAAGAGAAAAAGAATACTTGAAAGAAAGTAAAAAGAGAGAGTCGGGGACTCTAGAGCTCGAGCAACTTGTACTCGGGGAGTGCAAGATAAGGGTCGTATAAGTTGAATAATTAGAGTTTAAGAATACCTGTACCAGGCGGTGACAGAGGCTAAATTTATGATTTGAATAATTAGGCTAAGAATACCTGTACCAGACGGTGACAGAGGCTAAAATTACTATTTGATGAATATAGACGACTCACTGTGTTTTTGTTTGGTCTAAATATTGTAGTTATTGTATTGTGGCGTTTAGTTTGTGTGCCGGTATCCGTGAAATATACGAGACACTTTTAAAAACGTAACTCGAATCCTGAAAGGGAGCCCTTAGTGTAAGAGAACCATGGGTAATTACCTAGACACAACAAGTGATGAGGGCAGTGCCTTACAAACATTGTGTGGCAAATATCCGGATAAAGCCCAACAATTGAGACTACTCTCAGGGGGTTTAAATAAAAAATTAGGCAGCGAACAATGGCCACTAGGGGGTCCCAAAAGTTTAGAAATGGTTAAACAAGCTCAAGGAATTATTTGGAAAAAGAACATGGGAAGCAAGACTAAAAAACTAATTGGACTCTGGCGACAGTACTGCCAAGAAATTAAAGACAGTTCCCTATTAGCCAGCTGGCAAGAAAATGCTGTTAAATTAGGAATAAAGTTAACCGAAGGAGGAAATCCTAAACCCATTGAAATACTTAAGAAAGAATGTGCACATGAGAAAAGGTCAAAATCTGAAAAGGCGCCAGATAAAAAGGATAAAAATGAACTACGTAGTTCAATGGTTGGCCTTAGGTTGAAAGAGGGAGACGGAACAGATGAGGACTTAGACAATTGGATGTACAGAACTCCTAATGCGCCACCTCCTCAGCCACCCCAGTACATCAATATTTACCCCTCCCTTCCAACGTCGGCCTCACTAGCGATGCCTAATACTACCCCTCCAGCAACCCTCTCCGCAACCAGTCCCCCATTCACTCCAGGAATACCCCCAACCACCTTTCCTGATAGTGCCACAGGCGTTACTGATCCCATAAGTAGTCGGACCCGGTTACAAACGGCAGGACAGACAAACCCTGTGCCAAATTATACTCCTACCCGGAGTGATAAGAAAAAGAAAAAGAAGGAAGAAGAGAAACGGGAAAATAAGAAAAGAGTCAGACAGTTAGTTCAACATAAATCCACTCAGGAAAGCGACACTGAGTCATGTAGTGACTTTACCGATTCGGAGGATGATTTATCACCTCCTGAGGATCATGAGTCAGAATCAAAAAATCATTCCGGTAACCCACCCAGGAACCTTCCAGTGAGAAAGATGCCAAACCCAGATCAGGCTAATGCCGCAGCTAACCCCACCATGGAAGCCTAATGAATTAATGTCTATCCTAACTAATGCGCCGGATCCCCACAAAGCACCTCAAAAGTTTGTGGACTTTTTACGAACCACCATTCAAGTGTACAACGCTGAATCCCGAGATTTATGGGCTTTAATCCAACAAGTACTGACCCCCTCGGAACATACTCGATTCTTAACTCACTTGCGACATGCTAATCTGGCAGCCCTAAATGTGGCCATGGGGAATGACAATGATAGAATAACAGCCATGCTTACAGCTGCTAGTCAAACACTTCAGAAGCCTATTAACATATCCAATGTCCTAGCTACTAAGCCAAAGAAAGATGAGGGACCTGAGGAATTTTTGGAGAGATTCTGTGAGGTTTATCAGGGACAGTCGGGGGACACCAATTATCAAGGAGGAGCCAATTCACCCCAATTCTGCGCCATTCTGATGAACTGCCTTCCGGCTGCGGTATCAACCGCAATTAAAACCAATAATATGAACTGGGCAGAAAATAGCCCAGCTCAAATTACTAGAGCCATAAAATATTATTGGAAAGAGAGTAAAGGTTTGGAGAACCAACCCCAGAAGACAATAAAAACAGAATATGTCATGAAGGAAGTCCCAATTCAACCACACACGATAGACAGGACAGGGTATCAGATGGAACCTCAATACTGTACCCCTGGATGGGTAGACTCTCAGAATTATGGATATTACACTCACCCAAACGGCCCCGATGCTCCTGCATACGGCCTACCCTACGCCCCTCCACAACAGAATTACGGAGGTAGAGAAAGGGGTAGAGGACAAGGACGGGGATACCAAGGTCCAAGACAAGGGCAGTGTTATAACTGTGGAGAGGATGGCCACTGGGTCAGAGACTGCCCATCCTTAGCCTCTGGAGACCCACCTAGGAGAGGCAGGGGAAGATGGAGAGGAAACAAAGGAGGACCTAGAGGAGGCAGGGGAGGATATACCAATTTCTCCCAGAACAATCCATTCCCACAGAATTGACTAGCTAATCTAGTGGTCAGCACTTTACATTCGGACCGAGAACCCTTATTAATGTTGCAAATCCAGGATCAATGGTATCCCTTTTTAGTAGACACTGGAGCCGCCATGTCCTCTGTCCAATCGGACCTTAAACTTCCCCGATCCAACAAGACCCAGGAATTATCAGGCTTCCAAGGTCAAATGACCAAGTATGCTATGTCAGAACCAGTTCAGGTGACCTACAAAAATCAATCTGCAACCCACCAATTTGTAATAACTACCGGCTTGGACTGCAATTTAATGGCCAGAGACTTACTATGTGCATTCCAACTCAAACTTGATTGTGGTGATGAAGGAATAGCAATAGGACATTGGACAAATAAAAGGCAATGTTATGTTTCGACTACACCTCAATGGTGGTCGCTCGACCTCAATGCATCCTCCTATCATGTGACACTGGCATATGATCGAAGTGGAAAGGATAGGACCCTTGAGGAGTATTTTAAAGATCAGGAAGGTACCGAATGGACAATCTACCTCAAGGCTGTAGTAACTGGACCTGAGGGAAAAGCAGAGTTTGTGCAGGTTCCCTTACACTTGTGGAAGCAGCCTTCGACAGTGGCCCCTCATATCACGCGGGAAGTTAACCAGCCTTTCCATGCCAAAGATTTGGGGCCCATGGTAAAACGAGCGATCGATCAGGCAAACCCTGAATGTCACCAACCGCAACAGTTACCCGGAGGTCTGATGGTCCAATTTTACCAAAACCCTGAGCCTAGCCTGACTGTGGTGCACAGTCATGTAGGGAAAGACATACTGGAGTATGTGAATCCACAGGTATGGGCAGAAGACCCAACGCATGTAGGTCTAACCGGCATAAAACCCATTGAGATCCCAGTGAAGGAAAATGTGACCTTGCCGACGGTACGACAATATCCTTTGAAACACCAAGCTCTTCCGAGTATAGACAGACTCATTAAGGGATTGTTGGAGCAGGGAATTTTGGTAACTTGCCAATCCAGTTGTAATACACCCATCCTGGCTGTTCCGAAGCCTGGTAAGCCTGATCAGTTCCACCTAGTGCAGGATTTACGAGCAATAAATGCGATTGTTCAGCCACTTCATGCGCTAGTACCTAATCCAGCACACATCTTGGCCTCGATACCTGCTGATGCTACAGTTTTTGCGGTAGTCGATCTCCAGCACGCCTTTTTCTCCCTGCCATTGGCCACTACTAGCCAATACCTTTTTGCCTTCATTTACAACGGTCAGCAGTATACGTGGACTCAATTACCCCAGGGCTTTGTGAATTCACCTACCCTGTTTTCGCGGTGCCTTCAACAGCAATTACAGACACTGACATTAAATAGTGGCTCCAATCTGATCCAGTATGTGGATGACCTTCTCATTGCTAGCCCTGATGAGCTAAGTAACAGAGAGGACACTATTCAGTTGTTGAACTATCTCTCAGAATTAGGATATGTGGTATCTCCAGCGAAAGTATTGGTGGCTCAGAAGACAGTTAAATTTCTTGGAGTTATGTTATCAGCCGAAAACCGCAGTTTGGAAACTAGCAGAATACAGCCAATATGCGAGACGCCAACCCCTAAAACGGCCAAACAATTCAGGCAGTGGCTGGGAATGGTTAATTATTGTCGACAGTGGATACCTAATATTGCAGTATTAACCAAACATCTGACTCCCTACACGGCTAAAGAGGGAGAGTTTGAGCTGGAACTAGAGGCACAGCAGGCATTTGAGGAATTAAAACAGGATCTGGTCCAAGCACCAGCCCTGGGACGACCCCTGTATGATAGGCCATTCCAGTTATATTGCACAGTAATGAACGATTGCTCAACAGCAGTTCTGACTCAGAAGCATGGAGATAAGCATCGACTGGTAGCTTATTATTCATCAAAACTGGATCCGGTAGCCTTAGGACATCCCTATTGCACCCAGATCCTTACAGCCATCTACAACAGTCTACAGTCAGCTGCTAATATGACAATTCAGCAGGACATTACCGTGTATAGCTCTCACTCAGTCACTGCGTTATTGGGGCAATTGCAGACCCAACACCTGACTACCGCCAGGCAAAATAAGTATAAAATATACTTACTGAACAATCCTCGGCTAGCATTTAAACACTGTAGCACTATCAACCCTGCCAGTTTCCTTGCATATCCGCCCTCCGAGAGTGATGAACCAAGCCATGATTGCTTAAACCTCAATAAGGATGATACCTCAGTCCGACCTGATCTGTCTGACACTCTTATTGCAGATCCCGATATTACCATGTATACGGACGGCAGTTCTTCAGTTGATGAGATGGGAAAATGAATTTCTGGTTATGCAATTGTAAATCAGGAAGATGTCACCTTAGAATCAGCAGCCTTTGAATCCCCTTTTTCTGCCCAGCAAGCCGAACTGTTTGCACTCATACGAGCTTGTACTTTGGGAGAAGGATTAAAAATCAATGTACATACAGACTCTAGATATGCCTTTGGAGTAGTTCACGACTTTAGACAATTGTGGAAAAATAGAGGTTTTCTGACCTCTTCGGGCAGCCCGATCTCTCACCGTCAGTTAGTCTCGGCTCTCTTGCAAGCCCTTTTACTCCCCAAACAGATAGCTGTGATTAAATGCTCTGCCTATACCACTGGCCAAAGCCCGGTAGATATAGGAAACCGCCGCGCTGATGAGGCGGCCAAAAATGCTTCTAGGAGTCACCAAATGATTGTGCCCCGAATGATGAGGCAGACTAAAAATTCCAAAAAGAATCAGTCTACCTCGGAAAAACTAATGCCAACCATCCAAGAGGTGATTAAGTTGCAGGAGGACGCTCCTGGTAGTGATAAGTGTAGTGTATGTACCCGTCTACCTTTAAGGAAACTATTGTATGTAACCGTTCACCTTTAAGAGAACTACTTTAGGTGTGGCACTACTTGTTTGGCTTCTGTATACTGTAATACCGACAGTGACCACACCAGTATATAAGTGTTGTGGCAGGATTGCTGGGGCAGATTCGCCCTGACCTTCGAATAGTAAAGACCTGTTTGTTGTTATTCCTGAAGTCTGTGTCGTTATTAACTGTACAACCCACAGACTTTACAGTGGCGACGAGTCCGATCGTACCCTGCGGCAAGATTACCAAAGCAACTAAAGAGCATCGAAGAGAGGCAACCGCCCTCGTCGTTCTGCTGGAAGAAAACACAAGGCTGCAGCAATAGAAAGGAGGAAGACTTTAGCAACAAAAGCTTCCATCAGCAACAGGCACTGACTACCCTTCTACCACGGTGCGGAGTGAGCCGATCAGCAGGAAACAAGGCGGCCGCGGAGACTGTGAGTAGGGGAAAGTGTAAAGAATATCCGGAGAATAAGGGCTGTGCACTCGACCACGGTCGAGGGGGAGCAGAGCCGGTCAGAAAGTCGGGTCCAACGGCGTCGTGAGACAGCCGGACCGCGATCGGCGGGAAAAAGCCGGGCAGCGACCGAAGCCACGAAGCGCTGAGACCGGGAGCTGGCGCGGGAAGAGAGAAACTCAGCCGCAGCCGGGGAGGGAAGCACCGGACTGCGTGAGGGCTGGGAGGCGAATGGGAACAGAGCGTGTGGGAGAGGCAGAGCCGACCAAAGGAGGCTGCGCGAGAGCCAGTCCAGCGGCTGAACTGTCCTCCACCAACGGGGTACCCAGCGCCGGTAGAGCCGAGTGTGCGGGAGAGAGAGAGACAGAGCCGAGCAAGGGGAGAGAGACTGCGCGAGAGCCAGTCCAGCGGCTGAACTGTCCTCCACCAACGGTGTACCCAGCGCCGGTAGAACCGAATGTGCGGGAGGGAGAAAGACAGAGCCGAGTAAGGGGAGCTGTGCAAGAGCCAGCCCAGCGGTTGAACCTGTCCGTTGTGGGGAAAGCGTACCCCTTCCACCAGGGAAGAAATGCGGGAAGCCGCCATTAGGCGGCGAAGACGACAGAAGTGGGAAACCGCCATTGAAGTGGGCGGGGAGAGAAGGAAAGAGCGGGAAACCGCCATTTTCACGGGAAAAGCCGCCATCTTAGGAAAAAATAAATAAATAAATAAATAAATAAATAAAAATTGTGTTGTACCCAAGGAAAGGAAGATGCCTAAGCGGGGGGACATCAACGATTTTAATTCTGAGATAGAAGACTGGGCCACGTACGTGGAACGTATTGAGATACATTGTAAGGCTAACAAAATAGCTAAGGATGAAAAAGCTTTAACCTTACTTAACATGATGGGTGCGAAAACATTCGGGTTGTTGAAGCATCTTCTCTCACCAGCTAAACCGGCGGATCAGACTTTCGATGATATTGTAGCAGTGCTGAAGGATCACTTGAACCCCACACCGTTGATACTGGCTGAACGATTCAAATTCTATGCAAGAACGCAGAAGAAAGACGAAAGCAACACGGAATACTTGGTCGAACTGCGTAGGCCAGCGGAACACTGCCAGTTCGGAGGGAATCTGACAGAGGCACTGTGAGACAAGTTTGTATGTGGATTGTCCAAAGAAGGGACGCAAAAGCAACTACTGGAAGAGAACGACCTCACACTAGACAGGGCTGTCCTTATAGCTGCATCGCACGAAGCCGCAGCGAAAGGAACGGCGGAAATGCAGCTAAAGGCGGCGGCACTCGGGGTGGACCAAATTACCTCGAGGACAACAAAATGCTATCGTTGTGGGAAGACAACACACGACCAGAATCAATGCTGGGTTAAAAACCAAGAATGCAGGAAATGTGGCAAGATCGGGCACATAGCTAAGGTATGCTGGTCAGGAACAACGTACAACAATAAGGAGTCACCACAAAAATGGTACGGAAAAGTGCAAGAGGTGACTAGGAAGAGTCTGAGGGAACAGAAGTCGGACTCACACTCCAAATGCAAAGGACTGGACAGTCTGAGAATTCACAATGTGAGTAATGAAGCTGACCAACAAACTATCTGGATAACGCTACAGATTGCAAAGGTCCAAGTAAAAATGGAAGTGGACACCGGATCGGTGTTGACGGTCATGAATAAGCATGACTATAAAAAGTTTTTCAAGCATATTCCACTACGGGATACGGAACTAGTACTACAGACATACACGGGGCACAAAGTATTCCCCATCGGAAAGATAGAAGTCAAGGTGAGATACAAGGATAAAGATCACCACCGGTTGGACCTGTATGTGTTGCCTGAGGGAGGTCCACCACTTCTGGGACGGGAGTGGATCCGAAAAATAAAGATGGACTGGCATTCATTAAACACCATGACGGTGGATTCGGAAAAAGAGGATGTCAAACCGGAACGGTTGTCCAGAATATTGGACGAAGCTAAAGAGGTATTCCAGCAAGGACTGGGAACACTGCGAGGAATTAAAGCAAAGGTTAAGATTGCAGAACATGCAAGCCCAAAGTTTTTTAAGGCCAGATCGGTACCTTACGCAATACGACCAGCGGTGGAGGCAGAACTGGAAGAACTTGAACGATCAGGGGTTCTGTCAAAAGTGGACTGGAGTGAGTGGGCCACGCCCATTGTTCCCGTCATGAAGTCCTCACCAAGTAATAAGCCAGGGGGACCGGGGAAGGTCCGTATCTGCGGAGATTTCAAGATCACTGTGAATCCGGTGCTTCACACGGTACAATACCCGCTTCCGCGGATTGAAGATATCTTTGCTTCGTTGGCTGGAGGGAAGCACTTCACGAAAATAGACCTGGCTCAGGCATATTTACAGATGGAGGTCGAGGAAGAGTCACGCCAGTACCTCACCATCAACACTCACAGAGGCTTGTATCGCTATAATAGGCTGGTCTTTGGGGTAGCTTCGGCGCCAACAATTTGGCAGAGGGCCATGGAACAGGTGTTACAAGGAATTCCAAGCACGCAGTGCTACTTAGATGACAT
Organism: Somniosus microcephalus; assembly: GCF_052327205.1. NCBI lineage: Eukaryota > Metazoa > Chordata > Chondrichthyes > Squaliformes > Somniosidae > Somniosus > Somniosus microcephalus. The sequence continues at coordinate 12,855,452 of NC_141002.1, read as the reverse complement.
TTTAATCACGGGAAAAGATGAGGAAGAACACCTCACGAATTTGAAACTGGTACTCACCAGGTTGAAGGAGTATGGCCTTCGGGTTAATCGCAAGAAGTGTGAGTTCTTCCAAAAACGGATCTCATACTGCGGTCATGTCATTGACCGAGAGGGACTGCATAAGTCACCTGAAAAGATAGAAGCGGTCATGAAGGCCCCCGCTCCAGGAAACGTTTCACAGTTAAGATCATTCTTGGGGTTGATTAATTACTATCACAAGTTTCTGCCAAATTTATCCACGGTGCTGCATCCGCTGAATGATCTGTTGCGGAAAGAAACACCATGGAAGTGGAGTGAAGAATGCAAAAGGGCTTTTTGCAGAAGCAAGGAGTTGATTACCTCTGAAGAAGTGTTGGCTCATTTCAACCCAGCATTACCCCTTCGTCTAGCTTGTGATGCTTCCCCGTACGGAATTGGGGCAGTACTTTCGCACAGGCTACCAAATGGCTCGGAAAGGCCAGTGGCATTCGCGTCACGATCATTGACACCCGCGGAGCGAAATTACCCTCAAATAGATAGGGAGGCCCTCAGTCTTGTGTGGGGCGTGAAGAAATTCAACCATTACCTACAATGTAAAAAGTTCACATTGCTGACCGACCACCAGCCGTTGGTGTCCATATTCAACCCAAACAAGGCCGTGTCCACCATGACAGCATAAAGGTTACAAAGGTGGCCCGTGTTACTTGGGGCACACCAATATGAAATTGAGTACAAAAGGTCCAAACAGCATGGAAATGCTGATGGGTTATCACGCTTGCCATTGCCGATGGTGGAAGAAGCGAGTACAGTGGACCCAGTAGAGTTGTTCCACTCATCCATAGTGGAGTGTCTACCGATAACAAACTCAATGATTGAGAATGAGACAAGGAATGACCCGACTCTTTCACGAGTCTATGATGTAACGGTGGAGGGATGGCCAGCACAGAGTGAACCAACACTGCAAGCATTTTCACAGAGGAAAGAACAACTGTCAGTGTGTCGAGGAACCCTGATGTGTGGATCTAGAGTGGTGATTCCACCCAAACTCCAAAAGAAAGTGCTAAAGGAGCTGCACGAAGGACATCTGGGTGGAGTAAAGATGAAGAATCTAGCAAGAGCGTTTGTGTGGTGGCCAGGCATTGATGGAGACATAGAGGAGATCACGAAGAACTGCCTAGGATGTCAGAGGGTTCAGAACGCGCCACCACAGGCTCCTCTGCATCCATGGGAGTGGCCCTCATCTCCTTGGCAAAGAGTACACATCGACTTTGCTGGTCCATTTATGGACTCGATGTTCCTAATAGCGGTGGATGCCCACTCCAAGTGGCCGGAAGTAATTAAGATGACCACCACCACGACGGAAAAAACCATCACAGTGTTAAGGACTATGTTTGCTCAGAATGGCCTGCCGGAACAGATCTGTTCTGATAATGGACCGCAATTTGTGTCCGAAGAATTCAAGAAATTCTTAAAGAGCAATGGGGTTAAGCATTACACGTCAGCCCCATACCATCCCGCCTCCAATGGATTGGCTGAAAGGTTTGTCCAGACCTTCAAGAAGGCCGTAAAGGCCATGAGTAATGAAGACATAAGTCTACAACATAAGGTGGATAGCTTTTTGTTGGCACACCGGAATGCAACACATGCGGTCACAAATCAAACTCCCGCAATGATGTTTTGTAATAGACGCCTAAGATGCCGGCTGGATTTGCTCAAACCAAACGTCAGAAGGGACGTAGAGAACCGGCAATTCCAGGGCATGAATGAAAGGGCCACTAGATCTTTCCAGATCGGTCAACGAGTTTTGGCCCGGGACTACCGTACCGAGAAATGGCAGCCTGGAACTATTGGAAAAAGGCTAGGGCCGTTGATGTACACCATGGACATTAGGGACAGTATAATAAGGCGCCATGTTGACCAAATCATAGGGTCCGCCACAAATGGGCAACCGACTTCACCACCTTACCCGGGTAATGTTGAGTCTGAGATACCCAGAACACCTACTTCCGATCTGGTAATACTGGAATCAGCTGAACCTGACACTGTCTTTCAAGCCGAATCGACTTTGCCAGAAGCACCTACTAGCCCGCCTGGAATGACGACACCACTGCGGCGTTATCCGGACAGAATCCGGAAACCTCCAGAAAGACTGAATCTATGAACTGTCTTACATAAGCTGTATATATGTTATAATGTATGTTCACTATGGACTCAGTATGTTGAAAGCTAAAAAGGGAGGATTGTAGTGTATGTACCCGTCTACCTTTAAGGAAACTATTGTATGTAACCGTTCACCTTTAAGAGAACTACTTTAGGTGTGGCACTGCTTGTTTGGCTTCTGTATACTGTAATACCGACAGTGACCACACCAGTATATAAGTGTTGTGGCAGGATTGCTGGGGCAGATTCGCCCTGACCTTCGAATAGTAAAGACCTGTTTGTTTGTTATTCCTGAAGTCTGTGTCGTTATTAACTGTACAACCCACAGACTTTACAATAAGCATTTGTGGAGAGAATTGGGATGTGTATATAACCCTTTATCAAAACTCTGGACTACTCCCGCGGAACAGACTTGCATGTCTGATGAGCTAGCTTTATGGGTTATTGAATGTGTACACTTTGCAACTCATTGTGGTGCCAGGGCAGTGGGTGATTTGCTTCTAAGTACTTGGTGGCATCCAAGGCTTCAAGCAATAGCACAGAACATTAGGGATCGATGCCTGATTTGTCAACAACACAACCCTGGAAAGGGAGTGCCTTGCGAATGGGGAAAAACCCCTTTACCTGAGGGTCCCTTTGAGACCCTGCAAATGGACTACATTGAGTTGGAAAGATGTCAGTGTTACAAATACGCACTTGTCATTGTAGATGTATTTAGTAAATGGATCGAGGCATATCCAACCACAGACAATAAAGCCTCTACTGTTGTTAGGGTATTGCTGAGAGAGATCATACCTCGGTATGGTATTCCAACTTGGTTAAGTTCTGACAACGGTCCTCACTTCACTGCCGAAGTGAACAAGGAACTTTGTACCCAGTTGAACATTCATCAGCAATTGCATTGTGCTTATCGACCACAGGCTGCAGGACTTGTCGAAAGAACCAATCAGACTCTGAAGAACAAACTTGCTAAACTGGTAGCCGAAACCGGCTACACTTGGTTGAAATTGCTTCCTGTGGCTCTCTTTCAGATCCGCACCACACCAGCGGGTAAAGCACGACTTACACCTGCTGAGATTATCTATGGTAGACCACTCAAGACTCCCTGGAACCAAAATGCTCCTACAACGGTGCATTTTCACCATATGACTGAAGGGATGACGACCTATGTCTTGGCTCTTACTAAGGTTTTGCGCGGGCTGCATTCACAGGTCCGTGCTGCATATGGTGAACTTCCTGACTTATCTGGTTCTCTAAAAATTGAACCAGGTTCGTATGTGATGGTTAAGAACTGGACTCGTAAAAGTCTAGATCCAAGGTGGGAAGGTCCATATCAGGTCTTACTAACAACCCCGACTGCAGCTAAGGTCGAGGGAAGAAGCGCATGGGTGCATTTCCACCACTGTAAATTGATTGGAGAAACCAATCAAAAGGGGGGGAGATAATCAGTAGTAAATCAGTAGTAAATCAGTACAGTATATAGTAGATTTTACGAACAATCATTAATTTTATTTTGATTGATCAGCCATTGATAGGAGACTACAAAACTCGTGCTCGGCCTTGATAGAGGTGACTGCAGCTTTTACGAGGTCTGGTGTTGTGTTTGGATTGTTCTGGCCTGCTGAAATCCTACTCTTATTATACTTATTATACGATTTTAATTTTTAATTTTAAGTTTTAATATTTTAAGTTTTAATTTTGATTGTGTGTAAGCCTTTTATTTCACAGATTAACAACCGCTAGGGGACCATCTGCTTAGCATCAAGTTTCGGAGCCAGGAGAAAACAGCATCCCAGGCGGGTCAGAGCCGAGTGCTACAAAGAAGAAAACACCACCACAGGCGGAGCGCCCACTGAAGACTGAAACCATGAAGTTGCTGCTCGTTGTTATTGGACTTTTTGGACTATTGTGCCTGACTCAAGGCGATACGGACAAATCATGGAAGAAACGTGAATTACTTACCAACACCTTTCTGCACATGTCATATGAATACGCCAAAAGCTATAACTTAACAAGCTGTGGGGTTTGCAGTCACATTCCTATCCATAGTAAAAGAGGGATTCCCTTGAGACCCATCCCGTTCAATGCCACAGAGATGGCGGAGTGGGTCATGCGCCAGAACGCCAGCGGCGTTTATAAAGATTCATACAACCAGGAGGGTGTTGTGTATGTAATATGTATGTTACTTTAAACCTATGGCCAGGGCAGCACTACTTTGTAGGGCGTAGTGATACCGTAGTACCACTCCTGGCCATAGGGGTATAAATAGTACTGTGGGTACTGATCTCCCCTCAGTTCCCGCCTGTTGGTATGAAGTAAAGACCTAAGTTGAACCTTCCAAGCTGTTTCCTTATTATTGTATTAAGTATAGTCACATACTTTACACTGGCGACGAGTTACGTTCGAACTCACCAGTACACGGTGCAACAAAGGATCGGTAGCAGTACAGAGAGAGAAGGAGAGAGGCTTCTTACCAGCCAGCCTGCGGAGTCCAGCGTCGACCGAAGGAGGCCACCCAGTTCGGGAGGAGCGGCAGCAACGGAGCGAGAGAGAGAGGTTTCCAGCGGAGGCTGCGGCAGCTGAGAGAAGAGGCTGAACGGGCGTTCCAGACATGGGGCAAAAGTCCACCCAGGGCCAGGTAAACTGCAATCCTTCCCGGGGAACGCGAGCTGCAAGGGCCAGAACGGGCAGGCGATCTGGGGAGCAAACGGAGCCACGAGGACTAGCGGGCCACGAGAGGGGAAGGTCGTTGTAATAGTGGCGGTGGCAATAACGGGAGCTGCAAGAAAAAAAAATAACAACGCTGGAGAGAGGTCGTTGACAGCAGAGGGAGAAACGGCGGGAAAAGCGCCATCTAGTGGACAAAAGGGGAAAAGCTTTTCTCTTCAGCAGTTTAAAATAAAAACAAACGCCATCTAGTGGAAAAAGGTGGGAAAACCTCTTCAGCAGTTTTAAAATGTCCAGAGAAGCTTGGTTGTCAGAATTTGTTGCGGACACAGAAGAATGGGACGCATATGTCGAAAGGCATGAACTTTATTGCGTAGTAAACAAGGTGAAAGATGACGAAAAGGCAGCAACCTTATTAAATTCTATGGGGGCAAAAACATACGGTCTGCTGAGGAATCTTCTTACTCTAGAAAAGCCAGCAGACAAAACGTATGCCCAAATTGTTGATACGTTAAAGGAACATTTAAACCCTAAGCCACCATTTATAGCGGAAAGGTACCGCTTCTACAGACGTGACCAAAGGAATGATGAGTCGCAGGCAGCCTATTTGGCTGAGCTCAGACGGTTGTCCAAACATTGCCAGTTTGGAGCCTTTTTGGCGGAAGCGATCAGAGACAGATTTGTCTGTGGCATGTTAAATGAGAGTACACAAAAACGGTTGCTGGCCAAGAAACAGCTCAGCCTAGATCAGGCGATGGAAATAGCATCGTCACATCAAGCAGCAGCACAGGGTGCTGCTCAAATACGACAAAACACAACCGGCTATGACACCCATGAGGTGACATTTCACAAAGGTAAATGCTACCGTTGTGGCAAAACCACCCACGACCAAAGTAATTGTTGGTTTCGTGATAAAATATGCCGGCAGTGTGGGAAAAAGGGGCATATAGCGAAAGTTTGTCGGTCGGGTACGAAACCCAATAGTGGGGGCAATCCGAGCAGTACCAAGGCAAGGACAAAAATACATAAGATATCTGACAGTAGCTCAGACGAGTCACAGGAAGGCACAAAAGCAGAGCCTAAAGGTCTGGGATGTCTCAAGTTATATGGTGTAGACAAAACGGAGGACCACAGCACAATGTGGGTTAAAATGAAGGTAGCAGGCGTCGAAGTTAATATGGAGCTGGACATGGGTTCAGCCCTATCAGTAATTAATGAACAAGATTATAACAGGCTGTTCAAACGCATTCCCTTAAAGGATACCGAAATCAAATTAAAAACATATACGGGACAAAAAGTTTACCCGAAGGGAAAAATGCAAGTAACAGTTAAATACAACGGCAGAAAAGTGCCAGGACTTTATTTGTACGTTCTACCAAACGGTGGACCACCACTTTTGGGTAGGGAATGGATAAGAAAAATCCATTTAGACTGGAAGTCGATACACGAGATAAAAGTAGAGACCACCAAGGATGATACAACCATTACAAGCAGGCTGTCGAAAATATTGGCAAAAACGCCAGAGGTGTTCCAACAAGGGCTGGGGACCTTAAAGGACATTAGAGCAAAAATAACGATTGCTCAAGACGCAAACCCCAAGTTTTGTAAGGCCAGACCGGTGCCTTACGCCATTCGGCCAGCTGTGGAAGCAGAACTGGATGCCTTAGAGAGTGCAGGTGTCCTTACAAAGATTGAGTGGAGTGAGTGGGCCACGCCCATCATCCCAGTTATAAAGAAATCTGCAAATAACACGCTGGGGGAACCAAAGAAGGTTCGCATTTGCGGGGATTTTAAGATAACTATTAACCCAGTCCTGCACACGGTACAGTATCCGCTGCCGTGGATAGAGGACATATTCGCATCGTTAGCTGGGGGTAGACACTTTACGAAGATTGACCTTTGTCAAGCTTATTTACAGATGGAGGTGGAGCAGGACTCGAAAAAGCTCCTAACGATTAACACACACAAGGGATTGTACCAGTACAATCGCCTGGTATTTGGTGTGGCGTCCGCCCCAGCCATATGGCAGAGGACCATGGAACAGGTCATACAGGGCATTCCAGGAACGCAGTGCTACCTGGATGACATCCTGGTGACAGGACAAACGGATAACGACCACCTCGCTAACCTGGAGCGAGTACTTCTGCGGTTGCAACAATACGGACTCAGGGTGAACAAGCAGAAATGTGAGTTTTTCCAGGAACGTATCTCATACTGTGGTCACATTATAGATAAGGAAGGCCTGCATAAGTCCCCGGAAAAGATCGAGGCAGTAGTGAAGGCCCCGCCCCCTGAGAATGTATCTCAGTTACGATCATTCTTAGGCCTTATAAACTATTACCATAAGTTCCTCCCGAACTTATCGTCCATTTTACATCCACTAAATTCATTGCTGCAAAAGAGAGTCTCCTGGAATTGGGACGAAGCGTGTGAGGCTGCTTTTAAAAAGGGTAAACAACTCATTACATCAAAGGAAGTGCTCGCACACTTTGACCCAAAAATGCCAATAAGGTTGGCATGTGACGCCTCCCCGTATGGTATAGGGGCAGTGTTGTCACACAAATTTCCCAATGGGATGGAGAGGCCAATAGCATTTGCCTCAAGGTCGTTAACTACAGCCGAAAGAAACTACGCGCAAATCGACAGGGAGGCCCTCAGTCTGGTGTGGGGTGTAAAAAAATTCCACCACTACCTGCATGGGCAACGTTTCACACTACTGACGGATCATCAACCATTGGTGTCCATATTTAATCCAACAAAAGGGGTGCCCCTGATGATGGCCCAAAGGCTACAGAGATGGTCACTGTTCTTAGGAGCACACCAGTACCTTATCGAATATAAGGGCACCAAACAGCATGGCAATGCGGATGGCCTGTCGCGGCTACCATTGCCTGCCGAGATCGAAGAGATAGTACAGGACCCCGTGGAAATATATCATACGGCGGTTATGGAACACTTGCCCATCACCAGCCAATGTATCGAGCGGGAAACTTAGAATGACCCAACACTGGCAAGGGTTTACGAATTGACCGTGAAAGGCTGGCCGGCGCAGGGTGACGCATCATTGCTGGCGTTTTCGGCAAAGAAGGACCAGTTGTCCGTCTGCCGGGGCACATTGATGTGCGGAGCCAGGGTGGTGGTCCCTCAAAAATTACAACATAAAGTGTTGCGGGACTTACACGAAGGTCATCTGGGGGGTGTCAAAATGAAAAGCCTCGCCAGAGCCTACGTCTGGTGGCCCGGCATTGACAGAGACATCGAGGAAGTAGCAAAAGCATGCCAAGGGTGCCAGATGGTACAGAACGTACCACCCCAAGCCCCACTACATCCGTGGGAGTGGCCCTCAATGCCGTGGCAAAGGATCCACGTGGACTTCGCTGGGCCCTTCATGGATGCGATGTTCCTTATTGTAGTGGACGCCCACTCAAAATGGCCGGAGGTCATAAAGATGTCATCAACGACAGCCGAAAAGATGGTCGCAGCCTTAAGGACCATTTTTGCCTGAAACGGGGTGCCTGAGCAAGTCTGTTCGGACAATGGGCCACAATTTGTGGCAGAAGAATTTCAAGCATTCCTAAAAAGGAATGGAGTGCGACATTATACGTCCGCACCATATCATCCGGCTACAAATGGGCTGGCAGAGCGATTTGTACAGACTTTTAAAAAGGCCATCAAAGCGATGGGGGAGGAAAGGTTGCCACTACAACACAAGGTGGACAATTTCCTATTCGCGTACCGTAATGCTGCACATACGGTGACCAACCAGGCCCCCGCCGTCATGTTCTTTAATAGAAGGTTAAGGTCTCGCCTTGAATTGCTCAGACCAAACATCCGGAGAGATGTGGAAAACCGAGTATTTCGCAGGGCTCCTGACAGACAGACACGGAGCTTCGAGGTGGGGCAGCAAGTGTTGGCCCGTGATTATAGAAATGAAAAGTGGCGGTTTGGTACGATAAAGGCCCGCCAGGGACCTTTGATGTACACAGTGGATACTGGGGATGGCATAATCAGACGACATGCTGATCAACTTGTGGAGTCCAGAAACCCAACTGATTCACTACCTCAAACGTCTCAGCACATTGTTCCAGCGGAATCACGGCCCAGCTCGTCGCTACAGAAGTCTCAGGATTGCGAGGAGTTCATCACTCCAGTGAGCTCCATGGCACAGGATGTGCCATCAGACACCGACGACTCCAGCGATGAAGTGGTGACGGAAGTACCGCCGCCTACACCGAGACTGACTAGAGAAAGACGTTATCCTAGTCGAGACAGGAGGCCTCCTCAGAGACTGAATCTATAACATGCTTCTTTTTATATATATATATAGGTAGACAACTCTGATGTAAATATGTTATGTATGTTGTGTTACCAAATGTTATTAGCCCTAGTTATGGTGCATCTGTTGACTTAATTGCACGGGTACGTTTTAATTAAAAGGGGAGGAATGTTGTGTATGTAATATGTATGTTACTTTAAACCTATGGCCAGGGCAGCACTACTTTGTAGGGCGTAGTGATACCATAGTACCACTCCTGGCCATAGGGGTATAAATAGTACTGTGGGTACTGATCTCCCCTCAGTTCCCGCCCGTTGGTATGAAGTAAAGACCTAAGTTGAACCTTCCAAGCTGTCTCCTCATTATTGTATTAAGTATAGTCACATACTTTACAGAGGGCGACAGGGACAAATGGAAGTCAGCAGGTTACGACCTAACCACTTTCCAAGGGTGGTACCAGCCTAATTATAATCGGAACAGCCAGCCTCCAGCCTTAGTCCTTACTAATACTTCAGGAGTTGGTAGGCCGAAGGGGCCAATATGTTTAACGAAGAGTGTGCCTGGAGGTATAGAAGTAGGACACAGTAAATGTTTCCAAAATGTTAATGTAACAAAATGTATTCGCACCAGAGGCTGTGGCCAAGGTTTCTTCCAATTAGATCATACCGGAACCCCCAATAGGACAAGTGGGGGACCATGGGAAGGAATGGAAATCAGATGGGGATGGAGGATTCGTGAGGCATTAGACGACAATTTAATCGCATATAATGGGACCTATTTTATATGTGGTCACCAAGCCTATCCATGGTTACCCCGGGATTGGACAGGTTCGTGTTACTTAGGTTATGCAGTACCTTTTATTCACCACTTGAATAAGATTGGGGAACACCACGAATTTAAGAAACACGTGACCAAAAGAGAGCTAGGAGCTTTCCATCGATTTTTCGGTGTAATAAACCCTCCCTATGGAATAATGAGCTTGATGGATGAAACAAGGAATCTGGCAAGGCTACTAGAGATAGTTGCCAATGACACTGAGGAAGCTATAGCAGACATGAGTGCCGAAATGATAGCCATTAGAACAGTAACCCTCCAGAATCGAATGGCCTTAGATTACCTCCTTGCAGCACAAGGAGGAACCTGTGCCTTGATAGGAAGTGAGTGCTGTACTTATATCCCTGATAGCTCAGAAAACATAACCAACATTGTCAAACATATCCGGGATGCAGTAAGTCAGTATAAGAAACCTAAGCCAGGGGATGACTGGTTTGATTGGATCATTGGAGGATGGCTAGGATCAATGGGACAAACTCTGCTACATGGGCTAGTGGTGGTACTTGCCGTAATTATGTGCATTTTTCTAGTTTTCACGCTGATTAAGTGTTGCTGCAATAGATTAGGAGCAACTGTAATTCCAAGTCAATTGGTACAAAGGAAACCATCAGAAGAAGAAATTAAATTTGAGAAGGAATTAATGGAGGAGGAGTATAATAGACTCAATAAGATAGAGATGGACCAGTAGGATGAAGCCCAGAATCACTGGATGCCTTAGATGGTTATCATGGAATGATAAAAGGGGGGAATGAGGATATAGAATGCAAAATATGGTAACAACTCGCTTCGCATAGCCAAGGACCCTGTCAATCTAAAATGGAGGATCCTGTCAGCATAAAATGGTGGTGAAATGTCCACATCGCTGAGTCACTTGCATATTGTAAGAAATGATCATGTTAACTCAAGAAACTGTGAAGGCAGCAGGAAGTAAAATAAAAGAAGCTAAACTGATCTGTGGCTGCTAATATGGCTGGCACCCACGATGTCACACCTTGCTGGTGGAAACAGTGTAGGGCGGAGTGCAGAGGCTATACAGACAATAGGCGATCAGAAAACACATTACCATGATTGCAAACGCATTACCATAATGATTAGGTGATCGTGAAACCATTACCAGGATATTTACTTAACTATAAACCATTCAGTGAAATGTGACTTCTTTGTTTCATACTGCCAGGCCAGGAAATCAAATTAAATGTATACGTGTACAGCTCGGGATTGGTGCAGACTGTATGATGTGTTAATGTCTTCTCAAATGCAAGTATAATAATGTGGCACACTGTATGAAAGATTGCTTGCTCTGGTTTAACCTGTCGGACTCTTCTGGAGTCAGGACTGTGCTGTATCAGAGTAAGTCTCCCGGGATGACAGAATAAAAACTGTTGAACTCAACCAGTATTCGACTCAGTGTTTGTACTGAACCAGATTGAGGACCAAAAGAATCCGTTTCAACAAATGGGAATCAGGGGGAAAACCCTACACTAGCTGAAGTCATACCTAGCACAAAGGAAGATGGTTGTGGTTGTTGGAGGCCAATCATCTCAGCCCCAGGGCATCGCTGCAGGAATTCCTCAGGGCAATGTCCTAGGCCCAACCATCTTCAGCTGCTTCATCAATGACCTTCCTGCTATCATAAGGTCAGAGTTGGGACTGTCCGTTGATGGTTGCACAGTATTCAGCTTCATTTGCAATTCCTCAGATAATGAAGCAGTCCGTGCCCACAAGACTTGGACAACATCCAGGCATGGGCTGAAAAGTGACAAGTAACATTGGCGCCACACAAGTGCTAGGCAATTACCATCTCCAACAAGAGAGAGTTTAACCACCTCCCCTTGACATTCAACAGCATTATCATTGCCAAATCACCCACTACATCCATCCTGGGGGTCACCATTGACAAGAAACTCAACTGGACCAGCCACATAAATGCTGTTGCTGCTAGAACAGGCCAGAGGCTAGGTATTCTGCAATGAGTGACTCACCTCCTGACTCCCCTGTCTCTCCACCATCTACAAGACACAAGTCAAGAGTGTGCTGGAATACTCTCCATTTGCCTGGATGAGTGCAGCTGCAACAACACTCAAGAAGCTTGACACCATCTAGAACAAAGCAGTTGGCTTGATCGGCACTCCATCCACCACCTTAAACATCTACCACCGGTGCACCGTGGCTGCAGTGTGTACTATTTACAGGATGCACTGCAGTAACTCACTGAGACTCCTTCAACAGCACCTCCCAAACCCGCGACCTCTAACACCTAGAAGGACAAGGGCAGCAGGTACATCACCTGCAGGTTCCCCGCCAAGTCACACACCATCCAGACTTGTGCATATATCGCCATTCCTTCATCGTCACTGGGTCAAAATCCTGGAACTCCCTCCCTAACAGCACTGTGGGAGTACCTTCACCACACGGATACAGCGGTTCAAGAAGGCAGCTCACCACCACCTTCTCAAGGGCAACTAGGGATAGGCAATAAATGCTGCCTTTGCCAGCAACAGCCATATCCCAAGAATTAGATTCTTAAAAATGTACTTGTTCATTGTTTGTTCAATAAATTTGCTTCACTGTTTAAAACTGAAACAAAATCTGATGTGATGCCCCATTGTTTATTGATGAGTGGAGAGGGCGAGATCTGTGGAGGTATAAGAATAATTCCAATAGCTTAAAAAAATAATTTACAGACACGGTTTTCTGGGCAAGTTACTAAACATTTACCTAGATGATAAGGTTCACAAAGGCAGAAGGACTCGCCTATAAGACCAATCTTAGACACTAGAGCTGCAAAATCTAAAGTAGAGAAGGTAGAAAAGATCCAAAAGAGGGATTGAGGACTTGCACAGTTTTGAGGTCTTGGAAAGAATGAGTTGGAGTAGGAGACCGTGTATTGAGTCTTAATTTCAGCATAATGAGGACAGAGGGAGACGGAGAGCGTAGGATGGTGTATTTAGAGTTTACCCTGTATGATTAAACTGCCATAATTACATGCATGAATTAAAGAAGGATGAAGCAGATTACGGAAAAGGTCAAAGTTAATTTATCCATGTGGGCAATTACAGTAATGGCCACTATTTGTACGTTTAACAATAACTGTCCTCCAAGATTACTTCAGCCCATTAGTACAAGGTCAATGGAGGCCAATCCATTCACTGTATATAGCTGAACTGATTCCACCATCAGCAGTTTTACAATCTGCCTCGGCTCCTGGCTTTTGGAATTTGAATTCAGAGCACTGCTGGAAATGCAGTTCTAGTGATTTCCAAGTCTACATTGCATTCTTGTTTATATAGATGCAGACTTTCCCCAATGTTGAGAGAGGAAACTGCTGCCGAAATTTACGCCAGTTTCCGCAACAATTTTGCTGAAGTGAACGTACGCCCAAATTTCCTGTGAAGCTCATTTACCTATTTAACGAAAATACCGTCGAAAAACAAGCCCAAAGGCAGCACCACCAATAGGGTTAACAGCGAGCGGCTGGTTGTCTTCTGCCATGGCATCTCACTCTCAGAGCCTCTTGCCTCTGATGCTCACCTTCCTCTGTCTGTCCCATGTCTCCCTCGATCCCCTTGTCCCTTTATTGGTGAGGTTGTGGCAAAGCCACTAAGAGACTCTCACAGTGACTTGTACAATTGCCTTTAATCATGTTTATTACCTTTTAATGTTGGCTCTGGTTAAACAGAGCTAGATCGTCAAAATCGTGATCTGATGCGATGACGTCATCACGTGGGTCATGTGACGTCCCAACGGAGGGAAACGTGATGACGTCATGACGTCAGAGGTAGAGGGCGTTTCCAGCTAGTCCTCGTGTGGAGTGATAGTGAATAGACCTGTTTAGAGCTTCTCCTGCATTTTCTTGTTTTGTAAAGTTTCAGTACATTAAACTCAGTTTGTTAACTACTAGTGAGTTTATAGATTCTTTGCTAGGAGTGCAGAGACTCCTACATTGGTGACCCCGAATCCTCGCGATCGTTTTTCGCGGTGAACGCAGAACACGGGCCAGGAATGGAGGCCAATGCAGTGGGCTTGAAGCTCCCCCAATTCTGGGAACAACAGGCGGCCTCTTGGTTTGTGCAAGCCGAGGCGCAATTTGAACTCCGCAACGTCGTACAGGACCAGACCAGATATCTCCACGTGGTCTCTGCCCTCGATAGCTTGACGGCGTCGAGAATCATCAGCCTTCTGGAGAGTCCCCCGAATGCTGACAAGTATGTAGCCATCAAGACACGATTGCTGCAGGTATTTGGTTTTACCAAAGTGGAGCGCGCTCGCCGTTTACTGACGCTACCAGGGTTAGGTGACTCCAAACCCTCGGAGCTTATGAGCCACATGCTGACTCTCCTGGGGTCCGAGCCCCAGTGCTTTCTGTTTCGCGAGCTGTTCCTCAGCTCCCCGAGCAAGTCCAGGCAGCCCTCGCCCTCGCAGAAACTGCACACTGCGTCGCGCTCGCCGAAGAGGCGGATAAGATTTACGCAGTCCGGCAACAATACTGCGCCATCGCGCAATGCCCCGCCACGAGAAGCCCGGCCCCGGCTCCGACCACAGCGCCTCCGACGACCGGTTACTGTTACTACCATGGTCGTTTCGGCCCGAAGGCCCGCTGCTGCCACCCACCGTGCAGTTTCGTTACCAGACCGTCGAATAGACCGCCGCGAGTCGTCAAGCACGCCGGTCCCGGTACTTCCCCCGCGGCCACGATGGCGATCGGCGCTCTGGGAATTTAGGAGTCTGTCCAACAGGCTTGTCCGGCCTCCTCAGCGATTGACTCTTCTCGTTAAAGACAATTCTGGGGGGGCTTATGTGGCAAAGCCACTAAGAGACTCTCACAGTGACTTGTACAATTGCCTTTAATCATGTTTATTACCTTTTAATGTTGGCTCTGGTCAAACAGAGCTAGATCGACAAAATTGCGATCTGACGCGATGATGTCATCATGTGGGTCATGTGACGTCCCAATGGCGGGAAACGTGATGACGTCATGACATCAGAGGTAGAGGGCGTTTCCAGCTAGTCCTCGTGTGGAGTGATAGTGAATAGACCTGTTTAGAGCTTCTCCTGCATTTTCTTGTTTTGTAAAGTTTTCGTACATTAAACTCAGTTTGTTGACTACTAGTGAGTTTATAGATTCTTTGCTAGGAGTGCAGAGACTCCTACAAGATGAAGTAAAGTGGGAAGAGTGCTCATGTGGAGCATAAACATCGGCAAAGACCTGTTGGGCTGAATGGCCTGTTTCTGTGCTGTAAATACTATGTAATAGTGTGCAGCATAGGGGTATTCCCATTGGGAAGGCCATTCGAGTTGCTTAATCCTTCTGAACGTGCAGGGAGGGGGCTTTAAAACTGAGACTGACAGCACTTTGGTTAAGTATAGTGCCGGTGGCAGTAAGAAAAATGTTAAAAATCGTGAGGAAAATCTCTATCAAACTCCAGAAATCTCAGTTATAACTGATATCAGGTGACAACTCACATGAGCTGGCCTTTTACGTTGAGGTGGAGCTTTGTAAAGAAGCAGCAGAGGGTTTCGGTGGCCGTGTATCAGAACTGGTACAAACAGTCAAGGAAACTGGCGCATCGCGTTGTTTCAGTGCAAAACTGGCGTAAATTAATTACACGCGAATTTCCTTGGAACAACTCCACTCTTACGCCACAGTTATGCCGAAACTTTCCAGGCCATTGTTTTGGAAAAAGGACAAGTAAGCATGGAATCAGTGCTATCTGTCATCTTTGAACTGATCGCTTTTTATTTTCTCTCTCTGTCAGATATCTTACCTGTAGGTAAAGAAAGCTCTCAACATAAATCAACTCTGCTTTTATTTTGTTCGACAGAGTGAAACGTTAGTTCACTGTTTTATATATTTTTTAAAACGCTAGTATTAACTTTACCTGGATAAAGCTTGGGAGATTTTCCCTCAAGCTTTACTTCAAACAATTTGGAAAAACAAGCAAATAGGTGCTGCTGCAGATTGAAAAAAATATCCTTCCCATTAGGCTGGCAGAAGCCGACTGATGTATCCTGTAAAATTGTGCAACCTGCTTGGACCATAGGCTCTCCCATCAGATAACTGGCAGATACCACTGTACAAAAATATCAAGCCCAAAGCTGAGCTCTTTAGAATGGCTAAAGCCCTTCAAGCAAAAACAATGCAGCGACGCCACGCAAAGATACGAAAGACATCTTTATAGTTAAGTTCAATTATTCATTGTGAAATATTTAATTTATCATGTGTTTGGAACCTTATTTTAAGTTTGTACTCAGTTGGCTGAAGAAAAGAAATGGAGGAAAACCTTTGCATAAAGTGGTTTGAGTGATTTGGTTGGTTTACCATCTCCTTTCTGAGAAATATGCTAAGATACGTGACCAAATTACAATTACATCAATCCTGCCAACGGGAACACATGCCCAATTGGAATCACAATTAATATATTTGCATATCAGCCAATCAGTTAGAAGAAATTTGCATTTAGCTGGAATACAATTGCATAGTAACAGCCAGAACTAGGGATACAAGAAATTTGAATAATTTGTACGGAACAGATAACCCCCAAGGTGTGCTGGAGAAGTGTGATGCCAGGATGACAAGGAAGTGTGACACAGAAAGTGTGCTAGAACCATACTGTTCATGCATCATTTTTAATATTTATAAATAGAGAGATGATAAAGGTGAGGATAACAACATGGTGCACCAAGAGATAAATCGACAGAAACAGGTGCAATGTGAGTTTGACCCTGGTGCTTGCAGGAAGCGTAGAACTATGTGAAAAATTGTACTGCAGTATCAACAAGCAGCAAACGTTCTATCACTAAATCTTGCTTCAGCAACCCTGTGTACAAGAGACAAGAGTTCTAGGCAACAACATTCTCTGCAATAGAGCTCCACAAGCAGGAGAAGTGGTGTGTGAAGCTTTAGTGTGGAGTGCAGTTTTGTTGAATTGATACAGAATGTGTAAGTGCAGCTTTTCCAGCATTCATGGCAGAAGCACAGAGGCCTGGATTAAAAGAATGTTATGTACCATGTCCAATTCTGGCGCCACATTTTAGGAAGGATGTCAAGGCCTTGGAGAGCTGCTTCAATTATTGTGGAGAGACAGTGTCGGGGGCGCTCAAGTCCACTCCAATGAGTGGCTCCCAGTGCTGCCCCACATTGCCCCGCCTGCCATTCTCCATGACGTCACCGTGCTCCGTGAGATGGAAAAAATCATCAGCAACATCGACCTCCCCGTTCACAAAAACCCACCATGAAAACGCTTAAAATCGTGCCGGCCATTCTGGGAAACAGCAGCTAATATTCATGCAGCTGGTATCGACCCACTATCCAGATGGAGGCAATCGTGGGTCACAAGCAACATAAAGAACCAACACCTCATCACTGACCCAACAGCAGAGATCCCTGGCTCCGACCTCCCTCAAAGACAGTGGACAGCGCTCAACCCAATCCCCACAGGACATGGACGATGCGGGCGCCTGCTCCACAAGTGGAAGATGAGGGACGACCCGAAGTGCGACTGTGGCCATGAGTCCCAGACCCTGGAACACATCACATCAACCTGCCCACTGAGATCTGTTGCGGGAGGCTCCTCATTTCTCCATTCGGTATCTCAGGAGGCCATCGAATGGACAGCCAAACTAGACAACTTTCCCCCTCATACAAAAGTAGTAGTACTAGAGAAGCTGGGGTTCTTCTCCTTAGAGCAGAGAAGGTTAAGGAGAGATTTAAGAGAGGTGTTCAAAATTATGAGCGGTTTTGATAGAGTAAATAAGGAGAAACTGTTTCCACTGGCAGGAGGGTCAGTAACCAGAGGACACAGATTTAAGGTAACTGGCAAAAGAACCAGAGGGGAGATGAGGAGAACTTATTTTACACAGCGAGTTGTTATGAACTGCCTGATGAAATAAAAAAAGAGTGGTGGAATCAGATTCAATAATAACTTTCAAAGGAGAATTGGATTATACTTGAAAAGGAAAAATGTGCAGCGCTATGGGGAAAGAGCAGGGGAGTGGGACTAATGTAACAATGGAGCAGGCACAATGGGCCGAATGGCCTTCTCCTGTGCTCTATGATTCTATGATTCTATAATGAACTAGCATTTATATAGTGTCTGTCACGTCATCAGGGCCTTTCAAAGTGCTTCACAGCCAATTAATTATATTTGAAGTATGGTCAGTGTGGTTTTGTATATGCAAATAAAGCGGCCAATTTGCATGCACCAACAGCTCACAATAGCTCCATGTGGACCTTCCAACTGTTTTTAGTGCCTTCCAATGTGCTGCCTTCTCTCCTCTCTTGCTGGGAAATTGCTCCAAGGGAATCCACAACCTCTGGTATTGTCTTCATCAGCAAACTTGGTGAATGCTGACAGACTATTTGACCATGGGGTGAGCCACGAAATTCGAGGTTGTTGCGCCGGCCCTTAAGGCCAGTTTTGTTAAAAAAATGGCAGCCAACTCGCTTCCGCCCGCTTCCGGTGTGGAACACGACGGCCGCCATTTTGGAGAGGTGGGCAGTGCTGCCATTGCCTGCGTTCGCCTCTCCCATGTAAATATGCAGATCGTGACACCAATCGGCATGCAACGCCTGAATTGACGCACAACTGTGATTTTGGATGTTGCTGCTCTCCATACCGCCCTCTCCAAACCACGCACGAAATAACGTGCATGCTGCAGTTGTACAGAGACGCTGTCAGCGCTTCTTAAAGGGACACACACATCTTTCAGGTAAGTTTCGATTTCAGCCTTTGGCGTGTTTTTTTTTAACATTTTATTGGAATTGTGGCTTGGTGCAATATATTAAAAAAGTTGTTCAAGTGTGCAGGGAGTGCTGCTGGATGCTTGCAAGGCTTCTTTGGCTGTTAAAGGAAGGCCTCTGAGAAGACCACTTGCTCCCAGTCCTGGGGGCTCTAGTTGCAACATCACATGGAGATGGAGCAGAGGCAGCAAAAGGGGCAAGCTGCTCGCAGAGAGAAGAGGAAGAAGCAAACGAGGAAGAAATAGAAGAGGAGGAAGCAGAAGAGGAAAAATCAGAAGAGAAGGAAGCGGAAGGAAGGAGGCAGCCCAGACAGCCCCTTTCTGGCCGGGATATCTGGGATGGGATCATCCGCCTGTGGTACCAGTGACCACAACCCCAATTTCCCCTTCAACATTTGTCCCACACTTTACATTCCCTCTGTTACTGACCATCACAGCATCCGCGATGCTGAAAAAAAGCCACCAGAAAGCAAACTTTTAAATCCAACTTTATCCATATATGCATCCAATATGACATCAAGAAATCAACTAATCACCCTTGTGGATTCCCTTAGTGACTGCCTTGTGTGCGCCTTTGCCTATCCTAGTGATGTTACACAGTGCTACCCCAGTGGCTGCAGCATAGCTGGTGGAAGGCTGCTGACTTTCAGTGGGGGACACTGCGGATGGCTTTGCAGAAAGACCTTGAGGAGCTAGTGGCTGGGAGTGTCAAATCGAGTGACAGTGTTTTTTCTTCTTCACTTTCCTCTCCATTTTCTTGGTCAACCACTGGCTGGGCAGGCTGGATTTTCTGGGTGTGTGAAATGAGGAAGGCACAAGGATGGAGTTTGTCGTGAGGGGTGGGCGGGAAAGCAAAAGCTGCATGCTTATACCATGTGCAGCTTGTAAATCAGAAGAGATTTGTGGGATGAGGGGGAAGTGGGATGTGAGAAGGAGGATAACGTATGAGGATACCGGCATCTTGTATTCTTTCAGCCCCGCCGCTGGCAAAGGGCTCAGCCATGCCCTGGCCAAGAATGGCCTGCACCGTCTCCTCCAAGGGGGTGAGGTGAGGTGTGCCTCCTGTTTGGTAGAGAGTGTTGGCAGGTGAGTGATGTGGGGCGGGGGTGGGGGGAGGTGGTGCAGTCGTGATTTGAGCAGTGTGTGAGGCTAGTGGTGCAGTTGGTAGGAGACGGCTTTTGAAGATGCATTCACTGACCTTGACCAATTGTCTGAGGTCATGAAACTTATTTGGCACTGAAGCCATATCCTGGGGGTGACACTGCTGGCAATGATGGCCTTGGTGATGTGCTCCCAAATCCTTCTTTCTGGAGGGTCTCCTGGTCCCCTGTGGGTAGTGACCTCTCTTCCAGTGTTGACCCCCTGCACAAAGCTCGAGTGCTGCATCCGAGACCCTGGGTTCCCTTTCCCTGGCCTGTTGAGCCATTTGAGATAGTGCTGAAGCACTTTTACCATTTTTTATGTGAAGAAAGCAGTTCAGCTTTAAGAGCTGCAGACTGCCTAGTTTGGAATGTTTATTTTTGCAGAAGGCAGTTGAACTTTAATGGCTAGAGACTGCCTATTTTTGAATGATTTTTTTTTGCAGAAGGCAGTTCACCTTTAAGGGCTTGAGACTGCTTTCAAAATTGACAGCCTTGCATTAAGAAAATGCAGTGTCACTACAGCTGGGCCTCCTGCTGAACGCACAGTCTGAAGCAGCGCAATAGTTGCTGGGCTGCACCAACTAAATGTGCTGTCTGTGCTTTCTAAATGGGCGCGAATGAGGGTAGACGGGGCCTCGGTTTAATGTCTCACCCAAAAGTCAGCACCTCTGACAGTGCAGCACTCCCTCAGTACTGCTCAAGTCTCTGAAAAGAGACTTGAACCCACAGCAACAACAACTTGCATTTATATAGCACCTTTAACGTAGTAAAACGGCCTAAGGCGCTTCACAGGAAGGTTATCAAAAAAATTTGACACTGAGTCACATAAGGAGATATTAGGACAGATGACCAAAAGCTTGGTCAAAAAGGTAGGTTTTAAGGAGCATCTTAAAAGAAAGACTTGCATTTATATGGTGCCTTTCACGACCACCAGATGTCCCAAAGTGCTTGACAGACAATGGAGTACTTTTTTGAAGTGTGGTCACTGTTGTAATGTAGTCATAAGGAGGAAAGAGAGGTAGAGAGGCGGAGAGGTTTAGGGAGGGATTTCCAGAGCTTAGGGCCTTGGCAGCAGAAGGCATGGCCACCAATGGTGGAGCGATTAAAATCGGGGATGCGCAAGAGGCCAGAATTGGATGAGTGCAGAAATCTCAGAGAGTTGTAAGGCTGGAGGAGATTACAGGGATAGGGAGGGGGCAAGGAGGCCATGGAGGGATTTGAAAACCAAGATGAGAATTTTAAAATTGAGGCATTACTGACAGTCTTCTGACTTTCTTCTGATATACGTCAGTCAATGCACAATCCCAATGGCAGAAAAATGTTGGCCGATACAGAAATAATAGACTTGGGGAGAAATCATCCAGTGACCCCTGCTGGGAAGTGTAGATGTGTGGATGTCCGTTGAGGATTGAAGCAGGCTCATATGTGATGGTCTGCATGGTAGAATAGCGTACCAACACTTTGGGGGGCAACTTTCACTGAATACTTTTGATGCTAAAGAGCTTCCGGTTTGGCCAAGATGGGATCTTCAGCTGAAGCGCCGGTTTAGCCTGCGTTTAGTGCAAGACGCCCTCTTGGTAAATGAGTTGAAGCCAGCACTAGGAACAGTTCCCTTGGTCCCTGAGCCATCCTGAAACCTGCCGCTGTGTTCCAGCCAGGGCACGCCACACCTTCAGTGGGAGTGGGTGCGAGGAGCCCACATGTACTGCTCCACCAAAATTGCATCCAACCAGCACTTGAGTGCTAAACCTGTCGGTTTCTGGTTTAGCACCTCCAGGCAAGTTCAAATTATGGTAATCAGCAATTAGAACCAAAACTGTGTGCTAAATCCAGACTTTCAAACAGGCGTGTCTCGTTAGCACTGCACCCATTTAGCATCTGTTTTCACCTTTTGGCCAAAATAACGCCCTTATTGTCCAGATTCACAGGTGATGAATGACCATTTGGGCAAGGTTCTCGAGAGCTGCCGTCCTAAGATCATAAGAACATAAGAAATAGGAGCAGGAATAGGCCACTTGGCCCCTCGAGCCTGCTCCGCCATTCAATAAGATCATGGCTGATCTTGGGCTCAAAGCCACTTCCCAGCCCGCTCCCCATAACCCTTCACTCCCTTATCTTGCAAAAATCTGTCTATCTCCACCTTAAATGTATTTAATGACCCAGCCTCCACGGCTCTCTGGGGCAGAGAATTCCACAGATTTACGACCCTCTGAGAGAAGAAATTCCTCCTCATCTCAGTTCTAAAAGGGCGACTCTTTATTCTGAAACTATGCCCCTGCGTTCTAGATTTCCCCACGAGGGGAAACACCCTCTCTGCATCTACCTTGTCGTGCCCCCTCAGTATCTTATATGTTTCAATAAGAACACCTCTCATTCTTCCAAATTCCAATGAGTATCGGCCCAACCTACTCAACCTTTCCTCATAAGTCAACCCCCTCATCTCTGGAATTAACCTAGTGAATCGTCTCTGAACTGCCTCCAATGCAAGTATAACTGTAAGTGGAACTGTGTACCAGTGAGAGTCAGTGACTTTGGGAGAAGAGTGTAGAAATGGGCAAAAGGAAACAATCATCCCAGAAAAGGTTAAGTATTAGAGAGCTCATTCTATTTCTCAGAAGAATTGCTGCTAATAGCCATAGCATGACATTGTAGGCTACAGAGTGGCAACTTGGCAAAACAATGTCACAAAATGTTTACTGGCATAACTCACATACTGCTTTCGGGAAAAGGTTACTATCAATCAATATTCATCCCGTTGTCAGTGTTCATCTCATCTCTGCTGTGTGTTCCTTGTGTACACTGTCCATTTCATGGCACTGCCTCAATCACAATCATTACGCAATTTCTGGATGCACATTAATGAGAACAGCAAAATGCTTTCAGAAGACTTCGGTCTCTGCTGCTTAACTCTCCTGCGTCTAAATCTAGATTCAAAATATTTCTCTCCTTATTGTTAAGTGTTATTTCTCACACTGCTTTTCACATCCTACGCTATTCTTTTTCATAACCTTTTACCCCAGTCATGCACTCACCTCCTCATAACTCACTCCCAAGCCAGTAGCAATGTACCCAGCAAATGAGTTTTCCTTTTTTGAAGCACTTTGAGATGTCCCTCGGTTGTGAACGGTGTTATATAAATGCAAGTTCTCTTTCTCTCTCTCTCTCTCTCTCTCTCTCTGAGACAAGCAGTCCCCGGGAGGTAATCTAAGCGAAGCTAGTAAATTTCAACAAGCTCTTGTCCCATTACGCTGTGGCATATGCTTTAATGCTACTCTGTTGGTGCCACCTTGATACCCAAATGAAACTTCCATTGTGGGCATGGTTGTCCTTCAATGTGGACAAGTACAGTGCAATGCATTTGGAGTTGGGAAACACCAGGCATGTTTACGGGGATGGTTGGAATAAAAGGCATGCATATAAAATTCTTAGGCAAGGAGTTGGTTTGGTTGCCAGGAAATATATCTCTTTGTAGAGAATCATAGCTCCCTGGAACAGCTGACCTATACGTCTGGTGGTAGGTATGGATTCGCACAGTCCATTCAAAGAGAACTTGACAAGTTTGTGAGATTATGAGAAGTTACGGGTTTCTGTGGTACCTTGGAGCTTTGCTCGATTCTTTTAGGGTGTTAGGGAGGAATTTCTTAGGAGTTTTTTCCTAAATGAGAGAGGAAGTATTAAGGGATTTAGCAGCTTTAAAAGTGGATATATCCCCAGGCCTGGATGAAATGTATCCCAGGCTGTTAAGCGAAGCAAAAGAGGAAATAGCAGAGGCCCTGACCATAATTTTCCAATCCTCTCTGGCTTCAGGTGTGGTGCCGGAGGACTGGAGGACTGCTAATATGGTACCCTTGTTTAAAACGGGAGAAAAGGATAGACCGAGTAATTACAGGCCAGTCAGCCTAACCTTGGCAGTGGGAAAATTATTGGAAAGAATTCTGAAGGACAGGATAAATCTTCATTTAGAAAGACACAGATTAATCAAGAATAGTCAGCACGGATTTGTTAAGGGAAGGTCGTGTCTGACAAACTTGATTGAATTTTTTGAGGAGGTAACAAGGAGGGTAGATGAGGGTAGTGCGTTTGATGTAGTGTATATGGACTTTAGCAAGGCTTTTGATGAGGTTCCACATGGCGGATTGAAACATAGAAACATAGAAACATAGAAGATAGGAGCAGGAGTAGGCCATTCGGCCCTTCGAGCCTGCTCCGCCATTCAATGAGATCATGGCTGATCATCCAAATTCAGTACCCGATCCCTGCCTTCTCCCCATATCCCTTGATCCCTTTAGCCTTAAGAAATATATCCAACTCTTTCTTGAATATACTTAATGAACTGGCCTCCACCGCCCTCTGTGGCAGAGAATTCCACAGGTTCACCACTCTCTGGGTGAAGAAATTCCTCCTCATTTCAGTCCTTAAATGGCTTACCCCTTATCCTTAAACTATGACCCCTGGTTCTGAACTCCCCGGCCATCAGAAACATCCTTCCTGCATCTAGTCTGTCCAGGCCTGACAGAATTTTATCGGTTTCGATGAGATCCCCTCTCAATCTTCTAAACTCCAGTGAGTATAAGCCCAATCGACACAATCTCTCCTCATACGTCATTCCTGCCATCCCAGGTATCAGCCTGGTGAATCTTCGCTGCACTCCTTCCATGGCAAGAACGTCCTTCCTCAGGCAAGGCGACCAAAACTGTACACAATACTCAAGGTGCGGTCTCACCAAGGCCCTGTATAACTGCCCATGGGATCCAGGGCAAAGTGTCAAGTTGGATTCAAAACTGGCTCGGAGTCAGGAAGCAGAGGGTAATGGTTGATGGTGTTTTTGTGACTGGAAGGCTGTTTCCAGTGGGGTTCCACAGGGCTCAGTACTGGGTCCCTTGCTTTTTGTGGAATATATCAATGATCTAGACTTGAATATAGGGGGTATGATTAAGAAGTTTGCAGATGATACTAAAATCGGCTGTGTGGTTGATACTGAAGAAGGAAACTGTAGACTGCAGGAGGATTTCAATAAATTGGTCAGGTGGGCAGAACAATGGCAAATGGAATGCAATCTGGAGAAGTGTGAGGTAATGCATTTGGGGAGGGCTAACAAGGAAAGGGCATACACATTAAATGGTAGGACACTGAGTAGTGTAGAGGAACAAAGAGACATTGGAGTGCATGTCCACAGATCCATGGAGGCAGCAGACCAGGTAGATGAGGTGGTTAAGAAGGCATACGGAATGCTTGCCTTTATTAGCCGTGGCATAGAATACAAGAGCAGGGGGGTTATGCTTCAACTGTATAAAACACTAGTTAGGCCTCAGCTAGAGTACTGCACGCAGTTCTGGTCACCACATTACAGGAAAGATGTGATTGCACTAGAGAGGGTACAGAGGAGATTTACAAGGATGTTGCCGGGAGTAGAGAATCTTAGCTATGAGGAAAGACTGGATAGGCTGGGTCTGTTTTCCTTGGGACAGAGGAGGCTGAGGGGAGACCTTATTGAGGTGTATAAAATTATGAGGGGCCGAGATAAAGTGGATAGAAAGGACCTATTTCCCTTAGCAGAGGGGTCAAAAACCAGGGGGCACAGATTTAAAGAAATTGGTGGAAGGTTTAGAGGGGATTTGAGGGGAAATATCTTCACCCAGAGGTTGTGGGGGTCTGGAACTCAGTGCCTGAAAGGGTGGTAGAGGCAGGAACCCGAACCACATTTAAAAAGTACTTGAATGTGCACTTGAGAAGCTCTAACTTGCAGGGCTACGGACCAAGAGCTGGGATTAGGCTGGATAGCTCTTTGTTGGCCGGCGCGGACACGATGGGTCGAAATGGCCTCATTCCGTGCTGTAACTTTCTATGATTCTAAATTGGCCACAGGTTTTTTTCCCCAGTTTTCTTGCCTCTCCCAGGATGTGTGGGGAAGCGTTTGGTCAATGGTGCAGCTGGTTGCATCATGTCTGGATGGGGTAGGCCTGATGGGATTTCCTGGAGAGAGAAATCAAGAGAAAACATTTCAAAATCCTCAAGCCAAGAGGAAGAGAGCAAGACAGAAAGGGAAGCAGAAAAAGATGCAAGAGAAGAAAAATGAAGAATACATTCATGCCACCTAGCTGCCCCCTTACCTGCTTTAGCCACATGCTTATGTTTTGGTGAGAATGGAGCAAGCATACACCTGATTTGAAAGATGGTACTTCCAACACTTCTGCACACTCTCAGTACTGCATTGAAATATAAACCAAGATTCTTGCTCAACTCCTGGTAAACCCACAATAAGAGTGCTACCAACTCAGCCAAGCCTAATCATAAGTATTGACAAAACGCCTACTGTGAGGGTACATTGATGCACAGTGAGAAAGGGAGCCCTCAGGCCTAGTGATAAATTCATAGGGCTCGATTTTCCCAGCCCCGAGGAGGCGGGTTTGGAGGCGTGCGAGTTGTTAAAATCACCAAAACAATCACCAAGGCTTGTTCCTGCCTCCATCCCGCCTCCGAGCCATTTTCCCAAGTGTGTGTTTTCTGACCCGCTTTCCATCCCGCCTCCAAGAGGCGGGATAGGCCCTTAAGACTCTTAAAAACCACTTAATTGCCTCTATAATCCCATTTTGAGAGGCCATTCCAATTTTAACACATTTCCCCCATCCTACACACCTCCTCTGGAACACGCCAGGTAATCCCGGTGGCCTCACTAGTGGATTGCTTACGAACAGCTGCAGTTCCACCATTACAAAGGAGTTTTCACCGATGATCATTTGCAGGTGGCAGAACTTTGTTGTTTCAGGTCTGGGGGAACTTTTAGCAGGCATACTCAGTGTTGTGGAAGTTTGGAGCCTGATACCCATCTCCAGTGTGACCTCCTTGGAAACCCCTCTCCCCACCTTGACTAAGCGCTTCCTCAACTGAGGCATATACCAGAAGCATGGGGACCATTTAATTCCTTTCCTCCTGGACATCAGATTTGGATGAAGATCAGCCGCGGCAGCAGCAGAACCATGAGCAACAGCAGCACCAACAGCAGGAACATCAACAGGAGCCCCAAGCTGCTAGTCACCCACCTGAAGATGCACAGGCCAGAAGACACCAGAGCGACACCATATTGCTGCCCGGGATGCAAGGGACGCACTCACCCTGGCCAGATTTGCTTAGCCTGCACAATCAAACACTTTAGTCTCGATCCTTCTTACCAGATCATCGACAATGGAGAAGAGCCTACGGAATCCTATCACTCTGACCACCATTCTGATAATTGCAAGGTGCCCTAAGCCCTCAATGTGAAAGTCCCATTTGCAAAATGACACAGGCCACAACTTCAACAGTTTGCCATCAAAACACTTTATAATACAATCACAATGATGGCTGGTCCAAAAACAAAACAACACAGCACTCAAGTGACTACCCTTGTGACTACTTGTGCTTTATCTTCCTCTTATGCGTGCTTCTACGTGGTGCTTCCCCTGTGGCTTCAGCAGATGTGGAGGCCCCTTGCTCGCTCTCTTGCTGCTCCTGTCTCGACACCTTTGGTGGGCATCCTCTGGGGTGGCGAACCTGTGCGGGCTCGCCAACAGTCTGCTGCTCCTACGGCTGTGCAGGGGCTGAGACAACCATCTCATTTGGGTGAGGATTCTGGTGGGGCTCTGACCGAGGGCTTTGCTGTGACATGGTCGTGTGAGCGCTTGGAGAGGAGACCCCACTTCCTTGTTGTCTGCCACCAACATCCCTCTCATGGATCAGCCCCACTTCAGAGGTAGCAAGTGGCTTGACAGCACCTTGCTGCACTGCAGGGGGGCCATGAGGACCCATTTCTGCACTAGAAGTCCTACTCCAGAGGACTTGCATGAAGGTCTGTTTTGTTTGCCCAATACCTGACCATCGCTCCTCAAGAGATGTCATTCTATTCTGAACAATGACCGTGTTTTCAATACCCTTGCGACTAAGCTCCTCCATGGACCATGGAAGGAGTGAGTGTAGTGAATGCATGGCATAGATGCTTAGAAGGATACAAAGGACCCTCCCTGTGTGTTGTAAGTAGTTATTGTCATGGCATCACAGTGATAGGAAGTGTGAGGGCTGCATGGTCGAATAGTTAAGTGAATGTGACCATAGAGAGAGAGGGAATGGGTAAGGGTGCAGGGATGTAAGTGTCAAGTGGGATGTGGAGGAAGAGGTTGGCAAAGCAGAGTGCTGGTGAGGAGAAGTGATGGGGATCAGATTGAGGGTGATGGGAAAGTCATACTCACTTTTCCTGTGCGGAGAAGGTCATGAAACCTCTTCCTGCATTGCAGCCAGTTTCTGCGGCTCATTGAAATGGAGTTGACAACCTGGGACACTTGTAGCCACACAGCTTTTGTCTGCTGAGGTGGCTTTTTTCTCCCTGAGGAAGGGAACAGCACCTCCTTATTACAGCTGGCTCCGTACACCAGAGCTTGGAGGGAGGGCTCATCAAACCGAGGAGCACACTTTTGCTTGATCGTTGACAATTCAACTCCTTCATATAAATTGCAGAGCCTTTGCAGTCTCTGGAAGATTCAAGGCTGCTTGCAGGCCTTAAATCCAACAGCATTGATGATGTCATCGGAGGCGACTTTCTGTATGAAAAGACTAATTGTGCCAGTGGTTCCCACACGCAGGAAATAAATTGGCCAATTAGGGGAAAATCGCACTTTTTCAACACTTCACTTCGGAGTCAGGGCCCTGACACGATTTCCACCTGACACGCCCCAGCCCGCCCACACTGAAAAAATCCAGCCGATAGTCTCAAATTAGATGGCCTATCTTTTTCCTTCAGTTGTGTTATTGCTGATCAGGTGATGCATAATTAACACTGAACAGCTAACAGACCGATGGCAGTAATCGTCGCAGGCTGTCAGCAGTCCAGGAATATGGTTTCAAAACTCCAATAAAAGTCACGTGTTTCTGAACATAACACAGTGTGTGTTGTGTGGGTTAAAAACCTTGGGTGGCAGATTGGAAAGGGCCAAGCTGAATATGCGAGTTCTGGAGAATAGATTTTCGGAAGGCTTTTACAGTAGGTTCTGGGTCAACAAGGCAAAGACAGTCTAAAGTTCACAAAAAAAGGGGGAGAGCTTGCATTTAAATCGCACCTTTTAGGCTTCAGTTTCACCCCTCACCTGAAGGGGTTCTTTGGCTGTAAAGTGCTTTGGGACATCCGGAGGTTGTGAAAGGCGCTATATAAATGTAAGCCTTTCTTTCTTTGAAGGACCACACCTCCACAACATCAAATGGATTTGTATAGCATCTATAATGTAGAAAAACGTCCAAAGGCTCTTCACAGAGGCATTGTCAAGAAAACAGGTGCCGAGCCAAAGAAGGAGCTTTTGGGAGGGGTCACCAAAAGCTTGGTCAAAGAGTTGGTTTTTACGTAGGATCTTAAAGGAGGAGAGGGAGTTGGAGAGTCTGCAGGTTTGGGAAGGGAATTCCAGAGCTCCAACAATGCAGCACTCCCTCAGTACTGTGCAGAAATGCCTACCTAGATTATGTGTTTCAATCCTGGATTTGAATTTAAACCCACACCTTCTGACTTAGAAGTGAGATTTAAACAATTTGTTCTTGGGTTCTGGGCAGCGCTGCCAAGCCCACATTTTATTGCCCATCCCTAGTTTCCCTGGGAAGGTGGTGGTGGGCTTCCTCCTTCAACTGTTGCTGTCCTTCCACAATTTTGTTAGGTTGGGAATTCCATGATTTTGATCCAGTGACAATGAAGGAATGGAGATGTATGTCCAGGTCAATGTTGGATTTGGCGGGGAACTGGTAGGTGATGGAGTTCTCACATTGCTGCTATTGTCCTTGGTGGTAGGGGCAGGGGAGCTGAGAGGTGCTGTTGAAGTAAACTTGGTGAGTTGCAGCAGTGCATCCTGTAGATCATACAGACTGCAGCCACAGTGCGCTGGTGACGGAGGGGGTGGATACTAAGTTCAGGGGCATTGATCAAGTGAACTGCCCTGTCCTGGATGCTGCCAAGCTCAAGTATTGTATCCAACAATTTGCATTTATATGGCGCCTTCAGAATAGTAAAATGTCCCAAGGCGCTTCACAGGAGCGTAATCAAAAATAAATTACACCGAGGTATTAGGGCAGCTGACCAAGTGCTTGGTCAAAGAGGTAGGTTTTAAGGAGCGTCTAAAGGAGGAGAGAGAGGTAGCGAGGTTTGGGGAGGGATTTCCAGAGCTCAGGGATTAGATGGCTGAAGGCACGGCCACTGATGATGGGGTGAAGGAAATTGGGGGATACACAAGAGGGCAGAATTGGATGAGAACAGAGATTTCGGAGGGTTGTAGGGCTGGAGGAGGTTACAGAGATAGGGAGGGGCGAGGCTGTGGAGGGATTTGAACACAAGGATGAGAATTTTTAATTTGCTGTACTGAGCCGTATAAGAAACTCATTTATTGATGACACCATCATATTGCTGGAAAGCAGGACACTCTTAGTCTTGTAGAAAGAGCAACATTAAATTTCTCAAAGTTTGCAGACATCAAACCCTAGTAAAACTTTTAGATTTGCACAGATGTTTCTATTCCATGAAACTGCAGTGAAGAATGCTGATTAATCGGGTTGTTCGACTAGCAGTTGTTTACTAGCATCTGTCCTGGGTGCTAGCTTTCTTATTACTGCATTTAATTTTTAATCAACTCCACACTTTCTGCCCTACTTTAAAACAAAGTTTTGCAAATGTACCTGCTCAGTTCAATATGCTATGCATCTGTGAGACAGCACTGGTGAACAGCAACAGTGATATCTCAGCTACACGGAAAGGATCACAGCAAGCTGGAACTAAAAGCTTGAGTTAGAAATTCATGGAGATCTATTTCAGGAACCGTCAACATCAAACTTTGAAATGTTTTTGTATTTATTAATGCTTGAGCTCTGGACTTCTATCAGAGGTGCAATAGTTACTGAAAATTCCTAAAAAATTCATTTCTGGCATTCACTGAAACCAGTCACCGTATTTAAACATCTGCAGACTTTCCCCTTGGGCAAAATCCCGAGTGGAAGCAGGGCACAGAGCGAATTGCACCTGCCCGAGATGGGGTTCTCACTACGATAGTTTCAGGGATCCGCCTAATTTTAATATTTGAGGCAATCTCCTGGTGTGAGCAACGCTACTCAATGCCGCCCATAATGTGCTGCTGCAGTGTTCAAAGGCTTGCAGCAGCTTAAAGAGGCAATCATCCAACGAGACGTCTTGAGAGCAGGGTTCTTTATTAAAACTGCCTGTGAGACCTGCAGCAGGGCAGCGAGCCCCAGGTTTTCCAAGGCAGCAGCGGAAGTACTTGTGGACCAGATCAAGCAGAGGAGCTTGGCTCCAGTTTGGGACAGAACTGTGATGGCCCCACCTCCCAACAGAACTACTCAGGGGCAATAGAAGGAGATGGCTAAGGTAGTCAGTGCCAATGAGAACACTCAACATTTGGCAATTCAGCGTTGGAAAAAGCTTAACGACCTTATTAGGTCAGGCAAGGTAAGAGGAGATGGGTATATGTTCTATTTGCTCCATATCCCTTGATAGCCTTACCTAACAAAAATCGATCGACCTCAGTCTTGAAAGCTCCAATTGTCCTATCAACAATTGTTTGTTGCATACACCTGTCATGATCCTATTATGGGCTGTGTGCTGACAGTTGAGTTTTACTGTAGGCCATGGCAACTGAAGGCAATTCTAGCTTCTTGCATCCTTTATAAAGGAACAGATAGCCCATAACAGCAGAGAGAGAACTGTGACAGGTAGCTGGCCCCAAACCTATGCCTTCTCACCCTCTATAGGGTAGAAACTCTCCAAACCCTGAAGAGGGTGGCTAATGGTAATGTTGGAGTCCAAGTGTAGGTGCCAGCTATAAGTTCATTATGATATTATGGGGTCGATTTTCCCAAAGCTGTCGGGAAGAAGGCGGGGCTACAACTTTCGGGTTTTAGACCCGCCTACATCGATGTCCGGCCAATCCATGCGATTTTCCCTTGATTGACCTTGTTAAGCCCGCCCAGCGGGCTCAGCAGGCCAATTAAGGGCCACCCGGCAACAGGTGATGTCACAGACTGCAATTTCATCTGTCAAGAGTTCTTGACAGATGAAATATCAGTGTTTCACAGCTGTTTAAAGCTGCCAAACACTGACAGTCTGAGTTCTAACATGAGTCCTTCTGCACAGACTCAGTTAGAACTCTCAGCAGCACTCAAAGCTGAAGGCTGTCACTTTTCACAGATCGCAGCCGTTCAGCTTTAAGTGCCGGCTGAGTGATGCGCTCCCGACGCCTGCAGGAAGAAAGGCTGTTAAGGTAAGTACAGGTAAGTAAAAGTTCTTTACACACTTTAGACACACCAAACACACTTACCTTTGCACTCATGCACCCATCACTCACCTGAACACCGACATCGCGACACCTCCAACTCCTTCAACCCGACGGCCCGCCTGCTCTAACCTGGTGTGGTTTGGAGCCGTCGGGAATCCCACACGACACCCCTCAAAATAGGGATTAGGCTAAAAACTGCCTGTTAACTACCTGTTGACAGGCAGTTAATTGGCACTAATCCCTTCCCGCCTGGGGTCGGCGGGTCCCAGTGCGGGGCGGGTACCCGCCGCCTCTGAAACTTGCGTGGAGCGGGGTTTTGGGCGGGATGGTGTCGGGACCCCCAAATTTGGGATTTCCCCCCCCCCCACATGCCTGAAACCCCGCCTGACGGCTCCAGGAAAATCGACCCCAATGCTTCTTTTCCTTCTTGTCATATTGTACCCCACATTGCTCATTGGCAAATTATATCAGCAAACCCCCAGTGCTCTCCTTCTACTGAATGTGACATGTGAACTCTGCTCAACACCCATTCTAATGTTTCTTCTTCTGATCCTCCTCTAAGTGTTAGAGGAGGGGAACAATTGGGAAAAAGTGACCACAATAAAATTAGGTTCAATGTGAATACAGAAATGGATCAGGAAAAGTCAAAGATAAAGGCGCTGGACTGGAAAAGGGCAAAGTTCAGTGAGATAAGAAGGGATCTGTCCCAAATTAACTGGACAGAAGAGTTAACAAACACTTTGAAAGAAAGGTTTGCATTTATACAGCACTTTTCATGACCTCAGGACATCCCAAAGCATTTTACAGCCAATGAAGAACTTTTGAAGTGCAGTCACTGTTGTGATGTAGTTTGACAGATCGGCAGTGGTTAATGTTCAAACATGAGATAGATAGAGTACAAAATAGATATATTCCTCCAAGGTGGAAAGAGTGTGGAAAGAATAGAGGTCCATGGACAAGCAGAGGGATCTGAAATTTAAAAGTAATATGTATGGTAAAATGAGAGCTGATAACACTAAATCATGAAGAAGATAGAAAGTGTTATGGGGAAGGGAAAAAAGATTTGAAGAGCTAAAAGAGAATATGAAAAAAGATTAGCAGATAATAGAAAAGGAAATAATAAGAGGTTTAAAATCATATTAAAGGTAAAAGAATAATTAAAAAGAGGTAGGACCCCTGTGGGATGATGGGAGGAAGGTATGGGGAAGATATATTTGGGGAAGAATAAGTATTTTGTGTCAGTACTTGCAAATGATGGTGGAAGTGAAGTTGTTAGAGGATATTCAACAGGCGTTACAGATAACTGTAGAGAAGGAATTTCTGAAAACATTAAAAAAGAGAAATAACTTGCATTTGTATAGCACCTTTCACAGCCTCAGGATGTCCCAATGGACTTTACAGCCAGTGAAGTACTTCTGAAGTGTAGTCACTTTTGTAGTGTAAGAAACACGGCAGCCAACTTGTGCACAGCAAAATCCCACAAACAGCAATGCGATAATGACCAGATAGTCTATTTTTTTAGTGATGTTAGTTGAGTGATAAATATTGCCAAGGTCACTGGGGAGAGCTCCCCTGCTCTTCTTCAAAATAGCGCCTTGGGATCTTTTACATCCACCTGAAAGGGCATCTCATCTGAAAGACGGCACCTCTGACAGTGCAGCACTCTCTCAGTACTTCACTGGAGTGTCAGCCAAGATGATGTGCTCAAGTCTCTGGAGTGGGACC
Organism: Somniosus microcephalus; assembly: GCF_052327205.1. NCBI lineage: Eukaryota > Metazoa > Chordata > Chondrichthyes > Squaliformes > Somniosidae > Somniosus > Somniosus microcephalus. The sequence goes on along the minus strand of NC_141002.1, from coordinate 12,821,604 downwards.
TGAACCCACAACTTCTGACTCAGAGGTGAGAATGCGACCAACTGAGGCACGACTGACACCTAGGGCAGAATCTTACCTTCCAGGCCGAGTTCGAGGTGGGACTGCTGGTTCTTGGGTTCCAGTCCCGCCCCTAGCAATGTCTGATGAACAGATGTTATGTTGCCCTGATTGGCCTTGGTAAGCCCGCCCTGCAGACATCAGTTGATGACACTTCATCTGCCGGTTATCTTAAAGGCATATGCACCACACTTGTTTGACAGATGATTTGACAGTGTTTGACAGCATTGAGGTGCTGTCAAACACTGACAATCGCTGTCCAAAGGTGAGCCCTTGCACGCAGGCTCTCCAATTACTCTCTCCTTAGGATAAAACAGATGGCAGCTGCAGCTGAGATTGCAGAAGCCGTCTGTCACTTCTCCCAATGAGATGAGGCTACACAAACACTTCACAGCTTGTCACCTGCAGAAACATCTAACCACATTAAAAATTACTTTCACAACATTTCCTTACCTCTGATACTAAACAGTGTCCCATTGCATCCTTCACACCATTTCTGCAGCTGTCATCCAAACACCAACATAAAAACAGACCCACAGCATGCCTCACTTACCCTGGCGGGGGCCCCCAACATCGGGAAGCCCACAGCAGGAGTCAAAAAATTGGAAAAAACCTCTTAACTGACTGTTACGTGGCTATAATCCTCTTCCCGCGACCCGACTCCCGGGAAGATTGGTTGGAGGCGGGTTGGGAGCGGGTTTGCGACCCACTCCCATTTTTTTTGATTTTCCCAGCAGTCCCGCCTCTAGACTCGCCTCCTCAGGGCTGGTAAAATCCAGCCCCTAGAACCCAAGGTGGAAAAGTCAACAAGCTGTGATGGCATGTACCCGTGGCTATTGAAAGTAGTCTGAGAGGCTGCAGCACAGGCTCTGGCCATGATTTTTTTAGTCCTCCTTAAATGTGCAAATTGTGCTGGAGGACTGGAGATCAGTCAATGTAACACCTCAATTTCAGAAGAGAAAGAAGGATTAAACCATATTGTATGGGAGATCTGTCTCATTTCAAATCACAAACCTGTGGTTGAAACAACCCAGTTAGAGCAAGGGATGTTCACACTCCACCTAGAATTAGGATAATAACAAGCATTCTGGAACCCTTTCTAGAGACTCACTGGACACAAGCCCACTCTGAACACTCAAATCATCTCCCAGGAGGAAATGACAGATCAATTCTGGAGGACAAAATAATCAAGCAAACGCCAACCCATCTGAAACCAAGTATGGACAGTGACTCTGCAAGGTAATGCTGGTAGGATTCCTTGTTCCCCCACCCAGGGAAACACTGGGGAACAGGACCAAACAAATTGCTTGAGCTGCTCCCCAACACATGTTCTTTTTTATTCATTCATGGGATGTGGGCGTCGCTGGCAAGGCCAGCATTTATTTCCCATCCCTAATTGCCCTTGAGAAGGTAATGGTGAGCCGCCTTCTTGAACCAGTGCAATCCCTGAGCTGAAGATTCTCCCACTGTGCTGTTAGGGAGGGAGTTCCTGGATTTTAACCTAGCAACGATGAAGGAACGGCGATGTATTTCCAAGTCAGGATGGAGTGTGACCTGGAGGGGAACTTGGAGATGGTGGCGTTCCCATACGCCTACTGCCCTTGTCCTTCTGAGTGGTAGAGGTCACGATTTGGCCGACTTGGATTTGTTCTGCTTTTTATGAACAGGACACCTTGGCTAGAGGCGCAGCTAGTTCTGGAGCACAAGTCATCAGCTTATCATAGCCTTTGCTGTATCCAGTACGCTCAGCCACTTCTTGATATCACGTGGAGTGAATCAAATTGGCTGAGGACTGGCTCTGTGCTGGTGGGGACCTCAGGATGAGGCTGAGATGGATCATCCACTCGGCACTTCTGGCTGAAGATGGTTGCAAATACTTCAGCCTTGTCTTTTGCACTCGCGTGCTGGGCTCCGCTATCATTCAGGATGGTGATGTTCATGGAGCCTCCTCTTCCCGTTACTTGTTTAATTGTCCACCATCATTCATGACTGGATATGGCAGGACTGCAGAGCTTTGATCTGATCTGATTGTGGGATTGCTTAGCTCTGTCTATAGCATGCTGCTTCTGCTTTTTATCATGCAAGTAGTCCTGTGTTGTAGCTTCACGAGGTTGGCACCTCATTTTTAGGTATTCCTGGTGCTGCTCCTGGCACGCTCTTCTACAATCCTCATTGAACCACCCCCTGGCTTGATGGTAAGGGTAGAGTGAGGGATATGCCAGGCCATGAGGTTACAGATTGTGGTGGAATACAATTCTGCTGCTGCTGATGGCCCACAGTGCCTCATGGATGCCCAGTTTTGAGCTGCTAGATCTCTTCTGAATCTATCCCATTTAGCACGGTGGAGGGTGTCCTCAATGTGAAGATGGGACTTCATCTCCACAAGGACTGTGCAGTGGTCACTCCTACCAATACTGTCATGGACAGATGCATCTGCAACAGGTAGATTGCTGAGGACGAGGTCAAGTAGGTTTTTCCCTCATGTTGGTTCTCTCACCACCTGCCACAGGCCCAGTCAGGCAACTATGTCCTTCAGCTATTTGCTGCCATAACAATATATCATTGTCCCTCCTTCAAGCACATTGCAGCTAAAATGTACAATGACACAAGGATAGTATATATTGCTTTTCAAATCATGAAAAACAAAATCACGGGGTACATTTTCAAACACCCCCTCTCTATCAAGCTTGCAAGCAGCGGACAGCTAATCAGAAAGTCGCGGGTGTAATTACGTGCAATATTCTGTCCACTGAAACCAATTGCTCCAAATTAGGAGATTTACCACAACTATGAAATTTTTATGAAATCCAATAACCTGCCTGTGCTCTCCTGAACCTCTGATAGCCCTCTTCATAGTTTGCAAGCCTCCTACTTTTGTGTCATCAGCAAATTTCAATACTGGGCTCTCTAAGCCCAAGTTCAAATCTTGTACATATAATTGGAAGCAAAAGTGGTCCCAGCACTGATCCCTGGCATATACTGTAGTGTATGTACCCATCTACCTTTAAGAGAACTATTGTATGTAACCGTTCACCTTTAAGAGAACTACTTTAGGTGTGGCACTACTTGTTTGGCTTCTGTATACTGTAATACCGACGGTGACCACACCGGTATATAAGTGTTGTGGCATGATTCCTTGGGCAGATTCGCCCTGACCTTCGAATAGTAAAGACCTGTTTGTTTGTTATTCCTGAAGTCTGTGTCGTTATTAACTGTACAACCCACAGACTTTACATATACCACCTCCAATCCTCTGCCATATGAACAACACCCACTTACCTGACCCTTTGTAGCCTGTCTGGCAGCAACTTTCTATCCATGCTGCTGTGTTCCCTGGAGCAACATAAATTTGAATTTTTGTAACAAGGCTGCTATGAAACATCTTATTGAACACCTTCTGAAAATCCATATACACTACATTTACTGCATTGCCTTTATCTAGGCCATCACAGTTGCCAAACATGACCCACCTTTAATAAATCTATGTTGGCTGTCCTTGATTATCCCATGCATCTCTAAGTGTTCTCTAATTGAATCTTGAATTATGTATTCTAACATTTTGCCCACAGCTGACATTAGACTAACTGGTCTATAGTTATCCAATTTATCCTGTTCTGTAATCTGGAGAAATCTGCTGCATTTGCTTTTACTTCTGTTTAATTGTTACTTTTTAATAAATTAGATTTGCAGTTTGCAACCTGAAATATACAGTCTGTCAGAGTATTATTTGCCAGTTAGTCAGAGGGGCCAGGAGTTTATAATGGTAAGCTATATTCTTTTCAGTATGTATCTTGTCAATAAAAGAGTTCTTTGTTGACCCTGTTACCTAGATGACTTCATGTACAAGGTCGCAGTTCAGTTCATAAAAGAATATGGGCTTGCCTGTGCAAATGTACCTTTGCGTTGGGCATAAAAGAAAGTACTTAGAATCCAGCAAATCATAGCAGTCTCTTCTCACCAATATGGTGTGGCCCAATACAATGACTCTCTGAGTGATACAGTGAGCCAGTAGATTACTTGATCTCTAGGTTGAAGGTTCACATTCAAACAACCAAGAATGAATGGCTGCCTTTCTGTTTGATGAGGGTTGGCTAACACGGTTCTTTCAGCTCTGCAATATTCCATCATCTGAAGCAGATAAATATTTCCTCTTTCTAATCGCTCTGTCGGCTCTTACACAAAATGAGCTTGGAAATTCCACATCACCGATCTGACTTCAAATACAAAAGTCTCAATTGGCGGGTTTACATTGAGATGGTATAGGAAACAAAATGGTCACGATTATAAAGATTGGATTTTGCTTGTGTCAGTTTAAATTGAAGGTTGGGCAGAGGCTGCTGTTGAAGAGTTAAAGACAGGAGGGGAGATTTCTTGCTTCTGCACTCACCAGCTAGCAATGTTCGCTCCAGTAAGATGAATGGAATGGGCGAGAAATCACAGGCTGAGGTGTCCTTTTTCTTTAAATAGTAAGATTAACATGCTACTTCATATTGCTAATGGTTGCAGAACATAAGCGGCAGATTGATCCTGTATCCTGCATGAGACAATGGTTTATCCATCGTGCATGTCTGGGCATTTGTACGTTAAGTGAGAACTTTGTAGATAGTAATGATGTGTTTAATAAAGTGGTGTTATGCCTCTGACAGACACTAATCTGTCACTGTAGTTTGGACTGCGAGACCTTTCCAGCTAACAGTTTAACACAGATGTGTTGAATGAATCCTATGGTACCGAAGAGTTTTCGCCTCATCAAGTCTAGCTGGAAACCGAAATGCAAAGGAAATGATGTGGATAAATACCCAGTCACAGAACTCAGAAATGAACTAAGAATTGCAGCAGTTCTGAGTTCTAAGACTGGGTCAGATGATATGAGCCTTGTGCTGTGTGCCACATCATTCAATTCCAATCACCACAAACTGCACTTGCACTGCAGCAACGGGAGATAGGAGATATACCGTTTATGCTCACCAGTCTACACTGCCATGGAACTCTCTCTCACTGGCACCACATACTGGAAATTCAGGCAAACACTGCCCACAACTTCCCAGCCACTGACTGAAGGATCTCTCTCCACTTCACTCCAGAGTCAGTTTTGCCTTAACTCCACATTTCCGCTACAAATTTACTGCCAATGCCAAGTGCACTGTTAACGAATGAGAGGTCTATGACAGGCAGAATTTGCCAATGCAAAGATACTGTTAATTTGAATTACATACAATTACAAAGAAATTTACAGTCATTCGGCCCAACTGTTCTGTACCGGTGTTTATGCTCCACACGAGACTCCGCCCACATTACTTCATCTTCTAACCCTATCAACATATCTTTCTATTCTTTTCTCCATCGTGTACTTATCTAGCTTCCCCTTAAATGCATCTATGTTAATTGCCTAAACCAGTCTCAGCAAGTTCCATACTCTCAGCACTCTCTGAGTACAGAAATTATTGCAACTGGGGCAATGGTTAATTCTATGGATGGGTCGCAAAGGGCTACTTACTGAAAAGGTCTGAATTTTAGGGTACGAGGTCTACTCACAAGAACTGCTGTCAAACTGTTGAGAGAGAATTGGTTCTATAATATAGCTGAAATTATGACAGTCATTGTGACAGAGGGAGGGCTAGGGTTAGGGTTAGGGTTGCTTCTCTGACATTGGGATTGCTGGATTGCCAGGGCAAAGTGAGTCCCAGCCTGGTATGGGAGTGCGGAAGCATAACTTGTTACGTGCGAAATTGGGCTCTAAAAATGGAAGATAAGCCATTCGTTTTACAAGTTATTTTTATGCCTTTATTTTCAGCAGCCATTTGCTAACCGTTTACACTTGCAGAGCTGTTCTCCCAGTGTTCTGACCAACATTTATCCCTCAACCAACATCACTAAAACAGTTTAATTGGCCATGTATCTCATTGCTGTTTGTGGGACCTTGCTGTGCACAAACTGGCTGCCATGTTTCCCTACATTACAACAGTGACTACACTTCAGAAGTAATTCATTGGCTATGAAGCACTTTGGGACATCCTGAGGCTGTTAAAGGCGCTATTGAAGGGCAAGTTCTTCCTTTTCTTTCTTGTTTGGATCTCTCCCAGAATGGCTGAGGTACATTGAAAGGAGTAAAATAAAGATGTAGTGATTGGGCAATGCTAAGCTTGCAGAGTGTTGAGTCTGTGTGTCCCAGTTATGCTTATTATAAATCACTGGACACAGACAACAAGAATAACTTTAACAGGTCTTTACTATTCGGAGGCCAGGGCTGAACTGCCCAGCTAATCACTACACAACGTTTATATACCGGTGTGGTCACCACCGGTATTACAGTATACAGCAGCCAAGAGAAAGTAGTACATCTCTTAAGGTAGTTCTCTTAAGGTGGAACAGGTTACATACACCACAATCCTCCCTTTTTAGCTTAACAGTGTATATCCCCATTTAACATAACATCATAACATATATATATATATATATACAACTTCATGCAAAACAGTTCAAAGATTCAGTCTCTGAGGAGGCCTCCTGATCCGAGTTGGATAATGCCTTTCAGGAGTCTCTGATTCTCGTTGCTGGGGTGACTCATCTAGCTGATCTCTTATGGATTGGACATCATCATCAGGTACATTCACTTCTGAGGTAGATGCTTCAGGTTCACTAACTTCTTCCATGGTTGTCTCTGCCGTAACCATGGGTTCGACCCTTGTTCTTGATTCTACCAGTTGGTCAGCATGACGTTGTATTACATTTTCACCAATATCTACCATGTACATCAGGGGTCCTTGTCTGGCCCGAATTGTTCCAGATTGCCATTTCTCATTTTTATAGTCCCGGGCTAACACTGGTTGTCCTATTTCGAAACTCCGAGTGGTCTTGTTATTTATATGCTGGAACTGTTTGTTTTCGACTTCCCTCCGCACATTTGGTTTTAACAAGTCCAACCTGGACCGCAACCTCCTGTTATAGAACATCATGGCAGGGCTTTGGTTTGTCACTGCATGAGTGGCGTTTCGATATGCCAGTAGGAAATTGTCCACCTTGTGTTGTAGTGGAATCTGATCTTCGCTCATGGCCTTTATTGCTTTTTTGAACATTTGTACAAATCTCTCGGCCAGCCCGTTTGTAGCCGGATGATATGGGGCAGAGGTATAATGTTTCACCCCATTCTTCTTCATGAATTTCTGGAATTCTTCTGACATGAACTGCGGTCCGTTGTCTGAACATATTTGTTCTGGCAATCCATTTCTTGCAAATATCGTTCTTAGCACCGCGATCGTCTTTTCCGAGGTAGTGGTAGTCATCTTAATCACTTCTGGCCATTTAGAATGTGCGTCCATCGCAATTAAAAACATGGAGTCCATGAATGGACCAGCAAAGTAAATATGTACACGCTGCCATGGGGTTGAAGGCCATTCCCATGGATGCAGCGGTGCAATCGGAGGTGCATTTTGCACTTTTTGGCACCCTGAGCAGCTTTTCGTCAGATCCTCTATCTGTTGGTCGATACCCGGCCACCACACATAAGCCCTAGCAAGGCTTTTCATCTTGACTCCCCCCAGATGACCTTCATGCAGTTCCTTTAGAACTCTCTCTCTTAACTTAGGAGGAATAATCACCCTTGTTCCATACATCAATGTTCCTTGACAGACGGACAGCTGTTCTCGTCTTGCTGAGAATGCCGGTAACAATGGATCACCATGTGCTGGCCATCCCTTCACTGTCAATTCGTAGACCCGGGACAGTGTCGGGTCGTTCCTGGTTTCTCTTTCAATACTTGCATTGGTGACTGGTAAACATTCGATGATGGTCGAGTGAAATAACTCAACAGGGTCAACCGTCGGTGCCTCCTCCGCTGTAGGTAGTGGCAGGTGCGACAGCCCATCAGCATTACCATGCTGCTTTGTACCTTTGAATTCAATCTGATATTGATGTGCCCCTAGGAAAAGGGACCATCTCTGGAGCCTCTGTGCTGTCATCACCGAAACACCCTTCTTAGGGTTAAAAATGGATACCAACGGCTGGTGGTCTGTCAGAAGCGTAAACTTTTGGCCCTGCAGGTAATGATTAAACTTCTTTACTCCCCACACAAGGCTGAGAGCCTCCCTATCTATCTGAGCATAGTTGCGCTCAGCAGAGGTCAATGATCTGGATGCGAACGCGACTGGCCTCTCCAAGCCATTTGGCAACTTGTGTGAGAGTACTGCCCCAATACCATATGGAGAAGCATCACAAGCCAAATGAATAGGCAGCGTTGGGTTGAAGTGAGCCAACACTTCCTCTGAGGTGATCAATGCCTTGCTTTTGTGAAAGGCCCTCTTACAGTCCTCGCTCCACTTCCATGGTACTCCCTTCTGCAAAAGAGCGTTCAGCGGGTGCAGCACCGTGGATAAATTTGGCAGAAACTTATGGTAATAGTTAATCAACCCTAGGAACGACCTCAACTGGGATACATTATCCAGAGCGGGAGCCTTCACAACAGCTTCGATCTTGTCAGGAGACTTATGAAGCCCCTCCTGGTCAATGACATGACCACAGTACGAGATCCGCTTCTGAAAGAACTCACATTTCTGGCGATTAACTCGAAGTCCATATTCTTTCAATCTGGTGAGCACCAGTTCCAAATTTGCAAGGTGTTCCTCGTTATCATCTCCTGTAATCAGAATATCGTGCAGGTAACATTGTGTGCCTGGAATTCCCTGTAATACCTGCTCCATGGCCCTCTCCCAAATTGCTGGAGCCGATGCCACTCCAAAAACCAGTCTATTATACCGATACAAGCCTCTATGCGTGTTGATCGTGAGATACTGGCGTGGCTCTTCCTCAACTTCCATCTGTAAGTACGCCTGCGCCAGGTCTATCTTGGTGAAGTGTTTCCCGCCAGACAATGAAGCGAAGATATCCTCAATCCACGGAAGCGGATATTGCACCGTGTGAAGCACCGGATTAACAGTGACCTTGAAATCTCCACAGATGCGAACCTTCCCCGGTTCCCCCGGCTTGTTGCTCGATGAACGCTTCATGACGGGAACAATGGGCGTGGCCCACTCACTCCAGTCCACCTTAGACAGTACTCCTGAACGTTCTAGCCCTTCCAGCTCAGCTTCCACAGCAGGTCGTATCGCATAAGGTACCGGTCTGGCTTTGAAAAATTTCGGGTTTGCATGTTCTTCAACCTTGATGTTTGCCGTAATTCCTCTCAGTGTTCCCAGTCCCTGTTGGAACACCTCTTTAGCATCGTCCAATATTCTGGACAATCGTTTAGGTTTGACATCTTCTTTTTTACCGGAATATACCGTTAGTGCTTTTAAGGAATGCCAGTCCATATTTATTCTCCTGATCCACTCCCGTCCCAGTAGTGGTGGACCTCCCTCAGGTAGCACATATAAGTCCATTCCTCGGCTTTCTTTGCCCTTGTGGACCACCTTTACCTTTATCTTTCCGATGGGGTATACTCTTTGCCCCGTGTATGTTTTCAATACAATCTCCGTATCCCGTAGGGGAATATGTGGGAATAACCTTTTGTAGTCTTGCTTATTCATGACCGTCAATGCCGATCCAGTGTCCAATTCCACCTTCACTTGGACTCCTGCTATCTGAAGTGTGACCCAGATAGTTTGGAGGTCTGCTTCATTACCCACATTGTGTACTCTTAGACAACCCAGTTCCTTACTGCTGGAGTCTGAATCTGACTTCTGTTCATCCGAACTGTTCTCTGTCACCGTGTGTACCTTTCTGCACTTTTCCTGCGGTGACTTTTTGTTGCTGGTGTTCTTTCCTGACCGGCATACTTTAGCTATGTGACCAAGCCTGCCACATTTTCTGCATTCCTGATTTTTGAACCAGCACTGGTTCTGATCGTGCGTTGTCTTTCCACAACGATAACATTTTACTGCACCCAAGGCCATTTGATTGGTGCTGAGTTCCGATGACCTTAGCTGCATTTCCGCAGTGCCTCTCGCTGCGGCTTCGTGCGAATCTGCAATAGTGACAGCTTTATCAAGCGTAAGATCATTCTCCTCAAGCAGTCGCTTTTGTGTTCCTTCTTTTAACAATCCACACACAAATTTATCTCTCAGCGCATCTGCTAGTCCTGTTCCAAACTGACAGTACTTTGATAGCTTACGCAGTTCAATTTAGAATTCAGCGTTGCTTTCTTCTTTCAGCTGCGTTCTTCTGTAAAATTTAAATCGTTCCGCTATCAGCAGCGGCATGGGGCTTAAATGATTTTTCAGGACAGTAACAATATTCGCGAAAGTCTGATTTGCCGGTTTATCTGGTGATACAAGGTGCTTCAATAGCCCGTACGTCTTCACACCCATTGATTTTAATAAGGTTAGTGCTTTCTTATCATCTGGTACCTCATTTGCTTTACAATAAACTTCCATGCATTCTACATACGTGGCCCAATCTTCGACATCGCTATCAAAAGCATTGATGCTACCATGTTTAGGCATCCTTGCAAGTTTCTTTAAATTTTCTTTTTCCCAAAATGGCGGCTTCCCGCGCTTGTCTTCTTCCCCCGCCTACTAAAACGGCGGCTTCCCGCGCTTGGTGGTTTTTCCCGCGCTCGTCTTCTTCCCCCGCCGACTACAATGGCGGCTTCCCGCGTTTGCCTTCTTCCCCCGCTGGCTGCAATGGCGATTGCCGTGCTGCTGCCGTTCTCGCCTCCCCAGCGGTTCTCAATTCCCCGACGCTGCTTTTTGCTCCCCCGTGGTTCCCGTGGGCATTCACACTTCCCCTGCTGTTGCGCCTCTCAGCCCCGCTTGCAGGCCAGTCCTTTACACCGGCTGCGGTTGAGTTCTCAGCGGTTCTTGTGGCCTTAACACTGCCCCAGTCGCTGCGCCTCTCGGCCCCGATTGCAGCCCGGCCCTTTTCACCGGCTGCGGTCGAGTTCTCCGCCCTTTTTCCTCCGTTTTCCCTCCCCTACTCCACAGCCAATGCGGCCGACTTTCTGCTCGTGTCGCTGATCGGCTTACCCACCACCGTGGTAGAAGGGATGATCACTGCCTGTCGCTGATGGAGGGCTTCGTGGCCAGAATTTTTCTTTTCCCCGGGTTCTCGATGCCTCCCGTGCGATGTGGTGCTCAGCAGGATGATGAGGGCGGATGCCTCTTCTCGACGCCCGTTCTGAGGACGAAGCTGCCTTGGATGTAAAACAGCCGCAGGGTAAGATCGGACTCGTCGCCACTGTTGAGTCTGTGTGTCCCAGTTATGCTTATTATAAATCACTGGACACAGACAACAAGAATAACTTTAACAGGTCTTTACTATTCGGAGGTCAGGGCTGAACTGCCCAGCAAATCACTACACAACGTTTATATACCGGTGTGGTCACCACCGGTATTACAGTATACAGCAGCCAAGAGAAAGTAGTACATCTCTTAAGGTAGTTCTCTTAAGGTGGAACAGGTTACATACACCACACAGAGAAAGGGATGAATGGGATCTTATTTGGAACATAGGAGGAACAAGAGAAGAAAGTTGCAAAGAAGCATCGACAATGATAAAATTGATAAAAATAGAGAGGCAAGAAAGCTTATGGTGGAAGGGGAAAGGTTGCAGGAAAGAGGAAAAAGATGGATTACCTATTAGATGATTTTTTATTTCCCTTGTTACCTCTCTGGGAATGATGACAGAGGATCCCATAAACGAAAAATAGATGAATGACCATTTCGTTTGTACTTGGTGGCATGGTTGATAGAAGAATGTTGGCCAGGACATCTTAAAATTGGCATGTAAAGGAAATTTCATTAATCTTCAAACTGTACAACATGTTTAGTATTCATGGAAATGTGATGGAAACTATCTTTCATCATTTCTGTTAAATGAGTTTTCTCTGAGCAAGCAGCCAGGTGTACAGAGATTGAATCCTTTCAAACGTGTAAGGTGATTAGAACCAGATCAGAACAGGTGGCTGTTGAAGTCCAACAGAGCGAGTCCTGATTAGCCAGAGATTCCATTAATAAACATAATTCCCCTGCTCACAGAATATGAAAGGACGGTTCAAAGGCCAAACGCTGGCCAGAACACACAAAAGGATGAATATTTAATGGTTAAGATTTATTGTTACACTACCTGACTGCTCCAGTAAATCATATATTTGTACCACAGGCACTGTCAGCCTTCCCGTGCCTCACCCAAGCAGCCATTCTTCATGTGTGTGCAGGGAGAGTGTTGACTGGCTAGTTGACAATGGAAAGCATCACAGCCTAGCTTGACCCTGATTGACCCCAATGTCCACACATGTGCATTTCCCTTTGGATCACGAGATAACAATCGAGAGCCTGAGTCTGCCTTACACAGCCCCCCGCCCCCACCACACCCTTACCCAGGGGTGTTAAGTTCTTCCTGGTCTGTAAGTCTCAACTGGACAGCATTTCCCAATAAGCAACAGGGAAAGTCCCTTTACTGTGTAATATGTAATAAAGACAAAAGATAAACTGCCTAGGCTGAGTGTAGCATTGCAGTTCAAAAATGGGACTCCAAACTGTGGAAAAATCCAATTATGAATTAAAATGCTGGCACAATGCATCTTTATCATTGATTTGTTAACAGACTATTATTGATAACACAGTAAACCGTTAATCACACAACGTAAAGACATAAATACCTTTGTGCCAGACAAAAATTGTACCTGGCTCTTAAAGGGTTTCTTCATTCCCAAATGACGTCTTGCCAAACACTTTTTCATGAAGATGGCAATCCTTTCCAATAATATATTTCTAAAATGTAAAAAGAAATGGGCACAGAGCTGTCAACACTAGGCGGACCTTAAGTGTGACATTTGAGGCATTCATTATGCCACAGAACATAAAACTGGCTAAAAGCATCAAGCTGTGTCTGTAACGTGGGCCGCAGGGGATTAGCGAATTCCTACGAATAACTGAGATCGACACCAGAGAACGATTAAACAGGTCTTTACTCAACGGAGATGCCACGAGGACTGACTGGGCAGTCCTGTGGTTTGCGACGTGACGCCATCGCGTTTGCCCGCGTTTTCCCGCGCTCTTAAAGGGGCCACGCCCCGTACATGCAAACTCTATATATAAAACACAGTAATGCCTAACACAATGGTACAGGTTTAGGCTGGTGTTAGAACCTCATTAAAGAGAATTATATACAGTTAGCCAGAGTCATTCAGTGGTTCTGCCACATGCGCCCCCCCAGAATTCGCTTTAACGGACAAAGTCAAACGGTGAGGGGGTCTGACAAGCCTGTCAGAATGACTCCTGTACTCTCGAGGCGGAGGCTGCTGGGCGGCTGGCGGTCTGGCAGGCGGCCGCACTTGGTCTGCCGTAATGGCGACGGGTGGCCGACCCCGTCTCGGTGGTTGTGCTGTATCGACGGGGCAGTCGAGGTCCAAATGTGCTGGCTTTAAGCGGTTGACCGAAATGTGGTCCGGTTTACCACCGACAGCTACCGTGAAGGTTTTGTCCCCTGCTTCCAACACGTGGAAGGGACCGGTATATGGGGCCTTGAGCGGATCCCTATGCGCGTCATGGCGAATAAAGATGTATTCAGCCTTGTGAAGCTCCGTGGGGACGTGTGACCTCTGTGGCCTGTGGTGCGAAGTGGGCACTGGTGCGAAACATCTGGCCACCTCTTGGTGACTAGCAAGCTGGGCAGACGCGGACCATTGCTCTGTCGATGTTGGTAGGAAGTCCCCTGGGATCCGCAGCGGATGACCATAGACCAGTTCCGCTGATGAAGAGTGAAGGTCTTCTTTGGGGGCCGTGCGAAGGCCCAACAGGACCCACGGTAGCTTGTCTACCCATCCAGCGTCCTGGAGGCTGGCTCTCAGGGCGGCCTTCATTGACCGGTGGAAACGCTCGCAGAGGCCATTCACCTGTGGATGGTAGGCTGTGGTGCGGTGTAATTTGACACCGAGTCCTTGGGCCACTGCATTCCAGAGTTCGGAGGAAAACTGCGGTCCCTGTCTGATGAAATATCGGCGGGTACTCCGAAACGGGCGATCCAAGAGGAAATGAACGCCCTGGCCACGTCCGCCGAAGTAACGGATGACAGGGGGACCGCCTCCAGCCATCTGGTGGTGCGGTCAACCATAGTCAGGATGTGTGAAAAACCATGGGAGGGTGGGAGTGGTCCTACCAGGTCCACGTTGACGTGGTCAAAACGTCACTCTGGAACTGTGAAGGCGGCCAACGGAGCTTTGATGTGGCGCTGTACCTTGGCCTTTTGGCAGAACACGCAGGTGTTGGCCCAGTCGTGGACATAGAAACATAGAAACATATAAGATAGGAGCAGGAGTAGGCCATTTGGCCCTTTGAGCCTGCTCCGCCATTCAATGAGATCATGGCTGGTCATCCAAATTCAGTACCCTGTACCTGCCTTCTCCACATATCCCTTGATCCCTTTAGCCTTAAGAAATATATCCAACTCTTTCTTGAATATATTTAATGAACTGGCCTCCACCGTCCTCTGTGGCAGAGAATTCCACAGGTTCACCACTCTCTGGGTGAAGAAATTCCTCCTCATTTCAGTCCTAAATGGCTTACCCCTTATCCTTAGACTATGACCCCTGGTTCTGGACTCCCCGGCCATCAGAAATATCCTTCCTGCATCTAGTCTGTCCAGACTTGACAGAATTTTATAGGTTTCGATGAGATCCCCTCTCAATCTTCTAAACTCCAGTGAGTATAAGCCCAATCGACACAATCTCTCCTCATACGTCATTCCTGCCATCCCAGGTATCAGCCTGGTGAATCTTCGCTGCACTCCTTCCATGGCAAGAACATCCTTCCTCAGGTAAGGCGACCAAAACTGCACACAATACTCAAGGTGCGGTCTCACCAAGGCCCTGTACAACTGTAGCAAGACATCCTTGTTCCTGTACTCGAACCCTCTTGCTACGAAGGCCAACATACCATTTTCCTTCTTAACCGCCTGCTGCACTTGCATGCTTACCTTCAGCGACTGGTGCACAAGAACACCCAGGTCTCTTTGCACTTCCCCTTCTCCCAATCTATTGCCATTCAAATAATAATCTGTCTTCCTGTTTTTGCCACCAAAGTGGATAACCTCACATTTATCCACATTATAGTGCATTTGCCATGTTTCTGCCCAATCACCCAACCTGTCCAAATCATACTGGAGTTTCACGACATCCTCCTCACAGCTTACCCTCCCGCCCAGCTTTGTGTTGTACTTACGCATGTCATGCCATACAAATTTCGCTGACATCAGTTTCTGAGAGGCCTTCATTCCAGGGTGTGACAACCCATGTGTGGCGTCGAACACTTTGCGGCGCCAGACGACTGGCACAACAGGGCGAGGATCCTGTACAGAGACGTCACACAACAGCGTGGTACCTGCCGAATGGAACTTGACGTCGGCCAACTGGAGGCCAGTGATGGCCGTTCGGTAAGCTTGGACTTCTGGGTCTGAGGCTTGGTCCGCTGCCTTGAGGGCGTAGTCGATGCCCAAATGAACCGTCGTATTGACGATCGCGCGGGAGAGGCAGTCTGCCACCAGGTTGTCCTTACCGGCCACGTGTCGTATATCCATGGTGAATTCGGATAAGTAGGTCAGTTGACGCTGCTGTCCGGCTGACCACGGTACGGCGGTCTTGGACATTGCAAAGGTCTGCGACTTATGGTCCTCAAAAGCAGTGAAAGGACGTCCTTCCAGAAGGAACCGAAGATGGCGGATGGCCAGAAAAAGGGCGAGCAACTCCCGGTCGAACGTGCTCTATGCGCTCTCGTTCTGCCGTAGTTGACAGCTGAAGAATGCCAACAGCTGCCATGTCCCGTTCACCCACTGCTGTTGCACGGCACCGACTGCGTAGTCCGATGCGTCGGTGGTGAGGGCGATGGTGGCTCCCGGCAGCGGGTGCGCCAGCATAATCGCGTTGGCTAAGGCGCTTTTGGTGTCGGCGAATGCTCGGGCCATGTCATCCGTCCAGTCTACCGGGTTCTTGCCAGTCTTGCTCTTGAGGGCTTCGTACAGGGGCTGCATGAGTAGTGCCGCCTTAGGCATGAAACGGTGGTAAAAGTTTACCATGCCTAGGAATTCCTGCAGTGCCTTTATGTTCTGCGGGCGTGGAAAGGATGTCACCGCCTCTACCTTCGAAGGTAAAGGAACCGCTCCCTCTGAGGTGATGCAATGCCCCAGGAAGTCAATTTGGTGCAAGCCAAACTGACACTTGGCCGGGTTGACAATTAGGCCGTGTTGGCTGAGGCATCGAAAAAGGGTGCGTAGGTGACAGGTATGTTCTTCCTTAGTATGACTGGCAATTAGAATATCGTCCAGGTAGACGAAGAGGAACTTGAGGTCCCGCAGCACAGAGTCCATCAGGCGTTGGAAAGCCTGGACGGCGTTCTTCAACCCAAACGGCATCCGTAAAAACTCGAAGAGGCCAAATGGGGTGATGACCGCAGTCTTCTGGATGTCTTGTGGATGAACTGGGACCTGGTGGTAGCCCCGGACGAGGTCGACTTTTGAGAACATGGTGTTCCCTGCCAAATGGGCAGAGAAATCCTGGTTATGGGGGATCGGGTACTGATCAGGAGTGGTGGCGTTGTTTAGTCGTCGATAGTCACCGCATGGCCGCCATCCACCACCAGGCTTCGGGGCGATATGGAGGGGTGAAGACCAGGGACTATTTGACCGGCGAATAATCCCTAACCGTTCCATGGTTGCGAACTCCGCCTTTGCAACCGCCAGCTTGCCAGGTTCTAGGCGCCGGGCCCGCGCGTTGACCGGGGGGCCATTGGTGGTGATGTGGTGTTCCACACCATGTTCCGTGGCTGTGGAGGAGAACATGGGTCTTGTCAGGTCGGGGAATTCACTGAGCAGGCGAGCGAACTCATCAGGAGTCGGGAACGCACAGGAGACGGTGCGTGACGTAGTGTTACTGCGGTAACACGGAAGAGAATTACAAGTTGCTGCGTTGATCAGCTGCCGGTTCCTAACGTCGACCAGGAGGCTTTTGGCGCACAGGAACTCCGCGCCGAGGAGGGGCTGGGAAACTTTGGCCGTAACAAACTCCCAGTGAAAACGTTGCCCCCCGAGGCACAACTCCACTCGCCGTCTGCCGAAGGTCCGAATTGTTCCGCCATTGGCCGCTTCAAGGCCGGGGCCGTGATTCCCCATCTGCACATCGAGGGCGGACGCGGGTAAAATGCTGCACTGCGCTCCAGTGTCGCACAGAAAACGATGGCCGGAGAGAGTATCGGTGATGAAGAGCAATTTTCCCGCGTTGCTGATCGCCATCGCGGCCGCGGGGTGCCCGTTAGACCCATTCCTCGGTGGTCGCAGTGTCAGTCGTTGGTTTTTGTTTTGGGGAAAACTGCAGGGAGGGCGACAATGCTTTGCTTTCACGCCGAACTGCGCGTGGTAGAAACACAGCCCAGCAGGCGGACGAGCTGGGGCGGTGTCTGCGGGGGATGGGTGCCTCGTGGCGGCGCAGTAATGCTGAGTTACAGCGAAAATTTTGTCAGCCTCCGCAGCGAGTGTTACGCAGTCTTCAGTTTCAGATCTGGCCAGGGCAGCTTGTACCTGTTCAGGCAGTTGGCTGAGGAAAATCTCGCGGAATAGGAAACATTCCCGTTCTGAGCCCAGGAGTGTCAGCATTTGGCTCATCAACTCTGAAGGCTTGGAGTCCCCGAGCCCGGACATAGTGAGTAATCGACGGGCACGCTCCAATTTTATGAGCCCGAAAACCTGCAGTAACCGCGCTTTGAGGGTTTCATACTTGCGCTCCGTTGGGGGGTTTTCGAGGAGGCTGATGATCCGAGAGGCGGTAGAGCTGTCGAGTGCGGAGACCACGTAAAGATACTTGGTCTGATCCGCATCGATGTTCCTCAGGGCGAACTGGGCCTCGACCTGAATAAACCACGAGGGCGCTTGCTGCTCCCAGAACTGCGGTAGCTTTAGCGAAATGGCGTTCGCTTCCATGCTGTGCTCTTCTTTTGTGAAAACGTTCACAAAAACCGGGTCACCAATGTAGGAATTAGCGAATTCCTACGAATAACTGAGATCGACACCAGAGAACGATTAAACAGGTCTTTACTCAACGGAGATGCCATGAGGACTGACTGGGCAGTCCCGTGGTTTGCGACGTGACATCATCGCGTTTGCCCGCGTTTTCCCGCGCTCTTAAAGGGGCCACGCCCCGTACATGCAAACTCTATATACAAAACACAGTAATGCCTAACACAATGGTACAGGTTTAGGCTGGTGTTAGAACCTCGTTAAAGAGAATTATATACAGTTAGCCAGAGTCATTCAGTGGTTCTACCACACTGTATTAATTATTTGGAATACAGAAAAGTACCGCATCAGTCCCAGTGTCTAGGCAATATCTTATCACACAATACTGCTCATAACTCTTATACTTTTCTTTCTTATCCTCTTTTCCCTTCTTCTAGTCACAGGTCACCTGGCTGTGAAATGTCCAAGCGTCTTCTGTTCCTTGCACTCAATGATGGGCAAAAGACATTCGAGGAGGTCTATTGCTTAAACAGAAGGATTTCACTACCGCTAGGCACGCTGGTATAGCCCTATCTCCATTGCACAGACTTGTTTTATCTCCCCTTTCAGCAGGACAAGGCCACCTTCATACCAGGAATTACTGCTGTGACTAGAGTAGAATTTTTGTCCGTGAACTGAATACAACAACTTGCATTCACATAGCACCTTTAACGTTGCAAAACGTCGCAAGGAACTTCACAGGAGCGTCATCAAAAAAAATTTGACACCGAGCCACACAAGAAGATAATAGGACAGGCGACCAAAAGCTTGGGCAAAGAGGTAGGTTTTAATATAAACTTATATATAGGAAGAGTTTTGATGTCATGACAGTCTGAAGATGGTGTCCAAGTTCTTTCTTGAAAGACTGCATTGGATACTCAGAGATCTTTGATCTGTTTCAGATAGTTGGTTTAACAGAAGCTTTTGCAAGTGTGACTTTTGAGTTGTGGTTTAGTGTGAACAAAACAAAAAACTTGATTAGTCAACGCGTGAGGTTGTAGAGAGAATCGGCAGAGCTATTATCAGAATTGCCTGATGTCTAATTTCTTCAAACCTGGCTGTTCGCAATGAGAGTTTGCCTTTCTGATGTTTTATTCATTGTTCCTTGATCCTGAGCCTGAGGAAGATTGAAGAGTCCTTTATATGTCCTTTGACATCCTTCCGCCTCTCCCGCCTCATGTCCGGTGGTGAATGAAGTGGATCTAGGCAAGTGTTCCCATTGTTTCTGAAGTGACCAGGACTGTACTTGCTCAAATTATGAAGAAATCAGGGTTTATATTTTTTAAATGAATGATTGTTTTATAAACAGATCAATTTAATCAAGCTTGTCCTGATCAGTTGAAGGAAAGCACAATTTTATATGGAACACAAATAAAAGATGACTGAGTCAATCATTAGTACAAACCAGTACAAATGCTACCACGCCTCAAACAATTGTATGCCCGTCGAGAGCTGTAATCATCTCTCTGCAATAGAGCTGGTTCCTTGAATTAGGGTGGGAATAATCAGACGGATCTATAATTATGCTAGCTTTATGCCCAGTAAGCACAGACAGCAGCAAACCTGCTTTCCTACTTCCCTATAACCTACCCATATTCCTATTGTATGTTAAAAGTTAGCCAGCGGGCTCACCGACTTTGGTGGATTGCGTGGAGTAGGATAGTTTACACTGCTGGCTCGCAACAAAGCAACTCCATCAGTGAAATAGATCGTTTGTATAGTCCGAGTAATATTGTATATATATAAACCAAAAACCTTTTACTTATTAATATAGTGGCCAGAATAGAATGGACGTGGTAAGCACAATATGCAGCTACAGTGACAAATCAACAACAACAACTTGTGTTTATATAGCACCATTAACATAGTGAAACGTCCCAAGGCGCTGCACAGGAGCGTTATCAGGCAAAATCTGACATAAGTAGGTAAGGACAAGTGACCGAAAGCTTGGTCAAAGAGGTAGGTTTTAAGGAGTGTCTTAAAGGAGGAGGGAGATATAGCGAGGTAGAGAGGTTTAGAGATGGAATCCAAGAACTTAGGCCCTAGACGGCTGACTGCACAGCCGCTAGTGGTGGGGTGTGAAAATCGGGGATGCGCAAGAGGCCAGAATTGGAGGAGTGCAGAGTTCTCTGAGGTTGTAGGGCTGGAGGAGACGCAGAGATAGGGAGAGGCAGGGACATGGAGGAATTTGAAAACAAGGATGAGGATTTTTAAATCAAGACATTGCTGGACCAGGAGCCAACATAGGGGTGATGGGCGAACGGGACTTGGTGCGAGTTAGGACACAGGGCAGTGAGCACAGGGGGTGATGGGTGAACGGGACTTGGTGCGAGTTAGGACACAGGGCAGTGAGCACAGGGGGTGATGGGTGAACGGGACTTGGTGCGAGTTCGGATACGGGGCAGTGAGCACAGGGGGTGATGGGCGAATGGGACTTGGTGTGAGTTAGGACACGGGTAGCAGAGTTTTGGATGAGCTCAAGTTTACGTAGGGTGGAATGTGGGAGGCCAGCCAGGAGTGCATTGGAATAGTCAAGTCTAGAGGTAACAAAGGCATGGATGAGGGTTTCAGCAGCAGATGAGCTGAGGCGGGGTGGAGTCAGTTGATGTTACAGAGGTGGAAGTAGGCGGTCTTGGTGATGGTGCGGATATGTGGTCGGAAGCTCATCTCTGGGTCAAATAGGACGCCACAGTTGCGAACGGTCTGGTTCAGCCTCAGACAGTTGCCAGGGGGAGGGATGGAGTCACTGGCTGGGGAACCGAGTTTGTGGTGGGGATAGAATTCAGTCTTCCTAATATTTCAACTGGGTACCCAAATCTGGATACCAATCATACTGGACAAGCTCCAAATGATAAAACCTACCCCACAGCTAAAGGTGAGTTTCCTTTATGGCACGACCAATTCAGAGAGCAGATTGCAGCAGGTCTGCTCTGTCATTTGGAGGCTGGAATTAGACAGGTACAGTCAGCAAGGGAAGAGACACCAAGGGTTAGCTGTTGCACATTCTATACTCTTCTGTGGTACATTCCTCGATAAAGAAAATAAACTTATTTTAATATATGTCATCTCTCTTTTTCATACCCGCCATTTTGACAATCTACTGGGCATGCTGCTTCTTTTTGCATTTGTTCCTATATTTCCGTTTCCCATAATTAGTGACCGTACATTGACAAGGCCACTGGGTGTGAGCCAGCAGCAGTAAGTGGAGCGGGTAAGCCAGCGGACACTAGTCGATGGAGAGGGCTGGGGGCAAGAGCAGCGAGGTCTATGCTGATGGCAAGAACAGGAGCAGCAAGGCTGTGGGAAGGGAGCAATGCAGACAACATTAAAAAGGAGAATAACATTTGGGAAAAAAAGATAAACTTTCAAATTTAACCACAAGCTACTTATCTTCAGTCGATCACAGGAGAAGCCGAACTGAAAGCCCATCCGACAGAGAAACCAGAATTGGAGCAGGTGCTCAATAGGCTTGCCAATGCTCAGAAGGCATGTTTCAATCTTTTGCTAATTTTGAGAGACCATTAAGAGCCAATGAACATAAGAACATAAGAAATAGGAGCAGGAGTAGGCCAATCGGCCCCTCGAGCCTGCTCCGCCATTCAATAAGATCATGGCTGATCTGATCCTAACCGCCAATCCACTATCACAGAACCATCTCCTGAATCTAACAGAATTAGACACACGAAATAGGAGCAGGATCAGGCTACACGGCCCCTGGGCCTGCTCCGCTACCCACAGGGCCATGACCGATCCGAACCTAGACTCATGTCCAAATTCCTGCCCGCTCCCTGTAACCCTTATTTCTGTTTTAAATTTATGTAATGATGTAGCTTCTACAGCTTTTTGGGGCAGCATATTCCATGACCTACCACCCTCTGAGTGAAGTAGTTCCTCCTCATCTCAGTTTTGAAAGAGCAGCCCCTTATTCTAAGACTATGCCCCCTAGTTCTAGTTTCACCCATCATCGGGAACATCTTCCCCGCATCCACCCGATCCAACCCCTTCACAATGTTATATGTTTCAATAAGATCGCCTCTCATTCTTCTGAACTCCAATGAGTAGAGTCCCAATCTACTCAACCTCTCCTCATATGTCCATCCCCTCATCCCCAGGATTAACCGAGTGAACCTTCTTTGTACTGACTCGAGAGCAAGTATGTCCTTTCTTAAGTATGGACACCAAAACTGTACGCAGTATTCCAGGTGCAGTCTCACCAATACCTTGTACAACTGAAGCAATACCTCCCTATTTTTATATTCTATCCCCCTAGCAATGAAAGCCAACATTCCATTGGCCTTCTTAATCACTTGCTGTACCTGCATACTAACCTTTTGAGTTTCGTGCACCAGGACCCCCAGATCCCTTTGTACTTCAGTACTTTCCAGTTTCTTGCCATTAAGATAATAACTTGCTCTACGATTTTTCCTGCCAAAGTGCATAACCTCAAACTTTCCAGTATTGTATTCCATCTGCCAAATCTCTGCCCACTTACTTAGCCTGTCTATGTCCCCTTGCAGGTTTTTTATGTCCTCCTCACTCACTACTTTCCCTCCCATCTTAGTATCATCTGCAAACTTTGATATGTTACACTCGGTCCCCTCCTCCAAATCATTAATATAGATTGTAAAGAGTTGGGGACCCAGCACTGACCCCTGCGGAACACCACTAGCTACTGATTGCCAGTCTGAGAATGAACCATTTATCCCAACTCTCTGCCTTCTGTTAGATAGCCAATCCTCCATCCATGCCAGAATATTACCCCCAATCCCGTGATTTTTTATCTTAAGCAATAATCTTTTGTGTGGCACCTTGTCAAATGCCTTTTGGAAGTCTAAATACACTACGTCCACTGGTTCCCCTTTATCCACCCTATATGTTACTTCCTGAAAATAATAACCGAATTCAAGAGGCAGTACTATAAGAAGTGCCCAATGCAAGGACTGGAGGAGCCGACTTTTACCCTTGTTTACAGATGAACAGACAAAGGAGGTTTTCGTGCCAACTTTCTGGGGCTACATTGAACACAGATCACAAAGATGGGAGGACCGGGGTCACAATCATGAGTTATGTAAGAGCAGATCTAGGTTAGCTGTCAGGAGGTGGTTCTTTTCCCAGCGAATAATAGACTTCTTGAACAGGCTGCCGGCTTGTGTGGTGGATGCTGGTTCACGAAATTCCTTCAAGTAAGAGCTGACCCTGTTTCTGGCAGTGACGGAGATCATCTATTACAAGAACTAGGTACTTTATGACATTAATCAGGGCCAGGGTGATCTCCTGGATGAGATTTGATCACCTAAGAGGGTCGGAGAGGAATTTTTGAGATTTTTTCCCCCAATTGGCCAGGGTTTTTATGTGATTTTTCGCCTCCCCCAGGTGATCACATCCACAAGGCTGTTGTGTGGGACAGGCTGAATGAGAGAACAGTGTTTAACCACTGGAGCACACAATGTCTCAAAATATATTTTTAGTCTTTCTTTAAAAAAAAATACTCCTACACACTCTGTAAACATCAAGCAGGCTAGTGCTTCCGATATGTTTTCCTTTTTCTTCAACCGAGGATTCCCCTCTACTGTGGTTGACATGGCCCTTGACCGTGTCTGCTCCATTTCCCGCATTTCTGCTCTCACTCCTACCCCTCCCTCCCAGAACCTTGTCCTCACCTTTCACCCCACCAGCCTCCACATTCAATGGATCATCATCTGCCATTTCCACCACCTCCAGCGTGATCCCTCCATCAAACACATCTTCCCCTCACCTCCCCTTTCAGCATTCCAAAGGGAACGCTCCCTCTGCGACACCCTGGTCCACTCCTCTATCACCCCCAACACTCCTTTGCTCGGCACCTTCCCGTGCAAGCGCAGGAGGTGCAACACCTGCCCTTTTACCTCCTCCCTTCCCATTGTCCAGGGCTCCAAACATTCCTTCCAGGTGAAACAGCAATTTACTTGTACTTCTTGCAATTTAGTATACTGTATTCACCGCTCACGATGCGGCCTCCTGTACATTGGGGAGGCCAAAAACAGGTTGGGTGACCGCTTTGCGGAACACCTCCGTTCAGTCCATAAGGGGACCCCGAGCTTCCGGTCGCCTGTCACTTTAATTCTCCGCTCCACTCCCACTCTGACCTCTCTCTCCTCGGCCTCTTACACTGTTCCAATGAAGCTCAACATAAGCTCAAGGAACAGCACCTCATCTTTCTATTAGGCACTTTACAGCTTTCTGGACTCAACATTGAGTTCAACAATTTCAGGCCATAGAGCAGAGAAGGTTGAGGGGGGACCTGATTGAGGTGTACAAAATTATGAGGGGCTTAGATAGGGTACATAGAAAGGAACTTTTCCCCTTAGTAGAGGGGTCAATAACCAGGGGGCAAGGTTTCAAGGTAAGGGGCAGGAGGTTTAATGGGGATTTGAGGAAAATCTTTTTCACCCAGAGGGTGGTTGGAATCTGGAACTCACTGCCTGAAAGGGTGGCAGAGGCAGGAACCCTCACAACATTCAAGAAGCATTTGGATGAGCACTTGAAACGCCATAGCATACAAGGCTACGGACCAAATGCTGGAAAATGGGATTAGAATAGACAGGGCTTGATGGCCGGCGCGGACACGATGGTCCGAAGGGCCTCTTTCTGTGCTGTATAACTCTATGGCTCTATGACTCTATAACCTCTGCCGTTATTTTTTCAGGTGACAGCTGTTGATGATTCTGCCATCCCTATTTGCAACATTTAATCTCTCCTGCCTTCCACCCTATCACAGACCTTCCCTTTTGTTCTTTCCTCCCCTCCCCCCTTTCCCTGCCCCTGCTTAAAATCTGTTACATCTCTAACTTTTTCCAGTTCTGATGAAGGGTCACAGACCTGAAATGTTGGCCGGAAATTTGTCGGCGCTCAGAGGGCGGGTTTGGAGGCGGGTCCGCCGTCAAAATAGCAAAGATTGACAGCGGGGCGGAAACCCACTGTCAACCTGCCTCCATGCGAGTCTCCCAGGTGTCGGGTCTGACAGCGGAGAACTGACCCGACACCAAGCAGCGGGGGATACAATTGAGCTCATTAAATGGCTTGTTAAGAGCCAATTTAATGGCATTTTGAGGCTTCCTTCCAATTTTAGGTGCTCCCCCACGGGTTACCCGCTGCTTGGGGAACACGCCAGCTCACTCTGGCGTAAGTTGAGTCTGCTCTGCTGTATCTGATAAGCTGGCTGCTGCAGAAGTGGTGTAAAGGATGCCATATTGTAGATGGTCAGTTTCAGAGCACAGACACTGTTGGTTACTGCATTTGTAAAACATATAGGGGGAGAAATTCGGTTGGTTGCGCCACCGATTAACGCCTAAAGAGGCTGAGAAGTGGGGCGGTAGCCAATTTCTGGGCGGGCGCAGGGTGCCTAGCTCCTTGCCCCATATTGCCCATGCATTTAGCACCGGCACAAACTCGTAGCGCCCGCCCATGGGCGCATGCAGATTATGACGTCATTTCAGTGTGCAACGCATTTTGGGCACCCCGGATCGGAAATTCAGTGGCGCCCCCCCCTCCGTAGCGCCTGGCGCTATTAGTGACAGCTTACAGGGAACCTTACCCAATCGCTCTTGGTCTGGGGGGGCGTTATTTAAAGGGGACTGGTGTGGTTTAAAAACGGCAGCCATTTCTGGCGCACAACTTCTTCGTGAGTTACAAAGAGTTGCTGAGCTGCACACAGAGAGCCTTTTGACCACTGAGCCCGCGCAAGCAGAGGAACTTCAGCCTTCTGATCATTGCCTTGCTGCTGGTGAGCTTTTCCAATGGGGAGACTTCCTGTGTGCGCTTATTATGGGGGCTGCATTGGAGGAGAATGTCGTGCTGCTGCATCATCTAGAAAGGGCACTGAGACGCAGGGAGAGGGGGCCGGCCATGGCCAGATGGAGGAGGGCCAACAGACATCGCCACACCAGACCTTACGCTGCCAGGGTTTTCCGACAGCAGTTTTCCTACATGAACATGTCGGCGGAGCAGTGTCTCAGAAGGCTGCGCTTTAGAAAGGAGGTCGTGAGTGAGCTGTGCCATCTGCTTCGGACAGATCTGCAGCCTCAGATAAGGTGCAGGACATCTCTGTCGGTGGCTGTGAAGATGACTGTTGCCCTGAACTTCTACGCGACCGGCTCTTTCCAGTCCGCATCTGGGGACATAGCCAGCATCTCACAGTTCGCGGTGCATTGCTGCATCCGTCAAGTGACTGATGCCCTGTTTCGAAGGAGGTGGCAGTACATCTCCTTCCCAATGACCCCGGACAAGCAGCGGGAGCGCGCAGAGGGCTTCGCAGCAATAGCGGACTTCCCCATGGTGCAGGGTGCCATTGACTGCATGCACGTGGCTTTGTGGGCACCTGTTTTCAATCCGGAGGAGTTCCGCAACCGCAAGGGGTTCCATTCCTTGAATGTCCAGCTGGTCTGTGACCACCGGCAGCTGATCCTCGCAGTCAATGCGCAGTTTCCAAGCAGCAACTATGACGCCTTCATCCTGTGCCAGACTTCTGTTGCTGACCTTTTCGAGGCCCCGGCTCACCCAGAAGGCTGGCTTCTCGGGGACAAGGGCTATCCTCTGTGCCCGTGGCTGATGACCCCACTCCGGATCGCCAGAACCCCTGCTGTGGAACACTTCAATGCGAGCCATCTGGCGATGAGGAACATTGTCGAACACACAATCGGCATGCTGAAGCAGCGGTTCCGCTGTCTCGACCATTCCGGGGGAGCTCTGCAGTATTCGCCTGAGCGAGTCTCGCACTTCGTCGTTGTTTGCTGCATGCTCCATAACCTCGCCATCCTACGTTCCCAGCCAATGTCAGCAGACATTGACGCACCAGCAGAGGAGGAGGAGGAGGAGGACCAAGATGGGAGGGAGGGGCTTTCTGGAAGGGCCGTGCGTCAGAGGCTCATCAGAAGTCGCTTCTAGGCCCCTCTGACGGAATGCTTGTGGCCATTCCAGGAGCAGGATTGGAGCCGCACTCATACCCCCAAGCCAGTGAGGGGCAAAAATCATGTAAAAACCAGACTTGGCCTTTGCAAATGAATAAAGTGTTTTAATACAAATAAATTGCTTCATTTCAACATGAAAAAGGAACAACAACAGAAAGCTTAAATAACACAGACACATTATTGACTCTCCCTCCAGTGAGACTGTCCAAAACATGAGGTTCTCTCATGGCATCCTCTATGGCCTTGATTCGACCTCAACAGAGGCTTCATCCCCCCCCTTTACTCTTTGCCCCTGGATGGGGATCTCGGTCTCTTGTGGCTCTGGCCCATTCCCTCCCTGCAGCTCCTCCTTAATGTGACCCCAGTGGCTGCAACAAGGCTGGGGGAGGCCTGCTGACTGTTCCTGCGTGCAGATGCCCCTGAGGTGCAGCCTGGGCGACCTCTGTGCCTAGAGGGCCCAGCTGCTGACTGCTCCACCTGTGCATGGGTGGAAGCAATCTGTCCTGCAGGTGGTGGCAGCTGCAGTGGGGAAGTGCCAGTGGTGGCAGAAGGAATGCTGTCATCTTGAGAGAGGACAGTACCTCCCTGCTCCAGCAACACACTGGCACTCCCACGGGGCAGCGCTTCAGCATCCGGAGCAATCTGCTGGAGCACAGATTGCTGGCCTGCTGTGGTGCTCTGAGGGCCCCGGGTAATCCTGTCTGAGCCATCGAGGGTGGCAGCAGTCACTGGTCGCCTGGCCTCACTCTGCGAATGCAGGACACCAGCGAGTGATTGCATGGCAGCACTCAGCGCTTGCGTTGCAGGTGCCAGTGCTTCGGCGAAGCCCTGGACAGCCCTTTCCAATGCTGACCCGAAGTCCACCGCACTCCGGGCCTGTGCTGCGCCGATGTCTTGGACACTCCGCGCCAGTGTCCCGATGGTTTCAGACAACCTTCCCACTGCAGCCATGAGCTCAGTGTTCCTCCCGCCAGCCTGGGCGCTCATTTCTCTGAGGGCACGCACCTCCTCTGCACTCTGTGCAGCAGCACTGGCAGCCTGACTCGCCCTCCGGGGAGACAGCACCTGAGCTTCCCTCACCCCCCTGCGTTGCTGCAGCCCGCTGGTGCCTGGAACTGCCTCCTCCTCAGAGCTTGTCCCCCCGCCCCCTGTATTGATTTCTTTGTGGGTTCAATGATGAGACATTTATGAAAGAGAATGAGTTTTAATCTAAAGTCTGTTCAACTCTTTATACAGCATTTCAGGAGACACCCTGCTAGTCTGCATCTGGAACGAAACTGAAACTAAACTAGACTGCCTTGCTTGTCTCGGTCACATGACCTCTGCTGGTCAGGCACAAGCTATCAATACATGCAATCACGCTATTAAGGCATCATAATCGAACAGGCAAATACCATCTCTATTTGCTGATATCATTACATCTCCTTTTCTTAAAACAAAAGTATTTTACTTTTAACTAACAACATGTTTTCTTTGTATTAATCTGCATTTTAACTGTAACACTTAATGAACTTACATTATCATTATCATGATCAAGGTTTTTTAACCTTGCTTTGTGTGTTCACATGAAATATGTAACTACACTAGAACTTGAAGAAAGAGTAAGATAACATTACTTCCTTCTATAACAATAGTCCTTAAATTTGCTCAATGAGTCTCTCAGGAGGCTTCACGTGTCTTGAGGATTTTCTGATTGATTGTCCTTGAATCTGAGTTGTTGCCTCAGATGATTGGTTCTCAGCTGTGTGATCAGGTTGTTCAACAGTATCAGTCTCTTGACCTGCTGTGGCTGGTCCCATGAGAAGATCTCGACAATTTCTTCTCAGAACAGCACCCTCATCTGTCTGAATGGTGTATGATCTTGGTTGAACTTCACTCAGGACAGTTCCCTTCTGAGTCCATATGTTTGTTTTGTCTTTGAACCTTACTTGGTCACCATTGTGGAGTTCAGGTAGGTTTTGTGTTCCTCTGTCATAGTAGTACTTTTGCTTTTCTTTCTGTTGTTCTTTGAACTTCCTCACTTTCTCCCCCTCTTTTGTTTTCAGGAGGTTCTCCGGGATGGGTAGGTTTGACCTTAGCCGACGTCCCATCAGGAGTTGGGCTGGTGACATACCACACTCGAGCGGCGTTGTGCGGTATACAAGCATGCTCTGGTCGAAGTCAGTTCCACTGTCTTTTGCCTTGTACTTCAGTCTTTTCACTGTGTTTGCGGGCTCTCCTGGGTCAACAGCTCTGGACAACGTGCCTGCTGTATACATCAGCTTACCCAGTGTGTACGCAACATTCAGTTCATCATAGACTGTCTCTCTTTCACTTTCCACAACGAGGACTCTCTTTACCAGGTTCAGCCTCTCACAGGCTTTTAAACCTAGTATGGCTTGCACATCCTTTGGCACCACGATTAATGCTAGCGTGTGCTCTCTGTCCTTGTGTGTCACTTTGACAATGCATCTTCCTTTCACTGGTATATCAGTACCTGAGAATCCTGTCACTTTCACTTTTATTCCATGTATCTTTGGTCTGGGTCTAATTTTCTTAAAATCAGTCTCTGATATCACATTAACTTGTGCTCCAGTATCCAATTTAAATGGAATGTGTATGTCATTCACTTTTAGTGTCAACATCCAGTCTCTTTCTTCTTTTTTGTTTTCAGACACCACATCTACATACAACTCCTCTATGTCACTTTCATCTACTGCATGGACCTTGCTTTGTTGCACTTGGTTCTTGCAGCAATGGGCATAATGGTTGTTCTTGTTGCAACCAATGCATTTTTTACCATATGCTGGACACTTTTTTGGTGTATGCTGTGTACCGCATCGACTACATGTCTTTCGATTGTCCCTTTCATTTTCGTTCGCTGGCCACGCCTCTTTTTTCACATTGGCGCTCGTTTTGTTAAACGGTTTGTATCCGTTCTTTCTCACTGCATCCACGTTGCAGCTATTGTCACTGAACAGCTCCTTTGCCTGCAACCTCACAGTCTCTGTAGCCCTACACAGTGCTATGGCTTTTCCCAGGTCTAGATCTTGCTCTCTTAGCAGTCTTTCCCTTAGACCATTATCTGGAATACCACACACCAGTCTGTCTTTTATCAGCGAGTCTGTCAGTCCCCCAAATTCACATGATTTGCTTCTGTTTCTCAGTTCAGTCACATACTGATCAATAGTCTCACCCGTTTTCTGAACACATATGAAAAATCTGTGCCTCTCAAACGTCACGTTACGTTTAGGTATGCAGTAGGCCTCAAACTGTTCCATTATTTTATCTAGCTTCATTTTGTCTCCATCAGCAGCGAATGTGAAGTTATTATACACCTCCAGCGCTTCATCACCCACGACATGTAAGAACATTGACGATTTCTTTTTATTACTTTTCTTGTCAGCTCCGATTGCTGATAAATACAGCCCCACATGTTGTTTGAATCTCCTCCAATTTTCAGCCACATTACCTGTCAACTGAAGCGTCGCCGGTGGGAGTAAACCTTCCATTTTTTCACTTCGTTAGCTATTCTCCAATGGTAAGCAACGATGTTTTCTTTTGGCTTGCTAATCTGTGGAGAGCTGATTTAACTTCAGATTTTTTCTCTTCAGCTCTTTCAGCCACTTCTGACACCATGTATTGATTTCTTTGTGGGTTCAATGATGAGACATTTATGAAAGAGAATGAGTTTTAATCTAAAGTCAGTTCAACTCTTTTATACAGCTTTTACCGGAGACACGATGCTGTGATGCATCTAGAATGAAACTGAAACTAAACTAGACTGCCTTGCTTGTCTCAGTCACATGACCTCTGCTGGTCAGGCACAAGCAATCAACACATGCAATCATGCTATTAAGGCATCATAATCGAACAGGCAAATAACATCTCTATTTGCTGATATCATTACACCCCCCTCCAGGGAAGTTGTGCCCCCAGTCTGGCATTGGGCTCGCTCGCCTGAGGGTGGTTGGGATGGTCCGGCATCCTCCTGGTCGTCGCCTCCAGAGTCACTCAGAGTGGCAGCTTGAGGGCCCGCAGCCTCACCTGGCGATTCACCATCTGATAGCTGGGAGGTACAGGAGTGGCTTTAGCATGAGGACCGGGTGGCAGCGAGGGAGGCAGAAGTGCTGCAATGTACTGTAGTGGCTCAGCAGTGGAGAATCATGCTGGTGGGGGGAACAATTGGTAGGAGAGAGATCATAAAGGTGAGAGCCTTACCATCGCTGTCCACTCTGGGGTCGGCAGCTCCAGAGATGACTGGTCCAGTCAGCCGGTGTCCCACTATCCTCTGCACTCTCAGCTCCAAGTTGCTTAGGTTCTGCAGGTGAGGCAGGCCTCCACCGGTGGCCAGCTGCTCTCGGTGGTTCCTCGCCAGCTTCGCCTGCAGGAGAAAGAACGGGAAGTGTTGATGCATTATGCAATGAGCTGCCATGACATGCCCCCCATGGTAGATTAGCCCTTACATTGTGCAATGAGCTGACATTACATGCCCCCCATGTTAGATTAGCCCTTTCATTATGCATTGAGCTGAATGTGTGTGTGTGTTTCCTGGAAGGGCCATGGGTGCAGGCAGACAGATGGCCTTTGGGGGTTCGGGCACCCTCCAGCCATTAAGTCAGGTGCAGATGGAGAGATGAGGATGATCGTGGAAAAGGCACTCACCCTGACGACCCGAGTGAGGTCGTTGAACTTTTTCCAGCACTGTACGGCGCTCCTGGCCACCACGCTTCCGCAGGTCACTCTGGTGGCCACATCCCTCCATGCTCACCGGTAATCTGCATGTTGAGCCCTCCTCCCATCCTCAGGGTAGAGAACATCACGTCTGTGGTCCACAGCACCTACCAAACTTCAAGGGCCTCCTCGGTGAAGCACTCTGCCCTCTGTCTCACCCTCTCCATGTTTTGACAGGATGCAGCGCCTCAGGTAAGTTAGCGCTGAATTTAAGGTGTGCCAGGAAGTGCTGGGTCTGGTGATCCTACTCGACCCACCCCTTTAAGAGCTGGTCGGCGCCAGTGTGTCTCGGGGTCAGTGATTATTGAAAGCACCTGCGCTGCGCCCCGCCACCACTAAATTGCGTTGCGCCCCCGGGATAGCACCTTAAGAGCCTCGTGCACTGCCTGAATTAGTGCCGCAATCACCCTCAGGGGTGCAACGACCCAATATCGTGCCAGTTGGTGCTAAATCGCAACTGGCGCTAGGCTTTGCGCTTCACCAGAACTAGCGCCCCAAACGGGGCTATACCCAATTTCTCCCCCATAGAGATTTCTTTAGCTTGCAAGTGTTTAGAGCCAACTGTATGTCCAGTGCCCCCTCATTGGAACAACCTCTCTCACCATTGACAGATCGCTTCTGTCACCTCACCTGCAGCTGCCATCTATTGCAGCAACATCGGTGGCCTTGAAAAAATCAGACCTTGGTCCTCTGAATCCTTCCACGCTCAGCCCCAACACCAACATCATCAGGCACACCAACATCACGAACAACATCACCAACTGATGCGCTATCAATTACTGAGAAAGACTGGAAGTTAAGAGAGTAACAAACAGGCTTTTATTAGCTAAAGAACGAAGGCATGCCTCTAGTGGTCGACCGATCCTGAATGCCTGGGGAACTGCAGAGCAGCCGCCTTTATACCAGGGCATATGGGTGGAGCCAGGGGCGGAGCCAGCTGAGGCATGCACAGACAGGTACAACAATGGGCAAGAGTGAACAACAGTGAAGTGAACAACAGTGAACAACAGTGAAGTGAACAACAGTGGGTTACCACACCAACCTTCTCTGCCATCACCTGATACTGCACAGGATATAGGGTATCAGCCCCTGACTTAATTGCTGCCTGGGATGCCAGCGATGGCATCACCATGGCCAGATTTACTTCATTTGATGCTGTTAACCCTGGCTGCCACATGATGTGCCAGGTTTACACCATCCCACACCAGCACCGTGAAGCATCCCTTTATTGTCCAAGCCATTCCATTCCATGCACACCCATCGCTATAGTCGGGGGAGGGGGGGGCAGAAGCTATGTCTCCATATTCACTGGAACTCAGTAAGACACTTCTCAAGTTGTGCACAGATCTGTCCAATAAGGGGCAGTGTTGAAAATATAGATTTCACTGTATGACAACACATTACCAGAAACTTCACATGGACATTGGCTAAACCTCTCAAGTGCCTACCCTTATGTGTTGTTAGTTGGTATGCTTGCAGTAGGATGAGGGTGAGTGTGAGGGGTGGCTAGTGAGATGGGGAAGTGATAAAGTAGATACAGAGGGTTGGGTGGAGGTGCAAGGTAAGTTGGTGTGAGTAAAGATGTGCAGGAGAAGGGTAGGGAAGGCAGAGCGATGGGGATGTGTTGAGTGGCATAGCAGGGTGAGGTTGAGTGTGAATTTGCAGTAACGTTTCATGATCCACTGAGATCATTGAAAGGTTTGTGCCACTGCAGCCAGGGAATCTTGATGACATCCCTGCTCTTGCCCTCCTGTGCAATGTGCAATCAGGCTGCGTTGGTGTCCTGGGGAGGTCTCTTCCACTCTTGGAAGGGAAGAGAACTTCCCTGCATGCTGTGACTTCCTCCATAAGCATATGGAGGGAGTCATCGGAGAGCCTGGGTGCAAGTGTCCACCTTTGTGCAGTGATTGCTGTAGAACACTGACAGCACAACTGTCAAATTCCATGTGGCCGTGGTCCCTTTAAGGAAACCGGCTGATGACGCGTCATCAAATGACGTCATCAGACCCGCTTCCTGTTAATTGGCCGGGAAGCCCGCAGGGCGGACTTAACAATGCTAATCAAGGGAAAATCCCTTTGACAGAGCGGCTGCAGCCAGGATCATAACTGGAACCCGGAAACCAGCTCTCCCGCCACCATCCCGACACCGCTGATAAAATCACGGCCGTTAACTTTGTTTCTCTCTCCACGGATGCTGCCTGACCTGCTGAGTGTTTCCAGCATTATCTGTTGTTATAAGCAGGCGGCCAATACAGGCCCAATTACGCAGATCAGTTCCTTCAACATTACCAATTCTTTTCAACATCACCTTCAATTTATGACTTCAGACTTCACATGTTTCCCTGAGTATAAGGTTGTGGTCTTGTGTAGATAGCTCTATTGCATGGACTGATGACGAATGCTGATTATTCAGCTTGTACAGCCTGCAGTTGTTGTTCACTAACATCTGAAACTAACATCTGCTCCGAGGGCTTCCTTTCTATTTAATTTATAATCAGTTATACATATTTTCCGATCCATTTTAGCGAGAGTTTTGCATACATATGTATGATATGCATGCTGCGTGTGTATGCATAGCCATACTGTGAGTAACTAAGCAGGACAAAACAGCAACTGCAATATCTCACTTAAGTGAAAGGAAAAAACGTCTTGTCTTGGGAATTCAGTCAACATCAAACTTGGAAATGCTTCAGCATTTATTTATACTACAACCTTGGCCTCTCATCAGAGTTCGAACAGCTGGGAGCTCTCTTCACAGAGTAGGAATTAATGTCAGTGATGTTATCATAGGAATGCTTAATGGGCTGGTAGCAAATCTCTCTCTCGGCTGTTTTAGCAGAGGTGTCATCCCCACTTCCATTAGTTGAGCTTGACCACGCAATATGGTCTCTTGCAATACAAGGACATAGGGAGTGTGTAAAGGAAAGAAAGGCCCTTTACATCATCCAGCCCAACTACCCCAGGAGAATTCGGCTCAATCAGCATAGACCAGGAAATTAACCTAGCACTGGGATTTCCTCAGGGCAGGGGGTCGGGGGGGGGGATGGGGGCACGAGTGGACACTCTTATGTTCATTAATAAATAGACATTCTTATTATGAACACAGCTAGCTTTTGCTCGACACTTTTATTGAGCACATGTGGACTAGGTACAGTATCTGTAGAGGCATCCATCTTGACTGCTGCCTTGTGGGTAGCCTAGTGCCTCATGGGTAATGTAGTCTTAATATACATACAGCTGGGTAGTGTAGTCTTATACATACAGCTATATACAGCTCTACAGCGCCACCTAGTGTCCACTATAGAATGACATGTTATTGATCATTACAGATACTTCCGACGGTCCACTGTAACTTTGGCAGGTTCCCTGGAAAAATGCAAAAAAGGGATTACTGCCAATCTTCTGCCAAAATGATGGCAGCCAACCAGGAGAGCCCCAGAAGATGTTCCAAGCTTAGAACTGTATCACACATGTCAACTGACAACCAATGTTTTATGACAAAAAAATCAGTACAGACCAGTCCCCCTCTCCTCTCAACATTGGTCCTACCCAGGTCCAGCTGCTAATGGAAGTTGGCCACTGTTTACACTCGGCAGGAATTCTCGAGGGAACAGGGATTCCTTCCTACATGTGCAGCAGGGCTTGGGTTGGAGTACAGCTGAGAGGAGGGAGATTAGGGGTAATTGATGGCAATGAAGGGATTTGAAAGAGGGGAAAAGGATGGCAATTAAGGAAGGGGAAAATAAAGGGAAGAGGGCAGAAGCTGGGAGCAGTAATTTGGGATGAGGAGGAGTGAGAGGGCCAGCACTAGCTGAGGAGGCAAGGCGCAAATTAATGCCAGCTTCAGTGGGGGAGGGGAGAACAGTGCCAACTTGAATGGGGAGGGGATTGGAAGAAGAGTGCCTGAGTTTGGAGGGGTGGTGGGGGGAGGGGAGTGTGCCAGTCGGACCTAGAAGGGTCGGAGGAGGTGAGAGTGTGTCTGTGAAAGTGTGGGGAGTTGCTTGTGGTAGTGTGCTTCTGTGAAATAGAGCAGGGACGGGGCGGTTGTTGGATGTGGATGTAGGGGTTGCAAAATTTCCCCTATTTCCCTGAAGATTGAAAATATTGGTCCATATCATGGACGAAGAATTGGATGATGTGACTGGTCTACAGTGTTTTAAAATGTGCCGAGAACTGCAAAAGACTGCTCTGAGATGGACAGAATGTGGACAACACCGGTGTCATAGAGCTCTGTGGAAAATATTCACACACCTTAAGACAGTACTTTATTAATAAAATCATTCCCTGGAGTTTGGGCAATCACAAAAGGTTTTAAAATGGCCACAGAAAGCTTGGCCAAAAGGAGCAGCAAGCAGCTCGAGTTGCCTGTGTGTATAAATGGGAGCATACAGTGGCTGTGAGTCAGACCTGCCAATCAAAGGGAGGTTCCCTTCAGAAGCACTTGAAGTTGTTTATTTACTTAAGAGATTAGCCCACTTGAGAAAACCGCAGGACAATCGATTTGAAACTGCTTCTGTTTACATAGCCATTCAAAGCATTCACAGTCAATGAGACATTGAAACCATAGAACTGGATCTTGAATGAGAACCGTTTAAGAACTGAATGGGTTTAAATCACCTATCATTCTGGACAATAGAGCAGTTGTATTTCCCTTTTGTTTCAGCCCAGGTAAACTCCGGATGTGGGCAGGAACATTTCGGCCCCACAGTGCAGACACACTCACCCAGTCCAACCACTTTGAGTTAGCCAATCACAGCTTTTCTCTTGTGAATTGGAACTTTTTGGGCGCGAATTTTCCAAACAGGCAAACAGCAGGGGGGGGGATTTGCTCACAAGGTATATATGATAGCTCCTGAGAAGCTATCGCTCTCTCTTTACTTCCTGGGACCACAGGTGAGCCTCTCTCTCTCTCTCTCTCTCACTTCGCTGGACCACATGTGAGCAGAGTTTCTGACTCCTCAGCAAAGCAACCGAGTAAGGAGTTGGGGGATGGTAATTAAGGGGATATTGCTGAGATTGTTTAATCAACATTGTAGCCACTTACCCCTCATTTTTACCGTCTGCATTCCCCCATTTAAGCAATTTTACTGTAGTTACTGTGTTCGTGTGGTATAGTTTGATGTTTGATTATAGTTTCTTTTAGTTAATAAAACTTGATTTTTCTCTCATCCAAACCACATGTCCATTTTAATATCATTAATTCTAAGTCCTGCAGTCAGAACTGGAAGGTGGGGGAGCGATTCAAAACCGCTGTTTTAAAATTGGTTTATTTGGAATTGGTCAGAGTGCAGGCAAAGGCTGCAAGACCAAGAAAATTACCTTAAACCAGTTAAAAGAAGCCCTGCCTTCGATCTATTTTCTTTTCTTTCCAGTTTTGAAGAAGGGTTCGACCCGAAACGTCAACTCAAATTTCTCTCCACGGATGTTGCCTGACCTGCTGAGTTTTTCCAGCATTTTCTGTTGTTATTTCAGATTTCCAACATCTGCAGTATTTTGCTATCCTACATGGAAGGTGTTGATCTGGTTGACCTGTTGAAAATCCAAATGTCACGTTTTGTTTTTCTTTTTAGATTAAGAAATCTATAGCAGTGGCAATGTGCTTAAAATTAACCAGAATGAATCTTTTTAAAGTAAAAACTGTAAATTTCAGGGTATGCCTTGCTGCAACTGTCGTGTTTGCCTACACAGAAACAGTGATGACTGGCTGTGAGGTACTTGGAGGCATCCTCAGGACAGGAAAGGCATTATATTAATACAAGTTCTTTCCTTCTTTCTCTCAGCAGTTGGATGTCCCTCATCAGGCTTTCATGTACGTTTTCCTTCCCATACAAGTGAAGAAATGTTGAGTATTTCTACAGTTTCAGGTACAAAGCCCTTGTAGCTATTTGTTTCCACGTCATAGACTTATAATCGCGGATGCTCCTGAGTTGTTAACATTTTAGGGTCTGTATCAGCTATTATGAAACAGTTGATCAGCATTTGTTGGAGTTCAAGGCATGCTGTATGGCTTTGGTAAGACACCAGGCACTACAGCAGGATCCATAGCTTTAGAGATGGGACTATGGAAAGTAATGTGGAGCAACCCAACAACTTGCATTTATATAGCGCCTTACAGCGCTTCACAGGAATGTTACCAGTCAAAATTTGACACCGAGTCACATAATGAGAGATCAGGGTAGATAACCAAAACCTTGGTCAGAGAAGTAGGTTTTAAGGAGCGTCTTAAAGCAGGAGAGAGAGGTACAGAGGCCAAGAGGTTTCGGTTGGGAATTCCAGGGCTCAGGACCCTGGCAGCTGAAGGCACGGCCACCAATGGTGGAGCGATGAAAATCGGAGATACGCAAGAGGCCAGAATTGGAGGAGCGCAGAGATCTTGGAGGGTTGTGGGGTTAAAAGAAAGATCACTGAGCTAAACCCTTTGCTGAAACAGCATCAAATTCCGAATTGAAGCTCGGTAAAATAAAAGATATGAAGTTAACATAAATATTTAAGTTTTCTTTTTCAATTTGGTGTGGCACATTTAAAATATGATTAAAAAGGTCTCGAGGAACATTCAGAAAATTGATTAATGATAACAATCATAATTTAAATTCTTGATGAGTGTGTGTTTAAAGCCTGTGGTCCTACAGTCTATTTCATATGTGCAGGAGAAGGTGTCTTCTGCAATTATTTTGAGTATAAACGGAAGAATCATCCCCAAACCTATCTCTCTCTGTTGCTCGCTCCATCCCCCAAATCTATTTTTTGCCTTTTTCTATTTTATCAGTTCCGGCCTGTGTCCTCGCTGCATGGACATCAAAACTCATCCATTCTTTTCCAGCACCAGGGAACTGTGGCATTCTTTACCTCCCTCGATCCTCTCCTTCTACAATCTTCAGGTTTTTAACAGACAATCCTGCCATCACCTGATCACTACTTCCTGATTTTGCCCATTTACTTTTCTACTCTTTTCAAACTTGGTGTCTTGCACTGCTTTTTGTATTCTAGATTATAATTCAGAAACCAAATCGCCTGTTGGTACTGTAGGGCAGGTTCAGTACCACTGGGATTACTGCAGGGGCTCAGGAGTAGTGCGCGCATATTTGCAACTTGGAAAATCTGTCTGGGTCCTTTGTACGATTCAAGAGAGGATCTCCAAGGTACTGGTCCACGCCGAGTGTGGATTCATATTGGTACCTCTGAGTCTGGTGAATGCAAACTTCAAGTTAGAATCATAGAAATTTACGGCACAGAAGGAGGACATTCGGCCCATCGTGCCTGCGCCAGCCAAAAAAGAGCTATCCAGCCGAAACCCACTTTCTTACAAATCCCACTTCAAGTGCATATCCAAGTACTTTTAAAATGCGATGGGAGTTTCTGCCTCTACCACCCTTTCAGGCAGTGAGTTCCAGACCCCCACCACCCTCTGGGTGAAAAGAAATCACCTCAACTCCCCTCTAATCCTTCTACCAATTACATTAAATCTATACCCCCTGGTTATTGACCTCTCTGACCGTTCTTCAGAATCAGGCT
This sequence comes from Somniosus microcephalus, assembly GCF_052327205.1. NCBI lineage: Eukaryota > Metazoa > Chordata > Chondrichthyes > Squaliformes > Somniosidae > Somniosus > Somniosus microcephalus. Next base: position 12,782,404 of record NC_141002.1, on the reverse strand, counting down.
GAGAAAAGGTGAAGAGTGCTTTGACCTTTTGTCTTTCCTCAATGATAGCAAAGTCTCAATTTAGGTTAAGCTTGTGGTGTAAAAAGACTTGTGTGCATAAGGAACTTGGCATGAAACGAAAGAGCTTCCTTTGCTCTATGTATCAGGTACAGGAGTGCATCGCAGCAAAATGTGGGAAACAATTACAGCAAGGGATGCTTCTGGTCTGCACCGACCGATCCCCGAGCACCCTGCAGAGAAGACAAGTTAACATGATACACAACATTGAACTTGGATGTCCAGAGCATTAAAATGATGGACATGTAATGGACAGTGAGGAGGATATAAACAGAGCGGTGAAATGGGCAGACACATGGCAGATGAAATTTAACACAGAAGTGTGAAGTGATACAGGAAACTCTCGATTTACTGGCACCCAAACAACCGGAAATCTCGGTTAACCGGCAAAATTCAGGACTAGGTTCAGTTAAGTTTTTCTTCATATTAGTGGCCGTTCCTGGATCTGTGGCCGTGTAATTGGGGGTTTCTGCACTTGTTGCTTAGCAACAGGGACGCTTGGTCTGTGGCCGGGGTTCCTGCAGCTGTTGCTAAGCAACAGGGAAGCCTGGATTTGTTGCTGTGTACGGAGCTCTCATACATTTTAACTATAACTCTCTGTAATCCGGACTTTTTGATAAACCGGCACCATGCTGGTCCCGTCGGTGCCGGATAAAAAAGAGTTTCCTGTACATTTTTCTAGGAAGAATGAGGAGAGGCAATCTGAACTAAATGGTACAATTTTAAAGGGGATCAGGAACAGAGAGACCTGGGGGTGTATGTACACAACAGGTCTTTGAAGGTGGCAGGACATGTTGAGAATACTGTTAAAAAGGCATAAGAGGCATAGGGGGAAGAATTGGGTATAGCCCATTTTGGGGCGTTAACCTCGCCGGGCCGCTAATTTTAAAGTTAGTGCCCCTACCCCGTAAATTCAGTAGTAGCGCCCCAAGAAGGAGGCGGGGTGCTACTGGAAGCACTCCACTTCCTTCTTGGGATGCTACTGCTCAATGTCGCAGCGGCACGTAACGCTGTGTCATTGCAGGCCTCCTCCCTGATTAAAGGGGCGGGGGCTAGCACTGGGTGCACCGGGGCCCTGCCGGACTACCGGGGAGCGGGGTGCTGTGGAAACAGCCCGGCACTCAAGGGGAGTGCCGGGCTGAGCAATCGCGACCGGCACCCCACATACAAATGTGAAAGGGGGCAGATGCTGGCAGTTGGCCAAAATAAAAATGTCCACCCGACACCTGCCCTTTAAATGGTGCCGCCGCCCACTACTGCCATGGCAAAACCGCCCCTTGGTCCTGTCGCACATATCACCTGGCGATAGATCAGGGGGCGCAAGGGGAGTATGTGGCCGGGGCGCAAACGGGGCGCTGCGCACGGCAGTGATGTCATCATCGTCGGCACAGTGGAGCGGGGCGCTACCGGCTACCGCCGCCGCTGACCTTCCACTGAATTTCATGACAGGCGTTAGCAGTGCCGTGCCCGGGCGCTAGGGGATTTGCGCCCTGTTACCGCCTCCTAGGGGTGCTTACGAGAGGTGCAGAGCAGCCCAATTTCTATCCCATAGACTACAAAAGCAAGGAAGTTATGCTAAACGCTCCTGGTTAGGCCCCAGCTGGAGTATTGTATCCAATTCTGGGCACCACACTTTAGGAAAGATGTCAAGGCCTTGGTGAGGTTGCGGAGGAGATTTACTAGAATGGTTCCAGGGATGAAAAAATTCAGTTATGTGGAAAGACTAAGAAGCTGAGGTTATCCTTAGAGCAGAGAAGGTTATGGGGAGATTTGATAGAGGTGTTCAAAATCATGAAGGGTTTTGATCGAGTAAATAAGGAGAAACTGTTTCCAGTGGCAGAAGGGTCGATAACCAGAGGACACAGACTCTGGAACAGATCCCATGGATTGGAGGGTAGCTAATGTTACCCCACTATTCAAAAAAGGTGGTAGAGAGAAAACGGGGAATTAAGCCTGACATCGGTAGTGGGGAAAATGCTAGAGTCCATTATAAAAGATGTAATAGCAGAGCACTTGGAAAACAGTGACAGGATCGGACAAAGTCAACATGGATTTACAAAAGGTAAATTGTGCTTGTCTAATCTACTGGAATTTTTTGAGGATGTAACTGGTAGAATAGATAAGGGAGAACCAGTGGATGTGGTGTATTTGGACTTTCAGAAGGCTTTCGATAAGGTCCCGCATAAGAGATTAGCGTGTAAAGTTAAGGCACATGGGATTGGGGGCAAGGTACTGACTTGGATAAAGAACTGGTTGGCAGACAGGAAGCAAAGAGTTGGAATAAATGGTTCTTTTTCCGAGTGGCAGGCAGTGACTAGTGGGGTACCGCAGGGATCGGTCCCAGGACCCCAGCTATTCAAAATATATATAAATGATCTAGACGAGGGAACTAGATGTAATATCTCCAAGTTTGCAGATGACACAAAGCTGGGTGGGCGTGTGTGCTGTGAGGAGGATGCCGAGAAACTCCAGCATGATTTGGACAGGTTGGATGATTGGGCAGAAGCATGGCAGATGCAGTTTAATGTGGATAAATGCGAGGTTATCCACTTTGGTGGCAAAAACAGGAAGGCAGATTATTATCTGAATGGCAATAGATTGGGAGAAGGGGAAGTGCAATGAGACCTGGGTGTCCTTGTGCACCAGTCGCTGAAGGTAAGCATGCAGGTACAGCAGGCGGTTAAGAAGGCAAATGGTATGTTGGCCTTCGTAGTGAGAGGGTTCGAGTACAAGAATAAGGATGTCTTGCTGCAGTTGTACAGGGCCTTGGTGAGACCACACCTTGAGTATTGTGTGCAGTTTTGGTCGCCTTATCTGAGGAAGGGTGTTCTTGCCATGGAGGGAGTGCAGCGAAGATTCACCAGACTGATACCTGGGATGGCAGGAATGACGTATGAGGAGCGATTGGGTCGATTGGGCTTATACTCACTGGAGTTTAGAAGAATGAGAGGGGATCTCATTGAAACTTATAAAATTCTAACAGGACTGGACAGACTGGATGCAGGAAGGATGTTCCCGATGGTCGGGGAGTCCAGAACCAGGGGTCACAGTCTAAGGATAAGGGGTAAGCCATTTAGGACCGAGATGAGGAGGAATTTCTTCACCCAGAGAGTGGTAAACCTGTGGAATTCTCTACCACAGAAGGCAGTGGAGGCCAATTCATTAAATATATTCAAGAAGGAGTTGGATATATTTCTTAAGGCTAAAGGGATCAAGGGATATGGAGAGAAAGCAGGGACAGGGTACTGAATTTGGATGATCAGCCATGATCTCATTAAATGGCGGAACAGGCTCGAGGGGCCTAATGGCCTACTCCTGCTCCTATCTTCTATGTTTCTATGTTTCTTTTTAAGGTGATTGGCAAAAGACCCAGATACGACATGAGAAAAAAAATGTTTACCCAGCGAGTTGTTGTGATCTGGAATGCACTGCCTGAAAGAGCGGTGGAAAAAGATTCAATAATAACTTTTAAAAGAAAATTGAATAAATACTTGAAGGGGGACGATTTTCAGGGCTATGGGGAAAGAGCGGGAGAGTGGGACTAATTAGATAGCTCTTAGAAAGAGTCGGCACAGGCATGATGGCCCGAATGGCCTCCTTCCACGCTGTATCATTCAACGAATCTATGATTCTATTATACAAGGTGTCCTTCCACACACTCAGGCACATTTCTGTCATAGAGCTTATGAGGAAACTCTTGGCAGTATTGGAGCCTGGGTAGACCACCATGTGCTCCTAATATCCAGGGTCTACTGCATGCTATAATTAGATGTCAGGAAGATCAGCAGTTGCAACTGACGATCTGCACCTCCAACTGATGGACCATCATTCAGTGGGGTATGGTGTGTCAGAAGAATAGTGGCAATGCACGCACACATTTTATATCATGCTGCTCGTGAGGAGGTCCTAGTATCTGCTGTGTGCCTAGCAAGGACCCATGTTTGCCCATTGACTAATGACCAACTGGGACTATCTTCCTTAGAAAAGGAGGTAAACAGGGTTTCTTTGGTGTCAAATTGGCTCCAGGTTGACATGCGTGTGGTGATGGAAGATTGGAACCAAGTCACCCCGCAGTGGCAGACTCAGTGATCCGATACCTAAGCCAGTAGGTCTGCAACATCCAAGGTGTTGGTACTGACTGAACCAGCCCCAGCCTGAATCTTTATGGCAGCTGGAGGGGAGGTCTGTCACCGAGGGCTGGGATTCCTCCTAGATAACCCTGCAAGCAAATGCCCCACAGAGTGGGGCAGTCCTTACTAGACCAGCAGTGGCAGACTTACCAGCACTCTGTGCCTGGACAGTTTTAGCTGGTTACACTCTCTGCACTTCTTTACACCCCCTCCCCCACATCCCGCCTCTGTTAATACTGGCAGTGGACGTGTTGGAGTCTTGTTCAAAATGTTTTAAATTTTAACTTTTCACGCTGCCCAAACCCACCTGTTTTGGGGGATTAAAATGATCCCTTGGTGTCTTTTCACCTTGGCTGTTGCCAAATTTCTGGTTTTAGGTAATGGTGGGGATGTGTCCATATGGGGAGAAAGTGTAGACCTTATGTTGTGGAAACAGAATCTCCATCTGCATGGGTTTTTCAATAGCTTGATTTGAACAATTTTAAACAGCTGTGGCTCAGTTGGTAGCGCACTCGCCCCAGAGTCTAGAAGGTTCTGGGTTCAAGTCCCACTCCAGAGACTTGAGCACATAAAGCTAGGTTGACAGTGCTGAGGGAGTGCTGCACTGTCGGAAGTGCTGTCTTTTGGATGAGACGTTAAACTGAGGCCCTGTATGCCCTCTCAGGTGGACATAAAAGATCCCATGGCACTATTTCAAAGAAGAGCAGGGGAGTTATCCCCGGTGTCCTGGCCAATATTTATCCCTCAATCAACGTAACAAAAACAGATGATCTGGTCATTATCACATTACTGTTTGTGGGAGCTTGCTGTGCGCAAATTAGCTGCCGTGTTTCCCATATTACAACAGTGACTATCCTCCAAAAAGTACTTCATTGACTGTGAAGAGCTTTGAGGCGTCCGGTGGTGGCGAAAGACGCTATGGAAATGCAAGTCTTTCTTTCTTTATGTGACATTGTACAGTATTAAGTACAACAAAGGTACAAACATAGTCTATAGCCTCATCCCCTGTCCTGTTTTGCACTCACAAAATCATGGCAATCCTCCCATGGTCAAATACTCTGCTCGGACTGTTCAGCCTCAGGGTGCCATCAATGCTAATCTTCAGTCAGTCACGAGGAAGCAAGTAACAGCTGCTCTTTTCATCCAGAGACACGACAGCACTATGGTGGAGATCATTTCACTCCATGGTGCTAAGTGTTGGCGCCCGGCTCATGCAAACCCCACCGGCACTTTCAATATCTTAGGATTATGATTACCACTGAAATAAACAAAAAATTGCATTGCCTATTTATATCATGCTTACAAAGTGGAGTATGTGCTACACGCACTGAAGTTTCTTCAGCTTTTTGGTTCTGTATTTAATGGGACCTGTTCAACAATCAGGCTCGATGTAATACTCTCTATCCATTCTGCAATATCAACTGCACATCCTCACCTATTACTGTAACTGTAATATGCCCTGCTAATCTATTATTGTACTGTACTATCCTCACCCATTGCTGTAATTGTAATGCACCCTCCTCACCCATAGGAACAGGATTAGGCCATTCAGCCCCTCGAGACCGCCATTCAATGAGATTATGGTTGATCTGAATCTTAACTCAATTAAATTGGTTCCATATCGTTTTATACTCTTGGCTAGCAAAAACCTATCGGTCTTCGATTTTAAATTTTTAATTGAGCTAGCATCTACTGCTTTTTGTGGGAGCGAGTTCCATACTTCTACCACCCTTTGCGTGAAGGAATGTTTCCTAACTTCTCTGCTGAATGGCCTAGCTCTGATTTTAAGGTTATGTCGCCCTGCCCTAGACAACCCCACCAGTGGAAAAAGTTTGGGGAACTATTCGTCCCCTTAGCACCTCCCATTAGCATCAGCAGATGGCACTAACGGGGTGGTAGAGCATTATCGCCGCACGCCAAATCCCACCCACCCCTCCCTGGTTGTGCGCCAGTAAGCGGTATCGCCGGGAATGTCAACACCAGGTGGATCGTAACATCAGTAAGTGAGCATTGCTCACTGACCACCCGATCTGTTAATCTGATTGTCGCTACCCACCTTTGCACCTGGAGTAAACAGCGACAGGGAGAGCTGGCATGAAGCACCAAGAAGCCGGCTCCAGAGATGTTATTTAAAGAGATCATCAGTAACGACTCACAGCTGTCAGGTTAATGCAGTTTCAGTGGTTTCTTAGTATGATAGCAAAATACTACAGATGCTGGAAATCCGAAATAACAACAGAAAATGCTGGAAAAACTCAGCAGGCCAGGCAACATCCGTGGAGAGAAATTAAAGTCGACGTTTCGGGTGAACCCTTTTTCAAAACTGGAAAGGAAAATTTCCTTTCCAGTTTTGAAAAAGGGTTCACCCGAAACGTCGACTCTAATTTCTCTCCACGGATGTTGCCTGGCCTGCTGAGTTTTTCCAGCATTTTCTGTTGTTATTTCAGTGGTTTCTTGTCAGTTTCACATACTCCAAGGGGGAAAAATTGAATTGCTTTGCACCTCCCGTTAACGCCCTGAGGGCGGCACAGCTAGCACCTCCTGCGAAATTCAGATTAGTGGCAGCGATAGCCGGTAGTGCCCCATGGCACTGTGCCTCCGGCGATGACGTCATTGCCATGCGCAGCATCCCGCTCGCGCTCCGGCCACAAACTTCATTAATGGTAACGTTAATAGGGGCTGTACTGGCATGCCACCTCGCCCTACAGGATCTACAGTGGAGGGAGCGGAGGCAGCGAGAATTACGTGAACATATGCGCAGAGAGATGAGGAGTGCCAGCAGGGCTCTCAACAGGAGGCCTTACCCTCTGAGGGTATTCCGAGAGCACTTCTCCTACCTCCAGCGTGGAGTAGTGTATTAGAAGGCTCTGCTTAACCAAGGAGGTGGTCACAGAACTCTGCCACCTCCTGTAACCAGACCTCCAGCCTCAGATCAGGGAGACCACGTCTCTCTCAGTGGCAGTCAAGGTCACCATTGCCCTCAATTTCTTCACCAGCGGATCTTTCCAGTCTGCAACAGGAGACATAGCTAACATCTCACAGTTCACCGTCCATCGTTGCATCCAGGAGGTCACAGAGGCTCTCTACAGTAAGAGAAGGGACTACATTTGCTTCCCCATCACTGGAGAGAAGCAGGACGAACATACATGTGGCTTTGCCCAGGATAGCAGGATTCCCCATGGTGCAGGGCACCATTGAATGCATCCACATGGCTTTGCGGGCACCGCATAACAATCCTGAGATCTTCCGTAACCGCAAAGGCTACCACTCACTTAATGTGCAGTCGGTGTGCGACCACAGACAGCGAATCCTCAATGTCAATGCCTGCTATCCTGACAGCAGCCACGATGCCTTCATCTTGCGCCAGACCGGTGTGCCAGCACTCTTCCAGCTACCACTTCCAGCTCAGAGACAAGGGCTATCCACTATCTTCCTGGCTCATGATTCCCCTTTGCAACCCCAACACTCCTGCCCAGCACTCACAAAATGAGAGCCATGCTGCCACCAGGAACATCATCGAGCAGACCATTGGCCTACTGAAGCAACAGTTCCGCTGCCTTGACCACTCGGGAGGAACCTTCCAGTACTCGGCTGAGCGGCCATCCCATTTTGTGGTGGTCCAGGGATTATGGGACCACCTCAGGAGGAGGAAGAGGAGGAGGAGGATGAGGAGGAAGAGGAAGACGAGGAGGACAACGAGGAGGGGGAACAGGAGTGAGAGAGGAGGCAGCCATTCAATCGGCCTTCCGGAAGGGCAGTCCATGACTGCCTCATCAGACTGCGGTTCCAATAAATTAAACTCACGATCCCCATTGCTCACCACATCCCTATCATTTCATCCCTGTCGTTGGCCATATCACAGGGCAAAGCTGAAATGAGAAACGACAAAAGAATCCAAAGCCAATTAATAAATTTATCAATAATCAGTGAACATATATTTACAACAATATTGGCTATTCACCCTTAGAGCCCCTCGTTACTGTGCCTTTTCCTACTCTAGTGCTCCTATGAAGTGTTGGCCCAGTGGCTGCAGCAGGGCTGGTGGAAGGCTGCTGAGTGTCCGTGCGGGAGACTTCAGATGGCCTTGCAGGACGCCCTCGACCAGCTCTAGACCTGGAAGGCCCAGCTGTTGACTGCACCACCTCAGCATGGGCGGCAGCAGTCTGGGCTGACTGGATGACAGGCAGTGACAAGGGCAATGGTGGAGTGGCAGTGGTGGGAGCAGGAATGCTGTCATCCTGAGAGAGGACAGCAGGTTCCTGCTCCACTGATCCACTGCCACTCCCCCGGGGCAGCACCTCAGCATCCCTAGCAATCTGTTGGAGCACAGACTGCTGGCCTGCTGCGACACCGTGAAAGCTCTGGTCGACGGTGGTAGACCCAGCCATGATGGTAGCAGTCAGAGCTTGCGTGGCTTCAAGCTGACACTGCATGAGAGCACTAAGACCTTGCATGGCTTCCGCCTGTGCTGCAATGGAAGCTGCAACATCGCCCATCACACGCGGCATGAGGTCTGGGTCGCCACGGTCTGTCTGGGAGTCTACCATCCTTTGCAGACTGGAAATGATGGGCTCCATGTTGTGCGCAGAGCCTTGTGTAATGTTAGAGGTGGACTTCTCCACGCTCCTTTTCATTGTCGAGGGGCTCTCGGCCACCCTTGCCATTGCACCTATCATCTCCATGTGCATGCTCATCACCCTTCTTCTAAAGGCCTCCCCATCGAGGTCCTCATCTGAGTCCTGTGCAGCAGAACTCGTGCACAAACTCGCTCTCCGGGGAGTTGGCCCCCGAGCTACGCTTTCCCCCTGGCCTTGCTGCAGCCCACTCGTCCCCGGTGCCTCACCCTGTGCAGATCCAGCTATTATACTAGCATCTAAAGAACGCGTAGTGCCAGCCTCTGAGCTGATGCCTGCGGGTGAGAAATGCAGTGACGCAGTGTGTTCTTCCTCCTCCTCTTCTCCTGCCTCACTCTCTAGGGTGCCCTCAGGGACAGGCTGCTCAGGTGCTTGCTGATTATCTGAAATCATAAAGGCACAAGAGTCAGGCTAAGAACATAAGAACATAAGAAATAAGAGCAGGAGTAGGCCATACGGCCCCTTGAGCCTGCTCCGCCATTCAATAAGATCATGGCTGATCATCGACCTCAACTCCACTTTCCCGCCCGATCTCCATATCCCTTGATTCCCCTAGAGTCCAACAATCTATCGATCTCAGCCTTGAATATACTCAAAGACTCAGCATTCACAGCCCTCTGGGGCAGAGAATTTCAAAGATTCACAACCCTCTGAGTGAAAAGGTGAGGGGAGGGGGGCCGGAAGGGAGAAATGCATGCATACAGCATGATTAGCTGGAAAGTGTGAAACGCTTGTGGGCTGAGGGGGAAGTGGGATGTGAGAAGAAGGAGTAGGGATGAACATACCGTTGTTGTCCCCAAGGGGGTCAACGTCGCCAGTGGCCATGGCGCCCACCACCTGGCGCCCAATAATCTGCAGCACTCGATTCTCCAGCACAGACAGTGGTTGGGTGTCAGGTTGTCCCCTGCCTGTGCGCTCCTGCTCCCTCCTATTGTGAGCCACCTTGGCCTGCAAGAGAAAGGAAAGTGTGTGAGTGAGTGTGGAGCAATGTGTTTGGGTGATGTGCCTGCCATAGTTGAATAGCTGTCATTGTGTGCAAGGTGTGAGATGAGGGTGTGAGTATTGGTAGGTAGAGATTGTTGGTGGGTGAGTGCTGGGGGTGTGGTGCTTTGGGCAGTTTGTGAAAATTGTGGTTCAGATGGTGGTATGTAGCATTTGTTGAAGCATTGACTTACCCTGACCACCCGAGTGAGGTCATTAAATTTCTTCCTGCACTGTATGTGGGTCCTAGGAACCACAGTGTTGCCCGAGACGTGCTGCACTACCTCCCTCCACATGGTGCGTAAGACTTGTGGCAAGGGCCTCCTGCCACTTGTCGGGTAGATCACCGCCCTCCGTCTCTCCACAGCGAAAACCAATGCCTCCAATGCCATGAGCATATCTGATTCAGTCCTCCGGCTCCTTCTCTGTGTCCTGCTTCTGCTTGCTGAGGCAGCTGCACAGCCAGCAATGCTGAGAATGAAGTGCTGCAGCATCAATAACCTCCCCTTTAAGTAGTGAATGAAACCTGTGGTAATCATGACTTGCGATTAGACTGCACCTGATATTGGTCCACCCTTTCAGTGTAACGGCAATGAGCTTGGGCTTTAAGACTTGTATTAGGACTCCAATCATTTTTTTGAGCAGTGAGCATGAGTTTTGCATGCAGTCTAAAGCATTAGCGCCTGGCGCTAATTCTCCAACTTTTCTACGCCCACTCCTTACTTATAATGAATTTCTAGCCCTTTCTCTCTATCTACCTGATGTGCCTTCAATAACCACAAAACTAGAAGTTATAGACTTTAACAAGTTGGCTTTTAATCACTAAGATCAGAGCTAATATCTCAACACACCGACTGGCTCGCAGGAATGAGTCATACAGATCCTGGGATCTTTAAGTAAGAGAAGTCAGGGGCGGAGTCAAGACCTGGAACCTTCCAGGTTAGTCAGGAAAGAGGAAGTGAAACTATACACCGTGTGGGGGAGGGTAATATACATGAGTGCAAAACGAATACAGGATCAAGACAAACAGATTTCATTACATTCACCCCTTCTTTAGATTTAGTCCATCGGGGTGATGTTTCATAAAAGTTGGTATAAGTGAGTCTGTCAGGAGGTTTTGTGGTTCTCAGTGATCAGCGCCAAGCCGGTTGGGGTGCCTCTAGGGGAGTGGATTCTGGTTCCTCCGCTGTCCGGGCCTCCGCAGTGTCTTCCAGGTTATCTGCAGTGTCCTCCAGGTTAAAGTTGGGTATTGATACCTCTGGGCGTCCTGTCTCTTTTTGGTGTAGGTCTTCCTCGGGTAGTCTCTCATCGTTCTCTCCGCTCCCCGAGGGAGCGAGGTCTTTTATGGAAACAGTGTCCTCTCGCCCGTCAGAGTATTCGATATAGGCGTACTGAGGGTTTGGATGGAGGAGCTGTACCTTTTCCACAAGGGGGTCCGTTTTATGGCCTCTCACGTGCTTCCGCAATAGTACTGTCCCCGGAGACATCAGCCACGTGGGTAGATATATGCCCGAGGTGGATTTCCGGGGGAAAACGAACATCTTTTCGTGAGGGGTAGTGTTAGTGGCTGTACATAACAGAGACCTTATGGAGTGGAGCACGTCTGGGAGGACTTCCTGCCAGCGGGAGGTCGGAAGGCCTTTTGACTTTAAGGCTAACGTGACAGCCTTCCAAACAGTAGCATTCTCCCTTTCCACTTGCCCATTACCCCGGGGGTTGTAGCTAGTGGTTCTGCTAGTGGCTATCCCCTTTGAGAGCAAGAACTGGCGCAGTTCGTCATTCATAAATGACGTCCCCCTATCGTTGTGTTTGTAGTTCGGCATGCCAAACATGCAGAATAGATTACAGAGACACTTGATGACCGTGGCACTGGTCATGTCTGGGCAGGGAATGGCGAAGGGGAAGCGGGAATATTCATCGATGATATTGAGGAAGTATACGTTACGGTCGGCAGAGGGAAGGGGTCCCTTGAAGTCCAGACTTAGGCGCTCGAATGGTCGTGTGGCTTTGATAAGGTGTGCACGGTCAGGCCTGTAGAAACAAGGCTTGCATTCCGCACAGATGCGGCAGGCTCTGGTCATTGCCCTGACCTCCTCGATGGAGTGGGGCAGATTGCGGGACTTTATAAAATGGTATAGTCGGGTGACCCCTGGGTGACAGAGGTCATTGTGGAGACCCTGTAATTTGTCCGTATGAATGCTGGCACACGTTCCCCGCGATAGGCGTCTGGGGGTTCATCAAGGGCTCCCGGCCTGTACATAATATCATAGTCGAACGTGGATAGTTCGATCCTCGACCTGAGTATTTTGTCATTCTTGATTTTCCCCCTTTGTTTGTTATTAAACATGAAAGCCACCGACGCTGGTCGGTGAGCAGGGTGAAACGTTTGCCGGCTAGGTAGTGTCTCCAGTGCCGCACTGCCTCCACTATAGCCTGTGCCTCCTTCTCGACAGAAGAGTGCCTGATTTCAGGTCCCTGAAGGGTTCGGGAGAAGAAGGCCACAGGTCTCCCAGCCTGATTGAGGGTCGCAGCTAAGGCAAAGTCTGACGCATCGCTTTCGACTTGAAAGGGAATGCTTTCGTCCACTGCACACAGTGCAGCCCTTTCAATGTCCTGTTTGATACTGGTGAAAACCTCCCGAGCTTCAGCTGATAGTGGGAAGGATGTCGATTTAATGAGGGGTCGGGCCTTATCAGAGTAATTGGGCACCCATTGGGCATAATACGAAAAAAATCCCAGGCACCTTTTTAAAGCTTTGGGATTGTGTGGCAGGGGCAGTTCCTTTAGGGGGCGTAATCGGTCAGGGTCCGGTCCAATTACCCCATCTTCCACCACACAGCCGAGGATACAGAGACGGGTTGTGTTGAAGACACATTTGTCTTCGTTGTAGGTTAGATTCAGCTTTAGGGCAGTTTTTAAAAATCTCGCAAGATTTAGATCGTGGTCTTGCTGGTTGTGCCCGCAGATAGTGACATTGTCCAGATAGGGGTAGGTAGCTTGTAGTTTATTCTCGTCAACCATGCGGTCCATCTCACGTTGGAAGACCGAGACCCCATTTGTTACCCCGAAGGGCACACTGAGGAAATGGAAGAGGCGTCCGTTCGCCTCAAAGGCGGTGTATGGGCGGTCCTCCATTCTAATGGGGAGCTGGTGATACGTGGATTTGAGGTCGATAGTCGAGAAGACTCGGTATTGCGCAATCTGGTTGACCATTTCTGATATGCGGGGTAAAGGGTAGGCGTCCAGCTGGGTATAAATATTAACAGTCTGGCTGTAGTCAATTACCATCCGTTTCTTTTCGCTATTTTTAACTATGACTACTTGGGCACGCCACGGACTGGTACTGCATTCAATAATGCCTTCCCGCAGGAGTCTGTCCGCTTCCGCCTTGATAAAGTGTCTGTCTTCCAGACTGTACCGTCTACTTTTGGTCACTATGGGCCTACAGTTCGGAGCGAGATTAGCGAATAAAGAGGGCGGGCTGATTTTTAAGGTTGATAGGCCACAGACTGTGAGTGGCGGCTGGGACCCGCCATATGCTAGCTTGACACTTTCGTGGTGGCACTGGAAGTCCAGGCCCAAGATTACATTAACACAGAGTTCTGGCATCACGAGGAGTTTAAAATCCTTGTAGTCCGTGCCTTTTACAGTCAGTGTTACCACACAGTAGCCCAAAATGTCCGAAGTGTGGGGCTTAGCAGCAGCAATTCTGCTCCGTGTAGGGGTTACCGTTAATGAGTGCCGCCGTACCAGGCTAGGGTGGATAAAACTCTCGGTACTCCCACAGTCAATTAAACATTTAGTTAAATTCCCGTTTACCTGTATGTCCATCATGGATTTTGTCAACGGGTGTGGCCTGGATTGATCCACCGTGATCGAAGCCACTGTTGGGCCCTGGGCGGCCGTTGAGTCAGGAAAAGATGGCGGATCCCAAGATGGCGGCCCGCACGGCACGCACGAGGCGGTGACGGAGTTGGAAATCGGATTCCCCCTGCAGACTTTGCTAAAATGCCCCTTTTTCTTACATTTGAAGCATGTAGCGTCCTTCGCTGGGCATCGTTGTCTGGGGTGCTTGGCCTGGCCGCAGAAGTAGCATTTCGGGCCTCGAGACATTGCCGCTGTAGTAGGACTCCTGGGTGAACTTCTGTGTGGGGACTCCGGCGGTGTAGAGCTGGTCTGAGACCTGGATGGGGAAGATGGCTGATTCCAAGATGGCGGCCCGCTCGGCGCGCACGAGGCGGTGAGGGCCGCATGGCCGGAAGAATAAGAGTCAGAGTTTTTCTGGGCCATGTCCAGCGATCGCGCAGTGGCCACTGCCTTTTTTAAATCCAGGACCTCCTTCTCCAGCAGTCTCTGCCGGATATAATTCAATTTGAGGCCCGTGATGAAGGAATCGCAGACCAATTCGTCAGAGTACACGTTGGCCGTCACGGCCTTGCAGTTACAGTCCCGGACCAAGTCCTTTAGGCCCTGTAAGAAATCGTCCATTGATTCCTCAGGTCGCTGCCTGCGTGTAGCCAGCAGATGTCTGGCGTACACTTCGTTTACTGGCCTCTGGTATTGGGCCTTCAGGATAGTGATGGCCTCCGTGTAAGAGGTGGCGTCCCGGATGAACGAATAAATCCGATGATTAACGCGAGTAGTCAGTAGACTCAGTTTATCTGCCTCGCTAGCGGATGAGGCCCTCGCGAAGAGTTCGAAGCATTTGAGCCAGTGTCCAAATTGATTTGATGCTTCAGCAGAATGTGGATCCAAGTCCAGACGCTCTGGTTTTAGGAGTCGATCCATCCTAGTATTCTTTAGTGATTAAAATTGATGTGCCTTCAATAACCACAAAACTAGAAGTTATAGGCCTAGAAATTCGGTTGGCTTCGCCCCCAGTTTTCGCCCAAAGAGGGCTTCTGCGCCACTTGCTAAACTTCCCCCGATATTCAGCGGTGCGGTAATGGCGGCGTTAGCCAGTAGCGGCGATCGCGCTGTTGCAGGCACCTCCCCCTTAAGAGAGGGAGGAAGGCCTGCAGTACCGCAGCCTGCCGCTCCGCAGCGGGTGGCGCTGCGGCACTTAGCGCGCCGATATTCAGTTTCAGCGCCCCAAGCAGGGGCACCGAAACCCTTGATTTGCGGCCGGCTTCGACTTGGGGCGCTGAAACTGAATATCCGGTGGGCGCAAGTGGCTCTGCGCGCAGCGATAATTTCTGGGCGCAAGCGAGCTGGCCGCCCCAAAGTCAATTTCTAGCCCATAGACTTTAACAAGTTGGCTTTTAATCACTAAGATCAGAGCTAACATCTCAACACACCGACTGGCTCGCAGGAATGAGTCATACAGATCCTGGGATCTTTAAGTAAGAGAAGTCAGGGGCGGAGCCAAGAGCCAAGACCTGGAACCTTCCAGGTTAGTCAGGAAAGAGGAAGTGAAACTATACACCGTGTGGGGGAGGGTAATATACATGAGTGCAAAACGAATACAGGCAAGACAAACGGATTTCATTACACTACCCTATCAATTCCTTTTAAAATCCTAAAAACCTCAATGAAAACACTGCTTAACCTTTTATATTCCAGGGAATACAGGCCTAGTTAATGTAATCTCTCCTCATAATCTAACCCTGGGAGCCCTGGTAACATTCTGGTGAATCTGTGCTGCACTCTTTCCAAGGCCAATATATTTGTTCTAAGGTGCAGTGCCCAGAACTGTACACAGTACTTTAGATCAATGTTCCCAATGATTTCTTTTTGGGGTGGTTTTTGCATTTAAAAGCCAGCTCACCGGCTGTGGCGGACCTCCAGAGCACTGCACGGAAGAGAACGTTGCTCCAGATGTCTAACCAGGGCTTTGTATAGCTGTAGCAAAACTTCCTCCCCTTTATATTCTAGCACTCCAGTTATAAAGACCAACATTCCATTCGCCTTTTTGATTAGTTTTTTGTACCTGACTGCTACATTTTAGTGATCTGTGTACATGGACTACTAAATCTCTTTGGACCTCCACTGTTGCTAGCTTTTCACCATTTAAATAATACTCGGATCGATCCTTTTTAGGTCCAAAATGGAAGACCTCACACTTACCTGCATTGAAATCCATCTGCCACAGTTTCACCCACTCACTTAATCTATCAATGTCTCTCTTAATTCTATGCTCCCATCTGTATTAATTACTATACCACCAATTGTGTCATTGGCAAATTTGGATATATGGCTCTCTATTGTGTTATTGTGTTCATTAAATATATTCAAGAAGGAGTTAGATATATTTCTAAAGGCTAAAGGGATCAAGGGATATGGGGAGAAAGCAGGGACAGGGTACTGAATTTGGATGATCAGCCATGATCTCATTAAATGGCAGAACAGGCTCGAGGGGCTGAATGGCCTACTCCTGCTCCTATCTTCTATGTTTCTATGTTATCCAAGTCATTAATAAATATAGTGAATAGTTGAGGCCCCAGCACTGATCCTTGTGGGACACCACTGGTCGCTTCCTTGCAATATGAATACATACCCATTATCCCATTACCCCTACTCTCTATCTTCTACCACCTGTAAGGTTCGCAAAATTACACATTTTCTCCCAAAGTAAGAAAGGAGAGATATTGGACTGTTTGAAGGAAATATTGGGCCAAAGGGATTTAAAAATCAAAACCCCAGGAAGATTTGGCTGGTTTAAAAGGCATGTTCAGACTTGCGAAAAGCTGTGACACAGGGAAGGTGGGGTGGGCCCCCGAGTTTGGATATTGGGCCATCTGGGAATGTCCTGGGCCACCTCAGCCTTTACATAAAGACAATAAAACCTGTTCCTGCTGAAAATCGCAGAGCCACAAAGTACATGAATAAAACAGTACATGCCCACAGCAACATAAAGGAAAGAATATGGCCCAACAGGAAACAACAATCAAACAGCAGTCCAAAACCAATCAAAGAGATTTACAAAACGTTTTACATTTTTAAATTGGTTTCAAGGCAATCCCGAAACCAGTTAAAGGCCAATTAAGAATAGATGGACCATCCCCGAAGCTCGTTAAAGTTTTAAAACATGTTAAAAATAACGAGCCCGCCAAATTTAACAAAGAAACCCGAGATTTGGCGGTCAGATAAGCCAGGCCTCAAACCAGTATAATTGAGGCCTGCTTTTTCAGAGTTCAGAACAGTAAGATCAAGTTCATCGGTACAGTGAGATCACCAAGACCAGATCAGCTCATTAGAAGTCAGCGAGAGCACAGTACAGTTCATCATCAGGATCGGAGACTTGGAGAAGGAAGAAGAAATGGGGATCGCGGCAACCAAAGGCCTCAAGAAACCAACAACTACCAACCACCAACCAGGTAATACTGGGCCACTGCGACCAACAAGAAACCAACCACCGAAAACTCGAAAAACAAAGACTTGTTTCCACTCTACAGGCTAGTCTGACTTACCCCTGGGTAAGATTTTGACACAAAAGACCATAAAACTTAGCCTAACCAAAGAAAATTGGGTACTTACCCGATACATCCAAACTGCACAGCTAACTGCATCAGCAGACAAACCCAAACTGAAGAGCCAGCGCAGGTGCAATCTTCTACCACATCCGGGGTACGGCAGGCCCCAACCACCACAACTAAGGAGAACCCCGAAATTGCGAACCTCTACAATCTGTCAAGAAAGTCGTTTGGTGAGCATTTCCTGGTCCTCTGGATTTCAACCTAGTTAGGATAGTGGGGTTGGGAGGGTAAGGGATTTTGTTGGCTATTGTAATTCTCCCTCGCATATTCCGAGTGTTCCCCATCCTTTTAGAGTATAATTTTTATTGTATTGTATATTTTCCTGCCTCAAAATAAAGATCTCAATTCTTTTGACCAACCCAGGTGTCTGTTGCAAGTTCATTACAGGAAACTTTGTGCTATCCGGCACCGACGGGACCGAGCTGTTGCCGTTCCCTCAAAACTGCTGGACAAACCAGCGTTAATGTTGAAGCATACGGAGTTTTTCATCTCCGTATCTGACAACAAACACTGTTGCTTAGCAACAGCTTCTAAACAGTCGGCCCGTACCTTGGAAGTGTCTCTCTGAAGCTGTTGCTAAGCTACAGAGACTTTGCAGAGCCTGACTGTTGAAAAAAAAGCCACGAGAAGAAAAAAAACTAACAAAACGACTCCTGATTTTTGCCGGTGGCTCGAGATTGCTGGACATTTAGCCTCTGGATAACACAAAGTTTCCTGTACAACCCCCAAATAAGTCCAAAGTCTAGAACAAAAAGGGAGTGGGAGCAATTTGAACCGCTCAAAGGAGTCAGAGGTGAAGCTGACTAAACCACCACACCACCACCCGTTACACACCTAACTAGTATCAGTAATGGTGACCAAGTAACTACCGGATTGTTGTAAAAACCCATCTGGTTCACTAATGTCCTTTAGGGAAGGAAATCTGCCGTCCTCACCCAGTCTTGCCGATATATGAATCCAGACCCTGAGTTATGTGTTTGACTCTTAACTGCCCTCTGAAATGGCCCAGCAAGCCACTCAATTCCACCAAACCGCTACAACAAAGTCACTGTGGGAGTGCCTTCACCACACGGACTGCAGCAGTTCAAGAAGGCGGCTCACCACCACCTTCTCTGATGGGAAATTAGGGATGGGCAATAAATGCTAGCCTTGCCAGTGAAGCCCACATCCCAAAAATGAATAAAAAAACTCCTAACCAGGTCAATAATTTGCTTTCAATTCCATAAGCACTAATTTTAGCTAACAGTCTCTTATATGGAACCTTATCGAATGCCTTCTGAAACTACATCCACAGACATTCCCCTGTCCAATACTTTAGTTACTCCCTCAAAACATTCAAATAGTTCGTTAGACATGACTAACCCTTTATAAACCCATGTTGGCTCTCTTTAATCAGCTCAAATTTCTCTAAATGCTCAGTCACTCTGTCCTTAATTATAGATTCCAATAACTCCCCCACAACAGATGTTAGACTAACAGGTCTATAATTTCCTTGTTTCTCTCCCTTACCTTTCTTAAATAATGGAGTTACATTTGCAATTTTCCAATCTAAAGGGACAACTCCTGAATCGAGAGGGCTTTGGAAGATTATGGCTAAAGCATCTGCAATTTCCTCACCTACTTCATTTAAAACCCCAAGGTGAAACCATCAGGTCCTAGGGATTTATCAGTCTTTAGTGCCATTAGTTTTTCTAACATTGTTTTTTTGTTTATGTTTACTTTAGTGAATTGCAGTCCATTACTGTAACTGTAATGAACCCACCTCACATTATTCAAACTGGAATGCACCCTGCTCACCCATTATCCTATATTTAATGCATCCACTTCATTCATTATTCTAATTGTAACACACCATGGTCATCCATTAGTTCGAACATATATCACATTCATCCATTAATCTATTAATTGCAAGTCTACATCTTGCTCATCCATTATTCTCATTCTAATGTACCCTGCACTCCCACCTAATTATAATGTACACTGTTACCTCATTAGTCTGTTTAGAATTCTTATAATATGTGATGTCTATTCATTAGTCTAACTGTAATGTACCCAGTACGTACATCCATTCAGTTAAATGTAAATCATCCTGCCAATCGATTTGTTTCATTATAATTCTTAGTATAATATATGTTTTACATTCATTATCCAATTGTATGTAATATGTAATGTGCCTTGCTCACACCTTTACCTAATTGTAATGTACGGTGTCAATCCTTCTGACCAACCACAATGCGCCTTGGCAATCCCTCTGCCAGCTTTAATGTGGCTCGCCAAGCCCTCTGCTTCTCTATAATGTGGCTCGCCCATCTCTGTGTCCAATTGCAATGTGCCTTGCCATTTCCTATGCCCAACTGCAAAGCACCATGGTAATTCTGTGCAGAGGTATAACGTGGTTTGCCAAACTCTCTGCCCAACTGTTAAGTGACATGCACCTCCATTAGTCTAATTG
Source organism: Somniosus microcephalus (assembly GCF_052327205.1). Classification (NCBI taxonomy): domain Eukaryota; kingdom Metazoa; phylum Chordata; class Chondrichthyes; order Squaliformes; family Somniosidae; genus Somniosus; species Somniosus microcephalus. Next base: position 12,762,675 of record NC_141002.1, on the reverse strand, counting down.
CAGGGCACTCTGCTTATTCACATAATAGTCTTGTAGCATTACTCACATAATTTGGGGAAAAATTAGACAAGTTTCCTGGATCACTGGGTCTGCTTCTGGGGAAGGTGGGACCTGTACAAGTCGGATGGGTTGCACCTGAACCGGAACGAGACCAACATCCTTGCGGGGAGGTTTGCCAGTACTGTTGGGGTGGGGGGGGTGTTTAAACTAACTTGACAGGGGGATGGGATATGGAGTGGAGCTGTAGTAGGGGATGAGGAAAAAACAAGTCAGCCTGGAAGGCAGAGCAAATATGTAATGGCACAAGGGAGTATGGCAAGGCTGGATGGCATTTATTTTAATGCAAGGAGTCTTGCGAGTAAGGCAGATGAATTGAAAGTGTTGATGAACACATGGGAGTATGATATTGTTGCTATCACAGAGACATGGTTGAGGGAGGGGCAGGACTGGCAGCTCAATATTCCGGGGTATAGAATCTTTAGGCGAGACAGAGAGGGTTGTAAAAGAGGAGGGGGTATTGCAATATTAATTAAGGAGTCAATTACTACTGTAAGCAGGGATGATATCTGAGCAGGTTCCTCTAATGAGGCCATATGGGTAGAACTTAAAATCAAAAAGGGGGCAAGCACTTTTCTGGGAGTGTACTATAGGCCCCCAAACAGTCAGGGGGAGATAGAGGAACAGATATGTAGGCAAATCTCAGAGAACTGTAGAAATGATAGGGTAATAATAGTAGGGGATTTCAACTTCCCCAATATTAACTGGGATAGTCAGAGTGTGAAAGGCATAGAGGGTGCGGAATTCTTAAAGTGCATCCAGGAGAGCTTTTTGAGCCAGCATGTAGAAAATTCTACAAGAGAGGGGGCGGTACTGGACCTAATTCTAGGGAATGTAGCCAGGCAAGTGGTAGAAGTGTCAGTAGGAGAGCATTTTGGTGACAATACCATAATTCCATGAGATTCAAGGTAGTCATGGAAAAGGACAAAGATGGACCGGAAATAAAGGTTCTAAATTTGGGGAAGGCTGAATTTAATATAATAAGGCAGGATCTGGCCAAAGTGGATTGGGATCAGCTACATGTAGGAAAATCCACATCAGAGCAATGGGAGTCTTTCAGAAAGAAAATAGAGAGAGCACAACGCCAACATGTTCCCGGAAAGGTCAAGGGTGGGACCAACAAGCCCAGGGAACCCTGGATGTCAAGGGATATACAAGAATGGATTAGGAAAAAAAGGGAGGTGTTTGGCAGTTACAAAGGACTAAAAACAGTGGAAGCCCTAGAGGAGTATATAAAGTGCAGAGGGTACTTAAAAAAGAAATTAGGAGAGCGAAGAGGTGGCATGAAAAAACACTGGCGGACAAAATAAAGGAAAATCCCAAGATGTTTTATAAGTATATTAAGGGCACGAGGATAACCATGGAAAGAGTAGGGCCCATTAGGGACCAAAGTGACAATCTGTGTGTAGAGCCGAAAGATGTAGGTGAGGTTTTAAATGAATATTTTGCATCTGTGTTCACTATGGAGAAGGACGATGTAGGCATAGAAATCAGACAGGGGGATTGTGATATACTTGAACAAATTAGTATTGAGAGGGAGGAGGCACTAGCAGTTTTAACGGGCTTAAAAGTGGATAAATCCCCAGTCCCAGACGAGATGTATCCCAGGCTGCTCTGTGAGGCAAGTGAGGAAATTGCAGGGGCTCTGACACAAATTTTCAGAACCTCTCTGGCCACAGGGGAGGTGCCAGAGGACTGGAGAACAGCTAATGTAGTACCATTATTCAAGAAGGGTAGTAGGGATAAACCAGGGAATTACAGGCCAGTGAACCTAACATCAGTGGTAGGGAAATTATTAGAAAAAATTCTGAGGGACAGAATTAGTCTCCACTTGGAGAGGCAAGGATTAATTAAGGATAGTCAGCATGACTTTGTCAGGGGGAAATCATGTCTAACCAATTTGATTGAATTTTTTGAGGGTCTGACTAGGTGTGTGGATGAGGATAGTGCAGCTGATGTAGTCTACATGGACTTCAGTAAGGCTGTTGACAAAGTCCCACAAGGGAGACTGGTCAAGAAGGTAAGAGCCCATGGGATCCAGGGCAATTTGGCACATTGGATCCAAAATTGGCTTAGTGGCAGGAGGCAGAGGGTGATGGTCGAAGGTTGTTTTTGTGACTGGAAGCCTGTGTCCAGTGGTGTACCGCAGGGATCGGTGCTGGGTCCTTTGCTGTTTGTAGTGTACATTAATGATTTAGATATGAATGTAGGAGGTATGATCAGTAAGTTCGCAGATGATACAAAAATTGGTGGAGTGGTAAATAGCGAGGAGGGAAGCCTCAGGCTACAGGATGATATAGATGGGTTGGTTAGATGGGCAGAACAGTGGCAAATGGAGTTTAACCCTGAAAAGTGTGAGGTGATGCATTTTGGGAGGACTAACAAGGCAAGGGAATACACAATGAATTGTAGGACCTAGGAAGGACAGAGTATCAGAGGGACCTTGGTGTGCATGTACATAGATCCCTGAAGGCAGCAGGACAGGTAGAAAGGTGGTTAAAAAGTCATATGGGATACTTGCCTTCATTAGCTGAGGCATAGAATATAAGAGCAGGGAGGTTATGATGGAGCTGTACAAAACATTAGTTAGGCCACAGCTGGAAAACTGTGTGCAGTTCTGGTCACCACACGATAGGAAGGATGTGATTGCATTGGCGAGGGTGCAGAGGAGATTCACCAGGATGTTACCTGGGCTGGAGCACTTCAGCTATGAAGAGAGACTGGACAGGCTGGGGTTGTTTTCCTTAGAACAGAGAAGGGTGAGGGGGGACCTGATTGAGGTGTACAAAATTATGAGTGGCATAGATAGGGTAGATAGAAAGGAACTTTTCCCCTTTGTAGAGGGGTCAATAACCAGGGGGCATAGTTTCAAGGTAAGGGGCAGGAGGTTTAGAGGGGATTTGAGGAGAAACTTTTTCACCCAGAGGGTGGTTGGAATCTGGAACTCACTGCCTGAAAGGGTGGTAGAGGCAGGAACCCTCACTACATTCAAGAAGCATTTAGATGAGCACTTGAAATGCCATAGCATACAAGGCTACGGACCAAGTGCTGGAAAATGGGATTAGAATAGACAGGGCTTGATGGCCGGCTTGGACACGATGGGCCGAAGGGCCTCTTTCTGTGCTGTATGACTATGACTAAGAATTCTCATCACATCAGAGGCCTCTTTCCACTGGGAGAGGGCAGCACTAACCTTTCCATTGTCTTCCAACAATATATGTGTGTGGGAGAGGACAAGATGCCATCCACACTGCACCCCAAATGCCTAGGGTAGATGTTCTGCTATTGTTAGGTCCTTCATCCAACAATGGCTGCTGGAGTTCAGTGGCATGCAGTGATGCTGCTTTGACTAAAAAAATGTCTTGGGAAGGAAAGAGCCTTTTAACCGTTAGCTTACTGGACTCTTTGCTAAGAATTTCCGTCTGGTTACTGGGTTGTTTCATCAATACCTCTTCTGGGCTACAAGCCACCAGTCACCAGGTTGCTGGGTGGTCCTATCTGTATGCAGGGTGACAGGTTGCTGGGTCACCAAGCTGCTGGAGAAGTGTGACTGCCCGCTAACCTGAGGGCTCTTTACAAACATTGACATTTGATAACCTTTAACACTCACTACTCTGTTTTTCCTTTTAATTATGCTTAAAAGGAAGGACAAACAAACTGGTGTCTCAAGTATAAGTAGATAACCAGTTCACAGGGAAGCCTGTCGCTAAATAGCCTGCTCTCAGTTGTTAAATTAATCTCAAGTGAGATTCGAAGATCCCTCTCTTTCCCCAGAGTAGTGGGTAAGTGAAGTAGATTTGAAGAAAAACACTTAATGCCATGACCTTCCATCCTTTAATATAAAGCTGGGAAAATGCCTGATTAAGAACAGGACTGCCACAGACAAAATGAATAAGCCGTTGAGAACACTCCCATTAAATAAGATAGTGATGATGGTCTAAAGGAATTAGAAAGTTTTTTTCACCTTGAAGTTATGTTCAATAACACTGGCGGGGCCGATGAGGACATCAAAGCGGGAATTGCCTTCAACAAGCTAAAACTGATTGCAGGAAAACCATTGAGTGAGATGGTCAAGTTAGGGACTGTTTTGTGCTTGGACTTATGCCCACTTGGACCTAGATTGAAACTCTACAAAATTATTTCATGAGGCAGCCTTACAGACAACAGAAAGTAGAATTTCACACTATCAGATGGATGGAGAAGGGCCCTGCTCTCATAGGTATAAGATCAGTGTCTAATCCACTGGACCACCCAATCTCATGCAGCAGACTCGACGGGTCATATGGCCTACTCCTGCTCCTATTTCTTATGTCCTATTTCTTATGTCTCACAATTTATCATCATTATCATAATAATTAAATGTATTTTTCAAATGAGCATGAGGTCACAGCTAACACAATTATTATTAATAATATATTCTGGTGTCTCTTAATACACATCAATAACAATGCTGTCACTGGGCTTATTTACTACATTGGCACTAATAAACATAAGGAAAAAAATTACCCTTAAGCCAACATATTTTTGCGCTGTGCCATTATGCAGCTTCTGTGACATTCTGCGCTGGATTTTCCTCGACTATTCTGCCCTAAATTAGGCAAGATAGCTGCAGAAAGGGCAGGAAAATGGAAGGATGAAGCCTTCTGCTGCCTCCCTGCCCCGACCTGGATTTCACTCCCCCCTCGACCCCCACTTCTCCTTCCCTGCTTACCATATGTAAATACTGGCTCTGAATCGGAGCCCTGCTTCCCAGCATTTTTTCCACTTGTCCGCCCTATTTACAGCTGTTCCCTGGGACTACCTGGAGGCTGGTGGAAGGTGGCAGTAGGCCAGGGTCAGCAATGGTGAAGCCGTGATGTCAACTAATGGAGGCAGAGAGCCGAGTAGAGGCCTCCTCTCCCTCCAGTTATGACCCCTTGCACTTACTTTTGTAGGCTGGGTCTCTGCAACTCCCGTCTTCTTTGGATTTCTTTCGACCCTTTCAGGTCCCTTGCCACCTCTCTGGATGCTGCAATGGCGGCCCCAACTTACCAATGGGAATCTGCCAGGAGCCTTTCCTTTGTGGGCGATGACTCCCATCCAACAAAATGAGTCAGTATTGCAGTTGGTCGGGGGGGGGCGGCGAGGAGGGGCTGGCAGGTGTCATAGGAACATAGGAATAGGAGTAGGCCATTCAGCCCCTCAAGCATGTTCTGCCATTCTGTTAGATCATGGCTGATCTGTATCCCAACTCCATTTCCCTCTAATTTTAAGGTTCTGCCCCCTTGTTCTGGGCTTCCCCACCAGAGGAAATGGTTTCTCTCTTTGTATCCTATCAAACCCTTTAATTATCTTAAACACCTCAATTAGATTATCCCTTAATCTTCTATATTCAAGGGAATACAAGCCTAGTCTATGCAACCTTTCGTCAAAATTGAACGCTTGTATCCCCGATATTATTCTGGTGAGTCTGTGCTACACGCCTTCCAAGGCCAATATATCCTTCCCGAGGTGCGGTGCCCAGAACTGTACACAGTGCTCCAGATGCGGCCTAACCAGAGCTGTAGCTTAACTTCCACTAATTGTATTCCAGCCCCCGTGAGATAAAGGCCAACATTCAATTAGCCTTTTTAATTATTTTCTGTACCTGTCCACTAGCTTTTAGTGATTTCTGTACTTGGACCCCTCAATCTCTCGGCTCCTCCACAGTTCCCAGCTTCTCGCCATTTAGAAAATACGCTGATCTATCTTTCTTAGGTCCAAAGTGGATGACCTCACACTTCCCCACATTGAACCCCATCTGCCACAGTTTCACCCACTCACTTAATCAATGTCTTTGCGACTTTCCACTCCCACCTACACTGCTTGCTGTGCCACCTAACTTAGTGTCATCAGCAAACTTGGATACACAGCTCTCTGCTCCTTCATCTAAGTCGTTGATAAATATAGTGAAAAGCTGAGGCCTCAATACAGGTCCCAGGGGACATCACTAGTCACATCCTGTCAATTTGCGTACATTCCCATTATCTCTGCTCTCTGTCTCCTACTTCCTAACCAATTCCTTACACATGTTTACTAACCTTTGTGTGAAAAAGTGCTTCCTGATTCAATTCCTGAATGCACTAGCTCTAATCTGAAGAGTGTGCCCCCTTGTCCTGGATTCCCTCACCGGATGAAATTGTTTCTCTGTATCTACCCTATTGAACCCCTTTATCATTTTAAACAGCTTGATTAGATCACCCCTCAACTTTCAAATCCCAAGGAATTATAAGCCAAGTTTATGCAACCTGTCCTCGTTATTTTTAACCCTTTAAGCCCTGGTATCATTCTGGTGAATCTGAGCTGTGTATCCCCTTCTAAGTCCTCCGCTGCTGCTATTCCACCCCAGCAGGAAAACCCAGCCCTCTTAGTTCACCCCCTTAAAATGCTTCCAGTGCCACTACAGTGACAGACCTGTCCTTCACACTAGTGATACACAGCTCAAAATGTTCTCTCCAGACACAACTCAAGTTTGGAAGAATGAAATCTGTATAGTTCTAATAGGTATTTATCGCCAATCAAGTAGATATAGGGGCACGTTTCATGAGTTAAGTCCGCTGATGCAAAGCTTCGTGCAGCAGCGCATATCGGGAATTGGGGCGCGAGGTCAACGCACCCAAGTTGCTGCCTGCGTGATTTTACTTTTGGCGGACAGAAGCAGTGACTCGTAAAATGTACCCCATAATGTGTAAATTTCACACACCGATCATTGCACTCTGCTAAAAACCTAGAGACAACTAGGAGTGATACAAGTGCATTGTGCGCATGCAAACTCAAAACTCAAAACAACAAAGCTTGCATTTATATAGCGCCTTTCACAACCTCAGGACGTCCCAAAGCACTTTACAGCCAATGAAGTACGTTTGAAGCATAGTCACTGTTGTAACATAGGAAACACAAGTCACTTTGCGCACCTCAAAGTCCCACAAACAGCAATGTGATAATGAACAGATCGCCAACAACAACTTGTATTTATACAGCACCTTTAACATAGTAAAACGTCCCAGGGCGCTTCACAGGAGCGTTATAAAACAAAATTTGACACCGAGCCACATAAGGAGTTGTTAGGGCAGGTGACCAAAAGCTTGGTCAAAGAGATAGGTTTTATGGAGCGTCTTAAAGATGGAAAGAGAGGTAGAGAGGTGGAGAGGTTTATGGAGGGAATTCCAGAGTATAGGGCCTTGGCAGCTGAAGGCACAGCCGCCAATGGTTGAGCGATTAAAATCAAGGATGCGCAAGAGGCCAGAATTAGAGGAGCGCAGAGATCTGAGGGAGTTGTGGAGCTGGAGGAGATTACACAGATAGGGCGAGGCGAGGCCATGGAGGAATTTGAAAACAAGAATGAGAATTTTTAAATTGCTTAACTGTGAATCTGTGAGCAGTGGGGAGATGGGTGAACTGGACTTGGTGCGAGTTAGGACATGGGCAGCAGAGTTTTGTATGAGCACAAGTTTACGTAGGGTGGAATGTGGGAGGCCAGCCAGGAGTGCGTTGGAATAGTCAAGTCTAGAGGTAACAAAGGCATGGATGAGGGTTTCAACAGCAGATGAGCTGAGGCAAGGGCGGAGACGGGCGATGTTACAGAGGTGGAAATAGATCATCTGTTTTAGGTGTTGGTTGAGGGATAAATATTGGCTAGGACTCCAGGGAGAAACTCATCGAGCATTTCCTTCTTCCCTTCTACCTTGCTCCATGATCCATCTGTCGTTTTGCGTAACATGTACAGGTCAGATTTTTAATCGTGTCCTTGCTTATAAAATATGTTTAGCAATTCACTGGGACCAGTCAGCTTCACGAGTAAGCAGACAGATGTCAAAGGTGCAAAAAAGGCAGAAAATAATTTGTGCTTTGTGACAGCGAAACATGCAGAATAAAGCGTGGAAATGTGACGGGGATGCCACCCACCTGGTTTTGGACGAGGTTGTCAGTGTACTGCATAATTACGATATAAACACACAATAAACAGCACTTGGGGGAGGGAAATACAGTTGGAGTGTCTGTGCCATTGCACCATCTGCTGGTTAGTATGTTCAACATGACTGCACATGACCACTACCTGATATGCCCACAGCAGCAAGGCTTCCAGAAAAGCAACACACTGCGGAGCGGTGAACCATTCATGAAGACCGTTCAAAGTGCAGGTGAAGGATTGCTCACATTTCCCACTTCAAATGACATATAAAACACTCCACAAACGCTCACAGTTGACGTTGCTATCAGGATGACCACGGTTCGGCAGTCTTGGCCATGGCGAAGGTGAGCAGCTTATGGTCCATGAAGGCGGTGAAGGGATGTCCTTCCAGGAGGAAGCGAAAATGGCGGATGGCCTGAAAAAGAGCGAGCAACTCCCGGTCGAACGTACTATACGCTCTCTCGTTACGCCGTAGTTGACGGCTGAAGAATGCCAACGGCTGCCACGTCCCGTTCACCCACTGCTCTTGCACGGCGCCGATTGCGTAGTCTGACGCGTCGGTGGTGAGGGTGATGGTGGCTCCTGGCAGCGGGTGCGCCAGCATAGTCGCATTGGCCAAGGCGCTTTTGGTGTCGGTGAACGCCCGGGCCATGTCAACCGTCCAGTCTACCGTATCTTTGCCAGTCTTGCCCTTGAGGGCCTCGTACAGGGGCTGCATGAGTAGTGCTGCCTTAGGCACGAAACGGTGGTAAAAGTTTACCATGCCTAGGAATTCCTGCAGGGCCTTAATGGTTTGCGGGCGTGGAAAGGACGTCACTGTGGTAAACCACTGTTTGTATTCCACTGTGTACATGCCTGTACATGTCTCGGCTGACTCATCCCACGAGTCCAGGTATAACGGTGACTGCTCCACAGTCCCTCTGTATTCTGGACCAGTCGACCACTCGAGGCACATCTTCATTCTCTTGTTAATAAAAGCCTGTTAATTACTCGCTTAATCTCAGTCTTTTGAGTTATTGATAGCGCATCAATTTTATTAACAAGATTTTTATAATGGAGAAGATCCTCACACCAGCATGCCTAGACTTAGACCATCGGGAGTCAGACGCATCCACCAAGTTTACTCACTGGCTGAGGTGCTTTGAAAAATTCCTGATCGCCTCCGCTGCAACGGTCAAATCGGGCGAGGACAAACTGGATGTCCTGACCTCCAAAGTGAACCACCGAGTGTACTCGGTCATCCAGGACGCGACCTCGTACGCGGATGCTATCAAGCTCCTCAAGGACCAGTACACGCGCTCAGTGAACGAAGTGTACGCCAGGCACCTTCTGGGGAATCGTAAACAACAACCTGGGGAATCGACCGAGGAATACCTTCAGGCACTGTCTGTGCTTGGCCGGGCCTGTGGTTGTAAGGATGTAAAGGCCGCCGTGTACACAGAGGAACTTATCCGGGACGCTTTTGTAGCGGGCCACAGGTCCAATTACACCCGACAGTGATTGTTGGAGCAGAGTGACCTCGACCTCAACAAGGCCTCTGAACTCACACTAACATTGGACGCAGCCTACCGGGGCATGGATGCCTACTCCTCTGCACCGTGGACGCCGCGGGGAACGACAGACCGGGACACGGTAGGACCGTCTCATAGCGCCGTGCCACCCCAGCCACACCCCAGCAACGGCCCAACTACCGCAGCAGTGTCCCAAGGCCAGGCAGCAGTGCCCCAAGGCCAGAAATGCTACTTCTGTGGCCAGGCCAAACACCCCAGAGCGCGCTGCCCGGCGAAAAATGCGATCTGCTCGGGCTGCGGGAAGAAGGGACACTACGCCAGCGTCTGCAGGGCCAAAGCCACCCCGAACCCCAGCAGCGCCGCGTGTGGGCCATGCGGGCCGCCATCTTGGGCCTCCCCAGCCATGTGCGAACCACCGGAACAGCAGCCATTTTGGACGCCTCCAGCCACATGGGGATCATGGACGCCGCCATCTTGGACGACAGCCGGGACGCAGCAGGCCCCCAACACCGCCTCATCTGATACCCGCAGCAACACACCGACCCCTACGCTGGCCTCCGTTACGCTGGACCAAGCGAGACCGCACCAGCTGGACCGGTCCACAATGGACATTAAGGTAAATGGTCACGAAACAATCTGCCTTTTTGACTCTGGGAGCACGGAGAGCTTCATCCACCCCGACACGGTGCGGCGTTGCTCTCTCCCAGTCCTGCCTGTGCACCAGCGGATTTCTATGGCCTCCGAGTCCCAGTCAGCGGACATTGGCGGCTACTGCGTGGTGACACTCATAGTAGACGGGACTGTGTACGATAATTTTAAACTTCTGGTCCTGCCCCACCTCTGCGCTGCCGTTCTACTGGGGTTAGATTTTCAGTGCCACCTTAAAAGTGTTACGATGGCGTATGGTGGACCCCTCCCCCCACTCACAGTCCACAGCCAGCAGCTTCCAAATTGCCCGCCGCGCACCAGGTGCAACCTCTCCACACTCAGAGTCACCCCCCCCCCCCACTGTTTGCTAACCTCACCCCCGACTGTAAGCCCATCGCCACAAAGAGCAGGCGATACAGTGCCGGGGACAGGGTTTTCATTAAAACCGAAGTGGAGCGGCTCCTGAAGGAAGGGATTATTGAGGGCAGCACCAGCCCCTGGCGAGCCAAGGTTGTGGTCGTTAAGACCGGCGAGAAGCAGCGCCTGGTCATCGACTACAGCCAGACAATAAATCGCTACACCCTGCTGGACGCTTACCCACTCCCCCGCATAGCTGATATGGTCAACCAGGTCGCGCAGTACCGCGTCTTCTCGACAATTGACCTGAAATCAGCATACCACCAGCTCCCTATCCGCCCTGAGGACCGCCAGTATACTGCCTTTGAGGCAAACGGCCGCCTCTATCACTTCCTTAGGGTTCCCTTTGGCGTCACCAACGGGGTCTCCGTCTTCCAAAGGGAGATGGACCGGATGGTCGATCAAAATGCGTTGCAGGCCACTTTCCCATATCTGGACAATGTGACCATCTGCGGCCATGACTTGCAGGACCATGACGCAAACCTCGAAAAATTCCTCTGCACCGCCAAACTCCTCAACCTGACGTATAACAAGGAGAAGTGCATATTCCGCACAACCCGCCTCGCCATCCTTGGCTGTGTTGTGGAACACGGAGTCATCAGTCCCGACCCCAACCGGATGCGTCCCCTTATGGAACTCCCACTGCCCCACTGCCTCAAGGCCCTGAAGAGGTGCCTAGGGTTTTTCTCTTATTACGCCCAGTGGGTCCCCTACTATGCGGACAAGGCCCGTCCGCTGATCAAGTCCACCTCTTTTCCCGTGACGGCAGAGGCCCGCTTAGCCTTCCACCGTATCAAGGAAGACATTGCCAAAGCCACCATGCACGCAGTGGACGAATCCATCCCCTTCCAGGTGGAAAGCGACGCGTCCGACTTTGCCCTGGCCGCTACCCTCAATCAGGCGGGGAGACCCGTGGCCTTCTTTTCACGAACCCTCCAGGGCTCGGAGACCAGACACTCCGCTGTTGAGAAGGAGGCCCAGGCTATTGTGGAGGCTGTGCGTCATTGGAGGCACTACCTGGCCGGAAAACGATTTACCCTGCTCACTGACCAGCGTTCAGTTGCTTTTATGTTTAACAAGCAGAGGGGCAAAATCAAAAACGACAAGATCTTGAGGTGGAGAATCGAACTTTCCACCTACAATTACGAGATCTTGTACCGGCCCGGGAAGCTAAATGAACCCCCGGATGCTCTATCGTGTGGCACCTGCGCCAGCGCGCAGATCAATAGACTGCGGGCCCTCCACAATGACCTCTGCCACCCGGGGGTCACCAGGTTCTTCCACTTCATCAAGGCCCGCAACCTGCCTTACTCCATTGAGGAGGTCAGGACCATGACCAGGAACTGCCAAGTCTGCGCTGAGTGCAAACCGCACTTTTATAGACCAGACAGGGCTCACCTGATAAAAGCCACTCGCCCCTTCGAGCGCCTGAGCGTTGATTTTAAAGGGCCTCTCCCCTCCTCCGGCCGCAATGTGTACTTCCTCAACATTATTGATGAGTACTCCCGTTTCCCGTTCGCCATCCCCTGCCCTAACATGACCAGTGCCACGGTCATTAAATGTCTGAACGACTTCTTCACCCTGTTCGGTTTCCCCAGCTATATCCATAGCGACCGGGGCTCATCGTTTATGAGCGACGAACTCCATCAGTACCTGCTCGCTAGGGGTATTGCCACAAGCAGGACCACCAGTTACAACCCCCGGGGGAACGGACAGGTGGAAAGAGAGAATGTGAAAGTTTGGAAGGCCGCCCTGCTAGCCTTAAAGTCTAGGGGCCTTCCGACCTCCCGCTGGCAGGATGTGCTCCCCGATGCGCTCCACTCTATTCGGTCACTGCTCTGCACTGCCACTAACGCCACCCCTCATGAGAAAATGTTTGTCTTCCCAAGGAAGTCCACATCGGGGACATCGCTACCGCCATGGCTGACGTCCCCAGGGCCGGTCCTACTGAGAAGACACGTGAGGACCCATAAAACGGACCCCCTGGTCGAGAGGGTCGACCTCCTCCACGCCAACCCACATTGCGTACCCGGATGGGCGGGAGGACACAGTCTCCATACGAGACCTCGCACCTTCGGGGGCCACAGTAACCCACTACCCACTACCACCCGCCCCCACGATCCGATATCCAGCCCCAGCAGATGGCAGGCCTGGGCCCCACGACCCGCTCGACACCTACGAGGACTGCACACCAGTGCCCCAGCCTACGCGGGACTCGACGCCGGAAGCTTCACTACCCCTGATCACAGCAGCAGACAAGACCTCCGGAGAGACTCCAATACACTAACTTTTAATACACTTCACCCCGCCGGACTCAATTTTAAACAAGTGGTGAATGTGGTAAACCACTGTTTGTATTCCACTGTGTACATGCCTGTACATGTCTCGGCTGACTCCTCCCACGAGTCCAGGTATAAAGGTGGCTGCTCCACAGTCCCTCTGTATTCTGGACCGGTCGACCACTCGAGGCACACCTTCATTCTCTTGTTAATAAAAGCCTGTTAATTACTCGCTTAATCTCAGTCTTTTGAGTTATTGATAGCGCATCAGTCACCGCCTCTACCTTCGCTTGTAAAGGAACCGCTCCCTCTGAAGTGATGCGAAGCCTCAGGAAATCAATTTGTTGCAGGCCAAACTGACACTTGGCCGGGTTGATAATCAGGCCATGTTGGCTGAGACGTCGAAAAAGGGTGCGAAGGTGACAGATGTGTTCTTCTTTAGTGGGACTGGCAATGAGAATATCGTCCAGGTAGACGAAGAGGAACTTGAGGTCTCACAGCACGGAGTCCATCAGACGTTGGAAAGCCTGGGCGGCGTTCTTTAACCCAAACGGCATTCTTAAAAACTCGAAAAGGCCGAATGGGGTGATGACTGCAGTCTTCTGGATGTCTTGGGGATGAACGGGGACCTGGTGGTAGCCCCGGACGAGGTCGACTTTCAAGAAGACAGTGTTCCCTGCCAAATGGGCAGAGAAATCCTGGATGTGGGGGATCGGGTACCGATCAGGAGTGGTGGCGTCGTTTAGGCGTCGATAGTCACTGCATGGCCACCATCGGCCGCCAGGCTTCGGTACGATGTGGAGGGGTGAAGACCAGGGACTATTCAACCGGCGATTAATCCCTAACCGTTCCATGGTCGCGAACTTCGCTTTTGCGACCGCCAGCTTGCCAGGTTACAGGCGCCGGGCCCGCGCGTAGACCAGGGTGGTGGTGATGTGGTGTTCCACACCATGTTTCGTGGCTGTGCAGGAGAACGTGGGTCTGGTCAGGTCGGGGAATTTGCCGAGCAGGCGAGCGAACTCGTCCGGAGTCGGAAAAGCACAGGCGACGGTGCGTGATGTAGTGTTACTGCGGTAACAAGGGATAGAATGAAAAGTTGCCGCGTTGATCAACCGACGGTTCCTCACGTCAACCAGGAGGCTGTTGGCGCACAGGAAATCTGCGCCGAGAATTGGTTGCAAAACCTTGGCCATCACAAACTCCCAGTAAAAACGTTGGCCCCCGAAACACAACTGCACCCGCCGTCTGCCTAAGGTCCGAATTGCTCCGCCATTGGCCGCTTCAAGGGCGAGGCCGTGAATCCCGGTCTGCACGTCGAGGGCGGACACGGGTAATATGCTGCACTGCGCCCCGGTGTCGCACAGAAAACGACGACCGGAGAGAGTATCGGTGATAAACAGCAACTTGCCCGCATTGCCGATTGCCATTGCGGCCGTGGGGCGCCCGTTAGACCCGTTCTTCGGTGGTCGTAGTTGTTTTTTTTGGGGCGGAAGCTGCAGGGAGGGCGGCAATGTCTCGCTTTCGCGCCGAACTGCGCGTGGTAGAAACACAGCCCTGCAGGCTGACGAGCTGGGGCGGCGTCTGTGGGGGATAGGCGCCTCGTGGCGGTGCAGTACTGCTGAGCAACCGCAAAAATTTTGTCCGCCTCTGCCGTGAGTGCTGCGCAGTCCTCAACTTCGGATCTGGCCAGGGTGGCTTGCACCTGTTCCGGTAGCTGGCTGAGGAATATTTCACGGAATAGGAAGCACTCCGGTTCAGAGCCAAGGAGTGTGAGCATTTGGCTCATTAACTCCGAAGGCTTAGAGTCCCCGAGCCCGGGTATAGCAAGCAATCGACGGGCGCGCTCCGCTTTAGTGAGCCCGAAAACTTGCAGCAACCGCCTTGAGGGTTTCATACTTGCGCTCCGTTTGCGGGTTCTCGAGGAGGCTGACGATCCATGAGGCGGTAGAGCTGTCGAGTGCGGAGACCACATAGAGATATTTGGTCTGATGCGCAGCGATGTCCCTCAGGGCGAATTGGGCCTCGACCTGAATGAACCACGAGGTTGCTTGCTGCTCCCAGAACTGCGGTAGCTTCAGCGAAACGGCGTTGGCCTCCATGCTGTGTCCTTTTTGTGAAAAACGTTCACAAAAAATGGGGTCACCAATGTAGGAATTGACGAATTCCTAACTAATAACTGAGGTCGACTCAGGAGATCAATCAAACAGGTCTTTAATGTAAAACTAAACGAGTTCAAACAGTTTGATGAGATCGATACAGGAGAGCCACGAAAACAGGTTTTAACAAGATGGAGATTCCATGAGGACTGCCTGGGCAGTCACATGGTTTGCGACGTGACATCATCGCGTTTGCCCGCGTTTTCCCGCGCTCTTAAAGGGGCCACGCCCCGTGCATACAAACACTATATACAAAACAAGGTAATGTCGAACACAATGGTACCGGCTTAGGCTGGTGTTAGAACATCGTTAAAGGGAATTATGTACAGTTGCCCAGAGTCATTCAGTGGCTCTGCCACAAACCTGTCTTTCTTTTTCCATGAATTGACTGACCTGCTGGGTTTTCCCTGTTGTTATTTCAGATCTCAGTATGTGTTTTTTTTTGTTCCAACTGCGGTTGTAATATGAACATAAGAACATAAGAAATAGGAGCAGGAGTCGGCCATTCGGCCCTTCGAGCCTGCTCTGCCATTCAATAAAATCATATCTTAAGGCTAAAGGGATCAAGGGATGTGGGGAGAAGGCAGGGACAGGGTACTGAGTTTGGATGACCAGCCATGATCTCATTGAATGGCAGAGCAGGCTCGAGGGGCCGAATGGCCTACTCCTGCTCCTATCTTCTATGTTTCTATGTTTCTATGGCTGATCTTCGACCTCAACTCCACCTTCCCGCACTATCCCCATATCCCTTGATTCCCTTGATTCCAAAAATCTATCGATCTCTGTCTTGAATATACTCAACGACTGAGCCTCCACAGCCCTCTGGGGTAGAGAGTTCCAAAGATTCACTAACCTCTGAGTAAAGAAATTTCTCCTCATCTCAGTCCTAAATGGCCGACCCCTTATTCTGAGACTGTGACCCCTGGTTCTAGACTCCCCAGCCAAGGGAAACATCCTCCCTGCATTTACCCTGTCAAGCCCTGTAACAATTTTACATGATTTAATGAGATCACCTCTCATTCGTCTAAACTCCAGAGAATAATGGCCTAGTCTACTCAATCTTCCCTCATAGGACAATCCTCCCATCCCAGGAATCTGATGAATGTTTGTTGCACTTCCTCTAAGGCAAGTATATCCTTCCTTAGGTAAGGAGACCAAAACTGTACACGGTACTCCAGGTGTGGTCTCACCAGGGCCCTATATAATTGCAGTAAGACATCTTTACTCTTATACTCCAATACTTTTGTAATAAAGGCCAATATACCATTTGCTTTCCTAATTGCTGTACCTGCATGTTGACTTTCAGTGATTTGTGTACAAGGACACCCAGGTCCAACTGAATACCAACATTTCCCAATCTACCACAGAAGGCAGTTGAGGCCAATTCATTAAATATATTCAAGAAGGAGTTAGGTATATTTCTTAAGGCTAAAGGGATCAAGGGATATGGAGAGAAAGCAGGGACAGGGTGCTGAATTTGGATGATCGGCCATGATCTCATTAAATGGCGGAACAGGCTCGAGGGGCCGAATGGCCTACTCCTGCTCCTATCTTCTATGTATCTATGTAATCTCTCACCATTTAACAAATATTCTGCTTTTATATTTTTCTTACCAAAGTGGATAACTTCACATTTCTCCACATCATATTCCATCTGTCATGTTCTTGCCCACTCACTTAACCTGCCTATATCCCTTTGCAGCCTCTTTGTATCCTCCTCACAACTTAGTTTCCAACCTATCTTTGTATCATCAGCGAACTTGGATACATTACACTTGGTTCCCTCATCTAAGTCATTGATATAGATCATAAATAGATGAGGCCCAAGCACTGATCCTTGCAGTACCCAACTAGTTACAGCCTGCCAACCTGAAAATGACTCGTTTATTCCTACTCTCTGTTTTCTGTCCATTGACTAATACTCAGTCCATGCTAATATATTACCCCCAATCCCATGAGCCCTAATTATGTGTAATAACCTCTTGTGTGGCACCTTATCGAATGCCGTCTGAAAATCCAAATACACCACATCCACTGGTTCCCCCTTAGCTACCCTGCTAGTTACAACCTCAAAAAACTCTAACAAATTTGTCAAACATGATTTCCCTTTCATAAATCTGTGTTGACTCTGCCCAATCCTATTATAATTCTCTAAGTGCCCTGTTACCACGTCCCTAATAATAGGTTCTAGCATTTTCCTTATTACTGATGTCAGGCTAACTGGCCTATAGTTCCCTGTTTTCTCTCTCCCTCCTTTCTTGAATAGCAATGTTAAATTTGCTGCCTTCCAATCCACGGGGACCGTTCTAGAATCCAGGGAATTCTGGAAGATCAAAACCAATGCATCCACAACCTCTTTTAAAACCCTAGGGGGAAAAATTCAGTTGATTTGCGCCTGCCGTTAGTGCCCTCTTAGGGCGCTAATGGGGTGCAAAGCAACTCGCGCCTGGGCGGGGCACTGCTAACGCCTCCCGCAAAACTCAGCGGGAGGTTAGCGGCAGCGGTAAACATTAGCGCCCCATGGTGCTGCGCCACTGGCAATGATGTCATTGCCTTGTGCATCGCCTCGGCCGCGATCTTTGGTAGCGCCCCCTGACTTACCGCCAGACGCTATGTCTGACAAGGTCAGGGGGGCGTACATGCGGCCGGAGCAATGCAAATGAAAGGGGAGGTGCCGGGGAGCCAGTTTTGTTGCTGGCTGCCTGCCAGCACCTGCCCCTGTTGCTGTCCCTGGCCTCCTGTGAAGCTCCCCTGTGGGGTGCCAGCTATGCTCCATGAGCCCAGCACTCCTCTTGAGTGCCAGGCTCTTTTGCTGGCACTCTGATCCCTGGTGGCCCAGCTGGGCCCCGGGTTGCACTGCGCCTGGCCCCTCTCCTTTGCTTGGTGAGTATTTCTCTCTTTTTAAACTTTAACTCTGTGGTTTATAGTTTCTAAGCTCTCTGTGGTGTAGCGGGGACTGTTTGTAAACCAGGACCCTTAAATATATCATTTAACTGTAGTGAAATTGGTGGGATTGATTTGATTTAATTTAATTGCAATTAACTAAAGGGTAAGTCATGGCAGGACAGCCCGGTGCCATGGTATGCTCCTCCTGCAATATGTGGGAACTCAGGGACACTTCCTGTGTCCCTGACAACCATGTGTGCAGGAAGTGCGTCCAGCTGCTGCTACTGGCAGACCGCATTGCGGCACTGGAGCTGCGATTGGATTCATACTGGACCATTCGCAATGCTGAGGACGTCGTGAATAGCACGTTTGATCAGTTGGTCACACCGCAGGCAAAGGTTGGACAGGCAGAAAGGGAATGGGTGACCAACAGACAGAGTACTAGACACAGGCAGGTAGTGCAGGGGTCCCCTGTGGACATCCCCCTCTCAAACAGATACACCACTTTGAGTACTGTTGTAGGGGGATGGCTTATCAGAGGAAGGCAGCAGCAGCCAACTTCCTGGTGCCAGGGGTGGTTCTGCTGCACAGGACGGGAGGAAAAAGAGGGGTAGAGCTATAGTAATAGGGGATTCTATTGTAAGGGGAATAGATAGGCGTTTCTGCGGCCGCAAACAAGACTGCAGGATGGTGTGTTACCTCCCTGGTGCAAGGGTCAAGGATGTCTCAGAGTGGCTGCAGAACATTTTGGAAGGGGAGGGTGAACAGCCAGTTGTCGTGCTGCATATAGGTACCGACGATATAGGTAAAAAATGGGATGAGGTCCTAAAAGCTGAATATAAGGAGTTAGGAGGTAAATTAAAAAATAGGACCTCAAAGGTAGTAATCTCAGGATTGCTACCAGTGCCACGAGCTAGTCAGAGTAGAAATAGAAGGATATTTCAGATGAATACGTGGCTAGAGGATTGATGTGAGGGGGAGGGATTCAAATTCCTGGGACATTGGAACCGGTTCTGGGGGAGGTGGGACCAGTTCAGACTGGACGGTTTGAACCTGGGCAGGGCTGGGACCGATGTCCGAGGGGGAGTGTTTGCTAGTGCTCTGGGGAAGGGTTTAAACTAAAATGGCTTGGGATTGGGAACCTGAGCAGAGGGACAGAGGAAAGGGAAACAAGGATAAAAGTAAAAGACAAGAAGGAGAAAAACAAAAGAGGCAGTCAGAGAAATCAACAGTTTAAATCAAACATGGCCACAGAAAATAATAATTCTAATAGGTCTAAGAGCGTTAAAAAAACAAGCCTGAAGGCTTTGTGTCTTAATGCGAGGAGCATTCGTAATAAGGTGGATGAATTAGCTGCGCAAATAGAGGTAAGTGATTATGATTTGATTGGGATTACGGAAACATGGCTCCAGGGTGGCCAAGGCTGGGAACTCAACATCCAGGGGCATTCAATATTCAGGAAAGATAGGCAAAAAGGAAAGGGAGGTGGGGTAGCATTGCTGGTTAAAGAAGGGATTAACACAATTGTAAGGAAGGATATTAGCTCTGATGATGTGGAATCTGTATGGGTAGAACTGAGAAATAGCAAAGGGCAGAAAACGTTAGTGGGAGTGGTATATAGACCTCCGAACAGTAATGCGCAGGTTGGGGATGGAATTAAAAGGGAAATTAGAGAAGCGTGCAATAAGGGCAC
Source organism: Somniosus microcephalus (assembly GCF_052327205.1). Classification (NCBI taxonomy): domain Eukaryota; kingdom Metazoa; phylum Chordata; class Chondrichthyes; order Squaliformes; family Somniosidae; genus Somniosus; species Somniosus microcephalus. The sequence continues at coordinate 12,743,098 of NC_141002.1, read as the reverse complement.
AGCCGTCATCATGGGTGACTTTTATCTACATATAACTTGGGCTAACCGAATTAGTAACAATTTTGTGGAGGAGGAATTCCTGGAGTGTTTATGGATGGTTTCCTGGACCAATATGTCGAGGAACCAATCAGAGATCAGGCCATCTTAGACTGGGTATTATGTAACGAGAAAGGATTAATTAACAATCTTGTTGTACGAGGCCCCTTGGGTTGGAGCGATCATAATATGATAGAATTCTTCATTAAGATGGAGAATAAAGTTGTTGACTCAGAGAATAGGGTCCTGAATTTAAATAAAGGAAACTACGATGGTCTGAGGCGCGCATTGGGCAGGATTGATTGGGGAATGTCACTCAAAGGGTTGACGGTAAATAGGCAATGGCAAACTTTCAAAGACCGCATGGATGAACTACAGAATTTGTTCATCCCAGTTTGGCATAAAAATAAAACAAAAAAGGTGACTCAACCGTGGCTAACAAGGGAAATTAGGGATAGCATAAGATCCAAGGAGAGGTCATATAAATTGGCCAGAAAAAGCAGTAAACCTGAGGACTGGGAGCAGTTTAGGATTCAACAAAGGAGGACAAAGGGATTAATTAAGAAGGGGAAATCGAATATGAGAGTAAGCTTGCAGGGAACATAAAAACTGACTGTAAAAGCTTTTATAGATATGTGAAGAGAAAAAGATTGGTGAAGTCAAGCGTAGGTCCCTTGCAGTCAGAATCAAGGGAATTTATAATGGGGAACAAAGAAATGGCAGACCAATTAAATATATATTTTGGTTCTGTCTTCACAAAGGAGGACACAAATAACCTCCCAGAGATGCCGGGGAACATAGGGTCTGATCAAAGGGAAGAACTGAAAGAAATCATTATTTGTAGGGAAATGGTGTTAAGGAAATTGATGGGATTGGGGGCCGATAAATCCCCAGGGCCTGATAATCTACATCCAAGGGTACTTAAGGAAGTGGCCCTGGAAATAGTAGATGCATTGCTGATCATCTTCCAACATTCGATGGAATCTGGAACAGTACCCATGGATTGGAGGGTAGCTAATGTTACCCCACTATTCAAAAAAGGTGGTAGAGAGAAAACGGGGAATTATAGACCGGTAAGCCTGACATCGGTAGTCGGGAAAATGCTAGAGTCCATTATAAAAGATGTAATAGCAGAGCACTTGGAAAACAGTGACAGGATCAGACAAAGTCAACATGGATTTACAAAGGGTAAATCGTGCTTGACTAATCTACTGGAATTTTTTGAGGATGTTACTGGTAAAATAGATATGGGAGAACCAGTAGATGTGGTGTATTTGGACTTCCAGAAGGCTTTCGATAAGGTCCTGCATAAGAGATTAGCGTGTAAAGTTAAGGCACATGGGATTGCGGGCAAGGTACTGACTTGGATAGAGAACTGGTTGGCAGATAGAAAGCAAAGAGTTGGAATAAACGGGTCTCTTTCCAAGTGGCAGGCAGTGACTGGTGGGGTACTGCAGGGATCGATCCTTGGACCCCAGCTATTGACAATATATATTAATGATCTAGACAAGGGAACTAGATGTAATGGCCCAGAAATTCGGGTCCCAACGCGTGAGTAAGGACGGAGTACTCATGCGTGGACCCGATGGAAGTGCCGGTTTCTTGCATGCACTGCGCATGCGCGGGAAACCGGCATGTCCGATCGTCTGGACGAAGGGGTTCAGAGGTCGAGCACATGCGCGCGGGAGTCTGCGTGTGCGCGTTGAACTTCCTTTTTTTTTACAGGCGTAAGGACTTCATTTTAAAAGGTAAGTGGTCAATTAATTAAAATTAGAATTTTTTTTCCATAGGCTTATTATTTTTAAATACTTTAAAGTAAGGTAAGTATATTTTTAGCCCCGTTTTTTTATAAAATTATTTTTTTCAAAAATTTAAATTATTTTTTAAAATAGTTATTTAATGTTATTTATAGTTTATTTAAAAAGTGTGAAGTTTTTTTTATATTTATTTGAAGGGTAAGTACTGTTTTGGGGGCCGGAGTTTTCATTAGTTTGACAGTTCTTTCTGTCAATCTCATGAATGGGCTTTTCCCTCCTCCGATTGGTTGCCCAGTGCTCACGTGATCCCAGCGGACGCATCGCACTAAGTACGCCGCTGGATCATGCAAGCACAGCGCGCCGGGAGCTGGACCGGGCCACAGAGAGGAAATCCACGCAGGCCCAGCCCTCAACTGCCGGCGCGCTAGGTAAGTGTAGGTCGGGGGCTTACATCCGCGGGAAGCCCCCGACATGAATTTCTGGGCCATTACCTCCAAATTTGCAGACGACACAAAGCTGGGTGGGCATGTGTGCTGTGAGGCGGATGCTGAGCAACTCCAGGATGATTTGGTTAGGTTGGGTGATTGGGCAGAAGCATGGCAGATGCAATATGACGTGGATAAATGTGAGGTTATCCACTTTGGTAGCAAAAACAGGAAGGCAGATTATTATCTGAATGGCAATAGATTGGGAGAAGGGGAAGTGCAATGAGACCTGGGTGTCCTTGTGCACCAGTCGCTGAAGGTAAGCATGCAGGTGCAGCAGGCGGTTAGAAGGCAAATGGTATATTGGCCTTCGTAGCGAGAGGGTTTGAGTACAGGAACAAGGATGTCTTGCTGCAGTTGTACAAGGCCTTGGTGAGACCACATCCTGGGTATTGTGTGCAGTTTTGGTCGCCTTATCTGAGGAAGGATGTTCTTGCCATGGAAGGAGTTCAGCGAAGATTCACCAGGCTGATACCTGGGATGGCAGGAATGACGTATGAGGAGAGATTGGATCGATTGGGCTTGTACTCGCTGGAGTTTAGGTGAATGAGAGGGGATCTCATCGAAACTTATAAAATTCTAACAGGACTAGACAGACTAGATGCTGGAAGGATGTTCCCGATGGTCGGGGAGTCCAGAACCAGGGGTCACAGTCTAAGGATAAGGGGTAGGCCATTTAGGACAGAAATGAGGAGGAATTTGTTCACCCAGAGAGTGGTGAACCTGTGGAATTCTCTACCACAGAAGGCAGTAGAGGCCAATTCATTAAATATATTCAAGAAGGAGTTGGATATATTTCTCAAGGCTAAAGGGATCAAGGGGTATGGGGAGAAAGCAGGGACCGGGTACTGAATTTGGATGATCAGCCATGATCGCATCGAATGGCGGAGCAGGCTCAAGGGGCCAAATGGCTTACTCCTGCTCCTATCTTCTATGTTTCTATGTTTAATAAGGAGGAAGGCCTGCACTATCACAGTGCTATGTGCCCCGCCTCTCTCTTGGGGCGCTACCAGTGAATTTCAGGCGCGGGGGCGTTAACTTTTTCGGGGTGCTAAAAGTAGCGCCCCGGCTAAGTTAACGACCCAAAGAGGGTGTGACCCAATTTTGCTCCCCTAGGATCAAGGCCATCAGGTCCAGACGATTTGTTCACTTTTAGTCCCATTAATTGCTCCAGTACTATTTCTTTACTAATACTAATTTCTTTAAATTCCTCATTGTCCACTATTTCCGGAATGTGTTTTGTGTCTTCTTCCGTGAAGACAGATACAAAGTATTTGTTTCATGCCTCTGCCATTTCCTTATTCCCCATTATAATTTCTTCTGTCTCTGCCTGTAAGGGACCCACGTTTACTTTTGCTAATCTCTTCCTTTTTACATATAAAAGCTTTTACAATCTGTGTTTATATCTTTTGCTACTTTGCTCTCATATTCTATTTTCTCTTTCACTTTATCAATTTATTGATCCTTCTTTGCTGAATTCTAAAATCCTCCCAATCCTTAGGCTTTTTACACCTTTTGGCACCATTAAAAGCCATTTCCTTTAATCTAATACTATCTTTAACTTCTCTTAACGGGCAGCACGGTGGCATAGTGGTTAGCACTGTTGCCTCACAGTGCCAGGGACCCGGATTCGAATCCGGCCTGGGGTGACTGTCTGTGTGGAGTTTGCACATTCTCCCCGTTTTTGCGTGGGTTTCCTCCGGGTGCTCCGGATTCCTCCCACAGTCCAAAGATGTGCGGGTTAGGATGATTGGCTATGATAAATTGACCCTTAGTGTTAGGGGGATTAAATACGCTGGGATAGGGTAGGATTTGTGTTGGTGTAGGGGTTACGGGGATCGGGTGGGATATGTGTGGGTTATATATATATATATGCAGGCTCGATGGGCCGAAATGGCCTCTATCTGCACTGTGGGGTTTCTGTGATTCTTGTTAGCCACAGTTGGACCATTTTTCCCACAGGGATTTTATTTCTTCAGGAAATGTATATTCATTGCGAATTATGAATTATATCTTTCAATTTTTGCCATTGCTTATCTATCATCCTATCTTTTAATATAGTTTTGCAACCTACCTTAGCCAACTTACCTCATACCTACGTAGTTTGCTTTGTTCAAATTTAAGACCCTCGTTTCACTCTCAAACTCAAAATAAAATTCCATCATATTATGATCACTGCTCCCCAGATGCTCCTTTACTACAAGGTTATGAATTAACCCTGTCTCATTGCACAATATTAGATCTAAAATAGCCTGTTCCCTAGTTAGTACATTCCATAATCTTGTCCTCTGCACTATAACTGCAAATTTGGTCCAGTCTATATGTAGAGTAAAGTTCCCCATGATTACTATATTACCCTTGTTACATCCACCTCTAATTTCCTGATTTATACTCTGCCCTACATTACAACTACTATTTGGGGGCCTATAAACTACTCCCACCAGTGTTTTCTGCCTCTTGTTGTTAGATTTATTATTACAAGTGGTAAGTGGTGGTCATGAATGAGCTTTGTTGAGTGGCTAGGGCAGTGGACACCCCTGGCAGCTGATCCCAGGAAGCGACGGTTAGGGTCTAATGCCAAGCTTTTCTGCTGTGATGTGTTTCGGTTTTGCCGGGGCGGGTGGGGAGGGGGGGATGTACCTTTTCAGATGGGGTGCGGTGTGCTCCAGGCGTTTGGCATGTATTCTCAGTGTGTGTGACAAGCAGTTCCTGACAGTGGGCCGGGAGCAGAGACCACATTTCAAGTAATTTGCCCTGATTTTGTTTTAAAAGTACCTGATTTTCATACAGTGGAGGTGGTGGAGATCCTCCTGGCGCCTACTCGGTGGATGCAACAGGCTGCAGGATATCTTGATTCTTGGATCTTTCTTTTCCACTTTATCTTTTACAATTGTATGTCCAATCAGATCCATTCAGAAAGCAAGTTGAAGAAATCACTGTGAAACACTTCCTACCTTAAGCTTGTACTATATTGGCAAATTCACTGAGCCCAATCTCCCACTGGGTCGCAGCTGTGATGCCACCCACACTCCCTTTGAGTAGAGGTCACTGCTGAGAGAGCAGAATTGATGAATTTATCCTTGTGCTTATTCACCGCAAGGAAGGTTTCACCTTAATATTAGGCCTGCTTCACAAACAAGCGTGAAATGCGTTGGCACTTTTTCTGTTTGAGGGCTTCTATTTGGGGGTTGAATATTTGTCATTAATAAGTCTAGATGAAGCATACCACAAAGTACTATTGGGCTGGTCATTCATTTTAAAATAAAACCATTCCGAAGTGATCCCTGCCCCCGGATGCCCTCTGGGTAAAGGGGTCGCTCGGTATTGCACAAAGCCATACAGGCCACAAGGTCCCAGGTCCAAACTGACCTGTGCTGAGTCAGCTGACCTCACCAGCATTGGAGTAGAGATATTACAGTGGGCCACGGCACCCTTGGATTAAAAGAGAAAAAATAATTGGCCAGGGTTCCTGCTCTTGCTTGTAGTCCAGTGACACTTTGATGGAAGCGCGTGTGAGTCGAGTGAGGACAGCTTTGGGCTCAGCTATGATGTTCACCACAGTCTAAGAGCCTGTCTAGCTAGGCTCACACATAAGGACTGGCCACTTGGGAAAGGTATGGAAGGATCCCAGCAACGCCTTCAGGAGAGAAGGAAGTTGGCAGAAAAAACAGAAACACAACTGCTAAGTGCTCTTCCACTCCCCCAGGAACTAGTGGATATCGCCAAGCCATAAAGGCTACAAGCTCACAGGTTCAATTCCCAGTCTGTGCTGAGGTTAGTTGATCTGAGCTGGGACTATAGTTGGGGCACTACAATTGGGCTCAGCCCCTCTAAGCTAAGGAAGGCAAAACATTAGCAAATGTTACTGTTTATGCTCATGACCCAGTGACTCTAATTAGAGAGCGTGTGGATAGCGGGTAAAAACTGGTTTGATGCCAGTCACAGTTGAACAGCCTCCTGCTGCACACTGCCTAGGCTCGCAAATGAACTAAGGCCACGGGCGAGGTACCGAAGGGTGCTGGTGCCCAGGGAGCTAAGGCCATCGGGCGAGGTACCTGAGAGTGCTGGTGCCCATTGAACTAGGGCCATCGGGCGAGGTACCTGAGAGTGCTGGTGCCCAGGGAACTAAGGCCATCGGGCGAGGTACCAGAGGGTGCTGGTGCCCAGGGAACTAAGGCCATCGGGCGAGGTACCAGAGAGTGCTGGTGCCCAGGGAACTAAGGCCATCGGGCGAGGTACCAGAGGGTGCTGGTGCCCAGGGAACTAAGGCCATCGGGCGAGGTACCAGAGAGTGCTGGTGCCCAGGGAACTAAGGCCATCAGGCGAGGTACCGGCGAGTGCTGGTGCCCAGGGAACTAAGGCCATCGAGCGAGGTACCAGAGAGTGCTGGTGCCCAGGGAACTAAGCCCATCGGGTGAGGTACCAGAGAATGCTGGTGCCCATTGAACTAGGGCCATCGGGCGAGGTCCTGGCGAGTGCTGGTGCCCAGGGAACTAAGGCCATCGAGCGAGGTACCGGAGAGTGCTGGTGCCCAGGGAACTAAGCCCATCGGGTGAGGTACCAGAGAATGCTGGTGCCCATTGAACTAGGGCCATCGGGCGAGGTCCTGGCGAGTGCTGGTGCCCAGGGAACTAAGGCCATCGAGCGAGGTACCGGAGAGTGCTGGTGCCCAGGGAACTAAGGCCATCGAGCGAGGTACCAGAGAGTGCTGGTGCCCAGGGAACTAAGGCCATCGAGCGAGGTACCCGAGAGTGCTGGTGCCCAGGGAACTAAGGCCATCGAGCGAGGTACCAGAGAGTGCTGGTGCCCAGGGAACTAAGGCCATCAGGCCAGGTACCGGAGACTGCTGGTGCCCATGGAACTAAGGCCATCAAGCAAGGTACCGGAGAGTGCTTGTGCCCAGGGAACTAAGGCCATCGAGCAAGGTACCGGTGAGTGCTGGTGCCCAGGGAACTAAGGTCATCAGGCGAGGTACCAGAGAGTGCTGGTGCCCAGGGAACTAAGGCCATCGAGCGAGGTACCAGAGAGTGCTGGTGCCCAGGGAACTAAGGCCATCAAGCGAGGTACCGGAGAGTGCTGGTGCCCATGGAACTAAGGCCATCGAGCGAGGTACCGGAGAGTGCTGGTGCCCAGGGAACTAAGGCCATCGGGCAAGGTCCCGGAGAGTGCTGGTGCCCATGGAACTAAGGCCATCGAGCGAGGTACCAGAGAGCGCTTGTGCCCAGGGAACTAAGGCCATCGAGCGAGGTACCGGAGGGTGCTGGTGCCCAGGGAACTAAGGCCATTGGGTGAGGTATCGGAGAGTGCTTGTGCCCAGCGAACTAAGGCCATCGAGCGAGGTACCAGAGGGTGCTGGTGCCCAGGGAACTAAGGCCATCGGGCAAGGTACCTGAGAGTGCTTGTGCCCAGGGAACTAAGGCCATCGGGCGAGGTACCAGAGGGTGCTGGTGCCCAGGGAAATAAGACCATCGGGCGAGGTACCGGAGGGTGCTGATGCCCAGGGAACTAAGGCCATTGGGCGAGGTACCTGTGAGTGCTGGTGCCCAGGGAACTAAGGCCATTGTGCGAGGTACCAGAGACTGCTGGTGCCCATTGATCTAAGGCCATTGGGCGAGGTACCAGAGGGTGCTGGTGCCCACAGTACTAAAGCCATTGGGCGAGGTACCAGAGGGTTCTGGTGCCCATGGAACGGTACCCAGCTAGAGCCTGTGTCTTGAGGTAGAGAGGAAATTGGAAAGGAAAGAAAACACAGCTACCGACATGTGAAGAGGCCATATTCAGGGAGTTTAGCTTTTGCAGTTATGTCCCCTCATGACTAAGCAATAAGGCAAAGCAATCCAAAGCACTGTTCATGCTTTCTGGGCAGTAACAGCTAGACATTGCTTGAAAATATGCCCAACTTTGCCTATTTGTCAAAACAACACCTCAAACTGTAAGTGATCTGCAAGAGGAGCCAAGTGGAGCCAACAAGGGTCAAGCCCAAATCTAGCGTGATGACTGCCAAGAACATTTGTAACTGATCCAGTGGGAAAATAACTTGGAGGCCTTTTTTTGTACAGCTGTGGACACAGCTGTGAGACAATATGCTGCTTGTCACTTCGATCTAGCAGCACCTTAGAAGTGTGGTTGAATCTTATTGTAGAGTCACTGTTATCCATCCAATTTTGGACCGGGCAGTCCAGTCTTCTGAGTGGCAAGTCCAGAAATTTCTAAAATATATAAATCAGGTATCAAACCTCTGGCTCTGAACCAGAAGTCTATGTTCCATCTGTTTCTAAGGCCGGGGATGTGTTTATGTTTCCAATTAATATTCATCAGCAGCAGCAGCACCCAAGTATGATCCCACTCCGTGCCTTGCCCCATCCCTCTGTTTTTATACTTATGCAAAAGATGACTACCCATTTTGCTGTAGAATAAACATATTTAAAAACATAGAAAAATAGGAGCAAGAGTAGGCCATTCGGCCCTGCAAGCCTGCTCTGCCATTCAATATGATCATGGCTGATCCTCTATCTCAATGCCATATTCTCGCTCTCTCCCCATACCCCTTGACGCACTTTGCATCTAGAAATCTATCTATCTCCTTCTTAAATATATTCAGTGACTTAGCCTCCACAGCCTTCTGTGGTAGAGAATTCCACAGGTTCACCACCCTCTGAGTGAAGAAATTTCTCCTCATCTCAGTCCTAAATGTCCTACCCCGTATCCTGAGACTGTGACCTCTCATTCTAGAGACCCCAGCCAGAGGAAACATCCTCCCTGCATCGAGTCTTTCTAGTCCTGTCAGAATTTTATATGTTTCAATGAGATCCCCTCTCATTCTTCTAAACTCTAGTGAATACAGGCATAGTTGACCCAATCTCTCCTCATACGACAGTCCTGCCATCCCAGGAATCAGTCTGGTGAACCTTCGCTGCACTCCCTCTATGGCAAGTATATCCTTTCTTAGGTAAGGAGACCAAAACTGCACACAGTACTCCAGGTGTGGTCTCACCAAGGCTCTGTATAACTGTAGTAAGACATCCTTGCTCCTGTACTCTGTACCCAATTCAATACCTTGGGGGAAAGGTATTGAGTTGGATAGAGAACTGGTTGGCAGACAGAAAGCAAAGAGTTGGAATAAACGGGTCTTTTTCTGAGTGGCAGGCTGTGACTAGTGGGGTACCGCAGGGATTGGTCCTTGGACCCCAGCTATTCACAACATATATATTAATGATCTAGACAAGGGAACCAGATGTAATATCTCCAAGTTTGCAGACGACACAAAGCTGGGTGGGCGGGGAGGGTAAGCTGTGAGGAGGATGCCGAGAAACTCCAGTACGATTTGGACAGGTTGGGCGATTGGGCAGAAGCATGGCAGATGCAATATAACATGAATAAATGCGAGGTTATCCACTTTGGTGTCAAAAACAGGAAGGCAGATTATTATCTGAATGGCAATAGATTGGGAGAAGGGGAAGTGCAACGAGACCTGGGTGTCCTTGTGCACCAGTCGCTGAAGGTAAGCATGCAGGTGCAGCAGGCAGTTAAGAAGGCAAATGGTATGTTGGCCTTTGTAGTGAGAGGGTTTGAGTACAGGAACAAGGATATCTTGCTGCAGTTGTACAGGGCCTTGGTGAGACCACATCTTGAGTACTGTGTGCAGTTTTGGTCGCCTTATCTGAGGAAGGATGTTCTTGCCATGGAAGGAGTTCAGCGAAGATTCACCAGGCTGATACCTGGGATGGCAAGAATGACGTATGAGGAGAGATTGGGTCGATTGGGCTTATACTCGCTGGAGTTTAGAAGAATGAGAGGGGATCTCATTGAAACTTATAAAATTCTAACAGGACTGGACAGACTAGATGCAGGAAGGATGTTCCCGATGGTCGGGGAGTCCAGAACCAGGGGTCACAGTCTAAGGATAAGGAGTAAGCAGTTTAGGACAGAAATGAGGAGGAATTTCTTCACCCAGAGAGTGGTGAACCTGTGGAATTCTCTACCACAGAAGGCAGTAGAGGCCAATTCATTAAATATATTCAAGAATGAGTTGGATATATTTCTTAAGGCTAAAGGGATCAAGGGATATGGGGAGAAAGCAGGGACAGGGTACTGAATTTGGATGATCAGCCATGATCTCATTGAATGGTGGAGCAGGCTCGAGGGGCTGAATGGCCTACTCCTGCTCCTATCTTCTATGTTTCTATGTTTCTATGTACTTGAATCCTCTTGCAATGAATGCCATTGTCAGAGCAGGAACTGACTTCTTTGTTCCATGTATTAGGAATTAGAGGCTTTAAAGAAAAGAAAATGACGCAGGCTATTAAGATATTTGCTGAATTTTTAGCAGCAAGGCAACCCTCAGATGTTGGTCCAACCCGCCTCACAATGCCTCATAATGGTTTCCAGCAGCAGGTGGTAACATAGCATTACTTCATGTTACTGCCATCGACTCAACTGTCCTACATCTATCATTAACTGCCATTCAGACAGTCATTTTTCAGTACTGAAATGCAATATGATTGAGTATATTTAACGATAGGTGCATGCCCCGCCCACTCGAGCAGCATATGTTCAATTATCCCACCTGCATGTGCTCCAACAGCACGTGCTTCTACTACATGAACAGCACACTCATCAAATGCTCAGGCAGTGCACACTAGAACTGGTAGATCAGCATGTACTGGAACTGGAAGATCAGCATGCACTGGGGCTGGTAGATCCGCATGCACTGGGGCTGGTAGATCAGCATGCACTGGGGCTGGTAGATCAGCATGCACTGGGGCTGTTAGATCAGCATGCACTGGGTCTGGTAGATCAGCATGCATTGGGGCTGGTAGATCAGCGTGCACTGGGGCTGGTAGATCAGCATGCAATGGGTCTGGTAGATCATCATGCACTGGGGCTGGTAGATCATCATGCACTAGGGCTGGTAGATCAGCATGCATTGGGGCTGGTAGATGAGCATGCACTGGGGCTGGAAGATCAGCATGCACTGGAGCTGGAAAATCAGCATGCACTGGAGCTGGTAGATAAGCATGCACAGGGGATGGTAGATCAGCAAGCTCTGGGGCTAGTAGATCAGCATGCACTGGGGCTGGTAGATCAACATGCACTGGAGCTGGTAGATCAGCATGCACTGGGGCAGGTAGATCATCATGCACTGGGGCTGGTAGATCAACATGCACAGGGCCTGGTAGATCATCATGCACAGGGCCTGGTAGATCAGCATGCACTGGGGCTGGTAGATCAGCATGCACAGGGGCTGGTAGATCATCATGCACTGGGACTGGTAGATCAGCATGCATTAGGGGTGGTAGATCAGCATGCACTGGAGCTGGTAGATCATCATGCACTGGGGCAGGTAGATCACCATGCGCAGCAGCTGGTAGATCAGCATGTACTGGAGCTGGTAGATCAGCATGCACAGGCGCTGTTAGATCACCATGCACTTGGGCTGGCAGATCATCATGCACTGGGGGTGGTAGATCAGCATGCACTGGAGCTGGTAGATCAGCATGCACAGGGGCTGGTAGATCAGCAAGCTCTGGGGCTGGTAGATCATCATGCACTGGGGCTGGTAGATCAGCATGCACAGGGGCTGGTAGATCAGCATGCACTGGGGCTGGTAGATCATCATGCACTGCGGCTGGTAGATCAGCATGCACTGGGGCTGGTAGATCAGCATGCACAAGTCCTGGTAGATCATCATGCACAGGGGCTGGTAGATCATCATGCACTGGGGCTGGTAGATCAGCATGCACAGGGCCTGGTTGATCATCATGCACAGGGGCTGGTAGATCATCATGCACTGGAGCTGGTAGCTCAGCATGCACTGGAGCTGGAAGATCAGCATGTACTGGGGCTGTTAGCTCAGCATGCAATGGAGCTGGTAGATCAACATGTACTGGGGCTGGTAGATCAGCATCCACTGGAGCTGGTAGATCATCATGCACTGGTGCTGGTAGATCAGCATGCACTGGAGCCGGTAGATCAGCATGTACTGGGGCTGGTACATCAGCATGTACTGGAGCTGGTAGATCATCATGCACAGGGGTTGGTAGATCATCATGCACAGGGCCAGGTAGATCATCATGCACAGGGGCTGGAAGATCATCATGCACTGGAGCTGGTAGATCATCATGCACAGGGCTTGGTAGATCATCATGCACAGGGGCTGGAAGATCATCATGCACTGGAGCTGGTAGATCATCATGCACAGGGCTTGGTAGATCATCATGCACAGGGGCTGGTAGATCATCATGCACTGGGGCTGGTAGTTCATGATGCACTGGGGCTGGTAGATCAGCATGCACTGGAGCTGGTAGATCAGCATGCACAGCGGCTGGTAGATCAGCATGCACTGGAGCTGGTAGATCAGCATGTACAGGGCTGGTAAATCAGCATGCACTGGGGCTGGTAGATCATCATGCACTGGGGCTGGTAGATCAGCATGCACTGGGGCTGGTACATCAGCATGCAATTGGGCTGGTAGATCATCATGCACTGGGGCTGGTAGATCTGCATGCACTGGGGCTGGTCAAACATCACACACTGAGGCTGGTAGATCAGCATGCATTCGAGCTGGTAGATCAGCATGCACTGGGGGTGCTAGATCAGCATGCACAGGGCCTGGTAGATCAGCATGCACTGGGGCTGGTAGATCATCATGCAGAGAGGCTGGTAGATCATCATGCACTGGGGCTGGTAGATCAGCATGCACAGCGCATGGTAGATCAGCATGGACTGGGGCTGGTAGATCAGCATGGACAGGGGCTGGTAGATCATCATGCACTGGGGCTGGTAGATCATCATGCACAGGGCCTGATTCATCATCATGCATTTGGGCTGGTAGATCAGCATGCACTGGGGCTGGTAGATCATCATGCACTGGGGCTGGTAGATCATCATGCACTGGGGCTGGTAGATCAGCATGCACAGGGCCTGGTAGTTCATCATGCACTGTGGCTGGTAGATCATCATGCACTGGAGCTGGTAGCTCAGCATGCACTGGAGCTGGAAGTTCAGCATGTACTGGGGCTGGTAGCTCAGCATGCAATGGAGCTGGTAGATCAGCATGTACTGGGGCTGGTAGATCAGCATGCACTGGAGCTGGTAGATCGTCATGCACTGGGGCTGGTAGATCAGCATGCACTGGAGCTGCTGGATCAGCACGTACTGGGGCTGGTAGATCAGCATGCACTGGAGCTGGTAGAACATCATGCACAGGGGCTGGTAGATCAGCATGCACTGGAGCTGGTAGATCAGCATGCACTGGAGCTGGTAGATCCGCATGTACTGGGGCTGGTAGCTCAGCATGCACTGGAGCTGGTAGATCATCATGCACTGGGGCTGGTAGATCATCATGCTCAGTGCTTGGTAGATCATCATGCACAGGGGCTGGTAGATCAGAATGCACTGGAGCTGGTAGATCAGCATGCACAAGGGCTGGTAGATCATCATGCACTGGGGCTGGTAGATCATCATGCACTGGGGCTGGTAGATCAGCATGCTATGGAGCTGGTAGATCAGCATGCACAGGGGCTGGTAGATCATCATTCATTGGGGCTGGTAGATCAGCATGCACTGTGGCTAGTAGATCATCATGCACTGGGGCTCACGCACTGCGGCTGGTAGATCAGCATGCACTGGAACTGGTAGATCAGCATGCACTGGGGCTGGCAGATCAGCATGCACAGGGCCTGGTAGATCAGCATGCACTGGGGCTGGTATATCATCATGCACTGGGGCTGGTAGATCATCTTGCACTGGGCCTGGTAGATCAGCATGCACTGGGGCTGGTAGATCAGCATGCACAAGTCCTGGTAGATCAGCATGCACTGGGGCTGGTAGATCATCATGCACAGGTGCTGGTAGATCATCGTGCACTGGGGCTGGTAGATCAGCATGCACAGGGCCTGATTGATCATCATGCACAGGGGCTGGTAGCTCAGCATGCACTGGAGCTGGAAGATCAGCATGTACTGGGGCTGGTAGCTCAGCATGCAATGGAGCTGGTAGATCAGCATGTACTGGGGCTGGTAGATCAGCATGCACTGGAGCTGGTAGATCATCATGCACTGGGGCTGGTAGATCAGCATGCACTGGAGCAGGTAGATCAGCATGTACTGCGGCTGGTACATCAGCATGTACTGGAGCTGGTAGATCATCATGCATAGGGGCTGATAGATCATCATGCACAGGGCCTGGTAGATCATCATGCACAGAGGCTGGAAGATCATCATGCACTGAAGCTGGTAGATGATCATGCACAGGGCTTGGTAGAACATCATGCACAGGGGCGGGCAGATCAGAATGCACTGGAGCTGGTACGTCAGCATGCACAGGGGCTGGTAGATCATCATGCACTGGGGCTGGTAGATCATGATGCACTGGGGCTGGTAGATCAGCATGCACTGGAGCTGGTAGATCAGCATGCACAGCGGTTGGTAGATCAGCATGCACTGGAGCTGGTAGATCAGCATGTACAGGGCTGGTAAGCAGCATGCACTGGGGCTGGTAGATCATCATGCACTGGGGCTGGTAGATCAGCATGCACTAGGGCTGGTACATCAGCATGCAATTCGGCTGGTAGATCATCATGCACTGGGGCGGGTAGATCTGCATGCACTGGGGCTGGTCAATCATCACGCACTGGGGCTGGTAGATCAGCATGCACTGGAGCTGGTAGATCAGCATGCACTGGGGCTGGTAGATCATCATGCACTAGGGCTGGTAGGTCTGCATGCACTGGGGCTGGTCAAACATCATGCACTGGGGCTGGTAGATCAGCATGCACTGGAGCTGGTAGATCAGCATGCACTGGGGGTGGTAGATCAGCATGCACAGGGCCTGGTAGATCAGCATGCACTGGGGCTGGTAGATCATCATGCAGAGAGGCTGGTAGATCATCATGCACTGGGGCTGGTAGATCAGCATGCACAGAGCCTGGTAGATCAGCATGGACTGGGGCTGGTAGATCAGCATGCATTGGGGCTGGTAGATCAGCATGCACTGGGGCTGGTAGATCAGCATGCAAAGGGCCTTTTTTATCATCATGCACTTGGGCTGGTAGAGCAGCATGCACTGGGGCTGGTAGATCATCATGCACGGGGGCTGGTAGATCATCATGCACAGGGGCTGGTAGATCATCATGCATTGGGGCTGGTAGATCATCATGCACTGGGGCTGGTAGACCTGCATGCACAGGGCCTGGTAGTTCATCATGCACTGTGGCTGGTAGATCATCATGCACTGGAGCTGGTAGCTCAGCATGCAGTGGAGCTGGAAGTTCAGCATGTACTGGGGCTGGTAGCTCAGCATGCAATGAAGCTGGTAGATCAGCATGTACTGGGGCTGGTAGATCAGCATGCACTGGAGCTGGTAGATCATCATGCACTGGGACTGGTAGATCAGCATGCACTGGAGCTGGTAGGTCCGCATGTACTGGGGCTGTTAGATCAGCAAGCTCTGGGGCTGGTAGATCATCATGCACTGGGTCTGGTAGATCAGCATGCACTGGAGCTGGTAGATCATCATGCACAGGGGCTGGTAGATCAGCATGCACTGGAGCTGGTAGATCAGCATGCACAGAGCCTGGTAGATCAGCATGGACTGGGGCTGGTAGATCAGCATGCATTGGGGCTGGTAGATCAGCATGCACTGGGGCTGGTAGGTCAGCATGCACAGGGCCTTTTTTATCATCATGCACTTGGGCTGGTAGATCAGCATGCACTGGGGCTGGTAGATCATCATGCACTGGGGCTGGTAGATCATCATGCACAGGGGCTGGCAGATCATCATGCATTGGAGCTGGTAGATCATCATGCACTGGGGCTGATAGACCTGCATGCACAGGGCCTGGTAGTTCATCATGCACTGTGGCTGGTAGATCATCATGCACTGGAGCTGGTAGCTCAGCATGCAGTGGAGCTGGAAGTTCAGCATGTACAGGGGCGGGTAGCTCAGCAAGCAATGGAGCTGGTAGATCAGCATGTACTGGGGCTGGTAGATCAGCATGCACTGGAGCTGGTAGATCAGCATGCACTGGGACTGGTAGATCAGCATGCACTGGAGCTGGTAGATCCGCATGTACTGGGGCTGTTAGATCAGCATGCACTGGAGCTGGTAGATCATCATGCACAGGGGCTGGTAGATCAGCATGCACTGGAGCTGGTAGATCAGCATGCACTGGAGCTGGTAGATCTTCATGCACAGGGCTTGGTAGATCATCATGCTCAGGGGCTGGTAAATCAGAATGCACTGGAGCTGGTAGATCAGCATGCACAGGGGCTGGTAGATCATCATGCACTGGGGCTGGTAGATCATCATGCACTGGGGCTGGTAGATCAGCATGCACTGGAGCTGGTAGATCAGCATGCACAGCGGCTGGTAGATCAGCAATCTCTGGGGCTGGTAGATCATCATGCACTGGGGCTGGTAGATCAGCACGCACTGGAGCTGGTAGATCAGCATGTACAGGGCTGGTAAATCAGCATGCACTGGGGCTGGTAGATCATCATGCACTGGGGTTTGTAGATCAGCATGTAATGGGGCTGGTACATCATCATGCACTGGGGCTGGTAGATCTGCATGCACTGGGGCTGGTCAATCATCACGCACTGGGGCTGGTAGATCAGCATGCACTGGAGCTGGTAGATCATCATGCAGAGAGGCTGGTAGATCATCATGCACTGGGGCTGGTAGATCAGCATGCACTGGGGCTGGTAGATCAGCATGCACAGGGGCTGGTAGATCAGCATGCACTGGGGCTGGTAGATCAGCATGCACAGGGCCTGGTAGTTCATCATGCACTGTGGCTGGTAGATCATCATGCACTGGAGCTGGTAGCTCAGCATGCAGTGGAGCTGGAAGTTCAGCATGTACAGGGGCTGGTAGCTCAGCATGCAATGGAGCTGGTAGATCAGCATGTACTGGGGCTGGTAGATCAGCATGCACTGGAGCTGGTAGATCATCATGCACTGGGACTGGTAGATCAGCATGCAGTGGAGCTGGTAGGTCCGCATGTACTGGGGCTGTTAGATCAGCAAGCTCTGGGGCTGGTAGATCATCATGCACTGGGTCTGGTAGATCAGCATGCACTGGAGCTGGTAGATCATCATGCACAGGGGCTGGTAGATCAGCATGCACTGGAGCTGGTAGATCAGCATGCACAGAGCCTGGTAGATCAGCATGGACTGGGGCTGGTAGATCAGCATGCATTGGGGCTGGTAGATCAGCATGCACTGGGGCTGGTAGGTCAGCATGCACAGGGCCTTTTTTTTATCATCATGCACTTGGGCTGGTAGATCAGCATGCACTGGGGCTGGTAGATCATCATGCACTGGGGCTGGTAGATCATCATGCACAGGGGCTGGTAGATCATCATGCATTGGAGCTGGTAGATCATCATGCACTGGGGCTGATAGACCTGCATGCACAGGGCCTGGTAGTTCATCATGCACTGTGGCTGGTAGATCATCATGCACTGGAGCTGGTAGCTCAGCATGCAGTGGAGCTGGAAGTTCAGCATGTACTGGGGCGGGTAGCTCAGCAAGCAATGGAGCTGGTAGATCAGCATGTACTGGGGCTGGTAGATCAGCATGCACTGGAGCTGGTAGATCAGCATGCACTGGGACTGGTAGATCAGCATGCACTGGAGCTGGTAGATCCGCATGGACTGGGGCTGTTAGATCAGCATGCACTGGAGCTGGTAGATCATCATGCACAGGGGCTGGTAGATCAGCATGCACTGGAGCTGGTAGATCAGCATGCACTGGAGCTGGTAGATCTTCATGCACAGGGCTTGGTAGATCATCATGCTCAGGGGCTGGTAAATCAGAATGCACTGGAGCTGGTAGATCAGCATGCACAGGGGCTGGTAGATCATCATGCACTGGGGCTGGTAGATCATCATGCACTGGGGCTGGTAGATCAGCACGCACTGGAGCTGGTAGATCAGCATGTACAGGGCTGCTAAATCAGCATGCACTGGGGCTGGTAGATCATCATGCACTGGGGTTTGTAGATCAGCATGTAATGGGGCTGGTACATCATCATGCACTGGGGCTGGTAGATCTGCATGCACTGGGGCTGGTCAATCATCACGCACTGGGGCTGGTAGATCAGCATGCACTGGAGCTGGTAGATCATCATGCACTGGGGTTGGTAGATCAGCATGCACAGGGCCTGGTAGATCAGCATGCACTGGGGCTGGTAGATCATCATGCAGAGAGGCTGGTAGATCATCATGCACTGGGGCTGGTAGATCAGCATGCACTGGGGCTGGTAGATCAGCATGCACAGGGGCTGGTAGATCAGCATGCACTGGGGCTGGTAGATCAGCATGCACAGGGCCTGGTTGATCATCATGCACTTGGGCTGGTAGATCAGCATGCACTGGGGCTGGTAGATCATCATGCACAGGGGCTGGTAGAGCATCATGCATTGGGGCTGGTAGCTCTGCATGCACTGGGGCTGGTAGATCATCATGCTCTGGGTCTGGTAGATCATCATGCACTGGAGCTGGTAGATCAGCATGCACGGGAGCTGGTAGATCAGCATGTACTGGGGCTGGTAGCTCAGCATGCACTGGAGCATCTAGATCAGCATGTACAGGGGCTGGTAGATCAGCATGTACTGGGGCTGGTAGATCATCATGCACTGGAGCTGGTAGATCATTATGCACTGGAGCTGGTAGATCAGCGTGTACTGCGGCTGGTAGCTCAGCATGCAGTGGAGCTGGTAGATCATCATGCACTGGGGCTGGTAGAACATCATGCTCAGGTCTTGGTAGATCATCATGCACAGGGGCTGGTAGATCAGAATGCACTGGAGCTGGTAGATCAGCATGCACAAGGGCTGGTAGATCAGCATGCACTGGGGCTGGTAGATCAGCATGCACTGGGGCTGTCAGATCAGCATGCACTGGAGCTGGTAGATCAGCATGCACAGGGGCTGGTAGGTCATCATGCACTGGGGCTGGTAGATCAGCATGCACTGGGGCGAGTAGATCATCATGCACTGGGGCTCACACACTGCGGCTGGTAGATCAGCATGCACTGGAACGGGTAGATCAGCATGCACTGGGGCTTGCAGATCAGCATGCACAGGGCCTGGTAGATCAGCATGCACTGGAGCGGGTAGATCAGCATGCACTGGAGCTGGTAGCTCCGCATGTACTGGGGCTGTTAGATCAGCAAGCTCTGGGGCTGGTAGATCATCATACACTGGGTCTGGTAGATCAGCATGCACTGGAGCTGGTAGATCATCATGCACAGGGGCTGGTAGATCAGCATGCACTGGAGCTGGTAGATCAGCATGCACAGAGCCTGGTAGATCAGCATGGACTGGGGCTGGTAGATCAGCATGCATTGGGGCTGGTAGATCAGCATGCACTGGGGCTGGTAGATCAGCATGCACAGGGCCTTTTTTATCATCATGCACTTGGGCTGGTAGATCAGCATGCACTGGGGCTGGTAGATCATCATGCACAGGGGCTGGTAGATCAGCATGCACTGGAGCTGGTAGATCAGCATGCACAGAGCCTGGTAGAGCAGCATGGAATGGGGCTGGTAGATCAGCATGCATTGGGGCTGGTAGATCAGCATGCACAGGGCTTGGTAGATCATCAAGCTCAGGGGCTGGTAAATCAGAATGCACTGGAGCTGGTAGATCAGCATGCACAGGGGCTGGTAGATCATCATGCACTGGGGCTGGTAGATCATCATGCACTGGGGCTGGTAGATCAGCATGCACTGGAGCTGGTAGATCAGCATGCACAGCGGCTGGTAGATCAGCAAGCTCTGGGGCTGGTAGATCATCATGCACTGGGGCTGGTAGATCATCATGCTCAGGTCTTGGTAGATCATCATGCACAGGGGCTGGTAGATCAGAATGCACTGGAGCTGGTAGATCAGCATGCACAAGGGCTGGTAGATCAGCATGCACTGGGGCTGGTAGATCATCATGCACTGGGGCTGGCAGATCAGCATGCACTGGAGCTGGTAGATCAGCATGCACAGGGGCTGGTAGTTCATCATGCACTGGGGCTGGTAGATCAGCATGCACTGGGGCGAGTAGATCATCATGCACTGGGGCTCACACACTGTGGCTGGTAGATCAGCATGCACTGGAACTGGTAGATCAGCATGCACTGGGGCTTGCAGATCAGCATGCACAGGGCCTGGTAGATCAGCATGCACTTGAGCTGGTAGATCAGCATGCACTGGAGCTGGTAGGTCCGCATGTACTGGGGCTGTTAGATCAGCAAGCTCTGGGGCTGGTAGATCATCATACACTGGGTCTGGTGGATCAGCATGCACTGGAGCTGGTAGATCATCATGCACAGGGGCTGGTAGATCAGCATGCACTGGAGCTGGTAGATCAGCATGCACAGAGCCTGGTAGATCAGCATGGACTGGGGCTGGTAGATCAGCATGCATTGGGGCTGGTAGATCAGCATGCACTGGGGCTGGTAGATCAGCATGCACTGGAGCTGGTAGATCAGCATGCACTGGAGCTGGTAGGTCCGCATGTACTGGGGCTGTTAGATCAGCAAGCTCTGGGGCTGGTAGATCATCATGCACTGGGTCTGGTAGATCAGCATGCACTGGAGCTGGTAGATCATCATGCACAGGGGCTGGTAGATCAGCATGCACTGGAGCTGGTAGATCAGCATGCACAGAGCCTGGTAGATCAGCATGGACTGGGGCTGGTAGATCAGCATGCATCGGGGCTGGTAGATCAGCATGCACTGGGGCTGGTAGATCAGCATGCACAGGGCCTTTTTTATCATCATGCACTTGGGTTGGTAGATCATCATGCACTGGGGCTGGTAGGTCATCATGCACTGGGGCTGGTAGATCAGCATGCACTGGAGCTGGTAGATCAGCATGCACAGCGGCTGGTAGATCAGCAATCTCTGGGGCTGGTAGATCATCATGCACTGGGGCTGGTAGATCAGCACGCACTGGAGCTGGTAGATCAGCATGTACAGGGCTGGTAAATCAGCATGCACTGGGGCTGGTAGATCATCATGCACTGGGGTTTGTAGATCAGCATGTAATGGGGCTGGTACATCATCATGCACTGGGGCTGGTAGATCTGCATGCACTGGGGCTGGTCAATCATCACGCACTGGGGCTGGTAGATCAGCATGCACTGGAGCTGGTAGATCATCATGCAGAGAGGCTGGTAGATCATCATGCACTGGGGCTGGTAGATCAGCATGCACTGGGGCTGGTAGATCAGCATGCACAGGGGCTGGTAGATCAGCATGCACTGGGGCTGGTAGATCAGCATGCACAGGGCCTGGTAGTTCATCATGCACTGTGGCTGGTAGATCATCATGCACTGGAGCTGGTAGCTCAGCATGCAGTGGAGCTGGAAGTTCAGCATGTACAGGGGCTGGTAGCTCAG
This sequence comes from Somniosus microcephalus, assembly GCF_052327205.1. NCBI lineage: Eukaryota > Metazoa > Chordata > Chondrichthyes > Squaliformes > Somniosidae > Somniosus > Somniosus microcephalus. The sequence continues at coordinate 12,721,422 of NC_141002.1, read as the reverse complement.
CATGCAATGGAGCTGGTAGATCAGCATGTACTGGGGCTGGTAGATCAGCATGCACTGGAGCTGGTAGATCATCATGCACTGGGACTGGTAGATCAGCATGCAGTGGAGCTGGTAGGTCCGCATGTACTGGGGCTGTTAGATCAGCAAGCTCTGGGGCTGGTAGATCATCATGCACTGGGTCTGGTAGATCAGCATGCACTGGAGCTGGTAGATCATCATGCACAGGGGCTGGTAGATCAGCATGCACTGGAGCTGGTAGATCAGCATGCACAGAGCCTGGTAGATCAGCATGGACTGGGGCTGGTAGATCAGCATGCATTGGGGCTGGTAGATCAGCATGCACTGGGGCTGGTAGGTCAGCATGCACAGGGCCTTTTTTTTATCATCATGCACTTGGGCTGGTAGATCAGCATGCACTGGGGCTGGTAGATCATCATGCACTGGGGCTGGTAGATCATCATGCACAGGGGCTGGTAGATCATCATGCATTGGAGCTGGTAGATCATCATGCACTGGGGCTGATAGACCTGCATGCACAGGGCCTGGTAGTTCATCATGCACTGTGGCTGGTAGATCATCATGCACTGGAGCTGGTAGCTCAGCATGCAGTGGAGCTGGAAGTTCAGCATGTACTGGGGCGGGTAGCTCAGCAAGCAATGGAGCTGGTAGATCAGCATGTACTGGGGCTGGTAGATCAGCATGCACTGGAGCTGGTAGATCAGCATGCACTGGGACTGGTAGATCAGCATGCACTGGAGCTGGTAGATCCGCATGGACTGGGGCTGTTAGATCAGCATGCACTGGAGCTGGTAGATCATCATGCACAGGGGCTGGTAGATCAGCATGCACTGGAGCTGGTAGATCAGCATGCACTGGAGCTGGTAGATCTTCATGCACAGGGCTTGGTAGATCATCATGCTCAGGGGCTGGTAAATCAGAATGCACTGGAGCTGGTAGATCAGCATGCACAGGGGCTGGTAGATCATCATGCATTGGGGCTGGTAGATCATCATGCACTGGGGCTGGTAGATCAGCACGCACTGGAGCTGGTAGATCAGCATGTACAGGGCTGCTAAATCAGCATGCACTGGGGCTGGTAGATCATCATGCACTGGGGTTTGTAGATCAGCATGTAATGGGGCTGGTACATCATCATGCACTGGGGCTGGTAGATCTGCATGCACTGGGGCTGGTCAATCATCACGCACTGGGGCTGGTAGATCAGCATGCACTGGAGCTGGTAGATCATCATGCACTGGGGTTGGTAGATCAGCATGCACAGGGCCTGGTAGATCAGCATGCACTGGGGCTGGTAGATCATCATGCAGAGAGGCTGGTAGATCATCATGCACTGGGGCTGGTAGATCAGCATGCACTGGGGCTGGTAGATCAGCATGCACAGGGGCTGGTAGATCAGCATGCACTGGGGCTGGTAGATCAGCATGCACAGGGCCTGGTTGATCATCATGCACTTGGGCTGGTAGATCAGCATGCACTGGGGCTGGTAGATCATCATGCACAGGGGCTGGTAGAGCATCATGCATTGGGGCTGGTAGCTCTGCATGCACTGGGGCTGGTAGATCATCATGCTCTGGGTCTGGTAGATCATCATGCACTGGAGCTGGTAGATCAGCATGCACGGGAGCTGGTAGATCAGCATGTACTGGGGCTGGTAGCTCAGCATGCACTGGAGCATCTAGATCAGCATGTACAGGGGCTGGTAGATCAGCATGTACTGGGGCTGGTAGATCATCATGCACTGGAGCTGGTAGATCATTATGCACTGGAGCTGGTAGATCAGCGTGTACTGCGGCTGGTAGCTCAGCATGCAGTGGAGCTGGTAGATCATCATGCACTGGGGCTGGTAGAACATCATGCTCAGGTCTTGGTAGATCATCATGCACAGGGGCTGGTAGATCAGAATGCACTGGAGCTGGTAGATCAGCATGCACAAGGGCTGGTAGATCAGCATGCACTGGGGCTGGTAGATCAGCATGCACTGGGGCTGGCAGATCAGCATGCACTGGAGCTGGTAGATCAGCATGCACAGGGGCTGGTAGGTCATCATGCACTGGGGCTGGTAGATCAGCATGCACTGGGGCGAGTAGATCATCATGCACTGGGGCTCACACACTGCGGCTGGTAGATCAGCATGCACTGGAACGGGTAGATCAGCATGCACTGGGGCTTGCAGATCAGCATGCACAGGGCCTGGTAGATCAGCATGCACTGGAGCGGGTAGATCAGCATGCACTGGAGCTGGTAGCTCCGCATGTACTGGGGCTGTTAGATCAGCAAGCTCTGGGGCTGGTAGATCATCATACACTGGGTCTGGTAGATCAGCATGCACTGGAGCTGGTAGATCATCATGCACAGGGGCTGGTAGATCAGCATGCACTGGAGCTGGTAGATCAGCATGCACAGAGCCTGGTAGATCAGCATGGACTGGGGCTGGTAGATCAGCATGCATTGGGGCTGGTAGATCAGCATGCACTGGGGCTGGTAGATCAGCATGCACAGGGCCTTTTTTATCATCATGCACTTGGGCTGGTAGATCAGCATGCACTGGGGCTGGTAGATCATCATGCACAGGGGCTGGTAGATCAGCATGCACTGGAGCTGGTAGATCAGCATGCACAGAGCCTGGTAGAGCAGCATGGAATGGGGCTGGTAGATCAGCATGCATTGGGGCTGGTAGATCAGCATGCACAGGGCTTGGTAGATCATCAAGCTCAGGGGCTGGTAAATCAGAATGCACTGGAGCTGGTAGATCAGCATGCACAGGGGCTGGTAGATCATCATGCACTGGGGCTGGTAGATCATCATGCACTGGGGCTGGTAGATCAGCATGCACTGGAGCTGGTAGATCAGCATGCACAGCGGCTGGTAGATCAGCAAGCTCTGGGGCTGGTAGATCATCATGCACTGGGGCTGGTAGATCATCATGCTCAGGTCTTGGTAGATCATCATGCACAGGGGCTGGTAGATCAGAATGCACTGGAGCTGGTAGATCAGCATGCACAAGGGCTGGTAGATCAGCATGCACTGGGGCTGGTAGATCATCATGCACTGGGGCTGGCAGATCAGCATGCACTGGAGCTGGTAGATCAGCATGCACAGGGGCTGGTAGTTCATCATGCACTGGGGCTGGTAGATCAGCATGCACTGGGGCGAGTAGATCATCATGCACTGGGGCTCACACACTGTGGCTGGTAGATCAGCATGCACTGGAACTGGTAGATCAGCATGCACTGGGGCTTGCAGATCAGCATGCACAGGGCCTGGTAGATCAGCATGCACTTGAGCTGGTAGATCAGCATGCACTGGAGCTGGTAGGTCCGCATGTACTGGGGCTGTTAGATCAGCAAGCTCTGGGGCTGGTAGATCATCATACACTGGGTCTGGTGGATCAGCATGCACTGGAGCTGGTAGATCATCATGCACAGGGGCTGGTAGATCAGCATGCACTGGAGCTGGTAGATCAGCATGCACAGAGCCTGGTAGATCAGCATGGACTGGGGCTGGTAGATCAGCATGCATTGGGGCTGGTAGATCAGCATGCACTGGGGCTGGTAGATCAGCATGCACTGGAGCTGGTAGATCAGCATGCACTGGAGCTGGTAGGTCCGCATGTACTGGGGCTGTTAGATCAGCAAGCTCTGGGGCTGGTAGATCATCATGCACTGGGTCTGGTAGATCAGCATGCACTGGAGCTGGTAGATCATCATGCACAGGGGCTGGTAGATCAGCATGCACTGGAGCTGGTAGATCAGCATGCACAGAGCCTGGTAGATCAGCATGGACTGGGGCTGGTAGATCAGCATGCATCGGGGCTGGTAGATCAGCATGCACTGGGGCTGGTAGATCAGCATGCACAGGGCCTTTTTTATCATCATGCACTTGGGTTGGTAGATCATCATGCACTGGGGCTGGTAGGTCATCATGCACTGGGGCTGGTAGATCATCATGCACAGGGGCTGGTAGATCATCATGCATTGGAGCTGGTAGATCATCATGCAATGGGGCTGGTAGACCTGCATGCACAGGGCCTGGTAGTTCATCATGCACCGTGGCTGGTAGATCATCATGCACTGGAGCTGGTAGCTCAGCATGCAGTGGAGCTGGAAGTTCAGCATGTACTGGGGCTGGTAGCTCAGCATGCAATGGAGCTGGTAGATCAGCATGTACTGGGGCTGGTAGATCAGTATGCACTGGAGCTGGTAGATCAGCATGCACTGGGACTGGTAGATCAGCATGCACTGGAGCTGGTAGATCCGCATGTACTGGGGCTGTTAGATCAGCATGCACTGGAGCTGGTAGATCATCATGCACAGGGGCTGGTAGATCAGCATGCACAGGGCTTGGTAGATCATCATGCTCAGGGGCTGGTAAATCAGAATGCACTGGAGCTGGTAGATCAGCATGCACAGGGGCTGGTAGATCATCATGCACTGGGGCTGGTAGATCATCATGCACTGGGGCTGGTAGATCAGCATGCACTGGAGCTGGTAGATCAGCATGCACAGCGGCTGGTAGATCAGCAAGCTCTGGGGCTGGTAGATCATCATGCACTGGGGCTGGTAGATCAGCACGCACTGGAGCTGGTAGATCAGCATGTACAGGGCTGGTAAATCAGCATGCACTGGGGCTGGTAGATCATCATGCACTGGGGTTTGTAGATCAGCATGTAATGGGGCTGGTACATCATCATGCACTGGGGCTGGTAGATCTGCATACACTGGGGCTGGTCAATCATCACGCACTTGGGCTGGTAGATCAGCATGCACTGGAGCTGGTAGATCATCATGCACTGGGGTTGGTAGATCAGCATGCACAGGGCCTGGTAGATCAGCATGCACTGGGGCTGGTAGATCATCATGCAGCGAGGCTGGTAGATCATCATGCACTGGGGCTGGTAGATCAGCATGCACTGGGGCTGGTAGATTAGCATGCACAGGGGCTGGTAGATCAGCATGCACTGGGGCTGGTAGATCAGCATGCACAGGGGCTGGTAGATCAGCATGCACTGGGGCTAGTAGATCATCATGCACTGGGGCTCACACACTGCGGCTGGTAGATCAGCATGCACTGGAACTGGTAGATCAGCATGCACTGGGGCTGGTAGATCATCATGCACTGGGGCTCACACACTGCGGCTGGTAGATCATCATGCACTGGAGCTGGTAGATCAGCATGCACTGGGGCTGGTAGATCATCATGCACTGGGGCTGGTAGATCAGCATGCACTGCGGCTGGTAGATCAGCATGCACAGGGCCTGGTAGATCAGCATGCACTGCGGCTGGTAGATCAGCATGCACTGGAGCTGGTAGATCAGCATGCACAGCGGCTGGTAGATCAGCAATCTCTGGGGCTGGTAGATCATCATGCACTGGGGCTGGTAGATCAGCACGCAATGGAGCTGGTAGATCAGCATGTACAGGGCTGGTAAATCAGCATGCACTGGGGCTGGTAGATCATCATGCACTGGGGTTTGTAGATCAGCATGTAATGGGGCTGGTACATCATCATGCACTGGGGCTGGTAGATCTGCATGCACTGGGGCTGGTCAATCATCACGCACTGGGGCTGGTAGATCAGCATGCACTGGAGCTGGTAGATCATCATGCACTGGGGTTGGTAGATCAGCATGCACAGGGCCTGGTAGATCAGCATGCACTGGGGCTGGTAGATCATCATGCAGAGAGGCTGGTAGATCATCATGCACTGGGGCTGGTAGATCAGCATGCACTGGGGCTGGTAGATCAGTATGCACAGGGGCTGGTAGATCAGAATGCACTGGGGCTGGTAGATCAGCATGCACAGGGCCTGGTTGATCATCATGCACTTGGGCTGGTAGATCAGCATGCACTGGGGCTGGTAGAGCATCATGCATTGGGGCTGGTAGCTCTGCATGCACTGGGGCTGGTAGATCATCATGCTCTGGGTCTGGTAGATCATCATGCACTGGAGCTGGTAGATCAGCATGCACGGGAGCTGGTAGATCAGCATGTACTGGGGCTGTTAGCTCAGCTTGCACTGGAGCATCTAGATCAGCATGTACAGGGGCTGGTAGCTCAGCATTCACTGGACCTGGTAGATCAGCATGTACTGGGGCTGGTAGATCATCATGCACTGGGGCTGGTAGATCATTATGCACTGGAGCTGGTAGATCAGCATGTACTGCGGCTGGTAGCTCAGCATGCAGTGGAGCTGGTAGATCATCATGCACTGGGGCTGGTAGATCATCATGCTCAGTTCTTGGTAGATCTTCATGCACAGGGGCTGGTAGATCAGAATGCACTGGAGCTGGTAGATCAGCATGCACAAGGGCTGGTAGATCATCATGCACTGGGGCTGGTAGATCATCATGCTCAGTTCTTGGTAGATCTTCATGCACAGGGGCTGGTAGATCAGAATGCACTGGAGCTGGTAGATCAGCATGCACAAGGGCTGGTAGATCAGCATGCACTGGGGCTGGCAGATCATCATGCACTGGGGCTGGCAGATCAGCATGCACTGGAGCTGGTAGATCAGCATGCACAGGGGCTGGTAGGTCTTCATGCACTGGGGCTGGTAGATCAGCATGCACTGGGGCGAGTAGATCATCATGCACTGGGGCTCACACACTGCGGCTGGTAGATCAGCATGCACTGGAACTGGTAGATCAGCATGCACTGGGGCTTGCAGATCAGCATGCACAGGGCCTGGTAGATCAGCATGCACTGGAGCTGGTAGATCAGCATGCACTGGGGCTGGTAGGTCCGCATGTACTGGGGCTGTTAGATCAGCAAGCTCTGGGGCTGGTAGATCATCATACACTGGGTCTGGTAGATCAGCATGCACTGGAGCTGGTAGATCAGCATGCACAGAGCCTGGTAGATCAGCATGGACTGGGGCTGGTAGATCAGCATGCATTGGGGCTGGTAGATCAGCATGCACTGGGGCTGGTAGATCAGCATGCACAGGGCCTTTTTTATCATCATACACTTGGGCTGGTAGATCAGCATGCACTGGGGCTGGTAGATCATCATGCACAGGGGCTGGTAGATCAGCATGCACTGGAGCTGGTAGATCAGCATGCACAGAGCCTGGTAGATCAGCATGGACTGGGGCTGGTAGATCAGCATGCATTGGGGCTGGTAGATCAGCATGCACTGGGGCTGGTAGATCAGCATGCACTGGAGCTGGTATATCAGCATGCACTGGAGCTGGTAGGTCCGCATGTACTGGGGCTGTTAGATCAGCAAGCTCTGGGGCTGGGAGATCATCATGCACTGGGTCTGGTAGATCAGCATGCACTGGAGCTGGTAGATCATCATGCACAGGGGCTGGTAGATCAGCATGCACTGGAGCTGGTAGATCAGCATGCACAGAGCCTGGTAGATCAGCATGGACTGGGGCTGGTAGATCAGCATGCATCGGGGCTGGTAGATCAGCATGCACTGGGGCTGGTAGATCAGCATGCACAGGGCCTTTTTTATCATCATGCACTTGGGCTGGTAGATCATCATGCACTGGGGCTGGTAGGTCATCATGCACTGGGGCTGGTAGATCATCATGCACAGGGGCTGGTAGATCATCATGCATTGGAGCTGGTAGATCATCATGCACTGGGGCTGGTAGACCTGCATGCACAGGGCCTGGTAGTTCATCATGCACCGTGGCTGGTAGATCATCATGCACTGGAGCTGGTAGCTCAGCATGCAGTGGAGCTGGAAGTTCAGCATGTACTGGGGCTGGTAGCTCAGCATGCAATGGAGGTGGTAGATCAGCATGTACTGGGGCTGGTAGATCAGTATGCACTGGAGCTGGTAGATCAGCATGCACTGGGACTGGTAGATCAGCATGCACTGGAGCTGGTAGATCAGCATGCACAGCGGCTGGTAGATCAGCAAGCTCTGGGGCTGGTAGATCATCATGCACTGGGGCTGGTAGATCAGCACGCACTGGAGCTGGTAGATCAGCATGTACAGGGCTGGTAAATCAGCATGCACTGGGGCTGGTAGATCATCATGCACTGGGGTTTGTAGATCAGCATGTAATGGGGCTGGTACATCATCATGCACTGGGGCTGGTAGATCTGCATACACTGGGGCTGGTCAATCATCACGCACTGGGGCTGGTAGATGAGCATGCACTGGAGCTGGTAGATCATCATGCACTGGGGTTGGTAGATCAGCATGCACAGGGCCTGGTAGATCAGCATGCACTGGGGCTGGTAGATCATCATGCAGCGAGGCTGGTAGATCATCATGCACTGGGGCTGGTAGATCAGCATGCACTGGGGCTGTTAGATTAGCATGCACAGGGGCTGGTAGATCAGCATGCACTGGAGCTGGTAGATCAGCATGCACAGAGCCTGGTAGATCAGCATGGACTGGGGCTGGTAGATCAGCATGCATTGGGGCTGGTAGATCAGCATGCACTGGGGCTGGTAGATCAGCATGCACTGGAGCTGGTATATCAGCATGCACTGGAGCTGGTAGGTCCGCATGTACTGGGGCTGTTAGATCAGCAAGCTCTGGGGCTGGGAGATCATCATGCACTGGGTCTGGTAGATCAGCATGCACTGGAGCTGGTAGATCATCATGCACAGGGGCTGGTAGATCAGCATGCACTGGAGCTGGTAGATCAGCATGCACAGAGCCTGGTAGATCAGCATGGACTGGGGCTGGTAGATCAGCATGCATCGGGGCTGGTAGATCAGCATGCACTGGGGCTGGTAGATCAGCATGCACAGGGCCTTTTTTATCATCATGCACTTGGGCTGGTAGATCATCATGCACTGGGGCTGGTAGGTCATCATGCACTGGGGCTGGTAGATCATCATGCACAGGGGCTGGTAGATCATCATGCATTGGAGCTGGTAGATCATCATGCACTGGGGCTGGTAGACCTGCATGCACAGGGCCTGGTAGTTCATCATGCACCGTGGCTGGTAGATCATCATGCACTGGAGCTGGTAGCTCAGCATGCAGTGGAGCTGGAAGTTCAGCATGTACTGGGGCTGGTAGCTCAGCATGCAATGGAGGTGGTAGATCAGCATGTACTGGGGCTGGTAGATCAGTATGCACTGGAGCTGGTAGATCAGCATGCACTGGGACTGGTAGATCAGCATGCACTGGAGCTGGTAGATCAGCATGCACAGCGGCTGGTAGATCAGCAAGCTCTGGGGCTGGTAGATCATCATGCACTGGGGCTGGTAGATCAGCACGCACTGGAGCTGGTAGATCAGCATGTACAGGGCTGGTAAATCAGCATGCACTGGGGCTGGTAGATCATCATGCACTGGGGTTTGTAGATCAGCATGTAATGGGGCTGGTACATCATCATGCACTGGGGCTGGTAGATCTGCATACACTGGGGCTGGTCAATCATCACGCACTGGGGCTGGTAGATGAGCATGCACTGGAGCTGGTAGATCATCATGCACTGGGGTTGGTAGATCAGCATGCACAGGGCCTGGTAGATCAGCATGCACTGGGGCTGGTAGATCATCATGCAGCGAGGCTGGTAGATCATCATGCACTGGGGCTGGTAGATCAGCATGCACTGGGGCTGTTAGATTAGCATGCACAGGGGCTGGTAGATTAGCATGCACTGGGGCTGGTAGATTAGCATGCACAGGGGCTGGTAGATCAGCATGCACTGGGGCTGGTAGATCAGCATGCACAGGGCCTGGTTGATCAGCATGCACTGGGGCTGGTAGATCATCATGCACAGGGGCTGGTAGATCATCATGCATTGGGGCTGGTAGATCTGCATGCACTGGGGCTGGTAGATCATCATGCTCTGGGTCTGGTAGATCATCATGCACTGGAGCTGGTAGATCAGCATGCACGGGAGCTGGTAGATCAGCATGTACTGGGGCTGGTAGCTCAGCATGCACTGGAGCTTCTAGATCAGCATGTACAGGTGCTGGTAGCTCAGCATTCACTGGACCTGGTAGATCAGCATGTACTGGGGCTGGTAGATCATCATGCACTGGGGCTGGTAGATCATTATGCACTGGAGCTGGTAGATCAGCATGTGCTGCGGCTGGTAGCTCAGCATGCGCTGGAGCTGGTAGATCATCATGCACTGGGGCTGGTAGATCATCATGCTCAGGTCTTGGTAGATCATCATGCACAGGGGCTGGTAGATCAGAATGCACTGGAGCTGGTAGATCAGCATGCACAAGGGCTGGTAGATCATCATGCACTGGGGCTGGTAGATCATCATGCACTGGGGCTGGTAGATCAGCATGCACTGGGGCTAGTAGATCATCATGCACTGGGGCTCACACACTGCGGCTGCTAGATCAGCATGCACTGGAACTGGTAGATCAGCATGCACTGGGGCTGGCAGATCAGCATGCACAGGGCCTGGTAGATCAGCATGCACTGGGGCTGGTAGATCATCATGTACTGGGGCTGGTAGATCATCATGCACTGGGACTGGTAGATCAGCATGCACTGGGGCTGGTAGATCAGCATGCACAAGTCCTGGTAGATCAGCATGCACTGGGGCTGGTAGATCATCATGCACAGGGGCTGGTAGATCATCATGCACTGGGGCTGGTAGATCAGCATGCACAGGGCCTGATTGATCATCATGCACAGGGGCTGGTAGCTCAGCATTCACTGGACCTGGTAGATCAGCATGTACTGGGGCTGGTAGATCATCATGCACTGGGGCTGGTAGATCATCATGCACTGGAGCTGGTAGATCAGCATGCACAGGTCCTGGTAGATCATCATGCACTGGGGCTGGTAGATCATCATGCACTGGAGCTTCTAGATCAGCATGTACAGGGGCTGGTAGCTTAGCATTCACTGGACCTGGTAGATCAGCATGTACTGGGGCTGGTAGATCATCATGCACTGGGGCTGGTAGATCATCATGCACTGGAGCTGGTAGATCAGCATACACTGGAGCTGGTAGATCAGCATGTACTGGGGCTGATAGCTCAGCATGCACTGGAGCTGGTAGATCATCATGCACTGGGGCTGGTAGATCATCATGCACTGGGGCTGGTAGATCAGCATGCACTGGGGCTGGTAGATGAGCATGCACAGAGCGTGGTAGATCAGCATGCAATGGGTATGGTAGATCATCATGCACAGGGGCTGGTAGATCTTCATGCACTGGGGCTGGTAGATCATCATTCAATGGGGCTGGTAGATCATCATGCACTGGGGGTGGTAGATCAGCATGCACTGGAGCTGGTACATCAGCATGCACTGGGGCTGGTAGATCAGCATGCACTGGAGCTGGTAGATCAGCATACACAGGGCTGGTAAATCAGCATGCACTAGGGCTGGTAGATCATCATGCACTGGGTCTGGTAGATCATCATGCACTGGGGCTGGTAGATCATCATGCACTGGGGCTGGTAGATCAGCATGCACTGGGGCTGGTAGATCATCATGCACTGGGGCTGGTAGATCAGCATGCACGGGGGCTGGTAGATCATCATGCACTGGGGCTGGTAGATCAGCATGCACTGGGGCTGGTAGATCAGCATGCACTGCGGCTGGTAGATCAGCATGCACAGGGCCTGGTAGATCAGCATGCACTGGGGCTGGTGGATCTTCATGCACAGAGGCTGGTAGATCATCATGCACTGGGGCTGGTAGATCAGCATGCACTGGAGCTGGTAGATCAGCATGTACTGGGGCTGTAGCTCAGCATGCACGGGGCTGGTAGATCATCATGCACTGGGGTTGGTAGATCAGCATGCACTGGGGCTGGTAGATCAGCATGCACAGGGACTGGTAAACATTTACTGCCTTTCCATCCTGTGTTGTTGTCTGTGATACGTAATAATAGAAGTATTTTATCGACCTGGTAGTTTGAATAGGAGCATTTTTGGAAAGCCATTGTTCCAGCGCTGTCTCTGACATTCCGCAATGCCAGAGTAGAAATGTCAGGCAGCCGACAATGAGTTATATCATGTTTCAATAAAATGTCAGACAAGCTACAATAACAATAAATAAAATAGTGCAGCCACGCCACTAGATGACAGGCTTGTGATAGATAATATTCCCAGTGTAGTGTCTATTTTTCAAAGCCTGTCAGAAATGCAGACTTCATGTTATGCATTATGAGGTGAACTGAGGCTCCTGTCTCCTGGCACCTACACAGCCTGGCGTCAGTAAAATGAGGCAGTTCTGGACTTGGGGTGCCTCTAGCGATCAAGGTCCAGTGACCTGCATCAACAGAACGGAGATGATCTGGCTTTTGCGCATTATCAGTCTGCAGCCACTGAACCTCACAAAGGGGATGGTGAGCTAATGTCGCTAGACCGCCCTCAATAAGCTACAGTCAGTGAATGCCACAGCAAAACTAAGAGGCTCCTCCTTCCATACAGTTTATACAACCTACAGCCAGCGGGCCTGTCCTGATTAGGGAGTACTGACTAATTGACCTAGGAAATGCATTTTCTTTAACCAAAACCATGTTTTTGATATGAACTCAAGTCTAGAACTTTAAGGGTTAATTCACAAAGATGCAGCATCCTCCTGGTTGTTTCTAACATAAGAAAAGACTGGAGCCACCTAAAGAGGGGTTTGGTAGATTCATGATCCTGTCGTTGAAATTGGCATTCCCATTTTCCGGGACTATAGGGTGGTTTGTTATCGTCTTTCTGCCCCGTGATGTCCAAAGATGTGCGGGTTAGGTTGATTGGCTATGGTAAATTGACCCTTAGTGTTAGGGGGATTAAATAGGTGGGGTTACAGGGATAGGGTGGGATATGTGTTGGGGTTACAGGGATCGGGTGGGATATGTGTCGGTGCAGGCTCAATGGGCCGAAATGGCCTCTATCTGCACTGTGGGGTTTCTGTGATTCTGTGATTCTGTGATCATTTCTGCACACCACCTGGCTCTTCATTCCTACAAAAATACCTCCAGCAGTGCTTCCTCCGATACTCTACCCTTCAAATAGCTTCTGGCTCACTCAACCTCCACACCTGTCTCCGAACCTGGCCATCAGTTCGTCGGCACTCTACAGCCCCCTGGACTCAACATAGAGTTCAGCAATTTCAGATCATAGCCTCGGCCTCTATCACATATATATATTTCCTCTTCTTTTTTTTAATCCACAATTCTTGTTTGGCCTTTTTTTTCTTCTTTTTTTCTTCCCTCCCACATGGCAGCTGTCCTTCACTCTGCCAGCGCAATTCACACCCCAGCTAGAGCCATCCTTTGGTCCTTAACCTGTCCCATTACCACCTCCTCTCGCCTTGAATATATCTTACTGTCTCTCAATGTCTCTTAATCTCTCCTGCTTTCTATCCTATCGCTGACCTTCCCTTTTGTTCTTTCATCCCCTCCCCCTTTTCCCAGCCCCTAAACTTGCTTTCCATTTCCTGCTTTTTTCCAGTTCGGGCGAAGGGTCATCGACCTGAAACGTTAACTCTGTTTCTCTCTCCACAGATGCTGCCCTGGCCTGCTGAGTTTTTCCAGCGTTTCCTGTCGTTATTTCGGATTTCCAACATCTGCAGTATTTTGCTACCATATCAGTTCATCGATGCTGCATGCTGACTCCACCCGACCTATGCCAACTTTACCCCACCACAGGACCTCGGACTTTAACTCCAGACTCACTCCTATTGTCTCTTCTCTATTCTCAACTTACTACCAGGATATATGTTATCCCAAATAAAAACAGACAATGCTGGAAATACTCAGCAGGTCGGGCAGCATCTGTGGAGTGTAAGGGTTTCGCAAAATTCCCCTGAAAACAAGAGAAACATTGGTCCACATCGTGGATGAAGATTTATGTGTTTTTGAATTGCCTCTGGGTCAGATCAATGTTTTGAAGCATGTTCAGAGCCACGAAAGACTGCTGGACTAGACTACAACAGAGTCACGGAAATTTGGGGAAGTATTCACACACATTGAGAAGGAACATCTTTTAAGGCTTGTGCTTTGGAGCCCGGTCAAACACAGAGGCTTACAGCTTGTAATGTGTTTGTGTGAAAGACCTGTCAATCAAACCAGGGAGGTCAGGAGTTGCCTACCTGACCCGAGGTTGATTATGGCTGGCTATGATTCAACAGCCAATCACAGTCCCTTTTTTGTGTACTGGTCAGACGGAGCGGCAGCAGAATGAAAGACCTGTCAATCAAACCAGGGAGGTCAGGAGTTGCCTACTTGACCCGAGGTCGATTATGGCTGGCTATGTTTAAACAAGCAATTCAGCAGCCAATCACAGTCCTTTTGTTTGTGGACTGGAACTTTAGGCGGGAATTTTTCCAGCCAGAGCGGCAGCAGCACAGGTATAAAGATAGCTACTGAGAAGCTATCGGGCTCTTCTCTTTTTACTTCGCTGGATCAGGTGAGCAGAGTGTTTTGACTCCTAAACAAGACAACCTAGCAAGGACTTTGGGGTGGTGATTTAAGGGAAATGCTAAGATTGTTTAAATAACATTGTAGCCATTGTATCCTTCGTTTTTGCCGTGTGTACCCCCTTGTTATATACTTTTGTTGCATTTACTATGTTCGTGTGGTATAGTTTATATTTGATTATGGTTCTTTAGTTTAATAAATTTTGACTTTGCTCATATCCAAACCAATCGTCCGCTTTAACGTCATTAATTGTAAGTCCTCCAGTCAGAACTGAAAGGTGGGGTAGCGATTCGGAACCGCTGTTAAATTGGTTTACAGTGCAGCAGGCAAAAGGGCTGCTGGCCAGGTATGTTACCATAAACCAGGTAATAGATGCCCCCCCTACAGGAGAGAGAAACAGAGTCAACGTTTCAGGTCGAGAGGTAGAGAGCAATGTTAGAGGGAACGTTGCTCTCTATCTCTTTCCTCCTTTAAGACCTGCCTCTTTGACCAAGTTTTTGGTCAGCTGCCCTATTATCCCCTTGCGCGGCCCGGTGTCTACATGTGTTTGATTGCGCTCCTGTGAAGCGCCTTGGGACGTTTTACTACCTAACGGTGCTCTATAAATGCAAGTTGTTGATGTTGAGTGCAGCAATAGCACTCTGCGTTAGCTGCTAAGTATAAACGACCTGATCTGCGGAATCTGCCAGTGGACCGAGCGCCTCTTGTTCCCCGAGCTAAATCCAAGGAGCCAGTCTTGACCACTTGCTCTGCTTCTGCTATCGTTTTTGCATCACAGAGCTCAGCAAAGTCTACGGAGAATGACACCCGAATCATAAATCTAACTGGGGAAACACGGACACGGTGCTCCCAAGACTGGAACAAATAAACCTTGCTTAAATAAGCACCTTTAGAGGATTAAAGGCTCGAATAAATTGTCATCTTTTAATCAGTGGGAATTATGCAACTTTTGCAGTGGTTAGACAGTGAGGGCATGATGAGATGTGAAATAGTCTTGTTTAGATGAACCGTCAAGATTTAGTATTCTGCAAAGGTGTCAGAGGGAACAATGAATCTACTGATTAAGTGTTCACTGTGTTTATGCACTGTAAATGAAAATGACCTATATTTTATTTAAACACAACAGCCTCTCACAGAAACAAGAAGGGAATTCTGTTTTGTGCCTTTTAACACAAGGTGTAGTTTCTTCCATTACTGTACTATTGCTTTGATTCAAGTGAAGGATTCCGGCTCCCCCGATGGGGGATTAAATTTGGTTAAAGCAAACAGACTAAAGATTTCATGTTGAAGCAGCACATTGTGCTGAGCTCGCTGATCTCAGCCAGGGCAGCGGTTGGATCATTACAATGGGTCTCAGTAGCTGGGAGGAATCAAAAAAAAGAATCAGTCGGGGCTCCCACCCCTGAATGCTATTCCGTGAATCCCAGCTGTGCATTCGGATGGAGACTGAGGACAGGATTGGACTCGCTTGTGATGAGCCCACAGCCAATTAGCCTGCCAATACTCAAGGCAATTTCCTTTTAGCAAATAGGCAATACATAAAAGGGAATGCTGTTTGGTTTTGCCTTTTTTTAATTAATCAGGAATGCATAATTTTACTCCACGCACTTTCTGCAAGCTCGTGTGTACTAAACTGATACTTATTTCATTAAATATATTCAAGAAGGAGTTAGATATATTTCTTAAGGCTAAAGGGATCAAGGGATATGGGGAGAAGGCAGGGACAGGGTACTGAGTTTGGATGATCAGCCATGATCTCATTGAATGGCGGAGCAGGCTCGAAGGGCCGAATGGCCTACTCCTGCTCCTATCTTCTATGTTTCTATGATACACAATTTACTGGTGAATTAGAATGAACCTTGGAGTGATGACTCTCAAGTAGCTAAACAGCCATGTATCTGGTATAAATGGCAGGAGTTTATCATTTCTGACTGAAATGGAGGCAGAGTGTAGATATTGCATTTATGCCACACCTTTCACAACCTCAGGATGACCCAAAGTGCTTTCCAGCCAGTTAAGTACTTTTGAAGTGTAGTCACTGCTGTAATGTAGGAAACACAGCAGCCAAGGTCCCACAGCCAACAATGTGATAATGACCAAAAGAGATAAATGTTTGCCAGGGCACTTGGGAGAACTCCACTGCTCTTCTTTCAGTAGTGGCCATCCACTTGAGAGAAAAGACAGGGCCTCAATTTAATGTCTCATCTAAAAGATCTCTGACAGTGCAGCCTAGATTTTTGCAGTAATGTCCCTGGAGTGAGGCTTGAGCCTATAACTTTCTGATTCAGAGGCAGAGAGAGCTACCACTGATCCACAGCTGACTCACCGTGTCATCAAAGGCATACATCCAGATTCAATGATGATCTGCAGTAGATCTTAGATCTTAGATGCCCCGAGGACACGGCAAAGTGCCCTCAAGGGGTGAAAGGGCAACCCACCAATAAACCGAGGACAAAACAGACATGGGAGTGCAGCACCCTAGCCGAGAATGGGACTTGCGTACTTGAAAAAGCTGGAAGAATATCAGCAAAAACAATTCCCTTCACCTGAAAACAAATGCCATGATGAGAATTGAGGAGGACGACAAATAAACAATTATATGGAAGCTGGCATGCATGCAGCAAGCCATTTATGTCAATCTAAGCTCTCAGATGTGTTTGCTTGAGCAGCTCAGCACACTTCACCCAAATTGACCCAATAATCTATTGAAATTGAAACATAAAGTGAAGTAATGAAAATGATTAAGAACTGGTAGAGCAAACCAAAAAGGATAACCTAGAAAGATGAGGAAAATTGAAGGCCACCATTGTGCAGACGTGCGGTTGACAACTTTAATGCATTCAGTCAGCCCTCAAACCATCTATATGAAGGTACTTTATACTCAGGTAAGCCATACAACTGCACTACTGTCTAAGATGCACAGTACAATATAGCTATTCATATAATACATATTTTCTTGGAGAAAAGGGTTGTTTACAACAAAAGGCACAGAAGATTGAAGGGTGATCGAGGGGTTTAAAATGTTAAAAGGATTCGATAAGGTAGATACAGAGAAACTATTTCCTCTGGTGGAGGAATCAGGAATTAGGGGACATAACCTTTCAATTAGAGCGAGGCCATTTAAAAGGGAAACCAGAAAGCACTGTCGCACACAAAGGGTAGTAGAAATTTGGAATTCTCTCTCCTCCAAAGGCTGTAGATGCTGGGGGTCAATTGGAGCTTTCAAAACTGAGATAACAAGGTTTTTGTTAGGTGAGGGTATCAAGGGATATGGCGCAAAGGTGGGTGAATGGAGTTGAGGTACAGATCAGCCATGATCTCATTGAAGGGTCGAGCATGCTCGAGGGGCTGAATGGCCTCCTCTTGTTCCTATATTCCTGGAGGCCAGCTGACTAGTGGGACACAACACTTGGAACAGAGGAACACCCTGCTGGTTCGCACAATTATAATTGCATGGTTTATCTGTGCAAATGTGGTTCAGCAGGTGGAAAGCCACGACATGTACCAAACATACAGGTAAGCTACAATCCAAGAACGGCCAGCTGATTCCACTCAGCAACAAGCCTCATAAAAGCACATCATGAATTGAAGTAGGTACCAGCCCAGGGACACACATTTTGCCAATTGATAGAATCATAGAGTAATACAGCACAGAAGGAGGCCATTCGGGCCATCATGCCTGTGCCGGCTCTTTGAAAGAGCTATCCAATTAGTCCCACTCCCCCGCTCTTTCCCCATAGCTCTGGAAATATTTCTCCTTCAAGTATTTATCCTATTCCCTTTTGAATGTTACTATTGAAAATGCTTCCACCGCCCTTTCAGGCAGTGCATTCCAGATCATAGCAACTTGCTGCATTTAAAAAATTCTCCTCATTTCCCCTCTGCTTCCTTTGCCAATTAACTTAAATTTGTGTACTTTGGTTTCTCACTCTTCTGCCATTGGAAACAGTTTCTCTTTATTTACTCTATCAAAGCCCTTCATGATTTTGAACACCTCTATTAAATCTTCCCATAACTTTCGCTGCTCTAAAGAGAACAACCCCAGTTTCCCCAGATTCTCCACATAACTGAAGTCCCCTCATCCCTGGTACCAGTCTGGTGAATCTCCTCCGCACCCTCTCCAAGACCTTGACATCCTTCCTAAAGTGGACACAATACTCCAGCTGTGGCTAACCAGTGATTTCTAAAGGTTTGGCATAACTTCCTTGCATTTTTACTCTGCCTCTGTTTAGAAAGCCAAGGATCCCATGTTTTTTTTTAACAGCCTTCTCAACTTGTCCTGCCACCTTCAAAGACTTGTGTACCGACACCCCCAGGTCTCTCTGTTCCTGCACCCCATTTAAAATTGTACCATTTAGTTTATATTGCTCATTTCACCAGTCTGTCTGTCTATGTCCTCCTATCACAGAAATCACAGAAACCCCCACAGTGCAGATAGAGGCCATTTCGGCCCATCGAGCCTGCACCGACACATATCCCACCCGATCCCCGTAACCCCTACACCAACACATATCCCACCCTATTCTCGTAACCCCACGTATTTAATCCCCCTAATACTAAGGGTAAATTTATCATAGCCAATCAACCTAACCCGCACATTTTTGGACTGTGGGAGGAAACCGGAGCACCCGGAGGAAACCCACGCAAACACGGGGAGAATGTGCAAACAGACTAAAGTCTGTTACTATTCTCATCATTGTTGACTACATTTCCGAGTTTTGTACCCGCTGCAAACCTTGAAATTCTGCCCTGTATACCGAAGTTCAGGTAATTAATATATATCAAAATACTGACCCCTGAACACCACTGTATACTTCCCTCCAGTCTGAAAAACAGCCGTTCACCACTACTCTCTGCTTTCTGTTCTTTAGATAATTTCATATCTACACGGCCACTGCCTTTTTAATCCCATGGACTTCAATTTTGCTAACAAACACCTTTTGAAAGTCCCTATACACAACATCACATACATCGCATTACCCTCATCAACCCTCACCCCTCTCCGTTACATCATCAAAGAACGCAAGCAAGTTAGTCAAACACGATTTGCATTTAACAAATTTGTTTTTCCAAGCGATTTTGTCTCAGATTATTGTCTCTAAAGGTTCCCCCACCACCGGCATTAGGCTGACTGGCGTGTAGTTGGCAGTTTTATCCCTCTCCCCTTTTAGAACAGGAAGCACAGGGTAAGTCACTTTTTATGGCCACTGCATAGCATAGTGCCTGTGGAGCCTCTTCACAATTCAGATCTTAAAGGGCCTGCAATAAAATGGCCTATACTTCAGGAGCACAAATGGGTGCCCAGCATGTACTTGCCTCCATGCAGAGCATGATGCAGGCTAGGTTTTATACAATTGCCAATGGTTCGCTGGTCGGCAGATTGTCAATTGCAAGAGACACCTTAGGCACAATAGCGGGAATCATGATTGGAGTACCTTTCAGAAATGCTCCATCAATGTTGTTAGCCTTGAGCTCCATACTCAACGATGCAATAATGGCTAGTTTCACTATGCTTCAAAACAGATTCCAGAGAAGCACGTGTGAGGGATAGAGACATTGTGGCAGTGCAATAGTCTTACTGAAGATCATTGGCCGACATTGGGAATCAGCCTCCAGTAGTGGTATGAAGGGAGAAGCAGAGGAACAGGCAGGTGACTTTCAAATCACCACCAGTCCCTTGTCTGTGCCTGCCTCTGGACAAGTTCTAAGATTCTAAGATTAGGATGTTACCTGGGCTGGAGCGCTTCAGCTATGAAGAGAGACTGGACAGGCTGGGGTTGTTTTCCTTGGAGCAGAGAAGGCTGAGGGGGGACCTGATTGAGGTGTACAAAATTATGAGGGGCATAGATAGGGTAGATAGAAAGGAACTTTTCCCCTTAGTAGAGGGGTCAATAGCCAGGGGGCATAGTTTCAAGGTAAGGGGCAGGAGGTTTAGAGGGGATTTGAGGAAAAACTTTTTCACCCAGAGGGTGGCTGGAATCTGGAACTCACTGCCTGAAAGGGTGGTAGAGGCAGGAACCCTCACAACATTCAAGAAGCATTTAGACGTGCACTTGAGACGCCATAGCGTACAAGGCTACGGACCAAGTGCTGGAAAATGGGATTAGAATAGACAGGGCTTGATGGCCGGCGCGGACACGATGGGCCGAAGGGCCTCTTTCTGTGCTGTATAAGGGCGCTATAACTCCAGCCACATGTCCACCAGATCCATAATAGAGCAAACCATGGGGCTCGATTTTGCCAGGCCTGAGGAGGCGAGATTGGAGGCGTGCGAGTTGTTAAAATTGCCAAAACTGGCAGGCGGGCCTGATCCCGCCTCCAAGCAACTTTCCCACATGCAAGTTTTCTGACCCCGTTTCCATCCCGCCTCCAAGAGGGATAGGCCCTTAAGGCCCTTAACATCCACTTAATTGCCTCTATAAGCCCATTTTGAGAGGCCTTTCCAATTTTAAACCCTTTTCCCATGTGCTGCACGCCTCCTCTGGAACACGCCATTGAATCCTGGCGGCTTCACACGTGGATTGCTTACTAACAGCCGTAGCTCCACCATTAAAAAGGAGTTTTCACCAATCATCATTTGCATGTGGCAGGACTTTGTTGTCTCATGTCTGGGGGAACTTTTAGCAGGCATACTCATTGTTCTGGAAGTTTGGAGCCTAACATCTGTGGTGTATGCAACCTGTTCCACCTTAAGAGAACTTAAGCCTGTTC
Organism: Somniosus microcephalus; assembly: GCF_052327205.1. Lineage (NCBI taxonomy): Eukaryota > Metazoa > Chordata > Chondrichthyes > Squaliformes > Somniosidae > Somniosus > Somniosus microcephalus. Next base: position 12,700,376 of record NC_141002.1, on the reverse strand, counting down.
CACCTTAAGAGATGTACTACTTTCTCTGGCTGCTGTATACGTAATACCGGTGGTGACCACCGGTATATAAGTACTGTGCAGTGATATTGTATTTAGTATAGTCCTGACCTCCAACTAGTAAAGACCTGTTGAACTTTATTCTTGTAGTCTGTGTCAGTAATTAATCTTAATACAACTGGAACACACAGACTTAACAGTGGCGACGAGTCCGATTCTTACCCTGCGGCAGTTTATATCCACGGCGGCTTCGTCCACAGAACGGGCGTCGAAGAGAGGCATCCACCCTCATCACCCTGCTGGAAGACACGTCGCGCGGCAGGCATCGAGAACCCGGAGTGCAGAAGACATCCTGAACTCGAAGCCTCCATCAGCGGCAGTCAGCTATCTTCTTTCTACCTCGGTGGTGGGTAAGCCGGTCAGCGACGCGAGCAGAAAGTCGGCCGCGTTGGCTGTACAGACGGGGGGAGGAAGACGGAGGAATAAGGGCGGTGAGATCGATCGCGACCGGAGATAAGGGCCGGGCCGAATTCGGGCCGAAAGGCGCAGCGCGGGGACATCGATCGCGGCTGGTGATAAGGGCCGGGCCGCTTTCGGGCCAAAAAGGCGCAGCGTCTGGGGCGACTGAAGGCGCGAGAGCCGCGGTGAAGGCGAACGCAGCCGGTGCTAATAACCGGGCTGCAAGAAGGGCTGCGAGGCGCGACATCAGGGAAGCGCAAATGCCCGAGGGAGCCGCGGTGAAGCGGAGACAGCGTCGGGGGAGTTACTAACCGCTGGGAAAGGGGAGCAGCAGCGGCACGCCAAATGCCATTGCAGCCAGTGGGTGAAGACCGCCAAGCGTGGGGAAACCGCCATTTTGTAGGCGGAGGACGAAGACGAGCGGGAAGCCGCCATCTTGGGATAAAATAAATTGCAACGATGCCTAAACATGGGAACATTGATACCTTTGATAGCGACATCGAGGATTGGGCCATGTATGTAGAACGCATACAAAATTATTGTAAAGCAAATAAAATCCCAGATGCAGAGAAAGCACTAACTTTATTGAACTTAATGGGTGCAAAGACATACGGGCAATTGAAACACCTTTTATCACCAGATGAACCGGCGGATAAGACGTTCGAGGAGATTGTTACTGTCCTGAAAAATCATCTAAACCCCATGCCGCTGATGCTAGCGGAACGATTTAAATTTTACAGCAGAAGGCAGCTGAAGGATGAAAGCAATGCTGAATATTTAATGGAATTGCGTAAGCTAGCAAAGTACTGTCAGTTTGGAACGGGACTGACAGAAGCGCTAAGAGATAAATTTGTGTGTGGATTATTAAAAGAAGATACACAAAAGCGATTGCTCGAGGAGAATGAGCTGACGCTTGAGAAGGCGGTCACTATGGCAGCAGCACACGAAGCCGCAGCGAGAGGCATGGCAGTAATGCAGCTACGGTCACCGGAACTCAGTACAAATAAATTGGGTTTGAGTACTGTAAAATGTTATCGTTGTGGAAAGACAACACACGATCAGAACCAGTGTTGGTTTAAAAACCAAGAATGCAGAACGTGTGGCAGGCTTGGCCACATAGCTAAAGTATGCCGGTCAGGAAAGAAGACCAGCAACAAAAAGTCACCGCAAGGAAAATACATAAAGGTGCACAAGGTGACAAAGACCAGTTCGAACGAACAGAAGTCAGATTCAGACGCAAGCAGTAATGAACTGGGTAGCTTAAGAGTACACAACGTTGGTAAGGATGCAGATCTCCAGACAATTTGGGTCACTCTTCAGATAGCAGGAGTCCAAGTAAAGATGGAATTGGACACTGGATCGGCATTGACGGTCATGAATAAGAAAGATTACAAAAGGTTATTCCAACATATTCCCCTACGGGATACGGAGATTATATTGAAAACATACACGGGGCAAAGAGTGTACCCCATCGGAAAGATAGAGGTAAAAGTGGTCCACAAGGGTGAAGAAAGCCAAGTAATGGACTTATATGTGCTACCTGAAGGAGGTCCACCACTACTGGGACGGGAGTGGATTAGGAAAATGAATATGGACTGGCACTCCTTAAAAGCACTAACGGTAGATTCCGGGGAAACAGATGTCAAACCTAAACGATTGTCCAAAATATTGGATGATGCTAAAGAGGTGTTCCAGCAAGGACTGGGAACACTGAAAGGAATTACGGCAAACATCAAGATTGATGAACATGCACAACCAAAATTTTTCAAAGCCAGACCGGTACCCTATGCAATACGACCTACTGTAGAAGCGGAACTGGAAGCGCTAGAACGTTCAGGTGTACTGTCTAAGGTAGATTGGAGTGAGTGGGCTACGCCCATTGTTCCCGTTATGAAACGTCCTTCGAGCAACAAGCCAGGAGAACCAGGGAAGGTTCGCATCTGTGGAGATTTCAAGGTCACCGTTAATCCGGTGCTTCACACGGTGCAGTATCCGCTTCCGCGGATTGAGGATATTTTTGCTTCGTTGTCTGGCGGGAAACACTTCACCAAGATAGACCTGGTGCAGGCGTACTTGCAGATGGAGGTTGAAGAAGAGTCACGCCAGTACCTCACGATCAACACGCATAGAGGTTTGTACCGGTATAATAGGCTGGTTTTTGGAGTGGCATCGGCTCCGGCAATTGGGCAGAGGGCCATGGAGCAGGTATTACAGGGAATTCCAGGTGCACAATGTTACCTGGACGATATTCTGATTACAGGTGATGGTAATGAAGAACACCTCGCAAACTTGGAACTGGTGCTCAACAGACTGAAAGAGTATGGACTTAGAGTTAATCGGCAGAAATGTGAGTTCTTTCAGAAGCGGATCTCGTACTGTGGTCATGTCATTGACCGGGAGGGGCTTCATAAGTCTCCTGACAAGATAGAGGCAGTTGTAGAGGCTCCTGCTCCAGATAATGTCTCTCAGTTGAGGTCGTTTCCGGGATTACCATAAGTTTCTACCGAATCTATCCACGGTACTGCACCCGCTAAACGCTCTTTTACAGAAGGGGCTACCATGGGAATGGAGCGAAAACTGTAAGAAGGCATTTTGCAAAAGCAAAGAATTGATCACCTCAGAGGAAGTGTTGGCTCACTTCAACCCGACACTGCCTATTCGGTTGGCTTGTGATGCTTCTCCATATGGTATTGGGGCAGTACTCTCACACAAGTTGCCAAATGGCACGGAAAGGCCAGTCGCGTTTGCATCCAGATCATTGACCTCCGCTGAGCGCAACTATGCGCAGATCGATAGGGAGGCTCTCAGCCTTGTATGGGGAGTGAAGAAGTTTAATCATTACCTGCAGGGCCAAAAATTCACACTTCTGACAGACCATCAGCCGTTGGTATCCATTTTTAACCCTAAGAAGGGTGTTTCGGTGATGACAGCAGAGCGACTCCAGAGATGGTCCCTTTTCCTAGGGGCACATCAATATCAAATAGAATTCAAAGGTACAAAGCAGCATGGCAATGCTGATGGGCTGTCGCGCCTGCCACTACCTGAAGCAGAAGAGACGACGAAAGTTGACCCTGTTGAGTTATTTCATTCGACCATCATCGAGTGTTTACCAGTCACCAATGCAAGTATTGAAAGAGAAACCAGGAACGACCCGACACTGTCCCGAGTTTACGAGGTGACAGTGAAAGGATGGCCAACACATGGTGATCCTCTGTTACCGGCATTCTCGGCAAGGCGAGACCAGCTGTCCGTCTGCCATGGTACTTTGATGTACGGGACAAGAGTGATTATTCCTCCCAAGTTACGGGAAAGAGTTCTAAAGGAACTGCATGAAGGTCATCTGGGGGGAGTTAAGATGAAAATCTTGCTAGGGCTTATGTATGGTGGCCGGGCATTGACCAACAGATAGAGGAGTTGACAAAAAGCTGCGCTGGGTGCCAAAAAGTGCAAAATGCACTTCCGATCGCACCGCTACACCCATGGGAATGGCCTTCAGCCCCATGGCAATGCGTACATATTGACTTTGCTGGTCCATTCATGGACTCCATGTTCCTAATTGCGGTGGACGCACATTCCAAATGGCCAGAAGTGATCAAGATGAATACCATTACTTCAGAAAAGACAATTGCGGTGTTAAGAACAATATTCGCAAGGAACGGATTGCCAGAATAGATCTGTTCGGACAACGGACCACAGTTCGTGTCGGAAGAATTCCAAAAATTCTTAAAGAAGAATGGGGTGAAACATTATACCTCTGCCCCATATCATCCGGCGACAAACGGGTTGGCCGAGAGATTTGTCCAAACATTCAAAAAGGCAATAAAGGCCATGAACGATGATCAGATTCCGTTACAACACAAGGTGGACAATTTCCTAATGGCATATCGAAACGCCGCTCATGCAGTGACTAACCAAAGTCCTGCCATGATGTTTTATAACAGGAGGTTGCAGTCCAGGTTGGACTTGTTAAAACCAAATGTGCGGAGGGAAGTGGAAAACAGACAGTTCCGGCATATTAATAACAAGTCCACTCGAAGTTTCGACGTAGGACAACCAGTGTTGGCAAGGGGCTATGGAAACGAAAAATGGCAGTCCGGAACAATTCGGGCCAGACAAGGGCCTCTGATGTACACAGTAGATATTGGTAACAATGTGATAAGGCATCATGCGGATCAACTGGTAGAATCAAGAGCAAGGGTCGAACCCATGGTTGCGACAGAGACAACTGTGGAAGACGTTAATGAACCTGAAGCATCTACCTCGGCAGGGACTGTACCTGATGATGACGTCCAATACATAGGAAACCAACAAGAAGAGTCACCTCAGCAACAAGAATCAGAGACCACTGAAAGGCGTTATCCAAACCGAATCAGAAGGCCTCCTGAGAGACTGAACCTTTGAACTGTTTATACCTGAAGTTATATATGTATATATGTTATTATGTTATGTTAAATGGGGATATGACTGTTAAGCTAAAAAAGGAGGATTGTGGTGTATGTAACCTGTTCCACCTTAAGAGAACTTAAGCCTGTTCCACCTTAAGAGATGTACTACTTTCTCTGGCTGCTGTATACGTAATACCGGTGGTGACCACCGGTATATAAGTACTGTGTAGTGATATTGTATTTAGTATAGTCCTGACCTCCAACTAGTAAAGACCTGTTGAACTTTATTCTTGTAGTCTGTGTCAGTAATTAATCTTAATACAACTGGAACACACAGACTTAACAACATCCATCTCCAGTGTGACCTCCTGGGAAACCGTACTCCCCACCTTGATTGAGCGCTTCCTCAAATGAGGTATTTACCAGAAGAATGGGAACCATTTATTTCCTTTCCTCCTGGACATCAGATTCAGACGGGGACCAGCCGCAGCAGCAGCAGAACGCTGACCAACAGCAGCACCAATTGCAGGAGCAACAGCAGGAGCTCCAAACTGCTGCTCACCAACCTGAAGCTGCACAGGCCAGAAGGCGCCAGCGCATGGAAGCACATCGGCGCAGGAGATACCCCCCAAAAAGGGTCTACAGACAGAGGATCAGCTATCTCAACAAGACTGAGCAGCAGTGTCAAAGGAGGCTCAGACTTTCGCGAGTGGTAGTGGGTGACATCTGCGCAATGCTGCAGCAAGACCTGGAGCCCAGAAGAGCAGGTGGACACCCCTTACCAGTGGCCATCAAAGTCACCACCGCACTCAACTTTTTTGCTTCAGGCTCATTCCAGGGATCAGCAGCAGACATCAGCGGTGTCTCCCAGGCAGACGCACACACAGGTAACCGATGCCCTTTTTGCCATCGCGCACAATCACATCAATTTCTCCAAGGATCAAGCAAGTGTAACTGCGCGTGCGGTTGGGTTTGACAATCTGGCAGGCTTTCCAAGGGTGCAGGGCATCGTTGACTGCACACATGTGGCCCTAAAGGCACCCCATCACAATCCAGCTATTTTTGTCAACCGCAAGTACCCTGGCAGTTGCCATGACTCCTTCATCCTGCACCAGTCTAGTGTGCCTCCGCTCTTCAGTCCGCCAGACCAAATTTGTGGATGACTACTTGGAGACAAGGGCTATCCCCTGAAGATGTGGCTAATGACGCCGTTGAGGAGGCCAGCCAACGAAGCAGAGGAGCGCTATAACTCCAGCCACATGTCCACCAGATCCATAATAGAGCAAATCATTGGCTTGCTGAAGATGTGCTTCAAATGCCTTGATAGATCAGGTGGAGCCCTACAGTACTCAGCAACCAGGGTCTCCAGAATGGTCGTGGTTTGCTGTGCTCTTCACAACATGGCACAGCATCGTAGCTTGCAGATGCCTGAGGAACAAATGGCTCATCACATAGCCTCCTCAGATGAGGAGAAGGAGGAGGAGGAGAGCGACAATGAATAGCTTGCAGAGGCGCATCAACCAGTGGCAGCAGCATGCGAGCACATTGCTGCCCGGGATGCAAGGCATGCACTCATCTTGGCCAGCTTTGCTTAGCCTGCACAATCATACACTTTTGCTTTGCACCTTCTTATCAGACCCTCGACAATGGCCAAGAACCTGTGGATTCCTATCATTATGACCACCATACTGACAATTGCAAGTAATCCTAAGCCCTCAATGTGGAAGTCCCATTAGCGACATGACACACGCCACAACTGCAACAGTTTGCCATCAGAATTTTTAATGGCAATAACCAACTGATGGCATTTCAAAATTAAAAATAATATTACACCCAAATGACTACCCTTATGACTACTTGTGCAGTATCTTCCTCTTACGCATGCTCCTACGTGGTGCTTCCCCTGTGGCTTCAGCAGATGTGGAGGCCCCTTGCTCACTTTCCTGCTGCTCCTGTCTCTCGACACCTTTGGCGGGAGTCCTCTGGGGTTGAGAACCTGTGAGGGCTCGGCAACAGTCTGCTGCTCCTGTGGCTGTGCAGGGATTGAGACGCCGATCTCAGTTGAGTGGGGACTCTGGTGGTGCTCTGACCGAGGGCTTTGCAGTGGCATGGTCGTGTGAGCACTTGGAGAGGAGCCCCCACTTCCTTGCTGTCTGCCATCAACATCCCTCTCATGGATCAGCCCCACTTCAGAGCTAGCAAGTTGGTTGACAGCACCTTGTTGCACTTCAGGGGGGCCATGAGGACCCGTTTCTGTACTGGAAGTCCTACTCCTGAGGACTTGCATGAATGTCTGGTTTGTATGCTCAATAGCTGATCATCGCTCCTCAAGAGATGTCAGTCTATTGTGAACAATGACCATGTTTTCACGACTAAGCTCCTCCATGGCTGTAGCCATCCTCTATTCTATGGTAGCCATCCTTTCCACGGAGGTTGCCATCCTTTCCGCGGTGATGCGTTCATGTGCCAACAATGGTTGAGGATACCCTCCACCGTGTTGTGTGGCACTACCACCGTACTAAATGGGACAGATTTCGAACAGATCTGGCAACTCAAAACTGGGCATCCATGAGGCGCTGTGGGCCATCAGCAGCAGCAGAATTGTATTCAACCACAATCTGTAACCTCATGGCCCAGCATATCCCTCACTCTACCATTACCATCAAGCCGGGAGATCAACCCTGGTTTAACCAAGAGTGCAGGAGAGCATGCCGGGAACAGCACCAGGCATACCGAAAAATGAGGTGTCAACCTGGTGAGGCTACAACAGAGGACTACTTGCATGCCAAACAACGGAAGCAACATGCGATAGACAGAGCTAAGCGATCTCACAACCATCGGATCAAATCAAAGCTCTGCAGTCCTGCCACATCCAGTCGTGAGTGGTGGTGGACAATTAAACAGTTAACAGGAGGAGGAGGCTCCAAAAATATCCCCATCCTCAGTGATGGTGAAGCCCAGCACATGAGTGCAAAAGACAAGGCTGAAGCATTTGCAACTATCTTCAGCCAGAAGTGCCGAGTGGATGATCTATCTCGGCCTCCTCCTGAGGTCCCCAGCATCACAGATGCCAGTCTTCAGCCCATTCAATTCACTCCATGTGATGTCAAGAAACGGCTGAAGACACTGGATACTGCAAAGGCTATGGGCCCTGACAACATTCCGGCAATAGTACTGAAGGCTTGTGCTCCAGAACTAGCTGCGCCCCTAGCCAAGCTGTTCCAGTACAGCTACAACACTGGCATCTACCCGGCAATGTGGAAAATTGCCCAAGCATGTCCTGTCTACAAAAAGCAGGACAAATCCGACCCGGCCAATTATGGTCCCATCAGTCTACTCTCAATCATCAGCAAAGTGATGGAAGGTGTCGTCGACAGTACTATCAAGCGGCACTTACTCAACAATAACCTGCTAACTGACGCCCAGTTTGGGCTCTGCCAGGGCCACTCAGCTCCTGACCTCATTACAGCCTTGGTCCAAACATGGACAAAAGAGCTGAACTCAAGAAGTGAGGTGAGAGTGACTGCCCTTGACATCAAGGCAGCATTTGATCGAGTGTGGCATCAAGGAGCCCTAGCAAAACTGAAGTCAATGGGAATCAAGGTGAAAACTCTCCATTGGTTGGAATCATACCAAGCACAAAGGAAGTTGGCTGTGGTTGTTGGAGGTCATTCATCTCAATCACATGACATCACTGCAGGAGTTCCTCAGGGCAGTGTCCTAGGCCCAACCATCTTCAGCTGTTTCATCAATGACCTTCCCTCCATCATAAGGTCAGAAGTGGGGATGTTCGCTGATGATTGCACACTGTTCAGCACCATTCGAGACTCGTCAGATACTGACGCAGTCCCTGTCCATCTGCAGCAAGACCTGGACAGCATTCAGACTTGGGCTGACAAGTGGCAAGTAACATTCGCACCACACAAGTGCCAGGCAATGACCATCTCCAACAAGCGAGACTCTAACCATCTCCCCTTGACATTCAATGGCATTACCATCGCTGAATCCCCCACTATCAACATCCTGGGGGTTACCATTGATCAGAAACTGGACTGGACCAGCCATATAAATACTGTGGCTACAAGAGCAGGCCAGAGGCTGGGAATTCTGCGGTGAGTGTCTCACCCCCTGACTCCCCAAAGCCTTTCCACCATCTACAAGGCACAAGTCAGGAGTGTGATGGAATACTCTCCACTTGCCTGGATGAGTGCAGCTCCAACAACACTCAAGAAGCTCGACACCATTCAAGATAAAGCAGCCCGCTTGATTGGCACTCCATCCACCACCTTCAACATTCACTCCCTCCACCACCGGCGCACTGTGGCTGCAGTGTGTACCATCTACAAGATGCACTGCAGCAACTCGCCAGAGCTCCTTCAACAGCACCTTCCAAACCCGGGACCTCTACCACTTAGAAGGACAAGGGCAGCAGACGCATGGGAACATCACCACCTACAAGTTCCCCTCCAAGCCACACACCATCCTGACTTGGACCTGTAGCGCTGATCCTTCACTGTCGCTGGGCCAAAATCCTGGAACTCCCTTCCTAACAGCATTGTGGGTGTACCTACACCATATGGACTGCAGCGGTTCAAGAAGGCGGCTCACCACCATCTTCTCAAGGGCAATTAGGGATGGGCACTAAATGTAGGCCTAGCCAGCGACGCCCACATCCCATCAATGAATAAAAAACCCCCCCAAAAAACGCCTCCACAAAGACTCTGCTCATGTTAGTGATGGACTCCTCCATTCATTCCACACTCGCAGCGACCCTGGAGACAAAACCTGCCAGAGACTCCTGCACCTGTTCCTGGAGTTCCAGCACCGCTGTCCTTCTGGATGGAGCCGGAGGCACAGGGTCGACATGCAGCGGAGCCGAGCTGGCAGAGTCCTGCGCCCTCCGATGAGGACTCTCCACGGCTGTCCCTGTCTCCACCACCTGCTGATGCTCACTTGTGAGCTGTGATACACCAGGTGACAACTCTACTCTATGTCCCGAAGGTCCCACCGAGGTGTGAGTGTCTGCGCTGGTGATGTGTGCGCTTAATTCTGCTGACGCAGCGCCCTTAGAGGTTGCAGCTTCCTCTGAGGAGTCTGGAAGCTCAGGCTCTTCCTCCTGGACAGTGGGGACGGTGGCTGTCGATGTTCCTGTGGGGGTGTAAAGGAAAGCGTTAGAGATGTGAGGTCAAGGTTACATGCACGTTGAATAGTGCAGATGTTCATAAGTCAATCTGTTCGAGCATCAGATTCATTATCAATGACTCATGCAATGTCAATGAGACAGATGCCAAACTATTCTGTCTCCAGCATGCCGTGATGCGCCTGCCTGTCCGTCCCCCACTTGGGAATCGTCCTCGATCCCGGCAATTTCCAGGGCCGCCTCCTCCGAGGTGGTGAGCTGGGCTACTGAGGGTGGCCCTCCTCCTGTCCTTGCTCTTTCCCTCTTATTGTGGGCTCTCTTTTCCTGCAATGAAGGACACAAGTGGAGTTTGAGTGAGAATGAAGGGGTGAGTGTAGAGATTCCGTAGCATAGATGCTTAGAAGGAGACAAAGGGCCCTCCCTGTGTGTTGTAAGTTGTCATTGCATCACAGTGATAGAGAGTGTGAGGGCTGCATGGTGGAATAGTTAAGTGAATGTGACCATAGAGAGAGAGGGAATGGGTAAGGGCGCAGGAATGTAAGTGTCAAGTGGGATGTGAAGGAAGAGGTTGTCAAAGCAGAGTGCTGGTGAAGAGAGGCGATGGGGATCAGATTGAGGGTGAAGGGAAAGTCATACTCACTTTTCCAGTGCGCAGAAGGTCATGAAACCTCTTCCTGCACTGCAGCCAGGTTCTGCGGAACATAGAGATGGCATTGACCTCCCTGGCCACTTGCAGCCACACAGCTTTAGTTTGTTGTGGTGGCTTTTTTCTCCCTGAGGAAGGGAAGAGCACCTCCTTATTCGATCTTGCTCCCTCCACCAGAGCTTGGAGGGAGGGCTCATCAAAGCGAGGTGCACACATTTGCTTGCTGGTGGATATGGTCGGTAAATGAAGTCTTTCATACAATGTCCAAAGCGTTTCCAGACTCCAGAAGATGCAAGGCTGCTTGCAGGCCTTAAATCCAGCAGTACTGATGATGTCATCGGAGGCGACTTTCAGGATGGAAAGACTAAGTGGGCCAGGGGTTCCCACACGCTGGAAATCAATTGCCCAATTAGGGGAAAATCACTCTTTTTCCCCACATCACACTGGAGTCGGGTTCAGGACTCTAAAAACACCTGACACGCCCCAGCCCGCCCACACTGGCAAAATCGAGCCCTATGACTCTATTCCAAAACAAATAGGTCCCATAACCAGGTTGGGATAAGACATTTCTGGTACATAGGCAGGGGTACCTACAACTAGATGAGGTAGGCAAGCAGCTGAATCAGGAGCAGGTCCTCAGTAGACCTCTGGAGAAGTCTCCATACCTACTGCTTCCAGTTATATATCACATTGCAGTAATGCAATTGAAGGACAGTAACACGCCAGTACCCAAAGCACAAGGGAAAACACATCACTTCAAAGCTACACTGCACTATTATATTGTAATAATAAAGAAGCAAGACATCACCTTAAACTTCACAGTAATTGTTTCCTTTTGAAATTGATGTTTTGAAGATTTAAAGAAAAACAGCAATAATAAATGGTTGGTTTAAAAATGATGTCAGAAAATAAACATAGACCGGCCTCAAGGAAAGAACTTGCCAGTTCTAAACTGGCAAATCCATTGTTTCTTATAGTGGATGGCCTGCTTCTGCTCATCATTCTCCTCCCACTCATGTGCCATGGTTTGTTGCTGCTCCTTATCCACAAACAAGCGAATTACTCTTTCACCAGCGCTTTTGCATAAGGCCGTCCCTATTCGAGCTGGCAGATTAGAAATCTGACAGGCAGAGTAGTAGGCGCAGGCAGGTAGTGCAGGAGTCCCCTGTGGTCATCCCCCTCTCAAACAGATACACCACTTTGAGTACTGTTGAGGGGGATGGCTTATCAGGGGAAAGCAGCAGTAGCCAACTTCCTGGCACCAGGGGTGGTTCTGCTGCACAGGACGGGAGGAAAAAGAGGGGTAGAGCTATAGTAATAGGGAATTCTATTGTAAGGGGAATAGATAGGTGTTTCTGCGGCCGCAAACGAGACTCCAGGATGGTGTGTTGCCTCCCTGGTGCAAGGGTCAAGGATGTCTCAGAGCGGCTGCAGAACATTTTGGAAGGGGAGGGTGAACAGCCAGTTGTCGTGGTGCATATAGGTACCAACGATATAGGTAAAAAACGGGATGAGGTCCTAAAAGCTGAATATAAGGAGTTAGGAGGTAAATTAAAAAATAGGACCTCAAAGGTAGTAATCTCAGGATTGCTACTAGTGCCACGTGCTAGTCAGAGTAGAAATAGAAGGATATTTCAGATGAATACGTGGCTAGAGGAATGGTGCAAGGGGGAGGGATTTAAATTCCTGGGACATTGGAACCGATTCTGGGGGAGGTGGGACCAGTACAAACCAGATGGTTTGAACCTGGGCAGGGCCGGGACTGATGTCCTAGTGGGAGTGTTTGCTAGTGCTCTGTGGGAGGGTTTAAACTAAAATGGCAGGGGGTTGGAAACCTGAGCAGGGAGACAGAGGAAAGGGAAACAAGGATAAAAGCAAAAGACAGGAAGGAGAAAAACCAAAGTGGCAGTCAGAGAAATCAAGGGTTTAAATCAAACATGGCCACAGTAAATAATAATTCTAAAAGGTCTAAGAACATTAAAAAAACAAGCCTGAAGGCTTTGTGTCTTAATGCGAGGAGCATTTGTAATAAGGTGGATGAATTAGCTGCGCAAATAGAGGCAAATGAATATGATATGATTGGGATTACGGAAACATGGCTCCACGGTGGCCAAGGCTGGGAACTCAACATCTAGGGGTATTCAATATTCAGGAAAGATAGGCAAAAAGGAAAAGGAGGTGGGGTAGCATTGCTGGTTAAAGAGGGGATTAACACAACTGTAAGGAAGGATATTAGCTCTAATGATGTGGAATCTGTATGGGTAGAACTGAGAAATACCAATGGGCAGAAAACGTTAGTGGGAGTGGTATATAGACCTCCAAACAGTAATGCGGAGGTTGGGGATGGCATTAAAAGGGAAATTAGAGTAGCGTGCAATAAGGGCACAGCAGTTATCATGGGTGACTTTAATCTACATATAGGTTGGGCTAACCAAATTAGTAACAATACTGTGGAGGAGGAATTCTGGAGTGTATACGTGATGGTTTCCTGGACCAATATGTCGAGGAACCAACTAGAGACCGGGTCATCTTAGACTGGGTATTATGTAATGAGAAAGGATTAATTAGCAATCTTGTTGTGCGAGGTCCCTTGGGTCGGAGCAATCATAATATGACTTACCCCTTATCCTTAGACAGTGACCCCTGGTTCTGGACTCCCCGACCATCGGGAACGTTCTTCCTGCATCTAGTCTGTCCAGTCCTGTCAGAATTTTATAAGTTTCAATGAGATCCCCTCTCATTCTTCTAAACTCCAGCGAGTACAAGCCCAATCGACCCAATCTCTCCTCATACGTCATTCCTGCCATCTCAGGTATCAGCCTGGTGAATCTTCGCTGAACTCCTTCCATGGCAAGAACATCCTTCCTCAGAAATGGCGACCAAAACTGCACACAATACTCAAGGTGCGGTCTCACCAAGGCCCTGTACAACTGCAGCAAGACATCCTTGTTCTTGTACTCAAACCCTCTTGCTACGAAGGCCAACAAACCATTTGCCTTCTTAACCGCCTGCTGCACCTGCATGCTTACCTTTTCAACCTCAACGCTGGAAGTAACATGCGTTCATCAGCTGCAAGGATCCCCTACCAGCAATATTTAAAGGGATCATTAGCCACTCTCAAATCAGTTTCTGATTAATTTGTCCGTGTAAGTTTGTGGAAGTGTTTGCAGCTTTCTAGAAATAAAAACAGAAAATGCAGGAAATACGCAACGGATCAGGCAGCATCTGTGGGGAGAGAAACAGAGTTAACGTTTCAGGTCGATGATCCTTCGTCAGAACTGGAAAAAGTTAGAGATGTAACAGATTTTAAGCAAGTGCAGGCGCAGGGAAAACAGGGAGGGGAAGAAAGAACAAAATGGAAGGTCTGTGATAGGATGGAAGGCAGGAGAGATTAAATGACAAAAGTTATGACTGTACAAAGCAAAAGAAGATGTTAATGGGACAAGTAAAGAAACAAAAGATGGGTCTAGAGGAGGTGTAAATGGGAATGGCAGAATCACCAACAGCTGCCATCAGAAAAAATAGGGGCCGAGGTTATCTGAAATTGTTGAACTCGATGTTTAGTCCAGAAGGCTGTAAAGCGCCTAATAGAAAGATGAGGTGCTGTTCCTCGAGCTTACGCTAAGCTTCGTTGGAATAGTGTAAGAGGCTGAAGATGGAGAGATTAGTGTGGGAGTGGGCGGAGAATTAAGGTTACAGGCGACTGGAAGCTCGGGGTCACGCTTATGGACTGAATGGAGGTGTTCCGCAAAACGGTCACCCAATCTGCATTTGGTCTCCTGATGTAGAGGAGACCACATCGTGAGCAGTGAATGCAGTATACTAAATTGCAAGAAGTACAAGTAAATCACTGTTTTACCTGGAAGGAGTGTTTGGGGCCCTGGACAGTGGGAATGGAGCAGTTAAAAGGGCAGGTGTTGCATCTCCTGCACTTGCACGTGCCTTGGGAAGGGGGGGGCGGTATTGGGGGTGATTGGGGTATTGGGGATGATTGAAGAATGGACCAGGGTGTCACAGAGGGAGCGGTCCATTGGGAATGGGTGTGCATGTGTGCTGTGAGGAGGATGCCGAGAAACTCCGGGATGATTTGGACAGGTTGGGTGATTGGGCAGAAGCATAGCAGATGCAATATAACGTGGATAAATGCGAGGTTATCCACTTTGGTGTCAAAAACAGGAAGGCAGATTATTATTTGAATGGCAATAGATTGGGAGAAGGGGAAGTGCAACGAGACCTGGGTGTCCTTGTGCACCAGTCGCTGAAGGTAAGCATGCAGGTGCAGCAGGCGGTTAAGAAGGCAAATGGTATGTTGGCCTTTGTAGCGAGAGGGTTTGAGCACAGGAACAAGGATGTCTTGCTGCAGTTGTACAGGGCCTTGGTGAGACCACATCTTGAGTATTGTGTGCAGGACTGGACAGACTAGATGCAGGAAGGATGTTCCCGATGGTCCGGGAGTCCAGAACCAGGGGTCACAGTCTCAGGATAAGTGGTAAGCCATTTAGGACAGAAATGAGGAGGAATTTCTTCACCCAGCGAGTGGTGAACCTGTGGAATTCTCTACCACAGAAGGCAGTAGAGGCCAATTCATTAAATATATTCAAGAAGGAGTTGGATATATTTCTTAAGGCTAAAGGGATCAAGGGATATGGGGAGAAAGCAGGGACAGGGTACCGAATTTGGGTGATCAGCCATGATCGCATTGAATGGCGGAGCAGGCTCGAGGGGCTGAATGGCCTACTCCTGCTCCTATCTTCTATGTTTCTATGTTTCTATGAATGCTGAAAGGGGAGGGGAGGTGACGGGAAAATGTGTTTGATGGTGGGATCACGCTGGAGGTGGTGGAAATGGTGGAGGATGATCCGTTGAATGTGGAGGCTGTACTTCTTGCAATTTAGTATGCTGTATTCACTGCTCACGATGCAGTCTCCTCTACATGGGGTAAACCAAACGCAGATTGGGTGACCCCTTTACGGAACACCTCAGTTCAGTCTGTAAGCATGACCCTGTGCTTCTGGTCGCCTGACACTTTAATTCTCCGCTCCACGCCCACTTTGACCTCTCAGTCCTCCACCTCCTAAACTGTTCCAACGAAGTGCAACGTAAGCACGAGGAACAGCACCTCATCTTTCGATTAGTCACTTTACGGCCTTCTGGATTCAATGTTGAGTTTAAAAATTTCAGATCATAACCACTGCCCTTATTTTTTCAGTTGGCACCTGTTGATGATTCTGCCATTCCCATTTACACCTCTTCTAGATCCATCTTTTGTTTCTTTATCTGTCCCATTAACATCTCCTTTTGCTTTGTACTATCATACCTTTTGTCATTTAATCTCTCCTGCCTTTGACATGACAGGGAGATGAAACAGAGGCAGAAAAGGCTGCTCACAGAGAGAGGAAGATGAGGGGGAGAAGGGCTCTCAGCAGGAGGCCTTACCCACCTAGGGTCTTCTGAGAGCAATTCTCTTACCTCAGCCTGAGCCAGAAGCAGTGTGTGAGGCATCTGCGCTTTACAAGGAAGGTACTCACAGTTCTCTGTCACCTCTTGCAACCAGACCTGTAGCCTCACACCAGGGCAAGGACAGCTTTGCCAGTGGCTGTAAAGATGACCGTGGCCCTGAATTTCTTTGTGTTGGGATCCTTCCAGGCTGGAGCGGGCGACAGCTGTAACATCTCCCAGTTCGCCGTCCACTGCTGCATAAGAGAGGTGACAGATGCTCTTTATTCAAAGCGAGGGGACTTCATTGTCTTCTCTCTGACCAGAGAGAAGCAGCCAGAGCATGCACGTGGCTTTGCCAGGATAGCCAGCTTCCCATGGTGCAGGGTGCCATTGACTGCATGCATGTGGCTTTGCGGGCTCTGTATCTAAACCCTGAGATGTATCGCAACCACAAAGGTATCCACTCGCTGACTGTGCAGTTTGTGTGCGACCATGATCAGCACATCATGATGGTGAATGCCCAGTATCCTGACAGCAGTCATGATGTTTTTATTCTGCACCAGTCCGCTGTTCCCTCAATCTTTGAGCTACCACAACAAACCAGAGGGTGGCTACTGGGCGACAAGGGCTATCCATTGACCACCTGGCTCATGACTCCGCTCCGCATCCCAACCACACGTGGGCAGCATACATACAACGAGAGCCATGCTGCTACATGGAATCTGATAGGGCAGACCGTTGCCATCCTTAAACAACGGTTCCGCTGCCTGGACCGCTCTGGAGGAGCCCTACAATACTCACCAGAATGCGTCTCAAGATTCGTTGTGGTCTGCCATCATGAGGGCCCAGCCCTTGCCACCAGGCATACAGTGACCAGCTGAGGGGGAGGAGGAGGAAGAGGAGGAAGCGGAAGGGAGGAGGAAACCCAAACAGCCCCTTTCTGCCCGGGCTGCCCATGATCGACTCATCCGACTGCAGCATGAGTGAACGCAACCCCAGTTCCCCATTAGTAATAGTCCCACATCTTACCTTCCCTCTGTTACTGACCATCACAGCGTCCTCTTGGTCACTATGCTGAACTAATAGCCACAACAACAAAAATTCCAATCCAACTTTATCCATCAATCCATCCAATATAACCTAACAAAGTCAACTAATCACCCTTGTGCATTCCCTAAGTGCCTGTCTTTCGTGTGCCTTTATCTGTCCTAGTACTCCTACGCAGTGCTACCCCAGTGGCTGCAGCATGGCTGGTGGAAGGCTGCTGACTTTCAGTGGGGGAGACTTCATATGGCCTTGCAGGACGACCTCGAGCAGCTCTGGGCCTAGAAGGCCCGGCTGCAGACTGCACCACCTTGGCATAGGTGGCAGCAGTCTGGGCTGACTGGTTGACAGGCAACAGCAAGGGCACTGGCGGAGTGGCAGTGGTGGGAGGATGAATGCTGTCATCCTGAGAGAGGACAGCAGGGTCATCCTCCATGGAGCCACTGCAACTTCCCCGGGGCGGCACCTCAGCAATTCTAGCCATCTGTTGGAGGACAGATTGTTGGAATGCTGTGACACCTTGCAAGTCCCTTTCCACACTGGTAAACGCAGCCATGATGGCAGTAGCCTGTGCTTGCGTGGCAGCAAGCTGAGCTTGCATAACTTCAGTCTGAGCTTCCACTGCAGCACTCGGACGTTGGGTGGCTTCTGCTTGTGCTGCAGTGGAAGGTGAGACGTCGGCCATCAGATGCTGCATGATTGTTGGGCCCACAAGTTCGCTAATGGACCTGCCCACCTCTTCCACACTGGAAAGGATGGGGTCCAAGCTCTGCCCAAAGCCCTGTGCAAGGTTGGTGCCAGACTCCTCCATGCTCCTTGACATTGCACTCAGGCTTTCTGGCAGGCCTGCCAATGCACCAAGCATTTCATTGTGCCTACCCATCAGCTTTGTACTGTAGGCCGACCCATCGAAGTCCTCATCTGAGTCCTGTGCAGCAGAACCCATGTACGACCTTGCCCTCCAGGGAGCTAGCACCTGTGTTATCCTTTCTCCCTGCACTGGCTACAGCCCATTCGTGCCCGGTGTCTCACCATGTGCATGAGCTTCTAAGTTACCCTCTAAACTCCACACAGTGCCAGTATCTGAGCTGATGTCTGCGAGTGTCAGATCAAGTGACGGCGTTACTTCTTCTTCAACACTCTCCTCTCCCTCTTCTTGTACAACGACTGACTGGGCAGGCTGGAGTTCCTGGGCATCTGAAATGAGAAAGCCACAAGGGTAGGGTTGTGGTGAGGAGAGGGGGGAGAGGCAAGAGGTTCATGCTTACACCAAGAGCAGATTGTAAATCAGAAGAGATTGTAGGATGAGGGGGAAGTGGGTTGTGAGAAGGAGGATAATGTATGATAACGGTATCTTGTACTCTTTCAGCCCCACTGCTGGCCATGGGCTCAACCATTCCCCTGCCAAGAATGGCCAGTACCGTCTCCTCCAAGGGGATGAAGTGATGCAGGTGAACCTGTCCCCTGCCAGTTAGATTCTGCTGGCCTTGCAGTTGCCTGCACCACCCTTTCCTGCAAGAGAAAGGGAAGTGTGTCAGTGAGTGTGGTGCAATGTGTTTAGGTGAAGTGTGTCAGTGAGTGTGGTGCAATGTGTTTAGGTGAAGTGTGTCAGTGAGTGTGGTGCAATGTGTTTGGGTGAAGTGTGTCAGTGAGTGTGGTGCAATGTGTTTGGGTGAAGTGTGTCAGTGAGTGTGGTGCAATGTGTTTGGGTGAAGTGTGTCAGTGAGTGTGGTGCAATGTGTTTGGGTGAAGTGTGTCAGTGAGTGTGGTGCAATGTGTTTGGGTGAAGTGTGTCAGTGAGAGTGGTGCAATGTGTTTGGGTGAAGTGTGTCAGTGAGTGTGGTGCAATGTGTTTGGGTGAAGTGTGTCAGTGAGTGTGGTGCAATGTGTTTGGGTGAAGTGTGTCAGTGAGTGTGGAGCAATGTCTTTGGGTGAAGTGTGTCAGTGAGTGTGGTGCAATGTGTTTGGGTGAAGTGTGTCAGTGAGTGTGGTGTAATGTGTTTGGGTGAAGTGTGTCAGTGAGTGTGGTGCAGTGTGTTTGGGTGAAGTGTGTCAGTGAGTGTGGTGCAATGTGTTTGGGTGAAGTGTGTCAGTGAGTGTGGTGCAATGTGTTTGGGTGAAGTGTGTCAGTGAGTGTGGTGCAATGTGTTTGGGTGAAGTGTGTCAGTGAGTGTGGTGCAATGTGTTTGGGTGAAGTGTGTCAGTGAGTGTGGTGCAATGTGTTTGGGTGAAGTGTGTTAGTGAGTGTGGTGCAATGTGTGGTGTATGTAACTTGTTCCACCTTAAGAGAACTTAAACCTGTTCCACCTTAAGAGATGAACTACTTTCTCTGGCTGCTGTATACGGTAATACCGGTGGTGACCACACCGGTATATAAGTGCTGTGTAGTAATCTGCTGGGTAGTACAGCCCTAACCTCCGAATAGTAAAGACCTATTGAAAAATTATTCTTGTAGTCTGTGTCAGTAATTGACCTTAAATATAACTGGAACACACAGACTTAACAGTGGCGACGAGTCCGATCTTACCCTGCGGCAGTTTACATCCACGGCAGCTTCGTCCTCAGAACGGGCGTCGAGAAGAGGCATCCACCCTCATCATCCTGCTGAACAGCACGTCGCGCGGGAGGCATCGAGGACCCGGAGTGAAGAAGAGAAATTCTGAACTCGAAGCCCCCATCAGCGGCAGACAGCTATCTTCCTTCTACCACGGTGGCGGGTAAGCCAATCAGCGAAAGTCGGCCGCGTTGGCTGTAGCGAAGGGGAGGGAAGACGGAGGAAAGAGGGCGGTGAAATCGACCGCGGCCGGTGAAAAGGGCCGGGCCGCATTCGGGCCGAAAAGCGCAGCGGCTGGGGCAGCTGAAGGCGCGAGAGCCGCGGTGAATTCGAACGCAGCGGGTGCACATAACCGGGCTGCAAGAAGGGCTGCGAGGCGCGACGGCAGGGAAGCGCGAATGCCCACGGGAACCGCGGTGGAGTAGAAGCAGCGTCGGGGGAGTTGTTAACCACTGGGGAGGTGAGACCGGCAGCAGCACAGCAATCGCCATTGCAGCCAGCGGGTGAAGAAGACGAGCGCGGGAAAGACCGCCAAGCGCGGGAAGCCACCATTTTGGAAAAAAAAATTGCCAAGATGCCTAAACATGGGAACATTAATACTTTTGATAGCGACATCGAAGATTGGACCACGTATGTAGAACGCATAGAAGTTTATTGTAGAGCAAATAAGATACCAGATGGGGAGAAAGCACTAACCTTATTAAACTTAATGGGTGCGAAGACATACGGGCAATTGAAACACCTTCTATCACCAGAGAAACCGGCGGATAAGACTTTCGCGGATATTGTTACTGTCCTGAAAAATCATTTAAGCCCCACGCCGCTGATGCTAGCGGAACGATTTAAATTTTACAGCAGAAAGCAGCTGAAAGATGAAAGCAATGCTGAATTTTTAATTGAATTGCGTAAGCTAGCAAAGTACTGTCAGTTTGGAACAGGACTAACAGATGCGCTAAGAGATAAATTTGTGTGTGGATTGTTAAAAGAAGAGACACAAAAGCGACTGCTTGAGGAGAATGAGCTGACGCTTGATAAAGCTGTCGCTATGGCAGCATCGCACGAAGCCGCAGCGAGAGGCACGGCGGTAATGCAGCTACGGTCACCGGAACTCAGCACAAATCAAATGGTCTTGGGTACAGTAAAATGTTATCGTTGTGGAAAGACAACGCATGATCAGAACCAGTGCTGGTTCAAAAATAAGGAATGCAGAAAATGTGGCAGGCTTGGTCACATAGCTAAAGTATGCCGGTCAGGAGAGAAGACCAGCAACAAAAAGTCACCGCAGGGAAAGTACAGAAAGGTACACAAGGTGACAGAGAACAGTTCGAACGAACAGAAGTCAGATTCAGACGCCAGCAGTAATGAACTGGGTAGCTTAAGAGTACACAACGTTGGTAAGGAAGCAGACCTCCAGACAATTTGGGTCACACTTCAGATAGCAGGAGTCCAAGTGAAGATGGAATTGGACACTGGATCGGCATTGACGGTCATGAATAAGAAAGATTACAAAAGGTTATTCCAACATATTCCCCTACAGGATACGGAGATTGTATTGAAAACATACACGGGGCAAAGAGTATACCCCATCGGAAAGATAGAGGTAAAGGTGGTCCACAAGGGCAAAGAAAGCTGAGGAATGGACTTATATGTGCTACCTGAAGGAGGTCCACCACTACTGGGACGGGAGTGGATTAGAAAAATGAATATGGACTGGCATTCCTTAAAAGCACTAACGGTAGATGCCAGGGAAACAGATGTCAAACCTAAACGATTGTCCAGAATATTGGACGATGCTAAAGAGGTGTTCCAGCAGGGACTGGGAACACTGAGAGGAATTACGGCAAACATCAAGATTGAAGAACATGCACAACCAAAATTTTTCAAAGCCAGACCGGTACCCTATGCGATACGACCTGCTGTGGAAGCGGAGCTGGAAGCGCTAGAACGTTCAGGAGTACTGTCTAAGGTAGACTGGAGTGAGTGGGCTACGCCCATTGTTCCCATGATGAAACGTCCTTCGAGCAACAAGCCGGGAGAACCAGGGAAGGTTCGCATCTGTGGAGATTTCAAGATCACTGTTAATCCGGTGCTTCACACGGTGCAGTATCCGCTTCCGCGGATTGAGGATATCTTCGCTTCATTGTCGGGCGGGAAACACTTCACCAAGATAGACCTGGCGCAGGCGTACTTAGAGATGGAAGTTGAGGAAGAGTCACGCCAGTACCTCACGATCAACACGCATAGAGGCTTGTACCGGTATAATAGACTGGTTTTTGGCGTGGCATCGGCGCCAGCAATTTGGCAGAGGGCCATGGAGCAGGTATTACAGGGAATTCCAGGCACACAATGTTACCTGGACGATATTCTGATTACAGGAGATGGTGACGAGGAACACCTCGCAAATTTGGAACTGGTGCTCATCAGATTGAAAGAATATGGACTACGAGTTAATCGGCAGAAATGTGAGTTCTTTCAGAAGCGGATCTCGTACTGTGGCCATGTCATTGACCAGGAGGGACTTCATAAGTCTCCTGACAAGATCGAAGCGGTTGTAAAGGCTCCCGCTCCGGTTAATGTATCTCAGTTGAGGTCGTTCCTAGGATTGATTAACTATTACCATAAGTTTCTGTCAAATTTATCCACGGTACTGCACCCGCTGAACGCTCTTTTGCAGAAGGGAGTACCATGGGAGTGGAGCGAGGACTCTAAGAAGGCCTTTCGCAAAAGCAAGGAATTGATAACCTCAGAGGAAGTGTTGGCTCCCTTCAACCCAACACTGCCTATTCGTTTGGCTTGTGATGCTTCTCCATATGGTATTGGGGCAGTACTCTCACACAAGTTGCCAAATGGCACGGAGAGGCCAGTCGCGTTCGCATCCAGATCATTGACCTCCGCTGAGCGCAACTATGCTCAGATAGATAGGGAGGCTCTCAGCCTTGTGTGGGGAGTAAAGAAGTTTAATCATTACCTGCAGGGCCAAAGGTTTACGCTTCTGACAGACCATCAGTCGTTGGTATCCATTTTTAACCCTAAGAAGGGTGTGTCGGTGATGACAGCACAGAGACTCCAGAGATGGTCCCTTTTCCTAGGGGCACATCAATATCAGATAGAATTCAAAGGTACAAAGCAGCATGGTAATGCTGATGGGCTGTCGCGCCTGCCACTACCTGAAGAAGAGGAGACAACGAAGGTTGACCCTGTTGAGTTATTTCACTCGACCATCATCGAGTGTTTACCAGTCACCAATGCAAGTATTGAAAGAGAAACCAGGAACGACCCGACACTGTCCCGAGTCTACGAGGTGACAGTGAAGGGATGGCCAGCAAATGGTGATTCTCTGTTACCGGCATTCTCGGCAAGACGAGACCAGCTGTCCGTCTGTCAAGGAACATTGATGTATGGAACGAGATTGATTATTCCTCCTAAGTTAAGGGAAAGAGTTCTAAAGGAACTGCATGAAGGTCATCTGGGGGGAGTCAAGATGAAAAGCCTTGCTTGGGCTTATGTGTGGTGGCCGGGTATCGACCAACAGATAGAGGAGCTGACGAAAAGCTGCTCAAGGTGCCAAAAAGTGCAAAATGCACCTCCGATTGCACCGCTGCATCCATGGGAATGGCCTTCAGCCCCATGGCAACGCGTACATATTGACTTTGCTGGTCCATTCATGGACTCCATGTTTCTAATTACGGTGGACGCACATTCTAAATGGCCAGAAGTGATCAAGATGACTACCACTACTTCAGAAAAGACAATTGCGGTGTTAAGAACGATATTCGCAAGGAACGGATTGCCAGAACAAATATGTTCCGACAACGGACCACAGTTCGTGTCAGAAGAATTCCAAAAATTCTTAAAGAAGAATGGGGTGAAACATTATACCTCTGCCCCATATCATCCGGCTACAAATGGGTTGGCCAAGAGATTTGTACAAACAGTTCCAGCATATAAATAACAAGACCACTCGGAGTTTCGAGGTAGGACAACCAGTGTTGGCCAGGGACTATGGAAACGAGAAATGGCAATCCGGAACAATTCGGGCCAGACAAGGACCCCTGATGTACACGGTAGATGTTGGTAAAAATGTAATACGGCGTCATGCTGACCAACTGGTAGAATCGAGAACAAGGGTCGAACCCATGGTTACGACAGAGACAACCGTGGAAGAAGTTAGTGAACCTGAAGCATCTACCTCGGCAGTGAATGTACCTGATGATGATGTCCAAGACATAAGAGACCAACTAGAGGAGTCACCTCAGCAACAAGAATCAGAGACCACTGAAAGGCGTTATCCAACTCGAATCAGGAGGCCTCCTGAGAGACTGAACCTTTGAACTGTTTCTACATGAAGTTGTATATGTATATATGTTATTATGTTATGTTAAATGGGGATATAACTGTTAAGCTAAAAAGGGAGGATTGTGGTGTATGTAACTTGTTCCACCTTAAGAGAACTTAAACCTGTTCCACCTTAAGAGATGTACTACTTTCTCTGGCTGCTGTATACGGTAATACCGGTGGTGACCACACCGGTATATAAGTGCTGTGTAGTAATTTGCTGGGTAGTACAGCCCTAACCTCTGAATAGTAAAGACCTATTGAAAAGTTATTCTTGTAGTCTGTGTCAGTAATTGACCTTAAATATAACTGGAACACACAGACTTAACACAATGGCCTAGAAATTCAGTGCCCTTAGCGCCGATTTTGCGGCGCTAGAGGGCCTAGCGCTGCAATTGGCGCCGGCGCCGAAATTGCCTGGGGCCCTTCCGCCGCGGTAGACCGGTAGCGCTGCGCCGGCACCGATGACGTCATCGGTGTGCGCAGCGTCCCGGTTGCCATGCCGACGGGCCCCAGCGCCGAAATTCAGTTGCGGCCGCCTCGCCCGTGGCAGCCGCAACTAAGACTCTGGCAACAGAGTCTTACATGACTTTGCGCCGGCGCATTAAAGGCCCCGCGGCGGCCGGCCGCTTTCCCGCCGGCCGCCTGGCCGCAGCTCCCTCCCCGGACTTCCCCCCCCCCCCCCCCGGAACAGAAGCAAGCCCGGCACTTGTCCGAGGTGCCGGGCTCATTTTTAAAAAGATTTTCGCGGGCCGCGGCCGGGTGCAGGCAGCTCCTCCTTAAGGGAAGGAGGAGGCCTGCACTTCCCGAACCTGCCGCACCGCAGCGGGCGCCGCAGCGCCGGAATAGCGCCGAAATTCAGCGCGTTGCGCCAGTTTTCAGGCGCAAACAGCTCTCAGCAGCGCCGGCAGCCGTTTGGGCGCAGAACTATTGAATTTTGGGCCCGACCAGCACAACTTAGCTCCGGCACTAACTTCCGGCGCTAAAGCCCTGGCTGCGCCAAAACTCAATTTCTAGGCCAATGTGTTTGGGTGAAGTGTGTCAGTGAGTGTGGTGCAATGTGTTTGGGTGAAGTGTGTCAGTGAGTGTGGTGCAATGTGTTTGGGTGAAGTGTGTCAGTGAGTGTGGTGCAATGTGTTTGGGTGAAGTGTGTCAGTGAGTGTGGTGCAATGTGTTTGGGTGAAGTGTGTCAGTGAGTGTGGTGCAATGTGTTTGGGTGAAGTGTGTCAGTGAGTGTGGTGCAATGTGTTTGGGTGAAGTGTGTCAGTGAGTGTGGTGCAATGTGTTTGGGTGAAGTGTGTCAGTGAGTGTGGTGCAATGTGTTTGGGTGAAGTGTGTCAGTGAGTGTGGTGCAATGTGTTTGGGTGAAGTGTGTCAGTGAGTGTGGTGCAATGTGTTTGGGTGAAGTGTGTCAGTGAGCGTGGTGCAGTGTGTTTGGGTGAAGTGTGTCAGTGAGTGTGGTGCAATGTGTTTGGGTGAAGTGTGTCAGTGAGTGTGGTGCAATGTGTTTGGGTGAAGTGTGTCAGTGAGAGTGGTGCAATGTGTTTGGGTGAAGTGTGTCAGTGAGTGTGGTGCAATGTGTTTGGGTGAAGTGTGTCAGTGAGTGTGGTGCAATGTGTTTGGGTGAAGTGTGTCAGTGAGTGTGGTGCAATGTATTTGGGTGAAGTGTGTCAGTGAGTGTGGTGCAATGTGTTTGGGTGAAGTGTGTGTTAGTGAGTGTGGTGCAATGTGTTTGGGTGAAGTGTGTCAGTTAGTGTGGTGCAATGTGTTTGGGTGAAGTGTGTCAGTGAGTGTGGTGCAATGTGTTTGGGTGAAATGTGTCAGTGTGGTGCAATGTGCGTGGGAGATGTGCATGTCATGGTTGAATAGCTGGCAGTGTGTGCAGGCAGTGACATGTGGGTGTGAGGCTTGCAGCAGTGCTAAGTGTGTGAGGATAAGTTGAAGCTATGAATGTGAGTTATGAGTTGTGTTTGGTAGAGATTGTTGGTAGGTGAGTGCTGGGGGGTGCGGTGCTTTGAGCAGTGTGTGAGGCTAAAGGTGCAGATGGTGGGATATGGCATTTGAAGATTAATTCACTGACCTTGACCACTCATGTGAGGTCATTAAACTTCTTCCTGCACTGCATTCATGTCCTCGGGGCAACACTGCTGGCATTCACCACATTGGCTATCTGCTTCCATTGCACTTTTGTCTGTTGTCTGGAGGGCCCTATGGAAAGAGGCCCTTTCTTATCGAATTGACCTCATGCACCAAGGCCACCAAGGCCTCCAGTGCTGCATCAGAGAACCTTGGTGAATGCTCTCTCCCCTGTTGTGCCATCATTAATAGATATTTCCCACTGTCTTCCGCAGCCAGTTCAATGATGATCTGCAGGCAGAATGCACCTCCCCTTTAAGAGGTGAAGACTTATTTAAGTAGTGCAGGCTAGCTTTAATTGGAGCTAGTGTGACATGAACCTGGGCCCCCTGCTGAGCATTCAGCCACTCAGCAGCGCATTCAGTGCTGGGCTGAACACCGCAAGCATGCTAATCATGCAGTCCTCCGAACGGGCATGGCTTGCTAGCGCATCGCGACCCCCTTCATCATTTTATGAGTAAACTAACTTCTAGACCTAAGACTTCGTTTTTTTACATTTTTTTTAATCCTTTCTTCACCAACTAGGGAAGATGTGTGCCTTAAGGTATTCCTTTCACAGTTTTCAGACAGATAACCTCTTTGAAGTTTCCAGATCAAAACTGAGTGATTTGAAAAAGGTAAACTGATAAGTCCCATCAAAACAGTAACTGGAGCCAACTAGAATTTGATTAACAGTCTGTTATATTCAAAAAACTGCCGATCAGGCACATCGTTGAACAAAACACACAGCATGTTTGTATTTGACTTGAGTGACTTGATTCCTTCCTCAAGCAAATTACTTGGCGACCAACTGAACGATAGTTGGAGCTTTATATTGAGTGAGTGGCGCTGTCTTTCAATTCCTCAAGTACTAAGACAGAGGCCTAGAAATTCAGTGGTTTGTGCCAGCCGCTAGCGCCTTAGGAGGAGGAGATGTGGGGTGCTAAGCGGCTAGCGCCCGGGCGCAGCGCGATCTGCGCCTCTCGCGAACTTCAGTTAAGATTTAGCGGCAGCGCAAAGCCTTTGCGCGCGCACATATCCTGACGTCATTTCATGGTGCAACGCCCTTTGTGCGCCCCAAACCGGAAATTCAGTGGCTCCGGCCTATTGTGCGCCTGGCGCCCCTAGCGACTGGTAGAGGGGAACGGTTCCCAGTCGCTGCGGGGTGCGGGGGGCGCTAAGTAAAGGGCACTCCTCCTGCAGTATAAATGGCAGCCATTTTGCACCACTCCTTCTTTGTGAGAGACGGATCTTTGGAGAGAGACAAAGGTAGAGAGGTTTCTGGTTTGGCTCAACACTCGCACAGGTACTTGTGGCTTCAGGCCACAGCTTTGCACTTGTCTTTAACTTCAGAGCCATAGCATTGATTGGAAACATATAATGGGGGCTGCAATGGGTGGAAACGTTGGGCTTCTCCATTGCATTCAAAGGGCTCAGAGACGCCGTGAGAGAGTGCCAATCATGGCCAGACGGAGAAGGGGCAACAGGCATCGGCAAAGGAGGCCTTACCCACCCAGGGTATACCGCCAGCAGTTCTCATATCTGAACATATCTGAGGAGCAGTGTGCTCGGAGGCTGTGATTCAGAAGGGCGGTGGTCACTGAGATCTGCCACCTGCTTTGCGGAGATCTGCAGCCACAGCTGAGGAGCAGGACGTCTCTGTCGGTGGCAGTGAAGGTGATGGTGTCTCTCAACTTCTATGCCACTGGCTCCTTCCAATCCGCTACTGGGGACATTTCCAACATCTCCCAGTTTGCGGTACATTGCTGCATCCGCCAGGTGACCAATGCCCTTTTCAGAAGGAGACGTCAGTTCATCTCCTTCTCCATGACCGTTGACAAGCAGCAACAGCGTGCAATGGGCTTTGCAGCATTAGCGGGCTTCCCCATGGTGCAGGGCGCCATTGACTGCACGCATGTGGCTTTGCGGGCACCTCTAGAGAATGCCGAGGATTACCGCAACTGGAAGGGCTACTGATGTAAGAAAAAGGAGGCTTACCATCAAGTAACTTTAAAGTAAGCTTTAAGTAACTTATAAACACACTATATACAAGAGAGGTCTTTACCATGCCTCTGGTAGAAGCCTCTTACAATACTGAACAGACCAGTATTTATACCAGTCCAACAGGAAGTGACACATGACAGGAAGTGAGGTATGTACACAGTTCATAGTTCATAGTTCACAGGAAGTGATGACATAACTTCCCGGAAGTTATTATTTTTATCACATTCTTCCCTCCTGCAGGTTTAGGAGGCTGTGGTCTACCTTTTGGTCCGCAGCCGCCGAACAAGGAAGAGTCGCACCCGTTTGGATTCCCGTCGTAGAGGGTCGCTGGTCCGCTTACATGCGGTTGGCCATTGGCCAGAGTCCGTGTGGCCTGGATTGCCCTGTGAAGGGTCGGGGAGATCATGGCTTCGAGTACGAGCCCCAATAGGTTCAAAGTCAGACTGCCTCTGTTCAGAGGGAGGTGCAGAGCTGGTCTGTGGCAGACCAGTACTTTCATGCGTGGTACTGGGAGGGTCGCAACCTTGAGCACGGGGTTCTACCAGCACCAAGCTAGTTGGTGTCCGATCAGGATCCTGGAGAGGGGTACCCGATAGGTCCCAAGAGTTTCCTGGTGAAATGCCATCACCCGATGTCCCACTAGGTCCTGGTGGGCAGGGAGCCAGATCCCGTAATGATACGGTAGATTCTCGGCCGTCGGAATATCGTATGTTTGCATAGGTGGGGTTGGCATCGGTTAGTTCGACCTCGTCTACAAGAGGGTCATTTTTAGACGTCCGAACGTATCTTCGGAGTAATACAGGTCCAGGAGTAGTTAGCCATGACGGGAGTGATGTCCCATGAGATGAGCGACGCTGGAATCCAAAGAACCGCTCATGAGGTGTAGTATTTGTGGCTGTAGAAAGCAGGGACCGTATAGAGTGCAATGCATCCGGAAGCACTGTTTCCCATTGCTGGTCTGGTAGGCCCCGAGATCTTAAAGCGAGACGTACGGAATTCCAGATGATACCGTTATACCTCTCTACCTGCCCATTTCCGATGGGATGGTATGGTGTTGTTTTGCTTGTAGCAATTCCCCGTTCTGAGAGGTAGTCCTTGAGTTCCCTCGACATAAAGGATGGACCCCGATCTGAGTGAATATAAGCCGGCATGCCACAGAGAGAAAATACCTGCTCAAGGCAGGAGATTACTGTGGACGCCAGCATATTGGAGCAGGGGAAGGCAAACGGAAAACGTGAATATTCGTCGATCATGGCGAGCAAATATGTGTTCCGAGTTGAAGAGGGCACTGGGCCCTTAAAATCGATGCTAAGTCGTTGCATCGGTTGGGTTGCATGTATGAATATACCATCTGAGGGGCGGAAGAACTGAGGTTTTAATTCCGCACAAAGCCGGCATTCTGAGCATATTTTCTTTACATCTCCAGTGGAAAAAGGGAGATTCCGTGATCGTACGAAATGTAGCATGCGCGTAACGCCAGGATGGCACAAACCATTGTGGACATCCATGAGGGTGGAGGATGACATAGTGGAGCAGAATGCCCGTGTGAGGGTGTCCGGGGCCACATTCTCCTTGCCAGGCCGATAGAGAATGGTATAACCAAAAGAGGCCAGTTCCATCCTCCAAAGTTGTATTTTATTATTCTTAATTTTGGTTCGTTTTCGATTATCGAGCATGAAGGCGACTGATCGTTGGTCCGTGATCAATGTAAAGTGCTGGCGAGCTAGAAAATGGTTCCACTTCCGTACTGCCTCTATGATGGCTGTGGCTTCTTTCTCAACCGGAGGATAATGTAGCTCGGCACCTTGTAAGGTCCTGGACATAAATGCTACAGGACGACCTTCCTGATTCAGAGTAGCCGAGATCGCCACCTCCGAGGCATCACATTCAACCACGAAAGGGAGATTCTCATCAATGGAGTGAAGAGCCGCTTTCTCCAACTGTTTTTTGAGAAGGTTAAAGGCTGCAACAGCCGCTGTTCCCAGTGGAAATGATCTAGCATGCAGCAAGGGTTGGATTTTGTCCGAAAAATGAGGAATCCATTTAGCGTAGTATGCAAACAGACCGAGAGCCCGACGTAAAGAAGCCGGATTCTTAGGTGACGGGAGCTCTTGGAGCGGGCGAAGTCTTTCTGGGTCTGGCTGAATGATACCATTGCCTAGGCAGTAGCCAAGGATGTTGATGGTCGGTTGCGACTCAACAGATTTGGATTCATTCAGGGTCAAATTACGGCGATGGAGGGCATCCCGAAATTTTTGGAGGTTGGAGTCGTGTTCCTGTTGATCGTGACCTGCAATGGTAATGTTATCAAGATAGGGAAAAGTGTCCCTTAGGTTTTCCTGCTTAACCAGGCCATCCATTGCCCGTTGAAAGACAGCCACTCCATTAGTAACCCCGAATGGGAGGCGACGAAATTGGTACAGCCGTCCATTAGCCTCAAAGGCTGTGTACTGCTTATCTGAGACCTTCAAGGGTAACTGATGATAGGCACTTTTTAAATCGTAAGTTGAGAACACTTTGTATTCGGCCAGTTTATTAACCATATCATCAATGCGTGGCAATGGGTAGGCGTCCAAGTCGGTATATTGATTGATGGTTTGCGAATAATCGATGCATAGTCGCTGTTTGTGAGGTTTTAGAGGGTTCTTGACAATGACGACTTGAGCCCGCCAGGGCGACGAACATGGTTCAATGATATCCTCTGCTAGAAGTTGAGAGATTTCAGCCGCAATAAAAGATTGGTCTTCCTGATTAAAGCGCCGCGATTTCGTTATTATCGGTTGGCATTGAGGCGGAATACTGGCAAATAATGAGGGTTCATCAAGTGAAGCTGCTGATAATGCACAAAATGGTAATTTAGACGGTATATTAGAAATAGTAAGTCCGGGTTTGGATCCACCAAACTCAATGGTGAGTTTCTTATGCTGTTTTTGGAAGTCCAGTCCTAAGAGGAGATCACTACATAAGTCCTTGAGCACCGAAAGTCGGGTGGAGGGATACATACGACCATGAAGTGTCATATCAACAACACAAAAGCCGGAGATTCTGGTATTAAGTGATGACTGGGCCATCGCAATTGCCTGGTCCGATGGGAAGACATGTAGTTTCAATTTCGCAACAATCTGTTCCTTAATGAAACTATCAGTACTTCCTGAGTCAATTAAGGCATCTAAGATATGCCCTTTAATTGAAATTTTTGTGGCAGCATGAGACAGGTTCTGTGGGCAAGCAGCTGTAATTGGTGTCGTTGCACAGAGAGTGGCTAAAACTCTCGGTGTGCTTCTTCGGGAGAGAGCTCGAGAGGAAGCTTGATAGGTCCTAGCTGGAGCATCTTGATAGGCCCTAATTGGGGCAGTTCGGTAGGCCTTAGCTGGATTGGCCCTCGTAGAGGCCCTTGATAGGCAAACTTTAGCAAAGTGTCCTTTTTTCCCGCAATAACTGCAGATTGCATTGCGAGCAGGGCAGGTTTTCCTAGGGTGAAAAGCATCTCCACAAAAGAAGCATTCCTTCCTAGATTGCCAAGAGGCTGCTAAAGTGGGGTCGTCCTCCTCTTCTTCATCAGAATTATCAGAATTAGATTCCCCCATGATAGGGTTCACCTGAGACCGCTTGAATTGTCTGGTTGCAGCTACAGCAGCAGATCGAGATCTGGGCAGCTGATAGAGGTCTGCATTTCTCTTTGCCAAATCCAGTGAACAAGCTAGGTCAAAAGCTTTTTGTAGCTCAAGTGTTTTACTTTCTAGTAGACGCTGGCGTATAAATGGAGAGGCAATCCCGCAGATGAAAGCATCACAAATCATTTCTTGGCGGTACAGCTCAGCTGAGGCTGCCTGAAAGTTACAATCTACGCTGAGCCTGCGAAGTTCTTGCAGGAATTCGTCAATTGATTCCCCTGGCCCCTGTCGGGCTGTGGCCAGTAGATGTCTAGCATAGACCTCATTTGGGGTCTTGGCATACAGTTTCTTAAGTGCCCGAATCACCTCATCGTAATTATCCCATTCATCAACATATTCGAACACTTTTGGGGTCACATAATTGATAAGTATCTTCAATCTAGCAGGAGCATCCGCTTCACATTCATCCAGAAAATTCTCAAAAGTACGGTACCAATGCTTCCATACCCTGCCAGCTGCTGGTGCATTCGGGTCCAAGTCCAGACGAATAGGTCTAAGGATTTTCTCCATGATGGGTGGTTCCCTGGATCCTTAATTCCGAGTTTGTCCGAAGGTCTAGTATTCGTGAGTGTAAATACTAAGTTACTTAAATTGATGTAAGAAAAAGGAGGCTTACCATCAAGTAACTTTAAAGTAAGCTTTAAGTAACTTATAAACACACTATATACAAGAGAGGTCTTTACCATGCCTCTGGTAGAAGCCTCTTACAATACTGAACAGACCAGTATTTATACCAGTCCAACAGGAAGTGACACATGACAGGAAGTGAGGTATGTACACAGTTCATAGTTCACAGTTCACAGTTCACAGGAAGTGATGACATAACTTCCCGGAAGTTATTATTTTTATCACAGCTACCATTCGCTCAACGTGCAGTTGGTGTGTGACCACAGGCAGCTCATCCTAGCTGTCAATGCCCGCTTTCCAGGCAGCAGCCACGATGCCATCATCCTGCGCCAGACTTCTGTGGCAGACATGTTCGAGGCCCAGCCTCACCCACGAGGATGGCTTCTCGGGGACAAAGGTTATCCTTTGTGCACCTGGCTGATGACCCCGCTCCATGCGCCCAGCACCCCTGCTGAAGAGCAATACAATGACAGCCATCAAGCAACCAGGAACATCATTGAGCAAACAATCGGCGTCCTGAAGTAACGGTTCCGCTGTCTGGATCGTTCCGGAGGAGCCCTACAGTACTCGCCTGAGCGAGTCTCCCATTTCGTTGTCGTGTGCTGCATGCTGCACAACCTGGCTATCCGCAGGACTCAGCCACTGGCAGCAGACATTGGAGGACCACCAGAGGAGGAGGAGGAGGAGGAGCAGGACCAGCACAGGAGGGAGGCAGAAAGTGCAAGGGCCGCCCGTCGGCGGCTTATTGCACGTCGGTTCTAGGCCCCCTCTCAGGGAATGGCTTGTGCCAATGGCAGAAGATGAATGTAGCTGCTCCACAAGCCCTCAGCCGAGCAGGGCAACGAGGACTTCCAAAAGAAAGCATGGACAGTGCGATTTAAGAAAATTTATTACTGTGATACCTCTGTGCCCTTCCCACATAACAAACTAATGGAGAGAAACCCCCCCCAAAAACACAAATACACCAGTCTCGGCCTTTACAAGTAAAACAAATAGACCAGTCTCGGCCTTTCCAAAAACACAAATAGACCAGTCTCGGCCTTTCCAAAAACACAAATAGACCAGTCTCGGCCTTTCCAAAAACACAAATAGACCAGTCTCGGCCTTTACAAGTAACACAAATAGACCAGTCTCGGCCTTTCCAAAAACACAAATAGACCAGTCTCGGCCTTTCCAAAAACACAAATAGACCAGTCTCGGCCTTTCCAAAAACACAAATACACCAGTCTCGGCCTTTACAAGTAAAACAAATACACCAGTCTCGGCCTTTACAAGTAAAACAAATACACCAGTCTCGGCCTTTACAAGTAAAACAAAACATTTGGCACACCTTCTACTTTTTCCCCTGCGAGGGTGATGCGTTTCGCATCCGTGACTGGCCCCTACCCGCCCCGCAGCTCCTCCTCAATGGGACCCCAGTGGCTGCAGCAAGGCTGGGGGAAGGCTGCTGAGGGTCAGATGGTGAGACGGCAGATGCCCTTGGGGGTCGTCCTGGACCAGCTCTGGGCCTGGAGGGGCCGGCTGCTGACTGCTCCAACTCTGCTTGGGCGGCAGCAGTCTGTCCAGCGGCTGGTGGCAGCTGCAATGGAGGAGTGACAGTTTTGGCTGCAGGAATGCTGCCAACCTGACAGATCACAGGTACTCCCTGGTCGGCTGATACATTGGCACTCGCACGGGCCAGCACTGCAGCATGCGCAGCAATCTGCTGAAGCACAGACTGCTGGGCTGCTGCGGCGCGGCAAGTGCCCTGGCGATGCCTGGCCGATCCAGCGAGGGTGGCAGCAGTTAGTGCCCGTGTGGCCCTGGTCTGTGTCTGCATGACACCAGCCAGTGAATGCACGGCACGACTGAGCACTTGGCTAGAAGCCGCCTGTGATGTAGCGAAGTCCTGCTGACCCCTAGCCTGTGCTGCCGCGAAGTCCTGCAGACTCCTGGCCTGTGCTGCACTGAATTGTTGCAGACTCCTGGCCTGTGCTGCCCCGAATTCCTGCACACTCCTTGACAGTGACTCTATGGAGTCAGGCATCCTTGCCACTGCAGCCATGAGCTCAGTGTGCCTGCGCTCAGCCTGGGCGCCCATTTCCGCTAGGATCCGCACCTCCTCTGCGCTCACCGTAGCAGGACTGGAGGCCACACTCACCCTCCGGGGAGAAGGCCGCCGAGCTTACCCACTCTTCCCGTGTTGCTGCAGCCCGCTGGTCCCCGGAGCTTCACTCTCCTCCGACCCTTCCCCCCTTGCTCCCCTCCAGGGAAGACGTGTCACCATCATGGCCATGGGCTGCCTCGGCTGAGGGGGTCCCTGATGGTCTGGCTTCCTCTTCCTCCTCCTCTATGTCTGACTCGGACACAGTGCCAGCTTGAGGGGCCGCCTCCTCACCTGGCGAGTCACCATCTGAAAGCAGGGAGGCACAAGAGTTGCTTTAGAGTGAGGACAGGGCGGCAGCGAGGGAGGCATGAGTGCTGCTATGCACTGCATTGGTCCGACAGTGGCAAAGGATGCTGTTCTGAGGCGCAAGTGGAAAGAGAGAGGTCAAAAAGGTGATGCCCTTACCATTGGGGCCCACAACAGGGTCGGCATCTCCACTGGCGACGGGGCCAATCAGCCGGCCTGACATAATGCGCTCCACACGCTGCTCCAGGTCGCAGAGCTGTTTGAGGTCAGGATGGCCTCCCCCGGTCTGACGCTGCTGCCTTCGGTTGTGCGCCAGCTTGCCCTGCAAGAGAAAGGACGGCCTCTAAGTACAGTGTGAAGCCCTGATCTTGTCTGCACTGCCTCCCATGGTGGACTAGCCCTGACAGTGTGAAGCCCTGATCTTATCTGCACTGCCTCCCATGGTGGACTAGCCCTGACAGTGTGAAGACCTGATCTTGTCTGCACTGCCTCCCATGGTGGACTAGCCCTGACAGTGTGAAGCCCTGATCTTGTCTGCACTGCCTCCCATGGTGGACTAGCCCTGACAGTGTGAAGCCCTGATCTTACCTGCACTGCCTCCCATGGTGGACTAGCCCTGACAGTGTGAAGACCTGATCTTGTCTGCACTGCCTCCCATGGTGGCCTAGCCCTGACAGTGTGAAGCCCTGATCTTGTCTGCACTGCCTCCCATGGTGGACTAGCCCTGACAGTGTGAAGCCTTGACCTTGTCTGCACTGCCTCCCATGGTGGACTAGCCCTGACAGTGTGTAAAGTCCTGAATGTGCAAGTGATTTTCATGACAGTCCCATAGCTGCTGGATGAGGGCTGGGCATTAGGGCTTTCAGGTCCCTTTGC
Organism: Somniosus microcephalus; assembly: GCF_052327205.1. Classification (NCBI taxonomy): domain Eukaryota; kingdom Metazoa; phylum Chordata; class Chondrichthyes; order Squaliformes; family Somniosidae; genus Somniosus; species Somniosus microcephalus. The sequence continues at coordinate 12,664,689 of NC_141002.1, read as the reverse complement.
CCATAAACTGAGGTGCACATGCAGGGATGAGGAGGACACTGGAAAGGGTACTCACCCTGACAACCCGAGTGAGGTCGTTGAACTTTTTTCGGCATTGTACAGGAGTCCTGGCAACCACGCTGTTGGAGGTCACCCTGTTTGACACCTCCCTCCAGGCTTTCCGATAGGCGCTGAGCAGCGGCCTCCTGCCACCTTCAGGGAACAGAACATGATGCCTGCGCTCCACTGCACCAACCAGCACCCTCAGGTCACCCTCGCTGAAGCGCTCTCTCCCTGGCCTTCTCCATTGTCCTGGGTGTTGAACAGATCAAGCAGCAGTGGTCAGGCCTTGCTTCAGGGCTGCAGTGTGCAGGGCGTGGCAGCCAAACAAATCCACCCTCCCCCTTTAAGAGCTGACCAGCGCCAGAGTGTCTACCTTCAATCAGCAACTCGCCGCACCTGCGCTGCTCCCGCCCTCGGGGGTATCGCCCCGGACCGCCGGCTTAGCGCCTAATGATAGTCGTGCATCGCCTGTGTTAGCGCAGCAGCAACCTCTTGGGGCGATGCAACTGAATATCGGTGAAGGTGGCGCTAAGTTGCGCCGGGCGCAAACTTTAGCAGCCGCCCGGCTGTAGCGCCCCAAACGTGGCTATACTGAATTTCTAGGCCAGAAAGCCTAAGGCCTAGAAATTCAGTTGGTTGCGCCAGCAGTTAGCGCCTTAAGAGAAGTGAATTTCGGGCGCTATGCGTGTAGCGCCCGGGCGCAGCGCAGTTTGCGCCTCGCCCCAAATTAAGTGGACCCTTAGCGCCGGCGTAAAGTTTAGCGCCCGCCCGGCTGCGCGCGCAGAAAATGACGTCACATCCTCGTGCAACGCCCTTTGCGCGCCCCGATTCCAAACTTCAGTCGGACCGCCCCATTGTGCGGCTGGCGGCCAGAGCGTTTGTAAAATGGAACGCAACACAGCCGACGCGGGCCCCGGGGAGCGCAAATTAAAGGGCACGTACCCTGCAGTATAAAGGGCAGCCAATTTGCAGCAAACACTCTTGTGCAACGGATTTCTGGACACACAACAAGGAGGAGAGCTAACTGGTTTCGTGCAGCAATAGCTCAGGTATTTTTGGACTCGGGCCAAAGCGCTGCAAGTGCCCTGTTGGAAATTTGACTGTTTGCCAGCATTTGATGGGGGCTGCATGGGGTGCCAACGCGGAGTTTCAGCGCCATGTGCGTAGGGCTCGCAAATGCAGGGTCAGAGGGGCAGCCCTGGCTAGAGGCAGAGGGGGCAACAGGCGTCGGCAACATAGGCCTTACCCAGTCAGGGTATACCGCCAGCAGCGCTCCTACCTCACCATGAGTGGCGCGCGATGTGTAAGAAGGCTGAGATTCCGAAAGGAGGTGGTTGCAGAGATCTGCCACCTGCTTCGCAGAGATCTGCGTCCAAAGCTCAGGTGCAGGACGTCTCTGTCAGTGGAAGTGAAGGTGACGGTGGCATTGAACTTCTATGCCACCGGCTCCTTCCAATCCGCTGTTGGGGACATAGCGAACATATCCCAGTTCGGCGTGTATCGCTGCATCCGCCAGGTGACCGATGCCCTTTTCAGAAGGAGACGCCAATTCATCTCCTTCCCCATGGCCCTGGAGAGCCAGCATCAGCGTGCAGTGGGATTTGCTAGACTCGCGGCCTTCCCCTTGGTGCAGGGCGCCATTGACTGTACGCATGTGGCTTTGCGGGCACCTCTGGAGCATGGCGAGCAGTATCGCAACCGGAAGGGCTACCATTCTCTCAATGTGCAGCTGGTGTGTGACCACAAGCAGCGCATCCTGGCTGTCAATGCCTGCTTTCCAGGCAGCTGCCACGATGCCTTTATCCTGCGGCAGAGTACTGTGCATGACATGTTCGAGGCACAGCCTCCCCCAAGAGGATGGCTACTCGGGGACAAAGGCTATCCTTTGTGTACCTGGCTCATGACCCCGCTCCGCGCGCCCAGGACCGCTGCTGAAGAGGCATACAACGAGAGCCATCAAAGGAGCAGAAACATCATCGAGCAAACTATTGGGGTCCTCAAGCAGCGGTTCCGCTGCCTTGATCGTTCCGGCGGATCTCTGCAGTATTCGCCGCACCGGGTCTCCCAATTTGTCGTAGTTTGCTGCATGCTACACAACCTGGCTCTCCGCAGGATTCAGGCACTGCCACCTGACGTTGGACCACCACCTCAGGAGGAGGAGCAGGAGGAGCAGGAGGAGGAGGAGGAGGAGGAGGAGGAGGAGTACGTTCCCAGGAGGGAGCGACAAGGTCCAAGGGCTGTCCGTCGCCAGCTTATTGAATGTAACTTCTAAGCCCCCTGTCAGGGAATGCCTTGTGGCCATGAAGCAAGATGAATGCAGCCGCTCCGCAAGCCCTCAGCCGGCGAAGGCAACAAAGACTAACAAGAACAACCATGGACACTGTCTGAATAAAGATAAATTTATATTTGACAAAAATGAAACCCCTTCCCACATGAATCCCAAAAACAATCAACGGCCCCCACAAAAAGTGCAACAAACGACTCACTCCCACAACCTGGGGAGGAGTAACTCCACATTTGAACAAACCAGGCCTCAACCTCGGCCTTAACGCAAAAAACATACCCATAAACAAAACAACCATGGGCAAAATAAAGATGTCCACCGCCATATAAAATGAAAGCTGGCCACACCCTCCACTTAGTGGCCCGCGAGGGCGAGACCTTGTCCAGCCTTTTGGCGCCCCTGCCCGGCCTGCTGCTCCTCCGCAAGCTCTGCCCAGTGGCTGCTGCGAGGCTGGGGGAAGGCGCCTGAGGGTCAGGTGTCCTTCCGCCAGATGGCCTTGGGGGGCGGCCTACACGGGCTTTGGGCCTCGAGGGGCCGGCTGTTGATTGGCGCACATGTGCATGGCCACCATCAGCTCCAGCCGCTTGCCGTTGATGCTCCACTGGGGGAGTGGCGGCGACGGATGGCGCAATGTGGGCAAGCTGGCGTATTGGAGTCGCTGGCTGGTGATGTCGCACGCTGGCACTCGCCCGGGCACGCACTGCACGATCCGCACCAATCAGCCGAAGGGCGGATCGCTGTGCTGCTGCAGCGGGGCGGGTGTCCTGGCGATGCCTGGCTGAGGCAGCGCGTGTGGCAGCAGTGAGTGCCCCTGTTGCCCTGGTCTGCGCCCGCATCACATCCGCCACTGACTTGACGGCATCAGCCAGCGACTCCATTGCCGGAGGCATCCGTTCCACTACCTCCATCATCATCCGGCCACTCTTGGCATTTGATGCCCCAAACTCCTGCACACTGGTCGCCAGCGACTCGATGGCCTCAGGCATCCGTCCCACCACCTGCATGAGCTCTGTGTGGCGGCGGTCCGAATCCTCGGCCATTTGGTCCAGCTGGCGCACCTCCTCCGAGGTGAAGGTGGCCGGACTGGAGGCGGGACTCTCCCGCTGGGGAGCAGGGGTCCGAGCTAGGCGACCCTTGGCACGTTGCTGGCGCCGAATGTCCGCAGCAACTGCACTCCCCTCCGATCCTTCCCCCCTCTGGGGGGAAGGCCGCGGCCCACCCGCAGCCCTCCTGGGTGGCTGGACGCCACTGGTCCCAGCAGCTGCACTCCCCTCCGAAAGTTGCTCCAGGCTCTCGTCCAGGGAAGACGTGTCCAACACTTCGCCCTCTGCTGCGGGACCTGAGTCCTCCCCTGATGGTCCGGGTTGCTCTTCCTCCTCCTCCTCCTCCTCCTCTTCCTCCTCCTCCTGTTCGGAGGGGCTGTCACTGGCAGCTTCAGGGAGCTCTTCGTCACCAGCTGAAAGCAGGAAGGCACAAGAGTAGCTTCAGAGTGAGGAGAGGGCGTCAGCGAGGGAGTCATGACTGGTGGCATTCAGCGCATTGGTGGCACAGTGGCAAAGGAGGTAGCTCGGATGCGCAAGTGTGATGAGAGAGGGCCAAAAGGCAAGGTCCTTACCATTGCCGGGCAGCAGAGGGTCGGCTTCTCCGCACGCTCTGTGCACAATCATGCGGCCTCCCATGAGGCCACTCACGCGCTCCTCCAGGGGAGTGAGCTTCTGGAACTTGGCGCGGCCTCCCCCGGTGATGTCGCGGCGCTTGCGATTATTCACAAGTTTAGCCTGCAAGAGAAAGGACGGGCTCTAAGTACGGTGTGTAGCCATGACGTAGTGTGCACTGCCTCCCATGGTGGAATAGCTTGGCCAGAGTGTAGCCCTGATCTAGTGTGCACTGCCTCTCATGGTGGAATAGCTTGGCCAGAGTGTAGCCCTGATCTAGTGTGCACTGCCTCTCATGGTGGAATAGCTTGGCCAGAGTGTAGCCCTGATCTAGTGTGCACTGCCTCTCATGGTGGAATAGCTTGGCCAGAGTGTAGCCCTGATCTAGTGTGCACTGCCTCCCATGGTGGAATAGCTTGGCCAGTGTGTAAAGTGCAGAATGTGCAATTGATGCTCATGACTGTCCCAAAGCTGCTGGCTGAGGGCTGCCCATTAGGCCTTTCAGGTCCCTTTGCCCATCATGTCAGGTGTACATGCAAGAATGAGGAGGAGAGTGGAAAGGGTACTCACCCTGACAATCCTGGTCAGGTCATTGTATTTCTTCCGACATTGCACCTTGTCCCTAGGGGCATCGCCGTAGGACGACACCCTGGTGGCGATCTCCCTCCAGGCTTTGGTGTAGACGCGGTGGGTGGGATTCCTGCCATTGTCTGGGAACAAGATCCTGCGCCTCTTCTCCAATGCTGTCAGCATGATATCCAGATCACGCTCTGAGAAGCGCAGGGCACGCTCACGGGCCTTATCATGCGTTGCCATGGCTCCTTGGCCTCAGCAGCAGTGTTGAGGCCTAGTTTGAAAGCTGCAGTGTGCAGGGCGTGGCAGCAGACCAAATCGTCCCTTCCCCCTTTAAGAGCTGGCCGGCGCCACGGGGTCTGCTGTCAATCAAAAAATTACCGCACCCGCGCTGCGCCCCGCCTCGGCGCTATCCCTCTGCACCGCCGGCTTAGCGCCTAAAGATAGTCGTGTAACGCCTCTTTTAGCGCTCCAGCAACCTCTTAGGGCGAAGCAACTGAATTTCAGCGAAGGGGGCGCAACTTTGGGGCGGGCACTAAAGTCGGGCGGGCGCTAACGTTAGCGCCCCAAAAATGGCAAAACTGAATTTCTAGGCCTAAATCTTTCAGTCTCCCCTAGGAAAATTGCTTCACACTTCCACAACATGCAGATATCAGCTCTGCACCTCCCTAAAGAGGCATAGCCAAGATCAATAATCCAATGGCGATGGGGATAAGAGGCATCCACACCTACAGCACATCCCTGAAATGGAATCGTTCTTTGGTATTCCAGTGCTGTGCGGCAGCCCCGATTAATGTTTTTTTTGTGCCAATCTTTACCCTCCTCTCCTGAAGGCACAGGCTTTTCCTGGTGCACAGCTCTATGGACACCAGAAGCTCTCTAGTATCTCACCCTCGTGGCCATTCTTCATGTTTGAATATGGACAGTGAGTGACTGTTTGATCATGGAGTTATGCATGGCGGGATTGGTGCCAATATTTGTCTGATTACGCTCTTGTGAAGCACTTTGGGACGTTTTACTACATTACAGGTGCTATATAAATGCAAGATGGTGGTGTCCTCACTGAATGTAGACACACACACATAGGCACACACACAGGACATTCAGCCAAGGGTTGCTGGTTTAGCACTGGAAAAAATGACCATGAAAGCTGCCAAATTGTCATAAAAAAGTAACTTGTTCACTAATGTCCTTCAGGGAAGGGATCCTGCCACCACCACGCAGTCTGGCTCACACGTGACTGCAGTGCCACACTGCTGCATTGCTCTTAATGCCCTCTAAAGTGGTCTGGAAAACTATTCAGTTGTACAAACAATCTCTTTTCAGCAGCTCAAAGATGTGACCCGCCACCTCTTCTGGCACCTAGGGTTGGGGAAAGAATGCGCAATCTACGAACAAAAAAATAATGTACCGAGAGCCTTGGCTCACGTTCCTCCTCTATAAACTGGGCCAGGTGTGGAGTCTTTCTCACTAGCCCAACTGAGATCAAACAGCGGTACAGAACGGGAATAAAACCTGGAATCTTCTCGCCTGTACGGGCTTGCTAGCATACGACTCAGTGCACTTGCTCACTTAGCCTTGAACGAGCATACATTAATACCTTTAACAAAAGCTAAGTACTTTACGCAGACTGAAGAGTACCAGAAATATGGTCCATCAACTTGTTTTTTTTAAAACTCAGTAGCAGTTCTATAGGTTCAGAGAAATAAGCATCTCTCCAGCTGCTCGGCACTTGTACAGAAGTATCAGTCCCCAGAGTAGCAGGTTCCATCAACTGTCCCATTATTCCTTCAATTTGTAGTGGTTGCTAATTAAGACTGTTTGCTACCAAACAGCTAACCCTGCAGACTATTCAAGCATTACATATCAGCTTCGCAAAGCTGAGTTGACTCACTGATGCAGAAATCTATAAAAGTAAACATCAGACCTGGACAAACTGAAATACACAATTTTAATTAAAATTCATAATTGATTTTGCTACATATCCAAAGTCTGATAAAATATCAGAAAAGAGGAGAAATAACAGAAATCCTGGAAAATTGGAATAAAACCAAAAAATGCACAACAGGTCTGGCAGAATCTGAAAGAGAAAAAATGGGTTCATATTTCAAGTGCAGAGATCCCCTGTAAGAAGCTGTCGGGATCTAGGGGTTAAAGATAGTTACTCACACAGGCAGAAGGCAGAGATCAGTGCTGGGACCACTATTGTTTGGATTCGGGAATCAGAAGAACAATATCAAGAGTTAGGGACAATACCGAATTGGGGGGCATAGTTAATACTGAGGAGGACTGTGAAAAAATACAAGAAAATGTTAACAAACTTGCATAATGGGCATGTAAATGGAAAATGAATTTCAATATAAATAAGTGTGAAGTGTTGCATTTTGGTAGGAAGAATAAGGAGCCTATGCCTTGGAAAATACAAGTCTAAATGGGGTAGAGGAGCAAAGGGATCTCGGGTACAGATTCACAAATTATTAAATGTAGCGGCGCAGGTTAACAAAGCCATAAAAAATACAAATAAAGCACTGGGATTCATTTCTAGAGGGACAGAATTCAAAAGCAGACAAGTTATATTAACCTATTAGACCACACTTAGGGGGAGAAATTCAGGTGTTAGCGCCACCCGTTAGCGCCTTAAGAGGGTGGTAAGTGGGACATGATGCGGCTAGCGCCCGGGCACAGTGAGAACTGCGCCTCTCGCGAAATTGAGCGGACATTTAGCGGCGGCGCAAAACCGCACGCCCGCTCAGCTGCGCGTGCAGATCCTGACGTCATTTCATGGTGCAACGCCCTTGGGGCATCCCGAATGCAAGGAGGTACAAGAGTTGCTTTAGCGTGAGGACAAGGCGGCAGCGAGGGAGGCATGAGTGCTGCAATGCACTGTATTGGTTCGATAGTGGCAAAGGATGCTGGTGTGAGGCACAAGTGGAAGGAGAGAGGTCAAAAAGGTGATGACCTTACCATTGCTGTCCAGAACGGGGTCGGTGTTGAATCCGTGATTCTTAAAGTATGATGTTTTCCAATAACTACACGGAGGCTGTAACTTAACAATCAACAGGTGTTTACTGGAGGAGGGTAGTCTAAAGACTGACAGTACAGAGGAATGCTCAAGGCATATATACAGGTGTGGTCACTGCCGGTACTACAGTATACAGGAGCTGTAAAAGTAGTTCTCTCTTAAAGGTACATACACTACAATTCCTCCCCTTTTAGATTAGCAGTACCCATAATATTCAAATAACAATTAACACTTTAACATGCACATTAAACTGAAATAGTCCATTTATAGATTCAGTCTTTGGGGCGGCTTCCTGATCCTTTCTGGATAGCGCCTTTCCTGAGGTTCTTGTTCTTGGTGCGGAGGTGATTCTGGCCCCTTTTCGTCGGTTAGTTCATCAGTTTCCGCTGCTACTGTTTCTGAGGTAGATGCTACCGGTATGTCGGGTTCATCCCCAGTTACGCAAGACATGGGGTTGACTCGTTCCTGTGACGCTAAGATCTGGTGGACGTGGCGTCTCACAATGTTCTCCCCGACATCCACTGTGTACATTAATGGCCCCTGCCGTGTGCATATCGTTCCGGGTTGCCATTTCTCTGTTCGGTAGTCACGGGCCAAGACTGGTTGTCCTACATTGAAGCTCCTTGTTGGCTTCTCATTGATGTGCTGGAATTGCTTATCCTCAACATTTCTTCGCACATTTGGTCTGAGCAAATCCAGGCGAGATCTCAACCTTCGGTTAAAGAACATCATGGCCGGGGTCTGGTTGGTAACTGCATGTGTCGCATTTCTGTAGGCTAACAGGAAATTGTCCACCTTATGCTGTAATGGAATTTCATCATCGCACATGGCCTTTATCGCCTTTTTAAAGGTTTGTACGAACCTCTCAGCCAATCCATTTGTGGCTGGATGATACGGGGCGGATGTGGAATGCCTTACCCCATTCCTTCTCATAAATTTCCGAAACTCTTCAGACACAAACTGTGGTCCATTATCAGAGCAAATCTGCTCTGGCAAGCCGTTCCTGGCAAATATGGTCCGTAGGACTGCAATCGTTTTCTCTGTAGTGGTTGAGGACATTTTTATCACCTCAGGCCATTTCGAGTGCGCATCCACTGCTATTAAGAAGATTGAGTCCATGAATGGACCAGCAAAATCAATATGCACCCGTTGCCATGGAGAGGAGGGCCACTCCCATGGGTGTAGAGGGGCATGTGGTGGTGCATTTTGGACCTTCTGGCATCCTGAGCAGCTCTTGGTTAGGTCCTCGATTTGTTGATCGATCCCCGGCCACCACACATAAGCCCTAGCAAGGCTTTTCATTTTCACGCCTCCCAGATGACCTTCGTGGAGCTCATTGAGCACTCTCTCCCTTAACTTGGGTGGAATTACCACTCGGGATCCACACATCACTGTCCCCTGGCATACTGACAGCTGTTCTCTTCTGGATGAGAATGCTGGCAACAGTGAGTCGCCATGTGATGGCCATCCCCTCACCGTCAAATCATATACCCGAGACAGTGTCGGATCATTGCGGGTCTCCTTCACTATATCCGCGTTAGTTACTGGCAATCGTTCAATTATTGATGAATAAAATATCTCGATAGGGTCCACTGCTGGTGCTTCCTCCACAGTAGGCAGTGGCAGGCGTGATAGCCCATCAGCATTTCCATGCTGTTTCGTGCCTTTATATTCTATTTCATATTGGTTCGCCCCTAGAAAAAGGGGCCATCTTTGTAACCGTTGTGCAGTCATCACCGGAACGCCCTTCTTTGGATTGAAGATGGAGACAAGTGGTTGGTGGTCAGTCAGCAAGGTGAACTTCTGCCCATGCAGATAGTGGTTGAATTTTTTTACTCCCCATACTAGGCTGAGGGCCTCCCTGTCAATCTGGGCGTAGTTGCGCTCGGCTGAGGTTAGTGACCGAGACGCAAAGGCTACTGGCCTCTCCAACCCGTCTGGGAATTTGTGCGACAGCACCGCTCCAATACCATAGGGTGATGCATCACAGGCCAACCGAATTGGTAGTGCTGGGTTGAAATGGGCCAACACCTCTTTTAATGTGATCAATTCTTTGCACTTCTGGAAAGCTCGTTTACATTCGTCATTCCACTTCCATGGTACCCCCATTAGCAGTAGGGTGTTCAGTGGGTGTAATACTGTAGACAAATTTGGTAGGAACTTATGGTAGTAGTTCACCAGCCCGAGGAACGACCTCAGTTGTGACACATTTTCCGGTGCTGGAGCCTTGACTACTGCCTCAATCTTTTCAGGGGACTTATGAAACCCCTCCATCAATAACATGGCCACAATACGAGATCTGCTTCTGGAAAAACTCGCACTTGTGGCGATTAGCTCGTAGCCCATATTCCTTCAATCTAGTGAGCACCTTCTCCAGGTTGGCGAGGTGATCACTGTCATTTTCACCCGTGACCAGGATGTCGCCCAAATAGCACTGGGTCCCTGGAATCCCTTGCAGGACTTGATCCATCGCCCTTTGCCAAATAGCTGGAGCTGATGCTACCCCGAACACCAGCCGGTTGTATTGGTGGAGACTTTTATGAGTGTTGATCGTGAGGTATTGTTTCGAGGCTTCTTCTACCTCCATTTGCAAGTACGCCTGGGCCAGATCAATTTTGGTGAAGCGTTTACCTCCAGATAGCGAGGCGAAAATATCCTCAATCCGTGGAAGCGGATATTGTACCGTTTGAAGGACTGGGTTCACTGTTACCTTAAAATCCCCACAGATGCGGACCTTCTTTGGTTCCCCAGGCGTATTACTCAACGACCTCTTCATTACAGGAATGATGGGTGTAGCCCACTCGCTCCAGTCTACTTTGGACAATACTCCTGAACGTTCCAACCCTTCCAGCTCTGCTTCGACGGCTGGTCGGATCGCATAAGGCACCGGTCTGGCCTTAAAAAACTTTGGGCTTGCATTTTACTCTATTTTAATTGTTGCTGTTATGCCTTTTAGTGTTCCGAGTCCCTCTTGGAACACTTCTTGTGCGTCAGTTAGCATTTTGGACAGTCGTCCAGGTGTGACGTCGTCATCCTTTTTGGCCTCAACCTTCAGTGCCTGTATGGAATGCCAATCTAATTGTATCTTCCGGATCCATTCACGTCCTAGTAGTGGTGGTCCTCCATCTGGCAATACATATAGGTCCATTTTAGGTATTTCCTGGCCTTTGTATATCACTTTCACCCTTATTTTTCCTTTGGGGTAGACTTTTTGCCCCGTGTACGTCTTCAAGACAATCTCTGTAGCTTTCAAGGGTATATGTGAAAATAGCCGCTTGTAGTCCCTTTGGTTTTTGACTGTTAGGGCTGATCCTGTATCCAATTCCATTTTCACTTGGACTCCGTCTATAATAATTCAACTTTATTTTCATTGTACAATGCATAAGTACATGAACAACGAAATGTGATCTTGCAAGCTCCCATGAGTCCAGTACAAATAACATTAACATTAAACGTAAATAGCACCATCCTGGGAGAAGCAAAGCCGCTGCGTCTGTGCGCGCCGCCATTCTATTTCCACCATTCCTCCTGTCTATCTTGAGTGTGACTCAGATAGTCTGGTGATCCTCCATTTTGGTTACCTTATGTAGTTTCAGACAACCCAGCTCCTTGCTTCCGGAGTCTGTATCACTTTTCTGTTCGTCTGAACTACTGTCCATCACCTTATGTACCTTTTTGTACTTCTCCTGTGGAGATTTCTTGCTGTTGGTTTTCTTCCCTGACCTGCAGACTCTTGCTATGTGTCCTGCTTTTCCATACTGTCTGCACACTTGGTCCTTGAACCAACAATTCTTCTGGTCGTCTGTTGTTCTGCCGCAGTGATAACACTTCCCTGCTCCATATGACATTTCATTGGTGCCATATTCTTGCGGTCTCCGTTGTATCTCTGCAGCGCCCCGTGCGGCTGCTTCATGTGATACTGCCATGCTGAAAGCCTTGTCCAGCGTAAGATCCTTTTCTGATAGAAGCCGTTTCTGGATTCCTTCACTTTGAAGCCCACACACAAACTTGTCCCTTAACGTATCTGCTAGTCCCACTCCAAACTGGCAGTGTTTCGATAGCTTGCGCAGTTCCGTTAAGTACTCAGCATTACTTTCATCTTTATGCTGGTTCCTTTTGTGGAACTTAAATCTTTCTGCTATCAGCAGTGGTATGGGGTTTAAGTGGTCCTGTAGGATTTCTACTATGCTTTTGAAATTCTTATCCATGGGCTTCTCTGGGGTTATTAGGTTTCGCAGTAAGCCATAAGTTTTTGCACCCATGGAATTTAACAAAACCAGTGCTTTCCTAGCATCTGGCCCTTCATTCGCCCTGCAGTATACCTCAATGCGTTCCACATATGTCGCCCAATCTTCGACTTCATTGTCGAACGCAGTGATACTGCCACTCTTTGGCATCCCTGGGTGTGATTTAACTGTCTAAAATGGCATCTCCCGCGCTCTCCCTTCTTCTCCGCTGGCACAAAATGGCGTCTCCCGCGCTTTCCTTTCTTCCCGCGCTCGCCCTTCTTCTCCGCTGCGGCTTCTAAAAATGGCATCTCCCGCGCTCTCCCTTCTTCTCCGCTGCTCAATGGCGTCTCCCGCGCTCTCCCTTCTTCTCCCCGCGGATGCTGTTCAGCCCTTGAGCCCTGGCTGTGCTCTGCGCATTCTCCTGTGCGCCTTTCCCGTTGCCGCCGCTTGGTCCTGAACCCGGCTGCTGCTTTACCCTCTCTCTCTCTGTTTTGTTTTTCCTCGACGCCGCTCGGTTTTCAACCCCCGGCTGCGCCCTGTGCGCTTCACCCTCTCTCTTACCCTGTCGACGCTGCTCGGCTTTTTCTATGCTGTTGGTCTGCTCCAGCCGCCGCTGTCCGGGAAGGGTCTGCGCTGTACCTGTTGCCAGTCTGTTGCTGGATCGTTGTGGCTGGGGAACCAAGCCTGGCTCTCAACAGCCTCCCCTGCGATGTTCACTCTCCGCCGGATGGCTGTGCGGTTGCTCGTGGTCGACGCCCGTGCTTCTGGCCTCGACTTTCTTCCACCGTCCTCCCGGAGCGAATCCTTGAAGGAAAATGCAGAGTTGCAGGCAGATTCGAATCGACCTCGTCGCCACTGTTGAATCCATGATTCTTAAAGTATGATGTTTTCCAATAACTACACGGAGGCTGTAACTTAACAATCAACAGGTGTTTACTGGAGGATGGTAGTCTAAAGACTGACAGTACAGAGGCATGCTCAAGGCTTATATACAGGTGTGGTCACTGCCGGTACTACAGTATACAGGAGCTGTAAAAGTAGTTCTCTCTTAAAGGTACATACACTACAGTCGGCATCTGCAGTGGCGACGGGGCCAATCATCCGGCCTGCCATAATTCGCTGGACTCGCTGCTCCAGATCGCTGAGGTCTTGAAGGTGAGGCCAGCCTCCCCCGGTCCATTGCTGCTGCCTCCTGTTATGGGCCAGCTTGCCCTGCAAGAGAAATGACGGGCTCTAATTACAGTGTGAAGCCATGATCTTGGCTGCACTGCCTCCCATGGTGGAATAGCCCTTACAGTGTGAAGCACTGATCTTGGCTGCACTGCCTCCCATGGTGGAATAGCCCTTACAGTGTGAATCCCTGACCTTGGCTGCACTGCCTCCCATGGCGGAATAGCCCTTAAAATGTGAAGCCCTGATCTTGGCTGCACTGCCTCTCATGGTGGAATAGCCCTTACAGTGTGTAAAGTGCTGAACGTGCGTGTGAGTTTCATGAAAGACCCATAGGTGTTGGATGAGGGCTGGGCATTGGGGCTTTCAGGACCCTTTGGCCATAAAGTGAGGTGCACATGCAGGGATGAAGAGGATACTGAAAAGGGTACTCACCCTGACGACCCGAGTGATGTCACAGAATCACAGAATCTGCAGTGCAGATAGAGGCCATTTCGGCCCATCGAGCCTGCACCGACACATATCCCACCCCATTCCCGTAACCCCACGTATTTAATCCCCTAACACTAAGGGTTAATTTATCATAGCCAAATCAACCTAACCTGCACATCTTTGGACTTCGTTGTCGTTGAACTTCTTCCTGCATTGCACAGGGGTCCTAGGCACCATGCTGCTGGAGGTCACTCTGTGAGCCACCTCCCTCCAAGCTTTGCGATAGTCGTTGGGCAGCGGCTTCCTGCCACTTGTTCCGGAAACAGGATAGATCGCCTGCGCTCCACTGCGCCAACCAGAACCTGCAGGGCCCCCTCACTGAACCGCTGCGCTCGCTCCCTGGCCCTCTCCATGGTCCTAGGCATTAGAATGTGGCAGCAGGTCTGTCCAGGCCGAGAATCAGGGCTCCGATGCGCAGGGTGTGGCTGCAATTCAAGATCGAACCTCCCCTTTAAGAGCTGACCGGCGCCAGCGTGTCTGTGTTTAATCGCTAACTGGCCGCACCTGCGCTGCGCCCGCCCTCGGTGGTAGCGCCTCGCTTCTCCGGCTTAGCGCCTTATGACAGTCAAGCAGCGCCTGTTTTAGCGCTCCAAGCACTTCCTGGGGCGAAGCAGGTCAATTTAGCAGTAGGTGGTGATAATTTGCGCCGGGCGCTAAATTTCGTGCCCGCTCGAGTATAACGCCCCAAACGTGGCGATACTGAATTTCTCCCCCTTAGAGTATTGTGTTCAGTTCTAGTCTCCTTTTACAAAAAGGACATAGAGGCATTGGTGAAGGTGAAAAAAAGTTTCACAAGGATGATACCAGAACTAAGAGGTTATAACTATCAGGAAAGATTGAACAGGCTGGGAGTCTTTTCTCTAGAAAAGAGAAGGCTGAAAGGCGACTTGATAGAGGTCTTTAAAATTATGAAGGGGTTTGATAGGGTCGATGTAGAGAAGATGTTTCCCCTTGTGGGGGAGACCAGAACTGTAGTGTATGTAACCTGTACTACCTTAAGAGGATACCTTAAGGTGATGGACTACTTTTTTCGGCTCCTGTACATTGTAGTACCGGTGGTGACCACACCGGTATATAAACCCTGCGGAGCAAAGTGTACCTCAGTTCTGTCCTGACCCTCAATCACTAAAGACCTGTTTACTTATTTCTGTTGTCTGTGTCCTGTTTTTCATTATAACTGCACTTGGAAACACAGACTCAACAGTGGCGACGAGTCTGATCGTACATAGCGGCAGTTTTGCATCCAAGGAAGCTTCGTCCTCAGAAACGGGCTTCGAAAAAGGGCATCCGCCCTCAACATCCTGCTGAGCACTGCATCGCATGGGAGGCCATCGGGAACCCGGGTTGGTTTTCTGGCTGTGAAGTCCGACATCAGCAACAGGCAGTGATCATCCCTTCTACGACAGCGGCGGGTAAGCCCAATCGAGCGGCACGGGGGGGGGAAGTCGGCCGAGTTGTCAGTGGGAGAAGGGGAGGGAAAACGAAGAAAAAGGGCGGAGAACACGACCGCAGCCGGTGTCAGGGGCCGGACTGCAATCGGGGCAGAGACGCGCAGCAGCCAGAAAAGCGCTTTATTGCCACAAGGACCGCGGGAGCGGCGGGGCAACGAGAGCAGCAGCGCAAGGAAAATAAAGGCAGGAAGGACCGCTGGGAGGCGTGGACGGCAACAGCACAGGAATCACCATCTTGAGTCGGCGGGGGAAGAAGACAAGTGCGGGAAAAGCCGTCAAGCGCGGGAAAAGCCGCCATCTTAAATTAAAAAATTAAAAAGTCATCATATTAAATAATATCTGAAGGGAAAGGAGAAACTCAGCAAGGATGCCAAAAATGGGTAACATCACTGCTTTTGATAACGATGTGGAAGATTGGGCCACTTATGTGGAACGCATCGAAGTTTACTGTACAATGAATGATGTACCGGATGATAAGAAAGCACTAACCCTATTAAACTCGATGGGTGCAAAGACGTACGGGTTATTAAGGAACCTGGTAACCCCAGACAAACCGATAGGGAAGAGTTTCGCAGATATTGTTACTATCCTGCAAGAGCATTTAAAGCCCACACCGCTGCTGATAGCGGAACGATTTAAATTCTACAAAAGAATTCAACTTAAAGAAGAAAGCAACGCTGAATTCCTAACAGAACTGCGCAAGTTATCAAAGTACTGCCAGTTCGGAACAGGACTAGCAGACGCACTGAGAGATAAGTTTGTGTGTGGGCTCCTAAGGGAAGGAACCCAGAAGCGACTGCTAGAGGAAAAGGATCTCACGCTGGACAAAGCTTTTAGCATTGCAGCATCCCACAAGGCAGCAACACGGGGCGCTGCAGAGATACAGCAAAGGCCACTGGAATTCAGCACCAATGAAATGGCATTGGGCGCAGTAAAGTGCTATCGTTGCGGAAGGACAACGCATGACCAGAACCAGTGCTGGTTCAAAGACAAAGAATGCAGGCAATGTGGCAAACTTGGTCACATAGCGAGAGTATGCCGGTCAGGAAAGAAGACCAGCAGCAAAAAGTCACCGCAGGAGAAGTACAAAAAAGTACACAAGGTGACAGAGAACAGTTCGGATGAACAGAAGACAGATTCAGACTCCAGCAGTAAGGAACTGGGTTGTCTGAAAATACATAATGTGGGTAACACAGCAGACCACCAAACTATCTGGGTCATGCTCCGGATAGCAGGAGTTCAAGTGAAGATGGAATTGGACACAGGGTCGGCATTAACGGTCATGAATAAGCAAGATTACAAAAGGTTATTCTCGCACATTCCCCTGATGGATACAGAGATTGTATTGAAAACATACACGGGGCAAATAATACACCCCAAAGGAAAGATAAAAGTAAATGTGGTCTACAATGGTAAAGAAAGTCAGAAAATGGACTTGTATGTGTTACCTGATGGAGGTCCGCCACTACTAGGACGGGAATGGATCAGGCGAATAAAATTGGACTGGCATTCCATACAAGCACTGACTGTGGATGCCTGTAAGGAAGACGACGTCAAACCTAAACGACTGCCCAAAATCTTAGACGATGCTAAGGAGGTGTTCCAACAGGGACTTGGAAAACTGAAAGGAATTACGGCAACCATCAAGGTTGAAGAACATGCAAACCTAAAATTTTTCAAAGCCAGACCTGTGCCTTATGCGATACGACCTGCTGTGGAAGCAGAGGTGGAAGGGCTAGAACGTTCAGGGGTACTGTCCAAGGTGGACTGGAGCGAATGGGCTACACCCATTGTTCCTGTCATGAAGCGTTCGTTGAGCAACAAGCCGGGCAAACCTGGGAAGGTTCGCATCTGTGGCGATTTCAAGATCACTGTTAATCCAGTTCTTCACACGGTGCAATATCCGCTTCCGCGGATTGAAGATATAGTCACTTCGCTGTCTGGCAGAAAGCACTTCACCAAGATAGACCTGGCACAGGCGTACCTACAGATGGAAGTTGATGAAGCGTCACGACAGTATCTCACGATCAACACACATAAGGGCTTATATCGGTATAATAGGCTGGTTTTTGGAGTGGCATCGGCTCCAGCGATTTGGCAAAGGGCCATGGAGCAGGTATTGCAGGGAATCCCAGGCACACAATGCTACCTGGATGACATCCTGATTACAGGAGATAACGATAATGATCACCTCGCAAATTTGGAGCAGGTGCTCATCAGATTGAAAGAATATGGGCTAAGAGCTAATCGCCAGAAATGCGAGTTCTTTCAAAAGCGAATCTCGTACTGCGGCCACGTCATTGATCAGGAGGGGCTCCATAAGTCACCTGACAAGATCGAAGCTGTTGTCAAAGCTCCAGCACCAGAAAATGTATCCCAGTTGAGGTCGTTCCTCGGGTTGGTTAACTATTACCACAAGTTTCTTCCA
This sequence comes from Somniosus microcephalus, assembly GCF_052327205.1. Lineage (NCBI taxonomy): Eukaryota > Metazoa > Chordata > Chondrichthyes > Squaliformes > Somniosidae > Somniosus > Somniosus microcephalus. The sequence goes on along the minus strand of NC_141002.1, from coordinate 12,647,343 downwards.
AATTTATCCACGGTGTTACACCCGCTAAACATTCTTTTGCAAACGGGAATACCATGGAAGTGGAGCGATGATTGTAAGCGGGCTTTTCAAAAGAGCAAGGCACTGATCACCTCTAAGGAAGTGTTGGCTCACTTTAAACCAACGCTGCCTATTCGCTTAGCTTGTGATGCTTCTCCATATGGTATCGGGGCAGTGCTCTCACAAGTTTCCAGATGGCTCGGAAAGGCCAGTCGCTTTCGCGTCCAGATCATTGACCTCCGCTGAGTGCAACTATGCTCAGATAGATAGGGAGGCTCTCAGCCTCGTGTGGGGAGTTAAGAAATTTAACCATTACCTGCAAGGCCAAAGGTTTAAGCTGCTGACAGATCACCAGCCGTTGGTTTCCATTTTCAACCCTAAGAAGGGTGTTCCGGTAATGACGGCGCAGAGGCTTCAGAGATGGTCCCTTTTCCTAGGGGCACATCAATATGATATTGAGTTCAAAGGTACAAAGCAACATGGTAATGCTGATGGGCTGTCGCGCCTGTCACTACCTACAGCGGAAGAGGCACCGGCAGTTGACCCTGTCGAGATATTTCACTCGACCATCATCGAATGCTTACCAGTCACCAATGCGGGTATTGAGAGAGAGACCCGAAATGACCCGACACTGTCTCGGGTCTACGACTTGACAGTGAAGGGATGGCCAGCACATGGCGAACCACTGTTACCAGCATTCTCAGCCAGACGAGACCAGCTGTCTGTATGTCAAGGAACATTGATGTATGGAACAAGGGTGATTATTCCTCCTAAATTAAGGGAGAGAGTTCTAAAAGAATTGCACGAAGGTCATCTGGGGGGAGTCAAGATGAAAAGCCTTGCTAGGGCTTATGTGTGGTGGCCAGGTATCGACAAACAAAGAGAGGATCTGACTAAAAGCTGCTCAGGGTGCCAAAAAGTTCAGGACGCACCTCCAATTGCACCGCTGCATCCGTGGGAATGGCCTTCAGCCCCATGGCAACGTGTGCATATCGACTTTGCAGGTCCATTCATGGATTCCATGTTTTTGATAGCAGTAGGCGCACATTCTAAATGGCCAGAAGTGATTAAGATGTCGACCACTACCTCTGAGAAGACGATTGCAGTTCTAAGAACCATATTTGCAAGGAATGGATTGCCGGAGCAAATATGTTCAGACAACGGACCACAGTTCGTGTCAGGAGAATTCCAGAAATTCATGAAAAAGAATGGGGTGAAACACTATACATCTGCCCCATATCATCCGGCTACAAATGGGTTGGCCGAGAGATTTGTACAAACGTTCAAAAAGGCGATAAAGGCCATGAGTGAAGATCATATTCCACTACAACACAAGGTGGACAATTTCCTAATGGCGTATCGAAACGCCACGCATGCAGTGACAAATCAAAGCCCTGCCATAATGTTCTATAGCAGAAGGTTGCGGTCCCGGTTGGATTTGTTAAAACCCAATGTGCGACGGGAAGTCGAACACAAGCAATTCCAGCATGTAAATAAAAAGGCCACTCGTACTTTTGAAATAGGACAACCAGTGTTGGCCAGGGACTATAGGGATGATAAATGGCAACCTGGGACAATTTGTGCACGACAGGGACCCTTGATGTAGACGGTAGACGTTGGAGAGAACGTAATACGACGTCATGCTGACCAACTTGTGGAATCAAGAACAAGGGTCGACCCCATGTCTATGGCAGAGACACCAGTTGAAGAACTTATTGAGCCTGTAGCATCTACCTCAGACTCGAACGTAGTGGATGATGTTGAATCCATAGGAGATCAAGTGGATGAGTCACTCCAGCAACGGGAACCAGAGATCCCTGGAAGGCGTTATCCGGGCCGGATCAGGAGGCCTCCTCAGAGACTAAGGGCTAGATTTTCAGTATAGACAGTTTTGGGGCGCTAACCTTAGCGCCCGCCCGAAGTTAGCGCCCGCCCCAAAGTAGCGCCCCGTTGCCGGAAATTCAGTGGCTTCGCCCTAAGAGATTGGTGGAGCGCTAAAAGAGGCGTTCCACTCCTATCTTTAGGCGCTAAGCCGGCGGTCCAGAGGGATAGCGCCCAGGCGGGGCGCAGCGCAGGTGCGGTCATTTTTGGACTGACAGCAGACCCCGTGGCGCCGACCAGCTCTTAAAGGGGGAAGGGACGAATTGGTCTGCTGCCACGCCCTGCACACTGCAGCCTTGCAAAGAGGCCTCAACACTGCTGCTCAGCCCCAGGGAGTCATGGCAACGCCAGAGAAGGCCCGTCAGCGTGCCCTGCGCTTCTCAGAGGGTGATCTGGACATGATGGTCACAGCTCTGGAGGTGAGGCGCAAGATCTTGTTCCCAGAGAGTGGGAGGAATCCAACCCACCACGACTACACCAAAGCCTGGAAGCAGATCGCCCAGAGGGTGACGTTCACCGGCGATGCCCCCAGGACCCACAAACAATGTCGTAAAAAATACAACGATCTGACCAGGATTGTGAAGGTGAGTAGCCTTTCCAGTCTCCTCCTCATTCTTGCATGTACACCTGACATGATGGGCAAAGGGAGCTGAAAGTCCTATTGGCCAGCCCTCAGCCAGCAGCATTGGGACAGTCATGAGCATCACATGGCCATTCGGCACTCTACACTTTGTCCAAGCTATTCCACCATGGGAGGCAGTGCACACTACATCAGGGCTTCACTCTGTCCACACTATTCCACCATGGGAGGCAGTGCACACTACATCAGGGCTTCACTGCGCACTTACAGCCTGTCCTTTCTCTTGCAGGCTAAAGTAGCGTTTAATCGCCAGGCGCGTGCCAGGGGTGGCCGCGCCAAGCTGCAGAAGCTCACTCGGCTGGAGGAGCGCGTGTGTGTGCTCATGGGAGCCCGTGTGATTGTCCCCACAGCGTGCGGAGTATCCGACCCTCCACTGCCCGGCAATGGTAAGGACCTCGCCTTTTGGCCCTCTCGCGTCACACTGGCCCATCCGAGCTACCTCCTTTGCCACTGTCCCACCAATGCGCTGAATGCCACCAGTCCTAACTCCCTCGCTGACGCCGTCTCCTCACTCTGAAGCTACTCTTGTGCATTGCTGCTTTCAGCTGGTGACGACCAGGACCCTGAAGCTGCCAGTGACAGCACCTCCGAGCAGGAGGAGGAGGAGGAGCAAGCCGGACCATCGGGGGAACAGTCACGTCCCGCAGGAGAGGAGGAAATGCTTGACACCTCCTCACTGGACGAGTGCCTGGAGGAACTGTCGCAGGGCAATGCAGCTTCTGGGACCAGTGGCGTCCAGCCACCCAGGAGCCGTGCGCGTGGCCCGCGGCCTTCCCCCCAAAGGGGGGAAGGATCAGAGGGGAGTGCTGCTGATCGGCACACTCGCCGCCACCAACGCGGCAAGGGTCCCCTAGTTCGGCCCCCTCCTCCCCAGCGGGAGAGTCGCGACTCCAGTCCGGGCACCTTCACCTCGGAGGAGGTGCGGAAGCTGGATAAGATGGCCGAGGATTCGGACCGGCGCCACACGGAGCTCATGAGCGTGGTGGGGCGCATGCCTGAGGCCATCGAGTCGCTGGCGACCAGTGTGCGCGAGTTCGGGGCAGCAACTGCCGCGAGTGGCCGCATGCTGACTGATGCCATCAAGACCCTGGCGGCTGTGATGCGCGCGCACACCAGGACCACAGGGGCACTCACTGCTGCCACACGCGCTGTCTCAGGCAGGCATCGCCAGGGCAGCCGCCGCGCTGGACCATCCCAGCAAGCCGCCCCTCGGCTGATTGTTGCGGATCCTGCAGTGCGGGCCCGGCCGAGTGCCACCGCGCCACAGCACCAGCCAGCGCATCCCAGACGCCAGCTGGCCCACATTGCGCCATCCGTCGCCGCCATTCCCCCACTGGGGCATCAAGGGCAAGCGGCTGCAGCTGATGGTGGCCAGGCTCAGGTGCGCCACTCAGCAGACGGCCCCTCGAGGCCCAAACGCCGTGTAGGCCGCCCCCCAGCGGCATCTGGCGGAAGGGCATCTGAGCCTCAGGCGCCTTCCCCCAGCCTCGCAGCAGCCACTGGGCAGAGCTTGTGAAGGAGCAGCAGGCCGGGCAGGGGAGGCAAAAGGCTGGGCAAGGTCTCGCCCTCGTGGGCCACTCAGTAGAGGGTGTGGCCAGCTTTCGTTTTATATGGCGGTGGCCATCTTTATTTTGCCCATGGTTGTGTTGTTGGAGGGCTTATTTTTTGCGTTAGGCCGACGTTGAGGCCCGGTTTGAAGAAAGGTGGAGTGACTCCTCCCCAGTTTGTGGGAGTGAGTCGTTTGTTGGGCTTTTTGTGGGGCCCGTTTATTGTTTTTGGGGATTCATGTGGGAAGGGCTTTTCATTTTTGTGTAATAAAAAATTATCTTTATTCATGCAGTCTCCATGGTTGTTCTTCTTAGTGTTTGTTGGCTTCGCCGGCTGAGGGCTTGCGGAGCGGCTGCATTCATCTTCCCTCATGGCCCCTGGCCATTCCCTGACAGGGGGCTTAGAAGTACCGTGTAATAAGGTGGCGTCGTGCGGCCCTTGGCCCTGGTCGCTCCCTCCTGGGAACGTACTCCTGCTCCTCCTCCTCCTCCTCCTCATGCTCCTCCTGCTCCTCCTCCTGAGGTGCTGGTCCAACGTCAGGTGGCAGTGCCTGAGTCCTGCGGATAGCCAGGTTGTGTAGCATGCAGCAAACCACCACAAATTGGGAGACCCGGTCCGGCTAATACTGGAGAGCTCCTCCGGAGCGATCAAGGCAGCGGAACCGCTGCTTGAGGACCCCAATAGTTAGCTCGATGATGTTGCGGGTGGTTTGATGGCTCTCGTTGTAGGCCTCTTCAGCAGTGGTCCTGGGCGTGCGGAGCGGGGTCATGAGCCAGGTGCACAAAGGATAGCCTTTGTCCCCGAGTAGCCATCCTCTTGGGGGAGGCTGTGCCTGGAACATGTCATGCACAGTACTCTGCCGCAGGATAAAGGCATCGTGGCTGCTGCCTGGGAAGCTGGCATTGACTGCCATGATGCGCTGCTTGTGGTCACACACCAGCTGCACATTCAGAGAATGGTAGCCCTTCCTGTTGCGATACTGCTCGCCATGCTCCAGAGGGGCCCGCAAAGCCACATGCGTACAGTCAATGGCGCCCTGCACCAAGGGGAATTCCCCGAGTCTGGAAAATCCCAATGCGCGCTGATGCTGGCTCTCCAGGGCCATGGGGAAGGAGATGAATTGGCTTCTCCTTCTGAACAGTGCTTTGGTCACCTGGCGGATGCAGCGATGCGCGCCGTACTGGGAGATGTTTGCTATGTTCCCAGCAGCGTATTGGAAGGAGCCGGTGGCATAGAAGTTCAATGCCACCGTCACCTTCACTTCCACCAACAGAGACGTCCTGCACCTGAGCTTTGGCCGCAGATCTCGGCGAAGCAGGTGGCAGATCTCTGCAATCACCTCCTTTCGGAATCGGAGCCTTTTAACACATCGCACGGCACTCATGTTTAGGTAGGAGCGCTGCTGGCGGTATAGCCTGACTGGGTAAGGCCTACGTGGCCGATGCCTGTAGCCCCCTCTGCCTCTAGCCAGGGCTGCCCCTCTCACAATGCGTCTGCGAGCCCTACGGACATGGAGCTGCAGCTCCGCGTTGGCACCCCATGCAACCCCCATCAAATCCTGGCAAACACTCTAATTTCCAAAAGGCCACTTGCAGCGCTCTGGCCTGAGTCCAAAAATACCTGGCTCTTGCTGCTTGAAACCAGTTAGCTATCCTCCTTGTTGTGTCTCCAGAAATACGTTGCACAAGAGTGTTTTCTGAAAAAAGGCTGGCCTTTATACTGGAAAGTACATCCCCTTTAATTTGCGCCCCCCGGGGCCCGCGCTGGTTGTGTTGCGTTCCTTTTTCCAAACGCTCCGGCCGCCAGCCGCACAATGGGGCGGTCCGACTGAAGTTTGGAATCGGGGCGCACAAAGGGCGTTGCACGAGGATGTGACGTCATTTTCTGCGCGCGCATCCGGGCGGGCGCTAAACTTTGCGCCGGCGCTAACGGGCAACTTAATTTGGAGCGGGGCGCAAACTGCGCTGCGCCCAGGCGCTACACGCATAGCGCCCGAAAATCACTTCTCTTAAGGCGCTAACTGCTGGCGCAAGCGACTGAAAATCTAGCCCCAAATCTTTGAACAGTTCTTGTGTGTAAATTGTATATATGTTATCCATGTAGTGTATTAATTGGGGGTGTCCACTGTTAAGCTAAAAGGGGAGGAATTGTAGTGTATGTAACCTGTACTACCTTAAGAGGATACCTTAATGTGATGGACTACTTTTATCGGCTCCTGTACATTGTAGTACCGGTGGTGACCACACCGGTATATAAACCCCGCGGAGCAACGTGTACCTCAGTTCTGTCCTGACCCTCAATCACTAAAGACCTGTTTACTTATTTCTGTTGTCTGTGTCCTGTTATTCATTATAACTGCACTTGGAAACACAGACTCAACAAGAACTAGGGGCCATGAATATAAGATAGTCACTAGTAAATCCAGTAAATAATTCAGGAGAAAGTTCTTTACCCAGAGAGTGGTTAGAATGTGGAACGCTCTACCACAGAGAGTGGCTGAGGTGAATAGTATAGATGCATTTAATGGGAAGCTAAAGAAGTACATAAGGGAGAAAGGAATAGAAGGATATGCTGATGGGGTTAGATGAAGAAAGGTGGGAGGAGGCTCGTGTGGAGCATAAAGACTAGCATAGACCTGTTGTGCTGAATGGCCTGTTTCTGTGCTGCAAATACAGCTCTGATGAATGGTCTGCACCCTAAACTTTAACAGGTCTTTTCATTTGCAGATGCTAATGACATGCTGCACATTTTCTGCTTTTAATTCTAAGAGATTATGGGGGTTAAATTGAGCCATGTAGCGTCCAGTTTTTAGGTGCTATGCGGCCACCTAAGGTTTGAAAATGGTGTATGCGCGCATACTTCTGACAGAAAGTGCGCAGGATGCCATCTTGGTAAAGGGGTTTACGCTCTCTTGTGCCGAATGACCGCTGGCAACATGCAGAGCAATGAGATAGTGACGCGAATCAGTAGAACTCCACACTCCAGCCAGTCTTAACCTCGCACAGCTGAACACAACGTTAAATAGCAGGAAGGACCCTTCACCAGCGCTATTTACAGGGATCATGAAGTACTTACAGGTTTGTTGCTGGATTATTTCTTCTGGCTGCTGGTGCAATTGTACACATTTTGGGAGGTTTCCTATACTTGGCTGAAGTTTGTATACTCTGCAGGAAGTTTGTGGCTGGGTTTGCAGCACTTTTTGTTTCATTTAAAATATTGCGCTGGAAGACATTGCTTCCAGACATGAGTGCCCTGGTAGGACTTCCACTGGGAATTGAACATGACTGAGAAAATGAAGAGAAGCCATACAGAGCAGGACAAGCTGTTAGAACTGGGAGGAGGAGGGGGAGAAGGGTTCTCAGCAGCAGGCCATATCTGGCGAGGGTCTTCGGGGAGCAATTCGCTTACCTCAACTTCAGTGAGGATCAGTGCTCGAGGTGTCTTTGGCTCACAATAAAAGATCATGAGTGAAATCTGCCAACTACGGCAGCCACAACTGCAGCCTCAAAACAGGGCAAGGACAACATTGGCTGTGGCTGTTGTAAGGTTCGCAAAATTCTACACATTCCCCCAAACCAAGAAAAGAAGAGATTTTGGACTGTTTAAAAGAATATTGAGCCAGAAAGGGGCTTAAAGTCAAAACCCCAGGATTTTGGCTATTTTAAAAGGACATGTCCAGGCCTGTGGAAGGCTGCAACAAAGGAGTTGAGATGGGCCCCTTTAAAACAAACAGTTTGAATATTGGCATAGGCCAGATTGTCTGGGAATGTTCCGGACTGTCTCAGGCATTCACAAACAAATGACAATAGGCCTACGGAAGGACAGTTACAGAGCCATCAAGAATATGAATAATACAGTACATGCCACTGATCAACAAAAGGGACCCTGGCCCCAGCAGGAGAAGACAATCGGACAACAGTTTAACCACTCAGAGAAACATCCAAAACCACTTCACACACTTAAACCGATTTCGAAGCAATCCCGAAACTAGTTAAAAGTCAATTAAAGATAGATGGGACCAAGTCGAAATTCGATAAAGAATCTAAAACTATTAAAGTTAACGAGCCCACCAAAATTAACAATGGGCCAGAGAAGATTTGGCGGGCAGATAAGCAAAGCCTCAAACGGTATAATTGAGGCCTGATTTTATACAGAAACAGTCAGAGAGTCAGTCAGACAGTCAGTGAATTTGAAGGTAAAGTTCATACAGACAGAGGCACAGCTCATTCGAAAGACATCAGCCTCGGGACAATCAATCAACGGAAGGACAACAGAAGGAGAACGGAAAGGAATCGTGGCAACGAAGGGCCCCAAGAAACGAACAACCAACGGTATTACCAACAACTAGGTAATATTGGGCCACCGTGGCCAGCAAGAAACCAACCTGGAAGAAACCGAAGATTCGTAAGTTTGTTTCCACTCTACAAGCTATCCTGACTTGCCCCTGGGTAAGCTTTGATGAAAAAGACTCTAAACCCTATACCTAACCAAAGGAAATTGGGTACTTACCCGATAGATCCAATGCGCACCCGGCCGCATCAACGGAGACGCGAAGATTGAAAAACCAACGCAGGTGTAGCCTTCCACCAAGTCTGGGGTACGGCAGGCCCCAACCGCCACACCTAAGAGAACCCCGAAATCGCGAACCTCTACAACTGTCAAGAAAGTCGTTTGGTGAGCATTTCCCTGGTCCTCTGGAATCCAACCTAGTTAGTGTAGTGGGATTGGGAGGGGTGAAGTATTTTGTCTATTGTCATTCTTCCTCATATATTCCGAAGTGTTCCCCCTTTTAGAGTGATAAGATTATTGTCTTGTGTATATTTTCTTGTCTCAAATAAAAACCAAAGTTCTTGTATCAAATTCAGTTGTTTGCTGCAATTTCATTACAACCCCCAAATAAGTCCAGGTCTAGAACCAAGGGAGTGGGAGCGATTCGAACCGCTCAGGAGTCAGAGGCAAAGCTGACCACACACACCACCCCTTATATAATGGCGACCATGGCACAAGCTTTGCAAAAGGGATGTGATGCAGTAGACACTGTTTTTGAGGACAGAACTAAGATGGAAGAGAGGATTTCCTCTTATGTGTTCAAGAAAGTAAATATAACAAAGAAATGGGGGACCAGTCTGTTGTGTGCTGAGTGTCCCATGGACATTGCAGCCAAATGGATTGAGAGCAAGGATCATGAAAAGTGAGTGGAAAAGGCCATCTGGTTGGTCTGTGCCCTACGACAGATCCAGCTTTTAGATCAGCACATTTGTAAGATGCACAAAATTCCCACATTCCCCCAAGGTTATCAATAAAAGGGACCCTGGATGGACAATTTTAAAAAGGGTACCCAAAAGATGGCGTCCGCACCTCGTGACCAAAAGCCTGTAAGATTTTACAAGCTTGGACTCTGCAGCACAGAACAGGCAGTTTTGGGAAATCGAAACTCAAGATGCATTTCTGTGAAAAGGACTTTGTGTTTGAAAAGCCAGACAGCTAGGCAAACACTGAATATGCATTGCGTCAGATCCAAACAGATCAAACCCAGTTAGGCCTAAGCATAAGGCCATTAGTTTGCCCGCATAAATAATCGGGAACAGCTTAAGGAAGCCGCCAAGGCTGGACAGGCCGATTAAAATGCATTAATGACAATACAACTCTGACATCGGGCCATCAGGTGCGATAAACGGCCATCTAAAGCCAATTAGTTCAGATTGGTATAATCATTTAAAACAGCCCGCCAAAAGTGTGGGTGTCGGTGGGAGGTGCGAGCAGGAAGCTTAAAAAGGCTTCAGAGACCCAGGTAAGGCCTCAGACCACGGGTGTCGGCGGGAGGCGCAAGCGGGAAGCTTAAAAAGGCTTCAGAGACCCAGGTAAGGCCTCAGACCGTGGGTGTCGGCGTGAGGCGTGAGCGGGAAGCTTAAAAAGGCTTCAGAGACCCAAGTAAGGCGTACCAATCTCCAGTCTCCGAAGTCAGAGGGAAGGAGAGAGGTAAAAAGTAATCCAAGTGTGATGTCACCAGAAAGCGGGTAAGTGATTGGTTGGTAAGTATTTCTCTCTTTTTAAGCTTAAACTCTGTGGTTTATAGTTTCTAAGGTGCGATATTCATCATCTAGAATCGGGGCAGAGGGTATTTAAAAATAATATTAATAAATTTAATTAATTACATAGAATGGCAGAGCAGGTGATGTGTTGCTGTTGCATATGTGAGAGCTGGTGGACACCATTGATGCTCACGGTGATCACATTTGCAGTAAGTGTTGGCTGCTCGAGAAATTCCGGCTCCGTGTTGAAGAGCTGGAGTCCAAGCTTGAAACACTGAGACACATCAGGGACAGGAAGAGTTACCTGGACTCTGTGTATCAGGAGGTAGTCACACCAATTAGATTAATTAATTCAGATGTAGTCCTTGGCCAGGGTCAGGATGGTGTGACTCGAAGTGAGGCAGGTACGGGGATCCAGGAGGTAGTGTTGGAGGAGCCGCAGCCCTTGCTCTTGTCCAACAGGTTTGAGGCTCTTACTCCCTGTGAGGATGGGAACAGGGACTGCGGGGAGGATGAGCAACCTGGCCACAGCACCGTGGAGCGGGGGGCCATTCAAGTGGGGGGAGTTAAAAGAAATGTTGTAGTGGTAGGGGATAGTATCGTTAGGGGGATAGATAGAGTTCTTTGCAGCCGAGAGCGAGAGTCCCGAAGGCTGTGTTGCCTGCCCGGTGCCAGGGTTAAGGACATCTCCTCTGGGCTGGAGAGAAACTTGGAGTGGGAGGGGGAGGATACAGTTGTCGTGGTCCATGTTGGTACCAACGGCATAGATAGGACAAGGAAGGAGGTTCTGCTGAGGGAGTTTGAGCAGCTAGGGGCCAAATTAAAAAGCAGAACCACAAGGGTAATAATCTTTGGATTACTACCTGAGCCACGTGCAAATTTGGCTAGGGTAAATAAAATTAGAGAGTTAAATGCGTGGCTCAAAGACTGGTGTGGGAGAAATGGGTTTTGCTTCCTGGGACACTGGCATCAGTACTTGGACGGGAGAGAGCTGTTCTGTTGGGACGGACTTCACTTGGCCAGTGCTGGGACTAGAATCCTGGCGAATCGAATAACTAGGGCTGTAGAGAGGGCTTTAAACTAATTAGTGGGGGCAAGGTTTTAAGAGAGCGAAAAATAAAAATGACAGCGGAGAAGGCAATAGAGCAAGGTAGCAGTGGGGGAATTAAAAACCAGAGCGTGTCAGGAAGGGACAGAATGTATAATGATAAAGGTAAAGTAGTAAAAGGGGTAAAAGCAGGAATAAATCATCAGAAAACATATTTAAAAGTTCTTTATCTGAATGCACGCAGCATTCGTAACAAAATTGACGAGTTGACGGTGCAAATAACTACACATGGGTATGATCTGGTGGCCATTACGGAAACATGGCTGCAAGATAATCATGAATGGGAACTAAACATACAAGGGTATTTGACAATTAGGAAGGACAGACAGGAAGGAAAGGGAGGTGGGGTTGCTATGTTAATCAAGGATGGAATCACTGCAATAGTCAGAAATGATATTGGGTCAATGGATCAGGATAGTGAAACAGTTTGGGTGGAGATAACGAATAATAAGGGGAAAAAGTCAATAGTGGGCGTAATCTATAGGCCTCCTAACAGCTGCAACTCTGTTGGTCGGAGTATAAATCAGGAAATAGTTGGGGCTTGTAATAAGGGAACAGCTATAATCATGGCGGATTTTAACTTTCATATTGACTGGACTAATCAAATTGGCCATGGCAGCATTGAGGAAGAGTTCATAGAGTGTATTAGGGACGGGTTCCTTGAGCAGTATGTAACTGAACCAACCAGGGGGCAGGCAATCTTAGATTTGGTCCTGTGTAATGAGACAGGATTAATAAAAAATGTCCTAGTAAAGGATCCCCTTGGAATGAGTGACCATAATATGGTTGAATTCCAAATTCAATTTGAGTGTGAGAGAGTTGGATCTCAAACCAGCATACTAAGCTTAAATAAAGGAGAGTATGAAGGTATGAGAGTAGAATTGACTAAAGTAGACTGGGAAAACAGATTAAAGTGTAAGACTGTACAAGAGCAGTGGTCTACATTCAAGGAGATATTTCACATCTTTCAAGATAAATATATTCCACTGAGGAAAAAGGGGAGTAAAAGAAAAGACAGCCATCCGTGGCTTAGTAAAGTAATAAAGGATAGCATTCGACTGAAAACAAGGGCATATAAATTAGCCAAATCTAGTGGGAGGATAGAAGGTTGGGAAGCATTTAAAAGCCAGCAAACAATAACTAAAAGATTAATTAAGAAAGGGAAGATAGATTATGAAAGTAAACTAGCAAAAAATATAAAAACAGATAGCAAGAGTTTCTACAGCTATATAAAAAGAAAAAGGGTGGCTAAAGTGAACGTTGGTCCCTTAGAGGATGGGACTGGGAAACTAGTGGTGGGGAACATGGAGATGGCAAAGACGCTGAACAAATATTTTGTATCAGTCTTTACAGTAGAGGACACTAAAAATATCCCAACACTGGACAAGCAGGGGGCAATGGGGGGGGGGGGGGAGGAGCTAAACACAATTAAAATCACTAAGGAGATGGTACTCAGTAAAATAATGGGACTTAAGGCGAATAAATCCCCCGGACCTGATGGCCTACATCCTAGGGTCTTGAGAGAAGTGACGGTAGGGATTGTGGATGCATTGGTGATCATTTTCCAGAACTCCCTGGACTCAGGAAAGGTCCCGGCAGATTGGAAAACTGCTAATGTAACACCCTTATTTAAGAAGGGAAGTAGACAAAAAGCTGGAAACTATAGACCAGTTAGCCTAACATCTGTGGTTGGCAAAATGTTGGAGTCCATTATTAAGGAAACAGTAACAGAGCCTTTGGATAAACATAATTTAATAGGACAGAGTCAGCATGGTTTTACGAAGGGGAAGTCATGTTTGACAAATTTGCTCAATCCTTTGAGGATGTAACATACAGGGTGGATAAAGGGGAACCAGTGGATGTAGTGTATTTGGACTTCCAAAAGGCATTTGACAAGGTTCCACACAAAAGATTACTGATCAAGATAAAAAATCACGGGATTGGGAGTAATATACTGGCATGGGTGAAAGATTGGCTATCTAACAGAAACCAAAGAGTTGGGATAAATGGTTCGTTCTCGGGCTGGCAATCAGTAACTAGTGGTGTTCCGCAGGGGTCAGTGCTGGGACCCCAACTCTTTACAATCTATATTAACGATTTGGAGGAAGGGACCGAGTGCAACATATCCAAGTTTGCCGACGATACAAAGATGGGAGGGAAAGCAGTGAGTGAGGAGGACATAAAAAACCTGCAAAAGGACATAGACAGGCTAAATGAGTGGGCAGAGAATTGGTAGATGCAATATAATGTTGGAAAGTGTGAGGTTATGCACTTTGGCAGAAAAAATCAAAGAGCAAATTATTATCTAAATGGAGAGAAACTGCAAAGTGCTACAGTACAAAGGGATCTGGGGGTCCTGGTGCATGAAACACAAAAAGTTAGTATGCAGGTGCAGCAGGTGATCAGGAAGGCCAATGGAATCTTGGCTTTTATTGCAAGGGGGATGGAGTATAAAAACAGGGAAGTCTTGCTGCAGTTATACAGGGTATTGGTGAGGCCACACCTGGAATACTGCGTGCAGTTTTGGTTTCCATATTTAAGAAAAGATATACTTGCTCTCGAGGCGGTTCAGAGAAGGTTCACTCGGTTGATTCCAGAGATGAGGGGGTTGACGTATGAGGAAAGGTTGAGTAGGTTGAGACTCTACTCATTGGAGTTCAGAAGAATGAGAGGAGATCTTATCGAAACATATAAGATTGTGAGGGGGCTTGATCGCGTGGATGTGGTGAGGATGTTTCCACTGATGGGTGAGACTAGAACTAGGGGGCATAATCTTAGAATAAGGGGCTGCCCTTTCAAAACTGAGATGAGGAGAAACTTCTTCACTCAGAGGGTAGTAAATCTATGGAATTTGCTACCCCAGAGAGCTGTGGAAGCTGCAACATTAAATAAATTTAAAATGGAGATAGACATTTTCCTGGCAGATAAGGGAATTAGGGGTTACGGGGAGAGGGCAGGGAAGTGGATGTGAGTCTAGATTCAGATCAGCCATGATCCTATTGAATGGCGGAGCAAGTCCGAGGGGCCATATGGCCTACTCCTGCTCCTATTTCTTATGTTCTTATGTTCTTATGTTAAACAATGGACTGACCTGATTTGGCGCGCAGATAAGGAGTGGAAGAAACAGGTATAATTGTAGGTCCTCAGTAGCAATCGCCATCTCTTGCTCTGCTCTCTTGACTCTGACCTCTTGTCTGGCCTTGGGCTGCTGCCACCCGTACTCGTGCCCTGGCCTCGTGGCAGGTTCTCTTCTCGCTCCCCGCATTAGTTTTGCAACCAATGACATCCATACCAAGCGCGGGAGGGGAACGAGACCCGAGTCCAAAGTCACACAGGACACACGGGCCACAAAACGAAACGAGACGAAGAAGAGGGTAAAGACCTGACAAGAGCAGAGAAGGGCAGCAAAAGACGCATTGATAAAAGCCAAACGCCTAGTTATAAGCTGGCGTTTGGGGGAAGAATTTAGACGAATATGCTGGCGTTTGACGCTTGGGTAGTAAAATCAAACCAGCAGTGAAGACCGCCAACCGCCCCATCACAACAGGCTTTGGATTAGTGAGCATGAATTCCTGGCCCCTCATAGCTTAATCTAGTTAGGTATAAGGGGTGGGATAAGGATAAGGGCATTGTTAATGTAGTTGTTTTTCCCTCGATGTGCCGTGTGTTCCCCATTCCCTGTATAAGTATAATTATTTGTTTATGCCTGTAATTGTTTACCAGTAACTTCTCATCAGACTGTGTTTTTATTTCTGTTTCAATAAAATCTTGGTTTTCTTACACCAAACTACTTGTCTACTCGATTTTCTGTATCGCCGCCTGCACCTAAGTCCGGTGTCTAGAACCCAGGGATGTGGGAGCGACTCAAACCGCTCACAGGCAGTCAGGGGCATAACTGACTGGGCACACGCACCACCCGCCACCCCCTACAGAAAAAGGCGACCGCGGCAGGACTCCGGCAGCAGGGTTGCGATACAGTAGACAATGGTTCGGATGAGCAAACCATGATAGAGGAAAGGATTTCTAATTATGTGTTTAGCAAGATGAATATCACAAAGAAGTGGATCACCACTCTGTTAAGGGCTGGGCATCCGGTAGATGCAGCAGCTAAGTGGACAGAGGGAAAGGAACACAAGAAGTCCTTAGAGAAGGCAGTCTGGCTGATGTGTTTCAAAAAGCAGGTCCAGCTTTTGGACAGGCTCGTTGCAGCACAGGCAGCAGAGTTAAAGGAGTCAGCCCTGGAGATCCAGGATAAGGCTCTAGCAGGGGAGAAGTTATTGGTAGCATTGCAGGTCCTGAATCAGGAGAGAGTGTATCTAATGGGAGAACACAAGGCCCAGTTGGAATACCTACAGTGCCAAGTCACCGAAGCCAAGGGAAATGAGTTCAGGTTGCGGGAAAAGAATGCCCGCTTGGCAAGGCAAGTTAGGGAACAGGAGGCGAAAGTACAGGAGGTAAAGGCAGCATACAAGCTAGCGAGCGAACGGGGGTTTGAGGAGGCAGACCACGGCCCCTGCAAAGAGCGGATAGAAAATCTGAGCCTGGCCCTCAGGAAGGCAAAAGGCATGGTGTGCCTCATAAGCCCAAAGGCAGGGCAGGCAGATTTTATGGGGAACGAGGGGAGGACAGTTCCAATGTCACCGGTGTAGTGTATGTAACCATTCCACCTTTAAGAGAACCATTCCACCTTTAAGAGAACTATTTTAAGAGTTGCACTACTTTATCTTGGCTGCTGTATACTGTAATACCGGTGGTGACCACACCAGTATATAAGTGCTGTGTAATGATTTATTGGGCAGTTCCGCCCTGACCTTCGACTAGTAAAGACCTGTTAAATTTTACTCTTGTGGTCTGTGTATTAACTCTCAATATAACACACAGACTTAACAGTGGCAACGAGTACGATCTTACCCTGCGGCAGAGATTATCCAAGGCAGTTTAACGGGCGTCGAGAAGAGGCATCCGCCCTCATCATTCTGCTGAGAAAAGACTCGGGTCTGCAGAGCAACGGAAGAATTCTAACACGAAGCCTTCCATCAGCAACAGGCAGGATCATCCCTTCTATCACGGTGGTGGTTAAGCCGATCATCGACGAGCAGCAAGTCGGCCACGTTGGCTGTGAAATAGGGGAGGGAAGATCGGAGGATATAAGGGCGGAGAACTCAACCACGGCCGGGGAAAAGAGCCGGACAGAAGTCGGGGCCAGAGGTGCTGAGACTGGGGCAGCATAAGGCACGGAAGCCGCGGTGAATGCAAACGCAGCCGGTGTGAGAGACCGCAGCGAATGCAAACGCAGCCGGTGTGAGAGACCGGGCTGCAAGCGGGCTGGGAGACGCAACAGCGTCGAGAGAGAGCTCGACCGCGACCGGTGAAAAAGGCCGGGCAGCTACCGAGGCCGCGAGGCGCAGCGACTGGGACAGTAAGGCGCGGGAGAAAATAAAAAATAAAAAAACCGCGGAGAACTCAGCCGCAGCCAGGGGGGGGAAAGGACCGGACTGCAAGAGGGGCTGGGAGGCACGATTGAAAACCGCTGGGGAGGGCGAACGCAGCAATACGGCAATCGCCGTTACAGCCAGCAGGAGAGACAGAGCCCGAGCGAGCGGGAGAGACAGAGCCCGAGCGAGCGGGAGAGACAGAGCCCGAGTGAGCGGGAGAGACAGAGCCCGAGCGAGGGAGACCGAGACCGAGCGAGGGAGAACGAGACCGAGCGAGGGAGACCGAGCGCGGGAAACCACCATTTTCGGAGGCGGGGAAGAAGACAAGCGCGGGAAACCACCATTTTCGGAGGCGGGGAAGAAGACAAGCGCGGGAAACCGCCATATTTGAAAACAAAAAGTTAAAGAAAAATTTCTTTGTGTTTTCTCAAGAAGATTGCGAGGATGCCTAAGCGTGGTAACATCAACGATTTCGATCCCGATGTTGAAGATTGGGCCACGTATGTAGAACGCATAGAGATATATTGTAAGGCAAATAAAATATCAAATGAAGATAAAGCACTAACCTTACTAAACTCAATGGGTGCAAAGACATACAGGCTGTTGAAGCATCTTCTATCACCAGCTAAACCGGCGGATCAGACTTTCGCTAATATTGTTGCTGTCCTGAAGGACCATTTGAACCCCACACCGCTGATGTTAGCGGAACGATTTAAATTTTATGCGAGAACGCAACTGAAAGAGGAAAGCAACGCGGAGTACTTAATTGAACTGCGTAAACTAGCGAAATACTGTCAGTTTGGGGAAAACCTGAAGAGGCACTGAGAGACAAATTCGTGTGTGGATTGTCGAAAGAAGGAACACAAAAGCGGTTGCTTGAAGAGAATGATCTTACACTTGATAAGGCTGTCACTATTGCAGCATCGCATGAAGCCGCAGCGAGAGGCACTGCGGCAATGCAGCTGAAGGCAGCGGTACTCAGCGTAGATCAAATGGCTTTGGGTACAACGAAATGTTATCGTTGTGGGAAGACAACACACGATCAGAACCAATGCTGGTTTAAAAACCAGGAATGTAGAAAATGTGGCAAGCTTGGTCACATAGCTAAAGTATGCCGGTCAGGAAAGAAGACCAGCAACAAAAAAGTCACCGCAGGAAAAGTGCAGAAAGGTACATAAGGTGGCTGAGAAGAGTTCGGATGAACAGAATTCGGATTCAGACTCCAACAACCAGGAACTGGGTAGTCTGAGAATTCACAATGTGAGTAAGGAAGCTGACCTACAAACTATCTGGGTCACGCTCAAGATAGCCGGAGTCCAAGTGAAAATGGAATTGGACACAGGATCAGCCCTAACAGTCATAAACCGAAGGGACTACAAGCGGCTATTATCACATATACCCTTGAGAGATACCGAGGTTGTCTTGAAGACATACACGGGGGAAAGAGTATACCCCATCGGAAAGATAAAAGTCAAGGTGAGACACAAGGGCAAAGAACACAAAGGAATGGACTTATATGTACTACCTGAGGGAGGTCCACCACTTCTGGGACGGGAGTGGATCAGGAAAATAAAGATGGACTGGCACTCCCTAAAAGCAATAACGGGAGATTCCGGAAAAAGAAAAGATGTCAAACCTACACGATTGTCCAGAATATTGGATGAGGGCATATGCAGCAGTGACAGTGACAAAGCAGAGAGTGAGAACTCGGGGAAGACAATCAGCTCAGACCCTGGAACTGATGATGGTAAGACCAGCCCATGTGCAAAAGACAAGTCTAAAATGGACTTGCAGACTAATGATGGAAAAACGAAGGAGTGTATAAATGCTTCAGGAGAGAACAAAGTATCAGAACAGAATTCCACTGAACAACAACAACATAGTTTGACAGAGAATTCTGAGTCTGTCCAGTCTACAGACATGCACATTTCTGAGGAACCCGGGGCTCGAACTCAACTCAATCTCAAACTACAACAACAATTAGAACAAATGATTCGCCGTTTTGAGCAAGAGATGAATGCAAAGAAAAAGTTCTTTGACACAGAGTTGGAGAATCTGGGAAGACAGCAGAAGCAGCTGATTGAGAAAATGGAGCAGGAACACACAAACCGTCTGCGCAAGGAGGCCAAACGAATCAAAGCTGATTCAGTTTCTGAAGGTGCGTGCCCTAATCTGGTGGAGCAGGATGTTCAGCAACTGAAGGCGCTTGTTAGCCGGTTGCAGGCAGGAAAGGCTGATGTGGTTGCCATGAATTCCGAGCTCCTACTGAAGTTGGGTGCAGCATCACCGGACGATTCATTTGTTGAAATTTGAACGGTGGAGGCTGCGGATGATGGCGAATTAAAAGCAACAAAGGACCCCCAGTGCAAGGTTACAAACAGCCCTGCAGCCTATACGTCAAAAACACATGACGACGATACTGGGAAACGTCTGATGTCAGAAGAGTTAACGGTCAGCCAACTCCTTCATATGCTGAGGGACAAGACTCTGAAATTGGAAAAACTTGAACACAAGCTTCAATCTTCAAAGGAAAGGGTTTCAGAGCTCTCAAAAGTTATTGAAACGGCTGAGGTTGCAACACAGACTGAGAAGATTGCAGCAGAGCAGCCCTTGGATGCCAAGAGTACGCTGACTCACGTCAATGTAGAACAACAGAACGCTGAAACAGCTGCTCCAGTAGAGGGATTGAATAGTCCGAACAATCACTCTCCGAATGAAGTTGAAGTATTGAAATCACAAGTGATGTCATTAGTAAAAGACTTGCAGGAAGCCCAGAAAAAGCTGGATGAAGCTGAACACATGAAGAAGTCTCTTCAGGAGAGATGTCTGGATGTAGAACAAAAGCTGGTTAACGCCCAGCTGGGCATGGAGGAGATGAGGCAACTTAAGTTTTCCAATGAAAAGCTGAAGCTGCAAGTGGAAAGCTTACAGTCAGATGAAAAATTGAACTTAGCAGATGAAAAATTGGTGGCAGAGGCAAAAGCTGAAGTGATGGAGGAATTAGAAGACAATAGAGAGGAAGCAGAAGATGATGACTCATCTGAACCATTATCACCCCTACCAGGTCACGCACGTGGTCCCTCCGAACTGAGCCAAATCAGTCTGGAAGTAGAAAAACTTCCCAAGGTACTCGAGCCTTTAGAAGTCAGCAATGCTCGTTCTGAAGATACGAAAGTTCAAGCTGTTAAGTCCAGTGAAGGACTATTAGGTGAGTCACCCCAGCAACAAAAACCTACTCCATGACTTTATATGCCTAATGATGAAGCAGAGATACCCATAGTATCTACCTCCGATCCGGTGATACTGGAATCAGATGAACCCGACACTGGCATTCAAGCCGAATCGACCTTGCCAAAAGAACCTACTACACCACCGAGAGCTACTACACCACCGAGGCGTTATCCAGACCGAGTCAGGAAGCGCAGGAGGCGCCGCCTCAGAGACTGAATCTGTGAACTGTTTTTACATGAAGTTGTATATATATGTTATGATGTTATGTTTAATGGGAAACATATACTGTTAAGCTAAAAAGGGAGGATTGTAGTGTATGTAACCGTTCCACCTTTAAGAGAACCGTTCCACCTTTAAGAGAACTATTTTAAGAGTTGCACTACTTTATCTTGGCTGCTGTATACTGTAATACCGGTGGTGACCACACCAGTATATAAGTGCTGTGTAATGATTTATTGGGCAGTTCCGCCCTGACCTTCGACTAGTAAAGACCTGTTAAATTTTACTCTTGTGGTCTGTGTATTAATTCTCAATATAACACACAGACTTAACAACCGGTAGTGCCCAGGGACAACCCAGTTGAGGGACAGGAGGTCTCATGACCACCACCCATAGCGCCAAGCTTCAGCGAGGTCTGGCAGCGAGGGTGGGTGGCGCCAGAGGTGTGAGCGGAGGTGGAGCAACCCCCGCCAGAGAGGTCGGAGCCGGGACCAATGTGCCTAGCACAGCATCGGAGGTTTGGCCCACCCATCAATGGCGACAATGAGGGACCCCTCCAAAACCAGTTCATACTACCCTATAGCACCCAACAGCTCTCCGAAAAGGGAGACCCCTCTATCCACTTCAGGGACATAGAGCAGGCAGCCAGCATCAATGACTGCGATGGCGCTGAGCAGGCCAAGATGCTGCTATTCTCCCTGGAGAGTAGTCTCCTCCAATCGCTCTCTGACGAGTGTAAGAGGGGGCAGAGCGGGTACGAAGAGCTTAGAGATGCGGTCCTGGAAGCCATGGGGATGAATGAGGGAAGTCCTTTCTCCCGTGTGGAGAAGACAGTCCAGCTCGCAGGGGAAACCCGCAGGCTTTTGCGGACCGGTTATGGCCAGTGTGCCGGAGGGCCTGTCCGGAGGCACCGAACCGGGTGCTCCTGAACGAGGATTCCCTGGCCCATTGGCTCCGTTGCCTGGTGACGAACAGCTTGCCACAGGTCCGGGCCAAGGCAGAAGTCTGGTTCGACCCCAAGAACCCCCAGACCACCGAACTTACGGTGATCAGACAGTTGACTCTAGCCAATAAAAACGGTAGGGGAACCGAAGCACACCCACCTAAGGGGAAGGTGCATGAGGTAAAACCCGGACCAGGTCGGAAAGAGTGGCACCAGGAAGGGAATAACCCCCCCAACACAAAGACGAATTGTTATGGGTGCGGGAAGGATGGTCACTGGCGGAAGGAGTGCAAGAACCCTTGGAAAGATAACAAGGGAAAGAATTCCACAGCCCCAGCCCAAAAGGCGGAGGCAGAAATCGCTCCCGCAGTGGTCGAGTCACTTTTGGACACCATAAGGTCCTTATTGACTGACCAGGGAGAGTAGCAGCCGCTACCGGTGCTCTGATCCCGTCAGCCCCATCCAACCCGCAGCCCTGACTAGAGCCAGTGCAGCCTGTTTACCTGTGTTCTCTCTGGTACGATGAATGGAAAAGACCCCTCTTGGAGATGGAGGTAGAAAAGGTGACGGGGACCTATCTGTTGGACATGGGTGCATCATGCACCGTGGTCTACTCAGCCAACCCCACCACCTCGCCTCTATCTAACGGGGTCCCATACAGTCTGTCGGGGTTCACAGGCAAAGAACAGGCCGGCTCATTTTCCATCCCGCTCACCATTCGTTTAGGACCGCTCCGCTCTAAGTGGACCTGTGTCCTGATGAAATGGGAAGTGGATGGTGGAAGAGGGGTCCCGGGGGCTGACTTTATTGTAGGCCACGGGATCCTAGTAGATTTGAGAAATCATTGCCTATGGGGGGCAGGTACAGTAAAGAACGGTGAGGTGGTAGTGATCCCAGGAAAGGAAGGGAAGGGGACCCTATGCACCATGAAGCCCAAAGAGGGTTATAACCTCGAGCTTATGGTCAGTAACACCCCACAGGAGTTCCAGGCATTTGTGCAGGCCCACCTGGCCACATTTGCCACACACCAACACGACTGTGGGAGGGTCAACGGGTTTGAGGTCAGCGTAGACGGGGACCCCATGGCCCGACCACAGAAACAGTATAACTTCCCCAGGGAAGCAGAGCCAGACATGGAAGCAGCCATGTCCTCGTTAGTGCAGCAGGGAGTTCTGAGACCGATAGCTACCCATGTGAATTCTCCATTGTGGCCGGTTAGAAAGCCGGACAATTCCTGGAGGGCCACGGTGGATTATCGGGTGCTCAATAGTAACATCCCAGCCTGAGCACCCATGGTAGCAGCAGTTGCCGACCTGATAGGAAGTATTCCAGCACCCGCGACTACTTTCACGGTGCTGGATATTTCCAATGGGTTTTGGTCCATCCCTTTAAGGAGGGAGGATCAGTACAAGTTTGCCTTTATGTTCAAAGGGCAACAGTACATGTGTAACTACTTGCCTCAGGGCTTCCACAACAGCCCCAGCATTTTCCATCAGTGCATGGCAAACAGTTTAAAGGAGTTCAGCCAGCCCAGACAGTTGGTACAATATGTGAATGACCTGCTTCTCTTCACTGATTCGAGAGAGGAGCATGGCCCACTATTGGCCGAACTGCTGGGGCTGCTTGGGCAGAAGGGTTTTAAGGTAAACCCCAAGAAAGCGCAGATCGGCCAGCAGGAGGTGAAATTCCTAGGCCTGACCGTGCGCGCTGGAGAAAGGGCCATAGATAAGGCTAGGAGAGAAGCGGTACAAGAGTTACCAGTCCCCAACACAGTGACAGGTGTGAGGTCGTTTCTAGGGCTAACCGGGTACTGTAGAGATTTTATTGAGGATAATGCAGCCACAGCGGCCCCTCTGCTCTGACTCCTACACAAGGGAGTGGAGTGGCTTTGGGATGAGGGTTGCCAGGCAGCATTTGTCAGGCTCAAAAAGGACTTGCAGACCGCACCAGCTCTAGGGGCCATAGATGGGGGGAAAGAGTTTTCCTGGAGGTAGCAGCCAGCGGGGATAGCCTGAGTGCTGTGCTGCTCCAAGAGTGGCATGGCAGGCTGAGGCCAGTGGTCTACTCCTCCAGGATACTCATGGATGTGGAGCGGAGCTACTCCAACTGTGAGCGGCACCTCTTGGCCACACATTGGGCTGTGAAAAGATTGTTGATCTTCACAGGCACCTCTCCCATCACCCTCCTCACCCATCACACTCCCACCCAGATGCTTCTGGACGGGAGGATCAAGGATGGAACAGTGAGCAGTGCCCGCATAGCCCGCTGGACCTTGCTCCTCTCACAGATGGATCTTAAGGTGAAGGGTCTCTGTGAGCCAAAGCTCGCAGCCAACCTGGTATATCCTGGAACAGCCCACCGGTGTTCCATAGCAGGGGTTTGGGAAGTGGATATAGGTTTACGGGCCGGGATACATCCCACAGGCCGCGAGATCTATGTAGACGGTTCCAGCACGGTATCTGCTGGCGAGCGTCTCATGGGGTGTGGAGTTTATGACCCAGCAGCAAACATTGCCCTGGCGATTAAGCTCCCCAGCACCATGAGTGCCCAGCAGGCTAAACTGTCCGCGGTTGTGTACGTCGTTACACACCCCGAAATATTCCCCACCCCCTACACGATTTGCTCGGACAGCATGTTCACGTACAATTCGTGTACGGAGTACCTGGCCATCTGGTCCCACCGCGGATACACCTCCGCCGACAGGAGACCCCTCACAGTAAAACCCCTGCTGGAAAAGATCCTGGCCACAGTGGGGGAGGAAGGGGAGGTTTTCATCCACAAGGTGAAGGCCCATTCCTCCACAGAACCCCGTGGCCAAGGCAACCAGCAGGCTGACTTGCTCGCCAAGGAGGGTGCCCGCACCGGCACTTTCTGGGACCCCTACGGGTCCAGACCCATGGCGGCGGTCAGAGGTAGGGATGGGACCCAAGGGAGTGCAGGGGTAGCGTTAGCCCCGGACCTTAAGACGGCCCAAGCCCAAGACCCCGTCCTCAAAGCAGTCCTCAGTGCAGTAACTGAGGGAAAAAGGGTAGAGGGTCCATATGGCACAGCAACCCTCTCCGTAAAAGAGGGCATGCTGTTCCGGGGAGAACAGTGGGTTGTGCCGCAGCAGCACTGGAGGGAATTCCTTCAACTGGCCCATGAGGGTCCAGGAGCGGGACACCCCGGGCCTGAGACCACCTGGCAGTGGGTGGAACAGGTGGGATGGTGGCCGGGACTCAGGGAAGATGTCCGCGAGTTCTGTGCAGGCTGTCTTGTGTGCGCTGCTAACAACTCTGACCCCCACAAAAGGAAGGTACCTATGGAACACGTCAGGAGGGTAGAGGGACCATGGCAGTCGACACAAGCCGACTACATCGGGCCCCTGCCCACCGCCCAGGGAGGCTATGAGTACTGCCTAGTCCTGATGGATGTGTTCACCAAATGGGTAGAGGCCTTCCCCTGCAGAACAGCCACAGCTCTGGGTACTGCCAGGATCCTGGTCCGGGAAGTGTTCTCGCGGTGGGGACTACCACAGTATGTGGAGTCCAACCAAGGGAGTCATTTCACCGGACAGGTGATGCAGAATACCCTTATGCTGCTAGGCATCGAGGGGAAGTGGCATGTGGCCCACAACCCACAGCCATCAGGGATTGTGGAGAGAATGAATAGGACCCTAAAAGTAAGGTTGAGGAAGGAGACGGTGGACTCGCCCTGCAAATGGGCTGAGGTCCTACCATTGGTTCTGATGGGGATCCGGGCCAGCCAGTCTAAAAGCACGGGGTACTCACTGTACGAGCTGATGACTGGCAGAGTTACGCGGACCCCCACCCATGTACTAGCCCCGGTGCTCATGGAGGGTCAGCTCAGAGAGGTAAACCGGGACAGGTTCGCCCAAAACCTTTTTGACTATCTGAAACAGGTCCACGAGCAGGCGGCTGGGAACATGGGAAAGCAACATCAGAATAACCGATTGCTACTCGAACCCCGAAAGCACCACGAGTGGGAGGTAGGAGATCAGCTCATGGTGAGGAACTATGCCCGAGTAGGGAGTTTGGAACCATTATACATGGGGCCCTACAGCATTGTAGACAAAGCCAGCCCTATGGTTTACGCCGTTAAGATGCCTCGGTGCACAAAATGGTTTCACATTAATCAGTGCAAACTGTTTAAACCTGAAAGGGGAAAACAGCCAGTTGGGGTAGGGTCTGAGGATAGAGATCCTCAGCCTGCAGCAGGAGCAAGTTCACAGACTGCACAGGCAGGCGCTGTGGTTTGCTTAAAGGGAGGAGCCATCCCGCCCACCGATTGGGACACTCCCCCACTCTTCTGGGATCCAGATGAGGAGGGACCCGAGGGCGAAAACCCCGCCCCCTAACCCAGGTGTAGAGGAGGAGGGACCTGAGGTCGAAAACCCCGCCCCGGACCCAGCCATGGGACCTGGGGGCGGAGACTCTCAGCTTGCAGCAACAGGCTGCGAAGAGTTACCTGCCCCTAGCCCAGGTTCGGGAGAGGTCAAGCCTGAGGGAGCAGCGGTTCGGGTTAAAGGCCCATCAGCCAAGAAAACCCCACCCGCCAATGCCCCGAGAAGGTCCCCACGGACGCCCCAGCCAAGAAAGCCATGGTCACCAGCTCCCCAGTTTAAAGGGACAGCCTCCCGAGTCAGGGGGAAGTCAAAGGACAGAGGTCCCCAGCCAGCAGCCACGGGCGGCGAGGGACCAACATTGCAGGACGGTGCGGCCACGCCGGAGGAAGCGGTGTGCCGCAGTCCAACCAGGACTTAGCCTGGCCACCCGGAGACGGGCAGCGGAAGTATATAGTTTAGGTAATGTAAGTTTATATTTTAAGTTAGGTATTTAGCTTAAGTTTGGGTGTTTTAGCTTAAGTTAAGTAAGGTGATGGGTAGTTTTAATTAAGTAGTAATCTGCTAAGAGTGTGCTTATTTGAATCGAGGCCGCAAGGCTCGACTATGCTTCACCCAAGCCACAGAATCTCTTGGGGACTTGGCTGCATGTTTTGTATCTGTTGCAGAAAGGCTTTCAGGATGAAGGGGATCGTAATCCTATTCGCCCTGATGGGACTGAGCCTGGGAAAGAGGGGCGACGTGGAGGACTCTCACATCTATGGTTGCTCAGGGGATAGAGCGCCGATGGCAACCGCGGAAGCGGCGAACGGGATGCAGAGGAGACCGCCGTCTATGTCCATGAGGGAAGGTGGCCAGGGTGGCTGGGGTCCAATTCGTCTCAGTACTCCAGCCAGACCGGGTTCACGTACGGAGACGCCTCCCTCCTGTGTCCCAGGGTACGGGTCATTACCACAAGGGTCAGCGTCACCGTAGGGAAGCGTGTATGTTTAACGTGCAAGGTACACATTCCTCTGGATAGGTGGTGGTGGCTCAGAAAGCTGAGCAAAGATATGAGAAACCCCGCAGTCGAGTGGGAACGGTTGGGGAACAATGCCCACCGGATGATTACTGGGACTCATGGGGGATTAAGCGTGTGTTGGGACAAGTGGTGGGAACCGGATCAAGGGATTTACATCTGTATGTGGGGGTCAGAGATGGTCTGCCCCTCAGGCATATCCATTGTTTTCCACCGACAGTGGCAAGACACCGGGGAGGGGATGAAGTGGGATACCAGCCTGAAGGCGTGTGCGGTCCCATACACCCCGATCCCAGTCAATGCCAGTGAGCTTGTGCTCTGCCCGCCCATGACGCAGGTGGCGAGGTTACCCAGGTAAGAGTGCCCCACCACCACCAAGGGACCAGGGAATGGGTTGGTACTAGTGCCTACCAACCAGATGCTGTAACAGGGGGTACACTACACGGTAGCATCCGTGATTTTAAATCTCACCGAGGTACACTTACCGGAGTGGTGCCCCAAAGAAACAGAGCAGCTATACCAGGTCCTGTTAAAGGAGATGTTCAGGAAGTTTTATGAGTTCGATTTTGCCAATGTTGACAAAACCGAACTGTACACCACACACCGCGAGTTTTTGGGTAATGCAGGGAGACAAAGAAGGGGAGTATGGAATGATGTTTTTACTGCGTTTAATACTGGGTCCTCTGTCATCAACAGTTTAGATGACATAGAGCTGCAGACCCAGATAAACGGTTTAAAAACACAGTTAAGGAAGATATTAATGGATGAGAACAAGGTAGTGGGCTCAGAGTTACATGAGGACCAGGCCATGACGGTCCATTTAAAGGAGATTATAGCAGAGTTGGAGAAGCACGCAAAGACGGTAAATGCCCTCATAAGGGAGGACAGAAACGCTTCTGACCAGGCGGCGCAGAACGAGGTGTGCGTGCTGTATGGGGCGTGGTTGCTGGGCGAAGGCCGCAGTAATCTGGAGGATTTAAAACAGGGTTTAGTCCCCTCCTGGATCAGCAACAAGCACCTCGCAGCCCTCCATCCATTTGAGAATGCATTAAGCCCGTGCCAACTCCGGCTAGCTTCCGAGGCCTACCCAGTCCCAGTGGATTGTGGGCGGTCCAACCACACCATCATGGGATAGTAGTTAGGATGCCCATCAGTGTAGGACAGCCCGACCTGCACCGGTATACAGGGTTGAGGACATTGGAGTCATTCAAGCGGGTGCACACATTCGTTTCACAGCGGTCCCACCTTACATCATAAAGTGGGAGCACGCTATGACAGGTACTGACCTCTCAGGGTGCCGGAGCCGGGGAGCACACATAATCCTGTGTCCCCAGCACTTGAATGCCTATTCAAAACCGCAGTGCAGGTTCAGAGCTGCTGGCGTGAAACCTATAAATTGTACCATGGAGGCAATGGCACAAGGCCATGTTCCCCCGCAGGTAGCATATATAGGAGGTGGGACATATTGTGTCACCACCGGCGCGTCCCACTACCAGCATGGACAGCATAGCTGGTGTCCGGTAAGTGACAGCAGTTTCTGCTTTAAACCCAAGGCAGAAGTTCAAGTGGCCCAGGAACGAATTGTCCCCATTCCTGAAACCTCCACTGTTCACCTCACTGTGAAGGAGAATTTTACCAATCTGCAAAAGTACGTAGCACATTTCGTCTACGAAATTCCCCCTCTCCCAGAACACCTTACCAAAATACTCAAAGCCGTTATAGTTTCCCAGAAACATTTTTACACTCTAGAACAGAAAACAGTAGAGATAGGGGCTAAGATATTGGACATTGTGATTCCACCCTGGTGGGACATTTTCAATAACATAGAGGTCCCTTCGTGGATCAGACTGGCTTCCCACATTCTCGTGGTTTGCCAGTTAGGGATAGTGTTGTATCTAGTCTGCATTCAGTGCAAGTGAAAAGGCCAGATGCTAGAATTCCGAAACCAGAGGGTCTGGGAGGAACATTATGTAAAGGTGGAGGGAGATACACCTGTTTGAGTTTTGTATTTTTGATTAAAGATTGTTTTTTTTGTGTTTGTTGTTTTTAATAAAGATTTTGCAACGCGTTGTTAATAAAGATGTATGTGTACCAAGTGGTGCAGGGGCGTTGGACCCCCTCCATGCTTGGATGTGTGTAAAAGACTGTGATTATTCTAGGTATGCTTATGTACACTACATTTTCGTGGAATGGGAAGTGCATCTGTCGTGGTATATTAGATAGGTAATTACAGGGGTAGGTTGACTATGGAGGGTCAGAAATTTTGCTCACTTTGTAAGGATGATACTTCAAGCAAGTTTTAGTATCACAGGGAGGAGTGTAAGATACACAAAATTCCCACATTCCCCCAAGGTTATCAATAAAAGGACCCTGGATGGACAATTTTAAAAAGGGTAACCATAGAAACATAGAAACATAGAAGATAGGAGCAGGAGTAGGCCATTCGGCCCCTTGAGCCTGCTCCGCCATTCAATGAGATCATGGCTGATCATCCAAATTCAGTACCCTGTCCCTGCCTTCTCCCCATATCCCTTGATCCCCTTAGCCTTAAGAAATATATCCAACTCCTTCTTGAATATATTTGATGAACTGGCCTCCACCGCCCTCTGTGGCAGAGAATTCCACAGGTTCACCACTCTCTGGGTGAAGAAATTCCTCCTCATCTCAGTCCTAAATGGCTTACCCCTTATCCTTAGACTATGACCCCTAGTTCTGAACTCCCCAGCCATCAGGAACATCCTTCCTGCATCTAGTCTGTCCAGGCCTGACAGAATTTTATAGGTTTCGATGAGATCCCCTCTCAATCTTCTAAACTCCAGTGGGTACAAGCCCAATCGACACAATCTCTCCTCATACATCATTCCTGCCATCCCAGGTATCAGCCTGGTGAATCTTCGCTGCACTCCTTCCATGGCAAGTACATCCTTCCTCAGATAAGGCGACCAAAACTGCACACAATACTCAAGGTGCGGTCTCACCAAGGCCCTGTACAACTGCAGCAAGACATCCTTGTTCCTGTACTCGAACCCTCTCGCTACGAAGGCCAAAATACCATTTGCCTTCTTAACTGCCTGCTGAACCTGCATGCTTACCTTCAGCGACTGGTGCACAAGGACACCCAGGTCTCTTTGCACTTCCCCTTCTCCCAATCTATTGCCATTCAAATAATAATCTGCCTTCCTGTTTTTGCCGCCAAAGTGGATAACCTCACATTTATCCACATTATAGTACATTTGCCATGTTTCTGCCAAATCACCCAACCTGTCCAAATCGTACTGGAGTTTCACGACATCCTCCTCACAGCATACCCTCCCACCCAACTTTGTGTCATCTGCAAATTTGGAGATACTACATCCAATTCCCTCGTCCAGATCATTAATATATATTGTGAACAGCTGGGGTCCTAGGACCGATCCTTGCGGTACCCCACTAGTCACTGCCTGCCACTCGGAAAACGACCCATTTATTCCAACTCTTTGCTTTCTATCTGCCAACCAGTTCTCTATCAAAGTCAATACCTTGCCCCCAATCCCATGTGCCTTAATTTTGCAAGCTAATCTCTTATGCGGGACCTTATCGAAAGCCTTCTGAAAGTCCAAATACACCACATCCACTGGTTCTCCCTTATCTATTTTACCAGTTACATCCTCAAAAAATTCCAGTAGATTAGTCAAGCATGATTTACCCTTTGTAAATCCATGTTGACTTTGCCCGATCCCGTCACTGCTCTCCAAGTGCTCTGCTATTACATCTTTTATAATGGACTCTAGCATTTTCCCCACTACTGATGTCAGGCTTACTGGTCTATAATTCCCCGCTTTTTCTCTACCACCTTTTATGAACAGTGGGATAACATTAGCTACCCTCCAATCCATGGCTACTGTTCCAGAGTCTATCAAGTTCTGGAAGATGACCAGCAATGCATCTACTATCTCCAGGGCCACTTCCTTAAGTACCCTAGGATGTAGATTATCAGGCCCTGGGGATTTATCGGCCTTCAATCCTGTCAACTTCCCCAACACCATTTCCCTACAGATACTGATTTCATTCAGTTCCTCCCTCTCATTAATCCCTATATTACCCGACATCTCTGGGAGGTTATTTGTGTCCTCCTTCGTGAAGACAGAACCAAAATATGTATTTAATTGGTCTGCCATTTCTTTGTTCCCCATTATAAATTCCCCTGATTCTGACTGTAAGGGACCTACGCTTGACTTCACCAATCTTTTTCTCTTCACATATCTATAAAATCTTTTACAGTCAGTTTTTATGTTCCCTGCAAGCTTACTCTCATAATCTATTTCCCCCCTCTTGATTAATCCCTTTGTCCTCCTTTGCTGAATCCTAAACTGCTCCCAATCCTCAGGTTTGCTGCTTTTTTTGGCCAATTTATATGTCCTCTCTTTGGATCTTATGTTATCCCTAATTTCCCTTGTTAGCCACGGTTGATTCACCTTTTTTGATTTATTTTTATGCCAAACTGGGATAAACAAATTCTGTAGTTCATCCATGCGATCTTTGAATGTTTGCCATTGCCTATCCACCGTCAACCCTTTGAGTGACATTACCCAATCAATCCTACCCAACTCGCGTCTCATACCATCATAGTTCCCTTTATGTAAATTCAGGATCTTAGTCTCTGAGTCAACTACTTCAGTCTCCATCTTAATGAAGAATTCTATCATATTATGATCGCTCCGGCCCAAGACGACACAAAGCTGGGTGGGAGAGTATGCTGTGAGGAGGATGTCGTGAAACTCCAGTACGATTTGGACAGGTTGGGTGATTGGGCAGAAACATGGCAAATGCACTATAATGTGGATAAATGTGAGGTTATCCACTTTGGTGGCAAAAACAGGAAGGCAGATTATTATTTGAATGGCAATAGATTGGGAGAAGGGGAAGTGCAAAGAGACCTGGGTGTTCTTGTGCACCAGTCGCTGAAGGTAAGCATGCAGGTGCAGCAGGCGGTTAAGAAGGCAAATGGTATGTTGGCCTTCGTAGCAAGAGGGTTCGAGTACAGGAACAAGGATGTCTTGCTGCAGTTGTACAGGACCTTGGTGAGACCGCACCTTGAGTATTGTGTGCAGTTTTGTTCGCGTTACCGGAGGAAGGATGTTCTTGCCATGGAGGGAGTGCAGCGAAGATTCACCAGACTGATACCTGGGATGGCAGGAATGACGTATGAGGAGAGATTGTGTCGATTGGGCTTATACTCACTGGAGTTTAGAAGATCGAGAGGGGATCTCAACGAAACCTATAAAATTCTGTCAGGCCTGGACAGACTAGATGCAGGAAGGATGTTTCTGATGGCCGGGGAGTCCAGAACCAGGGGTCATAGTCTAAGGATAAGGGGTAAGCCATTTAGGACTGAAATGAGGAGGAATTTCTTCACGCAGAGAGTGGTGAACCTGTGGAATTCTCTACCACAGAGGGCGGTGGAGGCCAGTTCATTAAATATATTCAAGAAAGAGTTGGATATATTTCTTAAGGCTAAAGGGATCAAGGGATATGGGGAGAAGGCAAGGACAGGGTACTGAATTTGGATGATCAGCCATGATCTCATTGAATGGCAGAGCAGGCTCGAAGTCTGAATGGCCTACTCCTGCTCCTATCTTCTATGTTTCTAAGGGGCCTCGCACAACAAGATTGCTAATTAATCCTTTCTCATTGCCTAATACCCAGTCTAAGATGGCCTGATCCCTAGTTGGTTCCTCGACATATTGGTTCAGGAAACCATCCCGTATACACTCCAGGAATTCCTCCTCCTCAGTATTGTTACTAATTTGGTTAGCCCAATCTATATGTAGATTAAAGTCACCCATGATGACTTCTGTGCCCTTATTGCACGCTTCTCTAATTTCCCTTTTAGTGCCATCCCCAACATCTGCATTACTGTTTGGGGGTCTATACACCACTCCCACTAATGTTTTCTGCCCCTTTGGTATTTCTCAGTTCTACCCATACAGATTCCACATCATCAGAGCTAATATCTTTCCTTACAATTGTGTTAATCCCCTCTTTATCCAGCAATGCTACCCCACCTCCTTTTCCTTTTTGCCTATCTTTCCTGAATATTGAATACCCCTGGATGTTGTGTTCCCAGCCTTGGTCCCTCTGGAGCCATGTTTCCATAAATCCAATCATATCATATTCATTTACCTCTATTTGCGTTGCTTATTCATCCACCTTATTACGAATGCTCCTTGCATTAAGACACAAAGCCTTCAGGCTTGTTTTTTAAATGCTCTTAGAACTTTTAGAATTATTATTTACTGTGGCCATGTTTGTTTTAAACCCTTGATTTCTCTGATTGCCACCTTTGTTTTTCTCCTTCCTGTCTTTTGATTCTATCCTTGTTTCCCTTTCCTTTCTCTCCCTGCTCAGGTTCCCACCCCCTGCCATTTTAGTTTAACCCTCCCCCACAGCACTAGCAAACACTCCCCCAAGGCCATCAGTCCCAGTCCTGCCCAGGTGCAGACCATCCGGTTTTTACTGGTCCCACCTCCCCCAGAACCGGTTCCAATGTCCTAGGAATTTGAATCCCTCCCCCTTGCACCATTCCTCTAGCCACATCTTCATTTGAAGTATCCTTCTATTTCTACTCTGACTAGCACGTGGCACTGGTAGCAATCCTGAGATTACTACCTTTGAGGTCCTATTTTTTAATTTACCTCCAAACTCCCTATATTCAGCTTTTAGGGCCTCATCCCGGTTTTTACCTATATCGTTGGTACCTATATGCACCACGACAACTGCCTGTTCACCCTCCCCTTCCAAAATGTTCTACAGCCGCTCTGAGACATCCTTGACCCTTGCAACAGGGAGGCAACTCACCACCCAAAAGATGGCGTCCGCATCTCGTGACCAAAAGCCTGTAAGATTTTACAAGCTTGGACTCTGCAGCACAGAACAGGCAGTTTTGGGAAATCACAACTCAAAATGCATTTCTGTGAAAAGGACTTTGTGTTTGAAAAGCCAGACAGCTAGGCAAACACTGAATATGCATTGCATCAGATCGAAACAGATCAAACCCAGTTAGGCCTAAGCATAAGGCCATTAGTTTGTCCGCATAAATAATCGGAAACAGCTTAAGGAAGCCGCCAAGGCTGGACAGGCCGATTAAAATGCATTAATGACAATACAACTTAGACATCGGGCCATCAGGTGCGATAAACAGCCATCTAAAGCCAGTTAGTTTAGATTGGTATAATCATTTAAAACAGCCCGCCAAAAGTTAAACAATGGACTGACCTGATTTGGCGCGCAGATAAGGAGTGGAAGAAACGGGTATAATTGTAGGCCCTCAGTAGCAATCGTCCTCTCTTGCTCTGCTCTCTTGACTCTGACCTCTTGTCTGGCCTTGGGCTGCTGCCGCCCGTATCGTGCCCTGGCCTCGTGGCAGATTCTCTTCTCGCTCCCCGCATTAGTTTTGCAACCAAGGACATCCATACCAAGTGCAGGAGGGGAAAGAGACCCGAGTCCAAAGTCACACAGGACACACGGGCCACGAAATGAAATGAGACAAAGAAGAGGGTAAAGACCCGACAAGAGCAGAGAAGGGCAGCAAAAGATGCATTGATAAAAGCCGAACGCCTAGTTATAAGCTGGCGTTTGGGGGAAGAATTTAGACGAATATGCTGGTGTTTGACACTTGGGTAGTAAAATCAAACCAGCAGTGAAGACCGCCAACCGCCCCATCATCGCCGCTGACCGCCCGAGGGAGAAGAAGAAGAGAACCCATCACAACGAGACGACGACGGTAGCTGAGGAGAGGAAAGGTGTGTCGCAGCAACAGCTCCAGCACCGCGCCCTGAGACCATGTGGCGATGGAGTACCCCAAAGGACAGGAGACCAAACCTCAAAACTCACAACTGTTAAAGCAACAGGCTTTGGATTAGTGAGCATGAATTCCTGGCCCCTCATAGCTTAATCTAGTTAGGTATAGGGGGTGGGATAAGGATAAGGGGATTGTTAATGTAGTTGTTTTTCCCTCGATGTGCCGTGTGTTCCCCATTGCCTGTATAAGTATAATTATTTGTTTATGCCTGTAATTGTTTACCAGTAACTTCTCATCAGACAGAGTTTTTATTTCTGTTTTAATAAAATCTTGGTTTTCTTACACCAAACCACTTGTCTACTCGGTTTTCTGTATCGCTGCCTGCACCTAAGTCTGGTGTCGATACCCAGGGGTGTGGGAGCGATTCGAACCGCTCACAGGCAGTCAGGGGCATAACTGACTGGGCGCACGTGCCACCCGCCACCCCTTACACATTAAGATGTTAACAGAAGAGCTACGGGAGGCAGCCAAACTGTCTCAAGCAAGAGCTATAGCAGGGGAGGGGTTACTGCAGGAATTACAGGCCCAAAGTCAGGAGAAGTTACAGCTAGCGGAGAAACACAGGAACAGACATGAGTATTTTCGGTGTCAAGTCACCGAGGCTAAAAGCAATGAGTTAGTGTTAAGAGAGGAGAACGCTCACCTTACCAGACAGTTAAAAGAACAGGAGGAAAAGTTAAGAGACATGAAGGCAGCTTATAAAGTAGCAAGCACTAGGGAGTTTGAAGCGGGAGATCACGGCCCCTGCCAAAAGCAGATCGACAGTATAAAACTTGCTCTGTCCAGGGCAAAAGGCATGGTATGCCTAGTGAGCCCGGGTGTGGCCCGGGTGGACCTGGAAGTAGAAGGAGAAACTATTCAGATGTCACCTGTGGCGCCGGAGAACAACCCAGTTGGGCAGCAGGAGGGACGAGCAATCTGTGGGGAGGGCAGGGAGGAGTGCACACCACCACCACCTGTGGCGCCGGGTTTCGACTCGGTTTGGCAGCAGGCAGCAGGGGGCAAACAAATGCAAGGAAGGTCGGAGCCGGGGCCGATGTGCCCAGCTCGGCAACAAAAGTTTGGCACACCCAAGTTTGGCCAGGGGTCCCTTGAAAGCCAATTCGTGATTTCCCACGGTACCCAACAGCTTAGGGCTATGGAAAGCCACCTGAGCAAGCTCACCCACAAGGGAGACCCCTCAGTCCACTTCATGGAAGTGGAACAGGCAGCAGGCATTAATGAGTGCGATGACTCCGAAATGGCCAAAATGCTCCTTTTCTCCCTGGATGGCAAATTGTACCAGTCCCTCTCTGCGGAGAGCAAGAAAGGACATGGCTGGTACGCTGCTATCCGGGAGGAAGTTCTGGAAGCGATGGGGATGAATGATGGTAGTCCTTTCTCCCGGGTGGAGTAGACTACACAATTAGCAGGGGAGACCCCGCAGGCTTTCGCAGATAGGCTGTGGCCTGTGTATAAGAGTGCCTGTAATGGGGATCTCGACCGGACTCACCTGAACCAGAACGAGCTGGCCCACTGGCTCCGAAGCCTGGTGGCAAACAGCTTGCCGCGGATCAGAGCCAAGGCTGAGCTTTGGTTTGACCCGAAAGACCCCCGGGTCACCGAGGAGAGAGTGGTCAGACAACTGACCCTGGCTTACCGGAACGGTAGAGGGATAGAAGAGCACCCACCAAAAGGAGAAGTATATGAAATAAAACCTAGCCAGAGTAAGAAAGAGTGGCACCAGGAAGGGGGTAACTCTTCCGATACGAGGCGTAACTGCTTCGGGTGCGGGAAAAGTGGGCATTGGAGAAGGGACTGTAGAAATCCCTGGAAGGAGAGTATAGGGAAAAACTCCCCAGCTCCTGCCCCAAAGGCAGAAACACCGACCTATCCGCCCACAGTTGATTCATTAGTAGCTGCACTTCGAGTTTTGTTGGCTGGCCCAGGGAAGGTAGCCACTGTAACTGGTGCTTTAACCCCATCTACCCCATACAACCCAGACCTATGACTAGAACCAGCGCAGCCTGTCTACCTGTGTCCCCTTGAATACGATGAGGGGGGCAGGCCCTGTGTTAAGATGGGGGTGGAGATGGTGCAGGGGAGATATTTGGTGGACACTGGAGCTTCCAGCAGGGTGGTCCATTCGGAAGACCCGACCAATTCACCCAGGTCTAACAAGGTCCCATTTAGCCTAATGGGATTCACAGGGAATGAGCAGGCTGGGGAAATGTCCAAACCTTTGGTCATAGATTTAGGATCCCTCCATACCACGTGGGAGGGTAACCAAAAGACCGACGAGGTGGCCAAGCAGGGGGCCAGGGAAGGAGAGTTCTGAGATCCCTGTAGAGCAGATCCGGTAGCCTCAATCGGGGACAAGGGAGGCACACAGAGGGTAGCTTTGGCCCCAGACTTAAAGCAGGCCCAAGCCCAGGATCCCGTCCTTAAGGCCGTCCTGGTAAAGAGAGAGAATGGGGAGTCCATAGAAGGCCCGTTCGGGGCAGCGGACGAGACTTTAAAACAGATCCACTGGCAGGCTGCTAGTTACATTAACCAGTGTAAACTGTTTAAACCCGAGAAAGGGGAACGGCCAGAAAGGGTGAACTGTTTTAAAAATAGAGATCATCAGCCTACAGCTCTGGCAGACTCACAGACCGCACTGGAGGGGGCAGTGGCTTGTGTCACTGGAGGGGCCCTCCCACCAATTATTTGGGACATGCCCCCTGTAACCGGAGCCCTAAGGAGGTCTCCTCGCATACCACAGCCTAAACTACCATGGTCACCAGTGTACCAGTTTAAACGGTTCAGCCCCAGAAGGGCCGCAACCCAAAAAGCAATGCCCAAGGTCAGGGACCAGTCTAAGGACAGGGATCCCCAGCCTACAGCATCAGGCTGCGCGGAACCCACAGGACAGGACAGGGGCTCAGCAGTCACCCAGGAGGGGGTAGTGTGCTGCAGCACAGGAGGACACACTCCCCCGATCAACTGCGATTCAGGGAAACTCCGAGGTCTTTTAAGAAGGACTCTCCGGGTCCGGTGGCGTACAAGCTGCCCAGATTCCACAAAAGGCAGAGGCCTAACAGGGATTAGCCTGGCCGTCCGGAGATGGGTGGTGGATGTATATAGCTTTTAGTTTAAAAGTGTTTTACAGTTTCTTAGGTTTTGGAATTTTAATAGTCTAATTTTAGTTTGTGATAAGTTTAAGTTTTTGAAAATTTTGATAACTGTGTCAAGCCAGAGAACCTTCTCGGGACATGGCTATCTGTTTTATGTACCCCTACAGAAAGGAAATCGGCATGAGAAAAGTTCTGCTCCTGCTCGCACTGATAGTGTGAGCATCGGTGACCGAGGTGAAGTGGAGAACTCCCACATCTATGGGTGCTCGGGAGAGAGAGCACCGATCGTTACCGCAGGGGGTGGCGAACGGGGTGTGGAGGAGCTCGCCATTTACTTCCATGAGGAAAGGTGGCCAGGGTGGCTGGGGTCCAATTCGACTCAGTACTCCAGCCAGACCAGGTTCACGTACGGGGAGGCCTCCATCCCCTGCCCCAGGGTACAGGTCGTTGCCACAAGGGTCAGTGTCACTGTGGGAAAATGGGTGTGTTTGACATGTACGGGACAGATTCCTTTGGATAGGTGGTGGTGGCTCAGAAAGCTGAGCAAGGATATAAGAAACCCCGCAGTCGATTGGGAATGATTAGGGAACAATACCCATCGGACGATTACAGGGACCCGAGGGGGAGTGGGGTGTGCTGGGACAAGTGGTGGGAGCCGGATCAGGGAGGTTATGTTTGTATGCGGGGGTCAGAGAAAGTCTGCCCCACAGGCATATCCATCATCTTCCACAGGCAATGGCAAGATGCTGGGGAGGGGATGGAGTGGGATTCCAGCCTGCATGCATGCGCGATCCCACACTCCCTGATCCCAGTCAATACCACCGAACTCGTAACCCGCCCCCGGAAGCCCCTGCCCACGACCACGACATCACGGACTATAGTCCAGAGGTGTCCTACCACCACCAAGGGACCAGGGAATGGGTTAGTCCTAGTGCCGACCAACAAGTTACTGTACCAAGGGGTACACTATGCAGTGGCCTCAGTGATCCTGAACCTTACCGAGGTGCACTTACCTGAGTGGTGCCCTATGGAGACAGAACAGTTGTACCAAGCCCTGCTGAAGGAAATGGTTAAGAAATGTTATGAATTTGACTTTGCCAGTGTAGACAAAGCGAAACTGTACAGTTTACACCCTGTGCATAATATGGGCGCGGGGAGACAAAGGAGGGGAGCCTAGAATGATATTTTCACTGCCTATAGTACAGGGTCATCAGAAGTAAACAGACTAGATGATATAGAGCTACAAACTCAGATAAATGGTTCAGAGACCCAATTAAGAAAAATCCTAACAGAGGAGAACACAGTGATGGGCTCAGAGTTACATGAGGACCAAGCTATGATGGTCCATTTAAAAGAGATAATAGCTGAGCTGGAGAGACATGCCAAAACAGTAAATGCACTCATACGGGAGGGCAGAAATGCTTCGGATAAAGCTGCACAGAATGAGGTGTGCGTGCTATATGGGGCATGGTTGCTGGGCGAGGGCCGCAGCAACCTGGAGGATTTAAAACAAGGTTTAGTCCCCTCCTGGATTAGCAACAAGCACCTCGCAGCCCTCCACCCATTTAGTAATTCGCTGAGCCCGTGTCAGCTCCGCCTAGCCTCTGAAGCCTACCCTGTCCCAGTGGATTGTGGACGTTCCAATCACACTATCATGTGGATAGTAGTGAGGCTGCCGGTCATGGGTGGGACAGCCCGACCTGCACCGGTATACAGGGTAGAGAACATTGGGATCATTCAAGGGGGTGCACACATCCGTTTCACAGAGGTCCCACCTTATGTCATAAAGTGGGAGCACGCTATGACAGGTACAGACCTCGCCGGGTGCCAGAGCCGGGGAGCACACATAATACTGTGTCCCCAGCACTTGAATGCCTATTCGAGACCACAGTGCGGGTTTAAAGCTGCTGGCGCACAACCTGTGAACTGTACCATGGAGATAATGGCACAAGGCAATGTTGCCCCACAGTTAGCATGCATAGGGGGTGGGACATATTGTGTCACCACAAGTGCGCCCCACTACCGGCATGGACAGCACATCTGGTGTCCGGTGAGTGACAGCAGTTTCTGTTTTAAACCCGAGGCAGAAGTTCAAGTGGCCCAGGAACGGATTGTACCCATCCCTGAACCCTCAACTGTTCACCTCACTGTCATGGAAAACATTACCAACCTGCAAAATTACGTAACACATTTCGGCTATGAAATTCCCCCTCTACCCGAACATCTTACCACCCTATTAAAAGCAGTGGTCATCTCACAGAAACATTTCTATACATTAGAATGTAAGACAGTCGAGATAGGGGCCAAGATCTTGGAAAATATAAAGGTCCCTTCTTGGATTCGAATGGCTTCACACATTTTAGTGGTTTGTCAGCTCGGTATAGTTTTCTACTTGTTGTACACAAAGAGCAAGGGAAGGGACCGGATGCTCTGCTCTCAACATGAGGGAACATGGGACAAAAATAAAGTCTATGACCAGGTATAAAACAAACCTTGACCATTATTAAAAATAAAGTTTGATGAGTGTGTGTGTCATTATTTTTCCTATGTGTGTGTAATTTTTCCAAGTGGTGCAGGGGTGTTGGACCCCCTCCGTGCTTGGATGTGGATGTAATCGAATTTTTCGTACCTTGTATATCTGTGTAAACACTACACCTAAAGGGGAACAGGAGAGTGTTTTTGTTTTGGGTTTTTAGTTTAGATAATACAGGGGAAGGTTGGCTCCCAGGGATCAGAAATTTGCTCACCCAGGATGATACTATAATAGTAATAAAGTATCACAGGGGGGTGTGTAAGGTTCGCAAAATTCAACAGAAAACCCCAAACCAAGAAAAGAAGAGATTTTGGACTGTTTAAAAGAATATTGAGCCAGAAAGGGGCTTAAAGTCAAAACCCCAGGATTGTTGCTATTTTAAAAAGGCATGTCCAGGCCTGTGGAAGGTTGCGACAAAGGAGTTGAGAGTTTGAATATTGGCATAGGCCAGATTGTCTGGGAATGTTCCGGACTGTCTCAGGCATTCATACATAAATGACAATAGGCCAACGGAAGGACAGTTACAGAGCCATCAAGAATATGAATAATACAGTACATGCCACTGATCAACAAAAGGGACCCTGGCCCCAGCAGGAGAAGACAATCGAACAACAGTTTAACCACTCAGAGAAACATCCAAAACCACTTCACACACTTAAACCGATTTCGAAGCAATCCTGAAACTAGTTAAAAGTTAATTAAAGATAGATGGGACCAAGTCGAAACTCGATAAAGAATTTAAAACTATTAAAGTTAACGAGCCCACCAAAATTAACAATGGGCCAGAGAAGATTTGGCGGGCAGATAAGCAAAGCCTCAAACGGTATAATTGAGGCCTGATTTTACACAGAAACAGTCAGAGAGTCAGTCGGACAGTCAGTGAATTTGAAGGTACAGCTCATACAGACAGAGGCACAGCTCATTCGAAAGACATCAGCCTCAGGACAATCAATCGACGGAAGGACAACAGAAGGAGGACAGAAAGGAATCATGGCAACCAAGGGCCCCAAGAAACAAACAACCAACTATATTACCAACAACTAGGTAATATTGGGCCACCGCAACCAACAAGAAACCAACCTGGAAGAAACCGAAGATTCGCAAGTTTGTTTCCACTCTACAAGCTATCCTGACTCACCCCTGGGTAAGATTTGATGAAAAAGACTCTAAACCCTATATCTAACCAAAGGAAATTGGGAACTTACCTGATAGATCCAATACGCACCCAACCGCATCAGCGGAGATGTGAAGACGGAAAAACCAATGCAGGTGAAGCCTTCCACCATGTCCGGGGTACAGCAGGCCCCAACCGCCACACCTAAGAGAACCCTGAATCACGAACCTCTACAACTGTCAAGAAAGTCATTTGGTGATCATATCCATGGTCCTCTGGAATCCAACCTAGTTAGTGTAGTGGGATTGGGAGGGGTGAAGTATTTTGTCTATTGTCATTCACCCTCGTATATTCCGAAGTGTTCCCCCTTTTAGAGTGATGAGATTATTGTCTTGTGTATATTTTCTTGTCTCAAATAAAAAACAAAGTTCTTGTATCAAATTCAGTTGTTTGCTGCAATTTCATTACAACCCCCAAATAAGTCCAGCTCTAGAACCAAGGGAGTGGGAGCGATTCAAACCGCTCAGGAGCCAGAAGCAAAGCTGACCACACACACCACCCCTTACACTGTCAAGGTGACCGTGCTAACATATATGCATCTAGTTCCTTCCAGGCTGCTGCTGGATATATAAGCAACATGTCACAGCGTGCAGGGAGATCACTGAGGCTCTGTATAAATAAGAATCGCATACATCTCATTCCTTCTTGCCAGAGAAAAGCAGGAGGAGTGAGCACGAGGTTGTGCATGGATTGCAAGCTTCCCCATGGTGCAGAATGCCATTGACTGCATGCACATTGTCTTGCGTGCCCTTCATCGAAACTTGGACATATTCAAGGGATTCCACTCCCTCAATGTGCAGCTGGTGTGCGACCACAGGCAGCACATCATGCAGGCGAATGCCCGTTATCCTAGCAGCAATCCTTTCATTCTGCGGCAGTCCTCTGTGCCACCTGTATCGGAACCCCATGG
This sequence comes from Somniosus microcephalus, assembly GCF_052327205.1. Taxonomy (NCBI): domain Eukaryota; kingdom Metazoa; phylum Chordata; class Chondrichthyes; order Squaliformes; family Somniosidae; genus Somniosus; species Somniosus microcephalus. The sequence continues at coordinate 12,605,376 of NC_141002.1, read as the reverse complement.
CAGATCAAAGGCCATGCTGCCATTGTAGAGCACATCATCGGCGTCCTCAAGCAATGTTTCTGCTGCCTGGACCACTCTGGAGGAGCCCTGCACTACTCAGCTGAGCAGGTATCAAGAATTGTGGTAGTATGCTGCATGCTGCACAACCTGGCCATTATGAAGGAACAGCCCTTGCCATCAATTATCAGGCGAGAAGTTGAGGAGCAGGAGCATGAGGAGGAAGAGGAGGAAGTACAAGAGGAAGTAGAGGAAGAGGAAGGGTGACTACAGCGTAGACAGACCCTTTCTGCCAGGGCTCTACATGATCAGATTCTTCATGAGCGATACCAGTAGCCTCAACTACACCTCCCTATTCACCAACAGTCCCACACTCCTTAACTTTCCTCTCTCACTGACCATCTTCTTTCTGACAACATATATTAGTTCATCCCTCAGTTCACCACAGAAGTAAAATCCACCAATAAATGCACACTCAAATACAAATTTATAAATTCACTCATTAAATATCTCATTAAATCATTTCCAACTGTTGCTCAGTGGTAGCACTTTCACCTCTGAGCCAGAAGGTCATGGGTTCAAGTCCCAAGCCAGTCAATTGAGCACAAACTCTAAGCTGACACTCCAGTGCTGCACTGCCTGAGGTACTGTCTTTTGGATGAGACGTTAAACCGAGGCCCTGTCTGCCCTCTCATGTGGATGTAAAAGATCCCACAGCACTATTGAAAGGAGAGCAGGGAAGTTCTCCCCGGTGTCCGGGCCAATATTTACCCCTCAACCAATATCACTAAATAACAGATTACCCGGTCATTATCACATTGCTGTTTGTGGGACCTTGCTGTGCACAAATTGGCTGCCTCGTTTGCTACATTAAAACAGTGACTACACTTTCATTAACATATAAAATGAAACTAATCGTGTGCCTGTCTTCAATGTGCCTTTACCTTTCCTAGTGCTCCTATGAGGTGCTTCCCTAGTGGCGGAAGGCTGCTGACCTTCAATTGAGGAGACTGCACATGGCCTTGCAGGGCGACCTCAAACAGCTCCGGGCCTAGAGTTTCAGACTGTACCATCTCAGCCTGGGCGGCAGCAGTCTGACTGGCTGACAGGCAACAGCAAGGGCACTGGCGGAGTGGCAGGAATTCTGTTATCCTGAGAGAGGACAACAGGTTCCTGTTCCATGAAGCATCTTCCTCCTACTGGGATGGTTCCAGTTCTTGGCATATGTTTTTTTAAATTTATTCCTGGGATGTGAGCTTTGTTGTCAAGGCCAGCATTTATTGCCCATCCCTAATTGCCCTTGAGAAGGTGGTGGTGAGCCGCCTTCTTGAACCGCTGCAGTGCGTGTGGTGAAGGTACTCCCACAGTGCTGTTGGGGAGGGAGTTCCAGGATTTTGACCCAGTGACAATGAAGGAACAGCGATATATTTCCACGTCAGGATGGTGTGTGACTTGGAGGGGAACTTGGAGGTGGTGGTGTTCCCATGCGCCTGCTGCCCTTGTCCTTCTAGCTGGCAGAGGTCGCAGGTTTGGGAGGTGCTGCCGAAGAAGCCTTGGCGAGTTGCTGCAGTGCATTTTGTAGATGGTACACACTGCAGCCACGATGCGCCGGTGGTGGAGGGAGTGAATGTTTAAGGTGGTGGATGGGGTGCCAATCAAGCGGGCTGCTTTGTCTTGGATGGTGTCGAGCTTCTTGAGTATTGTTGGAGCTGCACTCATCCAGGCAAGTGGAGAGTATTCCATCACACTCCTTACTTGTGCCTTGTAGATGGTGGAAAGACTTTGGGGAGTCAGGAGGTGAGACACTCGCTGCAGAATACCCAGCCTCTGACCTGCTCTTGTTGCCACAGTATTTATGTGGCTGGTCCAGTTAAGTTTCTGGTCAATGGTGACCCCCAGGATGTTGATGGTGGGGGATTCGGCGATGGTAATGCCATTTAAAAAAAATTTGTTTATGGGATGTGGATGTCACTGGCAAGGCCAGCATTTATTGCCCATCCCTAATTGCCCTTGAGAAGGTGGTGGTGAGGCGCCTTCTTGAACCGCTGCAGTCAGTGTGGTGAATGTACTCCCACAGTGCTGTTAGTAAGGGAGTTCCAGGATTTAGGCCCAGCACGATGAAGATTCGGCGATATACTTTTAAGTCAGGATGGTGTGTGACCTGGAGGGGAACTTGGAGGTGGTGGTGTTCCCATGCGCCTGCTGCCCTTGTCCTTCTAGGTGGAAGAGGTCGCGGGTTTGGAAGGTGCTGCCGAAGGAGCCTTGGCGAGTTGCTGTAGTGCATCTTGTAGATGGTACACACTGCAGCCACGGTGCACCGGTGGTGGAGGGAATGAATGTTTAAGGTGGTTGATGGGGTGCCAATCAAGCGGGCTGCTTTGTCCTGGATGGTGTCAAGCTCCTTAAGTGTTGTTGGAGCTGCACTCATCCAGGCAAGTGGAGAGTATTCCATCGCAATCCTTACTTGTGCCTTGTAGATGGTAGAAAGGCGTTGGGGAGTCAGGAGGTGAGACACTTACCACAGAATACCTAGCCTCTGACCTGCTCTTGTTGCCACTGTATTTATGTGGCTGGTCCAGTTAAGTTTCTGGTCAGTGGTGACCCCTAGGATGTTGATGGTGGGGGATTCGGCGATGGTAACGCCATTGAATGTCCAAGGGTAGTGGTTAGACTCTCGCTTGTTGGCGATAGTCATTGCCTGGTACTTCTGTGGCGCGAATGGTACCTGCCACTTAACAGCCCAAGCCTGAACGTCGTCCAGGTCTTGTTGCATGCGGGCATAGACTGCTTCATTATCTGAGGAGTTGTGAATGGCACTGAGCACTGTGCAATCATCAGCGAACATCCCCATTTCTGACCTTATGTTGGAGGGAAGGTCATTGATGAAGCAGCTGAAGATAGCTGGGCTTAGGACACTGCCCTGAGGAACTCCTGCAGCGATGTACTGGGGCTGTGATGATTGACCTTCAATCACAACAATCATCTTCCTTTCTGCTAGGTATGACTCTAATCAGCGGAGAGTCTTCCCACCGATTCCCATTGACTTCAGTTTTACTAGGGCTCCTTCATGCCACACTCAGTCAAATGCTGCCTTGATGTCAAGGGCAGTCACTCTCACCTCACCTCTGAAATTCAGCTCCTTTGTCCATGTTTGGACCAAGGCTGTAATGAGGTTGGGAGCAGAGTGGTCTTGGCGGAACCCAAACTGGACCTCAGTGAGCAGGTTATTGGTGAGTAAGTGCCGCTTGATAGCACTGTCAATGACACCTTCCGTCACTTTGCTGATGATTGAGAGTAGACTGATGGGGTGGTCATTGGCCGGATTGGATTTGTCCTGCTTTTTGTGGACAGGACATACCTGGGCAGTTTTCCATATTGTTGGATAGATGCCAGTGTTGTAGCTGTACTGGAACAGCTTGGCTAGAGACGTGGCTAGTTCTGGAGCACAAGTCTTCAGCATGATAGCCAGGATGTTGTCGGGGCCCATAGCCTTTGCTATATCCAGTGCGCTCAGCCATTTCTTGCTATCACGTGGAGTGAATCGAATTGGCTGAAGACTGGCCTCTGTGGTGGTGGGGACCTCAGGAGGAGGAGTATGGATCATCCATTCGGCACTTCTGGCTGAAGATGGTTGCAAACGCTTCAGCCTTGTCTTTTGCATTCACGTGCTGGGTTCCACCATCATTGAGGATGGGGATGTTCATGAAGCCTCCCGTGTGCTGTTGCCGTGTCTGTAGCCGGTGCTGCGGTCGATGCCAGGTGGTCCATCTAGTTTCTTTCTTAATGGCCCAGAAATTAGTGTCCCAACGCGCGAGTAAGCACCGTGTACTCACGCATGGGCCCGATGGAAGTGCCGGTTTTCTGCATGCATAGCGCATGCGCGGGAAATCAGCACTTCCATTCCCCTGAAAGCAGGGGTTAAGAGGTGGAACGCGTGCGACGTTTCAGGCAGCGCGTGCGCATTGAACTTCGGCGTTTTTGTGAATTGCTGCAGTGAGGGTAAATCCCCAGCATTTACACATCTGAAAAGGATGAGTAAAGCCCCCGAGAAGCTCCGTAACGCTCAGGAGGAAGAACTCTTTCATCAGTGGAGCTCCTGAATGGCACGTTTTTGGTTGTGAAAGGGAGAAAAGTTATTTTAAGAAAGTCTGAGGTAAGTTTGCTACTTTAATTTTTTTTTTTAAACGGGTTTTGAGTAATGTAGGTACAGGGAGCAACTCAGGCTGTCTGCAAGGCCTAATTGAATCTGATGTGTTTATTAAAATTGAAAATGACTGTTAGAAAATGAATAATGTAACATTTCCAAAATTTTTAAGAAAGAAAGTTTTCATCAGTAATATATTCCTTTAAGTAAGTATGTATGTATGTCTGTATATATTCCTTTACGTATGTGTATGTATGTATGTATATATTCCTTTACATATGTGTATGAATGTATATATGTAGTTATGACTTTCAGAAAATGTTAGTTATTGGAAAATCATCTCGAGCTGTGATATTCATCAGGCGGGTATGACGTGTTACCAAGCCGATAACGCGTTTTTCCTGCCATAGCCCGTGGTGATTTTCTAGCCAGTCAGTTCATTAAAATTACTTTAACAACTCCTTCCATTTTTTCCTTACAAGGACGTCTGTGTAAGGAGGAGGCCTGTGAGCGAGAAAAATGCCCTCCAGAAATGCTGCCCTGATGCTGTGTGTGATTTTGCTTCAAAGAATTCGAAACACCAGGGAACAATATAGAAGACTGAGGAACCATAACCGTCTCCTGATCAGAAGGAACTACTACCCACCTCAGAGAGTGTACAGGGAGAGATGATCATTTGAGATGCTGTCGGAGGAGTTGTGTATGCGGAGGCTGCGCTTCAGTAAAGAGGCAATTGGCCGACTGTGTGACATGTTGAAGGAGGACCTTCAACCACACTCGATGACCCGCACTGCCTTGTCAGTGAACATGAAGGTAACCACAGCATTGAACTTCTTTGCAAGTGGGTCATTTCAAGCAGGCACCGGCGACATAAGCAGCATCTCTAAGAATGCTGCGAGGGTCTGCATTCACCAGGTCACAGATGCCATTATGCGTAGGCTTTCAGAGTTCATTAAGTATGACTTGTCCACTCGACATCAAAAGGAGATGGCCCTTGCATTTCATCGCATTGCTGGATTCCCCAAAGTGATTGGTGCTGTCGATGGAACCCATATTGCATTGAAGGCACCACTGGATGCACCTGTGACATACATCAACGGGAAGGGCTATCATTCATTGAATGTTATGATAGTATGTGATGCGCACCTCAGAATCCTAAACGTGAATGCAGCGCACCGGGGAAGCAATCATGACTCCTTCATCCTCCGTAACTCTAACTTATATGCTGCCCTCAGCAAATTGCCTCAAGGATCCGCATGGATATTGGGAGACAAGGGCTCACCGCTAAGACCATGGCTGATGACTCCCTACCGCAAGACCAATAATGAGGCTCAGGAGAGATACAACCAGGCACACGTGTCCACACGTCAAGTGGTGGAGAGGACAATCGGAGTTCTGAAATCACGCTTCTGGTGTCTGGATAGGTCAGGGGGGACCTTGCAGTATTCTCACCAGAAAGTGACAAGGATTGTGATGGCCTGTTGTGCTTTGCATAACTTTGCCCTGCAGGAAGGACTGGCTCTTAACACTGCAGAAGAGCTCCCTGCTGAAATGGAGGATATAAGCGAAGCCAATGTGCCTGTGGCCAGGCCTGATGGGGAGGAGCAAAGTGCTGCCGAAAGTAAGGCTGCTCGGGAACTGCTAGTAGCCAACACCTTCATGAGGTAGTGTCGCCTTGTACCTACCCCTCCCCCCGCAAGGCAAAGAAAGGAGCAGACACAACTTAAAGTGAAGCAGTGAACTTTTATTGCAGCATCAAACATTTTTCAGGTTCAGTTTTGCTGTAGATAGTTTATAACTTTTAAATGCTAACTAGCTATTTTCTGCTTTTCAAACATTTGTAAACATGAATAGTTCAGAAAAAAATTTGTAAACAGTTTAATGTGACTTTTTCTGGTTTCTTAGTGCAATAAAGACATTCAAGGTGGAAACTAGCTATTTTCTAATTTTCAAACAGTTGTTGTAAAAATACTTTTGCTCCAATAAAAGTTGAATTTTTTTTCAAAGTGACTACATGCTGTACTGTTTACACGAAAAGGTTACATATCCTTTCAGTCACAAATATACATTTCAATGAAAAAAGCAAAGACAACATTTAACATGTCAATAAAATGAAAAATTTAACAATTGAACAATTTGCCCCCTCGCATCTGTGACTGAGCATCCTAGGAGGTGCATTGTGCAAAAGGTCGTCGTCATACGTTTCTTCGCACTGTTCCCTTTGGGGAACTGTATGAAGTGGTGGAAGGATTTCTGGCTGCGTTAACGCTCCTTCCGTGACCGTAACCATCTTCATACCAGCCATTAGGGTGGTTAGTCCTATGGCGGGAGGGTTTTACGGGCTCCCACAACCCATACGAGGTGGGGGGCACCCACACCCACGGATGCAAGTATTCCGCTGGACGTCAACCCAGAATTTAGAGTCGGAGCTCCGACTCCACTTGCCGGGACTGTGTGGAGCGGGGATCGAAACCCTACTCCTTCTGGCCCAGCAGCGGGGATCCTTACCGCTACGCCAAAGGCCCACTCCGCGCAAAAGGTGACACCCTAATGTTTCCTGTGCCTTTTCCCTCCCCGTAACTGGAGCCCTATGCTGCCAGTTGAAAGACCAAGCTATCATCTGTCCTTTTCGCGGCGCCCTGGACTTCTCATTCCCAATTATGCGCAGGCGCTGTGCCTGCACCTCGTTGAGGAGATTGCTGAGGTCATCGTCAGTGAAATTTTGAGTTCGTTTAATGACGTGAATTGTGCTCATTCCAGCCATTTCACGTTGCTAATTAAATAAATTGAATGAAAAAAATGCTTTCAGGGCTTTTTAAACTCTTTAAATTGCTTAAATTCTGTTTAAAACTACTTCAGATTCTTCAAAATCATGTAAAAGTATTTAAAAGTTTATAAAAGTTACCAAAAGATTCATAAAAATACAAAGAACCTACTAAAAATTCTGCTCTGCATGTAACAAGGCTTTGCAGCTTGTGAGAAAGATTGGGGGCGTGTCCTATGCTAATGCAACCTCACAGGGCGTGTCTCACTTACACTCCGCGCTGCACACTTCGCGCTGGCTGCACTCCTGGGCGGTGTGGCGTCAGACGCTGCCCGGGAGTGATCCTCAGAAAAACAGAAATCCACGCAGGCCCAGGCCTCAAATGTCGGCGCGATAGGTAAGTGTAGGTCGGGGGCTTGCACCCGCGGGAAGTCCCCGACACGAATTACTGGGCCATTATTTTGCTTTGTTGCGGTTTGTTACAACTGAGTGGCTTGCTGGGCCATTTCAGAGGGCAGTTAAGAGTCAACCACATTGCTGTGGGTCTGGAGTCACATATAGGCCAGACCAGGAAGGATGGCAGATTTCCTTCCCTAAAGGACATTAGTAAACCAGATGGGTTTTTACGACAATCTGATAGTTTTATGGTCACCATTAGTAACACTAGCTTTTCATTCCAGATTTATTTAATTAACTCAATTTAAATTCCCCAGCTGCCGTGGTAGGATTTGAACTCACGTCTCTGGATCATTAGTCCAGGCCTCTGAATTACTCGTCCAGTAACATAACCGCTATGCTACCATTCCCTATATCTGAACTCAAAAAGGGTCGTCTTGTGGTGAGGGGAGAGGAGAAGGTAAGAAGTGTGTGTTTACACCAGCTGCAGCTTGTGAGTCAGAAGAGATTGTAGGATGAGGGAGAAGTGGAATGAAAGAAGAAGGATTAGGTCTGCAGAGACCCTCATCATCGATCCCTTCAATGCTGCCAGTGGCCACGGCCTCAGCGATGCCCCTTCCCAGGATGGCCAGCACTGTCTCCTCTGTGGGGATTACAATATACAGGTGCGTTTGTCCTCCTCCAGTTTTTTGCTACCTTCTCCTGGCAGTAAGAGGACAGTGTGTCCTGCAATATGTTTGGGTGATATGGCTGTCATGGTTGAATAGCTGCCAGTGTGTGTGATCTGTGAATTGTGGGTGTGAGACTTGCAACAGTGTTAAGTATGTGAGGGTGAGGTAAACTGTATGGCCTAGAAATTGGGTTGAGGCGCCAAACTGGCGCCAAGTTCGCCTGGGCGCTGATTTTTGCGCTGCGTTGGGAGTAATACCGATCGCCAGAAATTCAGTTCCAGAAAGCCTCGAGGGACACGGGGCGAGGCTCAAGGCGCTCCGCGTCCCTCTTAGGGCGCTGAAACTGAATATCGCAGTGCAACGTGCCGCAGCGTCACACGCTGCGGCACGGCACGCTGCGGTACTGCAGGCCTTCCTCCCATTGTTAAGGGGGAGGGGCCTGCAACAGCACGATCCCCGATCGCAAGTGCCGGCAAAAGAGCCCGGCAGTGAGGAGAAGTGCCGGGCTCTCGGGAAACAGCCGGTAATGCCGCGGCGGGGGGGGGGCGTCAGGAGGCCGGGGACGGAGGTGCTGGCAGGTGGCTGCCGAAAAAGGCACAGCAAGGCCCCGTGAACCTGGCGCGGGTAGCGAACGGTGCTACAGTGGCGTTCGCTACCAAATATTGCGAACGGGGCGCTAATGGGGCACTGCGCACACCGATGACATCATTGGTGGCGGCGCAGCGCAACAGGCTAACGCCACCATTAGCGCCCCTGCTGAATATTGCTGGAGGCGCAGGCAGTGGCGCTACAGCCACTGACTGCCTCTTTATGCGCTAACAGGTGGCGCTACTCACCCAATTTCTCCCCCATTGAATTGAAGGGTTGAGCACTGATTGATAGAGATTGTTGGTAGGTGGGTGATGCGAGTGTGGTGCATTGAGTAGTGGATGAGGCTACTGGTGCAGTTGGTAGGATATGCCATTTGAAGATTGAACTCACTCACCTTGACAACTCATGTCAGATCGTTAAACTTCTTCCTGCACTGCATCCATATTCTTGGAGCAACACTCCTGGCATTGGCCTCCGCCACTACTTGTTCCCACTGCCTCCTGAGCATCTGTCTGGAGGGCCTCCTGCCCACTTGCAAAGACAGGGCATCTCTCCTTCTTTCCACGTCTTGCACCAGGACCTCCAGTGCAGTGTCTGAAATCCTTGGTGGTCACTCTCTGGCATGTTCAGGCATTCCTCAAAGTGTCAGATTTAGTTTTCAAACGTCTCTCTTCACTTCTTGCAGCCACAATGCACCTCCCCTTTAAGAGGTGCAGGCTGCCTTTAAGTAGCGCTAGGCACACACAATATCGGGCCTCCTTCTGGCGCATGCAGCCATTGAACAGTGCGGGTAGTGCTGGCTGCAAGCAGGTGTAAGCCTTTCTCTTACTACTGTTTGGACTTCAAGAATTAGGAATTAGCATAACAATGACAGATAAGTATGTGATTATTAAAATTGGTCTTTATTCACACTACAGTTCAAAATTCAAGTGTACATTCTCTCGCAATCAATATGTTCCCAATTTACCTGTACATAAAAGTACTCCCCAGCAAATTACACGCTACCTCCAGATGATTTATATCCCAAGTCAACCATACATAAAGGTACCCTTTAACAATATCTAAGCTCTATGTCCAACTTTTATACATACTCCTTTATCTCTGGGTGATAGGTCCAGGAAAAGTTGTAAGTCAAAGGCCAGCTTTCTTTGTTCGTCTGTTCTTCTGTTCTTCTTTCATTGTTCTGAATTTCCCGCCCCTGGGTCACTTCTGTTATAGGGCCTTTCTGCCGGCCTCCCTCGTATATCATTGTCTGCCTCCCTCTGATAGGTCAGTTTCACTCCAAACCTTCCCTGATTGGAGTTCCTTCTGCATGACACGTTCATGTTCCTGTGAGGTGTGTGGGGGCGGGACTTCCTTTTCACTCGGTGTCCCCTTCCTGTCCATGCGGTCTTACAAACAAAGGACCACATGCTGACCACCAGGCAAAGGACCCCCTGCTGACTTCTGCCAATTGATTCTGAACTTCGATCTCCACACGGTAGCAACAGTTTTATTACAGTTTTTAGAATCTTACACAGGAATCATGGAAATCAATAGACAGCACCAATTGAATGTGCTGCCTGCAGTGCAATGAACGGGGTAATCGCGGACCGCGATCCCCATGCCCATTTTCGGGGGTTATGCAGTTTAACCCCCTATGTTTCAGATCACAAAACACAATGGAGTTGAGATGTGAGGTTTATTGTTATTTCCACTTAAAACAAGCTGTGCAGTGCATAAACAAAAGGCAATCAGTGGAAACAAGTACTGCAAATATGGTGTACATGTTTTCGTGGGTGTGGGTCTCTCTACGTTCTCTAAAGTGTCCCAAGGACACACGCTACTCATGGCCAGCCAGCTCCCATCCACAGAGAACTGAAGCAAGCTCAATTTGTTATAACATTTATTCTGGCAGTTGGTAAGTGGCCAGGAATCCTTGAATATTGACACTGAAGTGACTTGGGGCAAGCCCAGAGACTTCCCAGACAGGATGCTCCAGCAAGTTTGATTCAGCACTGATAGTTAGCTCCTTAATGGACTTCTGCACATAAAGGAGGGAGTTCCTGAAGGTCACGGTGTGCGGGAGAGAGTTCAATAGGAAGGAAGAATGATATTGCAGATATTTTGGGTTGATGCAACATGCCGAGGTTCAGCTGTTGCAGATCTGGGTCGATACAGTGTTCATCAGGAAGAACCAGATTTTTACAGGTTGACTGTCAAAGAAGACAGTGATAATTCAACCCCATTCAATTACTAAGCTGCGGTGCGGGGGATGGGGGGGGGTGAGGTGGGGGCGGTAAGGCACAGTTCCTTCAACTGGTGATTATCTAGTCACTATTGCTCCGAGATTACATGTGTCTGGATATCAGGCAAGGGTAGGCTTGGCTGTGATGCAGTTTGAGTAGCCTTCTCACACTCACTATACAGCCTGCAACATGAAAAATAGCCAGTTAGAAAAAAGCGCCAGAGTGTGACTAGCGCCCGTAGAACTATACTGTAGCAGTAGAAAAGTGGAGAAAATAATTCGAATATAATTGAATCCTTGGGCTGTTTGGAACAGTGAAATGTTTGAGAAAAGTAAATTTGAGCTCTTTCCCAGCCATCTTTTCAGACAGTATAACAATATGTGCTTCAGACATGACTACCAAGCTGAGCAGTTCAATTTTAAAGCGAGCTCGCATACTCTTGCAATGGAGGGCTGGGTAGATAATAGTTCTAACATTGGGCTGGTAACAAAGCTAATCCTTGTTCTATAACTGAAATAAGAAATTCTAAATATCCAGTGTACAGTTTCCTTATTTTGATTCCCCCTCCCCATCTCCTTTAACTCTTTGCTTGGTTACGGATCTATGGTTACTCGTCACCTTCCATTACCTTGCCCAAGTGATTATTCTTTGTATGTAACAACATCTGAAGACACGACGTCAGCTTCCACATGTCCGCTGATGACAATCAGTTCTACCTCACCACCACCTCTCTCGACCCCTGCGCTGCCTTTACGTTGTCAGGCTGCTCATCTGACACCCAGTCCTGGATGAGTTGCAATTTCCTCCAATTAAACATTGGGAAGACCGAAGTCCCCGACATAAACTCCATTTTCTAGCCACCGATTTCATCCCCCTCCCTGGCCACTGTCTCAGGCTGAACCAGACTGTTCACAACCTTGGCGTCTAATTTGGCCCTGAGCTGAGCTTCCGACTCAATATCCTTTCCATCACCAAGACCGCCTACTTCCACCTCCGTAACATTGCTCATTTCCGCCCCTGCCTCAGCCAATCTGCTGCTGAAACACTCTATTATGTTCATTAATAAATAAACATTCTTATTATGAACACAGCTAGCTTTTGCTAGACACTTTTATTGAGCACATGTGGACTAGGTACAGTATCTGTAGAGGCATCCATCTTGACTGCTGCCTTGTGGGTAGCCTAGTGCCTCATGGGTAGTGTAGTCTTATACATACAGCTATATACAGCTCTACACAGCTCTTCGGCTCCACCTAGTGTCCACTATATAATGACATGATATTGATCATTACATCCCCCTTTCTTTGAGGTTTAACAAAATCAATATCAATCAACTTTCAAGAAAACAATAAAGATAATATCAGTAACACTTTTGTTATTGCTCTATAAACATAAACATTTTCAAAACAGTCAACACATTTTCAAAGCTTTACATTGTACTCAAAGATTAAGTCTATCAGGCTTTTTTTTACTTCACGTGTGGATCTTCTCAACACGGGTAAGTCTGATGTGTCTTCATGAGATTGTTCTGGCGGTGAATGACAAGATGCAGTTGCGGCATTGTCATCAATCTGCTCTTGAATAGTCTCTTGTGTTTTTAGGAGGGAACGGCGGTTCCTCCTGAGAATCTGTCCTTCCTCAGTTCTAACAGTGTATGACCTTGGTCCTACTTCCTCAAGAACTGTAGCTTTCCTGTTTTGGTGTTTCTGACATGTCTCACATTTGCCTATCATGTTCTCAATGTCCTTATTTATGCCAGGCCAATAAACAGTGTCTCTTGCTCTCCTTTTGCATTTTTCAATTCCGAGGTGTCCCTCATGAATCCTTTTGAGCATGTCTTGACGTAGAGCCTGTGGAATGACTATTCTGTTCTGTTTTAGCAATAGTCCACTGGGTGCTCAGGATAGTGCATCTGCTAACACTATGTATTTGCCTGTTGTGTAGATCAGTTCAAAGTCATATCTTTGCAGCTTCATCATGAGTCATTGAATCCTTGGAGACATCTCATTCAGATTTTTTTTTATGATGGCAACCAGTGGGCTGTGGTCTGTCTCAACTGTGAAGGTGGGAAGTCCATATAAGTAGCCATGAAACTTTTCTAGTCCAACTACCAAGCCTAGACATTCCTTTTCAATCTGGGCGTATCGACACTCAGTATCAGTCATAGACCTGGAGGCATAGGCAACAGGCTTCCAATCTTCACCCTCTGCTTATAGCAAGACCGCACCTAGGCCATCTTTTGATGCATCCATTGACACTTTGATTCTTTTTGTTGGTTCAAAGAAGGTGAGTACAGGTATGGTTGTCAGCACTGTTTTGAGGTTTATCCACTCTTGCTCATGTCTTTCTGTCCATGCGAACTCATTTGTTTTACGTAGCAGGTCTTGCAGACAGGCTGTCTTGGCTGACAAGTTAGGAATGAACTTTCCAATGAAGTTTATCATCCCCATGATGCGTAGCACTCCTTTTATGTCAGTGGGTCGGGGCATTTTGAGTATGGCGTTTACTTTTTCCATATCTGGCTCTATTCCTTTACCAGATAGATTATCTCCTAGGAAAGTGACTTCCTGGATGCCAAACTGACACTTGGCTTTGTTGAGCTTCAGTCCATTCCGGCGTATGCTCTGTAGCACTTTAGTCAGTCTCTCATTGTGTTCTTTCAGTGTGGAGCCCCAGATGATGAGGTCATCAACATAGACCCGAACTCCTTCCAGACCTTCAATTATGTGTTCCATCGCTCTGTGAAAGATTTCAGATGCAGATATTATCCTGAAAGGCATTCTGAGGAAACAATACCTGCCAAATGGTGTGTTGAAGGTACAATATTTGGTGCTCTCTTCATCCAGTTTTAGTTGCCAAAATCCTTGTGAGGCATCGAGCTTTGTAAAGTACCTGGCACCTGACATTTCACTGGTGATTTCTTCTCGCTTGGGAATCTGGTAGTGTTCACGTTTTATGTTTGCATTTAAGTCCTTTGGATCCATGCATATTCTTAGATCATTGTTCTTTTTCTTCACACATACCATGCAGTTAACCCAGTCTGTTGGCTCTTCGACTTTCCTGATGACTCCTAGTGTGGTCATTCTGTCCAGTTCTTTCTTGAGCCGGTCACGCAGGGGTGCTGGAACTCTTCGTGGAGCATGTACCACTGGCTGAGCATTCTCCTTTAGCTGGATCTTGTATGTGAATGGTAGAACTCCAAATCCTTTGAACACATCCTGGAAATTATTTACTACAGAATCCACTGAGTCATCTGGTCTGCTTATGGCAGTTTATACGGTAGACTCTCCTGACCAGTTCTAAGTCCTCACAAGCTTTGTCACCCAATAGTGAATCAAGTCCTTCAGCCACAACAGAAAACATGAGATGATGCACTTTGTCTTTGACTGTCACTTTAAGTCTGCATACACCTAAGCTATCTATTTTCTGTCCATTATAGTTCTTCAGTAGTACTGACTTTTTCAGTATTTTGGGCTTTTCTTTCATATTGTTAATGTCACTCATACTGATTAAGTTTGCTTTTGCCCCAGTGTCTAGTTTCAATGTAACAAATGCTCCATTTACCTGCAGTGGGATCATCCATTTGTCCTCTTTTACTGCATTGACGTTATGTTCAGCATTGTCCATTTCTGAGGGCTGCACATTTTCTGTATCCTTTTTGATATTGTCACGACACCATTCCTACAAAAAATGTCTCACTTAAATCAGTGTCCTCAATTACATTAACTCATTGCCCTTTCTTAGTTTTTACTTTTGAAAAGCATTGTTTGGCAAAGTGATTCTTTCCATTACACTTTGTGCACATTTTTCCAAACGCTGGGCATTGTCTTAACTGGTGTTTGTAACCACAGCGTTTACAATTAAAAATTTCATCCTCTGATTGCTTTTCATTTCTGTTCTGCCAACGTTTCTTCCCTTTGTAGGACACAGCACCGACAGCAGCATTATCACTCATTACAATCGCATCATTATTGATTTCACTGAAAGTCTTCGCGTGCTTTCGAGCTAGCTCGCTGGCTTGGCATATTTTCACTGCATTTTCCAAATTTAGTTCGGTTTCTCTCAACAGACGTTCCCTGACTTTTTTATCATGAATACCAAACACAATCTGGTCACGAATCATGGATGCTTTGAGCTCAGAGAAATTACATGTCTGTGTTTTCAGTTTCAGATCAGTTATAAAGCTATCAAAAATCTCATTTTGCTGCTGTGTCCTTGAACAGAACATGTATCTTTCATTGGTCTCATTCTTTTTGGGAGAGCAATGTGCATCACATTTTTTTAGCACATCTTCTAATTTTCTCTGTTCTCCTCTGGATTAAATACAAATGTATTAAATACCTCTATCGCCTGTGGGCCTGCCACCGTAAGCAGCAATGCTATCTTCCTTGCGTCTGGCTTCGTACCGAATCCGATGGCTGCAATGTAGAGTTCGAATTGTTGTTTAAGAGTCTGCCAATTGTAGTCGATATTTCCTGTGAGTTTCAAACGCTCTGGTGGCTTCAAATTCTCCATGTCGCTTTTCACAATTTTCAGCAGATCTTCACCATCCTGGTACCATCTTATGTTCATTAATAAATAGACATTCTTATTATGAACACAGCTAGCTTTTGCTAGACACTTTTATTGAGCACATGTGGACTAGGTACAGTATCTGTAGAGGCATCCATCTTGACTGCTGCCTTGTGAGTAGCCTAGTGCCTCATGGGTAGTGTAGTCTTATACATACAGCTATATACAGCTCTACACAGCTCTATGGCTCCACCTAGTGTCCACTATAGAATGACATGTTATTGATCATTACACACTGATCCATGCATTTCTAGCCTCTAGACTTGATGGACCCGATAATAACCCAGAGGCGGGAGGGGGGCGGGTGGGGTGGGAGGTTTAGTGGCCGGGAAATCCGGAAGTACAGGTTTCTCCAAAGTCCTGCCGAATTCAGCAGCAGGACCGGATTAACATTTATGAACTCGGTTGCCCAGCCACAGCCAACAGATTGAGAGGCTGTCTGGTGGCAAGGTCTGCAGCTCCAAGCTGCAACGGGGGAGTGGAGAGGAGGGAGGGAGGGATCGTGGGTCGATGGGGAGGGTGGAGGGGGAGACTGGAGAGGGTGGGCTGGAGAGATTGTGGGTCGGGTTGGACTTGGTGTGGAGGGCTGGAGAGATTGGTCGGGGATCGGAGACATCGGAGGGGACAGCGACATCGGGTGGGGGGCCAGAGAGGAAGGTCGCAGATTGCAGAGTTCGTGGCGGGGGGGGGTGGTGGTGGAGGGGGGGTCCGATTGCAGGGAGGTTAAGAGGTTAGCTTGGTGGGCTGGGGGGGAATTGCCCACAAGCAATGCTGGAAAGACACTTACCTGTTGGATGCAGCTGTTCTTGCCCCCCTTCAGCTGCCGGGCTTCCTCAGGCCTGGGAAACCTGGCGGGCCAGCGTTCAACCTGAAACAGAGATAAAATCTGAGGCACACAACCTCATTAAAACATAGCATATTGTGATGCTTTCCTACTTTAAATAGTCTGTATAAATGCAAGTTGTTGCGGTTTTCATTGACCCAATCCAATCTCAGACCACATCCACATCTATGCACTTTAGCAGGAGTCACTGGATGGCAACCAGCAACAGACTTGACACAGAACAAAGGCTGAACATGGCACCTTTCTGGTCTGAAAAGGGTACAGCTGGAGATACTCAGCAGCTCAGGCAGCATCTGTGAAGAGAGAAAAAGAGTTAACGCTTCAGGTTGATGACCTTTCGTCAGAACGAAAGGTCATCGACCTGAAACGTTAACTCTGTTTCTCTCTTCACAGATGCTGCCTGACCTGCTGAGTATCTCCAGCATTTTCTGTTTTTGTGGTGTATGTAACCTGTTCCACCTTAAGAGAACTTAAGCCTGTTCCACCTTAAGAGATGTACTACGTTCTCTGGCTGCTGTATACGTAATACCGGTGGTGACCACCAGTATATAAGCACTGTGTAGTAAGATGTATTTCAGATTAGTCCTGACCTCCAACCAGTAAAGACCTGTTGAACTTTAATCTTGTAGCCTGTGTGTTATTAATTACAAATAGAACACACAGACTTTACAGTGGCGACGAGGATGGGATTCTTACCCTGCGGCAGTTATATCCACGGTGGCTTCGTCCACTGAACGGACGTCGAAGAGAGGTTTCCACCCTCATCACCCTGCTGGAAGACACGTCGCGCGGCAGACATCGAGAAACCAGAGTGCAGAAGACACCCTGAACTCGAAGCCTCCATCAGCGGCTGTCAGCTATCTTCTTTCTACCTCGGTAGTGGGTAAGCCGGGCAGCGACGCGACCAGAAAATCGGCCACGTTGGCTGTACAGACGGGGAGGGAAGACGGAGGAATAAGGGCGGTGAGATCGATCGCGACCGGAGATAAGGGCCGGGCCGCATTCGGGCCAAAAGGCGCAGCGCGGGGACATCAATCGCGGCTGGTGATAAGGGCCGGGCCACATTCGGGCTAAAAAGGCGCAGCGTCTGGGGGCAACTGAAGGCGCGAGAGCCGCGGTGAAGCGGAGACAGCGTCGGGGGGAAGGGTGAAGACCGCCAAGCGCGGGAAAACCGCCATTTTGTAGGCGGAGGACGAAGAAGAGCGCGGAAGCTGCCATCTTGGATAAAAATAAAAAGAAATTAAATTGCAACGAAGTCTAAACATGGGAACATTAATACCTTTGATAGCGACATCGAAGATTGGGCTATGTATGTAGAACGCATACAAAATTATTGTAAAGCAAATAAAATCCCAGATGCAGAGAAAGCACTAACATTATTAAACTTAATGGGTGCGAAGACATACGGGCAATTGAAACACCTTGTATCACCAGATGAACCGGCGGATAAGACGTTCGAGGAGATTTTCACTGTCCTGAAAAATCACTTAAACCTCACGCCGCTGATGCTAGCGGAACGATTTAAATTTTACAGCAGAAGGCAGCTGAAGGATGAAAGCAATGCTGAATATTTAATGGAATTGCGTAAGCTAGCAAAGTACTGTCACTTCGGAACGAGATTGACAGAGGTGCTACGAGATAAATTTGTGTGTGGTTTATTAAAAGAAGATACACAAAAGCGATTGCTCGAGGAGAATGAGCTGACGCTTGAGAAAGCGGTCACTATGGCAGCAGCACACGAAGCTGCAGCGAGAGGCACGGCAGTAATGCAGCTACGGTCACCGGAACTCAGTACAAATAAATTGGGTTTGAGTACTGTAAAATGTTATCGTTGCGGAAAGACAACGCACGATCAGAACCAGTGTTGGTTTAAAAACCAAGAATGCAGAATGTGTGGCCGGCTTGGCCACATAGCTAAAGTATGCCGGTCAGGAAAGAAGACCAGCAACAAAAGGTCACCGCAAGGAAAATATATAAAGGTACACAAGGTGACAAAGAACAGTTCGACCGAACAGAAGTCAGATTCAGACGCTAGCAGTAATGAACTGGGTAGCTTTAAGAGTACACAACGTTGGTAAGGATGCAGATCTCCAGACAATTTGGGTCACCCTTCAGATAGCAGGAGTCCAAGTAAAGATGGAATTGGACACTGGATCGGCATTGACGGTCATGAATAAGAAAGATTACAAAAGGTTATTCCAACATATTCCCCTACGGGATACGGAGATTATATTGAAAACCTACACGGGGCAAAGAGTGTACCCCGTCGGAAAGATAGAGGTAAAAGTGGTCCACAAGGGCAAAGAAAGCCAAGTAATGGACTTATATGTGCTACCTGAAGGAGGTCCACCACTACTGGGACGGGAGTGGATTAGGAAAATGAATATGGACTGGCACTCCTTGAAGGCACTAACGGTAGATTCCGGGGAAACAGATGTCAAACCTAAACGATTGTCCAGAATATTGGATGATGCTAAAGGGGTGTTCCAGCAGGGACTGGGAACACAGAGGAATTACGGCAAACATCAAGATTGATGAACATGCACAACCAAAATTTTTTAAAGCCAGACCTGTACCCTATGCAATACGACTTGCTGTAGAAGCGGAACTGGAAGTGCTAGAACGTTCAGGTGTACTGTCTAAGGTAGATTGGAGTGAGTGGGTTACGCCCATTGTTCCCGTTATGAAACGTCCTTCGAGCAACAAGCCAGGAGAACTAGGGAAGGTTCGCATCTGTGGAGATTTCAAAATCACCGTTAATCCGGTGCTTCACACGGTGCAGTATCCGCTTCCGCGGATTGAGGATATTTTTGCTTCGTTGTCTGGAGGGAAACACTTCACCAAGATAGACCTGGCGCAGGCGTACTTGCAGCTGGAGGTTGAAGAAGAGTCACGCCAATACCTCACGATCAACACGCATCGAGGTTTGTACCGGTACAATAGACTGGTTTTTGGAGTGGCATCGGCTCCAGCAATTTGGCAGAGGGCCATGGAGCAGGTATTACAGGGAATTCCAGGCACACAATGTTACCTGGACGATATTCTGATTACAGGTGATGGTGATGAAGAACACCTCGCAAACTTGGAACTGGTGCTCAACAGACTGAAAGAGTATGGACTTAGAGTTAATCGGCAGAAATGCGAGTTCTTCCAGAAGCGGATCTCGTACTGTGGTCATGTCATTGACCGGGAGGGGCTTCATAAGTCTCCTGACAAGATAGAGGCAGTTGTAGAGGCTCCCGCTCCGGATAATGTCTCTCAGTTGAGGTCGTTTCTAGGACTGATTAACTATTACCATAAATTTCTACCAAATCTATCCATGGTACTGCACCCGCTAAATGCTCTTTTACAGAAGGGGGTACCATGGGAATGGAGCGAAAACTGTAAGAAGGCATTTCGCAAAAGCAAAGAATTGATCACCTCAGAGGAAGTGTTGGCTCACTTCAACCCGACACTGCCTATTCGGTTGGCTTGTGATGCTTCTCCATATGGTATTGGGGCAGTACTTTCACACAAGTTGCCAAATGGCACGGAAAGGCCAGTCGCATTTGCATCCAGATCATTGACCTCCGCTGAGCGCAACTATGCGCAGATCGATAGGGAGGCTCTCAGCCTTGTATGGGGAGTGAAGAAGTTTAATCATTACCTACAGGGCCAAAAATTCACACTTCTGACAGACCATCAGCCGTTGGTATCCATTTTTAACCCTAAGAAGGATGTTTCAGTGATGACAGCACAGCGTCTCCAGAGATGGTCCCTTTTCCTAGGGGCACATCAATATCAAATAGAATTCAAAGGTACGAAGCAGCATGGCAATGCTGATGGGCTGTCGCGCCTGCCACTACCTGAAGAAGAAGAAACGACGAAAGTTGACCCTGTTGAGTTATTTCATTCGACCATCATCGAGTGTTTACCAGTCACCAATGCAAGTATTGAAAGAGAAACCAGGAACGACCCGACACTGTCCAGAGTCTACGAGGTGACAGTGAAAGGATGGCCAACACGTGGTGATCCTCTGTTACCGGCATTCTCGGCAAGGCGAGACCAGCTGTCCGTCTGCCATGGTACTTTGATGTACGGGACAAGAGTGATTATTCCTCCCAAGTTAAGGGAAAGAGTTCTAAAAGAACTGCATGAAGGTCATCTGGGGGGAGTAAAGATGAAAAGTCTTGCTAGGGCTTATGTATGGTGGCCGGGTATTGACCAACAGATAAAGGAGTTGACGAAAAGCTGCGCTGGGTGCCAAAAAGTGCAAAATGCACCTCCGATCGCACCACTACACCCATGGGAATGGCCTTCAGCCCCATGGCAACACGTATATATTGACTTTGCTGGTCCATTCATGGACTCCATGTTCCTAATTGCGGTGGACACACATTCCAAATGGCCAGAAGTGATCAAGATGAATACCACAACTTCAGAAAAGACAATTGCGGTGTTAAGAACAATATTCGCAAGGAACGGATTGCCAGAACAGATCTGTTCGGACAACGGACCACAGTTCGTGTCGGAAGAATTCCAAAAATTCTTAAAGAAGAATGGGGTGAAACATTGTACCTCTGCCCCATATCACCCGGCGACAAATGGGTTGGCCGAGAGATTTGTCCAAACATTCAAAAAGGCAATAAAGGCCATGAACGATGATCAGATTCCGCTACAGCACAAGGTGGACAATTTCCTAATGGCGTATCGAAACGCCGCTCATGCAGTGACTAACCAAAGTCCTGCCATGATGTTTTATAACAGGAGGTTGCGGTCCAGGTTGGACTTGTTAAAACCAAATGTGCGGAGGGAAGTGGAAAACAAACAGTTCCGGCATATTAATAACAAGTCCACTCGAAGTTTCGAAGTAGGACAACCAGTGTTGGCAAGGGGCTATGGAAACGAAAAATGGCAGCCCAGAACAATTCGGGCCAGACAAGGACCTCTGATGTACACAGTAGATATTGGTAACAATGTGATAAGGCGTCATGCGGATCAACTGGTAGAATCAAGAGCAAGAGTCGAGTCCACGGTTGCGACAGAGACAACTGTGGAAGACGTTAATGAACCTGAAGCATCTACCTCGGCAGGGACTGTACCTGATGATGACGTCCAATACATAGGGAACCAACAAGCAGAGTCACCTCAGCAACAAGAATCAGAGACCACTGAAAGGCGTTATCCAGACCGAATCAGAAGGCCTCCTGAGAGACTGAACCTTTGAACTGTTTATACCTGAAGTTATATATGTATATATGTTATGATGTTATGTTAAATGGGGATATGACTATTAAGCTAAAAAGGGAGGATTGTGGTGTATGTAACCTGTTCCACCTTAAGAGAACTTAAGCCTGTTCCACCTTAAGAGATGTACTACTTTCTCTGGCTGCTGTATACGTAATACCGGTGGTGACCACCGGTATATAAGCACTGTGTAGTAAGATGTATTTCAGATTAGTCCTGACCTCCAACCAGTAAAGACCTGTTGAACTTTAATCTTGTAGCCTGTGTGTTATTAATTACAACTAGAACACACAGACTTTACAGTTTTTATTTCAGATTTCAAGCATCTGCAGTATTTTCTTTTTGTACCTTTCTGGTCGGTATGGATCACTTGCTCATCATGTTAACCAACTAAACAATTTGGGGAGCTTTGCTTATACCCACATCATTTAACCTACCTTCCAGCAATGTCTAGCATCCCACTTTGGTCTGGGGCAAAGGATAAAGGAATATAGAGACAGATATAAAGTTAAAATTCATTCACAGCATCATGCAATGATGCATTGTTAAACTTTGGTGCTCAGATGCAGTGGAACACCAACTTGAAAACCAAACACACGTACTGTAGACTAACCCAACGCTTAATCTTTTCATGTAGGGCCACCAGGATTTTTAAAAACTGCTGGCAGTGACATAGTGAAACAATTTCACAGACTGTGAGCACAACACAAGCTTAGCGAAAATAATCTCCTGCTTTCATTTTCCTCCTAAAGCGGAGCGTTGGAAAGACAGCTACATTTTTATCTGACAATTGTCTGCCCTTGTGTGGATTTGAAAACGATCAATCACATTGATTTGTCTCCTCAGAGCAACCTGCTCAAAATCTGCTCCAGCAATCACGCTAATGTTCCACTATTCCCGAGTTAAAAGGGGGTTACTGCTCTATTAAAAAAATATCCTGTGTCAACTCGGATGGGTCTGCTTTGTCTCTTTCTGTGTGTGCACTTGTGTTTTATTTCATTTTGGTGGAACAATCGATTTTTCCAGCTTACCACTGCTCTCAATTCTTCGAGAGCTGATGCTACACTGGTTGCCTGCATATGCCTGGAAGAAGAGGGCACAGGTTCAGGCATGTAAGGCATATACTAGGAGAGTTGTTAGGAAGTATGGCCTAGAAATTCAGTTGCGTTCGCCAGCCGTTAGCGCCACAAGAGGAGTAGATCTCGAGCGCTAGGCACTTAGCGGCCGGGCGCAGAACGATCTGCGCCTACGCCCAACTTCAGTAGACATTTAGCGCCGGCGCAAAGTGTTTGCGCGCGCTCAGCTGCGCGCGCAACTTATGACGTCATTTCGTCGTGCAACACCGTTTGTGCGCCCCAAACCGGAACTTCAGTGGCGCCCGCCCAATGTGGGCGTGGCGCTGTTAAGAACTGTGAAGTGGAACGCAGCAGAGGCCCTGCGGGCCTCGGGGAGCGCTAATTAAAGGGCGCTTAGACTGAACTATAAAGGCCAGCCATTTTGCTGCAATGACTTTAGTGCAACGGATTTCTGGACAGAGACCAAGGAAGAGACCTTACTGATTTGGGCCAACAGAGGAGAGGTATTTTTGGCTTCTGGCCAGAGCTTGGAAATTTGACTCATTGTGATTTCACTGTTTGCAAGTATATTATGGGGGCTGCATGGGGTTCCAACCCTCAGTTCCAGCATTATGTGCGAAGGGCTCGCAGACGCTGTGTGAGAGGGGCAGCCATGCCGAGATGCAGAGGGGCCATCAGGCGTCGGCAACGTAGGCCTTACCCACTCAGGGAATACCGCCAGCAGGTGTCCTATCTCACCATGACTGCCGCGCAGTGTGTTAAGAGGCTGCGCTTCAGAAGGGAGGTGGTTGCAGAGATCTGCCAGCTGCTTCACAGAGACCTGCGTCCACAGATGATGTCCAGGACGTCTCTGTCGGTGGAAGTGAAGGTCACGGTGGCTCTGAACTTTTATGCAAGCGGCTCCTTCCAAGCCGCTGCTGGGGACATAGCTAACATCTCCCAGTTCGCCGTGCATCGCTGCATCCGGCAGGTGACCGATGCCCTTTTCACAAGGAGACACCAATTCATCTCCTTCCCCATGACCCTAGAGAGGCAGGAGCAGCGTGCAGTCGGATTTGTGAGGATCGCCGACTTCCCCATGGTGCAGGGCGCCATTGACTGCACGCATGTGGCTATGCGGGCACCTATCAACAATGCCGAGGATTACCGCAACCGGAAGGGCTACCATTCCCTCAATGTGCAGCTGGTGTGTGACCACAGGCAGTGCATCCTAGCTGTCAATGCCCGCTTTCCAGGCAGCAGCCACGATGCATTTATCCTGCGCCAGACTACTGTGGCTGACATGTTCCAGGCACAGCCTCCCCCAAGAGGATGGCTTATCGGGGACAAAGGCTATCCTTTGTGTACATGGTTCATGACCCCGCTCCGCGCGCCCAGGACCCCTGCTGAGGAGGCATACAACGAAAGCCATCAAGCCACAAGGAACATCATAGAGCAAACGATTGGCGTCCTCAAGCAATGGTTCCGCTGCCTGGATCGCTCCGGCGGATCTCTGCAGTATTCGCCGGATAGAGTCTCCCAGTTCGTCGTTGTTTGCTGCATGCTGCACAACCTGGCTATCCGCAGGACTCAGGCACTGCCACCTCACGTTGGACCACCACCTCAGGAGGACGAGCAGGAGGACCATGAGGAGGAGGAGGAGGAGGAGGAGTACCAGCCCAGGAGGGAGCCACAAGGTCCAAGGGCCGTCCGTCGGTGGCTTATTGAACGACACTTCTAGGCCCCCTGTCAGGGAATGGCTTGTGGCAATGAAGGCACATGAATGCAGCCGCTCCGCAAGCCCTCAGCCGGTTAATGCAACAACCACTTGAAACATCACACATGGACAAGCTGAATAAAGAAAAAGCTTTATTGAACAAACTCAGGGCCCTTCCCACATGAAACCCAAAAACACACAACACCCCCAATAAACAGTCAAAAACATATCTCACTCCCACAACCTGGGGAGGAATAACAAAACTTGTCCATCCAAATGGCCTTCATCCTCGGCCTTACCAAAAGAAACCCCCACATAGACAGCACAAGCACCCCCATATAAAAAAATATTTGCCTTCATCCTCGGCCTTACCAAAAGAACCCCCCCCCATAGGCAGCACAACCACCCCCATATAAAAAAACATTTGCCAACACACTCTACTTTGTGTGCCGAGAGGGTGAGTCCTTGTCCAGCCTTTCCCGGCCCCTGGCCGACCTGCTGCTCCGCCTCAACCTGGGCCCTGTGGGTGTTGCAAGGCTGGGGGAAGGCTCCTGAGGGGCACATTGCGTGATGGCAGATGCCCTTGGGGGTCGGCCTAGACGAGCTCTGGCCCTCGAGGGGCCGGCTGCTGACTGCTGCAGCTGTGGCTGGCCAGCATCAATCTCTCCAACAGCTCGTCGCAGCTTTGCTGGGGGAGTGGCAGTGGCGGCTGCAGCAATGGGGGCAAGCTGGCTGATGCCAGGCGCTCACTGATCGCCAGAGACACTGGCACTCGGCCGGGCTGGCACTGCAGCAAGCGCAGCAATCTGGTGAAGGCCAGACCGCTGTGCTGCAGCAGCGCGGCGGGTGCCCTGGCGATGCATGCGTGACACAGCGAGTGTGGCAGAAGTGAGTGCCCGTACTGCCCTGGTCTGTGCCCACATCAGACCAGCCAGTGACTGCACGGCACCACTGATCAACTGTCCACTCGCTGCCTGTGCTGCCCTGAAGTCGTCCCGACTCGCGTCCTGTGCTGCCCTGAATTCGGCCCGACTCGCGTCCTGTGATGCCCCGAATTCGGACTGACTCGCGTCCTGTGATGCCCTGAATTGTGCCCGACTCGCGTCCTGTGATGCCCCGAATTGTTCGAGACCCCTGGCCTGTGCTGCCGCGAGTTGTTCGAAACCCCTGGCCTGTGAGGCCCCGAAATCGGACACACTATGAGCCAGGGACTCAATGGCCTCAGGCAACCGTGCCACAACCCCCATGAACTCGGTGTGCCGACGATCCGAGTCCGCGGACATTTGATCAAGGAGGCGCACCTCCTGGGCGAGGACCATCTCCGGACTGGAGGCCGGACTCTCCCTCTGGGGAGAAGGCCGCCGAGCTGGCCGACCCTTCCCGCGTGGCTGCACGCCACTGGGCCCAGCAACTACACTCCCCTGCAACACTTCCCCCCTCTGGGGAGAAGGCCGCCGAGCTGCCCGACTCTTCCCGCGTGGCTGGACGCCACTGGGCACAGGAGCTACACTCCCCTGCAACACTTCCCCCCTCTGGGGAGAAGGCAGCCGAGCTGCCCGACCCTTCCCGCGTGGCTGGACGCCACTGGGCACAGGAGCTACACTCCCCTGCAACACTTCCCCCCTCTGGGGGGGAAGGCAGCCGAGCTGCCCGACCCTTCCTGCGTGGCTGGACGCCACTGGGCACAGGAGCTACACTCCCCTGCAACACTTCCCCCTGGCTCTCCTCCAGGGAACACGTGTCCCCTCCATTGCCATCCCCTGGCGCGGATGAGGGTTCCCCCGATGTGCCGCCTTCCTCTTGCTCCTCCTCGTCCTCCTCTTCCGAGGGACTGACACTCGCAGCTTCAGGGACCTCCTCCTCACCAGCTGAAAGCAGGAAGGCACAAGAGTAGCTTTAGAGTGAGGACAGGGCGTCAGCGAGGGAGGCATGAGTGGTGGCATTCTGCGCATTGGTCGGACAGTGGCAAAGGATGTAGATCTGAAGTGCAAGGGGAACGAGAGAGGTCCAAACGGTCATGTCCTTACCATTGGGGCCCAGCACAGGGTCGGCATCTCCAATTGCAACAGGTCCAATCACCCGGGCACCCATGACTCGACCCACGCGCTCCTCAAGGTCACTGAGCTGCTGGAACTGGGCACGGCCTCCCCCGGTGACAGTCCGGCTCTTCAGATTCTGGGCCAGCTTGGCCTGCAAGAGAAAGGACGGCCTCTAAGTACAGTGTGGTGCCCTGTTGTTGTGTGCACTGCCTCCCATGGTCGAATAGCTTGGCCAGTGTGGTGCCCTGTTGTTGTGTGCACTGCCTCCCATGGTCGAATAGCTTGGCCAGTGTGTAAAGTGCAGAAAGTGCAATTGATGTTCATGCCAGTGCCATAGCTGTTGGATGAGGGCTGGCCATTAGGCCTTTGAGGTCCCTTTGCCCATAATGTGAGGTGCACATGCAAGGATGAGGAGGACACTGGAAAGGGTACTCACCCTGACAATCCGAGTGAGGTCGTTAAACTTTTTCCGGCATTGGACACCAGTCCTGGGGACATCGCTGTTGGCTGTGACCCTCTGGGCGATTTCTCTCCAGGCTCTCCTGTACACCCTCTTGGGAGGCTTCTTGCCACTGTCCGGGAACAAGATATGGCTTCTCTTCTCCAAAGCCCTAACCAGCACCTTTAAATCATGGGCAGAGAAGCGCTGCGCTCGCTCACGGGCCCTCTGCATCCTTCCTGGCGCTATTTCTCTCCAGCAGCAGTGTTTAGGCCTAGCTGGAGGGCTGCAGTATCCAGGGCGTGGCAGCAGACCAAGTCGACCCTTCCCCCTTTAAGAGCTGGCCGGCGCCAGGGTGTCTGCTGTCAATCAAAACATGACCGCACCTGCGCTGCGCCCGGCCTCGGCGGTATCAGTCTGCACCGCCGGCTTAGCGCCTAAAGATAGCCGTGCAACGCCAGTTTTAGCGCTCGAGCAAACTCCTTGGCCAAAGCTACTGAATATCGGCGAAGTGGCCTCCACTTTCCGGCGGGCGCAAACTTTAGCGGCCGCCCGACTTTACCGCCCCAAAAGTGGCTATACTGAATTTCTAGGCCTATATCTTTACATAGAGGAGATCATTAGCAACTAGGATAGGTTGTCAGGAAGGGTGGCTGAGGACAGGGCGCTGCATTAATTTGAGAAACAGCTAGATGCTGTCTCGGGAAGACGAGGATTGGTTTTCTGGAAGGACGAGATTAATTGAGAAAAAGGACCTCCTCTTCCGAACCGACCTTGTGATAAACTGATGAGAAACATCAATACACATGGCAACTCATCCATCCAGGAAGAGCCTCTTTTATCCAACATCCAACTATTTTCTAAATGATTCCAGTGGCTTTCATAGAATTATAAATAATTCAGCACAGGAGGAAGTCATTTGGCTCAATATGGCTGTGCCAGACTTAGCTCTATATAAGAGTTATCAGTTCCAGTTCCTTTTCCCTGTTCTTTCCCTAGACCCTTTGATATTTTTCCTGTTCAAGTGTTTATCTAATCCCTCCTAAATTCTGTGATTCACGTGGCTTCAATTGCCATTGGCAGTAATGCATTCCAAGAACGCATTGTGAGAAACAATTTTTCAGACCTCTCCTTTATTTTTTAATACTAAACCTCAATTTGTGTCCCTTGCTACCAATTCACTGATCAGTGTAAATAATCTCACTATTTTCCTTCTCAAGCCCTTCCAAAACTTTGAATCTTAAATTGAATCCCTCCCTAATCTTCTTTGCTCTAGCGAATACAGTTCCAGCTTTTCTGATCATAACTATAGCTTCTTATCCATGATATTAACCTAGCAAATTCACTTTGCATCGTTTCCATGTCTTCAGTATTTTCGCTGTATCGGGTTGCCCAATGACCTACCTAAGGTCTTGGACAGATTTGTCATTGCCTCCTTGCTGTTATCTTCATGCCCCTGTGACAGAAGTTAAGGGGCAGAAATTCCCCTTGAGGGCCATTTGGGGAAACTAAGTCAAAAATGTTTGAGAAGTTAGCACCAGGCACTAACCTTTTCAAACATTTGAGAAATTCCCATTTTTTGCTCCAAGAGGGAAGTGGAGCGCTATATCAAGAGCTCCTTTTGCCTCTTGGAGTGCAAGAGGCGGGGAATGTCCGGATCCAGGACGATGCGCTCAGCAGTGCCATGTGTGGCCACGCATGATGCTGCCGCTGTGCAGGGGCTCTTCCCTCAATTAAAGGGAAGGGCCCCCCCCCTGCTTTTTTTTGGCATCTGCTGGAGCACCGGGGTGTAGGTGTACCGTGCGGTCAGAATTTTATTTTTTAAAGTCAGCGATTTTTTTCATGTTGGCCGGTAACCGCGCCTTTAAGTGGCGCACCGCGAGCGGCCGGCCTCACTGTTCGCGACCCCTGCAGCAGCCGGTAACATCGCCCGGCGCTGCTGCGGGGCGCGAGGGGAATTTTTCTTATGAGACGCTACCGGGGCGCTGCGCCTGGAGATGACGTCATGATCTCGGGTGTAGAAGATCGGGGTGATACCCACCAGAGGCGCTAACAATGGGAATTTCGCCACCTAAGTATTTTTGTGCAGTTTTAGCTTGGTAGTGGTTCCTTTATCTCAGTCACAATACTTAAGGGCGTGGATTTTTCTCCGCTGTTCCACTTAAAATTTCTCTGGATTCACACTATAACTTGAATGTTGTTATGAAGCAGAACCCACTTTGCACCAGCACTGATCTTATAAGAGAGGATTCCACAAATGCACAACTGGTACAGAGCTTCAGCTGTCGGCTGCACGTCAAGCCCCACTCCAGAGACTTGAGCACATAATGCAGGCAGACCCTCCCAGTGCTGTTCTGAGAGAGTGCTGAACTGTCAGAGGTGCCATCTTTCAGATAAGACGTTAAACCGAGGCACCGCCTGCCCTCTCAGGTGAATGTAAAAGATCCTGTGCCACTATTTGAAGAAGAGCAGGAGAGTCTTCCCCAGTGTCCTGGCTGACATGTATCCTTTAACCAACATCGCTAAAAACAGACTATCTGGTCATTATCTCATTACTGCTTGTGGGATCTTGCTGTATGCAAATTGACTGCCGTATTTCCTACATTAAAGCAGTGACTACATTTCAATAGTTCTTAATTGGCTGTAAAGCGCTTTGGGACGTCCTGAGGTCATGAAAGGTGCTATAGAAATGCAATGCCCGTGTTGGGAAATTGCAGTCACAATATCCATGAGCTCCCAACATATGAGATTGGCGGGCAAGACTCCCCATGAAGGGTAGCAGTCATGAAGGGTAACAGACAGCTGGAATCAGTCACAATGGAGAGCCATTGCAGACTGTAGTATTGATCAGTACAAGACGCAATTAATATTTTTCTGGAGAAAGAGGGGATTTGCAGATGTGGTTGGACTCCAGGAAGGAAGTTAATGAGATCAACCGAAAAAGGTAGGCTTGCTCCACCCAACGTTTTGCTTTCTATTACTGAAATCTCTGATCTTCTTCCTATATTCCTTTGTACTTGTGACAGGAGAGGTGGCCCAACAGTCACCCCAGGACAGAAAAGACACTTCACACACTTATTATTCACGAGTGCCCGCCTGCCAGTGTTCCTGATAAGGCAGACAGGAGATGAAAAGTCGAAGGAAAAACAGTCAAAGTGGGAAGGGACAATCATTAATAACACATCAGACACATATTCAAGCAATACCTTCATCTTTTTCAAGCAAGCAGTTAAAAATATATTCAGCCAGGCAAACTTCTGTTTACCCTCAGCCTATGTAATTACACGCTAGGCACTGGGGACAAAACAGAGCATCATGTGTCGAGGACAAGGGAGCTGATCTTTCTTGAGAATTCAGGAAATATGTCAAAGGAATGAAGTGGATTTAATCATGTGAAGCCATCTCAAGCTATTGCATTTATTTGATGTCGGATGGGTTGAAAAGAAGCCAGCCTCCATCTCTCCTCTTTCGGTTACAGAAGTGGAGGGAGAGAGAGTTTCACTCTGGGTGTAAAATTCCTCGTAACATTACTGAGCTAACTCGACACCTCAAAAAAAGAGCATAATCCTTGCTGACACGCTCTTCGAATTTATAATGAGAAAAGACAATCCCTTTGTACTTTGCAGCTGAGAATTACAATGTTGCGTTAGTCGGCAAAATTAAGTACTTTGCTGAATTGCCAAACAACTTTCAGCATTCCAATCTTCAAAGACTTAAGTAATGCAGGATCACCACATGCCAGTCTACACTTTTTCTACACTTGCCGCAGAACTGTTGCCGTGCAATTATCAAACCAATCGTGGGGCAGTACCTGTTATTCTGATCACCATCCCCATTTAAGGCATGGGCTGTGTACAAAGCTGCAAACATTGGTGGAAAGCAGCTGAGATTTCCTGACTTCAGCTTTTTCTGTGAAGGCCACAAATTAGCCCACAGCCCAGATATGCCAGCTCCCAGCCCAACCTTGTGAGTCTGGTGTGGTCAGAAGGGGTCGGGCTGGCGGTGGGGACTCCCTACACTGAGACTTCCTGTTTCCCTGGCCTAGGACCAGGTTTTATCCAATGAAAAGAGGCATAGTGGCCAGCTGAATGGGCCAAATTGGGGAACTAGGCCAAGGACTGTGGCCTGGACCCCTGAAGGTATAGGTGAGGCTTTCTTCCCCATTGGTCTCCTTACAAAGGGGACCAAGAGGCACTTCACTCAACTTACTGGGGAGCCCCAACTCCTCCTTCCAGCTCCGACTAACTGTGCCACAGAATGTTGTTTCGAGTGGGAAGTGTGAGTGCAAGCACCCTCCAGGGAGGTTTAAATTCAGTGACTTCCCCCAAACCCACATACTGGCAGGATTAGTGGTGGAAGTCGTGGGCGGGTGGGAGAGTTGCCAGGAGGTGTTCTGGCCATTTTGTAACTGTGAACACAAAGCCAAGTGGATTCTCACCTGGAACAAGAGGCCAGGATTGCTGTTGGTAACTTGCAGACTGTCGGCAGTACCTAATGTCCGTTTAATGTTGTGCTCATGAAGGATGTCAGTGATGTGAGACGGACTTCTAGGGCGCGATCTTGCCAGCCCTGGGGAGGTGGGTTTGGAAGCGGGACTGCCGGGAAAATGGCAGAATTTGGGGGCGGGTGCCCAACCCCCCGCCCCCAAACCGCCTCCGTGCCATCTTGCCAGGAGGCAGGAAGCCACCCCACGCCGGTAGTTAACAGACAGATAAGAGGATTATCCCCATTTTGCCCACACAAATTATCCCCATTTTTCCTGAAGGCTCCAAATCCTGCCAGGGTCACCGAGGCGAGTAGTGGGTCTGCGGAGGTCGGAGGGGTCAAAAAGTGTGCTGTGGAGGTGAGTGATGGGTGCAAGTGTGGAGAGATGAGTATCTGAGGTAAGTGCAAAGTATTAGAAAAGGTGTACTTACCTTTGTTTCTTCCTGCAGGCTTCAATCGGTGGGTATGTGGAGAGTCTCGCACCTCCACGGTAGAAATGACGGATGGCCGTTGCATTCTCCAATGCAACAACCATCTAATTTCTACAAAAGAAAGAGGTTTGATGAGGTCTTGAATTTAAGAACTCATCAAACTACAGAGAATGACACTGTTTGACAGCTTCACAGAGCTGTCAAACGATGACAATTCATCTGAGCGGGCTTCAGAAGGTCAATCAAGGGAAAATAGCATGGGTTGGCCAGAAGTTGATGGAGGCAGGACTGAAACACAACAAGTGGGAGTCCCGCCTCCAAAAGCTCCCCATTGGCAAAATCCAGCCCATACTTTCTGTGCCCAGTGTTAGCATCGATCACTCTCAGTTCAGGAGAAGCTTGTTCCTTTTCCTGCTTCACATATTTAAACCTTAGCAGACCTGGAGGAATGCTTCCCTTACTCAGATCAGACATTGGTTTGTCACCTGAATGCCCACTGCGGATAAGTCTGACCAGACATTTTGAAAACACAATTTATGCAAAGTTGGCGAAGTTCTCAGCATGCACCTGCGAAAATTGTGCTTTTAGCATGTGACACTCCACACTTTCTCTCCATCACTGCCAAAAGGGGCAAAACGCTCCTTTCGTCTTTGTATGTGATTCCCGGTTGTGCACCTCATTCCATCATGTTAATCAGTGTGATGTGCAGCTGGACATTTTTCTGTATAGTGACTAGTGACCAAAGAAACATTAGTGAGGGGGTTTCAGCTCATGGCATACAACAATCATTAGATTTGGGGGGGGGGATATTGGCGTAAAGAGACGGAGGGCTGGATTTTCTCAATGGAGCTGAGTTGGAGGCGGGACTGCTGCTTGTCGTGTCAATGTCCCGCCTCCATCATCATCTGACCAACCAGAGGGATTTTCCACTTATTGACCTTGTTAAGCACGCCCTGCGAGCTCAGCAGGCAAATTAGGGTGGAAGTCACTGACAGAGCACGTCAACATCAGACGTAGTATCTGTCAAGACTTCTTGAAAGAAGAAATGTCAGCGTTTGACAGCTCTATGAAGCTGTCAAACACTGACATTCTCTATAATTTGATGAGTCCTTGTTTTCAGGACTCATCAAACCTTTCAACTTTGTCGATTTCAGATGGCTGTAGGTTCAGAGGATCCAACAGCCAGTCTGTGAAATCGACAAGGAGGATGTCGGGTCTCCTGATCCAGGGTGGATGAAGACCGTAGGAAGAAAACAGGGTAAGTGAACATTTTTTAACACTTATCACTCACCTTACATACTTACTGTTAGATCCGTGTATTTTTGATGTTGTGTGTCCTTCAATAACTAGACACGAGACTGCAGGAACAATCAACAGGTATTTACTGGATGAGGGTTACTCTAAAACTAAACCTACAGGTCCCTACTCAGGGTTTATATACAGGTGTGGTCACTGCCGGTACTACAGTATACAGGAGCTGTAAAAAGTAGTTCTCCCCTTAAAGGTACATACACTACACTTACCACGCCACACTTGCACCCATCACTCACCTCTACATCTTACTTCCAGGTGCCTCCGACACCCGCAGACCTCCTTCATATCTCCTCCAACCCGGCGGGGTTCTCCGAGGTCGGGAAGCCTTCACCTGTGAAGGTAAAATGACACTAATCCTTTTTTCTGCCTGGATTTAAAGCCTTTCCTGCCTCCAGGAGATGGGACCCGAAGCAGCACATCTTCCCGCCTCCTGGCAAAAGGGCACAGAGGCGGGATTGGGGGTGGGTTTGCCATCCCCCCCAATTTACTGCTACTTTACCGGCAGTCCCACCTCCATGCCTGCCTCCTCGGGGCTGAGAAAATCCAGCTCAGAGTGTGGGATTATTTGGCCAAAGGGTAAAAACAGGCGCTAAATGGGTGCAGTGCTAACGAGACACGCCTGTTTAAAAGTCTGGATTTAGCACACAGTTTTGGTCTAATTGTTGATTACCATAATTTGAATTTGCTTGGAGGCACTAAACCAGAAACCCACAGGTTTAGCACTCAAGTGCTGATTAGATGCAATTTTGGTGGAGCAGTATATGTGGGCTCCTTGCACCCACTCCCACTTGTGGGACTTTCTCCTACTATTGTTTGGACCTCGAGAATTATGAATAAGCGTAACAATGACAGATAAGTTTGTTATAAATAAAATGATCTTTATTCACACTACAGTTTAAAATTCAAGCGTACATAGATTCGCTCTCAGCATTTTCTGTGCCCACAGTTTATTAATTCGCTCTCAGCAATGCCTGTGCCTACAGTTTATTAATTTGCTCTGGCAATAAATGTGCTCACAGTTTCGTACATAAAAGTACCTCCCAGCAACACATATGCTACATATTTAGCTAAATGTACATAAAAGTATTCCCGCAATTTATGCTAATCCTTGGCACCCCATATGCCCTCAATTCCATACGTATAAGTACTTCCAAGCAACTTATATGCTAATTCCTGGTGATTCATAGCCCAAGTCAACCGTACCCTTTAGCAATATCTATGCTCTATGTCCGACTTTCATACATACACTTGTCCATGGGTGATCCGCCTGGAAAAAGTAGTAGGCTGCAAACATCGACTGCCATTTCACACAGCACTCTTTGCCTCGTCTCTTCTTCTTCTGAATTTCCCACTTCTGGGTCACTCCTTTATAGGGCCTTTCTGCCGGCCCCTCTCGTATATCTCCGTCTGCCTCCCTCTGATAGGTCAGTTTCACTCCCACCCTTCCCTGACTGCAGTTCCTTCTGCATGACACGTTCATGTTCCTGTGATGTGTGTAGGGGGCGGGACTTCCTGTCCATGTGGTCTCACCATATCGAGTCCTTACAGGCAAAGGACCCCCTGCTGACTTCCTACATTTTGAGTCCATCCGTTATCATTCCACAATTCATTCGCAATTTCGATCTCCACATGGTAACAGCGGTTTTATTATGTTTTTTTTAGAATCTTACACAGTGAAGGAGTGGAGTGCTCTGGCTGGAACACAGCAGCACGTTGCAGGATGGCTCAGGGACCGAGGAAGAGGGCGCACAAGTTCTCGGACATGGCACTGGAGGTCTTGGTGGAGGAATCCAGAGGAGGAGGGATGTCCTGCTATGTTCCCTTTAATTTTTTTTGGTTTCCCGGGGCAGTGCGCGGCCGCGCACCTTACAGGGAACACCAATGTCCTGTACCCGCAGCGGGGAAGGACATCGCCTCGCCCTCCTGTCCCGCTTTCCTGCAGCAGCTGGTGCTGCTCTGCCTGGCCTCATGTCCTCCTCCCATTCCTCCTGCAGACCAAGGGGGACACCTAGCAAGGTGCTGATGACCAAGCACCCCCTTTCTCCTGCTGACTCCTCTAAGGTGACAATAAGGTGGAGTAGCACAACACTTACTCTTTTTAGGTGAGGTCCTCAGAGAATTTCTGGAGTGCTCGAGTGTTGGTGAAGTCTTGACAAAATGTCCCAGAAAGTCACTCGATGTGTTTCAGAGGTCCTCTTCACAGCTCCAGCAGCAAAGACCATGAAATGGTGAGTGTCCCTTTAAATGGTGAGTGTCCCTTTAAATGGTGAGTATCCCTTTAAATGGTGAGTGTCCCTTTAAATGGTGAGTGTCCCTTTAAGTAGTGCTTGAAATCCACATCGACGCCTTGTTTAGTCCCAAACAGCTGGTTGCTGTACAGAGAGGGCATTAGTTGATGCGCTAGCCACCAAAATGCCACGCTGCCTTCTTAATGTCGTCTTTCGGATGAGACGTTAAACCGAGGCCCCGTCTGCTCCCTTAAGTGGACATAAAAGATCCCATGGCACTATTTTGAAGAAGAGTAGGGGACTAATCCCCGGTGTCCTGGACAATATTTAAATCCCTCGGCCAATATAACAGAAGCAGGTTGTCTGGTCATTACAACATTGCTGTTTGTGGGAGCTTGCTGTGCGCAAATTGGCTGCCGCGTTTCCCACATTACAACAGTGACTCCACTTCAACAGTACTTCATTGGCTGTAAGGCCATTTGAGACGTCCGGTGGTCGTGAAAGGCGCTGTATAATTGCAAGTCTTTCTTTCTTCGTTCTTTCTTTCTAATGAGCGCTAGCCGGCATTTTAAGTGGCAATCAGCACTGTAACAATCTTCCGGGTGGCCATTCCTAGCGCAGACTTCAACTCCTTTACCAAGATGGCGTCTTGCACTAAACGTGGGCTAAACCGGCGTCTTAGCTCACAACCCCATCTTGGCCACCTCGGAGGATCGTAAGCGCTTGAACGCACGGCCAAAGCTCACCCCCGGGAACTTTGAATCCAACCCAGATGGAGAAGAACGCTCTCTCAGCTGTCAGTCAAGGAGGCGCAGTGTGTTTCACTCTCTGAGCTTAGCTTCAGGTGGGACCCGGCTGATGAAACAAAAGTTCATTTCCCTGATGCCTGTTAAGGCTCTGAAGTAAAACGAGTTTGGACAGATTCAATCCAATTTCCTAGTGGTTGTGGTCCGCAGAACAAACCGGCAGGTAGTTTGTTACTAACTGGCACTAATATAATTCTGAGAAACCATATGATGGATGGTATGAGAAATGGGAATGCCACCTGACATAGCGAGAATGTGCTATTCTGAGTTTCCTGATTAGGCGAGCAGTCAGCTAGTGCAGATCAAGCTTTATATTTCCTAACCTGGACACACTTAGATTACAGGCCTCGATATTAAATCCCACATGATGGGCGGGAGAGGGCCGGGGAGGAAGGGGGTTAAAGAGTTAGATACGGGGAAAAGGACGCGCGCACATGCCCGCCGCCTTTTTTATGGAAGTGGCTATCGGAGGGTCTAAGTGTCCAACTGTGGAGAAGCAGAACACTTCATTAAGATATTTAAATTGGGCTCCCACTGTGCAATTGGGACCCCAATTTGAAATTCACTGCTGCTGCCCATGTTTTCCAGGGGTCGGGAAATCCGGCATTGATAGGGAAGCAGGAGTGTTTCCCCCGACCCCTCAAAAAAGCCTTCGGTCTCCCCCAACCCCGATCTCCAGTCTTCACTTTTCCCCCCCTCCCTGACCCAGCCCACCCAATCGTGAACTCTCTCCCCCCCGGATCATGATCTCTCCCCCCTCCCGATCCTTGACCTCACCCCTGTAGAAAAGGGGGGAAGGTGGGGTGTGGTTTTGGTTGCCCCTGGGGTTTGTCTCTGGCCAGTCAGAAGTACCTGAGCTGCTCCAGGCCCTGTGCGGTTTCGAATCGCTCCCCTTTCTGGTTCTGACTGCCGGACTTATTTCAGTAGCAATGTAGATAAAACGAGACTCATGGTTGGGTGCAAAGAAGACCAGTATTTATTGAAATAAAAAAAAATGAATTAAAAATAATGAATACAGTACACTTTTACTTAATACAGCACATCTTTGCTTAATACAGCACACCTTTACTTAATACAGCACACCTTTGCTTAATACAGCACACTTTTGCTTAATACAGCACACTTTTACTAACGGGGAGGAGAAACGGACACATCGAGGGAAAATTGACTAAAATTACAATTTAACAAAATTCCCCTTTAATTCCCACCCCTAATACCTATCTAGGTTGCCTTGTAATGGGCCAGAAAGCTTATGCTCACCAGTGAATGCCTGCTCCGTGCCCCTGCGGTCTGTCTTAGATTCTTCACCACCCCGAAGTAGAGATACCCCAGTAATTCAAAAGTAACTGCTGGTATTCCACTTCTTTGGGCGGGCTGCTGAGCTGTTCCTCTTTTAGGCAGGGCATCGGAGGCAAGGCGGCAGAGAGAGAGAGAGAATGGCTTCCTGAGGGACTATCTTTATACCCCATTGGGAGCCGTTATCTTCGCGTCCAAATCTGGATGTATCTGGGCTATACAAAAGGGACCGATCTGTCCCCATTGACTGTAATGGGTTTGAATGTGTTTCCCATTCGTTCAACTGGTTTGTGCTCAGTTTAAAATGTCCCACTGATTTCTCAAGTGCTGGACAAACAAATCCTTAAGTGTTCAGTCAACAGCACTCAAGTGCTTTGTAAATAATCCATTGTCCTGTGGTCACCGCCCAACCGCAACTGATTGACAGCTTCAAGTGTTTAAGCTCTTGAGTCAACAGTGTTGAGAGCTTTGTAAACAAACAATCCTTTGTTCAATGTTGAATTTCCTAAACCGCAGTTGATTGACAGTTTAAGTACCTCAAGTACTTTAACCAGTGATGGGAGATGTTCAGACAGGCATTCTTTCTCTTTTGCCACGAGGCCTGGCAGCCATCTTTGATGCCCTGGGTTTTTAAGGTACATTCCAACCAGGTTTTCTTTAATCAAATAATCTTCTGGGGCTGTCGAAATTTTCTGAAATTTTGCAAACCTTACAGTCCCCCCTGGGATATTAAAACTTGCTTGTAGTATCCTGTTTAAAGGTGAGCAAGAATTTCTGACCTCCCACAAGCAACCTTCCCTTATACTTATCTATATCTATCTCTGATCCCTTAACACCTCCATCCCTCTTCCTCAGAGAGCATCGCAGTACACGGTAGGCATCTATCGATAGAAAAACATGATTAGTTACGATAATTCAAACATGGAGGGGGTCCAATGCCCCTGCACCACTGAGTAGTTACAATAATTCAAGCATGGAGGGGTCCAATGCCCCTGCACCACTTGTGACATAGTTTTAACATGATACAACATCTTTAATGAGATTATCACCAAGCCAAAACATATCTGTTAAAAATACAAACCTAAGAAACGAGTTTCCCTTTTTTTTTGTAATGCGATTGCCTGACACTTTAATAAATGGCACCATTCTTCAGCCATAAATGTATTTCAAACTTCCACAATCTACAAACACAACAGTCCACAGGCATACGCAATTTGTTCAATTGACTCTAAACAAGTAGTACAATCTCACAGTTAGGAACTAAATTCACACATTATTTCCTTTGGAGTTGGGACCAGTACATAATACAAAATATAAAATAATTAACAAGCTTTTTGTAAACTCTTAATCTTAATCTAGATTTCCAATAACAGTTTAATTGCTGTGGGCATCTGCCTCCTGCAGACCCCTCCCTTCGTGGGCTAGGGGTGCTCCCTTCCCCGAGCATCCAAAGACACGATGGTCCTCTGCACCTTCCGAAACTCTGAAAAAGACTTAAAAAAACATCTAGCCAGGTTCCCTGGCTCGGGGGAATGTGATCAGATCCCGCAACCTCGGCTCACATAGACAACACTCTGGAACGGTACCATACTTAAAACCTATACTCTAATAATTAACACTACCAAATTGCAATATAAGATTAAAATTAACACATTCTAACTTAATCCTCTATACACGTTACTTGAACAAAGCTATATACAAGTGCTGCCCATCTCCGGGCGGCCAGCGTAATCCCTGTTTGGACTGTTGCAGGCTACTGCCTGTAGCGAAGCTGGACTGGTCCCAAGCTGAAAGCTGGAATAATCTTCGGGGGCTGTCGAAATTTTCCAAAATTTTGCGAACCTTACACCCCGCTTCCGATTGCAAACTTCTCCCCCTCCCGATCCCGGCCTCTCTCCCCTGTCCCAATCCCCAACCTCGCCTTGCTCTCGATTGGGCCCTCTCCCCACTGTGGTCTGTGTTAAGATGCCTGGGTCACATTGCAGTAAAGGTGCACTCCAGATCTTAAGCGATATGGGGGGAAAATTCAGTTGGTTTGCGCCTCCCGTTAGTGCCTTAAGAGGGCACTAATGAGGCGCACAGCAACTAGCACCTGGGCGCAGCGATGTCTGTGCTGCTCGCGAAATTGACGACATTTTGCGGCGGCACTAAACAATACCGCCCCGATCTCCTGTGCCCACAGATCTTGACGTCAGTCGAGCATGCAACACCCTGGTGGCATCCCAGACTGGATATTGAGTAGCACCCCACTCCTTTCCGCCTGGCGCAAGCAACGACAGGGAGACTGGAACGTTTCCCAGTCGCTGAGTGACTGGAGGGGCGCTATTTAAAGGCAGCTTCGTCCTGGCTTTTTCTGTGGTAGACATTTTTGCACCACTCATTCTGACAGAGAGAGATTCTGAGAGCGAGAAGGAGAGACTTCTGCATAGAGTCA
The DNA here is from genome assembly GCF_052327205.1 of Somniosus microcephalus. NCBI lineage: Eukaryota > Metazoa > Chordata > Chondrichthyes > Squaliformes > Somniosidae > Somniosus > Somniosus microcephalus. Next base: position 12,565,699 of record NC_141002.1, on the reverse strand, counting down.
ACGCTGTGTGAAGTAGTTTTGGCTACTGAGCATCACTTTGCGGGCACTTTTGGATTTGACCTTCATTACTTCGATTACCAAGAGACCATGGGGGCTGCACTGATTCGGGGCATTGTCCTGCGCCTACAGAATCCGAGGCAACAGAAACGCAGAGAGAGAGTTGCAATCATGGCCAGACAGAGGAGGGCCAACAGGCCTCTGTACAGGAGACCTTACCCTCCCAGGGTATTTCAGCAACAATTCTCCTACGTTAATTTGTCTGAGGAGCAGTGTTTACACAGGCTGCGCTTCAGCAAGGAGGTGGTAACTGAGCTCTGCCACCTGCTGCAGCCAGATCTGCCGCCTCAACTGTGGACCAGGATGTCTCTGTCGGTGGCAGTGAAGGTCACAGTGGCTCTGAACTTTTATGCCACCAGCTCCTTTCAAGCAGCTACTGGGGACATCGCCAATATCTCCCAGTTCGTGGTACATTGCTGTATCCGGCAGGTCACAAATGCCCTCTATCAAAGGAGGCGCCAGCACATCTCTTCCCCGATGACCCGGGCCAAACAGCATGAATGCGCATTGGGCTTTGCAAGGATAGCGGGCTTCCCCATGGTGCAGGGTGCCATTGACTGCACGCATGTGGCATTGCGGGCACCACATGAGAATGCAGAGGTTATCTGAAACTGCAAAGGGTTCCACTCCTTAAATGTCCAGTTGGTCTGTGACCACAGACAGTTGATACTCGCAGTCAATGCCCGTTATCCTGGCAGCAGCCATGATGCTTTCATCCTGTGCCAGACTGCTGTGCCAGAACTTTTCCAGGCACTGCATCAGCCAAGTGGTTGGCTCCTCCGTGTCAAGGGTTATCCACTGTGCACCTGGCTGATGACACCGCTCAGTAACCTCAACATCCCTGCTGAGCTGCGGTACAACGAGAGCCATCTCGCCACCAGGAACATCGTTGAGCAGATGATTGGTGTACTCAAGCAATGGTTCCGCTGACTGGACCACTCAGGAGGAGCCCTGCAGTACTCGCCTAAGCGAGTCTCCCTCTTCATAGTTGTGTGCTGCATGCTGCATAACCTGGCAATCCTCAGGACCCAGCCAATGCCACCAGGCCTTGGAGCACCACCGGAAGAGAAGGAAGAAGAGGAGGAGGAAGAGGAGGAGGATGATCAGCAGCAGCATCAAGGCGGGAGGGAGGCCCACAATGTTGAAACTGCAAGGGCCGTCCGTCAACGGCTGATAACAAGCCGCTTCTAGACCCCTGCTGAGGAAATGGCTTCTGGCATGGAGAACATGAATGAAACCAACCCACAACCCCTAAGCCGGCCAAGGCAGCAATGATTCCAAAGGACAAACCTGTACATTTTGAATACAAAAACTTATTTATTTTACAAACTCTGTGTGTCTCATTTCTTCATGACAAACTAATAGAAACAAATACAAAAAAACAGTCATTAACATAACTGGTTCTCACAACCTGGAGATAATATTAAATGGGCCGGAAATTCGGGTCAGAGGCTTCCCGCGGGTGCAAGCCTCTGCCCTGCACTTACCTTGCGCACCAGCCATTGTGTTGTGGGCCCCCGTGGGATTCCGATCCTGGGCCTCCTCCAACTGCCGGCGCGCAGTGCTTGCGTATCCCAGGGGCGCAGTTAGTTCGAAGCGTCCCCTGGGATCACGTGGGCCATGGAGAGCCAATGGTAGCAGGGAATCTGTATCATAGATTTGACAGGAAGACCTGTCAAATCCATGAATACAGTTCAACCCCAAAACATAACTAAAACTTCAAATACATTTTTAAAAAATCACATTATTAAAATAACTATAAATTACATAAAATAACTATTATAAACAATAATTTACATTTTTGAAAAAATTAATTACAGTTTCTAACGGGGCTAAAAATAAACTTACCTTTCTTTAAAGTATTTAAAAATAATAAACCTGTGGAAAAAATGTTTTAATTTTACTTAATTCACCACTTACCTTGTTAAAAGCAGGCCTTGTGACTGCTTTTTAGAAGCATAGCTCCTGGAGACTTACCCTCCCGGAGAAACCTGCAAAAAAACCGGAAGTTCCAGGCGTACGCGCTGCCTCTCCGGCGCACGCGTTCGACCTGTGAGCCCCTTCTTTTAAGGGAACAGAAGTTTCGGTTTCCTGCGCATGCGCAGTGCATGCACGGAACCGGCACTTTCGTTGGGCCTATGCGTGAGTACCCAGCGCATACTCACCCGTGGGACCTGAATTTCTGGCCAAAGTCCAAAACACTAAACAAAAGTTTGAACACGAACCTCAGCCTTTAATAAAAATTGACCAACATTTTGTCACACCTCCTACTTTTTGCCCTTCGAGGGTGATCTTCCCTTGTGCACTTCCCCCCTTCCCACCCTACTGCTCCTCCGTAACGGGGCCCCAGTGGCTGCAGCAAGGCTGGTGGAGGGCTGCTGATTGTCAGAACCTGAGACTGCAGATGCCCTTGAAGGACAGCCTCGACCAGCTCTGGGCCTGGAGGGCCCGGCTACAGACTACACCAACTCTGCATGGGTGACAGCAGTCTGGGCTACAGACGGTGGCAAGTGCAATGGGGAAGTGACAGTGGAGGCAGCAGGAATGCTGTCATCTTGCGAGAGGACAGCAACTCCCTGCTCGACCGACACACTGGCACTCCCATGGGGCAGCACTTCAGCATCCAGAGCAATCTGCTGGAGGACAGATTGCTGGCCTGCTGCGGCGCGGTGAGAGCCCCGGGGAAATGTGTCCGAACCAGCGACAATGGCTGCAGTCAGTGCTTGCGTGGCCTCAATCTGAGTCTGCATGAGAGCAGTCTGAGATGGGATCACGGCAGCCAGTGACTGAATTGCAGCACTAAGCTTTAGCGTGGCATCCGCCTGTGCTACAGCGAAGTGCTCCACACTCCTTGCCAGTGCATCAATGCATTCGGGCCCCCTACCCACTGCACCCATGAGCTGAGTGTGCATGTCCACCGCCTGGGTGTTCATTTCAGCAATGAGCCGCTCCTGCTCTGCAGCCAGTGCAGCAGGACTCGCTGGCCTACTCTCCCTCCGGGGAGAAGGCCCCCGAGCTCCCCTAGCCACATCGCGTTGCTGCAGCCCGCTGGGTCCTGGAGCTTCACCCTCATCAGACCCTTCCCCCCTGCTCCCCTCCAGGGAAGGCGTGTTCCCAGTGTGGGCATGGGCTTCCTCGGGAGAGGGTGGCGCTGATGCTCCGGCTTCCTCTTCCTCCTCGCCTGCAGCTTCGCTCCCACTGGCAGCTTGAGGGCCCGTCTCCTCAGCTGGTGAATCACCATCTGAAAGCAGGGAGATACAAGAGTGGCTTTAGCGTGAGGACAGGGGGGCAGTAAGGGAGGAAAGAGTGGAGCGATTTAGTAAGTTGGATTGAAAGTGTCAAAGGCTGGTGTTGTGAGGGACAAGTGGAATGAGAGAGGAGAGAAAGCTAATGACCTTACCATTGCTGTCCCGAACGGGAACGGCCTCTCCAGGGGCAACGGGACCGATCACCTGGCTTGCCACAATCCTGTGGACGCTCGCCTCAAGATCGCTGAGGGGTTGCAGCTGAGGCCGCCCTCCACCCGTCCATTGCTGCTGTCTCCTATTATGAGATAGCTTGGCCTGCAAGAAAAAGGACAGCGTCTGAGTAAATATACAGCCATGATCTTGCCTGATGTTCCTCCCATAATTGAATAGCCCTTACTGTATGCAGCCATGATCTTGCCTGATGTGCCTCTCATAGTTGAATAGCCCTTACTTTAGGCAAAGTGTGGAATGTGCATGTGTGTTTCATGAGAGGGCCATAGGTGTTGGATGAGTGTTGGGCATTGGGGTTTTAAGACCCTCTGGCCACAGAGTGAGGTTGAGATGGAGGGATGGAGAGGTATTGAAAAAAGCCACTCACCCTGACGATCCGAGTGAGGTCGTTGAACTTTTTGCGACATTGAGTATGGGCCTTGGTCACCATGCTCCTGGAGAAGACGTGCTGAGCCACCTCCCTCCACACTTTTCTGTAGTCGCTCGGCAAAGGCCTCCTGCCACTCTCAGGGTAGAGTATAGATCTTCTGTGCTCCACTGCATCAACCAGAGCCTCCAAGGCCCGCTCGCTGAAGCGCTGAGCTTGTTCTCTCACCCTCTCCATAGCCCTTGGCTGGAAACTGTAGTCACAGGTCTTTCCAGGCCAAGATTCAAGGCTGCAATGAGCAGGGTGTGGCTGGAGAGCAAGATCGACCCTCCCCTTTAAGAATTGTCTCTGCTCCATCACTAACTGACATCACCTGCGCTGCGCCCGTGCTCTGAGGTAGCGCCTCGCTCCTCGGCATTTGCGCCTTAAGACAGGTGTGCAGTGCCTGATTTAGCGCTCCAATCACCTCCAGGGGGCGATAAAAGCCAAGTTTACAGTCGGAGGCGATAATTAGCGCCAGGCGCTAAACTTTGCGCCTGGACAATAATCGCGCCCCAAACGGGACGATACCGAATCTCTCCCCCATGAGATCTACTTCCAGAAGTGACCAGTGAGTCCGGAAGAATAGCTAGTAGACATGTAGGCCTAGAATTTCAGTTGCTTGCGCCAGCAGTTAGCGCCTTAAGAGAAGTGATTTTCGGGCGCTATGCGTGTAGCGCCCGGGCGCAGCGCAGGTTGTGCCTCGCCCCAAATTAAGTTGGCCGTTAGCGCCGGCGCAAACTTTAGCGCCCGCCCGGATGCGCGCGCAGAAAATGACGTCACATCCTCGTGCAACGCCCTTTGGCCGCCCCGATTCCAAACTTCAGTCGGTCTGCCCCATTGTGCGGCTGGCGGCCGGAGCGTTTGAAAAAAGGAACGCAACACAACCAGCGCGGGCCCCGGGGGGCGCAAATTAAAGGGGACGTACCCTCCAGTATAAAGCCCAGCCATTTTGCAGCAAACACTCTTGTGCAACGCATTTCTGGACTCACAACAAGGAGGAGAGCTAACTGGTTTCAAGCAGCAACAGCTCAGGTATTTTTGGACTCAGGCCAGAGCGCTGCAAGTGGCCTTTTGCAAATTTGAGTGTTTGCCAGGATTTGATGGGGGTTGCATGGGGTGCCAACGCGGAGCTGCAGCGCCATGTCCGTAGGGCTCGCAGACGCATTGTGAGAGGGGCAGCCCTGGCTAGAGGCAGAGGGGGCTACAGGCGTCGGCCACGTAGGCCTTACCCAGTCAGGCTATACCGCCAGCAGCGCTCCTACCTAAACATGAGTGCCTTGCGATGTGTTAGAAGGCTCCGATTCCGAAAGGAGGTGATTGCAGAGATCTGCCACCTGCTTCGCAGAGATCTGCGGCCAAAGCTCAGGTGCAGGACGTCTCTGTCGGTGGAAGTGAAGGTGACGGTGGCATTGAACTTCTATGCCACTGGCTCCTTCCAATCCGCTGCTGGGGACAAAGCAAACATCTCCCAGTACGGCGCGCATCGCTGCATCCGCCAGGTGACCGAAGCACTGTTCAGAAGGAGAAGCCAATTCATCTCCTTCCCCATGGCCCTGGAGAGCCAGCATCAGCGCGCATTGGGATTTGCCAGACTCGGGGACTTCCCCTTGGTGCAGGGCGCCATTGACTGTACGCATGTGGCTTTGCGGGCCCCTCTGGAGCATGGCGAGCAGTATCGCAACAGGAAGGGCTACCATTCTCTGAATGTGCAGCTGGTGTGTGACCACAAGCAGCGCATCATGGCTGTCAATGCCAGCTTCCCAGGCAGCAGCCACGATGCCTTTATCCTGCGGCAGAGTACTGTGCATGACATGTTCGAGGCACAGCCTCCCCCAAGAGGATGGCTACTCGGGGACAAAGGCTATCCTTTGTGTACCTGGCTCATGACCCCGCTCCGCGCGCCCAGGACCGCTGCTGAAGAGGCCTACAACGAGAGCCATCAAACCACCCGCAACATCATCGAGCAAACTATTGGGGTCCTCAAGCAGCGGTTCCGCTGCCTTGATCGCTCTGGAGGAGCTTTCCAGTATTCGCTGGACCGGGTCTCCCAATTTTTGGTAGTTTGCTGCATGCTACACAACCTGGCTATCCGCAGGACTCAGGCACTGCCACCTGACGTTGGACCAGCACCTCAGGAGGAGGAGCAGGAGGAGCATGAGGAGGAGGAGGAGCAGGAGTACGTTCCCAGGAGGGAGCGACCAGGGCCAAGGGCCGCGCGACGCCACCTTATTACACGGTACTTCTAAGCCCCCTGTCAGGGAATGCCTTGGGGCCATGAGGGAAGATGAATGCAGCCGCTCCGCAAGCCCTCAGCCGGCGAAGCCAACAAACACTAAGAACAACCATGGAGACTGCATGAATAAAGATAATTTTTTATTACACAAAAATGAAAACCCCTTCCCACATGAATCCCCAAAAACAATAAACGGGCCCCACAAAAAGGCCAACAAACGACTCACTCCCACAAACTGGGGAGGAGTCACTCCACATTTGTTCAAACCGGGCCTCAACCTCGGCCTAACGCAAAAAAAAAGCCCTCGAACCAAACAACCATGGGCAAAAGAAAGATGGCCACCGCCATATAAAACGAAAGCTGGCCACACCCTCTACTGAGTGGCCCGCGAGGGCGAGACCTTGCCCATCCTTTTGCCTCCCCTGCCTGGCCTGCTGCTCCTTCGCAAGCTCTGCCCAGTGGCTGCTGCGAGGCTGGGGGTAGGCGCCTGAGGCTCAGATGTCCTTCCGCCAGATGCCGCTGGGGGGCGGCCTACACAGCCTTTGGGCCTCGAGGGGCCGCCTGCTGAGTGGCGCACCTGAGCCTGGCCAACATCAGCTCCAGCCGCTTGCCCTTGACGCCCCAGTGGGGGAATGGCGGCGACGGATGGCGCAATGTGGGCCAGCTGGCGTCTGGGATGTGCTGGCTGGTGCTGTGGTGCGCTGGCACTCGGCCGGGCCCGCACTGCAGGATCCGCAACAATCAGCCGAGGGGCGGCTCGCTGGGATGCTCCAGCGCGGCGTCTGCCCTGGCGATGCCTGCCTGAGACAACGCGTGTGGCAGCAGTGAGTGCCCCTGTTGTCCTGGTGTGCGCCCACATCACACCCGCCAGCGTCTTGACGGCATCAGTCAGCATGCGGCCACTCGCGGCAGTTGATGCCCCGAACTCGCGCACACTGGTCGCCAGCGACTCGATGGCCTCAGGCATGCGCCCCACCATGCTCATGAGCTCCGTGTGGCGCCGGTCCGAATCCTCAGCCATCTTATCGAGCTTCCGCGCCTCCTCCGACGTGAAGGTGTCCGGACTGGAGTCGCGACTCTCCCGCTGGGGAGGAGGGGACCGAACGAGGGGAACCTTGCCACGTTGGTGGCGGCGAGTGTGCCGATCAACAGCACTCCCCTCTGATCCTTCCCCCCTTTGGGGGGAAGGCCACGGGCCACGCGCACGGCTCCTGGGTGGCTGGACGCCACTGGTCCCAGAAGCTGCATTCCCCTGCGACAGTTCGTCCAGGCACTCGTCCAGTGAGGACGTGTCAAGCATTTCGTCCTCTCCTGCGGGACCTGAGTGTTCCCCCGATGGTCCGGCTTGCTCTTCCTCCTCCTCCTCCTCCTCCTCCTGCTCGGAGGGGCTGTCACTGGCAGCTTCAGGGTCCTGGGCGTCACCAGCTGAAAGCAGGAATGCACAAGAGTAGCTTCAGAGTGAGGAGACGGCGTCAGCGAGGGAGTTAGGACTGGTGGCATTCAGCGCATTGGTGGGACAGTGGCAAAGGAGGTAGCTCGGATGCGCAAGTGCGACGCGAGAGGGCCAAAAGGCGAGGTCCTTACCATTGCCGGGCAGTGGAGGGTCGGCTACTCCACACGCTGTGTGCACGATCAGCCGGGCTCCCATGAGCACACACACGCGCTCCTCCAGGCGAGTGAGCTTCTGCAGCTTGGCGCGGCCTCCCCTGGCCCTGGCACGGGCCTGGCGATTATAGGCAACTTTAGCCTGCAAGAGAAAGGGCGGGCTGTAAGTGCGCAGTGTAGCCCTGATGTACTGTGCACTGCCTCCCATGGTGGAATAGCTTGGCCAGAGTGTAGCCCTGATGTAGTGTGCACTGCCTCCCATGGTGGAATAGCTTGGCCAGAGTGTAGCCCTGATGTAGTGTGCACTGCCTCCCATGGTGGAATAGCTTGGCCAGAGTGTAGCCCTGATGTAGTGTGCACTGCCTCCCATGGTGGAATAGCTTGGCCAGAGTGTAGCCCTGATGTAGTGTGCACTGCCTCCCATGGTGGAATAGCTTGGCCAGAGTGTAGAGTGCAGAATGGGCAATTGATGCTCATGACTGTCCCAATGCTGCTGGCTGAGGGCTGGCCATTAGGACTTTCAGCTCCCTTTGCCCATCATGTCAGGTGTACATGCAAGAATGAGGAGGAGATTGGAAAGGGTACTCACCCTGACAATCCTGGTCAGGTCGTTGTATTTTTTACGACATTGTTTGTGGGTCCTGGGGGCATCGCCGGTGAACGTCACCCTGTGGGCGATCTGCTTCCAGGCTCTGGTGTAACCGTGGTGGTTCGGATTCCTCCCACTCTCTGGGAACAAGATCCTGCGCCTCTGCTCCAGAGCTGTGACCATTATTTCCAGATCACCCTCTGAGAAGCGCAGGGCACGCTCACGGGCCTTCTCTGGCGTTGCCATGACTTCCTGGGGCTGAGCAGCAGTGTTGAGGCCTATTTTCCAAGCTGCAGTGGGCAGGGTGTGGCAGCAGACCAAATCGTCCCTTCCCCCTTTAAGAGCTGGTCGGCGCCACGGGGTCTGCTGTCAATCAAAAAATGACCGCACCCGCGCTGCGCCCCGCCTCGGCGCTATCCCTCTGCACCGCCGGCTTAGCGCCTAAAGATAGTAGTGGAACGCCTCTTTTAGCGCTCCACCAACCTCTTAGGGCGAAGCCACTGAATTTCCGGCAACGGGGCGCAACTTTGGGGCGGGCGCTAACTCCGGGCGGGCGCTAACGTTAGCGCCCCAAAACTGGCTATACTGAAATTCTAGGCCGTAATGTTTGCAACAAAATCTCTTCATAATCTTGACGGTGTCCATCTGGTCAACCCTTAACCTTCTCAGCTCTAGTGAAAAAAACTCTAGCTTCTCAGGTCTCTCTTCATAACTGTAACTTCTTGTTTCTGGTAACATCCGAGTAGTGAATCTTATGCTGTATCTTTTGTACTGCTTTTATATCCTTCCAGTAATGGGGTACCTCCTAAAACTGCATACAATATTCTAACACGGCCTAACTAAGATCAACATTACATCCTTGACTTTGCACTCTGCCCCGAGATACAAAAGCAAAGATTCTGTTTGTCCTTTTAATGATCTTCTCCACTTGTGCTGCTGCTTTTAATATATCAGCACACCAAGAGCCCTCTGCTTTCTATTCCAGTTGTAATCTTACCATTTCAGGTACATTTCCTTTCCCTATCCTAGCTCCTAAAATGTGTTATTTCATATTGTTGTACATTGAACTGCATCCACCATCTATTTGACACCTTACCAGCCTATCTATATCTTCCTACGGTCTTTCACAATTTGCCATACCCTTTGTTTGGTGTCATCAGCTAATTCCAATATTGTTTTCTGAACCTCTATCAGTTATGTGTATAGTAACTAAGAGTGGCCTCCAGCACAGAACCCTGTGGAAACCAACTCACATCATCTCAGTCTGACAAACTTCCTTTTACTGCTACCTTGTGACCAACCACCCCTCTATACTTGGGGCCACATTCCCACTACTTCAATGTGACATTACTTTTAAGTCTCTTATGTGATATTTTATCAAACACTTTTTGAAAATTCACTAACCACATTCATTGCTTTTCCTTTACTTATCCTTGTACAATGAATTATAGAAGGTTGGTCAAGCATGACCCGTGTATCAGGAATACACGCACGCTGACTGTCCCTGATTAACTCACGCTTCTCCAAGTGCTTAGTCATTTTTCCCCATAATGTAGACTCTGGGGGCTAAAAATTGAGTAGCGCCCCCATTGGGGCGCTAACTTGGCTGGAGCACTACTTCTAGCGCCCCAGAAAAATTAGTGCCCCTGCGACGGAAATTGAGTGGTAGCGCCCCAAGAGGAAAGCGGGGTGCTACTGGAAGTGCCCCGCCTCCCTCTTGGGGTGCTGCGAGGGAATGGCGCTGCGGCACATTGCGCTGCGGTATTGCAGGCCTTCCTCCCTTTCTTAAATGGGAGGGGCCTTGCGCAGCGCGGGCCGGGACCCAGCTGGGCCCCCGGGGATCGGGAGTGCCGGCAAAAGAGCTTGGCACTCAAGAGAAGTGCCGGGCTCATGGAGCGCAGCCAGCACTCCGCAGGGGGGGCAGGTAAGGAGGCCAGGGACGGGAGCGGAGGCCGATGCTGGCAGGCGGCCAGCAACAAAAATGGCCATCCCACACCTCGCCTTTAAACAGCACCTCCCCGGCCACAAGTAGGCCCCCCTGAGCCCGTCAGACATAGCGTCTGGCAGTAAGTCAGGGGGCACTACCGAAGATCGCGGCCGGGGCATAAGCAGGGTGCTGTGCATGGCGATGATGTCATCACCGGCGGCGCAGCACCACAGGCACTACCGGTTACCGCCGCCGCTACCTCCCGCTGAATTTCACGGGAGGTGTTGGAGGTGCCGCGCCCAGGCGCTAGTTGCTTCATGCCCGATTAGCATCTCTTAGGGCGCTAACGAGGCGCAAAGCAACCCACTTTTTCCCCCTGGTACTTTATCAATAACTGAAGCAAGAGTAACTGATATATAATTTCCTAGCTTATCGCTGCCTCCTTTTTGAAGGGGCCTTTTTTCCAGACGATATTCCTCTGACACAATTTTATTTTGCAAAGAATTTTAGAAAATTATAGTAAGGTCCTCCACTATTTGTATCTAACTTTGCTCAGGATCCTTGTATGTAAACTCCAATGATTTGTCCACTTTAAGTTGTAGCAATTTCTTTAGAATCATCTCTCTTTGAATAATAAACCCCATTAAATGGTCTGCACACATCTCCAAAGGTTCTATCATCTCAATATTAACCTGATTTGGGAAAACTGAGGCAAATTCCTTTTAAATATCTTGTTATTCCTTCACTCTCCACTACAAGCTTGCCTCCTTCAGCATTGAGTAACTGACCCTGCCCCTCCTTTGCCTATTTCTGATTACTAGAAATTACAACATGTAAGCAGATCATTTGGCCAGCAGTCCTTGTTGGTGTTTATCCTCCTCATGAGCAGTGATCTTAATACCATGGCCTAGAAATTGGGTTCTGGTCTTGCCAGGGCTGTAGCGCCAGAAAGTTTGCGCCAGCGGTAATGCGGCAGCGCCCGACGAAAATTCGGGTGCGCCGGGCCCAGACGGCGGCGGGCGCTAAAACCCTCCTTTCGCGCCTCAAAACGGGCGTGAACTTGGGTTTCCCGGCGCTAATCCCCCGCTGCGGCACCCGATGCGGTGCGGCAGGCGGGGGAACTGCAGGCCTCCTCCTCCTGTTAAGGAGGAGCTGCCTGCAGCCGACAACTGTCCGGCGGATTGACCCGACATCTGAGCCCGGCACCTCGGGGAAGTGCCGGGCTCGCATGAGACACTGATCAGGGCCACGGGGGGGGAATGCAGGAGTCCGGGAAGGGAAGTGCGGGCAGGCGGCCGCCGGGAACGCGGCCGGCCGCCGCTCCACCTTTATGCGCCGGCGCACACTGGGGGAAGACTCTGTTGCCAGAGTCTTAGTTGCGCCTGCCACGGGCGAGGCGGGCGCAACTGAATTTTGGCTTGGGGCCGGGTTACCACGGCAACCGGGACGCTGCGCACACTGATGACGTCATCGGTGCCGGCGCAGCGCTACCGGTCTACCGCCGCGGAAGGGCCCCAGGCAATTTAGGAACCGGCGCCAATTGCAGCGCTAGGCCCTCTAGCGCCGCAAAATCGGTGCTAAGGGCACTGAATTTCTAGGCCCATGTGTCCATCCTGTTTCCATATCCCTGTGTCCTCCTTTTCTTCAACCAACTATCTAACCTATGCTTTAATGTTGACACGGTCTCTGTTTCAATCACTATCTCCAGTAGTGCATTCAAGAACTTTATGGTCTATAATTTCCGATAGGGGACTTCCTGCGTGCAGATGCCTCCTATCGGAAAAAAATCTATGCACTTACCTGAGGGCTCTCGAGGTGCAGACACTTCCGCTCCTGGTCCTCTCCACAGTCGAAATGTGCAGGGCACACATATCCCAGGGGTGCAGGCAGTTCGCAAGCGTCCCTGGGATCACGTGGGCCATGGGGAGCCAATCAAAGAAGGGAATCCCCCTTCATACTTTTGACAGATAGACCGATCAAAAGTTTGAATGGGGTCACTGAAAAAAGACACTAAAACATTAAATAATTTTTCTTATTTGCTCTGTCCCATCCCTTCATAAATTTTAAACATCCCCTTCCAAATCACCCACAATCTCCTCTATTCTAATAAAAACAGTCCAATTTTTCAGATCGTTCTTTGGATTTATGCTTCCTCACACCAGGCAACAGCCTAGTGAATCTGCACTATACCTTCTCTATTGTCACAACCTCTCTTTTGTCCATTCCACCATCTTATCCCTTTACAGCTTTCTTTGTTTCTTGGAATTATTTACTACGCCTCCTATTTTAGCATTGTCTGTAAATTTAACTCTATATCATTGACATACATAATGGACATGTGGTAAACCACTGTCGTTCACTGTGTTCACTATTGTTGTTGTTGTTGTTGTTGTCGTTCACTCTTGTTTCACTGTTATGCCTGACTATGCCTCAGCTGACTCCGCCCTCGGCTACCTGGTATAAGGACGGCCGCATGGCAGCTCTCTGGCATTCGGTCGTCCACTAGAGGCATAGTCCTGATCTGTTTGAAGTGCAATTCAGTAGTTAATAAAAGCCTGTCGTTCTGAACTCTGCTCAGCCTTTTATTAGAATTGATAGCGCATCAATTTTATTAACTACTGAAAAAAAAATTAAAAAAAATAATAACGATGCTGCAGATACTTAAGATCAAGTGCCTGGAACTCGACCCGCAAGAACCGGACTCGACTGCTAAGTTCTCGCACTGGCTGAACTGTTTTGAGTCCTTTCTGGCTGCATCCGGCGAGACCGTCGCCACCGACGCCGCCAAGCTCAGGGTGCTGAATTCTAAAGTAAACCACCGAGCTTTTGCCCTTATCCGGGACGCTACGAGCTACCAGGGGACTATCGACATTTTGAAGGAGCAATATGCACGCCCGGTCAACTATGTTTACGCAAGACATCTCCTGGGGTCTCGCAAACAACAGCCCGGGGAACCCACAGAAGCATACATACGGGCGCTGAAGGAACTCGGCCGAGCCTGTGAACGCAAGCAAGTATCAGCCACGGAACATACGGAGGAGCGCATCCGGGACGCCCTCGTTGCGGGCCTCAGGTCCACTCACACACGGCAGCGACTGCTGGAAAGTAGCGAGCTCGACCTGAAGAAGGCGATTTCACTCACCCTTTCGTTGGACGTAGCCCATCGGAACATGGAGGCCTACTCCCCGGACTGCGCGGCCGCCTCGTGGATGTCGCAGCCGCCGCCATCTTGGGACGCGGCGCTGCCCCGGGCCCTGGCCCCAACTGCTGCAGCGATGTCCCGCCCTAGCCAGAAATGTTATTTCTGTGGCCAAACCAAACACCCCAGGGTGCGCTGCCCGGCGAAAAACGCGGTCTGCCTACGGCAAGAAGGGACACTACGCTGGCGTCTGCAGAAGTCAGAAGACCCCTACCTCCAGCAGCGCCGTGTGCGATTCGTGGGAGCGGCCATCTTGCCTTTCTCCAGCCTCGTGGGGATCGGGATCGGGATCGTCATGGGCGCCGCCATTTCTTCCTTCTTCTCCGACGCCGCCATTTTGTCCGCCATTTTGCCAACGGGCCCCCGACTCACCCACCGCCTCACCGGGGTTCTACAGCGACGCTCCCGACTCCACAGCGGCCTCCATTACGCTGGATCAATCCAGACCCCATCAGCTAGCCAGGTCCACGATGGACATCCAGGTAAATGGCCGCGCCACAACTTGCCTCTTTGATTCCGGGAGCACGGAGAGCTTCATACACCCTGTTACGGTATGGCATTATTCCCTCTCGGTCCGGCCAACGCGCCATCGGATCTCCATGGCCTCAAAATCTCACTCAGCAGACGTCGGCGGCTACTGCGTAGTGACCCTCTCGGTGAAGGGCTCCGTTTATAAAAATGTAAAGCTATTTGTCCTGCCACATCTCTGCGCTGCCGTTCTGCTGGGGTTGGACTTTCATTGTCACTTTAAGAGTGTCACCTTGACATACGGTGGACCTCTTCCCCCGCTCACTGTCTGCAACCAGCAGTTTTTAAATTGCCCGCCGCGCCCCACCTGTAGTCTCTCCACCCTCAAAATCATACCCCCCCCCCTTTTCGCTAACCTCACCCGTGACTGCAAGCCTATCGCCACAAAGAGCAGGCGATACAGCACCGGGGACAGATCCTTCATAAGATCTGAGGTGACGCGGCTCCTGAAAGAGGGGATTATTGAGGATAGTACCAGCCCCTGGCGAGCTCAGGTGGTAGTCGTTAAGACCGGCAACAAGCAGCGCCTGGTCATCGACTACAGCCAGACTATCAACAAGTACACCCAGTTGGACGCATACCCTCTCCCCTGCATAGCCGACATGGTTAATAAGATAGCGCAATATCGCGTTTTCTCGACCATTGACCTCAAGGCAGCATACCACCAAATCCCTATCCGCCCTGAGGACCGCCAGTACACAGCTTTCGAGGCAAACGGCCGTCTTTTTCACTTCCTCAGGGTTCCTTTCGGCGTCACCAATGGTGTCTCCGTCTTCCAGAGAGAGATGGACCGGATGGTCGACGAGAATGCGTTACACGCCACGTTTCCCTACCTGGACAATGTGACCATCTGCGGCCATGACCTGCAGGACCATGACGCCAATCTTGATAAGTTCCTTCGCACGGCCCAACTCCTAAACCTCACGTACAACAAGGAAAAGTGCATATTCCGCACAGCCCGCCTCGCTATCCTTGGTTGCGTGGTGGAACACGGAGTCATCGGTCCTGACCCTGACCGGATGCGCCCATTGATGGAACTTCCCCTGCCCCACTGTCTCAAGGCCCTCAAAAGGTGCCTGGGCTTCTTTTCCTATTACGCCCAGTGGGTCCCTCATTATGCGGAGAAAGCCCGTCCACTTATCAAGTCCACTTCCTTCCCCCTGACGGCGGAGGCCCGCTCAGCCTTTCACCGTATAAAAGATGACATTGCCAAGGCCACCATGCACTCGGTAGACGAGTCCATCCCCTTCCAGGTGGAGAGCGATGCATCCGACTTTGCCCTGGCCGCTACCCTTAACCAGGCGGGAAGACCCGTGGCCTTTTTTTCATGAACCCTCCAGGGCTCCGAACTCAGACACTTCTCTGTGGAAAAAGAGGCCCAGGCCATTGTGGAGGCGGTGCGCCACTGGCGGCACTACCTGGCTGGAAAACGATTTACCCTGCTTACTGACCAACGTTCAATCACTTTCATGTTCAACAACAAGCAGAGGGGCAAAATCAAAAATGACAAGATTTTGAGGTGGAGAATTGAACTTTCCACCTACAATTACTACATCTTGTACCGGCCCGGGAAACTCAACGAACCCTCAGATGCTCTATCGCGAGGCACATGCGCCACCGCGCAGATCGATAGACTGCGGGGCCTCCACAACGATATCTGCCACCCGGGGGTCACCAGGTTCTTCCATTTCATCAAGGGCCGCAACCTGCCTTACTCCATCGAGGAGGTCAGGACTATGACCAGGAGCTGCCCAGTCTGTGCAGAGTGCAAGCCGCGCTTCTATATGCCTGACAGAGCAAACCTGATCAAGGCCACCCGCCCTTTTGAACGCCTGAGTGTCGACTTTAAAGGGCCCCTCCCCTCCTCTGACCGTAATGTGTACTTCCTCAACATAGTTGATGAGTACTCCCGTTTCCCTTTCGCCATCCCCTGCCCAGACATGACCACCGCTACGGTCATTAAATGCCTGCACAACCTCTTTGCTCTGTTCGGTTTTCCCAGCTATATCCATAGCGACCGGGGCTCGTCCTTCATGAGCGACGAACTCCGTCAGTACCTGCTCATGAGAGGTATTGCCTCAAGCCGGACCACCAGCTACAACCCCCGGGGGAACGGACAGGTTGAAAGAGAGAACGCGACGGTCTGGAAGGCGGCCCTCCTAGCCTTAAAATCTAGGGGCCTTCCGACCTCCCGTTGGCAGGATGTCCTACCTGATGCGATCCACTCCATCCGGTCACTGCTGTGTACTGCCACCAACGCCACCCCCCATGAGCGAATGTTCATCTTTCCCCGGAGGTCCACATCCGGTACCTCACTACCACACTGACTGACGTCCCCAGGGCCCGTCCTGCTGAGGAAGCATGTAAGGTCCCACAAAATGGCTCCCCTGGTAGAGAAGGTTCACCTCCTCCATGCCAACCCCCAGTACGCCTACGTGGCATAATCGGACGGGCGGGAGGATACAGTCTCCATTAGAGATCTGGCACCCTCGGGGTCCACTGACCCGTCACCATTGCCCTCCACCACGACCCCCTTCGACACGGCCCAAAATTCAGTAGACCCAATTCTCACCCCTGTCCATTCCACCCCAGTAGACGGCATGCCGCGACCCCAGGACCAGCCGGAGTCCACTCGCCTACCCAACACCAAAGGGGACGATACGCTGGTGCTCGACCCTGTTCAAGACGCGTCGTTGGAAGCTGTACCATCGCAACCGTCGCCACGAAGATCTCGACGGCAAACGAGGCCGCCCAACAGACTCGCCTACTTGAACTTTTGATACACTTCACCCCGCCGGACTTAATTTTAAACGAGGGGTGAATGTGGTAAACCACTGTCGTTCACTGTGTTCAATATTGTTGTTGTTGTTGTTGTTGTCGTTCACTCTTGTTTCACTGTTATGCCTGACTATGCCTCAGCTGACTCCGCCCTCGGCTACCTGGTATAAGGACGGCCGCATGGCAGCTCTCTGGCATTCGGTCGTCCACTAGAGGCATAGTCCTGATCTGTTTGAAGTGCAATTCAGTAGTTAATAAAAGCCTGTCGTTCTGAACTCTGCTCAGCCTTTTATTAGAATTGATAGCGCATCAGGACACCGCGACCCAAATCTAACCACTCTGAGAAGCTGCCTTTGACTCCTACTACGTTTACTCCCTTCTAACCAGTTTTTAATCCAATTTGTTACCCTCCCCCTAATTCCATGCTCCTTAATCTCTCCATTAGTCTCCTGTGTGGTACCTTGTCAAAAGCTTTCTGAAAGCCCAAGAACAGCCCATCCACCACATTTCCCCCATCCACTGTCTCTGTCACCTCCCCAGAGAACTCTATCAGGCTTGTTACCTACATTTCTTTTCTGAAATCTGTGTTGGCATCTTCTAATTATGTTCTCTTCATCTAGGTAGTTAGTAATTTAATCTGTAATTAAAGATTCTAAAATTTTCCCTACCACAGATGTTAAAGTAATTGACCGTAATTATTCAGTTTTGCTCTGTCTCTCTTTTTGAAAATAGTTATGACATTGGCCACTCTCCAGTCCTCCAGGACACATACATTCTCAACACAATCATGAAATATAATTGGTGGAGCCTTCATTATTTCTTCCCCATATCCCTCATGATCCTTGGATGTATCCAATCAAGTCCCGTCACTTTGTTCTCCTTTAGCTCAAATAACTTCGCTAATACTTCTCTGTTATCAGCTGTGGCTCAGTGGGTAGCACTCTCTAGGTGGGAGGGGCTAGGAGTGAGCCAGGTGTTACTGGTTGCCTGATTGCAGCTGGGAGTTGGAGGGAGTTTTGTAAAAAGTTGGTGGTGGGTTTTGGGGTTTGGTTTTCAGGTTTTAGGGCCTTTTGGGCCCACAAAAACAGCCAGATGGCTGCTGAGGGATCTGGAGTGCCGGGCCCCTCAGAGGACAATGTTACGGAGAGGAATTTAATTAGGGAAGAAACTGTGGTGAGAAAGGAAAAAAAAAGGCCCAAAGATTTGGGCCGGGACCTCAGGAGGTTTGGTAAAGAAAACACAGTGGTGGTGCAGTGTGAAGATAAGAAGTTTGGAGCTTGGGATATTATCCAGGTGGTTCATGAGGACTGTGGTGAGGGAAGCTGCTTTGCCTACCGACCTAAGCCAAATGTGGGATTCGAGGTGACGGTCAGTGGTCGTGAGGAGGTGGAAAAACTGTTACTCAGTCTGAAAGTTGGTGAGAAATTCTTGGAGGTGACTCTGCTATATTTAGAGGAGGTGGTGGTTTCATTTTTAAACTTACCAGTTTACATTGAGGACGAAGTTCTAAGTAAGAAGTTAGAGTCGTGGGACATAAAAATCTGTTCTGCAATAAAGAGGAGGTATTATCCGGGAACATGGGTAGCAATTGGAACCCGTTATGTAAAGGTGCGGTTCCCAGAGGGGGTGAGGTCATTGCCATACAGTATGAAGTTCGAGGCACTGGAAGGAGTGCAGTACTTTCGTGTGCTGCATGATAACCAAGTAAAGGTGTGCTATTATTGTCTTGGACATGGCCATCTCGTAAGAAACTGTCCAACCTGTATTGTTACAATTGTGGTGAGTCAGGACACATTGCTCGGAGCTGCAAGGCGGAGAGCTGTGGGGTGTGTCGTAAAGGCCCCACCCGCTGTGAGCGTCTGGCAGAAGGGAGCGATATGAGTGATGAGGAGATGGGAGAAGGAGCAGGAGATGAGTGTGGAATGGCCAGAGGAGCGGTGCAGTCGGAGGACACAGCCGGTAAAATGAAGGAGAAAGGAGCACAGGAAGAGGCAGAGGATGGCGGAGCGGAGAACGGGATGGAGATTGCGGAAAACACGCCGAATGTTGTGGAGGGGAACAAAGACAGCAGCGGGCAGTGAGGGTCGAGTGCAGACTCGAGCCTGAGTGCAGTTCGGCTACCCCTGGGGAGTCTGGTGTCTGCAGGGGGAGAGGAGGCGGGAGCGGGGTGTGTGGTGGATGTGGGTGCTCTGGGGAGAGACGGGGAGTCGGATATCTTGGTGAGCGGGAGGGGGCAGGACGGGGAGAGGGTGCAAGAGGCAGGAGCCTTAAAGGGACAGCAGGATGGGATCGGCGAGATAGAGACGTCAGAAGGGAACAATTTAGGTGTGCCATTGTCCCATGGAGTGAGGGAACAAGGTGCAAGGGTCAGAGGTAGAGATGTGGTCGAAGGGAGCGGCACAGTGGGAGAAACTGCGATAGCAGGAAGACTCTCTATGGGAGATGAAGGCCCCGATTTTTGGCTTGTGTGGGAAATGGTCGGGTTTCCCCGAATGTGGGGTTTCTGACACACATAAAAAAGTGTCAGCCAGCTCCACGCAATTTTCCCTCAATTGGCCAATTAATTCCCAGAATGTGGGAAGCCTTGCTAATTGTCCAATTCGAGTCAGAAATCCCCACAGTATGATGTCATCATTCGTGGTGCTTTCAAGGTCCATAGCAAGCACTGCATCCTCTGAAGGCTTCCAAACTAACCATACAGGATGGCAGAGGAGCCTGCAGCAGCTGTGGCCAGTACCAGACCCTGAGCTGCCTTCAAATTCGACGAGGCTTCACTGCAGGCATTATTGGATGGGGTTAGGGCCCACAGGGAGGTCCTCTTCCCTAGGTCAGGGAGGAAGAGGCCTCCCACTGAGACCAATGCTGCATGGATGCAGGTGTCAGCAGATGCCAACTCGCTGGGAGTCACCAGAAGAACCTTGGCATTACATCTCTAACTCCTTCCTTTACTCCCCCACAGTACCATCCAGAGCCCCCGTCCTCACTGTGGAGGAGGAAGAGGCTGTGCAGCCAGACACCTCAGAGGAAACTCCAACATCTGAGGGCACAGCGTCAGCAGAAGTAAGTGCACCCAGCACCAGTGCAGACACTCACACCTCGGGGTGACCTTCGGGACATAGAGTAGTGCTTTCACCTACTGTTTCACAGCTCACAAGTGAGCCTCAGCAGATTTTGGAGACAGGGACAGCAGTGGAGAGTCCTCGTCGGAGGGCGCAAGACTCTGCCAGCTCAGCTCAGCTGCGCTGCATGTCGACCTCTGCCTCTGGGTCCATCCGCAAGAGAAGAGGTGATGGATCTCCATGCACAGATGCAGGAGTCTCTGGCAGGTTTTGTCTCCAGGGTCACTGTAAGTGTGGAGCGAATGGAGGAGTCCATAGCGACCATGAGCAGAGCCTTTGTGGGGTCATTGGCGCATGAACACATCACCATGGAAAGGTTGGCAACCTCCATGGAGGAGATAACTCGCCAGGGTATGGAAAACATGGTGAGTGCTCATAAGAGAATGACATCTCTTGAGGAGCGTTGGCCATCTGTTGAACAGAGAAACCAGATCTTCATGGAAGTCCTTCTGAGTAGGACTGCCAGTGCAGAAACGGGTCCCCATGGCCCCCTAAAGCGCAGCAAAGTGCTCTCAAGTCACTTCCAAGCGCTGGCCCCTTCTGGCCTGTGCAGCTTCAGGTGAGTGAGCAGCAGCCTGGTGCTCCTGGTGCTCATCCTGCTGTTCCTGGTTCTGCTGCTGCCGCCTCTGCTGCTGGAGATTCTGTAATGGCAAGAAGGGAAGGAAAAAAAGGCGTCCCATGCTTCTCGCAGATGCCTCCGCTGAGTGAGGGTGGCGAGAGGGGCTTCCCAGGAGATCGCATTGGAGAAGTGTGTGAGGCTCCAACCTTCCACAGCTGTGCCTAAGCCTTGAAGAAGTAGTCCCAAAGCTGCAACAACAAGGTCCTTCAACATACAAGTGCTGTCCCTTTAAATCCCAGCTTCTCCGATTGACCTGCAGCTGACAGCAAGCAAGCCGGCAAGCTTCACGCCAGGTCTCATCAGCGGGGTTCCCCGCAGGCGTGTTTGATGTGGGGAAAGCCCCAAAGTCGCAACGGCCCCGGAAATTCTACTTCAACAAGGTAATTATTGGTCATTAGTGTGCCGACGACCAGTCCCGCCAGCGGCAGCCGGGACTGAAGTGGGTCGCGGGGAAACGGAGGTCCGAAAGTCGGACAGGGCGGGGAATCAGGCGGGGAGGGGGGTCCCGACCCGCTTTTTCGCCAATTTTCGGTCCCCGGCCGCCTGAAAAGCCGCCCAACGGCTGCCAGAAAATTGACCCCCAAGTATCTGACGGGGAGCAGGATTATGTGTCTGATGGGGAGCAGTCACATCGGGGTTGCAGAAGAGCTTGAGTGTGAGGAATTAGAGGGGGACAGAGACATGGAAGTCGGGGGTGGGGTGGCGTCATGTGGAAAGGGAAAGGTTAGTGAGGGGCAGAAGGAGGGAGAAAGGGCAGCTCCTAGGGGGCCCAAACTTAATGCAAGGAAGAGGCTGAAACAGCAGGGAGGGGTCAAACAGGAGGTGAAAAAGAGCCGGAGGCTGCAGGAAAAAGCAACAGCTGCCCGAAAAGTTGAGAAGGCGCATGAGAGGAGGGAGGAGCCAGAGATTAAATGATGGGGAGATTATCGGGCATACTTCCCTTCTTTGGAGCCATGATTACATTGGTCTCGATTAATGTGAACGGACTGAGGGGTGAGAAGAAATTGCAGCAGTTGTTGCAGGGTTTTAAAGGTTCAGACTTGTTGTGTCTGCAAGAAACCTTTTGGGATGAGGATATTCTAGAAAGAGTTCAGAAGGTTTGGAAGGGAGAGGTGTTTGCAAGTTGTGCAAACAATAACCGTAGAGGGGTGGCTGTTTTGGTGAGTCCGTCCACAAAAGAGAACGTTGCCTTGGTGGACAAGGACACTGAGGGGAGATTTTTACGGCTAAGGGTAAAAATGGAGGGATTTAATTGCGATCTCTTTAATATCTATGCACCGACTGAGCATTGCAAGCGTCGCAAGTTTTTTCGGGGGTTATTCACTGAAGCGGCAGAGGTGGAAAATCCTTGTATAGTGGGGGATTTTAATGTATTTTTATCTCGGATGGACATTTCAGCCCAGATGACCTTTAAGGATGATAACTCCAGAGGGATGATTGTAAAAATGATGGCAAATTTAAATTTGAGAGACTTATGGAGGGACCGGAACCCCATAAAAAGGGAGTTCTCCAGAGCAGGTTGGGTGGGTGATGTTTTAAAACAGAGCCGAATAGATTTTGTGTTAATGCGGGAAGGGTTAAGTCCGGAGGTGATGGAGATTTATTGTAAAAAAGTTTTTTTTATTGATCACTCGGCTTTGGTTCTTAGAATTAGGAACAGCAGAGTTAAGATTGGTTCAGGGGTGTGGATTTTAAACAATCAATACCTGAAAGAAATTGCTTATAATGAAGGGATTTTAAATATAATGAAGAATGCTCGGAAGGAACCTTTGTTCTTGAAAGAAAGAAGAGTTTGGTGGGACAATTTCAAATATGAGGTAAAAGTTTTTTCGGTACGTTATGTGAAAAAGAGGGCGGCAGCTAACCGGCATCGAGAAGAGAATATAAACAAAAGGTTTATGAAGGTCTGTAAAGCAGTTGATGGAGGGGATAAGGGAGCTGAGACTAAGTTCCGGGTGCTAAAGGAAGAGTGGGAATTATTGCAAGCTGAAAAATGCAAGGGGGCCATTCTCCGTGCAAAGGCTAGAGATGCATTGGAGGGCGAAAGATGCACTAGATATTTTCTAGAGCAAGAGAAGCTGCAACAGAGATTATCGTTAATTGAAGAGTTGAAGGTTGGGGAGAAGATCATTCATGAAAGTGGGGAGATTTTAGAGGCGGCTAGCAGCTTTTATCAAGAGTTATACACAAAAGAAGACATTTCCAATTTGGCGATGGAGAAGGTTACTGCTTTTATTGAAGAGGGTTTAAAGGAGGATGAGGGAAGCATGTGTGACAAAGAAGTAGGATTAGCGGAAATAAAAGTAGCAATAAGTGGAATGAAGGGGGGGAAAAGCCCAGGGTCCGAATTTTTCGAGATTTTAAGTCCATTGCTCTTAGAAGTTTTTAAGGAAATTAAAATTGAGGGAAGCCTGGCCCCATCTATGAGGAGAGGTATCATAAGCTTAGCTTATATAAAAATAAAGGGGATAGACGGGATCTGAAGAATTGGAGGCCCATCACATTATTAAATGTGGATTATAAGATCTTGGCGAGGGTTATGGCAAATCATTTGAAGGAGGTGTTACCAGAGATAGTTTGGCCCTCTCAGTCCTATGGAGTCATAGGCCGGGACATCGCAGACTCTGTGGTCTCAATCCGAGATGCGATAGGGCTCATGGAAGAGAGTGGGAGGGAGGCTTATGTATTAAAGATAGATCAAGAGAAAGCCTTTGATAGGGTCTCTCATGAGTTTTTACTGAAGGTTTTGGAAGCATTTGGTTTCAAGGAAAATTTCATTCAGTGGATAAGGATTTTTTATTCAAACATATTTAGCGGCGTTAAATGTAATGGTTTTTTATCCAAGTATTTTCCGATACAGAGATCAGTGAGACAGGGTTGTCCCCTGTCCCCATTGTTGTACACATTGGCAGCAGAACCATTAGGTTACATGATGCAAAGGAAACAAGGTGTAGTTGGGATTGTGGTCCCCAGTTCTGGGCTGGTGTCGGTGATACACCAATATGCAGATGACACAACCTTAACATTGAGAAATGGGGAGTCAGTGAGGAAAGCTATGGATGTAGTGGAGGAATATTGTAGAGCTTCAGGAGCCAGAGTGAATTATAGTAAGTCCCAATGCCTGGTTGCAGGGAGGGGTAGGGGGGAATGGTTGGGGGAATGTCCCTTTAAGGTGGTGGAGGTTTTGGAAGTTCTGGGGGTGCATATGGGGTGCAAGAAAGACAGGGATGAAGTGGATCGATTAAATTGGGAACTGAAGGTTATGAAAATTAAAAAGATTTTGGGAAGATGGGAAAGAAGGTGGTTGAAAGTGCAAGGAAGAGCGACAGTGGTGTCTGCTCTCCTGCTATCTAAGCTATGGTACTTATTGACGGTGGAGGATATTCCTGAGTTGGCGGAAAAGTCCATCCGAGAGGCTTGTGTGAGGCTTTTATGGGAAGGGAAACCAGCCTTGGTGGCATACAATACCATCATTGGACGGAGAAATCAGGGAGGACTCAATTTTCCAGATATTGATTTGAAGAAGAAATCCTTTAGAATCAAATGGGTGAAGAGATTTCTTCAGAAGTCAAATACAAGTTTTTGGAAGAGTTGTTTTGAGCATTTTTTAAAACGAAGTGGGATAGGAGGGCAGGGGATATTGGATATGGAATACAATAATATGTTTTTGAAATCGATTAAACTTCTCCCTAGGTTTTATAAGGGGGTTGTAGAGATTTGGGCCCAATTTTTAAAGGGTGTGCAGTTTATGCCCAAGGGGGCTGAGGAATTTTTAGAACAGCCCTTATTTTTGAACAGGTGGGTCAGCATCGAAGGAGAGGTTTTATTTAATCAAGCTTTTATAAAAGCTGGGATTATATCTGTGAAAGATGTATTATACGAGGTAATTCCAGGTTGGTTGCCGGAAGTGATAGTGAGGGACATGGTGTGGGAGGAGGATCAGGAGCAAGAAGGAAAAGCAATAGGAATCATGTATGAGAAGATTGTGAGGGCAATGCCACAGGATTGGATGGAAGGAATAAATGCAGAAATCTCCAAAGGAAGTAAAATGCGTCCTGCTTTTCCAAGCTTTGTACTGGAGAAAGGGGGAGAGTTGGTCCAATTTGACAACTGTAATACTCGAGATTTCTATGAGGTATTCAGAGAATGGAGATTCAAGACATCTGCTGGTCAGAAGTTTTGGCAGAGTATATACCCACAGCTGGACTTCAACAGGATTTGGAAGGGAGTGTGGGCGAATTTTAAATGCCCAGAATGGATTGAACTGGATTTCAAATTGGCTCATAACCGGATTTTCACCATGACGTTCTTGCGCAAGATTGGATGAGTGGAGGCAGCAACTTGCCCAATGTGTGGGACACGGGATGAGACTGTCCCATTTACTGGTGTTACGTCCACAGTTAAATTACTTTAAGTACTATGTTCGACAGTTGTGTGAAGCTTTTTTGCTGGGTGGGGACTGAAGAGTGAGAATGGGAATCCCGTGGGACTCAATTTTGAGATGGGGATTGCAGGAGAGTCTGCCAGAGTCTAGCGGAGCGGCAATTAATTTACTGTTCAGTTTGGCTAGATTCGTGATTGTGCAAAGAAGGAATGCTCTGTTTTTTAAGGGGAGGAGAATCAATCTAAAAGAGTATTTTAAATATAAGCTAAAAGATCATTATAAGGCTCTGTGGATATTTTATTCCGAAAGGAATTTAAGGACAGTATTTTACAACCAATTTTAAAAGTACAATCGATTAATATATGTTACAGGTGACAAATTAAACTTCAGGTTTTGATGTTAAAATGTGGTGGCGGAATGGCTGTGCAGAGCGGTGGAATTGATTTGTATCATACAATGTAATGATCACGATGTTGTAAATGTTATTAATGTTCAATAAAGTATAATATAAAAAAAAAGTGGGCAGCACTCTCGCCTCTGAGTCAGACGGTTGTGGATTCAAGTCCCACTCCAGGGACTTGAGCACATAAATCTAGGCTGACACTCCAGTGCAGTGCTGAGGGAATGCTGCACTGTCGGAGGTGCCGTCTTTCAGATGAAACGTCTGCTCTCTCAGGTGGCCACAAAAGATCCCATGGCACTATTTTGAAGAAGAGTAGGGGAATTATCCCCGGTGTCCTGGCCAATATTTATCCCTCAATCAAGATAACAAAAACAGTTTATCTGGTCATTATCACATTGCTGTTTGTGGGAGCTTGCTGTGCGCAAATTGGCTGCCGTGTTTCCCACATTACAACAGTGACTACACTCCAAAAGTACTTCATTGGCTGTAAAGTGCTTTGAGCTGTCCGGTGACCATGAAAGGCGCTATATAAATGTACGTCTTTCTTTAAGTCTTTCTTTGATTTATTATAACAACTCTCATCTTGCTTTTAACTATTTCAGGATTTATCTCCTCCCCAGTATTCTTCTCTTTTGTGAACACTGATGCAAACTACTTGTTAAATATCCCTGCCAATTTCTGTTTATCCTCTAGGAGCTCACTATCCTCTCCTCTCAAGAGTCCCACCTCACATTTAACAATTCTCTTTTTACCAGTATATTTGTATAATATTTTACTGTTTTTTTTTAATGATCTCTCTTATTATCTCACTGCTGTCTTTATCCCCTCTCTTGGCCTCTTTCCTTATTTACTCACCCTCTCCCTTATTATCATACTGTAAGATTTGCAAAATGTGTACATTTCCCCAAAGGTTATTAGTAATAAAACGAACCCTGCATGGACATTTTAATGAAAAGGGTACCCAAAGATGGCGTCCGCACCTCGTGGCCAAAAGCCTGCAAGATTTAAAAAGCTTGGACTCTGTGGCACAAGCAGCTTTTGGGAAATCGAAACCCAAGCTGCAGTTTCTGTGAAGAGAGACTTTTTGTATTTTGAAATCAGGCTGGACTTTGAATTATGCACTAAGTCAAGTCGGAGACAAATCAAAAACCAGTGAGGCCTATACGTAAGGCCATCAACTTGTTTGCATAAATAATCGGAAACAGCTTAGGGAAGCCATCAAGGCTGGACAGGCCGATTAAGATGTATTATTAACAAAAGCAACTCAGGAATCGGGCCAGTAGGTGCGATTACCGGCCATCTAATAATCGGGCCTTCAATCTAGCTGACCTGTGACTATCTTCATGCAAACTCCAACTGCCAGCCGAGGAAGAGGAACCATCATCCCTGCGAGGTAAAGTACCCAAGCAGAGACTTTAACTTTGGGGTACTTAGACGACGCCCTTGCAACACCCCGAGACCATGTGACGACGGCAGGCCCCAGAGAGCACAAAGAGTGAACCCCAAGCCCCACCGCTGTTTGAATTCAGTAGATCTGTGATTGGTGAGCATGAATTCTGGCCCCTCATAGCTCAATCTAGTTAGGTATAGGGGGTGGGATAAGGATAAGGGGATTGTTAAGATAGTCATTTTCCCTCGATGTGCCATGTGTTCCCCATTCCCTGTATAAGTATATTTATTTTGTATTTGCCTGTAATTTTATACTAGTAACTTTTCATAAGATTGTTAATTTCTATTTCAATAAAATCTTGGTTTTTCTCACATCCGAACCATCTGTCTACTCGAGTCTTTTCTGTATCGCTGCCTGTACCTAAGTCCGGTGTCTAGAACCCAGGGGCGTGGGAGAGATTCGAACCGCTCATAAACAGTCAGAGGCATAACTGACTGGGCGTACGCGCCGCCCCACACCACCCCCTACAATACCTTTAGACACATTCTTCAATTTTAGTTAGTTTCTAATCTTGCTAATGTGCCTCTAAAAGGCCTTTTTGTTGCCCTTGTAGGAATGTCTAGTTCCTATCCAAAAGACTGAGGTCCACTCAGGCGATCAAATAAATGAGGTTTAATGAAAACTAACAGAGTTTAACGGATAACTACAGGAGAACATCGAATATAGGTCTAGTCAGTTCGGAGGCTCCACGAGGACTGCTAGGGCGGTCCCATGGCTGACATCATGACGTCATCACGTTTTTACCGCTGGTGGGGGATCAAGTGATGAACGTCGTGACGTCATCGCGTTTACCCGCGCTATTAAAGTGATCGCGCTCTGTACATGTAAACAGTGAAAACAAAGATACAGACTCAGGCTGTAGCCAACATATTATTAAAGGGAATTATATACAATTGACTGGAGTCCCTTAGTGGCTCCGCCACATGCGCCCCCCCAGAATTGTCTTTAATAGTAAAAGTAAAATGGCGAGGAGGCCTGACAAGCCTGTCAGATCGACTTCTGTAGCCTTGAAGTGGAAGCTGATGGACGGCGGGCAAGCTGGCGGGTGGTTGCATTTGATCTGGCATGGCGACTGTGGGCGGTCGGCCACGTTTCGGCGGTTGTGTGATCTCGACTGGGCGGTCAAGGTCCAAGTGAGCCGGCTTCAACCGGTCAACTGAAATGTGGTCCGGTTTACCACCGACATCGACCGAAAAAGATTTGTCTCCCGGCTCTATCACACGGAAAGGACCGGTGTAAGGGGGTTTGAGCGGGTCCCGATGAGCGTCATGGCGGATAAACACATAGTTGGCGTTCTTCAGCTCAGCTGGGATGTGGGAGCTCTGCAAGCCGTGATGCGACGTAGGCACTGGAGCGGAACTTCAGGCTGCCTCCTGGTGGCTGATGAGCTGCTGGGACATAAGAACATAAGAACATAAGAAATAGGAGCAGGAGTAGGCCAATCAGTCCCTCGAGCCTTCTCCACCGTTCAATAAGATCATGGCTGATCTGATCCTAACCTCAAATCTACTATCACTCTACATCCCACCTAAACCCATGTGATCGCCTGGGAGAGGTGAAAAACCAGGTAAAAAACCCAATGACCAATTTGGGAGAAAAAATCTGGGAAATTCCTCTTCGACCCATCTAGGCGATCGAAACTTGTCCAGGAGATCACTCTGTCCCTATATTTTCTACAGTACTTAACTTCTGTAAAAGGTGATCTCCACCCAAGCCAGGAACAGGAATAGAACCAACTCCTGAAATCTAACACATAATTAGAACACAAGAAGTAGGAGCAAAACCAGGCTACACGGCCCCTGGGCCCTCTCCGCTACCCACAGGGCCATGACCATTCCGAACCTAGACTCATGTCCAATTTCCTGCCCACTCCCCGTAACCCCTAATTCCCTTTACTTCTAAGAAACTGTCTATTTCTGTTTTAAATTTATTTAATGATTTAGCTTCCACAGCTTTCTGGGGCAGCAAATTCCACAGACCTACTACCCTCTGAGTGAAGAAGTTTCTCCTCATCTCCGTTTTGAAAGAGCAGCTCCTTATTCTAAGATTATGCCCCCTAGTTCTAGTTTCACCTATCATTGGGAACATCCTCACCGCATCCACCCGATCAAGCCCCTTCACAATCTTATATATTTCAATAAGATCGCTTCTCATTCTTCTGAACTCCAATGAGTAGAGTCCCAGTCTACTCAACCTCTCCTCATATGTCCACCCCCTCATCCCCGGGATTAACCGAGTGAACCTTCTTTGTACTGACTCGAGAGCAAGTATGTCTTTTCTTAAGTATGGACACCAAAACTGTATGCAGTATTCCAGGTGCGGTCCCACCAATACCTTGTACAACTGCAACAATACCTCCCTGTTTTTATATTCTATCCCCCTAGCAATAAAAGCCAACATTCCATTGGCCTTCTTGATCATTGCTGCACCTGCATACTAACTTTTTGAGTTTCGTGCACCAGGACCCCCAGATCCCTTTGTACTACAGTACTTTCCAGTTACTTGCCATTAAGATAATAACTTGCTCTATGATTTTTCCTGCCAAAGTGCATAACCTCACACTTTCCAGTATTGTATTCCATCTGCCAAATCTCTGCCCACTTACTTAGCCTGTCTATGTCCCTTTGCAGGTTTTTTATGTCCTCCTCACTCACCACTTTCCTTCCCATCTTTGTATCATCTGCAAACTTTGATATGTTACACTCGGTCCCCTCCTCCAAATCGTTAATATAGATTGTAAAGAGTTGGGAACCCAGCACTGACCCCTGCGGAACACCACTAGTTACTGATTGCCAGTCTGAGAACGAACCATTTATCCCAACTCTCTGCTTTCTGTTAGATAGCCAATCCTCCACCCATGCCAGAATATTACCCCCAATCCCGTGATTTTTTATCTTGAGCAATAATCTTTTGTGTGGCACCTTGTCAAATGCCTTTTGGAAGTCTAAATACACTACGTCCACTGGTTCCCCTTTATCCACCCTGGATGTTACTTCCTCAAAGAACTCAAGCAAATTTGTCAAACATGACTTCCCCTTCATAAAACCATGCTGACTTTGTCCTATTAAATTATGTTTATCCAAATGTCCCATTACTGTCTCCTTAATAATGGACTCCAAAATTTTACCAACCACAGATGTTAGGCTAACGCAGACCATGGCTCTGTTGGAGACGGAAGAAAATCCCCTGGTACGCGTAGCAGCTGGCCATATACGAGCTCCGCCGAGGACGATTGAAGATCTTCTTTAGGTGCCGTACGAAGACCCAAAAGGACCCATGGAAGCCTGTCCACCCAGCCCGCGCCTTGAAGGCTGGCTCGCAGTGCGGCTTTGAGCGACCTGTGGAATCGTTCGCACAAGCCGATCGCCTGTGGATGGTAGGCGGTGGTGCGATGTATCTTGACGCCGAGCCCCTGAGCCACAGCGTTCCAGAGCTCCGAAGAAAACTGCGGCCCACGATCGGACGAGATGTCCACCGGTACGCCGAAGCGGGCAACCCACGAGGAGATGAATGCCCTGGCGACTTCTGCGGAAGTGGTGGAAGACAGAGGAACCGCCTTCGGCCATCGAGTGGTGCGGTCCACCATTGTAAGAAGATGAGTAAACCCGTGCGAAGGTGGAAGTGGCCCCACCAGGTCCACATGCACATGATCAAACCTACGTTCCGGAACGGCGAAAGTGGCCAATGGAGCCTTGATGTGACGCTGCACCTTGGCCTTTTGGCAGACCATGCAGGTGTTGGCCCAGTCGCGAACATCCATGTGCATGCCCCGCCACATGAATTTGGACGACATCAACCATTGCGAGGCCTTCATGCCAGGGTGCGACAACCCGTGGATGGCGTCAAAAACTTTTCGGCGCCAGGCGACCGGGACGATAGAGTGAGGATCTCCTACGGAGACGTCGCAGAGTAGCATAGTGCCCGCGGCATGGAATTTGACGTCGGCCGCTTGGAGGCTAGAGGGGTTGGTTCTGTAAGATTGGACCTCCGGATCCGAGGCGTCATCCGCAGCCATGAGGGCATAGTCGATGCCGAGCTGGACTGCATGAACGGTCGCGCGGGAGAGACAATCCACCACCAGGTTGTCCTTACCGGACACATGCTGAATGTCAGTGGTGAATTCTGAGATAAACGCCAACTGACATTGTTGCCGAGCTGACCACGGTTCGGCGGTCTTGGCCATAGCGAACGTTAGTGGCTTATGGTCCACAAAAGCCATGAAAGGACGTCCCTCTTGCAAGAACCGGAAATGGCGGTTGGCCAGAAAAAGGGCCAGCAACTCCCGGTCGAACATGCTGTACTTTCGTTCGTTTCGCCGTAGTTGACGGCTGAAAAACGCCAGCGGTTGCCACGTCCCATGCACCCACTGTTCCTGCACTGTGCCGATGGCGTAGTCTGACACGTCGGTGGTAAGGGCGATGGTGGCACCTGGCAGCGGGTGCACCAGCATGGTTGCGTTGGCTAAAGTGCCTTTTGTGTCGACGAGCGCCCGGTCCATGATGACCGTCCAGCTGATCGGATCCTTGCCGAACTTGCCCTTGAGGGCCTCGTACAGGGGCTGCATGAGCAGAGCTGCATTCGGGAAGAACCGGTGAGAAAAATTTACCATCCCGAGGAACTCCTGCAGGGCCTTGACGGACTGCGGGCGCGGGAACTGATGCGCTATTAATTACTCAAAAGACTGAGGTTAAGCGAGTAACTAACAGGCTTTTATTAACAAGAGAATGAAGGTGTGCCTCGAGTGGTCGACCAGTCCAGAATACAGAGGGACTGTGGAGCAGTCACCTTTATACCTGGACTCGTGGGAGGAGTCAGCCGAGGCATGTACAGACATGTACACAGTGGAATACAAACACCCACACAGGCAGGTATAACAGTGGTTTACCACATTCACCCCTTGTTTAAAAATGAGTCCGGCGGGGTGAAGTGTATTAAAAGTTTGTGTATTGGAGTCTCTCCGGAGGTCTTGTCTGCTGCTGTGATTGACGTGGCGACGGCAGGTGTAGTGAAGCTTCCGGCGTCGAGTCCCGCGTAGGCTGGGGCACTGGTGTGTAGTCCTCGTGGGTGTCGAGCGGGTCGTGGGGCCCAGGCGTGCTGTCTGCTGGGGTTGGATATTGGATCATGGGGGGGGTGGTAGTGGGTAGTGGGTTACTGGGGCCCCCGAGGGTGCGAGGTCTCGTATGGAGACTGTGTCCTCCCGCCCGTCCGGGTACGCAATGTAAGCATACTGGGGGTTGGCGTGGAGGAGGTCGACCCTCTCGACCAGGGGGTCCATTTTATGGGTCCTCACGTGTCTTCTCAGTAGGACCGGCCCTGGGGACGTCAGCCATGGTGGTAGCGATGTCCCCGATGTGGACTTCCTTGGGAAGACAAACATTTTCTCATGAGGGGTGGCGTTAGTGGCAGTGCAGAGCAGTGACCGAATAGAGTGGAGCGCATCGGGGAGCACATCCTGCCAGCGGGAGGTCGGAAGGCCCCTAGACTTTAAGGCTAGCAGGGCGGCCTTCCAAACTGTCGCATTCTCTCTTTCCACCTGTCCGTTCCCCCGGGGATTGTAACTGGTGGTCCTGCTTGTGGCAATACCCTTAGCGAGCAGGTACTGGTGGAGTTCGTCGCTCATAAACGATGAGCCCCGGTCGCTATGGATATAGCTGGGGAAACCGAACAGGGTGAAGAGGTCGTTCAGACATTTAATGACCGTGGCACTGGTCATGTCCGGGCAGGGGATGGCGAACGGGAAACGGGAGTACTCATCAATAATGTTGAGGAAGTACACATTGCGGTCGGAGGAGGGGAGAGGTCCTTTAAAATCAACGCTCAGGCGCTCGAAGGGGCGAGTGGCTTTTATCAGGTGAGCCCTGTCTGGTCTATAAAAGTGCGGTTTGCACTCAGCACAGACTTGGCAGTTCCTGGTCATGGTCCTGACCTCCTCAATGGAGTAAGGCAGGTTGCGGGCCTTGATGAAGTGGAAGAACCTGGTGACCCCCGGGTGGCAGAGGTCATTGTGGAGGGCCCGCAGTCTATCGATCTGCGCGCTGGCGCAGGTGCCACGCGATAGAGCATCCGGGGGTTCATTGAGCTTCCCGGGCCGGTACAAGATCTCGTAATTGTAGGTGGAAAGTTCGATTCTCCACCTCAAGATCTTGTCGCTTTTGATTTTGCCCCTCTGCTTGTTGTTAAACATAAAAGCAACTGAACGCTGGTCAGTGAGCAGGGTAAATCGTTTTCCAGCCAGGTAGTGCCTCCAATGACGCACAGCCTCCACAATAGCCTGGGCCTCCTTCTCAACAGCGGAGTGTCTGGTCTCCGGGCCCTGGAGGGTTCGTGAAAAGAAGGCCACGGGTCTCCCCGCCTGATTAAGGGTAGTGGCCAGGGCAAAGTCGGACGCGTCGCTTTCCACCTGGAAGGGGATGGATTCGTCCACTGCATGCATGGTGGCTTTGGTAATGTCTTCCTTGATACAGTGGAAGGCTAAGCGGGCCTCTGCCGTCAAGGGAAAAGAGGTGGACTTGATCAGCGGACGGGCCTTGTCCGCATAGTAGGGGACCCGGTGGGCGTAATAGGAGAAAAACCCTAGGCACCTCTTCAGGGCCTTGAGACAGTGGGGCAGTGGGAGTTCCATAAGGGGACGCATCCGGTCGGGGTCGGGACCGATGACTCCGTGTTCCACAACACAGCCAAGGATGGCGAGGCGGGTTGTGCGGAATATGCACTTCTCCTTGTTATACGTCAGGTTCAGGAGTTGGGCGGTGCAGAGGAATTTTTCAAGGTTTGCGTCATGGTCCTGCAAGTCATGGCCGCAGATGGTCACATTGTCCAGATATGGGAAAGTGGCCTGCAACGCATTTTGATCGACCATCCAGTCCATCTCCCTTTGGAAGACGGAGACCCCGTTGGTGATGCCAAAGGGAACCCTAAGGAAGTGATAGAGGCGGCCGTTTGCCTCAAAGGCAGTATACTGGCGGTCCTCAGGGCGGATAGGGAGCTGGTGGTACGCTGATTTCAGGTCAATGGTCGAGAAGACGCGGTACTGCGCGATCTGGTTGACCATATCAGCTATGCGGGGGAGTGGGTAAGCGTCCAGCAGGGTGTAGCGATTTATTGTCTGGCTGTAGTCGATGACCAGACGCTGCTTCTCGCCGGTCTTAACGACCACAACCTGGGCTCGCCAGGGGCTGGTGCTGCCCTCAATAATCCCCTCCTTCAATAGCCGCTCCACTTCGGTTTTAATGAAAACCCTGTCCCCGGCACTATATCGCCTGCTCATTGTGTCGATGGGCTTACAGTCGGGGGTGAGGTTAGCAAACAGTGGGGGGGGGGGGTGACTCTGAGTGTGGAGAGGTTGCACCTGGTGTGCGGCGGGCAATTTGGAAGCTGCTGGCTGCAGACTGTGAGTGGGGGGAGGGGTCCACCGTACGCCATCGTAACACTTTTAAGGTGGCACTGAAAATCTAACCCCAGTAGAATGGCAGTGCAGAGGTGGGGCAGGACCAGAAGTTTAAAATTATCGTACACAGTCCCGTCTACTAAGAGTGTCACCACGCAGTAGCTGCCAATGTCCGCCGACTGGGACTCGGAGGCCATAGAAATCCGCTGGTGCGCAGGCAGGACTGGGAGAGAGCAACGCCACACCGTGTCGGGGTGGATGAAGCTCTCCGTGCTCCCAGAGTCAAAAAGGCAGGTTGTTTCGTGACCATTTACCTTAATGTCCATTGTGGACCGGGCCAGTTAGTGCGGTCTCGCTTGGTCCAGCGTAACGGAGGCCAGCGTAGGGGTCAGTGTGTCGCTGCGGGTATCAGATGAGGCGGTGCTGGGGGCCTGCTGCGTCCCGGCTGGCGTCCAAGATGGCGGCGTCCATGATCCCCATGTGGCTGGAGGCATCCAAAATGGCTGCTGTTCCGGTGGTTCGCACATGGCTGGGGAGGCCCAAGATGGCGGCCCGCACGGCCCACATGCGGCGCTGCTGGGGTTCGGGGTGGCTTTGGCACTGCAGATGCTGGGGTAGTGTCCCTTCTTCCCGCAGCCTGAGCAGATCGCATTTTTCGCCGGGCAGCGCGCTCTGGGGTGTTTGGCCTGGCAACAGAAGTAGCATTTCTGGCCTTGGGACACTGCTGCGGTAGTTGGGCCGTTGCTGGGATGTGGCTGGGGTGGCACGGCGCTATGAGACGGTCCTACCGTGTCCCAGGCTGTCGTTTCCCGCGGCGTCCACGGTGCAGAGGAGTAGGCATCCATGCCCCGGTAGGCTGCATCCAATGATAGTGTGAGTTCAGAGGCCTTGTTGAGGTCGAGGTCACTCTGCTCCAACAGTCGCTGTCGGGTGTAATTGGACCTGTGGCCCGCTACAAAAGCGTCCCGGATAAGTTCCTCTGTGTACGCGGCGGCCTTTACATCCTTACAACCACAGGCCCGGCCAAGCACAGACAGTGCCTGAAGGTATTCCTCGGTCGATTCCCCAGGTTGTTGTTTACGACTCCCCAGGAGGTGCCTGGCGTACACCTCATTCACTGGGCGCGTGTACTGGTCCTTGAGGAGCTTGAGAGCAGCCGTGTACGAGGTCGCATCCTGGATGACCGAGTACGCTCGGTGGTTCACTTTGGAGGTCAGGACATCCAGTTTGTCCTCATCCGATTTGACCGTTGCAGCGGAGGCGATTAGGAATCTTTCAAAGCACCTAAGCCAGTGAACAAACTTGGTGGATGCGTCCGCCTCCCGATGGTCTAAGTCCAGGCATGCTGGTGTGAGGATCTTCTCCATTATAAAAAAATCTTGTTAATAAAATTGATGCGCTATTAATTACTCAAAAGACTGAGGTTAAGCAAGTAACTAACAGGCTTTTATTAACAAGAGAATGAAGGTGTGCCTCGAGTGGTCGACCAGTCCAGGATACAGAGGGACTGTGGAGCAGTCACCTTTATACCTGGACTCGTGGGAGGAGTCAGCCGAGGCAAGTACAGACATGTACACAGTGGAATACAAACACCCACACAGGCAGGTATAACAGTGGTTTACCACAGGAACGAAGTAACTGCCTCCACCTTCGTTTGCAGGGGAATTGCGACGTCCGATGTGATGCAATGGCCTAAAAAATCAATCTGCTGCAGGCCGAACTGGCACTTGGCCGGGTTGATGATCAAGCCGTGTTGACTGAGGCATCTAAAGAGGGTGCGCAAATGGCAGATGTGCTCCTCTTTATTAGGGCTGGCGATGAGGATGTCGTCGAGGTAGATGAATAGAAACTTGAGGTCCTGAAGCACGGAGTCCATCAAGCGCTAGAAAGCCTGTGCAGCGTTCTTCAATCCAAATGGCATCTGCAGAAATTCAAACAGGCCGAATGGGGTGATGACTGCAGTTTTCGGGACGTCTTGTGGGTGTACCGGGACCTGGTGGTAGCCACGGACAAGGTCGACTTTTGAAAAAATGGTATTTCCCGCCAAATGTGCAGAGAAATCCTGAATATGAAGGATCGGGTACCGATCAGGAGTAGTGGCGTCGTTCAGGCATCGGTAGTCGCCGCAAGGCCGCCATCTGCCACCAGGTTTCGGAACAATGTGTAGAGGCGAAGACCAGGGACTATTCGACCGGCGAATAATCACTAGCCGCTCCATCGTGCCGAACTCCACTTTCGCAGCCGCGAGCTTGCCAGGTTCGAGGCGCCGGGCCCGTGCATAGACCGGTGTTGTGTATGTAACCTGTTCCACCTTAAGAGAGCTTAAGCCTGTTCCACCTTAAGAGATGTACTACTTTCTCAGGCTGCTGTAGACGTAATACCGGGGGTGAACACACCGGTATATAAGCACTGTGCAGTAATCTTGTATTCAGTATAGTCCCTACCTCCAACCAGTAAAGACCTGTTTTTATTGTTACTGATTAAGTCTGAGTATTAATTACTTGAACAACTCACAGACTTAACACTGGCGACGAGTCAGGTTCTTACCCTGCGGCAGTTATTCCACGGCGGCTTCGTCCACAGACAGGACGTTGAAGAGAGGTTTCAAACCTCACCACCCCACTGGAAGCGACAGGCATTAGGACCCTGAAGCCTCCATCAGCGACTGAAAACTGGAGTGCAGAAGACATCCTGCAGCTTCTTTTTCAACCTCGGTGGTGGGTAAGCCGAGCAGCGTGGGCTGCAAAGACAGGGCTGGGGAAGTCGGAGGAACAAGGGCGATCGCCATCGGGAGATAAGGGCCATCGATCGCAATCCCTGATAAGGGCCGCACTCGGGCTGAAAGGCGCAGCGTCGGCAGACACTGAAGGCGCGAGAGCCGCGGTGAAAAGCGCGGGCCATCGATCGCGGCGGAGATAAGGGCCGCACTCGGGGCTGAAGGGAGACGGCGTCGGGGGACGGGTGAAGACCGCCAAGCGCGGGAAAACCACCATTTTGTGGGCGGAGGACGACGGCAAGAGCGGGAAGCCGCCATCTTGGATAGCAGTAAAAAAAAAAAAATCTGAGAAATTGCAAATCTGATAAAGTACTACAATGCCTAAACACGGGAATATTAGCAACTTTGATAGTGACATCGAAGATTGGGCCATATATGTTGAACGAGTTAAAAATTATTGTAAGGCCAATAAAATTCGTGAGGCTGATAAAGCACTAACATTATTAAATTTAACGGGTGCGAAGACATACGGGCAATTGAAACACCTGTTATCACCAGATGAACCGACGGATAAGACGTTCGATGAGATTGTTACTGTCCTGAAAGATCATCTAAACCCCACGCCGCTGATGCTAGCGGAACGATTTAAATTTTACGACAGAAGGCAACTACAGCATGAAAGCAATGCTGAATATTTGCTGGAATTGCGTAAATTAGCGAAATATTGTCAGTTTGGAACGGGACTGACAGATGCACTACGAGACAAATTTGTGTGTGGTTTATTTAAACAAGATACACAAAAGCGACTGCTCGAGGAGAATGAGCTGACGCTTGAGAAGGCGGTCACTATGGCAGCAGCACACGAAGCCGCAGCGAGAGGCACGGCAGTAATGCAGCTACGGTCACCGGAGCTCAGTGCACACAAATTGGGTGTGAGTTCTGTTAAATGTTATCGTTGTGGAAAGACAACGCATGATCAGAACCAGTGTTGGTTTAAAAACCAAGAATGCAGAACATGTGGTAGGCTTGGACATATAGCTAGAGTATGCAGGTCAGGGAAGAAGACCAGCAACAAGAAGTCACCGCAAGGGAAATACGCAAAGGTACACAAGGTGGCCGAACAGGAGCCCGATTCAGACGCTAGCAGTAGTGAACTGGCTGGCTTAAGCAGTATTGAACTGGCTAGCTTAAGGGTACTCAACGTTGGTAAGGGTGCAGACCTCCAGACAATTTGGGTTACTCTTCAGATAGAAGGAGTCCAAGTAAAAATGGAATTGGACACTGGATCGGCATTGTCGGTCATGAATATGAAAGATTACAGAAGGTTATTCCAACATATTCCCCTACAGGATACGGAGATTATATTGACAACCTACACGGGGCAGAGAGTGTACCCCATCGGGACAATAAAGGTTGCAGTGGCCAACAAGGGCGAAGGAAGTCAAATAATGGACTTATATGTGCTACCGGAGGGAGGTCCACCACTACTAGGCCGGGAGTGGTTTAGAAACATAAATATGGACTGGCATTCGCTAAAAGCCATAAAGAGTGAGAACTCGGTGCAGATAATCAGCCCAGACTCTAGAACTGATGATGGTAAGACCAGCCCATGTGCAAAAGACAAAGTTTCAGCACAGAATTCCACTGAGCAACAACAACATAGTTTAACAGAGAATTCTGAGTCTGTCAAGTCTACTGATATGCACATTTTTGAGGGACACTGGGCTCGAACTCAACTCCATTTCAAACTACAACAGCAATTAGAACAAATGATTCGCCGTTTTGAGCAAGAGATGAATGAAATAAAAAAGTTCTTTGTTACAGAGTGGGAGAATCTGGAAAGGCAACAGAAGCAACTGATGGAGAAAATGGAGCAGGAGCACACCAACCATCTGCGCGAGGAGGCCGAACGAATCAAAGCTGATTCAGGTTCTGAAGGTGCGTGCCATAATCTGGTGTCAGAAGAGTTAACGGTCAGCCAACTCCTTCATATGCTGAGGGACAAGACTCTGAAATGGGAAAAACTTGAACACGAGCTGCGATCTTCAAAGGAAAAGGGTTCGGAGCTCTCAAAAGTCATTGAGATGGCTGATGTGACGACACAAACTGAAACGACTGCAACAGAGCAGCCATTGGATGCCAAAAGTACGCTGACTCACGTCAATGTAGAACAACAGACCGCTGAAACAGCTGCTCCGGTAGAGGGATTGCATAGTCCGATCAATCAATCTCCAAAGGAAGTTGAAGTATTAAAATCGCAAATGAGGTCACTAGTAAACGACTTGCTGAAAGCCCAGAAAAACCTGGATGCAGAGGTACACATGAAGAAGTCTCTTCAGGAAAGATGTCTGGATTTGGAACAAGAGCTGGCTAACGTCCAGCTGGGTATGGAGGAAATAGACGACCCTCTCACTGGTCTAGCTCAGGACGACACCGAATATTACCATGACCTGGTGGACGACACCGAATATTACGATGTCCTGTCCTGCCCAGCTTGTAACTTCGACTCCCAAAGTGCAGAAATCATGGAGGAGCACCAAAAGTCTACGGAACATCGGGAGAAGCTGGCTCTACGACGGAAACAGGAGGAAGAGAAGGAGGAACTGCGCATGCAGCTGGCAGCTGTGGCAGCTGACAATGGAGCCCAGAGAGTCTCCAAGAAGCAGAAAAGGAAAAGTAAAAACAGAAGATGACCCATCTGAACCATTATCACCTCTACCAGATCACACACGTGGTCCCTCCGAACGGAGCCAAATCAGTTCAGAAGTTCAAGCTGTTAAATCCATGAAAGGACTATTGAATGAGTAACGTGAACCGACTACACCACAGAGATTGAATCTGTGAACTGTTTTCCGCAGAGACTGAATCTGTGATATGTTACGTTAAACATGAAGTTATATATGTATATATGTTATTACGTTATGTTAAATGGGGGGATGACTATAAAGCTAAGAAGGGAGGAGTGTTGTGTATGTAACCTGTTCCACCTTAAGAGAGCTTAAGCCTGTTCCACCTTAAGAGATGTACTACTTTCTCAGGCTGCTGTAGACGTAATACCGGGGGTGAACACACCGGTATATAAGCACTGTGCAGTAATCTTGTATTCAGTATAGTCCCTACCTCCAAACAGTAAAGACCTGTTTTTATTGTTACTGATTAAGTCTGAGTATTAATTACTTGAACAACTCACAGACTTAACAACCGGGGAGCCAGTAGTGGTGATGTGGTTTTCGACACCATGTTTCGTGGCCGTGGAAGAGAAAGTGGGTCTGGTCAGGTCTGGGAAATCTCCGAGGAGGCGAGTGAAGTCATCTGGAGGTGGGGACGCGCAGGAGACAGTGCACGCCACGGTGTTACCACGGTAGCACGGGATGGAGTGAAAAGTGGCCGCATTGATCAACCGGTGGTGCTGTACATCCACCAGGAGGCCGTTGGCGCACAAAAAATCCACCCCGAGGATGGCTTGAGAGAATTTGGCCGTGATGAAATCCCAGTAAAACCGCTGGCCGCCAAAGCACACCTGTACCCGCCGGCTTCCGAAGGTCCGAATGGCCCCGCCATTAGCCGCCTGGAGGGAGGGGCCGTGCCCCCCAACTTGCAGATCAAGATCTGACACGGGTAGGATGCTACACTGCGCCCTGGTGTCGCAAAGGAAACATCGACCAGATAGGGAGCCGTTGATGAAGAGGAGTTTTCCTGAATTACCGATTGCCATTGCAACCGCGGGGCGCTCATTATACCCGGTCCTCTTTCGACAGGGTGGCTGCTGGGTTTTTTTGAGCGAAAAGCTGCAGGGAGGGCGGTAGCATCTTGCTTTCACGCCAAAACGGGCGTGGTAGAAGCACAACCCCGCAGGTTGAGGGGCTGGAGTGGTGTCTGTGGGGGATGGGCGCCTCGTGGCAGCGCAGTACTGCTGTGTCACCGCGGAGATCTTGTCCGCATCAGCAGCCAGCTCTGCGCAGTCTGTGACTTCCGACCTGGCTAGGGCAGCCTGAACTTGCTCCGGTAGCTGGCTGAGGAATAGCTCCCTGAAGAGGAAGCATTCCGGTTCGGAGCCCAGGAGCGTGAGCATTTGGCTCATGAGCTCGGCAGGCTTGGATTCCCCGAGGCCGGGCATATTGAGCAGCCGGCGGGCGCGCTCCGACTTCGTGAGCCTGAAGACCTTTAATAACCGCGCCTTTATCGTATCATACTTGCGATCTTCTGGTGGATTACCAAGCAGGCTGACGATCCGCAAGGCTGTGGCGCTGTCGAGGGCGGAGACCACGTGATAGTAACAGGTCTGATCCGCAACGATGTTCCTGATTGCGAACTGGGCTTCAGCCTTCATGAACCACGTGGCTGACTGTTGCTCCCAGAACTGTGGTAGCTTCAAAGCAACGGCGTTCGATTCCATGTTCAGTAACTTCTGCGAAAACCGTTCGCAAAAGTCTGGGTCACCAATGTGGGAATGTCTAGTTCCTATCCAAAAGACTGAGGTCCACTCAGGCGATCAAATAAACAAGGTTTAATGAAAAGCAACAGAGTTTAACAGATGGCTACAGGACAACATCGAATATAGGTCTAGTCAGTTCGGAGGCTCCACGAGGACTGCTAGGGCAGTCCCATGGCTGACGTCATGACGTCATTGTTAGATCCATGTATCTTAATGTTGTGTCCTTCAATAATCAGACAAAAGACTGCAGGGAACGATCAACAGGTGTTTACTGAATGAGGGTTAAAACTGCAACTGACTGTACAGATCACTACTCAGGGTTTATATACAGCTGTGGTCACTGCCGGTACTACAGGATACAGGAGCTGTAAAAAGTAGTTCTCCCCCTTAAAAGGTACATACATTACAATTCCTCCCCTTTTAGATTAACAGTACCATAACACTCATTTAACAAATAAATATCAAACTAATTACAATTAACACTTTTAACATGCAACATTAACTGAAAATAGTCTATTTATAAATTCAGTCTTTGGGGAGGCTTCCTGATTCTTTCTGGATAGCGCCTTTCCCGAGTGTCTCGCTCTTGGTGCGGAGGCGATTCTAAAACCCAGTCGTCAGTTGATTCATCAGCTTCCAATGCTATTGTTTCTGAGGTAGATGCGACCTGTACGTCGGGTTCCTCATTAGGTACGTATGGCCGAGACATGGGGTTGACTCGTTCCTGTGACTCTAGGATCTGGTCAGCATGGTGTCTCACAATGTTCTCCCCAACATCCACTGTGTACATTAGTGGCCCCTGCCGTGTGCATATCATTCCTGGTTGCCATTTCTCTGTTCGGTAGTCGCGGGCCAAGACCGGTTGCCCTACATTGAAGCTCCTTGTCGGCTTCTCATTGATGTGCTGGAATTGCTTACTCTCAACATCTCTTCGTACATTTGGTCTGAGCAAATCCAGATCAGATCTCAACCTTCGGTTAAAGAACATCATGGCCGGGGCCTGGTTGGTGACTGCATGTGTCGCATTTCTGTAGGCTAACAGGAAATTGCCCACCATATGCTGCAGTGGAATGTAGTCAGCGCACATGGCCTTTACTGCTTTTTTAAAGGTTTGTACGAACCTCTCAGCCAATCCATTTGTGGCTGGATGATACGGGGCGGATGTGTAATGCCTTACCCCATTCCTTTTCATAAATCTTCAAAACTCTTCGGACACAAACTGTGGTCTGTTATCAGAGCAAATCTGCTCTGGCAAGCCGTTCCTGGCAAAAATGGTCCGTTGGACTGCAATAGTTTTCTCCATGGTGGTGGAGGACATTTTGATCACTTCAGGCCATTTCGAGTGCGCATCCACGGCTATTAAAAACATTGAGTCCATGAATGGACCAGCAAAATCAATATGCACCCGTTGCCATGGAGATGAGGGCCACTCCCATGGGTGTAGAGGGGCATGTGGTGGTGCATTTTGGATCTTCTGGCATCCTGAGCAGCTCTTTGTCAGGTCCTCGATTTGCTGATCGATCCCCGGTCACCACACATAAGCCCTAGCAAGACTTTTCATTTTCATCCCTCCCAGATGACCTTCGTGAAGCTCATTGAGCACTCTATCCCTTAACTTGGGTGGAATTACCACTCAGTATCCACACATCAAGGGCCCCTGGCACACTGACAGTTGTTCTCTTCTGGATGAGAATGCTGGCAACAGTGAGTCGCCATGTGCTGGCCATCCCTTCACCGTCAAATCATATACCCGAGACAGTGTCGGGTCATTTCGGGTCTCCTTCTCTAAACCAGCGTTAGTTACTGGCAAGCATTCAATTATAGTCAAATGAAATATTTCGATAGGGTCCACTGCTGGTGCTTCCTCCGCAGTAGGCAGTGGCAAGCGTGATAGCCCATCAGCGTTTCCATGCTGTTTCGTGCCCTTATACTCGATTTCATATTGGTGCGCCCTAGAAAAAGGGACCATCTTTGTAGCCGTTGCGCAGTCATCACCGGAACGCCCTTCTTTGGATTAAAGATGGAGACAAGTGGTTGGTGGTCAGTCAGCAAGGTGAACTTCTGCCTGTGCAGATCGTGATTGAACTTTTTCACTCCCCACACTAGGCTGAGGGCCTCCCTGTCAATCTGGGCATAGTTACGCTCGGCTGAGGTTAGTGACCGAGACGCAAAGGCTACTGGCCTCTCCGAGCCGTCCGGGAATTTGTGCGACAGCACTGCTCCAATGCCATAGGGTGATGCATCACACGCCAACCGAATTGGTAGTGCTGGGTTGAAATGAGCCAACACCTCTTTTGATGTGATCAATGCTTTGCTCTTCTGAAAAGCTCGTTTACATTCGTCACTCCACTTCCATGGTACCCCCGTTTGCAGTAGGGTGTTCAGTGGGTGTAGTACGGTAGACAAATTCGGCAAGAACTTATGGTAGTAGTTCACCAGCCCGAGGAACGACCTCAGTTGTGACACATTTTCCGGTGCTGGAGCCTTGACTACTGCCTCAATCTTTTCAGGGGTCTTATGTAACCCCTCTTTATCAATAACATGGCCACAATACGAGATCTGCTTCTGGAAAAACTCGCATTTGTGGCGATTGGCTCGGAGCCC
Organism: Somniosus microcephalus; assembly: GCF_052327205.1. Classification (NCBI taxonomy): domain Eukaryota; kingdom Metazoa; phylum Chordata; class Chondrichthyes; order Squaliformes; family Somniosidae; genus Somniosus; species Somniosus microcephalus. Next base: position 12,521,778 of record NC_141002.1, on the reverse strand, counting down.
ATATTCCTTCAATCTAGTGAGCACCTGCTCCAGGTTGGCGAGGTGATCACTGTCATTTTCGCCCATGACCAGGATGTCGTCCAAATAACACTGGGTCCCTGGAATCCCTTGCAGGACTTGTTCCATTGCCCTTTGCCAAATAGCCGGAGCTGATACTACCCCGAACACCAGCCGATTGTATTGGTAGAGACCTTTATGAGTGTTGATCGTGAGGTACTGTTTCGAGGCTTCATCTACCTCCATTGGCAGGTACGTCTGGGCCAGATCAATCTTAGTGAAGCGTTTCCCTCCAGATAGCGAGGCAAAAATATATTCAATCCGCGGAAGCGGATATTGTACAGTGTGAAGGATTGGGTTCACTGTGACCTTAAAGTCCCCACAGATGCGAACCTTCTTTGGTTCCCCAAGCGTATTACTCAATGACCTCTGCATTACAGGAACGATGGGTGTAGCCCACTCGCTCCAGTCCACTTTGGACAGTACTCCTGAACGTTCCAAACCTTCCAGCTCTGCTTCGACGGCTGGGCGGATCACATAAGGTACCGGTCTGGCCTTAAAAACTTTGGGCTTGCATTTTCCTCTATTTTGATCATCGCTGTTATGCCTTTTAGTGTTCCGAGTCCCTGCTGGAACACTTCTTGGGCATCAGTTAGCATTTTTGACAGTCGTCCAGGTGTGACGGCGTCATCCTTTTTGGCATCTACAGTCAGTGCTTGTATGGAATGCCAATCTAGCTGTATCTTCCGGATCCATTCACGTCCTAGTAGTGGTGGTCCTCCATCTGGCAATACATATAGGTCCATTTTTGGTGTTTCCTTGCCGTTATATATAACGTTCACCCTTATTTTTCCTCTGGGGTAGACTTTTTGCCCCGTGTACGTCTTCAAGACAATCTTTGTATCTCTCAAGGGTATATGTGAGAATAGCCGCTTGTAGTCCCTTCGGTTTATGACTGTTAGGGCTGATCCTGTGTCCAATTCCATTTTCACTTGGACTCCTGCTATCTTGAGCGTGACCCAGATAGTTTGGTGATCCTCCATTTTGATCATATTATGTAGTTTCAGACAACCCAGCTCCTTGCTTCCGGAGTCTGTATCACTCTGCTGTTCGTCTGAACTACTCTCCGTCACCTTATGTACCTTCTTGTACTTCTCCTGTGGAGATTTCTTGCTGCTGGTTTTCTTTCCCGACCTGCAGGCTCTTGCTATGTGTCCTACTTTTCCACACTGTCTGCACACTTTGTCCTTGAACCAGCAATCATTATGGTCGTGTGTTGTTCTGCCGCAACGATAGCACTTCACTGTTCCGTATGACATTTCATTTGTGCCATATTCTTGTGGTCTCCGTTGTATCTCTGCAGCGCCCATGCTGCTGCTTTGTGTGATACTGCAATGCTGAAAGCCTTGTCCAGCGTAAGATCCTTTTCTGATAAAAGCCGTTTCTGGGTTCCTTCACTTTGAAGCCCACACACAAACTTGTCCCTTAAAGTATCTGCTAGTCCCGTTCCAAACTGGCAGTGTTTCGATAGCTTGCGCAGTTCCGTTAAATACACAGCATTACTTTCATCTTTATGCTGGTTCCTTTTGTGAAACTTAAATCTTTCTGCTATCAGCAGCAGTGTGGGGTTTACGTGGTCCTGTAGGATTGACACTATGTTTTCAAAATCCTTTTCTACTGGCTTCTCTGGGGTTACTAGGTTTCGTAGTAAGCCATACGTTTTTGCACCCATTGAATTCAACAATACCAGCGCTTTCTTGTCATCTGGCACTTCATTCGCCTTGCAGTATACTTCTATGCGTTCGACATATGTCGTCCAATCTTCGACTTCATTGTCGAACGCTGTGATACTGCCACTCTTCGGCATTTTTGGGTGTGGTTAGACTGGCTTAAAATGGCATCTCCCGCGCTTTCCTTTCTTCCCCGCTGCAGCTTAAAATGACATCTCCCACGCTTTCCTTTCTTCCCCGCAGCGGCTTAAAATGGCGTCTCCCGCGCTGCTGCCAACGCCGCTCTCGGTGGTCCTCGTGGCAAATGGCGATGTCCTGTGGGTTTCATGCGCTGCTCCTGCGCTGCTGCCAATGCCGCTCTCTGCGGTCATCGTGGCAATGGCAGCGCCTTGTGTTTTCCTGCACGCCTCTCTCCCCCGTTGACGCTGCTTGGCCCTTGAACACCGGCTGCGCTCTGCACTCTCTCGTCTCTCTCTCCGTTGACGCCGCTCGGTCCTGAACACCGGCTGTGCCCTGTGTGCTCTGCCCTCTCTCTCTCCCCCGTCGACGCTGCTCGGCCTTTTTCAGTGCCACTCGGTCGGCTCTAGCCGCCGCTGTCCGGGAAGGGTCTGCGCAGTACCTGTTGCCAGCCCGTTTCGCTGGACCACCGTGACTGGAAAGCCAAGCCTGGCTCTCGACAGCCTCCCCTGTGATGCTCAAATCTCCGCTGGATGACTGGGCAGTTGCCTGTGATCGACGCCCGTGCTTCTGGACTCGACCTCCTTCCATTGTTCTCCAGGAGCGAATCCCTGGGAGGTGATGCAGAGTTGCAGGTAGGTTCGAATCTGCGTCGTCGCCAATGTTAGATCCGTGTATCTTAATGTTGTGTCCTTCAATAATCAGACAAAAGACTGCAGGGAACGATCAACAGGTGTTTACTGAATGAGGGTTCAAACTGCAACTGACAGTGCAGATCACTACTCAGGGTTTATATACAGGTGTGGTCACTGCCGGTACTACAGGATACAGGAGCTGTAAAAAGTAGTTCTCCCCCTTAAAGGTACATACATTACAGTCATCACGTTTTTCCCGCCGGTGGGGGATCACGTGATGAACAGCGTGACATCATCGCGTTTACCCACACTATTAAAGTGATCGCGCTCTGTACATGTTGTAGTGTATGTACCTTTAAGACAGAACTACTTTTACAGCTCCTGTATACTGTAGTACCAGCAGTGACCACACCTGTATATAAGCCTTGCGCATGCCTCTGTACCCCCAGTCTTGAGACTACCCTCCTCCAGTAAATACCTGTTTATTGTTAAGTTACAGCATCCGTGTGGTTATTGAAAAACATCATACTCTCAGAATCACGGATCTAACAGTGGCGACGAGTGTCGATTCGAATCTACCTGCAACTCTGCATTTCCCTTCGAGGATTCACTCCGGGAGGGCGGTGTAAGAAAGTCGAGGCCAGGAACACGGGCGTCGATCACGAGCAACCGCCCAGTCGTCCGGCAGAGAGTGAACATTGCAGGGGAGGCTCTGGAGAGCCGGGCTTGCTTCCCCAGCCACGACGATCAGCAAGAGACTGACGACAGGTCCAGCGCAGACACTTCCCGGACAGCGGCGGCTGGAGCCGACCGACAGCGGAGAGAAAGCCGAGCAGCGTCGACGGGGTAAGACAGAGGGTGAAGCGCACAGGGCGCAGCTGGGGGTTGAAAACCGAGCGGCGTCGAGAAAAAAAAACAAAAAATAAAAATGGAGAGAGAGAGAGGGTAAAGCAACAGCTGGGTTCAGGACCGAGCGGCGTCGAGAAAAAAAGAAAGAACGCGCAGAGCACAGCCAGGGCTCAAGGGCTGAACAGTGTCTGCGGGGAGAAGAAGGGAGAGCACGGGAGATGCCATTGAGCCACGGAGCAGAAGGAAGAGCGCGGGAGACGCCATTTTTAGAAGCCGCAGCAGAGAAGACGGGTGAGCGCGGGAAGGAAGGAAAGTGCGGGAGACACCATTTTGTGCCAGCGGAGAAGAAGGGGAAGCGCAGGAGACGTCATTTTTGACAGTAAATCACGCCCAGGGATGCCGAAGAGTGGCAGTATCTCTACGTTTGACAATGAAGTCGAAGATTGGGTGACATATGTGGAACGTATTGAGGTGTACTGCTGGGCGAATGAAGTGCCAGATGCTAGGAAAGCACTGGTTTTGTTAAATTCCATGGGTGCAAAAACTTATGGGTTACTGCAAAATCTAATAACCCCAGAGAAGCCGGTGAACAAGAATTTCAAAAGCATAATAGAAATCCTACAGGACCACTTAAACCCCACACCGCTGCTGATAGCAGAATGATTTAAGTTCCATAAAAGGAACCAACACAAAGACGAAAGCAAAGCTGAGTACCTAACGGAACTGCGCAAGCTATCGAAACACTGCCAGTTTCGAGCGGGACTAGCAGATACGTTAAGGGACAAGTTTGTGTGTGGGCTACAAAGTGAAGGAACCCTGAAACGGCTTCGATCAGAAAAGGATCTTACGCTGGACAAGGCTTTCAGTATGGCAGTATCACACGAAGCAGCCGCAAGGGGTGCTGCAGAGATACAATGGAGGCCGCAAGAGTATGGCACCAATGAAATATCCTATGGAACAGGGAAGTGCTATCGCTGCGGCAGAACAACACATGACCAGAAGGATTGTTGGTTCAAGGACCAAGTGTGCAGACAGTGTGGAAAAGCAGGACACATAGCAAGAGGCTGCAGGTCTGGGAAGAAAACCAACAGTAGAAATCTCCACACGAGAAGTACAAAAAGGTACACCAGGTGATGGACAGTGGTTCAGACGAACAGAAAAGTGACACAGACTCCGGAAGCAAGGAGCTGGGTTGTCTGAAACTACATAAGGTAACCAAAATGGAGGATCACCAGACTATCTGGGTTACACTCAAGATAGACGGAGTCCAAGTGAAAATGGAATTGGACACAGGATCAGCCCTAACAGTCATAAACCAAAGGGACTACAAGCGGCTATTTTCACATATACCCTTGAAAGCTACAGAGATTGTCTTGAAGACGTACACGGGGCAAAAAGTCTACCCCAAAGGAAAAATAAGGGTGAAAGTGATATATAAAGGCCAGGAAATACCTAAAATGGATATATATGTATTGCCAGATGGAGGGCCACCACTGCTAGGACATGAATGGATCCGGAAGATACAATTAGATTGGCATTCCATACAGGCACTGAAGGTTGTGGCCAAAAAGGATGATAACGTCACACCTGGACGACTGTCAAAAATGCTAACTGACGCTAAAGAAGTGTTCCAGGAGGGACTCGGAACACTAAAAGGCATAACAGCAACGATTAAAATAGAGGAAAATGCAAGCCCAAAGTTTCTTAAGGCCAGACCAGTGCCTTATGCGATCAGACCAGCTGTCGAAGCAGAGCTGGAAGGGTTGGAACATTCAGGAGTACTGTCCAAAGTGGACTGGAGCGAGTGGGCTACACCCATCATTCCTGTAATGAAGAGGTCGTTGAGTAATACGCCTGGGGAACCAAAGAAGGTCCGCATCTGTGGGGATTTTAAGGTGACAGTGAACCCAGTCCTTCACACGGTACAATATCCGCTTCCACGAATTGAGGATACTTTCGCCTCGCTATCTGGAGGTAAACACATCACCAAAATTGATCTAGCCCAGGCGTACTTGCAAATGGATGTAGAAGAAGCTTCGAAACAACACCTTACGATTAACACTCATAAAGGTCTCTATCAATACAACCGGCTGGTGTTCGGGGTAGCCTCGGCTCCGGCTTTCTGGCAAAGGGCAATGGATCAAGTCCTGCAAGGGATTCCAGGGACCCAGTGTTATTTGGACGACATCCTGGTCACGGGCGAAAATGACAGTGATCACCTCGCCAACTTGGAGGAGGTGCTCACCAGATTAAAAGGAGTATGGGCTACGAGCTAATCGCCACAAGTGCGAGTTTTTCCAGAAACAGATCTCTTATTGTGGCCACGTCATCGATGAAGAGGGGTTACATAAGTCCCCATAAAAGATTGAGGCAGTAGTCAAGGCTCCAGCACCGGAAAATGTGTCACAACTGAGGTCGTTCCTTGGGCTGGTAAACTACTACCACAAGTTCTTACCAAATTTGTCCACGGTATTACACCCATTGAACACCCTACTGCAAACAGGGGTACCATGGAAGTGGAATGACGAACATAGATGAGCTTTCCAGAAGTTTAAAGAATTGATCACACCAAAAGAGGTGTTGGCCCATTTCAACCCAGCACTAGCAATTCGTTTGGCATGTGATGCATCACCCTATGGTATTGGAGCGGTGCTGTCGCACAAATTCCCAGACGGGTTGGAGAGGCCAGTAGCCTTTGCGTCTCGGTCACTAACCTCAGCCGAGCGCAACTACGCCCAGATTGACAGGGAGGCCCTCAGCCTAGTATGGGGAGTAAAAAAATTTAACCACTATCTGCATGGGCAGAAGTTCACCTTGCTGACTGACCACCAACCACTTGTCTCCATCTTTAATCCTAAGAAGGGCGTTCCAGTGATGACTGCACAACGGTTACAAAGATGGTCCCTGTTTCTAAGGGCGAATCAATATGAAATAGAATATAAAGGCACGAAACAGCATGGGAACGCTAATGGGCTATCGCGCCTGCCACTGTCTACTGTGGAGGAAGCACCAGCAGTGGACCCTGTGGAGATATTTTATTCGTCAATAATTGAACGATTGCCAGTAACGAACGCGGATATAGAGAAGGAGACCCGCAATGATCCGACGCTGTCTCGGGTATATGATTTGACGGTGAGGGGATGGCCAACACATGGCCACTCACTGTTGCCAACATTCTCATCCAGAAGGGAACAGCTGTCAGTATGCCAGGGGACAGTGATGTGTGGATCCAGGGTGGTGATTCCACCCAATTTAAGGGAGAGAGTGCTAAATGAGCTACATGAAGGTCATCTGGGGGGAGTGAAAATGAAAAGCCTTGCTAGGGCTTATGTGTGGTGGCCGGGAATTGATCAACAAATCGAAGACCTAACTAAGAGCTGCTCAGGCTGCCAGAAGGTCCAAAATGCACCACCACATGCCCCTCTACACCCATGGGAGTGGCCCTCCTCTCCATGGCAACGGGTGCATATTGATTTTGCTGGTCCATTCATGGACTCAATCTTCTTAATAGCAGTGGATGCTCATTCAAAGTGGCCTGAGGTGATAAAGATGTCCTCAACCACTACAGAGAAAACGATTGCAGTCCTACGGACCATATATGCCAGAAACGGTTTGCCAGAGCAGATTAGCTCTGATAATGGACCACAGTTTGTGTCCGAAGAGTTTCGAAAATTTATGAGAAGGAATGGGGTAAGGCATTATACATCCGCCCCGTATCATCCAGCCACAAATGGATTGGCTGAGAGGTTCGTACAAACCTTTAAGAAGGTGATAAACGCCATGTGCAATGATGAAATTCCACTACAGCATAAGGTGGACAATTTCTTATTAGCCTTCCAAAACGCGACACATGCAGTTACCAACCAGACCCCGGCCATTATGTTCTTTAACCAAAGGTTGAGATCTCGTCTGGACTTGCTCAGACCAAATGTGCGAAGAAATGTTGAGGACAAACAATTCCAGCACATCAATGAGAAGCCGACAAGGAGCTTCACTGTAGGACAACCAGTCTTGGCCCATGACTATCGAACAGAGAAATGGCAACCCGGAACGATATGCACAAGGCAGGGGCCATTAATGTACACAGTGGATGTCGGGGAGATCATTGTGAGACGCCACGTCGATCAGATCTTAGCGTCACAGGAACGAATCAACCCCATGTCTCGAGTACCTGGGGATGAACCCGACATACCGGTAGCATCTACCTCAGAACCAGTAGCAGTGGAACCCGATGAACTACCCGATGAAAAGGGGCCAGAATCGCCTCTGCACCAAGAACAAGGACCTCAGGAAAGGCGCTATCCCGAAAGGGTCAGGAAGCCGCCCCAAAGACTGAATCTATAAATGGACTATTGTTGTTTAATGTACATGTTAAAGTGTTAATTGTTATTTGAATATTAGGGGTACTACTAATCTAAAAGGGGAGGAATTGTAGTGTATGTACCTTTAAGTCAGAACTACTTTTACAGCTCCTGTATACTGTAGTACTGGCAGTGACCACACCTGTATGTAAGCCTTGCGCATGCCTCTTTACCCCCAGTCTTGAGACTACCCTCCTCCAGTAAATACCTGTTTATTGTTAAGTTACAGCATCTGTGTGGTTATTGAAAAACATCATACTCTCAGAATCACGGATCTAACACATGTAAACAGTAAAAACAAAGATGCAGACTCAGGCTGTAGCCAACATATTATTAAAGGGAATTATATACAATTGACTGGAGTCCCTTAGTTGCTCTGCCACACCCTGTATATTTTTTGTCAATGTTCTCCTCAGCCTTTTTTAATCCCACTTTCTGTAGATTTCCAATATATTGCTTACAGTTGACCTGTTTTTTTTAATTAACTGCCCTGTAAGTGCTAAATTCTTCCTTTTTATATTTGCTGTATTGATCCAATCTCCCTCTTTATTTATGGAAGCATAATGTGATGACACTCATGTGAAGCTCCTAGGGACATTTTAACACATTAAAGGTGCTATATAAATGCAAGTTGTCATTGATGTTTCTTCCCCCGATCTAATCCAGCGGAGCTGAAGCTAACTGTAGGAAACCAACAGCTGCTGTGACTGAGAGCAACTAACTGAGACTCTGTACGATTGAGGGCTACACCTTGTGTTCCTTTACCCACTAAGCCATTGGCTTTTGTGCTTCAGACCATATCTTATCCAAAATAACCAGTATAGCAGAACTCATTCCCAAATAGGTCTGAAACTATTCAGATAGAGTAAATGGGTCACTGAATTCACAATATGCAAAAAAATTACATTGATGATATTTTTAGAATATTTCTTTCAAAACTTCAAATGGAAAATAAAATGAATAGTCAGCAGTGAATGACCCTCAACAACGATCTGAGGATGTTACAAGGAGTTTGGATCTTTTTTAGCCATTACTCTGTTTCAGCTTGAGAAGAAGTTAGTTGACATATCTGTACACACTCTCTCTTTCCACATCCCATCAAGACCGATCTCTTTGAATAGTATTGAATTTTCAGTGTATTCAAATTTCTTGCCGACTGTGGAGAATGCTTGATCACAATTCATGCAAAGGCTTGTTGCCTGAAGGGCAATCCTTCACCTCTAACTTTCAACCTCATTATTTTCATCACAATCTTTTTTGTAGCTCTCTATTCACTATTATGGGTCATTTCGCCTCTGAACCTTCTTCTCTTAATCCTCCAGATCTGCAAATGCACTAACTCCCACATGCTGTACCTCCTCTTGCACCTTCATTGTGTCGAAATCAGGACTCTGCGCATAGTCCCCTACTCTATCTCATTCCTTCCCATAACTCTGGAACACCTTATCAAATTGGTACACTCCAGATATTTTTTCTTGTGTCCAGCATGAAGGATTATATAGGATACATCTATATATATATAAAAGGATATGTCTATCTGTCTGTCTCTCTGTCTGTCTCTCTGTCTGTCTCTCTTTCTGTCTCTCTGGCCGGCTATACAATCAAAAGTTATAGAGTGTACCTACGCATATGTTATCACAGAATCACAGAAACCCCACAGTGCAGATAGGGGCCATTTCAGCCCATCGAGCCTGCACCGACACAATCCCACCCGATCCCCGTAACCCCTACACCAACACATATCCCACCCTATCCCCGCGTATTTAATCCCCCTAACACTAAGGGTCAATTTATCATAGCCAATCAACCTAACCCGCACATCTTTGGACTGTGGGAGGAAACCGGAGCACCCGGAGGAAACCCACGCAAACACGGGGAGAATGTGCAAACTCCACACAGACAGTCAGCCGAGGCCAGATTCGAACCCGGGTCTCTGGCGCTGTGAGGCAATAGTGCTCAAAAGAAAGCTCATCATTAGGGGACTCTTGTAGGCGTATTTACTTTTTGCTCCGACAAAAATTGTGCCGACGGTCGGACAAAAATTGTGCCGACGGTATCCAAAAAACATTCAAAATTCCTCTCATTATCTGCTCATTTGCATCGAGTGGGGGCGGGTTCATTGTGTGTGCGGGCGGGCCATCCTACAGTTGAGTGATGTGATGATTGACCAATCCTACAGTTCAGTGACCTGACGGTTGACCAATCAGTGCATGTGTGGGCGGGCCTTATCATTCTGAACCGAGGTGAGTCGCCGCCATCTTGATTCCAAACTTTTCCTTTCTTTTTCCCGCTTTCTGCATGTTTCTTTTCAAATCTACATTCCAGCAAAAAAAAAGTTGCTTTTAAAACACAAATTGTTTTTTTAAAAAGTTAATTAATTTGTAAATCTTTTCTCTAACCTCTATAATTCTCCTACCTTTCACCGTTTTTCCAGGCCCGGGGCCTAGGCTTCTCCAACTGCCAGCAGTGCAACTCTAGACCCAGGCTCCCAGCCTAGACAGAGACAAACACTGGCAGAGGGGAGAGGGTGTGCTGCCTCAGCTCCATTCCCGGGGTCAGTAGGTGGGGAGGCTTCATAAGCAACTGGGGTAGGTCGCAAGCCCCGAATAATAATCTGAAGATCCTGCGTTTGCAGCTGAGGAAATTTCTTCTGCTGACAGCCCCAGGTTAACGGCAGCCATCTTTGTCAAGGAGGGCGAAAAGTTTCAGTGCGACGCCATTTTGATTCAGTGTGTAACAGAGTGCATGCGTGGCCATCTTAGTACAGGAACATAGAGTGGGTGGGGCTTCTGTGCTCCAAATCGGGTCCTGGTGACTGAGACAGACAATCGACTGTGTGGGCGGGGCCTAATCTTTCCAACTGAAAAGCAAGCAACGGCCATTGTTTGTGATACAACACACTGAGAGGTGAGCACCCTTTTTTAATAAAAAGATTGGTGAGGTTGTAAAGTGTGTGTTATAGAAAGATTTACCAAAAATGTTTTATAACTATAGGAAACTTTGTGCTATCCGGAGGTGAGCTATCCAGCAATCTGGAGCCACCGGCAAAAATCAGCAGCCGTTTTTTATTCTTTTTGTTTGTTTTTTTTGCTTTGTTTGAACAGTCAAGCTGTACAAGGTCTGTAGCTATAGCAACAGCTTTAGCTACAGAGGTTGCAGGCCACACCTGAGTGTTTAGAAGCTGTTGCTAAGCAACAGTGTTTGTTGTCAAATATGGAGATAAGAATCTCCGTATCTCTCAACATTAACTCTGGAGAGTATGGCAGTTTTGAGGCAAGGCAGCAGCTCAGTCCTGTGGGTGCCGGATAGCAGAAAGTTTCCTGTATTTTAAGTTTATCTCCCCCCCTCCCTTTCCACCCCCCACCACCCCCACACCCCCACCCCCTCCCACCCCACAACACCCACCCCCCCTTCCCCCCCACACCCCCTTCCCCCCCACACCTCCTTCCCCCCCACACCCCCTCCCCCAACACCCCCTTCCCCCCAACACCCCCTTCCCCCCCACACACCTCCCCCCCACAACCCCTTCCCCCCCCCACACCCACTTCCCCCCTTCCCCCCCACACCCCCTTCCCCCCACCCCCCTTCCCCCCACACCTTCCACTGCCCCTTCCCCCCTTCCACCCCCTCCCCAACCCTCCTCCCCACCCCGCCTTGCCCCCTCCCCCCTCCCCCCTCCCCTCCCCACCCCCCTTCCCCCCTCCATCCCTCTTCCCCCCTGCCTCCCCCTTCCCCCTCCTCCCTCTCCCTCATCGCTCCCCCTTCCTCTTCCCCCCCACTCCTCCCCCTCCTCCCCCCCACTCCTCCCCCCACTCTTCCCCCACTCCTCCCCCTTCCCCTTCCCCCACTCCTCCCCCCTTCCCCTTCCCCACTCCCCCTTCCCCCACTCCCCCCTCCCCCTCCCCCTCCCTCCCCCTCCCTCCCCCCACTCCCTCCCCACTCCTCCCCTTCCCCTTCCCCCACTCCTCCCCCTTCCCCCACTCGCCCCTCCCCCCTCCACTCCCCCTCTCCCCCCGCCCCCCCATTCGCTCTCTCTCTTCCGCCCAGTCGCTCTCTCTCTTCCCCCCAGTCGCTCTCTCTCTCTTTTCCCCCCCAGTCGCTCTCTCTCTCTCTTCCCCCCAGTCACTCTCTCTCTTCCCCCCCAGTCGCTCTCTCTCTCTCTTCCCCCCCAGTCACTCTCTCTCTCTCTTCCCCCCCAGTCGCTCTCTCTCTCTCTTCCCCCCCAGTCACTCTCTCTCTTCCCCCCCAGTCGCTCTCTCTCTCTCTTCCCCCCCAGTCGCTCTCTCTCTCTCTTCCCCCCCAGTCGCTCTCTCTCTCTCTTCCCCCCCAGTCGCTCTCTCTCTCTCTTCCCCCCCAGTCTCTCTCTCTCTCTCTCTTCCCCCCCAGTCGCTCTCTCTCTCTCTTCCCCCCAGTCGCTCTCTCTCTCTTCCCTCCCAGTCGCTCTCTCTCTTCCCCCCCAGTCGCTCTCTCTCTTCCCCCCAGTCGCTCGCTCTCTTCTCCCCCGTCACTCTCTCTCTTCCCCCCAGTCGCTCTCGCTCTTCCCCCCCGTCACTCTCTCTCTTCCCCCCCAGTCGCTCTCTCTCTTCCCCCCCAGTCGCTCTTTCTCTTCCCCCCCAGTCGCTCTCTCTCTTCCCCCCCAGTCGCTCTCTCTCTTCCCCCCCAGTCGCACTCTCTCTTCCCCCAGTCGCTCTCTCTCTTCCCCCCCCAGTCACTCTCTCTCTTCCCCCCAGTCGCTCTCTCTCTTCCCCCCCAGTCGCGCTCTCTTCCCCCCCAATCGCTCTCTCTCTTCCTCCCCAGTCGCTCTCTCTCTTCCCCCCCAGTCGCTCTCTCTCTTCCCCCCCAGTCGCTCTCTCTCTTCCCCCCCCAGTCGCTCTCTCTCTCTCTTCCAACAACAACATGCCCTCGAAAATGCCTCGGCACCGCCGGGCACTCCAGCTAGTAGGATATACAGCACATAAATAGGCCATTCGGCCCAACCATTCCATGCCAGCGTTTATGCTCCACTCGAGCCTCCTCCCATCTTTCCTCATCGAAATCTAGCACTGTAACCCTCTATTCCCTTCTCCCTCATATGCTTGTCCAGCCTCCCCTTAAATGCATCTATACTATTCACTTCATCCACTCCCTGTGGTAGCGAGTTCCACATTCTCACCACTCTTTGGGTAAATAAGTTTCTTCTGAATTCACGATTGGATTTCTTGGTGACTATCTTATATTGATGGCCTTTAGTTTTGCTCTTCCCCACAAGTGGAAACATTCTCTCTGTATCTACTCTATCAAAACCTTTCATAATTTTTGAAATAAAGAATAAATTTGCCTTCCAAAGCTAGGCTTTATTAACTTTAAAATCTGCAGCACATCTTCCCACATCCAGTCCCAACCAAAGCTGGAAAAGAACTGAATTTAAGGTGGCCACAAAACATCATGTGACCATCAACTACCAATGAGATTACAACATATATCCCAAGGCAGTTAACAAACAACCAATCACAATACTTTTACTAAACAAGGAATAATCACCACATTCACCCCTCCTTTTAAAATATACTCCAACCTAAATAACCTTTACAATTTATAATTAATTATTTACAACTAAAACTATGCACAACAAGAATAAAACTGTTCACATGACACAATACTAAGTGAACAACAACAAATAGTAACATTGCACATAAGTATTAAGTATCTCTCAACTAAAACAATATACTATAATATTTCAACAATTTTAAAACATTACTATCAATTTAAAAGTCCACTTTCAATCGGTCGACTGGATATCTTGTTCATGTCGACCTTCTTAACCTTGGTGAAATTCCTTGCCCTCCCGCACCAGAAGGCACAGAAGTATCTTCAGCAGGAAGGCTATCCATATCCCGATTTTCAACGGTTTCCGGATTAGAAATCCCATCAGAAGGTAAACTGGGATGGTCATAAACATCTATCAAGGGCTGACTAATAGAAGTATAATTATCTGCAATCGGATTGGAAATATTCATAGTATCTGTAACAGCATCCATCATTATCTGAATCATGACTATTGTTAATATCCTCAGAAGAGGGCTGGCCCCCACAAGGAGCCAAGTCTTTAATTGAAACAGTACTTTCTTTCCCATCTTGGAATCGAATATGAGCATATTGGGAATTTGCCTCCAACAGCTCCACCTCCTCCACCAAAGGATCATATTTTGACAATCTAACATGGCGTCGAAGCAGCACAGGTCCCTGCATAGTAAGCCATGAAGGTACCGAATATCCCGTAGTAGATCTCCGCGGATAGTTAAAGAGCCTTTCATGGGGGGTCACATTAGTAGCCATTGAAAGCAATGATCTAATGGAATGCAGGGCATCAGGCAGTACCATTTCCCACTGTGTATTCTTAAGGTTCCGGGATGTCAAAGCCAACATAACTGCCTTCCAGTTCACCCCATTGTATCGTTCGCACTGTCCATTACCCTGGGGATTATACGGGGTAGTTCTACTAGTAGAAATTCCCCGACTCTGAAGGTATTCCTTCAACTGGGAAGACATAAAAGAACTTCTCTGATCCGAATGGATATACGCAGGCATCCCAAAGATGACAAAAAGTTGAGTCAGACATTTAATAACTGTAGCAGCTGATACATCTGCACAAGGAAAAGCAAAAGGGAACCTTGAAAACTCATCCACAACAGTAAATATATATCGGTTTTGAGTAGTTGAAGGAAGAGGCCCCTTAAAATCGACGCTCAAACATTCAAAAGGAGAAGTAGCCTTTATAAGATGAGCTCGTTGAGGCTTAAAGAAATTCGGTTTACACCGAGCACAGATAGAACATGATGAAGTCATCCGCTTGACATCTTCAACTGAAAAAGGCAAGTTCTTACTGCGTACAAAGTGTATCATCCTCGTAACCCCAGGATGACATAAGGCATTGTGAAGATTAATAAGCGTATCTCCATGAATCACAGAACAATAAGCCCTCGACAGTGCATCAGCAGCAACATTATCCTTCCCCGGACGATAAACTATGTCAAAATGGTAACATGCCAACTCAATCCTCCATCTCATTATTTTATCATTTTTGATCTTTCCAAAATGTTTAACATCAAACATAAAGGACACAGATTTTTGATCAGTTACCAACGTGAAATGTCGCCCCGATAAATAATGTCTCCATTTACGCAATGCTTCTACTATTGCGTATGCCTCTTTCTCTATTGAAGAATGTCTTTTTTCACTATTGTTCAAAGTACGTGAGAAAAAGGCCACAGGTCTTCCATTTTGGTTCAGAGTAGCCCCAATTGCAAAATCTGAAGCATCCGTCTCGATCACAAAGGGAACCTGCTCATCAATAGAATGCACAACTGCTCCTAAAATATCCTTTTTAAAATTCTCAAAACATGTCCTGGCCTCCCATGATAGAGGATATGTCGTAACCCGAATAAGAGGCCGGATCTTCCGTGAAAAATTTGCAATCCAATTAGAATAATAAGAAAACAGTCCAACAACTTGTTGCAAAGCCTTAGAATTAGTAGGACAAGGTAAATCAATCAATGGTCGCAAATGTTCTGGATCTGGTTTAATCTTATTTCCCGAGATAATATACCCCAATAGATTTACCTCAGTAGTCGAAAAGATACATTTCTCTTTGTTAAAAGTTAAACCAACTTTTTCCACAGCTTGAAGGAATCTTTTTAAATTAGAATCATGCTCCACCCTTGATTTGCCACACACTGTGATGTCATCTAAGTATGAAAAGGTGTCAGAGAGGGAGTTATCACTTATAAAAGCATCCATTGCCCGTTGAAAACAAGCAACACCATTAGTAACACCAAATGGTATTCGGCAAAACTGATACAGCTTTCCACCAGCCTCAAAGGCCGTATATGGTTGATCCTTCTTAACAATAGGAATCTGATGATAAGCACTCTTTAAATCAATAGTGCTGAAAACCTTATACTGAGATACTTTGTTGGTAAGCTCATCAATCTTAGGCAAAGGGTACGCATCTAATTGAGTATACCTATTAATAGTTTGGGAATAGTCTATCACCATTCGTTTCTTGTGTCTCTCGTTAGTCATGACAACTACCTGTGCTCGCCAAGGCGAACAACTAGGTTCAATGATTCCTTCCAATAAGAGACGTTGAACTTCAGAATTAATAAATTCTCTATCCTGACTACTATATCTTCTTGACTTGGTAGCAATTGGCTTACAATCCGACATCAAATTGGAAAAAAGTGATAATGGAGAAATAGATAAAGAGGTTAATCCACAAATAGATAAAGGTGGCTTAGTCCCTCCAAATGAAAGACTAAGAGACTCGTGTAACTGAAGCACATCATGTCCAATCAAAATATCTGCACAGAGATTAGGCAAAACAGATAGGCGTATATCAGTATACATATTACCTAGAAGAATCATTTTCACAAAGCAACAACCAGCTATTTGTGAAGTAAGGGTCATCTGAGCCATACACACCTGATACGTAACAGGCGAAATTTTCAAATGCTTCTCCTTCGCAAACTGAAGACTTATAAAACTCTCAGTACTGCCCGTATCTATAAGGGCCTTCACTTCCAACCCATTAACTTGAGCCGTAACTATAGCTTTGTTTAGGCCATGAGCAAATGCAGCAGAAATTGATGCAATAAACGCCCTATCTAAAGGCTGAATAGTCACAGAGGAGGTAGTGGAGGAGGGCCCTCCCACACCAGGAGGGGAGGAGGTAATTGAACCTGATGATTTTCACACGCGTGCATAATGACCTCTCTTGCCGCATTTACTACACACAGCCTCCTGAGCAGGACACTTCAGATGAGGGTGCCAGATATTCCCACAAAAATAACACTTCTGAATCCTAGAGGCAACAGCCGCTGAAGTAGAAACTGTTTCAGAATCTAGTAAACCACTCCCATTAAGTCCACATAATTCCTTTTCATCCGAAACTGCCGAAACCATAGTCGCAGGCCGATTAAAAAGAGCATAAGAATCCGAACTTCTCTGAGCCACATCCAATGTAGAAGCTGGCTCAAAAGCACTTTTAAGATCCAAAGTCTTATTTTCTAACAACCGCTGACGAATTGATCTAGACAGTAATCCATTAATAAAAGCATCCCGTAACGATTCTTCCTTATATTCTTCAGCCGTCACGGCCTTATAATTACAGTTAACACTAAGGCACCGAAGTGCTTGTAAATAAGTATCCAAAGATTCTCCCACCTGCTGCCTACGGGCAGATAGAAGGTGACGTGCAAATACCTCATTCTTTGGTTTAACAAAAATCTTTTCCAATGTAGAAATAGCCACTTCATAAGTTTTACAGTCCAAAATATATTTATATACATCCGGAGCAATGTAGTTGATCAGCATATTCAGCTTATTTAGAGACTCTTGATCCAACACGCCCAAAAAGTTTTTAAATGTACAATACCAATGTTTCCATTTATCATCCACTCCAGCAGAATTGGGGTCAGCCTTGAATCGTTCTGGTTGAAGATATCGCTCCATTCTAACATAAAGTTAATAAATTGAAATAAAGAATAAATTTGCCTTCCAAAGCTAGGCTTTATTAACTTTAAAATCTGCAGCACATCTTCCCACATCCAGTCCCAACCAAAGCTGGAAAAGAACTGAATTTAAGGTGGCCACAACACATCATGTGATCATCAACTACCAATGAGATTACAACATATATCCCAAGGCAGTTAACAAACAACCAATCACAATACTTTTACTAAACAAGGAATAATCACCACAATTTTAAAGACCTCGATTAGGTCACCACTCAGCCTTCTCTTTTCAAGAGAAAAGAGACCCAGCCTGTTCATGCTTTCCTGATATGTATACCCTCGCATTTACGGTATCATCCTTGTAAATCGTCTCTGCACCCTCTCCAGTGCCTCTATACCCTTTTTATAATATGGCGACCAGAACTGCACGCAGAACTCCAAGTGGTCTAACCAAGTTTCGGTACAGGTTTAGCATAACTTCACTACTTTTCAATTCCATTCCTCTAGAAATAAACCCTAGTGCTTGGTTTGCTTTTGTTATGGCCTTGTTAACCTGTGTCGCTACTTTTAGTGATTTGTGTATTTGTACTCCGAGGTGTGCAGGTTAGGTTGATTTGGCTATGATAAATTGACCCTTAGTGTTAGGGGATTAAATACGTGGGGTTATGGGGATAGGGTGGGATATGTGTCGGTGCAGGCTCGATGGGCCGAAATGGCCTCTATCTGCACTGTAGATTCTGTGATTCTGTGATTCTGTGATTCCTTTGTCCCCACCTAGACTCGCACCCTCCAAGTAATAAATGACCTCTCTATTCTTACTAACAAAATGTAATATCTCACATTTATCTGTGTTGAAATTCATTTGCCAATTATATGTCCATTCTGCAAATTTAATAATGTCCTCCTGTAATTTGTTGCAGTCCTCCTCAGTATTGACTATTCCCCCGATTTGGTGTCATCTACAAATTTAGAAATTGTGTTTTTGATTCCAAAGTCTAAATCGTTAAAATAAATTGTGAACAACAGTGGTCCCAGCACTGAACCTTGTGGAACACCACTACCCACCTTCTGCCACTGTGAATAACTACCCTTTACCCCTACTCTCTGCTTTCTGTCTTGAAGCCAGCCAGCTATCCATTCTGCTACTTGTCCCCTGATGCCACATTCGCTGACCTTATTCATTAGTCTATTATGTGGTACCTTATCGAAGGCCTTTTGAAAATCTAGATACATTACATCTACTGCATGCTAGATGCTTCCTGTGAATTGGAACATGACCTTGCATGTGACATAATCCTGGAGAGAAGGCCACTGTGTGCACCATGGACCCTGTTAATACCTAATAAAGAATACACTGGAAATAACATCGATTATCACCATAAACTCCTTATCTTTCTGACTGACAAACAGACCACATAGCTCAGGATACAAACTATGTATCATGTTTGTTAAGAAATAAAATTAAACAAAAGATTGAACAAAAATAGAAGATTTCACTAGATTACATGAAAAGAATACTTGATTTCTCATCCGTACGTTAAATCAATTTTGAAGCAATAAATGTGCATAATTCCCCTAACTTGCACTAGAATCATAAAATGGTTACAGCAGAGAAGGAGGCCATTCGGCCCGTCGAGCCTGTGCCGGCTCTCTACAAGAGCAATTCAGCTAGTCCCACTTCCCCACGCTTTCCCTGTAGCCCTACAAATTTCTTTCCTTCAGATACTTATCTCAATTCCCTTTTGAAAGCCACGATTGAGTCTGCCTCCACCACCCTTTCAGGCAGTGCATTCCAGATCCTAACCACTCGCTGCGTAAAAAAGTTTTTCCTCATGTTGCCTTTGGTTCTTTTGCCAATCACCTTAAATCTGTGTCCTCTGGTTCGCGACCCTTCCGCCAATGGGAACAGTTTCTCTCTATCTACTCTGTCTAGGTCACTCATAATTTTGAATACCTCTATTAAATCGCCTCTCAACCTTCTCTGCTCTAAGGAGAACAACCCCAGCTTCTCTAGCCTATCCATTAGATTATGTTTGAAGAAAAGCTGTATGTGAAGTCAGATATTCATGGAGTGTTACTACTTACCCAACTTGGAACTGCCTGGTGAAGCAGGTATTCACTGGAGAGACCTTGTCACAATAGCCCAATTATATCCTTTTTTTTGCTTTAAAGTCCAAACTGGGGGCAGGAAGATCAGTGGAGTACTTTTCACAATTACAGTAAATATAGCTATCAGTTAAAATGTTTACAACCATGCTCTCATACATCGCTTTCCCTCTGGTGAGCTGACCAGCACCACTGATTGCAGTCCTCTGTGCTATTATTTGAAATCACAAGTTTTCGGAGCGCTGCTCCTTCGTCAGGTGAAGTGAAGAGTTGCATATAAGCACAGCATATATAGTCAGAGAGTACTGCCAGATGATTACAGGTAATCTTTCTAACTGCCCTTCATCACACCTCGGCAGAGAGATAATCACAGCAATCACAGGTGTGAATGGTGTCCAAATAGGTCAGTCAGGAAAACATTACATCAAACAACAATGAGGTGGGGTCACAAGGGGTCAAATGTTGCAGATGCTGGGGTCTGTATGAAAAACACAAAACAAACAAAAAACTATTTTTTTGCTGGAAATCACAGCAGGTCCGGCCGCATCTGTGTAGAGAGAACAAGCCAACGACGACTCGAGTCTGGATGACTCTACATCAGGTGGGGTTACATGTCGCGTGACATGAACCCAAGATCCCGGTTGAGGTCGTCCTCATGAGTGCGGAACTTGGCTATCAGTTTCTGCTCGACGATTTTGCGTTGTCGTGTGTCTCGAAGGCCGCCTTGGAGAATGCTTACCCGAAGATCGGAGGCTGAATGTCCTTGACTGCTGAAGTGTTCCCCGACTGGAAGGGAACACTCCTGCCTGGCGATTGTTGTGCGGTGTCCGTTCATCCGTTGTCGCAGTGTCTGCATGGTTTCGCCGATGTACCATGCTCCGGGGCATCCTTTCCTGCAACGTATGAGGTAGACAACGTTGGCCGATTCACATGAGTATGTTCCATGTACCTGGTGGGTGGTGTCCTCATGTGTGATGATGGTATCTGTGTTGATGATCTGGCATGTCTTGCAGAGGTTGCTGTGGCAGGGTTGTGTGGTGTCGTGGTCGCTGTTCTCCTGAAAGCTGGGTAATTTTCTGCGAACGATGGTCTGTTTGAGGTTAGGTGGCTGTTTGAAGGCGAGTAGTGGAGGTGTGGGGATAGCCTTAGTGAGGTGTTCGTCATCATCGATGACATGTTGAAGGCTGCGAAGAACATGGCGTAGTTTCTCCGCTCCGGGGAAGTACTGGACCATTTAGGGTACTCTGTTGGTTGTGTCCCATGAGACCACCCACCAGGTACATGGTACACACTCGGGTAAGCATTCTCCAAGGCGGCCTTCGAGACACACGACAACGCAAAATCGTCGAGCAGAAACTGATAGCCAAGTTCCGCACTCATGAGGACGGCCTCAATCCCTGATCTTGGGTTCATGTCACGCTACATGTAACCCCACCTGATGTAGAGTCATCCAGACTCGAGTCGTCATTGGTTTGTTCTCTCTACACAGATGCGGCCGGACCTGCTGTGATTTCCAGCAAAAAAATAGTTTTTTGTTTGTTTTTTGTTTTTCATACAGACCCCAGCATCTGCAACATTTGACTCCTTGTGACCCCACCTCATTGTTGTTTGATGTAATGTTTTCCTGACTGACCTGTTTGGACGCCATTCACACCTGTGATTGCTGTGATTATCTCTCTGCCGAGGTGTGATAAAGGGCAGTTAGAAAGATGACCTGTAATCATCTGGCAGTACTCTCTGACTATATATGCTGTGCTTATATGCAACTCTTCACTTCACCTGACGAAGGAGCAGTGCTCCAAAAGCTTGTGATTTCAAATAAAGCTGTTGGACTATAGCCTGGTGATGTGTGACTTCTTACATTTGTCCACCCTAGTCCTACCCCGGCATCTCCACATCTGTGCTATTGGTTAGGCAATCCATCTAGGCAGAGGTGAGTCACCTGTTTTAAAGTGGCAGTCTGCATACCAGTGATCTGGATTCCCTCTGATCTAGATAAATCAAATCAGAAGAGAATGTTCTTCAATGTACTGTTTGCGAAAGCCATTTTAAAGTGTGCATAAATCTGAAATGGTACAGATTCTCAACAAATAATATTAAAATGCAAAGGCTATTATGTGGCAGGGAACAAGGCAGATCTCCAATTCCATTATACATGCCTCCCTCAGTTCTCACCCTCCTACAATCTACAAACTTACAAAATCTAAACATGATGTCACTTAATCATTACTACCTAACTTGATACAGCTCTCGTTGGTGGTGTGCAGGATGGGTCTTACCCTTCACCTCAGTTTCTAATTAAATAAGAACCTTTCTACCCAAATTGCAAAGTTTTCGATCCATCATTTGATGGGTTTTACTGGCATAATGAATATCTGTGCTACAGATAAAAAACTGCATTGTGTGTGTAGCTGAGCCATTTTTCTGTTACAGCTATTTCTATTCTATCCCTACAGTCATTTCCTTGCCATCTGTTGTTGCAGAAAGTGTGAAAGCAAGAGCCTTTAAGGGGATTATTTTTCAACTTTGTGTCAATATTAAAGCAACCTCAGTTCGGGTTTAACACAGGCTACATACAGGGAATAGTTCCTCCTTGTAGACTTTAGGCATATTTACCACAGCAAGACAGCTTCCGTGGACAGGCCTATTGCTCCCATGGTTCAACATTTATAAATGGACAGACCGACCAGAGGTGGTGGCACAGTGATATACAGTCAGGAAGGAGTGGCCCTGGGAGTCCTCAACATTGACTCCGCACCCCATGAAGTCTCATGGCTTCAGGTTAAGCATGGGCAAGGAAACCTCCTGCTGATTACCACCTACCGCCCTCCCTCAGCTGATGAATCAGTACTCCTCCATGTTGAACACCACTTGGAAGAAGCACTGAGAGTAGCAAGGGCACAGAATGTACTCTAGGTGGGGGAATTCAATGTCCATCACCAAGAGTGGCTTGGTAGCACCACTACTGACCGAGCCCGCCGAGTCCTGAAGGAAATACTTGCCAGACGGGGCTTGCGACAGGTGGTGAGTTAACCTACACGAGGGAAAAAACCTACTTGACCTCGTCCTCACCAATCTACCTGTCGCAGATGCATCTGTGCATGACAGCATTGGCAGCAGGGACCACTGCACAGTCCTTGTGGAGACGAAGTCCCGTCTTCATACTGAGAGCACCCTCCATCATGTTGTGTAGCACTAACACCGTGCTAAATGGGATAGATTCAGAACAGATCTAGCAGCTCAAAACTGGGCACCCATGAGGCGCTGTGGGCCATCAGCAGCAGCAGAATTGTATTCCACCACAATCTGTAACCTCATGGCCCGGCATATCCCTCACTCTACCTCTACCATTACCACCAAGCCAGGGGACCAACCCTGGTTCAACAACGAGTGTAGAAGAGCATGCCAGGAGCAGCACCAGGCATACCTAAAAATGAGGTGCCGAACTGGGGAAGCTGCAACACAGGACTACATGCATGCTAAAAAGCGGAAGCAGCATGCTATAGACAGGGTGAAGCGATCCCACAATCAACGGATCAGATCAAAGCTCTGCAGTCCTGCCACATCCAGTCGTGAATGGTGGTGAACCATTAAACAACTAACAGGGGGAGGAGGCTCCAAGAATATCCCCATCCTCAATGATGGTGGAGCCCAGCACGTGTGTGCAAAAGACAGGGCTGAAGCGTTTGCAACCAACTTCAGCCAGAAGTGCCGAGTGGCTGAGCCATATCGGCCTACTCCCAAGGTCCCCACCATCACAGAAGCCAGTCTTCAGCCAATTCAATTCACTCCACGTGATATCAAGAAACGACTGAGCGCACTGGATACAGCAAAGACTATGGGCCCCGACAACATCCCGGCTATCGTGCTGAAGACTTGTGCTCCAGAACTAGCCGTGCCTCTAGCCAAGCTGTCCCAGTACAGCTATAATACTGGCATGTATCCAACAAAATGTGGAAAACTGCCCAGGTATGTCCTGTCCACAAAAAAACAGGACAAATCCAACCCGGCCAATTACCGCCCCATCAGTCTACTCTCAATCATTAGCAAAGTGATGGAAGGTGTCATCAACAGTGCTATCAAGCAGCATTTACTCACCAATAACCTGCTCACTGATGACCTGTTTGGGTTCCGCCAAGACCACTCGGCTCCCAACCTCATTACAGCCTTGGTCCAAACATGGACATGGGGCTGAATTCCAGAGGTGAGGTGAAAGTGATTGCCCTTGACATCAAGGCAACATTTGACCGAGTCTGGTATCAAGGAGCCCTAGTAAAACTGAAGTCAATGGGAATCAGGGGGAAAATGCTCCATTGGCTGGAGTCATACTTAACACAAAGGAAGATGGTTGTGTTGGTTGAAGATCAATCATCACAGCCCCAGGACATCGCTGCAGGAGTTCCTCAGGGCAGTGTCCTAGGCCCAACCATCTTCAGCTGCTTCATCAATGACCTTCCCTCCAACATAAAGTCAGAAATGGGGATGTTCGCTGATGACTGCACAGTGTTCAGTGCCATTCACAACTCCACAGACAATGAAGCAGTCCATGCCCGCATGCAACAAGACCTGGACGACGTTCAGGCTTGGGCTGATAAGTGGCAGGTAACATTCGCGCCACAGAAGTGCCAGGCAATGACTATCTTCAACAAGTGAGAGTCTAACCACCTCCCCTTGACATTCAATGGCATTACCATCGCCGAATCCCCCACTATCAACATCCTGGGGGGTCACCATTAACCAGAAACTTAACTGGACCAGCCACATAAATACTGTGGCAACAAGAGCAGGTCAGAGGCTAGGTATTCTGCGGCGAGTGTCTCACCTCTTGACTCCCCAAAGCCTTTCCACCATCTACAAGGCACAAGTAAGGAGTGTGATGGAATATTCTCCACTTGCCTGGATGAGTGCAGCTCCAACAACACTCAAGAAGCTCGACGCCATCTAGGACAAAGCATCCCGCTTGATTGGCACCCCATCCACCACCTTAAACATTCACTCCCTCCACCATCAGCATTCCATGGCTGCAGTGTGTACCGTCTACAAGATACACTGCAGCAACTCGCCAAGGCTTCTTCGGAAGCACCTCCCAAACCCACGACCTCTTCCACCTAGAAGGACAAGCGCAGCAGACGCATGGGAACAGCACCACCTCCAAGTTCCCCTCCAAGTTACACACCATCCTGACTTAGAAGTATATCGCCGATCCTTCATCGTCGCTGGGTCAAAATCCTGGAACTCCCTACCTAACAGCACTGTAGGAGTACCTTCACCACACGGACTGCAGAGGTTCAAGAAGGTGGCTCATCATCACCTTCTCAAGGACAATTAGCGATGGGCAATAAATGCTGGCCTTGCCAGCGACGCCCACATCCCATAAGCAAATAAAAAAAATTACTGTGGTCCCTAGGGATGGGCAATAAATGCTGGCATTGCCAGCGATGCCCTGATCCCATAAACGAATTTTTAAAAAATCTTATGTTTCGAGTGAATCGGTTTAGCTTGCCGCAGGGCTAACAATTTCCCTTTTCTCACATTACAGACTAGTAAGATATGACTGCTGCCCACCATGTTCTCCTGATTTCTCTCAAAGACAAGACCGCACAAACAGACCATGTATTTCAGGCTAAACTACAAATTGTGTTTATTGTAAGATATAAGCTTATACATAAACAAAATAAATCAGCAGATAAAATAGCAATACAGTACTTAACTGTCCCTAATAATTTAAACTTGATTTTGGATGCCAAAATATTGGTATTGTAAGATTCGCAAAATTAATATTGTCAGATAAGGGTCCTGTGGCAGAAGAGGCCTTTACTTTTAAAAGACTGTTTTAAAAGAAGCCCAGAAAAGGGACACACAAAATGGCCGCCAGACCCCGTGACTAGCTTTCTAGACAGTTTAAAATGGTTCCTGCAGTCCCCTGACAGCCTTTGTGGATTCAGCCCACAGTAAGTTCTGGAAGGCCGTTTCGGAGAAAACGAAACCAGACACAGCCACATACATATGGATTGGATGCAGATCCAGTCAGATCGGCCTGTAGATAAAGGCCATCTAAATGTTTACCCAGACAAAGGGAAACAGTTTAATATTCATAAGGGGAGCATCAAAGACCCATTAAAGACATCAAGAAAACATTCAAAACAACACGAGTTCATTCCAGACCAGAGATGGCCATCACTGGCCATCCCGAAAGCAGTTTAAATATAATAACTACACCGTTGTGATACAAGCCCACCAAAAGTTAAACAAAGACTAACCTTGATTTGGCGGGAGATAAAGGCTTCTCTTGAGAAGTATATTTGGAGTCCCGGGTAGCCATCATCAGCGATCAGCGAGTCGCGCTTTTGAGCTTGTCCTTTCGAGAGCCGTGGAGGAACGTCGATCCAGAGACCAAGAAGGTGATTCGAGTCTGCGTCCCGCCCCGGGGCAACCATCGGGAGATCATCGACAAACCCCGGGCCGTTGACGAGACAAAGGACAGCAGCCCTACAGAAGAAATCTAGCTGAAAATGGTAATCAGCTAGACTCCGCGAAGAGACCTCTTCAACCATGGTCAAACAGGTGGTCGCCGTCCCCGCCGACGTCCGGGCCTGCCAGTATCCAGCCTGTCCGTGACCTTCACCTTGAGGAAGAAGAGAGAGTGTCGCAGCCCGCAGCGCTGACCACGTGGAGACAGGACGCCTGAAAGGATCAAAACGCGGACCTGTTTCAAAACTCTTGCAGTTTCTAACTGGATTGGTGAGCATGTTTCTGGCCCCTCACAATCTGATCTAGCTAGGCTTAGGGGGTGGGCATTTTAGGGGTAATGAATTGTTGTCCCTCGATGTTCCGTGTGTTTCCCCATTTCATGATAACTGTTGTAAAGTATAATATGCCTGTATCGATCTCAGTTAGTAATGTATTATGAATTTGTTTTCCCTCCCATGCACCCTTCTATTGACTTGCATTTGATTTGTTTTACTCTGTGCAATAAAATTTCATTTTGTTTCCATTAAACCTGGCCTATTGAGTATTCTCTACATTGTAGTTCCTGCATCCAAGTCCAGTGTCTAGAACCTAAGGGGTGAGTGGGTCGAACCACTCAAGGTTTTACTGTGCAAGAGAGAGAGGCCTCTAGAGAGAGAAACCTCTGCGATCTGAAAACCCCTTACAGAAAATGGCGACCGCGGCAGGACACTGGCAGCAGGTTTGCAATGTATTGGACCCAGGTTTGAGTGGTTGAAATGTTATGGATGAGAGGATAGCGGATTATGTCTTTGGCAAGGTAAATCTCACTAAGCAGTGGATTTCCGATCTCTTAGTGGATGGGCGTCCGGTAGACACAGCCATCAGGTGGACAGAGAGCAAAGAACATAAAAAGTCAGTGGAAATGGCAGTGTGGCTGATGTGCTACAAGAAACAAGTCCAGATGTTGGACAGAGTCGTTGCAGCACAGGCAGCCAGAATCACTGCACAGGATGCAGAAATAGAGGAAAAGGCCATGGGTGGGGAAAAACTCATCACAGCGCTTCACGCGCTGAATCAGGAACGCCAAGTTGTAGCCAGCCAACACCAGGCTAGAATAGAGTACCTGGATTGCCAGGTTACTGAGGCAAAGATGCATGAAGTGAGAATACGGGAGAAAAACGCCCACCTCACACAACAGCTAAGAGCGCAGGAGGAGAGAGTAGTAGAGGTTAAGGCAGCTTACAAGCTGGCCCTTGAGCACGGGTTCGAGAGTGCCGACCATGGCCCCTGCCAAAAGACCATAGAGGACCTGAGAACAGCCTTGGTTAAGGCAAAAGGCATGGTATGCCTCGTAAGCCCAAAAGCAAGTCACATAGACTTTTTGCAGGAATCCAAACGTCCGATTCCTTGTGAAGTAGTTGTGGCACCAGCCACTGAGCCCTCAGTGCCACCGAGCTATAGTGAGGCTTGGCCAGAAGGGGAGGTGGTGAAAGAAAGGGTAGCCGAGGTGGAACAGGAGGAGGAACAACCCCTGGGAGTAAAGCCGGAGCCGGCACCAATGTGTCCTACTCGGCACCAGAGTTTCGGTCCCACCGCCGCAGATGGCGCGGACGGACCCCACATGAACCAACTCATGGTGCCCCACGGTGCCCAACAACTCAGAGCAATGATAAGCCACCTCCCAAAACTCTCCGAGAAGGGAGATCCCTCAGTCCATTTCAGGGAGGTAGAGGAAACAGCCGCCATCAATGATTGTGATGATCTTGAACAGGCAAAGATGCTGCTCTTCTCCCTGGATAGCACAATCCTTCAGTGCCTCTCAGACGGGAGTAAGAGGGGACAGACAGGGTATGTGGAACTCAAAGACGAGGTCTTGGAGGTTCTGGGAGTGGACGACGGTAATCCGTTCCTCCGCGTGGAAGGGACTGTGCAGCTAACTGGAGAACCCTCGCGGGTTTTCGCAGAAAGGCTGTGGCCAGTGTATCGGCGCAGTTGTCCGGGCATGCCTGAACGGGCTGCAATGAACGCCGAACAGTGGGTTCAATTGGCTCCATTGCCTGGTTGCTAACAGCTTGCCCCAGATATGGACCCTAGCCATAATCTTGGTTTGACCCCCAAGGTCCCGGTATCACGGAGGAGACCGTGCTCTGACAGCTTAACATTGCGTACAAGAACTGTAGAAGTCAGGCGGCACCTCCCTCTAAGGGAAAAGTGCATGAGGCAAAGCTCGCAGCCCCAAGCAAGAAGGAGTGGCATCAGGAGGGGAATCGCCCTGCCCAAGCCAAGCTCAATTGTTACGGGTGTGGGAAGGATGGACATTGGCGCAGGGACTGTAAAAATCTGTGGAAGGATAATAAGGGAAAAGCTCCCACAGCCCAAGCCCAAGCCCAGACTGCTGCCCCAGCATGAGTCCAGGTCCAAACCGCAGCCCCTGTCCCAGAAAAGGGAACCGGTACAGCTATGGATCCCGCTGCAATAGAGTCAATTTTAGAGACAATGCGGTCTCTTATGATCTCACAGGGGAAGATAGCAGCCACCACCGGTGTGATGGTTCCCTCGGCCCACTTTGACAACCCACAGAATTGGCTAGAGCCAGCGCAGCCTGTCGACCTGTGTCCTCTAGAAAGACATGCACAGGAAGAGACCTCCTGTAAAATGGAGGAATACCTGCGGTGCCAGTTTGTGGAGGCTAAGTTAGTTGAGTAGGCTTTAAGGGAGGAGAACGCTAGGTTAACAGCGAGGGCTGGCAGTTTAGAGGGTCAGCTAAGGGCTTGTATTTGGTTTCACATCAATCAGTGCAAACTGTTTAAGTCGGGTGCAAGAGGGCCAACAACTGAGGCCAGGTCTGAGGGTAAAGATCCTCAGCCTGAGGCGTGCAATAAGTCACAGACCACACAGGCTGGAACCGCAGCCTGCTTGAAGGGAGAAGCTGTCCCGCCCACCTGGGAGGTTTCCCCATTGGCCTATGACTCATACGAGGAGGAGCCCGAAGACCAAGGCCCTCCTCCTGATCCGAAAGCCATCGGGGGGGAGCCCGAACAGCTAGGCCCCGCCCTTGACACGATCCTGGAGGAGGTGGAGCCAGAGGACGGAGATCCCGCCCTCGACTCAGGCGTAGGGGAGGTAGAACTTGGGGGCAGAGACATAGTGGTTAGCACTGTTGCCTCACAGCGCCAGGGACCCGGGTTCGAATCCGGCCTCGGGTGACTATCTGTGTGGAGTTTGCACATTCTCCCCGTGTTTGCGTGGGTTTCCTCCGGGTGCTCCAGTTTCCTCCCACAGTCCAAAGATGTGCGGGTTAGGTTGATTGGCTATGATAAATTGACCCTTAGTGTTAGGGGGATTAAATATGTGGGGTTACGGGGATAGGGTGGGATATGTGTTGGTGTAGGGGATAAGGGGATCGGGTGGGATATGTGTCGGTGCAGGCTCGATGGGCCGAAATGGCCTCTATCTGCAGTGTGGGGTTTCTGTGATTCTGTGAAGTCGTCTGCCACAGACCCAAATCCCAAAGGGGCAGAGCCTGAGGGAAGGGAGCCGAAGCCGGCAGTCGTGGAGGAGCCACGGGCTGTGAGGGCTAAAGTCCCAACCACAGGTCCACTCGCTAAGGGAGCCTCGCCCAAGGCACCCTCTCACAGGTCGTCTCGAACGCCTCAGCCAAGAAAGCTCTGGCCAGATTCCCCCTACGTCAGCAGACACCGACTTGGCAAACCCCTGGAAAAAAGCAGTCCCCAATTGGCAGCAAAAGGCTGCGGGGGATCCAAGCCACAGGTCAGTGCAGCCCCGCCACAGGGAGCGGTGAGCTGCAGTCCAAACAGGGATTAGGCAAGCCGCCCGGGGACGGGCAGCGCTGTACATAAGTTTAGTTAAGTTAAATTTAGTTTAAGTTAAGGTATGAACTTTTAAGATAGTAGGGTGTTATAAGGAATAGTTTTGGAGTCTGCCCAGCATGTGTGTTGTTTTGGATCAAGGTCGAAAGACCCGATCATGCCTTCACCTAGGCCAGAATCTCTCGGGAGCCTGGCTGTATCGTTTAATTTGTTACAGGAACCAAAAGGATAATGAAAGGGATTCTCGTCGCGTTCACGGTGGTCGGGTGTAGCCTGGCCTACCGGGGCTACACCAAGGACTCGACCGTGTACGGCTGGTCCGGAGACACAGCCCCCATCGCGACCGATGGGACGGGAAGACGTGACGTTGAGGAGACAGCCACCTATTTCCACGAAGGGAGGTGGCCAGGATGGCTGGGGTCGAACTCTACGGAATACTCCAGCCAGTCGGGTTTTAAGTACAGAGAGACTTCTCTATTGTGTCCCAGGGTGAGGATCATCGCACCCAGAGTCAGCGTTACCATCGGGAAAAGGATTTGCTTGAACTGTACGGGACATGTTCCTTTGGACCGATGGTGGTGGCTCAGGAAGATGAGTAAGACCATGAAGAACTCCATGGTCGAGTGGGAGAGACTGGGTAACAATACCCATCAGACTATTACGGGGACTCATGGGGGGTTGAGTGTCTGTTGGGACAAATGGTGGGAACCAGATGAGGGGATTTACATCTGTATGTGGGGTTCAGAACGCGCTTGCCCCACAGACGTCTCCATCTTTTTCCAAAGACAGTGGCAGGATGCTGGAAAAGGGATGAGGTGGGACGTCAGCACACGGGCGTGCGGAGTCCCATACTCTCAGATCCCAGTAAACGCCACTGAGCTCATCACCCACCCCCGCAAGCCCCTGCCCACGATTCCGGTAGCCAAAGCCCGCAAGGAAGGGTGCCCCACCACTACCAAAGGACCCGGGAACGGATTGGTATTGGTGCCCACAGGTCAGGTGCTGTACCAAGGGGTGCACTACGCGGTGGCCTCGGTGATTTTAAACCTCACCGAGGTACGATTGCCAAAGTGGCGCCTCAAAGAAATGGAGAAATTGTACCAGGTCCTGTTAACAAACATGTTCAGACAGTTTTATGAATTCGACTTTGCTGATGTAGACAGAGCCGGATTGTACACCACCACATGAGGTTTTGGACAGGGTAGGGAGACAAAGAAGGGGTGCAGTAAATGATATTTTTACAGCTTTTAACACAGGGACTTCCGTCATCAACACTCTGGATGACGTGGAGCTGCAGACTCAGATCAATGATTTAAAAGGGCAGTTAGGAAAGATACTGACGGATGAGAATAAGGTAGTGGGTTCTGAGTTACATGAGGACCAGGCCATGACACTACACTTAAAAGAATTTATAGCGGAGCTGGAGAAACACGCTAAAACGGTAAATGCTCTCATCAGGGAGGATCGGAATGCGTCCGATCAGGCTGCGCAGAACGAAGCGTGCATGCTGTACGGGGCGTCGTTACTGCGCGAGGGCCGCAGTAATCTGGAGGATTTAAAACAAGGTTTGGTCCCCTCCTGGATCAGCAACAAGCACCTCGCAGCCCTCCACCCTTTTGAGAACGCATTGAGTCCGTGCCAGCTCAGACTAGCTTCAGAGGCCTACCCAGTCCCAGTGGACTGTGGGCAGTCTAATCACACCATTATGGGTATAGTGGTAAGGATGCCGGTGATGGGAAAGACAGCTGAACCCACCCCGGTATACAGGGTGGAGAACATTGGAGTCATTCAAGGGGGTGCACACATTCGCTACACAGCGGTCCCACCGTACGCCATTCGATGGGAGCATGCAATGACGGGTACCGACCTCTCGGGGTGCCGGAGTTGGGGAGCACACATCATCCTGTGTCCCCAGCACTTGAATGCCTATTCGAAACCACAGTGCGGGTTCAGAACTGCTGGCGCGAAGCCTATAAATTGCACCGTGGAGGCATGGCACAAGGCCATGTGACCCCGCAGGTGGCATATATAGGAGGTGGGACATACTGTGTCACCACTGCAGTGCTCCACTACCAACATGGACAGCACGGCTGGTGTCCGGTGAGTGACAGCAGTTTCTGCTTCAAACCCAAGGCAGAAGTTCAAGTGGCCCAAGAGCGAATTGTCCCCATTCCTGAACCTTCCACTGTTCACCTCACTGTCAAAGAGAATTTCACCGATCTGCAATGATTCGTAGCACATTTTGGGTATATCATTCCCCCTCTCCCTGAAAACCTCAACAAGATACTAAAAGCCGTTGTCGTTTCACAGAAACATTTTTACACACTGGAGCAGAAGACTTTAGAAATAGGGGCAAACATACTAGATATAGTAACCCCACCGTGGTGGGATCTGTTCACTAATATAGAAGTCCCTTCTTGGATTAGGATAGCCTCTCACATCCTTGTAGTGTGTTAGGTTTTCATTGTGATTTACTTACTGTTTGTACACTGTAAAAAGGTCAGACATTCACAGAAGTATGAGAACAGAGGAGAATGGAGGGAGCATTATGTGCGGGTAGACGAGGAGAGACCCGTTTAGATTTTTGCTGCTATGTATAAAGTTAAAGTTTCCCTCCCTCCTCTATGTGTGATGGTTGTTCATGTGTAATTTAGTGTGTACTTTATTTTTTATTGTTGAAGTTCGTTACGTGAGTTGTTGTTAATAAAAGATAATGTATATGAACCAGGTGGTGTAGGGGTATTAGGCCCTCCTCCACGCCTGGAAATGAGTGTGTCAGATTTTAAATCCAATGTATTGCCATCTATAGATGCTTAATGTACACAGTAGGTTTCTGAAATGGGAAATGCATGTGTCGTGGGATCATAGATAGGTAATTGCAGGGGATGGTTTGATTGTGGAGAGTCAGAAAATTTTGCTCACCCAGAATTATGATACTTCAAGCAAGTTATAGTATCATCAGGGGGGACTGTAAGATTTGCAAAATTAATATTGTCAGATAAGGGTCCTGTGATATCCGAGTGGTAAGGTCAGAAACTGAGAGAAGTGAGATATTAGGAACAAACCCAACTGTTCATTTACCCGGTGTAGCAGAGAAACATCTCTTACAGGCTGCAGGCAAGGCACACAATTCTTACTGCATGATGGCAAGATGGAGGAAGAACCTCTGAGTCATACCCATAATGCAATGCCACATTACCGTATAAACTGGTGTACCAGGACATTGAATACATGACCCATTACCTTAAAAACTGGTGAATGTGAACCCTTAATATTTGGCTCCATCGGGTGGATAACTTAAGCATTACATCCCAGATTACTATATCCCTCCCCTCTTAAGTTGAACATTAATTTCTTAACAACATTCTTAAAAAGTCCCATAAGGAAACTCCTTTAACGATAGTCCATACTGAACGAATCTAGCAGGTCGTTATCAATCTCTCTGGCAGCTTGTGAGTCCTTGGTGAATGTCTTACAGTCAAGTCCCTGCTTGGTTGTGGTAGAGCCACCTGCTGCTCCTGAGCAGTACTCAGAGTATCTGACTCTGCTACGATGGTTTCCTCTTGATGAAGGGGTCCAGGTGGAACTGGCTCTATTCGTGGTGGTGGTACCACCGATGAATTTGGATAACTGGGGGCCAACTTGTCCTCCGACATCTCCTCTGGAACCTCCATTTCGATTTCCCCTTGTCTGGTCAGTACCTGATCTACATGCCTGTGTACTACCTGACCAGTTCCCACCATGACCGTATATGATACTGGAACGGTCATTGAGTCTATGACACCAGGAATCCATTCTGGACCATAACTGAAATTCCTGGTAAGGACCACACCTCCTTCTCCAAAACTGCAACTCTTTGTCCTTCTGTCATGGTTCTCCTTTTGTTTGATTTGTCGGTTTTCCACCTTCCTTTTTAGGTCTGGGTGAACCAGGTCAAGAGTGGAGCGTAGTCGACATCCTAACCACAGCTCAGCAGGAGGGAGCCCTGTGGTAGATTGAGGTGTTATTCTGTAGCTGAACAGAACTCGTGACACCTTGGCTGCCAAACTCCCTTCCGCACTTTTTTTCATCATCTGCTTAAATGTTTGTATGGCTCTCTCCGCAAGTCCATTTGAAGATGGATGATATGGAGCTGAGGTCACGTGCACTATGCCATTGTTTCTCATGAACTCTTTTGTTTCTGTACTCACAAAACACGTGGCATTGTAACTTACTACGATCTCCGGTAGCCATTGATTACGAAAACTCCTACGCAGGCAGTCTATAGTAACAGTAGATGAAGCAGAATTTACAGGATAAACATCCATCCATTTGGAATGGGCATCAATGATTATGAGGAACATCGTTCCCATGAATGGACCCGCATAATCTACATTTAATCTTCTCCATGGTTTATCCGGCCACTCCCAGGGGTGGAGAGGAGTCGCTGCTGGTGCCTTCCAGTGTACTTGACAAGTGCTGCATGTCTTGACTAGATTTTCTATCTCCTCATCTAGCTTTGGCCGCCACAAGTAACTCCTTGCCAAGGCTTTCATACGCGAAATTCCAGGATGACACTGATGTAGTTGCCCTAGGATAGACTGTCATGCTGGCTGTGGAATAATCACTCGTGCTCCCCACAACACGCAACCATCCTGCACACTCAGCTCTGTCTTCCTGACACTGTAAGGTATGAAATCAGTCCCTTCTGGATGCTGTGGTCAACCCCTCATCACATATTCTCGGACTCTAGACAGTACTGGATCTTTACCGGTCCATATCCTTACTTGTTCAGCGGTCACAATTGCCATGTCTCCGTCCTCCAACATCAAAACTCTGTCCTCTGGAGCTGCACGGATAGGTGTACCTGGCAGTGGAAGACGGCTCAAGGCATCTGTGTTCCCATGGTACTTGCCTGCCTTGTAAACAATGACATACTCATATGCCCTCAACGTCACTGCCCACCTCTGGATCCGGGGTGACACCATCTGTGGTACAGCTTACATTTCATTAAAAAGAGATAGAAGAGGTTTATGATTGGTGCATATGGTGAATTTCCTGCCATATATGTACTTGTGAAACCACTGTAACCCAAACATTACTGCTAACCCCTCTTTATCTAACTGGGAATAGTTTTTTTCCGCCGGCGTCAGAGTTCGAGACATAAACCCTATTGGTCTTTCTGATCCATCTTCCAAGCTGTGTGAAAGAACCGCCCCCACTCCATAAGGTGAAGCATCACAAGAGAGAATGATGTCTTTCTCTGCATTGTAGTGAACCAGCACATTCGAGGACAGCATCAGTTTCTTGGACAGTTCAAATGAAACCCTCTGTTCCTCTTCCCACTGCCACTGTGTCTCCTTGCACAGAAGTTTGTGAAGAGGTGCTAACACTGTTGCCAAGTTTGGTAAAAATCTGTTATAATAGTTTAGCAGTCCCAGGTAAGCTTTTAACTCAGTCACATTGGTAGGAGCTGGGGCCTCCTGCAGTGCTTGTACCTTCTCCTTGATTGGATGGAGCCCGGTGGCATCCACTCTGTGTCCCAGGAACACGGCCTCATTCCCCAGGAAAGTGCACTTACTCCTCTTGAGCCGTAACCCAGCCTTATCCAATCTTTGTAGTACCTCTCTGAGTGCTCAGATGCTCCTGCTCGGTTCTGCCCGTCACTAGAATGTCATCCAGATAGATTGAAACATGTGGGTTCCCTTGCAGTACACCCTCAATAGTCCTCTGGAAAATAGCTGGACTAGATGAGACACTGAATGGTAAGCGGTTATAGGTAAACAAACCCTTGTGTGTATTTATGGTTACATACTTCTTGGATTCCTCATCTAGTGTAATCTGCAAGTATGCATGACTCATATCCAGCTTCGTGAGTTTCTTCCCTCCAGCCAGGTTTGCAAAGAGATCCTCCGTTTTGGGAATAGGATACTGTTCTAGTTTAGACACCCTATTTACTGTCAATTTATAATCTCCACAGAGTCTTACCAAATTTTCCGGTTTTAAAACAGATACAATGGGAGCTGCCCATTCTGAACATTTCACGGGTTCCAGAATGTTCTCTCTCAAAAGACAGTCAAGCTCATCCTCTACCTTCGGTTTCATGGCATACGGCACAGGTCGTTGTTTAAAAAACCTTGGCAGTGCCTCCTTGTCTACATAAATCTTAGCTGGGGGGCCATGAAATGTGCCAAGTTCTTCCTTGAACACGTTCTCATGTTCAATCAACACTTCTTCTCTCCCTCTATTTGATTTATTGCTCCCCAATCTAATTTAAGTTCTTTTATCCAGCCCCGACCTAACAAGTTTGGTCCGTTACCCGATACTACAACTACAGGTAGCTGTTCCACTGTGTCCCTGTGTTGCACAGTTACAGTAGCTGTACCCAATGTCGCCACTCGTTCACCGGTATATATTTTAAGCTGCATAGAGCAAGACTTTAACTCTGGAACTTTTGCACGGTTCCACAATTTTGAGTACTCCTCCCTGTTCATTATGGTTACGCTGCATCCTGTATCCACTTCAAAGTTGACCTTAGAGTCATTTACTGTCAGTTGCAAAGTGATAGGATCCACTTTTGGAATGTTCTCTAGCATACTATGCATTATGAACATGTCGTCTTCTTTCTCAGCTTCTCCGCTGATGTGATGTGCTCCCTGTTTTTTCACTTCTCTTCCTAGGTTTTGCTTTCCTCCCCCTTTTGGTTTGTATTCCTCCACGGTTGCTTTTGCCCTGCATGCATGTTTTATGTGTCCTTTTTTCCCACACTTGTGGCACTTTTCCTCCAGAAACATGCATTCCCTCACCAGGTGATCACCATTGCATCTATAACATGCCTTTACATGCTCACGTTGTGGTTTCTGATGCATATTTAACTTGTGCACAACAACCTGACCTCCAACTTGCTTTGTCGTAGCCCAGTCTGAACCTTGTATTTCTTTTACATCTCGGTTCGCCGTCTCTATGGCTTGAGCAAGTTCCAATGCTTTTTCATATGTAAGCCCAGTCTCGGACAATAATCTCCACTGCATTCGGTCATCCATTATCCCACAAACTAGCCTATCTCTCAGCATGTCTTTCAAGTTGTTGCCGTAATTGCAATTGTGTGCCAATTTCCTCAACACCGCTACATAATCCAATACAGTCTCTCCCGGTATTCTGTTCCGTGAATTAAATTTGAAACGCTGTACAACCTCACTCGGTCTGGGATTGAAATGGTCCTTCAGCAAGGCCACTAAGTTAGCAAATGATCTGCCTCCAGGTTTTTCAGGACTGCATAAGTTTCTCATTAAACTATACGTCTGACTTCCCACAGAAGTGAGCAAAATATCTCTCCTTTTTCCGACATCATCTATATCATTTGCTTCAAAGAAATGCATCAACACCTCACAGTATTCATCCCAGGTCTGCGTCTGAACATCAAAAGCAGAGATCTTTCCTACCATAGCAGCCATGATCCATTATTCAGTGCTCTTTTTTCTTTTTTCTTTTTTCTCCGTCACGATGTGATCTGTTGATCTTCATTGCCAATATGTGATATCCAAGTGGTAAGGTCAGAAACTGAAAGAAGCGAGATATTAGGAACAAACCCCAACTGTTTATTTACCTGGTGTAGCAGACAAACATCTCTTACAGGCTGCAGGCAAGACACACAATTCTTACTGCACGATGGCATGATGGAGGAAGAACCTCTGAGTCATACCCATAATACAATGCCACATTACCGTATAAACTGGTGTACCAGGACATTGAATACATGACCCATTACCTTAAAAACTGGTGAATGTGAACCCTTAATATTTGGCTCCATCTGGTGGATAACTTAAGCATTACATCCCAGATTACTATAGGTCCTGTGGCAGAAGAGGCCTTTACTTTTAAAAGACTGTTTTAAAAGAAGCACAGAAAAGGGACACACAAAATGGCCACCAGACCCCATGACTAGCTTTCTGGGCACTTTAAAATGGTTCCTGCAGTCCCCAGATAGCCTTTGTGGATTCAGCCCACAGTAAGTTCTGGAAGGCCGTTTCAGAGAAAATGAAACCAGACACAGCCACATACATATGGATTGGATGCAGATCCAGTCAGAACGGCCTGTAGATAAAGGCCATCTAAATGTTTACCCAGACAAAGCGAAACAGTTTTATATTCATAAGGGAGCATCAAAGACCCATTAAAGACATCAAGAAAACATTCAAAACAATACGAGGTCATTCCAGACCAGAGATGGCCATCACCGGCCATCCCGAAAGCAGTTTAAATATAATAACTACCCCGTTGTGATACAAGCCCGCCAAAAGTTAAACAAAGACTAACCTTGATTTGGCGGGAGATAAAGGCTTCTCTTGAGAAGTATATTTGGAGTCCCGGGTAGCCATCATCAGCGATCAGTGAGACGTGCTTTTGAGCTTATCCTTTCGAGAGCCGTGGAGGAACGTCGATCCAGAGACCAAGAAGGTGATTAGAGTCTCCGTCCAGCCCCGGGGTAACCATCGGGAGATCATCGACAAACCCCGGGCCGTTGACGAGACAAAGGACAGCAGCCCTACAGAAGAAATCTAGCTAAAATGGTAATCAGCTAGACTCCGCGAAGAGACCTCTTCAACCATGGTCAAACAGGTGGTCGCCGTCCCCGCCGATGTCCGGGCCTGCCAGTGTCCAGCCTGTCCGTGACCTTCACCTCGAGGGAGAAGAGAGAGTGTCACAGCCCGCAGTGCTGACCACGTGGAGGCAGGACTCCTGAAAGGATCAAAACGCAGACCTGTTTCAAAACTCTTGCAGTTCCTAACTGGATTGGTGAGCATGTTTCTGGCCCCTCACAATCTGATCCAGCTAGGCTTAGTCACTGAAGGTAAGCATGCAGGTGCAGCAGGCGGTTAAGAAGGCAAATGGTATGTTGGCCTTCGTAGCAAGAGAGTTCGAGTACAGGAACAAGGATGTCTTGCTACAGCTGTACAGGGCCTTGGTGAGACCGCACCTTGAGTATTGTGTGCAGTTTTGGTCGCCTTACCTGAGGAAGGACGTTCTTGCCATGGAGGGAGTACAGCGAAGATTCACCAGGCTGGTACCTGGGATGGCAGGAATGACGTATGAGGAGAGATTGTGTCGATTGGGCTTATACTCACTGGAGTTTAGAAGATTGAGAGGGGATCTCATCGAAACCTATAAAATTCTGTCAGGCCTGGACAGACTAGATGCAGGAAGGATGTTTATGATGGCTGGGGAGTCCAGAACTAGGGGTCATAGTCTAAGGATAAGGGGTAAGCCATTTAGGACTGAAATGAGGAGGAATTTCTTCACCCAGAGAGTGGTGAACCTGTGGAATTCTCTGCCACAGAGGGCGGTGGAGGCCAGTTCATTAAATATATTCAAAAAGGAGTTGGATATATTTCTTAAGGCTAAAGGGATCAAGGGATATGGGGAGAAGGCAGGGACAGGGTACTGAATTTGGATGATCAGCCATGATCTCATTGAATGGCGGAGCAGGATCGAAGGGCCGAATGGCCTTCTCCTGCTCCTATCTTCTATGTTTCTATGTTAGGGGGTGGGCATTTTAGGGGTAATGAATTGTTGTCCCTCGATGTTCCGTGTGTTTCCCCATTTTATGATGATTGTTGTAAAGTATAAGATGCCTGTATCGATCTCAGTTAGTAATGTATTATGAATTTGTTTTCCCTCCCAGGTACCCTTCTATTGACTTGCATTTGATTTGTTTTACTCTATGCAATAAAATTTTATTTTGTTTCCATTAAACCTGGCCTATTGAGTATTCTCTACATTGTAGTTCCTGCATCCAAGTCCAGTGTCTAGAACCTAAGGGGCAAGTGGGTCGAACCACTCAAGGTTTTACTGTGCAAGAGAGAGAGGCCTCTAGAGAGAGAAACCTCTGCAATCTGAAACCCCCTTACAGTATTTCAGAATACTTAAGTTTCCTTTACCTGTGTCTTGCATTAATGCAAAATGGGTGCTTAAACTCCATGGAGTACCGCCTCCCCACTTTGATGCAGATTCACTTCAGCTCAGTGAACTTAAGATGAACGTATAACAAGTTTTCGTGCAACAGCTTAACAATCAGTCTCATATCATTAAGCTACGCTCGATCTCCTGACTGTGTCATCGG
This sequence comes from Somniosus microcephalus, assembly GCF_052327205.1. Classification (NCBI taxonomy): domain Eukaryota; kingdom Metazoa; phylum Chordata; class Chondrichthyes; order Squaliformes; family Somniosidae; genus Somniosus; species Somniosus microcephalus. The sequence continues at coordinate 12,482,053 of NC_141002.1, read as the reverse complement.
CCTATTTCAGGCCAGTAAGTTAGTGCTTTGTGTTCCATCTTACATCATCTGTAAAATGCACCTGACTTTGCATTGCCCCTCTGTGATCTGTTAGGCATGGTTTAGCTCTGTGCATATTATCCTAAGCTTATGCCTATTAACTTCAGGCACAAGCTTCTAACAGTTGAGGATTGCACATTCTACAGTATTATAGGCTGTACACAGTTCAGGATATATATGTGACAATGCAATCAAGGATTTCCAATGAATGATGGTATTGCTATTTTTGCCCTTGTTATATGGTGCCATTTATGGGGCTGGATTTTCATTCAGGAGCAGGTTGGGGTCGTGTAATCCGCATTTCGTGTTATCCACACGAATCTAATTCGATGTGGGAGATTGATGCAATTGTAACTAAATTGCCCAATTGAGTTCCAGCATGTGGGAACCCATGACAAACCAGTTTCTCCAATCTGAAAGTCGCCTCCGATGACGTCATCATTGCTGCTGCATTTAAGGTCTGCAACAAGCCTTGCTTCTTCTGCAGGCTGCCAACCTTTTGGCATTTGCAGATACACTGAGCTGGAAGCAGAATAGCCACAGAAAGACCGAGGTCTGCACCCCGATTCGAAGGCGTTGCCCTGCAGGCTTTAGTGGAGGGAGAAAGAGCTCACAAGAATGTTCTCTTCCCTTCATCAAGGAGGAAGAAGCCTCCCCAGCAGACAAAGGCTGCAAGTAGCAGAGGAGGTCAACTCCTTGTCGGCTAACCGCAGAACCTGGATACAGTGCAGGAAGAGATTTCATAACCTTCAGCGCACTGGAAAAGTGAGTATGAATTTCCCATCACTCTCAATCTGATCCCCATTGCCTTTCCTCACCAGCACTCAGCTTTAGCAATCTCTTCCTCCACATCCCACTTGACACTGACATCCATGCACCCTTACCCATTCCCTCTCTCGCTATGGTCACATTCACCTAACTATTCGACTTTGCAGCCCTCACACTCCCTATCACTCTGATGCTATGAAAACAACCGACAACACACAGGGAGGTCCCTTGGTCTTGCCACCTCACTCCATCTTTGTCTCCTTCTAAGCATCTATACTATGGATTCTCTACACTCACTCCTTCATTCTCACTCAACCTCCACTTGTTTCCCTCATTGCAGGAAAAGAGAGCTCACAATAAAAGAGAACGAGCGAGGACAGGAGGAGGGCCACCATCAGTAGCCCACCTCACCCCCTGGGGGGAGGCGGTCCTGGAGATCGAAGGAGTGGAGGACGATGCGCAAGTGGGGGACGGACAGACGGGTGCATCACAGCAAGCTGGTGACAGAATAGTTTTCCATCTCTCTCATTGACATTGCATGAGTCGCTGATAATGTTTCAGAAGCTCTAACAGATGGACGAATGATCATCTGCAATATGCAATGTGCATGTAACCTTGGCATCACATCTCTGACTCTTTCCTTTACTCCCCCACAGGATCATCGCAAGCACCCGTCCCCACTAGCCAGGAGGAACAGGCTGAGCCTCCAGACTCCTCAGAGGAAGCCGCAACCGCTGAGGGCGCAGCGTTGGCAGAATTCAGCGCACCCAGCAACAGCGCAGCCACTCACACCTCAGTGGGACCTTCAGGATATAGAGTAGTGTTATCACCTGGTGTATCACAGCTCACAAGTGAGCATCAGCAGATTGTGAAGACAGGGACAGCAGTGGAGAGTCCTAGTCGGAGGGCGCAGGGCACTGCCAGCTTGGCTCAGCTGCATGTCGACCCTCTGCCTCTGGGTCCATCCACAGTATCAGTGGTGATGGCACTCCAGGAAAAGATGCAGGAGTCTCTGGCAGGTTTTGTCTCCAGGGTCACTGCGAGTGTGGAGCGAAAGGAGGAGTCCATAGCGAACATGAGCAGAGCCTTTGTGGAGTCATTGGCGCATGAATGCATCACCACGGAAAGGATGGTAACCTCCGTGGAAAGGATGGCTACAGTAGTCGAGAGGATGGCTACGGCCATGGAGGAGCTAAGTCGCCAGAGTGTTGAAAACATGGTGTGTGTTCAGAATAGACTGACATCTCTGGAGGAGCGATGGTCAGCTATTGAACAGAGAAACCAGACCTTCATGGCAGTCCCTCTGAGTAGGACTGCCAGTGCAGATACGGGTCCCCATGGCCCCCTGATGTGCAGCAAGGTGCTCTCAAGCCACTTGCAAGCGCTGAGGGAGGCCTGACCCATGAGAGGGAAGTTGGTGGCAGACATCAAGGAAGTGGGGGCTCCTCTCCAAGCGCTCACACTTCCATGCCACTGCAGGGCACTCGGTCAGAGCCCCACCAGAGTTCACACCCAACTGAGATCGGCGTCTCAACCCCTGCACAGCCGCAGGAGCAGCAGACTGTTGACGAGCCCTCACAGGTTTGCCACCCCAGAGGATGCCCACCAAAGGTGTCGAAACAGGAGCAGCAAGAAACTGAGCAAGGGGCCTCCACATCTGCTGAAGCCACAGGGGAAGCAGCACGTAGGAGCACGCGTAAGAGAAAGATACTGCACAAATAGTCACAAGGGTAGTCACTTGGGTGAAATTTGATGTTTTATGTGTAAAAGCCATCATATAAATCATGTACATAAAAAACCTGATGACTACTGCTGTAGTCGTGGCGTGTGTCATTTCGCGAATGGGACTTCCACATTGAGGGCTTAGGATTACTTGCAATTGTCAGTATGGTGGTCAAATTGCTAGGAATCAGCTGGTTCATGGCCATTGTCGATGCTCAGGTAAGAAGCAGCGAGGCAAAAGTGCTTGAATGGCTAGGCTAAGCAAATCTGGCCAAGATGAGTGCGTTCCTTGCATCCTGGGCAGCTATGTTCTCGCGTACTACTGCCGCTGGTTGATGGGCCTCTGCAGGATGTTCGTTTTTGCTCTCCTCCTCCTCCTCCTCCACCTCCTCCTCCTCATCTGAGGAGGCTATGTGAGGAGCCACTTGGTCCTCAGGAATCTGCAAGCCACGACGCTGTGCCATTTTGTGAAGCGCACAGCAAACCACGATGATCCTGGAGACCCTGACTGCTGAGTACTGCAGGGCTCCACCTGATCTATCCAGGCATCTGAAGCGCATCTTCAGCAAACAGATGGTTTGCTCGATTATGGCTCTGGTGGACATGTGGCTGGAGTTGTAGCTCTCATCAGCTTCGTTGGGTGGTCTCCTCAACGGCGTCATTAGCCACGTCCTCAGGGGATAGCCCTTGTCTCCAAGTAGCCATCCGTTAAGTTCGTCTGGCGGACTGAATAGCGGAGGCACACTAGACTGGCGCAGTATGAAGGAGTCATGGCAATTGCCAGGGTACTTGGCACAAACATGCAAAATTTCCTTCTTGTGGTCACACACCAGCTGAATGTTAAGGGAGTGGAAGCCCTTGCGATTGACAAAAATACTTGGATTGCGATGGGGTGCCTTAAGGGCCACATGTGTGCAGTCAATGATGCCCTGCACCCTTGGAAAGCCTGCTAGATGAGCTAATCCAACCACACACGCCATGACACTTGCTCGATCCTTGGTGAAATGGATGTGATTGTGCGCAAGGGCAAAGAGGGCATCGGTTACCGACGTGATGCAAGTGTGTGCGGCTACCTGGGAGATGCCGCTGATGTCTGCTGCTGTTCCCTGGAATGGGCCTGAGGCAAAAAAGTTGAGTGCGGTGGTGACTTTGACGGCCAATGGTATGGGTTGTCCACCTGGTCCTCGGGCCTGCAGGTCTTGTTGCAGCATTGCGCAGATGTCACCCACTACCTCTCGCGAAAGTCGGAGCTGCCTTTGGCACTGCTGCTCAGACATTTTGAGGTAGCTGACCCTGTATCTGTAGGCCCTGTTTGGGGGGTATCTCCTGTGCCGACGGGCTTCCTTGCACTGGCCCCTTCTGGCCTGTGCACCTTCAGGTGGGTGAGCAGCAGCTTGGCATGCCTGTTGTTGCTGCTGCTGTTGGGGCTGCTGTTGTTGTTGCTGTTACTGTTGGGACTGCTGTTGTTGTTGCTGCTGTTGTTCGGCCTTATCTAATATCCAGAAGGGAAGGAAATAAATGGCTTCCATGCTTCTGGTAGATGCCTCAGTTGAGGAAGCGCTCAGTGAAGGTGGCGAGAGGGGTTTCCCAGGAGGTCACACTGGAGATGGGTGTCAGGCTGCAAACTTCCACAGCTGTGGTTATGCCTTCTAAAAGTTCCCCCAGACCTGAGACCACTAAGTCCTGCCATCTGCAAATGATGGCTGATTACATCTCCTCTTTAATGGTTGACCTGCAGTCGGGACCAGCGGGAGCAGTGAGTCGGAGCCCGGTATAAAAACCGGAGAGCAGCGAGGCCCGAGACCAGTCGGGACCAGCGGGAGCAGTGAGTCGGAGCCCGGTATAAAAACCGGAGAGCAGCGAGGCCCGAGACCAGTCGGGACCAGCGGGAGCAGTGAGTCGGAGCCCGGTATAAAAACCGGAGAGCAGCGAGGCCCACCAACTCAGCAGCGGGGAGAGAGGTAAAAAGTAATCAGAGTGTGATGTCACCAGGGAGCAGGTAAGTGATTGGTCGGTGAGTATTTCTCTCTTTTCAATACAAGCTTGACTTCTGTGGTGTTAAATTTCTAGGGTCTCTGGTGTAGTGGGGACAGTTGGTAAATAAAGCGCCCTAGAGTATACCTGTAACTGGGGTATTGAATAAATTTTTTAATTAATTAAAGGAGTAAGTCATGGCAGGAGAGTTCAGACCCGTGTTCTGCTCCTCTTGCTCCATGTGGGAAGTCAGGGACGCTGCCAGTGTCCCTGACGACCATGTGTGCGGGAAATGCATCCAGCTGCAGCTACTTGTAGACCGCATTACGGCGCTCGAGCTGCGGGTGGATGAATTTTGGAGCATGCGCGATGCTGAGAGGCTCGTGGATAGCACGTTTAGCGAGTTGTTCACGCCTCAGGGTAGGGCTGCACAGGGGGTGACCATCAGGCGGAGCAACAAAGGCAGGCAGGTAGTGCAGGGAACCCCTGCGGACATCCCCCTTTCAAACAAGTATACCAAGTTGGATACTGTTGAGGGGGATGACTTACCAGGGGAAGGCAGCAGCAGCCAGCTTCCTGGCACCAGGGAAGCTTCTGCTGCTCAGGAAGGGAGGAAAAAGAGTGGGAGAGCAATAGTGGTAGGGGATTCTATCGTAAGGGGAACAGATAGGCGTTTCTGTCGCCGCAAACGTGACTCCAGGATGGTTTGTTGCCTCCCTGGGGCCAGGGTCAGGGATGTCACTGAGCGGCTGCAGGGCATTCTTAAGGGGGAGGGTGAGCAGGCAGAGGTCGTGGTCCACATTGGGACCAACGACATAGGAAGGAAGGGAGATGAGGTCCTGCATCAAGAATTTAGGGAGCTAGGTAACAGATTAAAGAGCAGGACCTCAAAGGTTGTAATCTCTGGATTACTCCCAGTGCCACGTGCTAGTGAGTATAGGAATGGGAGGATAGAGCAGATGAATGCGTGGCTAAGGAGTTGGTGTAGGGGGGAGGGTTTTACTTTCCTGGATCACTGGGCCTGCTTCTGGGAAAGGTGGGACTTGTACAAGTCGGACGGGTTGCACCTGAACCAGAGCGGGACAAATATCCTTGCGGGGAGGTTTGCTAGCACTGTTGGGGGGGGTTTAAACTAACTTGGCAGGGGGATAGGATACATAGGGGAGCTGAAATAGGGGGTGATGTGCTGCCAATTATAGAGAAAAAAACAAGTCAGCTTGGTAGACAGGGCAAACATATAAGGGCAAGGCTGGATGGCATCTATTTTAATGCAAGGAGTCTTGCAAATAAGGTGGATGAACTGAAGGTGTTGATAAACACATGGGAGTATGATATTGTTGCTATCACGGAGACATGGTTGAGGGAGGGGCAAGACTGGCAGCTCAATATTCCGGGGTACAGAATCTTCAGGCGAGACAGAGGGGGAGGTATAAGAGGAGGGGGTGTCGCAATATTAATTAAGGAGTCAATTACTGCAGTAAGGAGGGATGATATATTAGCAGGTTCCTCTAATGAGGCCATATGGGTGGAGCTTAAAAACAAAAAGGGGGCAAGCACTTTGCTGGGAGTGTACTATAGGCCTCCAAACAGTCAGGGGGAGATAGAGGAACAGGTATGTAGGCAAATCTCAGAGAAATGTGCAAATAATAGGGTAATAATAATGGGGGATTTCAACTTCCCCAATATTAACTGGGATAGTCAGAGTGTGAAAGGCTCAGAGGGTGTAGAATTCTTAAAGTGCATCCAGGAGAGCTTTTTGAGCCAGCATGTAGAAAGTCCTACAAGAGAGGGGGCGGTACTGGACCTAATTCTAGGGAATGTGGCTGGCCAAGTGGAAAAAGTGCTAGTAGGTGAGCACTTTGGTGACAGTGACCATAATATGGTAAGATTTAAGGTGGTCATGGAAAAGGACATGGATGGGCCGGAAATAAAGGTTCTAAATTGGGGGAAGGCCGATTTTAATAGGATAAGGCAGGATCTGGCCAAAATGGACTGGGATCAGCTACTTGTAGGAAAATCCGCATCGGAGCAATGGGAGGCTTTCAGAAGGGAGATTGAGATCATACAATGGCAACATGTTCCCGTAAAGGTCAAGGGTGGTTCCAAAAACCACAGGGAACCTTGGATGTCAGGGGATATACGAGAATGGATTAGGAAAAAAAGGAGGGCTTTTGGCAGATACAAAAGGCTAAAGACGGAGGAAGCCCCAGAGGAGTACAAAAAGTGCAGGGGGATACTTAAAAAAGAAATTAGGAGATCAAGGAGGGGCCATGAAATAACACTGGCGAGCAAAATAAAGGAAAATCCTAAGATGTTTTATAAGTATATTAAGGGTAAGAGGATAACTAGGGAAAAAATAGGGCCCATTAGGGACAAAAGTGGCAATCTGTGTGTGGAGCCGGAAGATGTAGGAGGGGTTCTAAATGAATTTTTGCATCTGTTTTCACTATGGGGAAGGACGATGTAGACACAGAAATAGGGCGGGGGGACTGTGATATGCTCGAACATATTAACATTGAGAGGGAGGAGGTATTGGCGGTTTTAGCTGGCCTAAAAATGGATAAATCCCCAGGCCCAGATGAAATGTATCCCAGGCTGCTGTGTGAGGCAAAGGAAGAGATTGCGGGGGCTCTAACACATATATTCAGGACCTCTCTGGCCACAGGGGATGTGCCAGAGGACTGGAGAACCGCTAATGTAGTACCATTATTCAAGAAGGGAAGTAGGGAAAAACCGGGGAACTACAGGCCAGTGAGCCTAACATCAGTGGTAGGAAAATTATTGGAAAAAATTCTGAGTGACAAAATTTGTCTCCACTTGGAGAGGCAAGGATTAATCAGGGATAGTCAACATGGCTTTGTCAAGGGAAGATCATGTCTGACTAATTTGATTGAATTTTTTGAGGGGGTGACTAGGTGTGTGGATGAGGGTAACGCAGTGGATGTGGCATACATGGATTTCAGCAAGGCCTTCAATAAAGTCCCGCACAGGAGACTGGTCAAGAAGGTAAGAGCCCATGGAATCCAGGGTGCCTTGGCACATTGGATACAAAACTGGCTTAGTGGCAGAAGGCAGAGGGCGATGGTCGAAGGTTGTTTTTGTGACTGGAAGCCTGTGGCCAGTGGGGTACCACAGGGATCGGTGCTGGGTCCCTTGCTGTTTGTGGTCTACATTAATGACTTGGATATGAATGTAAAAGGTATGATCAGTAAGTTCGCGGATGATACAAAAATTGGTAGGGTGGTAAATAGCGAGGAGGGTAGCCTCAGTCTGCAGGACGATATAGATGGGTTGGTCAGATGGGCGGAACAGTGGCAAACGGAATTTAACCCGGAAAAGTGCGAGGTGATGCACTTTGGGGGGACTAACAAGGCAAGGGAATACACAATGAATGGTAAGACCCTAGGCAAGACGGAGGGTCAGAGGGATCTGAGTGTGCAAGTACACAGATCCCTGAAGGCGGCGGAACAGGTGGATAAGGTGGTAAAAAAGGCATATGGGATACTTGCCTTCATTAGCCGAGGCATTGAATATAAGAGCAAGGAGGTTATGATGGAGCTGTATAAAACACTGGTTAGGCCACAGCTGGAATACTGTGTGCAGTTCTGGTCGCCACACTACAGGAAGGATGTGATCGCGTTGGAGAGGGTGCAGAGGAGGTTCACCAGGATGTTACCAGGGCTGGAGCGCTTCAGCTATGAAGAGAGACTGGGCAGATTGGGTTTGTTTTCCTTGGAGCAGAGGAGGCTGAGGGGGGACATGATTGAAGTGTACAAAATTATGAGGGGCATAGATAGGATGGATGCTGAGGAGCTTTTTCCCTTAGTAGAGGGGTCAATAACTAGGGAGCATAGATTCAAGGTAAAGGGCGGGAGGTTTAGAGGGGATTTGAGAAAGAACTTTTTCACCCAGAGGGTGGTTGGAGTCTGGAACTCACTGCCTGAAAGGGTTGTGGAGGCAGGAACCTTCACAACATTTAAGAAGCATTTGGATGAGCACCTGAAATGCCACAGCATACAAGGCTACGGACCAAATGCTGGAATATGGGATTAGATTAGATAGGGCTTGATGGCCGGCGCGGACACGATGGGCCGAAGGGCCTCTATCCGTGCTGTATGACTCTATGACTCTATGACTCTATGATAGTCAGCAATTCAATTGTGTTCCCGCCAGGTTTCACCGTCGTGTTTCCCACCAGGTGTGTTTCATGTGGGAAAAGGGTTAAAATCGCAATGGCCATTCAAACTGGCATTACAGATGCAATTTAGTGCTTGTTAAGGGCCTTAACGGCCTATCCCACCTGTTGGAGATGGGACGGAGACGGGACCATCAGACATGGATTTTTGAAAATTGCGTGGAGGTGGGATGGAGGCGGGGTCGGGACCGCCCGCCAGTTTTTGCAATTTTAACCACCCGCACGCCTCCAATCCCGCCTCCACGGCCCAGTGAAAATCCTGCCCATGGTGTTCTGTCAGCAATTAAAGTGCCCTTATGTCCAATTAAACTTTAGAATATGGTTGGATTTAATAGGTTCATCATATACCAGCATTCTCCAATGAGAAGAAGCTCAACCACCTCCCTTGACCTTCAGCAGCAGCATTGCCGAGTCTCCCAACATCAACATCTTAGAGGCCACCATGGACCAGAGCGATACTGAACCAGCCATATCAACACCCACCACGGCTACAAGCGCAATACAGAGGCTTAGTACTGTGTGACAAATAGCTCATCTCCTGATGTCTCAAAGCCTCTTCACTATCTGTCAGGCACCAGTTAGAAGCATGATGGAATACGCACCACTTGCCTGGATGGCTGCAGCTGCACCACTCAAAAGGTTCGACACCAACCAGGACAGGTCAGTTCCCCACGCCACTGGACTTAGTATCTACTTCCTCCACTGCCGCCGCACTGTGGCTGTAGTATGTACTATCTACAGAATGCAATGCAGCAGCACACTAGGTTTGCTTCAAGAGCATCTCCCAGCCCCACAACCTCTACCATCAAAAAGGACAAGAGCAGGAAGATCACCTTCACCTTCAAATTCCTCTCCAATTCACACACCATTTCAACTTGGATATATATCGCCATTTCCCCATTGTTGCTGGATCAAAATCCTGGAATTCCCTAGCTAATGCCATTGCACAAGCACCATGACACCAAGGAATTCAGCAATTTAAAAAGGTGGCCCATCATTACCTTCTCAGTGTAACGAGGGTGCAGTGACATTAATATCCTACCTTTGTTGTCACCAATTGTTCTGATTTGAACGTCTCCAGATACCGTTTCTTATGGTCGGCACAAAAGCCAGTTCCCATAGGTAAGCCTGTGCTTCCTATGAACTACATTTATATAGTGCCTTTCACAACCTCAGGACGTCCCAAAGCACTTTACAGCCAATTAAGTACCTTTGAGGTGTAGTCACTGTTGTAATGTGAGAAACGCAGCAGCCAATTTGCGCACAACAGGGTCCTAAACAGCAATGTGATAATGACCGGATAATCTGTTTTTTTTAATGATGTTGATTGAGGGATAAATATTGTCCAGGACACCAGGGAGATAACTCCCCTGCTCTTCTTCATAATAGTGCCATATAATCTTTTACTTCCACCTGAGAGAGCAGACGGGCCCTCGTTTTAACGTTTCATCTGAAAGACCTTAAGCACAAAGTAATCTGGAATGCCACGCCCTGGACAAAAAACAGGCCACGACAAAACCACCTGTAACAAAGTACCTTTAGCAAGGTGCTTCACAGAGATGCAAGGTAAAAATAGACACTAAGCCAGTTGGGTTTTAAGGAGGGTCATAAAGGAGGAGAGGACGGTGGAAAGGCAGAGAAGTTTAGGGAGGGAATTCCAGGGCATAAAGCTTAGGTAGTTAAAGGTACAGCTACAAGAGTAAGGTAAAAGCATGAGAGGCCAGAGTTAGAGAACAGAGAGCTTGGGAGGGAGTTTCATCTGTAGCGCTGGAGGAAGTTAGAGAGACAAGGAGGATGAGGCCATTAAAGGACTTAAACACCAGGATGAGAATCTTGAACCTGAGGCATTGGGGGGGGGGGCGGGTGGCGGTATCCAATGGAAGTCAGTGAGGTTGGTTGATAAGCAACTGGGATTTAATCCGGGATAGGATAAGGGTAGAACAGTTTTGCACCAGCTGATGTTTATGGAGGGTGAAGGGTGGGAGGTCAGCTAGAAGAACATTGGAATAGTCCAGGCTGGAGGTAACAAAGACATGGACGAGGGTTTCAGCAGCAAATGGACTAAGGTAGGGGCAGAGGCATGTAAGTTTACAGAGGTGGAGGTAGGTTACTTTGTGGTAGAGAAGAAATAGGGTTCGGAGTTCATTTGGGGGTCGAATAGGATGCTGAGGTTATGAATTGCCTTAATGTGCCTGAAACAGTTGCCAGGGATGGGGATGGAGTTTGTGGCAAGTTGATGGAGTTTGTGGTGGGAGTTTAAGATGATGGCTTTGACCTTCCCAATGTTTAGCTGGAGTCTGGATGTCAGACAACCAGTCTGTCAGGATAGAGGCAGTGCAGGGGTCAAGGGAGATAAAATGAGGTCGAGCTGGGTATCATCAGCATCATGTGGAAGCTGACCCAATGTTGGCAGATGGTGTCGCCCAAGGGGCAGAATGTAGATGAGAAAGAGAAGGCACGCCCAAGGATGGATCCTTGGGGGACTCCCAAGATGGTGGTGCAGGGGTGGGAAGAGAAGCCATTGCTAGAGGTGTTCTGACTAAGAGGTGGGTCAGTCATTAACTTATTTAAATCAGGCTCCTATTGTTGTATCCGTATGTTAATGAAGACCCGGAAAGCAGGAGTTGAGTTAACAAGTGTTTACTAAACAAAGTCTGGAGGTGAACTAAACTATACAAGACGTTATACAGGCTTATATACCTGAGTGGTCACTACCGGTACTACAGTACCCAGGGGCTTCAAAAAAAATAGTTCCTCTTAAAGGTACATACACCACAATTCCTCCCCTTTTAGATAAATAGTACACAATATTTCAAGTAATCATTAATTAACATTTTTACAAGAACAATAATCTACACATTTGCTGAAGTTAATTAATTACAAATTCAGTCTCTCTGGAGGCTTCCTGACTCGGTCCGGATAACGCCTCGGTGGTGTAGTAGGTTTCGGTGGTGTAGTAGGTTCTTTTGGCAAGGTCGATTCGGCTTGAATGCCAGTGTCGAGTTCATCTGGTTCCAGTATCACCGGATCGGGGGTAGATACTATGGGTATCTCTACTTCATCATTAGGCGTATAGAGTTGTGGTGTAGGTTGTCCCTTTTCGGATGACTCTATGATCTGGTCAGCATGGCGCCTTATTATGCTTTCTCCAATGTCCACGGTATACATCAGTGGTCCTAGTCGTGTGCAAATAGTTCCAGGCTGCCATTTCTCGGTACAGTAGTCCCGGGCCAGAACTTGCTGACCTATCTGGAAGGTTCTAGTTGGCCTTTCATTCATGCCTTGAAATTGTCGGTTCTCTACGTCCCTTCTGATGTTTGGCTTGATTAAATCCAGCCGGCATCTTAGTCTTCTATTGAAAAACATCATGGTGGGGGTTTGGTTTGTAACCACATGTGTTGCATTCCTGTATGCAAACAAGAAGTTATCTACCTTATGTTGTAGATTTATGTCTTCATTACCCATGGCCTTTATGGCCTTCTTGAAGGTCTGGACAAACCTTTCAGCTAATCCATTGGTGGCGGGATGGTATGGGGTGGACGTGTAGTGCTTAACCCCATTGTTTTTTAAGAAATTCCTGAATTCTTCAGATACAAATTGCGGTCCATTATCAGAACAGATCTGTTCAGGCAGCCCATTCCTGGCGAATATGGTCCTTAATACTGTGATGGTTTTTTCAGCGGTGGTGGAGGACATCTTTATTACCTCCGGCCACTTGGAATGTGCATCAACCGCGATTAAGAACATTGAGTCCATAAATGGACCAGCAAAGTCGATATGTACCCTTTGCCAGGGAGATGAGGGCCACTCCCATGGATGTAGAGGGGCTTGTGGTGGGGCGTTTTGGACCTTCTGGCATCCTAGACAGCTCTTGGTCATTTCTTCGATGTCTCCATCGATACCTGGCCACCACACAAACGCTCTGGCTAAGTTCCTCATTTTCACTCCACCCAGATGCCCCTCGTGAAGCTCCTTTAGCACTTTATCCTGGAGTTTGGGTGGAACCACCACTCTGGATCCACACATCAAGGTTCCTCGGCACACTGACAGCTGTTCTCTTCTTTGCGAGAATGCTGGCAACACTGGTTCGCCATGTGCTGGCCATCCCTTCACCGTTAAATCGTAGACTCGTGAGAGAGTCGGGTCATTTCTCATTTCCTTTTCAATGGTAGAATTTGTCACTGGTAGACATTCAACTATGGTCGAGTGGAACATCTCCACTGGGTCCATTGTAGGTGCCTCTTCTACCATTGGCAACGGTAGGCGTGATAAACCATCAGCATTCCCATGCTGTTTTGTTCCTTTGTATTCTATGTCATATTGGTGTGCCCCTAGGAAAAGGGACCACCTCTGTAGCCTTTGCGCTGTCATAATGGGAACGCCCTTTTTAGGGTTGAATATGGAGACGAGGGGTTGATGGTCAGTCAACAATGTAAATTTTTGTCCGTGTAGGTAATGGTTGAATTTCTTCACCCCCCACACCAGGCTGAGTGCCTCCCTGTCGATCTGGGCATAGTTACGCTCAGCTGAGTTCAATGAGCGTGACGCAAAAGCTATCGGCCGCTCCGAGCCATCAGGGAATTTATGCGATAATACCGCTCTCACGCCATAAGGGGATGCATCGCACGCCAGTCTGATTGGCAGTGATGGGTTGTAATGAGCCAACACTTCCTTGGACGTGATCAAGCCTTTGCATTTATGGAAGGCACGTTTACAGTCTTCGCTCCATTTCCAAATTACTCCCATTTGTAGCAGTGCGTTAAGAGGGTGCAGAACCGTTGACAAGTTCGGTAAAAATTTATGATAGTAACTTATTAATCCCAGGAACGACTTAATTGTGAGACATTTTCAGGAGCTGGGGCTTTTACGACCGCTTCAATTTTTTCAGGTGATTTATGCAACCCTTCTTCGTTAATGACATGGCCGCAATATGATATTTGTTTCTGGAAAAATTCGCACTTGGGGCAATTTGCTCGTAGGCCCCGTTCTCTCAGCCTCGTGAGCACCTGCTCCAAATTGGCAAGGTGCTCGTTGTCATTTTCTCCTGTTACAAGGATGTCGTCTAGGTAGCATTGAGTCCCCGGAATCCCTTGCAGTACTTGCTCCATAGCTCTTTGCCAGATAGCTGGAGCTGATGCTACTCCGAAAACTAGCCGATTGTACTGGTACAGGCCTTTGTGTGTGTTTATCGTGAGATACTTTTTAGAGGTCTCCTCAACCTCCATCTGTAGACATGCCTGTGCCAAGTCAATTTTGGTGAAACGTTTTCCTCCGGATAGTGAGGTGAAAATATCTTCTATCCTCGGAAGAGGATACTGTACCGTATGAAGAACCGGGTTTACAGTCACCTTGAAGTCCCCACAGATGCGAATTTTTCTCTGTTTTTCAGATTTATCATTATTCAACATTTTCTTCATGGCCGGGACGATGGGTGTTGCCCACTCACTCCAATCTACCTTGGATAACACGCCTGCTTTTTCCAAATTCTCCAGCTCTGCCTCGACTGCTGGGCGAATTGCGTATGGCACCGGCCTTGCCTTAAAAAACTTGGGAATTGCCGCATCTTCCACTTTTATTGAGGCGGTGGCGCCTTTCAGGGTTCCTAGTTCCTGTTGAAACACTTCTTTGGCGTTAGCCAAGATTTCTTTTAATCGTCCAGGGATGACGTCATCATCATTTTTTTTCTTACTGGTCACCGTCAGTGCCTGAATGGAGTGCCAGTCCAAACGTATCTTCCTGATCCATTCACGTCCCAACAACGGTGGACCACCATCTTGCAGAACGTATAAATACAACTTCTGTATTTCCTTGCTGTTGTACACAACAGGTACCCTTATTTTCCCTCTGGGGTATACTTTCTGCCCCGTATATGTCTTCAAGATAATGGATGTGTCTTTCAAAGGTATATGCGGAAATAGCCGCTCGTAATCCCGTCGACTTATGATGGTCAGAGCTGATCCTGTATCTAGCTCCATTTTAACTGGGGACCCCGCTATTGTGAGGGTAACCCAAATGGTCTGGTAATCTTCTTTGGCAATTACATTATGTAATTTGAGACAGCTTAATCTCTTGTTTCCGGAGTCGCTATCACTCTTCTGGCCTTCGGAGCTACTGTCCGTCATCATTTGTACCTTCCTGTACTTTTCCTTATTGACCTTTTTAGTGTCAGCGGATTTTTTTCCAGATCGGCATACACGTGCAATGTGTCCCATCGTTCCGCATTGCCTGCATGCTTTGTCCTTGAACCAGCAGTCCCTCTAGTCATGGGTGGATCTGCCGCAGCGATAACATCTCTCGAAACCCCGTGTCATTTCATGGGTGCCGAAGTCCTGTGGCTTTTGCTGTATCTCTGCAGCTCCTCTTGCTGCTGCTTCGTATGATACAGTCACACTGAAAGCCTTGTCCAGTGTCAAATCTTTCTCAGAAAGTAGTCTTTTCTGTGTTCCTTCGCTTAGGAGACCACAGACGAATTTGTCTCGTAGAGAATCTGCCAGTCCTGCCCTGAATTGGCAGTGCTTAGACAGCTTTCGTAATTCAGTGAGGTAATCAGCGTTACTTTCATTCTTGTGCTGATTCCTCCTGAAGAATTTGAATCGTTCCGATATCAGCAGCGGTGTTGGGTTTAAGTGCTCCTGTAGGGTATCAACAATCTCCTTAAAATTCTTGTCCATCGGTTTGGCTGGAGTGATCAAGTTTCGTAACAGCCCGTATGTCCTTGCGCCCATCAGATTTAGAAGTACCGATGCCTTTTTATCATCCGCTACTTCATTTGCCTTGCAATATACCTCCACTCTTTCCACATATGTGGTCCAATCTTCTATATCACTATCGAAAGCAGTAATATTGCCAGTCTTAGGCATCCTGAAAATCAAAAATGGCGCCTCCCGCGCTTTCCCTTCTTCCCTGCTGAGTCAAGATGGCGCCTCCCATGCTTTCCCACCGCTGCCGCTGCTGCCAACGCTGTTCTCCATGGTTTTTATTCACATATATATTTTTAAACAGTTTCTCTGTCACTTGGAGAATCGTTCCTGTCGGACTCTCTGGGACTTTCCCCTCCCTTTGCTTGGTCCGAACGCCGACCTGCTTTGCAGCGCCGGCCGTGTCCTGAGTGCTCCACCCTCTGTCTCTGTTTGCTTCTGCCTTACGACTCGCTGCCCGGCCCCGCTGCAGAGCTACCCGATCGAGCCCCAGCCCGTCGCCCAGGAAGGATCAGTGCACTACCTGCCACCAGCCCGTTTAGCTGGTGAAACCACAGTTTAGGAATCGATCTCCTTGAGGTGCTGCCGAATTGCAGGTAAGTTCGTTTCTAACTCGTCACCACTGTTGTATCCGTATGTTAATGCAGACCCGGAAAACAGGAGTTGAGTTAACAAGTGTTTACTGAACAAAGTCTGGAGGTGAACTAAACTATACAAGACGCTATACAGGCTTATATACCCGAGTGGTCACTACCGGTACTACAGTACACAGGGGCTTCAAAAAAACATAGTTCCTCTTAAAGGTACATACACCACACCTATCATGCGATTTTGAGCTCGATTTGGAATTAACTGGTGCTGCACAAGTTTCCCAGGATTCAGGACACTTGGCAATGAAACCGATGTGAGATTGAGTGGCACATTATCAGGTGGTTAAAGATCAGGAGCTCCAATCTGAATAAAGGCTCAGTGCTCACAGCTGCTTTAGAAACATAGAAACATAGAAGATAGGAGCAGGAGTAGGCCATTCGGCCCTTCGAGCCTGCTCCGCCATTCAACAAGATCATGGCTGATCATCCAAAACCTAGCACCCGGTCCCTACACCGACAGCCATCCCACACAAGCCCTATCCCCGTAACCCCGTAACCCCACGTATTTAATCCCCCCTAACACTAAGGGCCAATTTTTTATCATGGCCAATCAACCTAACCCGCACATCTTTGGGCTTTCTCAGTTCTCTCTGGGATATGGTTTGATGACAGTATCTGTTGTGAGACTTATTTGGGGAGTTCGGAGGTGTTCATACAGAGAACGCCAGGCTGGGCGGCGCCATGGCTGCTCTCGATTGAACTTTGGATGAGAAAGGCAATCAGCATCATCAGCAGCATGGGTGTGCTGTGGAGGGAGCTGCAGGTGGCCAGCAGAGAAGGGAACAACAGGAGGTACTTTCCACCTAACCAGGTGTACAGACAGAGGCTCAGCTTCCTTGACCTCGGAAGAGCAGTGCTTCCGAAGGCTGAGATTGTCACATCAGGTGCTGGCAGACATCTGCAGCCTCCTAGAAGACCTGCTCCCTGATGGACCTGGTAGTCACACATTACCAGTGGCTGGGGAAGCCCTCAATTTCTTTGCCTCCGGCTCCTTCCAGGGCGCTACCATAGACATAGTGAGGGTTCCGCAGTCTGCTGCACATAAGGCAGGTGATGGATGAAATAAGAACATAAGGATTAGGAGCAGGAGTAGGCCATATGGCCCCTCGAGCCTGCTCCGCCATTCAATAAGGTCATGGCTGATCGTCGACCTCAACTCCACTTTCTCGCCCGATTTCCATATCTCTTGATTCCCCTACAGTCCAAAAATCTAACTATCTCAGCCTTGAATATACTCAAAGACTTAACATTCACAGCCCTCTGGGGAAGCGAATTCCAAAGATTCACAACCCTCTGAGTGAAGAAATTCCTCCTCAGCTCAGTCCTAAATGGCCGACCCCTTATCCTGAGACTATGCCCCCTAGTTCCAGCCAGGGGAAACAACCTCTCAGCATCTACCCTGTCAATCCCTTTCCAGGACAGTAGCCAGAATGCACACATGTGGCAATCCTAGCACCCCCAGATCAATCAGGAGCATCCATCAACTGCAGGGGATTCTATTTGATCAATGTTCAGAAGGTGTGCAACCACACGAAAAGGTTCATGCGAGTCTGCACCAGATTCCCTGGGAGCTGCCATGATATTTTCATACTGCGGCAGTCCAACATCCCCGATATGTTCAGACCTGGAGCCAGCCTTAAAGGATGGCTACTAGGTGACAAAGGGTACCCCCTTCAAACCTGGCTGATGACACCTCTGAGGAACCTCACCGATGCACCAGGAGCAGTACAACTCCAGCCATATGACAACCAGATGTGTCATTGAGCAAATCATTGGCATGCTCAAGTTGCGCTTCAGGTGCCTGGACAGGTCTGGAGGTGCCCTTCATTACTCGCCAGCAAGGGTCTCTAGGATAATCATTGTGTGCTGTGTTCCGCACAACAGAGCGCAGCAGCAAGGACTAGAGGTGCAGAAGTACAAGCCGCTCAGGACTCCTCATCTGATGAGGATTCCAATGGCGGCGAGGAAGAGGAGGAGGCAGAGGAGGAGGTGGAGGAAAAGGCCCAAGGCCAGACCAATCGCTCACATTGCTGCTTGGAATGTCAGGAATGCCCTAAAAGCTCGAAGGCTCAGTTAGTCCCTCACACTGGACCAAAGTATCTATCACATTTCCCGCCCCCTCTCCCCTCCCCCCTTGTTAGGATAAAATTTGGTTTAGGGGATATAAAGGGGGTGGGCCTCAATATTTGACTGGTATAATATGTCTGAAAGGTACCATTCAGTCTTGTTAGGCTGGAAAACAAACGCAAAGCATCTTGGGATACTTGGCTATATTAACCCTTTTTAAACTAATGTAGGAACGGAGGTTCCTAGCTGAAGAATTGAGATCGACGCAGAGAATCAAAAACAATAAAATTTAATGAACAAACGAAGCTGTACAGTAAACTGCTGGATACAATGCAAATAGGTCTCGTCTGGTTGAAAGCCTCTCTAGAACTGCTAGAAGGTTCCGAGCACTGACGTCATGACGTCATCACGTTCTTCCCGCCGTTGGGGGATCACGTGATGGGTGGCATGATGTCATCACGCGGAGTAAAGGAAAGAAGCCATAGTACAGTTAACAGATACATTAAAGGTGCAGCCCCCGGTTGCACTACATTGCTGTTAAAGGAATTATATACAATTGTCCGTTCAGCCCTCAGGCGAGCCAGCCCATCTCCAGACTGGGGAGACTCCTTCCCTGGAGGGGAGCGGGGGGGAATGCTCTGAGGAGGATCCAGCTCCAGGAACCAGCAGCCTGCAGCAATGCGAGGGGGCCATCTCCCCGGAGGGCGAGTCGGGCTGCGAGTGCTGCTGCACAGACCGCAGAAGAGGTGCGTGCCTTGGCTGAAATGAGCGCCCAGGCTGGGCTGAGGCACACTGAGCTCATGGCTGCAGTGGGAAGGATGCCCAAATCCATTGAGCCACTGGCAAGGAGTGTCCAAGACTTCGGCGCAGCACAGGCAAGGAGTGTGCAGGACTTCGGCGCAGCACAGGCAAGGAGTGTGCAGGACTTCGGCACAGCACTGGCAAGGATTGTCCAGGGCTTCAGCGAAGCAATGGCACCTGCCACGCAAGTGCTGAGTGCTACCACGCAGTCACTCGCTGGTCTCATGCAGACGCAAATTGAGGCCACGTGAGCACTGACTGCTGCCACCCTCGCTGGATCAGGCAGGATTCCCCGGGGCCCATGCCTCACCACAGCAGGCCAGCAATCTGTGCACCAGCCGATTGCTGCGCATGCTGCGGTGCTGCCCTATCAGAGTGCCAGTGTGTCGGCTGACCAGGGAGCTGCTGTCCGCTCTCAGGATGACAGCAATCCTGATGCCACCACTGGCACTTCTCCACTGCAGCTGCCACCACCTGCAGGACAGACTGCTTCCGCACATGCAGAGTTGGAGCAGTCAGCAGCCGGGCCCTCCAGGCCCAGAGCTCGTCCAGGTCGCCCCTCAGGGGCATCTGCAGTTTCGGACAGTCAGCAGGCCACCCCCAGCCTTGCTGCAGCCATTGGGGTCCCATTATGGAGGAGCTGCAGGGCGGGAAGGGGCCAATGCCGAAAGGGAAGCAGATCACCATCGAGAGGGAAAAAGTAGAAGGTGCTGCTGATTCCTGTTATTTGTTTCATTCAAGGCCGAGGATGCTGGTCTGAATGTTAGTAATGTTTTGGACTGTCTCCCGGGTGTGAGAGTCACTTATGTTTTGGACAGTCTCCCGGGTGTGAGAGCCACTTATGTGGCAGTCTGTTTGTTTCGCTTTTTGTTGCCATTGCTTTTGTCATGAGGGAAGGAAGCACATTTTGTTAAATAAACAACTTTCTTTATTCACAATGGCCATGTCTGTTCTTTGCACAAATTTTGCCCTTGACCGGCTATGGGGTAGCAGAACAGTTCCATTCATGTTCTTGGAATGGCAGCAAGCATTCCCTGAGAGGGGCCTAGAAGCGACTTGCTATAAGCCTCTGACGGATGGCCCTTGCAGTTTGTGCCTCCCTCCCATCTTGGTGCTGCTGCTCCTCCTCCTCCTCCTCCTCCTCCTCTGCTGGTGCTTCAATGTCTGGTGGCATTGGCTGGGTCCTGAGGATTGCCAGGTTATGCAGCATGCAACACACAACCACGAAGTGGGAGACTCGCTCAGGTGAGTACTGAAGGGCTCCTCCGGAATGGTCCAGACAGCGGGACCGTTGCTTCAGCACGCTGATTGTGTGCTCAAAGATGTTCCTGGTCGCTTGATGGCTCTCATTGTAATGTTCTTCAGCAGGGGTGCTGGGCGAACGGAGCGGGGTCACCAGCCAGGGGCACAGAGGATAGCCCTTGTCCCCGAGAAGCCAGCCTCCTGGGTGAGCCGAGGCCTCGAAAAGGTCTGCCACAGAAGTCTGGCGCAGGATGAAGGCGTCGTGGCTGCTGCCTGGAAAGTGGCCATTCACAGCGAGTATCAGTTGCCGGTGGTCACGGACCAGCTGCACATTCAAAGAATGGAACCCCTTTCGGTTGCGGAAATCCTCCACATTCTCTAGAGGCGCCCGCAAAGCCACATGCATGCAGTCAATGGCGCCCTGCACCATGGGGCAGCCCACTATCGTTGCAAAGCCCTCTGCGCGCTCTCGCTGCTTGTCCGGGGTCATCGGGAAGGAGATGTACTGCCGTCTCCTTTTAAAGAGGGCATTAGTCACTTGACGGATGCAGCAATGCACCGCGAACTGTGAGATGTTGGCAATGTCCCCAGTAGCGGCCTGAAAGGAACTGCTTGCATAGAAGTTTAGAGCCACAGTGATCCTCACAGCCACCGACAGAGATGTCCTGCACCTTAGTTGAGGCTGCAGATCTGGCTGAAGCAGGTAGCAGAGCTCAGTGACCACCTCCTTATTGAAGCGAAGCCTTCGGAAACACTGCTCCTCCGACATGTTGATATATGAAAACTGCTGGCGGAAAACCCTGGCAGCGTAAGGTCTCGTGTGGCGACGTCTGTAGGCCCTCCTCCCTCTGGCCATGCCTGCCACTCTATCCCTGCGTCTCTGTGCCCTGTCAATATGATTGAGAAGCACGACGTTCCCATCCAATGCAGCCCCCATAGTAAGTGCGCACTGAAAGTTATGCCATTTGAGAAGCTCACCAACTGCAAAGTGATGTTCAGAAGGCTAAAGTTCCTCTGCCAGCACTGGCTCACTGCGGAAATGGCTCTCCTTGTGTAGCTGAGCAACTCTCTCTCTCTCTCAAAGAAGTTGTGGTCAAAAAATGGCTGCCACTAATAATCCAGAACAGTCCCCTTTAAAGAGCGCCCCCCGAGCCCGACAGCAACTGGGAAACGTTCCAGGTAACCTGTCCTTGTTAGCGCCAGGCGGAACGGAGGGGGGCGCCACTGAATTTCCAGTCCGGGGCGCCCCAAAGGCGTTGCACACTGAAATGACGTCATGATCTGCATGCACCGGTGAGCGGGCGCTACGGTTTAGCGCCGGCGCTAAATGTCCGCTCAATATGGGAAGAGGCGCAGGGTTCGCTGCGCCCAGGTGCTAGTTGGTTAGCACCCCACTTCTCGACCTCTTTTGGCGCTAATGGGTGGTGCAACCAACCAAATTTTTCCCCCTAAGTGTTTGTCTGTTTAGAGTATAAGTGTTTGTGTCGTTGTTCCGATAAAGTATAAGATTGAATCCTTGAGAGTCATGGGGTGATCGACACGGACAAGGGTGGTTGTCTATCTCAAACACCTAGCCTGAGCCTGAATTAAAAGGATGTAGTCCCATGTGATGGCCAGGATGAAGTAGGTGTAGGTAACTATAAACACCACAGGATCGTGATCCCATGGCGAGTGAGTGTGCGCAAAATAAGTGTGTGTGGGTGAATGATAGAGTAACATAAGAAACAATTGAGAAGTAAGTCGGAAGCTATATAGAATGCCTAAAAAGGATGCAGAGATACAGGAGGAGGGACCGTCCCCTTGGGGAGATCCCGACTCCGTCACTCGCTATGTAGCAGATAAAAATCAGAAACTTACCGAGTTCATGAAAAAGAAAGGGTGGGATCCCGAAGACAGCGCAGAGATCCAAAGGGCTTGGTGGAGGGGACAAACCAAAGATAAAGAGGGAAAAGGGGGAATGGTAATCTTAGCTTTTTACCAGAAACAATGTAAGGAATCGAAATAGAAGGGAGAAATAAAGAAGGAAAAAGATCTAATTTGCAGGCTAACTAATTTGAAAACTCAGCAAAGGAAGGAAAAAAAAACAGGGATTTGGAAAGCCAGGAAAAGCTGCTGAATCACCGATTTAAAAAAGGAAAAAAAAAGATAAACTTAAAGCTTTACCAACATGGAAGTTATTAACATCTGTACCGAGACAAATAAAACACAAGGTTTGCTGAGTGAAAGGAACCTTAAAAATATGCTGGAATTTCAGGTTGCATGAAATTGTGTGTTAAAGTGTGAGGCCTAGAAATTCATTGACGCCACTTTTGGGGCGCTAAAGTGGGGCGTCCGCTAAAGTTTGCGGCCGCCGCCAAATCGATGCCACTTCTCCGATATTCATTAGCTTCACCCTAGGAGTTCGGGCGAGCGCTAAAACTGCTGCTAGACGCCTCTCTTTGGGCGCTAAGCCGGAGGTGGTGATCGATAGCGCTGAGGCCGGGCGCAGCGCAGGTGCGGCCATCTCGTGATTGACAGCAGACACCCTGGCGCCGGCCAGCTCTTAAGGGGGAAGGGTCGACTGTGTCTGCTGCCACGCCCTGGATAGTGGAGCCCTCCAGCTAGGCCTGAACACTGCTGCTGGACCCAAATAGCGCCTGAAGACATGGAGAAAGCCCGTGAACGTGCGCAGCGCTTCTCAGAGCGTGATCTGAGTGTGCTGATTGCTGTTGTGGAGAAGAGGCGCCATGTTTTATACCCGGACAATGGCAAGAAGGCGACGGTCCGCGTCTACAGGAGAGCCTGGAGGCATGTCGCCAGCAAGCTGTCAGCCAACAGCGACGTCCCCAGGACCGGTGCCCAATGCCGCAAAAAGTTAAATGACCTCACATGCATTGTCAGGGTGAGTACCCTTTCCAGTGACCTCCTCATCCTTGCATGTGCACCTCACATTATGGGCAAAGGGACCTGAAAGCTCTAATGGCCAGCCTTCATCCAGCAGCTATGGGACAGGCATGAGCATCAATTGCACATTCTGCACTTAACACACTGGCCAAGCTATTCCACCATGGGAGGCATTGCACACCAGATCATGGCGATACACTGGCCAGGCTATTCCACCATGGGAGGCAGTGCACACAAGATCACGGCGACACACTGTACTTAGAGGCCATCCTTTCTCTTGCAGGCCAAGCTGGCGAATAATCGCAAGAGCCGGACTGCGACCGGGGGAGGCCGACCCCATATCCAGCCACTCACCGACCTGCAACATCACGTGGAGCACCTCATGGGTGGCCGGGTGATTGGGCCCATTGCATGTGGAGATGCCGACCCTGTTCTGGGCAGCAATGGTAAGGACATCACCTTTTGCACCTCTCTCGTCCCACTTGCGCATCAGATCTACATCCTTTGCCACTGTCCGACCAATGCGCTGAATGCCACCACTCATGCATCCCGCACTGACGCCCTCTCCTCACTCTAAAGCTACTCTTGTGCCTTCCTGCTTTCAGATGGTCAAGAGGAGGTCCCTGAACTTGCCAGTGACAGGCCTTCCGAAGAGGAGCAGGAAGAGGAGCAAGAGGAAGGCGGCCCATCAGGGGAACCCTCAGCCGCGGCCACCCAGGCCAATGTAGGGGACACGTCTTCCCTGGAGGGCAGCGTGGCGGAAGTGTCGAAGAGGAGGGGAGCTCCTGGGACCTGCGGGCTGCAGAAAGGCGGGAGGGGGGTGGAAGCTCGGCGGCCTTCTCCCCAGAGGGGGGATGCGTCGGAGGGGAGTCCAATTGCTGGGCCCAGCGGCCTCCAGCAATGCAGGAAGGGTCGGCCAGCTCGGCGGCCTTCTCCCCAGAGGGAGAGTCCGGCCTCCAGTCAGGAGATGCTCTTCGCCGAGGAGATGGAACGCCTCGAAGACTTGTCCGCGGACTCGGAGCACCGGCACACGGAGCTCATGGCGGCAGTGGCACGGTTGCCTGAGTCCATCGATTCCCTCTCTCGGAGTGTGGCCGAGTTCGGGCCCTCAGAGGCCACCAGTCGGGTGGAATACCGGGCAGATCAGGCAGCGAGTCGGGCGGAATTCGGGGCAGCTCTGTCAGCGACTGGCCAGGTGATCAGTGGTGCCGTCCAGTCACTGGCTGCTCTGATGCGGTCAGTGAACAGGTCAACACGGGCACTCACTGCTGCCACACTCGCTGTGTCAGCCAGGCATCGCCAGGGCACCCGGCGCGCTGCAGCAGCACAGCGGTCTGTCCCTCGGCAGATTGGTGCGCATGCTGCAGTGCTGGCCCGGGCGAGTGCCAGTGTCTCAGGCGACCAGCGAGCGCCTGCCATCCGCCAGCTTGCCGCCATTCCTCCAGCCGCCACTGCCAGTCCCCCAGTGGAGCTGCCAGGAGCTGCTGCAGCGACTGATGCTGGCCAGCCACAGCTGCAGCAATCAACAGCCGCCCACTCGACGGCCAGACCTCGACTAGGCCGACCCCCAAGGGCATCTGCCATCACGACATGTGCCCCTCAGGAGCCTGCCCCCAGCCTTGCAGCAGCCAATGGCCTTACTTTGAGGCGGAGCAGCAGGGCGGGCAGGGGCCACCCAAAGATGGCCAAGGCATCGCCCTAGCGGGCCAAATAGTCGAATGTGTGGCCATTTGTGTTTGTTTCTTGAGGCCGAGAATTGGATGTTTGTTTTTTGAAGGCCGATGATGTGATGTTTGTTTTTGACGAAGGCCGAGAATGACGGCCATTTTAGTTGCCCTATTTTGTTAATCCTCTCCAGGTTGTGGGAGTGAGTAATGTGTTTGAGTGTTTTTTGGGGGTTTCGTCTGTTTTTGGTTTTCATGTGGGAAGGGCCCAGAGTTTGTACAATAAACCATTTTATTTATTCACATTGTCCATGTTTGATCTTTGAAGTGTTTGTTGCCTTAACCGGCTGAGGGCTTGCGGAGCGGCTGCAATCATGTTCTATCATTGGCACAAGCCATTCCCTGACAGGGGGCCTAGAAGCGACGTTCAATAAGCCGCCGACGGGCGGCCCTTGGACCTTGTGCGTCCCTCCTGGGCTGGTACTCCTTGTCCTCGTCGTCCTCATGCTCCTCCTGCTCCTCCTCCTGAGGTGGTGGTCCAACGTGAGGTGGCAGTGCCTGAGTCCTGTGGATAGCCAGGTTGTGCAGCATGCAGCAAACGATGACGAATTGGGAGACTCGATCCTGCGAATACTGGAGGGCTCCCCCGGAGCGATCGAGACAGTGGAACCGTTGCTTGAGCACGCCGATTGTTTGTTCTATGAGGTTCCTCGTCGCTTGATGGCTCTCGTTGTATGCCTCTTCAGCAGGGGTCGTGGGCGCGTGGAGTGGGGTCATGAGCCAGGTACACAAAGGATAGCCTTTGTCCCCGATAAGCCATCCTCTTGGGGGAGGCTGTGCCTGGAACATGTCAGCCACAGTTGTCTGTCGCAGGATAAAGGCATCGTGGCTGCTGCCTGGAAAGCGGGCATTGACAGCTAGGATGCGCTGCCTGTGGTCACACACCAGCTGTACATTGAGGGAATGGTAGCCCTTCCGGTTGCGGTAATCCTCGGCATGCTCAAGAGGTGCCCGCAAAGCCACATGCGTGCAGTCAATGGTGCCCTGCACCATGGGGAAGCCCGCTATTCTTGAAAACCCCACTGCACGCTGCTGCTGCTTGTCCAGGGTCATGGGGAAGGAAATTAATTGATGTCTCCTTTTGAAAAGGGCTTCGGTCACCTGGCGGATGCAGCAATGCACGGCGAACTGGCAGATGTTAGCGATGTCCCCAGTAGCGGATTGGAAGGAGCCGGAGGCATAGAAGTTGAGAGCCACCGTCACCTTCACTGCCACCGACAGAGACCTCCTGCGCATCAGCTGTGGCTGCAGATCTCTCTGAAGCAGCCGGCAGATGTCTGCAACCACCTCCCTTCGGAATCGCAGCCTCCTAACACACATCGCGGCAGACATGGTCAGATAGGAGGTCTGCTGGCGGTATACCCTGCGTGGGTAAGGCCTCAGTTGGCGACGCCTGTTGCCCCCTCTGCATCTAGCCAGGGCTGCCACTCTCTCACGGCGTCTGTAAGCCCTTCTGGCATAAGGCTGAAATTCAGCATTGCCACCCAATGCAGCCCCCATTATATGCTGGCAAACACTGAGCTCTGAATGAAGGCAAAGATAATTGGTAAGCTCTGGCCTGAGCCAAAAATACCTGTCCAAGTGTTGGTCCAAACCAGTAAACTCTCCTCCTTGGTCTCTGTCCAAAAAACCGTTGCACAAGAGTGAATGCTGCAAAATGGCTGGCCTTTATACTGCTGGGTAAGTGCCCTTTAATTTGCGCTCCCCGCGGCCCGGCTGGGCTGTGTACCGTTCCACTTCACAGTCGCTCGGGCCGCCCGGCGCACAATGGGCCGTCGCGAGTGAAGTTCCGGTTCGGGGCGCACAAAAGGCGTTGCACTAGCAAATGATGTCATGATGTGCGCGCGCAGCAGGGCGCGCGCTAAGACTTTGCGCCGGCGCTAAATGTGTACTGAAGTTGGGGCGAGGCGCAGATCACGCTGCGCCCGGCCGCTAAGCGCCTAGCGCTCGAAATTTACTCCTCCTAAGGCGCTAACGGCTGCCGCGCCCAACTGAATTTCTAGGCCTGAATGTTTTCCTGACTATGAATGTTTAAGAAGCTGCAATATTCCTTTGTCTGAAAGTCTGTACTTAAAAAAAAAAGAAAAATGTCTGTTGTGTGTTTTAGCTCCACCCACTTCTCTGTGTTAAAAAAAAAGCATTTAACCCTTTTGACTTGTCTTGGATTCTGGAAGTTTTAAGATGCATTCGCACCCGTAAGACCAGATTTAGGAACAGCTTCTTTCCCAGGGCTGTCATCCTACTGAACTCCACAAATAAACTCTAAAGCCTGCACATCTGCCGATGCACTTTATTATGGTCATATTTATGCTAATATATATGTACAAATGTATGTTGAAATGTTTAAGTGTCCTAATCCAAATTGTACACTCTCGGGAGCCGCAAGCCTACATTTCGTTGTACTGCACTTGTGCACTAACAATGACAATAAAAGTTGATTTGATTTGATTTGATTTGATAAGATTGTGCCCCCAGAATTGGAAAAAACTTTGAACGAATTTAAGTTAAGCTGGTGTGTAACAAAAAACTGAGAAGAACAAAAACAATTTGTTTAACAAAAGATTAAGTTTCAGTCTAAGATTTAACCTTGGAGTTACGGTTGCTGTGGTGAAATCTTCCAAAGCAGTTTGATTTGATTTGTTTAAATGTTGAAAAACTAATTTTTCTCCAGTTATATTCAATGTCTTTATAGTATTTTGGAAAGACATCTGAAGAAAGGACAGTAAGAAATATGACGTAATTTACTGTTTTCTGCAAGAATGTGCTATTTTGTTTTGTTTTGTCTGTTCATTATTGTACAAAAGATAAGCTTCAGCCTTGATGTTACAGTTGCCAGTGTGCCTGGAAGAAAATGAATTTGAATGTGAATGTTTACAAGGCATGAGTGATTGTTTCTTTGTTAAAATGGCTTCCTTCTTTCTTTTCCATGTGATACTGGTTAGTTAAAAAAAATGATCTGGATTAAATTGGAGTTATGAGGTAAATTAACCTATTAAAACCAAACTTTCATTGTGGCCACGGGGTGTAAATTGGTGTAGTCTGAATTGAATAAGATAACTTCGCTCCGCGAGAACATCCGATAGTGGCAGGTCCCTCTACAATATTTAATTGACTATGGTACTGGGAGCCCTACAGAATGCGGGACTAAAGTTAAACCCTAGAAAGGTACAGGTAGGGAAGGATGAAGAAATCTACCTAGGATACATAATAACACAAGGGAAGAGACAAATGCCAGAAGACAGATGGGAGGGGCACTAGGACCAAGAGGAAAGCAAGCAGGAGCAGCACGCAACCACTGGCTGCGTGATTTGATTTCTCACAGTCCCGTACTTACAAGCAGCTAGAGATGGCAGCAGGAAGGGACCACGCCAGAGAGGGGAGGGGGTCAAGCAGGTATTAGGGCTATTTAATTATTGCCAGAACTTTATCCCAGAATATGCAGAAATGGTCCAGCCTATACAGGATTTGATCAAAGGGGGGAAACCATCCCAGGAGCTGGTGGACTGGGGCCCCAACCATGAAACAGCTTTTGTAAAGTGAAACAAGCCCTCACGTCGGCACCCACATTGGGATTGCCAGATATGAGGAAACCTTTTCACGTCCATTGCCACAACCATGGAGGGTATTACACAGCAGTGGTAACACAGGACCACGGGGATAAGCAAAGACCGGTAGCATACTATTCTGCTAAAATAGACGCAGTAGCGGCTGGCTTTAGCCATTGCCTGCAAGCCCTTGATTGCTCGGCATGGGCAATCAGAATCAGTGAACCTATTACTATGATGGGGGAAGTAGTACTACATACTCCCCACACCATCGTAGAGCTGCTAAATACAGGAAGACTGAAAACTCTCTCGGATGGGAGAAGAGCCAAATGGGAAGCAGTATTACTGCCCAAGGATAAATCCATAAAAATAGTTAGGGACATTACGACCAATCCGGCCGAATGCGTGGTCACTGAGGGAGAAGACCACAAGTGTGCGGATATGGAAGAAAATGAAAATGTAGGATGAATTGGGGACGAACCAATGGAGCAAGTAGATTGAAACCTGTATGTAGATGGATCAAGGAAAGTAACTGTTGGAGTAACACGTACAGGTTGGGCAGTAGTAAATGGAGACGGGATGGTAGTCCGGAGAGGCAAATTGGCAGGTCACCTATTCGCACAAGTGGCAGAATTAGTAGCAGTAGCAGAGGCACTAAAATATGCAAAAGGAAAATCGGTGAACATCTATACCAATAGTAGATATGCATTCGGGGTAGTACATGATTATACGGGACACTTGAGTAGAAGGGGTTACATGACCTCTGGAGGAGATACCATCCAGAATGAAGCAATAGTGCGAACGTTAGTAGAAGCCGCCGAGGCACATAAACATAGAAACATAGAAGATAGGAGCAGGAGTAGGCCATTCGGCCTCTCGAGCCTGCTCCACCATTCAATGAGATCATGGCTGATCATTCAAATTCAGTACCCCGTTCCTGCCTTCTCCCCATATCCCTTGATCCCTTTAGCCTTAAGAAATATATCCAACTCCTTTTTGAATATATTTAATGAATTGGCCTCTACTGCCTTCTGTGGTAGAGAATTCCACAGGTTCACCACTCTCTGGGTGAAGAAATTCCTCCTCATCTCTGTCCTAAATGGCTTACCCCTTATCCTTAGACTGTGACCCCTGGTCCTTGACTCCCCGACCATCGGGAACATCCTTCCAGCATCTAGTCTGTCTAGTCCTTTTAGTATTTTATAATTTTCAATGAGATCCCCTCTCATTCTTCTAAACTCCAGTGAGTATAAGCCCAATCGACCCAATCTCTCCTCATATGTCATTCCTGCTATCCCAGGTATCAGCTTGGTGAATCTTCGCTGCACTCCCTCCATGGCAAGAACATCCTTCCTCAGATAAGGTAACCAAAATTGCACACAATACTCAAGATGTGGTCTCACCAAGGCTCTGTACAACTGCAGCAAGACATCTTTGTTCCTGTACTCACACCCTCTTGCTACGAAGGCCAACATACCATTTGCCTTCTTAACCGCCTGCTGCACCTGCATGCTTACCTTCAGCAACTGGTGCACAAGGACACCCAGGTCTCATTGCACTTCCCCTTCTCCCAATCTATTGCCATTCAGATAATAATCTGCCTTCCTGTTTTTGACACCAAAGTGGATAACCTCGCATTTATCCATGTTATATTGCACCTGCCATGCTTCTGCCCAATCACCCAACCTGTCCAAATCATACTGGAGTTTCTTGACATCCTCCTCACAGCACACACGCCCACCCAGCTTTGTGTCGTCTGCAAACTTGGAGATATTACATCTAGTTCCCTCATTTAGATCATATGTATTGTGAATAGCTGGGGTCCAAGGACCAATTCCCTGCGATACCCCACTAGTCACTGCCTGCCACTCGGAAAAAGACCCGTTTATTCCAACTCTTTGCTTTCTGTCTGCCAACCAGATCTCTATTACAGTCACTACCTTGCCCCCAATCCCATGTGCCTTAACTTCACATGCCAATCTCTTATGCGGGACCTTATCGAAAGCCTTTTGAAAGTCCAAATACACCACATCCACTGGTTCTCCCTTATCTATTTTACCAGTTACATCCTCAAAAAATTCCAGTAGATTAGTTAAGCATGATTTACCTTTTGTAAATCCATGTTGACTTTGTCCGATCCTGTCACTGTTTTCCAAGTGCTCTGCTATTACATCTTTCATAACTGACTCTAGCATTTTCCCCACTACCGATGTCAGGCTCACCGGTCTGTAATTCCCCGTCTTCTCTCTACCACCTTTTTTGAACAGTGGGGTAACATTAGCTACCCTCCAATCCATGGGCACTGTTCCAGAGTCTATCGAATGTTGGAAGGTGATCAGCAATGCATCTACTATTTCTGGGGCCACTTCCTTAAGTACTCTAGGATGTAGATTATCAGGCCCTGGGGATTTATCGGCCTTCAATCCCGTCAATTTCCCCAACACCATTTCCCTACAAATACTGATTTCTTTCAATTGCTCCCTTTCATCAGACCCTATGTTCCCTGACATCTCTGGGAGGTTATTTGTGTCCTCCTTTGTGAAGACAGAACCAAAATATGTATTTAATTGGTCAGTCATTTCTTTGTTCCCCATTATAAATTCCCCTGATTCTGACTGCAAGGGACCTGCGCTTGACTTCACCAAACTTTTTCTCTTCACATATCTATAAAAGCTTTTACAGTCAGTTTTTATGTTCCCTGCAAGCTTACTCTCATAATCTATTTTCCCCGTCTTAATTAATCCCTTTGTCCTCCTTTGTTGAATCCTAAACTGCTCCCAGTCCTCAGGTTTATTGCTTTTTCTGGCCAATTTATATGTCCTCTCCTTGGATCTTATGCTATCCCTAATTTGCCTTGGTAGGCACGGTTGAGTCACTTTTTTTGTTTTATTATTATGCCAAACTGCGATGAACAAATTCTATAGTTCATCCATGTGGTCTTTGAATGTTTGCCATTGCCTATCCACCGTCAACCCTTTGAGTGACATTCCCAATCAATCCTACCCAACTCACGCCTCATACCATCGTAGTTTCCTTTATTTAAATTCAGGACCCTAGTCTCTGAGTCAAGAGACCTACTGCAGCCTCCGTAATTAAAATCAAAGCGCACCAGAAAATAGCAAATAAGGAGCAGCAGGGGAATGCATGGGCGGATGTAGCAGCACAGGCCGCCGCAGAACAGGAGGATGAGGAAACACCCCATGTTATAAAGAAATATGCCAATGTGACAAATGTCCAATGGC
Organism: Somniosus microcephalus; assembly: GCF_052327205.1. Lineage (NCBI taxonomy): Eukaryota > Metazoa > Chordata > Chondrichthyes > Squaliformes > Somniosidae > Somniosus > Somniosus microcephalus. The sequence continues at coordinate 12,450,503 of NC_141002.1, read as the reverse complement.
CACCTGCACCCCCATAGATGAGATTAATTTGTATCAGCTGCATCAAGACACCTCTGAGGAAGAAAAGCAAGGGTGGAGAGCCAAAGGGGGTAAAGAAAGTTATATAGATGGACTGTGGCGGAACCATGGGGAAGTTATCGCCCCCAGATGTATACAGGAAACCCTTTTGCGACTGTACCATGGCATTGTTCACGCAAGCCCCAAAACCATGCAGCACATGATAGAACAATGCTGGTGGTGGCAAGGACTGAATAATGCCATTGATAAACATTGCCATGACTGTATGGTGTGTGCGCAGTGTAACCCAGGAGGAACCATTAAAATAAAAAATGTGCCATCAACCACGGCCAAAGGGACTATGGGAGAATCTACAGATTGATTTTATAGGACTATTGACTCAATCACAAGGGATGAATTATTGCCTTGTAATCATTGATCAGTTTACTAGGTGGGTGGAAGCCTTTGCTACCCGAGATTGTTCCACAGGGACAGTAGCGTGGATCCTGGCGGAGGAGGTCATACTTAGATGGGGGTACCCTTGCAAATAGATTCTGACCAAGGAACGCACTTCACGGGCAAAATAATGAAGGATATGTGTAAACTAATGGGAATTAAACAAAAGTTCCACATACCCTATCATCTGCAAAGTTCGGGCATGGTGGAACGCATGAACCGTACATTAAAGTATGCTCTGATTAAAGCAATCCAAGAAACAGGGCAATGCATGGGCAGACGAGGCAGCCAAGTGGGCAGCTGAGAAAGGGAATCTGACCAATGAAGCCCAAGTGTTCGTGTTTAGTTAAAGTGTGAAAACACAACTGTCTTTTTCGATCGGGAATGTTTTTTTTATTTACGTGAAGTGACGCAATTGCGTGAGGCTGATAATGTTTTGCTCCACCTTCAAAAGCCTGCAAAGGAGTTAACCCTTTCCACTGACAGCTGTTTAAGTTCACCAAGCAACAACTTTAGTATGAAATTTAAAGATATTGGACATTATTAAATTTAAGTTTCTTAATGTTAAGTTAATATTTCCCCACAGTGATAGAAGGAAAATTATGATTTGATAAATTGAAGTTATCTTGTAAACTAATTGTATGATAAGGTGCAACATGAGCTTGTACCGGTAGTGCTAGATTTGACAGATACGGCCTTACCTACGCGATGTTCCAAGAAAACTCAACAATTATATCAACACCTTCTAACTCAAGTGTTAAAACAAGGCACGACATGGAGTTGTGGTGGGCACAGTAAAAAAGATAAACAAATATGGAGATGTAAAAGGTCTGTGATAAATGACGCAGCAACTGCCTTTAATGTGGGTACATCAGTTGTTAATACTATTGATTTGGCGACACTGGATCTAGGGTCTCACATTAAAGCTGTATTACAAAAAACAATTGAGAATACGGATAAGGAATTATCTGAGGATCAAACGTTGACCATACATTTACAAAAGATAGCTACAGTGCTAGAAACACACACCCAAATCATTAATAAATTAATAAAGGAAGAATACAATGCATCTCAGCAGGCGGCTGCCAATGACATGTGTAGCACATATGGTAACCGGGTTGTGGAACAAACCAGAGAAAACCTGGCCCAGATACAGGCAGGGGAAGTACCCTTATGGATAAGGAATCAATAATTGAGGGCAAACCTGACCGGTGGGCACAAGGGGGATGGTACCTCTAAACGGGTGTTGGCAGGTGGGAGCTTGACGGCTTGCCAGTTGAGAGCAATGGTTCGGGTGTACCCCACACAAGTCGAGTGTAAACCTGATGGGGGAGGGCTCCTAGGGTTGGTATTGGTAATACCAGTGATGGCACCCGAAGCCCAAGGATGAGAGGTGTACCGAATCCAGAATATTGGGATAGTGAAGGATGGAATGCACATATCCCATCACAATATGTTACCATATGCTGCAAAGATTAAAGGAAATTTGGCTGGAACGAAATTGGAGGGATGTGTTATTAGACATGCTATCACTGTATGTCCACATAGTATTGGACACAGTCCAGAAGCACTGTGTGTGTTTAACAATACTGGTGCCAATTAGGATATTAACTGTACCATGGAAGCCCTAGAGGCAGATTTAAAACCCACCCACCATATGCCGGAAAAGGTGAATATTGCGTTACAACTAATTTGAAAATGTTTAAATATGCCAATCTAACTTGTGATATTCCAAGTTCAGACTTCTGTTTCACTCTTGAAATCCCGGTACGGATTGGACACGAGGAATTTGTGGAGATATACCAGCATAACCTCACCACCTACAAGTTTCTGAAGATATCAAGAAAGACTTAAAGGACTATCAGAACACATTTGGGTATCTGATACCCCCGTTGCCTGAACACTTGAAAGTATTGCGAATGGAGATATGTCTCTCCCAGAAGGTTTATTCTAACCTACAACAGAGCAATAAAAACATTAAGTATGACATTGACTAAATTGTCTGTGTGGAGTTTGCACATTCTCCCCGTGTTTGCGTGGGTTTCCTCCGGGTGCTCCGGTTTCCTCCCACAGTCCAAAGATGTGCGGGTTTAGGTTGATTGGCTATGATAAATTGACCCTTAGTGTTAGGGGGATTAAATACGTGGGGTTACAGGGATAGGGTGGGATATGTGTTGGTGTAGGGGTTATGGGGATCGGGTGGGATATGTGTCGGTGCAGGCTCGATGGGCCGAAATGGCCTCTATCTGCACTGTGGGGTTTCTGTGATTCTGTGATTCTGTGAAATTAAAGTCACCACTTGGTGGGATGACCTCTGGAGTTGGGGGCTGAATATACAGAATCATCCTTGGATTAGATTAATCTCACATGTATTAGTAGTAGTGCAGTTTGTTGTAAAGTGCTTCTTGATTTTCATGGCCTGTAATAAATGTCATAGGCAGAGGATGAAAAGGTTGGCAAAGACAGTAAAACAGAGCCTGGGTGAGAATGTCCCCAGTGTCTCTTTTATCTCAACAAAGAACACGTCTGAGTGGTACCGGGAGGAGTATCTAACAGGGTAAGGTGCATATAAAAGGGGAGACAATCATAGTTTGATAGGACTATCACATGTTCTGCCTCTCTTCCATCCGGACTAGTGGCCACCATGAAGGGAACCTGGTTAGATGAGGTACAGCATCTTACATATGTAAATATCCAGGGGATGCCTGGATGCTTGCAAGAGGACAACACCAAGCGGGGCATACCTATGGGCAACCATGGGTGATGGATAAGGGTTGGCTACGTTGGGCTTAGCCAAAGGCCAAAAGGGGGGATTGTTAGGATAAAATTTGGTTTAGGGGATACAAAGGGGGTGGGCCTCAATATTTGACCGGTATAATATGTCTGAAAGGTACCATTCAGTCTTGTTAGGCTGGAAAACAAACGCAAAGCACCATGGGATACTTGGCTATATTAACCCTTTTTAAACTAACATAAATAAAATTAGCTGACCACAGACATTCTGAAGTGTTGCTTGTAATTACAACTTGGTAACTGTTTAGAAAGAGCCTGTTCTTAGAAGAGATAAGAGTACAAAGGCACGATTAAGGAGTAGCAGCAAATAAGGCCTTGAAGATAGTCAGCCAGCTGCATAATTCAATGTGGCTTTGTATTCATCTAGCCTCTATCTCTGCTGGAAAATACTTTCCCATACCGATAACAAGAGTAAGAGATAGCTCATGAATATGAAGCCTCTACAGTCGACAAGCTTTTTACTGACATATCCAGAGGGTACTCAAGTTCAAAGGACAGGCCTAATAGTTGATTGATTAATCATGTAAACCAATGAAGCATCAATATTCTCATGTACACACCCCCATTAGTAATAAGTGGGTGTTGTCTAATAAACTGTATAAACTAAGCTGTATTGCCACTTTTTCCCCTTGAGAATGATGTCTCTAGCTAAGGGTAGCTGAGATAGTTCTCCCGTGTGCACTCGTAATAAAACTATTGATCTGGGTAACACCCGAGTCTGTTAGTTCTGTTTTACCATCCAGATTTTCCTCGCTTACACCCCTCCTCCCCTCCCCTCCTCCTCCTCCCTTCCCCTCACCCCTCCCCTCCCCTCCTCCTCACCCTCACAGCCACTCACACGAGCCGTCCTGTAACCATCCATCCACTCGTTGCACATCCACCAATTGGTGTCAGTCAATTTATATCTTCATATATATATTCAGCAGCAAACAAATGAAAACCCAAGTTGGCACTCGCCATGCAAGAATGGGGAACACGGGAAAGTGGTGAAAGTAATAAATTTAACGTGACTTATCAAATTAAAAATATTAACACATTTGCAAAAACACCCATGTGCATACCCTCGATGAACTACAAACCTTTTTTTTACCTACCTCTGGCATTCCTACATGGTGCAATCCCTATGGCTTCTGCAGAGGTCGTGGCAGGCTGCTCTGATCCCTGCTTTGACTTTTTGAGGTGCTCGCGGCCAACGATCTCTGGGTGTCTTTGGAGCCTGTGAGGGCCACGCCAAAGACTGTTCCACCTGCACCTGTGCAGGGGCAGATTGGGCCAGCGGGAGAGGGGGCAGCCTGTCAGGTACTGGTTGAGGAGGGGTGGGCAGTGGATGAGACGTGCAAACACTTTGAGAGGAGTGCACACTTTCATCTCCCCTATTGCCATTGGCCCAGAAATTCCGATCGCAAGCCTCCCGCGGGGAAAGGGCTGCGATCTGGAAAAATCTGTGCCCTCACCCGAGGGCTCCTGGGAGGCGCATAGTTCCGTTCCTGGGCCTCTCCAAACTGCCGGTGTGCAGGGCCCACGTATCCCAGGGGCGCAGGTGGTTCGCAGATCAGAGAAACGGCAGCCAATCAGAGAAGGGAATCTCCCTTCATACATTTGACAGGAAGACCTGTCAGTTATATGAATGGAGATCACCCCCAAAACATAGTAAAACTTTAAAATCACATTTTAAAAATTACTTTAAATTACAATTAATTAAGTATTTCAACAAAAAAAAATTTTTTGAAAAAAATAATTAAAGTTTATAATGGGGCTAAAAATAAACTTACCTTTCTTTAAAGTATTTTTAAATGATAAATCAGTGGAAATTTTTTTTTAACATTACTCCACTCTTATCCTGGTAAAAGCAGGCCTTACACCTGCTTTTACCAGGCGTAAGAATTGTAAGGGTTTTCTGCGGGCGGAGGGTCTCCAAAAAGTGGAACTCTCCACCCGCAGAGGCCCTTCTCCCGAGCAGGCGGAGGATCTTTCAAGAGCTTTCTTGACAGATCGGAAATGCTGCCGGTTTCCAGCGCATGCGCAGTGCATGCCTGAAACCAGCATTTCCGATGTCCCTACGGGTGAGTACACAGCGCGTACACACCCGTAGGGATCGGAATTTCTGCACCAATGTCCCTCTCCTGGGCCAGCGGCACATCACTTCAGCCTCTCTGTGGGAGAGCAGCTTGGAGAAGATCAGTGACGCCTTGTAAGACCCCAGTTAATCTGTCCATTATCTTGTTTAAGGCAGTAGAAATGTTGGCGTTCATAGTTGGCAGGGCCTGCAGGAACTCATTAGGGCGTCACGATTCAAATTCCACAGAGGAGACCACTCGCTCCATGGAAGACACTTTCGCAATGGCCTGCGACATCAGTCCACAAATGTTTGAGTAGGACTCCTCCATCCTCTGCCATTGAGGAGAGTGCGCCTGGCAGGACTCGCAGAGTTGCTGCTGACCCACTCCTTTTCATTGATGGCTCCCCCAGGTTCAGCATCTGTTTACAGCTGAGCAGAGCTTGGAGAGGATTGCACCCTCCGACACAAACTATCCACAACTGTCCCCACTCTGCTCGTGCTCGCTTGTGCTATGTGATTCACCAGGTGAGAGCCTACCTATCAGGATGCACTAAAGAGCTCCTATCTGCGCTGGTGCCTCGTTCCCATGTGTCCTGTGACGGTGCACCCTCAGAAGCAATGAGCTCCTCTGAGAAATCATTGTCTACAAAGGACAGGGGCTGCTGTTCATCATGTGCTGGCCCTGGAGGAGAGAAGAGACAGATATGACTTAATCATGGAAATGCATAAATGTTGAAATTTACATGATTAAGGTGATCACATTTCATTTGGTGCTGAATTGAAGTCAAGATGATATAGTCTTGTAGGAGATGTAGGTCTGAGATGAATCCTGTCCCCCTGCAGCATCTTCGATGCTCATGGAGGCTGATATGCCGCTAGTCTCCAAAGCCAGCTGAACCACATTGGTGAGCTCCACGACCTATGGGAGTACATCTCCGGTCCTCTCCCTTCTATTCTGTGCTCTCTTCTCCTGCAAGGGGGCACACCAGACCTATGAGTGGCTGTAAGGCACGTGTGCATCTGTTGGATGCAGCGCATTCAGTGAGGGTGACTATCAGGCAGATGCTTCACAAGTGGCACTGGCATGCATTTGAGAATGTGTTGATGGTGCCATTTGAGGATGTGTGCTGAGACTCAGGGGAGCTGATATAACCCACAAGAAATGGCAAGCTGCCCAGATGAGTCTTCTGTTTAATGGGTGGAATGTTGTTAGGCACTTTTGACTTCCAAGTCAAAAAATAATGTTTGCAAATTGAGCAATTACTTAGGTGCCATAAGAAATGGTGATAGAAATATGAATCAACCACAATTGTAAAAGCTTACAGACAGCTATATTATGGTCTTTGTGTAAAAGTATTATGAAAGATCAAAGTCTCTTTCAGTTTGTTTGATTCATTCCCCGGTACTGCCATGTGTAGGAGAGGCCTGAAGTCATTGTGTCACAATTCACCCAGTAATATTTCCAACTCTAACTGCAATGCAGTTCCAGGGACCAGAATCTACACTTCATTGCAGATATCCATCTATATAAGTGATGCGTAGGTACCTCCTGCGCTGCGTGCGGTGAAGTGCACAAGAAATATTAACTATGAGGTTAGACAATGGCAAATTATTGACAGAATCACTGACAACTCTTGGCACAATGACATGAGGTCTAACAGAGCTCCCACTTGCAAAGAAGGCCCCCCAAGCCTGAATTACACATTCCAAGGCAGATAAAAGATATTACATCTATGAAAGAAGGCTCATTATAGATTTAAATATATAGAAGCTCATTAATATCTCAAATCTCTTGTTAGATAAATGCTCTCCCCTAGCATTAGATTGAAAGAAGAAGCTTATAATGTTGCGAAGAATAATAGTCAGCCTGAGGATTGGGAGAGTTTCAGAAACCAGCAAAGGATGACCAAAAAATTGATCAAAATGGAAATAAAAGCATACGAGAGAAAACTAGCAAGAAATATAAAATCAGATTGTAAGAGCTTCTACAAGTATGTAAAAAGGAAGAGAATGGCAAAAGTAAACATTGGTCCCTTAGAGGCTGAGACAGGAGAAACTATATTGGGGATCAAGGAAAAGGCAGAAACGTTAAACAAATATTTTGTATCTGTCTTCACAGTAGAAGACACAAAAAGCATACCAAAAATAGTGGGGAACCAAGGGTCTAATGAGGGTGAGGAACTTAACATAATTAATATAAGTAGAGAAAAAGTACAGGAGAAACTAATGGGACTAAAAGCCAACAAATCCCCTGGACCTGATGGCCTACATCCTAGGATTCTAAAAGAGGTGGCTGAAGAGATAGTGGATGCATTGGTTTTGATCTTCCAAAATTTCCTAGATTCTAGAACAGTTCCAGCGGATTGGAAGATCGCAAATGTAACACCGCTATTCAAGAAAGGAGGGAAAGAGAAAACAGGGAACTACAGGCCAGTTAACCGGACATCAGTCATCAGGAAAATGCTGGAATCCATTGTTAAGGAAGTGGTATCAGGGCACTTAGAAAATCATAATATGATCATGCAGAATCAACATGGTTTTATGAAAGAGAAATAATTTTTGACAAATTTATTAGAGTTTTTTGAGGATGCAACTAGCAGGGTGGATAAAGGGGAAGCAGTATATGTAGTATATTTGGATTTCCAAAAGGCATAAGAACATAAGAACATAAGAACATAAGAAATAGGAGCAGGAGTAGGCCAATCGGCCCCTCGAGCCTGCTCCGCCATTCAATAAGATCATGGCTGATCTGATCCTAATTGCCAATCTACTATCACAGAACCATCTCCTGAATCTAACAGAATTAGACACACGAAATAGGAGCAGGATCAGGCTACACGGCCCCTGGGCCCGCTCCGCTACCCATAGGGCCATGACCGATCCGAACCTAGACTCATGTCCAAATTCCTGCCCGCTCCCCGTAACCCTTAATTCCCTATACTTCTAGGAAACTGTCTATTTCTGTTTTAAATTTATGTAATGATGTAGCTTCTACAGCTTTTTGGGGCAGCATATTCCATGGACCTACCACCCTCTGAGTGAAGTAGTTCCTCCTCATCTCAGTTTTGAAAGAGCAGCCCCTTATTCTAAGACTATGCCCCCTAGTTCTAGTTTCACCCATCATCGGGAACATCTTCCCTGCATCCACCCGATCCAACCCCTTCACAATCTTATATGTTTCATTAAGATCACCTCTCATTCTTCTGAACTCCAATGAGTAGAGTCCCAATCTACTCAACCTCTCCTCATATATCCATCCCCTCATCCCCGGGATTAACTGGGTGAACCTTCTTTGTACTGACTCGAGAGCAAGTATGTCCTTTCTTAAGTATGGACACCAAAACTGTACGCAGTATTCCAGGTGCGGTCTCACCAATAGCTTGTACAACTGAAGCAATACCTCCCTATTTTTATATTCTATCCCCCTAGCAATGAAAGCCAACATTCCATTGGCCTTCTTAATCACTTGCTGCACCTGCATACTAACCTTTTGAGTTTCGTGCACCAGGACCCCCAGATCCCTTTGTACTTCAGTACTTTCCAGTTTCTTGCCATTAAGATAATAACTTGCTCTACGATTTTTCCTGCCAAAGTGCATAACCTCACACTTTCCAGTATTGTATTCCATCTGCCAAATCTCTGCCCACTTACTTAGCCTGTCTATGTCCCCTTGAAGGTTTTTTATGTCCTCCTCACTCACTACTTTCCCCCCCCATCTTAGTATCATCTGCAAACTTTGATATGTTACACTCGGTCCCCTCCTCCAAATCGTTAATATAGATTATAAAGAGTTGGGGACCCAGCACTGACCCCTGCGGAACACTGCTAGTTACTGATTGCCAGTCTGAGAATGAACCATTTATCCCAACTCTCTGCCTTCTGTTAGATAGCCAATCCTCTATCCATGCCAGAATATTACCCCCAATCCTGTGATTTTTTATCTTAAGCAATAATCTTTTGTGTGGCACCTTGTCAAATGTCTTTTGGAAGTCTAAATACACTACGTCCACTGGTTCCCCTTTATCTACCCTATATGTTACTTCCTCAAAGAACTCCAGCAAATTTGTCAAACATGACTTCCCCTTCATAAAACCATGCTGACTTTGTCCTATTAAATTATGATTATCCAAATGTCCTGTTACTGTCTCCTTAATAATGGACTCCAAAATTTTACCTACCACAGATGTTAGGCTAACCGGTCTATAGTTTCCAGCCTTCTGTCTACTGCCCTTTTTAAATAAGGGTGTTACATTAGCAGTTTTCCAGTCTGCCGGGACCATTGCCGAGTCCAGGGAGTTTTGGAAAATTATTACCAATGCATCCACAATCCCTACCACCACTTCCCTCAAGACCCAAGGATGTAAGCCATCAGGTCCAGGTGATTTATCCGCCTTGAGTCCCATTATTTTACCGAGTACCACTTCCTTAGTGATTTTGATCGTGTTTAGCTCCTCCCCCCCTTTAGCCCCTTGTTTGTCCAGTGTTGGGATATTCTTAGTGTCTTCTACTGTAAAGACTGATGTAAAATATTCATTCAGTGTTTTTGCCATCTCCATATTTCCCACCATTAATTTCCCGGTCTCATCCTCTAAGGGACCAACATTTACTTTAGCCACCCTTTTTCTTTTTATATAAGTATAAAAACTCTTACTATCTGTTTTTATATTTTTTGCTAATTTACTTTCATAATCTATCTTCTCTTTCTTAATCAATCTTTTTGTTATTTTTTGCTGTCTTTTAAAGTTTTCCCAATCCTCTATCCTCCCACTAGATTTGGCTACCTTATATGCCCTTGTTTTTAGTCGAATACTATCCTTAATTTCTTTACTTAGCCACGGATGGCTGTCTTTTCTTTTACACCCTTTTCTTTTCAGTGGAATATATATTTTTTGGAAGTTGTAAAATAACTCCTTAAATGTACACCACTGATCATGTATCGTCTTACCCTTTAATCTATTTTCCCAATCCATTCTACTCAATTCCGCTCTCATACCTTCATAGTCTCCTTTATTCAAGCTTAGCACGCTTGTTTGAGATCCAACCTTCTCACCCTCTAATTGAATATGGAATTCAACCATGTTATGGTCACTCATTCCAAGGGGATCCTTTACTAGGACATTTTTAATTAATCCTGTCTCGTTACACAGGACTAGATCTAATGTTGCCTGCCCCCTGGTCGGTTCAGTTACATACTGCTCAAGAAACCCATCCCTAATACACTCAATGAACTCATCCTCAAGGCAGCCCTGCCCAATTTGATTTGTCCAATTAATATGATAGTTAAAATCCCCCATAATTATAGATGTTCCCTTATTACAAGCCTCAACTATTTCCTGATTGATACTCCGTCCAACAGAGTTGCCACAGTTCAGAGGCCTATAGACTACGCCCACTAGTGTTTTTTTCCCCTTATTATTCCTTACCTCCACCCAAACTGTTTCATTGTCCTGATCTTTTGACCCAATATCATTTCTCTGTATTACAGTGATTCCTTCCTTTATTAACATAGCCACCCCACCTCCCCTTCCTTCCTGCCTGTCCTTCCTGATCGTTAAATAACCTGGTATGTTTAATTCCCAGGCATTGTCACCCTGCAGCCATGTTTCTGTAATGGCCACAAGATCATACCCATATGTAGTTATTTGTGCCATTAACTCGTCTATTTTGTTACGAATGCTACATGCATTCAGATAGAGAACTTTCAAAGATGTTTTGTGACACTTAGTTCCTGCTTTTGGCCTTTTTATTACTTTACCTTTTACTCCATACCTTCTGCCCCTTCCTGACATGCTCTGGTTTTTAATTTCCCCACTGCTACCTAAGTCTATGACCTTCTCTGTTGTCATTTGTATTATTTGCTCTCTAGGAACCTCCCCCCCACTAGTTAGTTTAAAGCCCTCTCTACAGCCCTAGTTATATGATCCGCCAGGACTCTAGTCCCAGCACTGGCCAAGTGAAGCCCGTCCCAACGGAACAGCTCCCTCCAGCCCCAGTACTGGTGCCAGTGTCCCAGGAAGCAAAACTCATTTCTCCCACACCAGTCTTTGAGCCACGCATTTAACTCTCTAATTTTATTTGTCCTAGCCAAATTCGCTCGTGGCTCAGGTAATAATCCAGAGATTATTACCCTTGTGGTTCTGCTTTTTAATTTGGCCCCTAGCTGCTCAAACTCCCTCAGCAGAACCTCCTTCCTTGTCCTATCTATGTCGTTGGTACCAACATGGACCACGACAACTGGATCCTCCCCCTCCCACTCCAAGTTTCTCTCCAGTCCAGAGGAGATGTCCTTAACCCTGGCACTGGGCAGGCAACACAGCCTTCGGGACTCTCGCTCTCGGCTGCAGAGAACTCTATCTATCCCCCTAATGATACTATCCCCTACCACTACAACATTTCTTTTAACTCCCCCCACTTGAATGGCCCCCCGCTCCACGGTGCTGTGGCCAGGTTGCTCATCCTCCCCGCAGTCCCTGTTCCCATCCTCACAGGGAGTAAGAGCCTCGAACCTGTTGGACAAGTGCAAGGGCTGCGGCTCCTCCAACACTACCTCCTGGATCCCCGTACCTGCCTCACTTCTAGTCACACCATCCTGACCCTGGCCACGGACTACATCTGAATTAATTAATCTAATTGCTGTGACTACCTCCTGATACACAGAGTCCAGGTAACTCTCCCCCTCCCTGATGTGTCTCAGTGTTTGAAGCTCAGACTCCAGCTCTTCAACACGGAGCCGGAATTCCTCGAGCAGCCAACACTTACTGCAAATGTGATCACCGTGAGCATCAATGGTGTCCACCAGCTCCCACATATTGCAGCAGCAACACATCACCTGACCTCCCATTCTATGTAATTAATTAAATTTATTAATATTATTCTTAAATACCCTCTGCCTTGATTCTAGATGGTGAATATCACACCTTAGAAACTATAAACCAAGGAGATTTAAGCTTAAAAATGGAGAAATGCTTACCAACCAATCACTTACCCGCTTTGTGGTGATGTCACACCTTGAATACTTTTTACCTCTCTCCTTCCCTGAGATTGGAGATTGGTGAGGCCTCTTGTAGTCGCTCTGCCGCTCAGCTCCGCCTCCACCCGCTGCCGATGCCGCACTGGGGCCTACCTGGTCTCTGGGGCCTCTTGTAGTCGCTCTGCCGCTCAGCTCCGCCTCCACCCGCTGCCGATGCCGCACTGGGGCCTACCTGAGCCTCTGGGGCCTCTTGTAGTCGCTCTGCCGCTCAGCTCCGCCTCCACCCGCTGCCGATGCCGCACTGGGGCCTACCTGAGCCTCTGGGGCCTCTTGTAGTCGCTCTACCGCTCAGCTCCGCCTCCACCCGCTGCCGATGCCGCACTGGGGCCTACCTGGTCTCTGGGGCCTCTTGTAGTCGCCCTGCCGCTCAGCTCCGCCTCCACCCGCTGCCGATGCCGCACTGGGGCCTACCTGAGCCTCTGGGGCCTCTTGTAGTCGCTCTGCTGCTCAGCTCCGCCTCCACCCGCTGCCGATGCCGCACTGGGGCCTACCTGAGCCTCTGGGGCCTCTTGTAGTCGCTCTTCCGCTCAGCTCCACCTCCACCCGCTGCCGATGCCGCACTGGGGCCTACCTGAGCCTCTGGGGCCTCTTGTAGTCGCTCTGCCGCTCAGCTCCGCCTCCACCCGCTGCCGATGCCGCACTGGAGCCTACCTGAGCCTCTGGGGCCTCTTGTAGTCGCTCTGCCGCTCAGCTCCGCCTCCACCCGCTGCCGATGCCGCACTGGGGCCTACCTGAGCCTCTGGGGCCTCTTGTAGTCGCTCTTCCGCTCAGCTCCGCCTCCACCCGCTGCCGATGCCACACTGGGGCCTACCTGAGTCTCTGGGGCCTCTTGTAGTCGCTCTGCCGCTCAGCTCCGCCTCCACCCGCTGCCGATGCCGCACTGGGGCCTACCTGAGCCTCTGGGGCCTCTTATAGTCGCTCTGCCGCTCAGCTCCGCCTCCACCTGCTGCCGATGCCGCACTGGGGCCTACCTGAGCCTCTGGGGCCTCTTGTAGTCGCTCTGCCGCTCAGCTCCGCCTCCACCCGCTGCTGATGCCGCACTGGGGCCTACCTGAACCTCTGGGGCTTCTTGTAGTCGCTCTGCCGCTCAGCTCCGCCTCCACCCGCTGCCGATGCCGCATGCGATAAGGTACCACATAAAAGATTAGGGCTCATGGGATTGCGGGTAATATAGTAGCATGGATATGGGATTAGCTAATGGACAGAAAACAGAGAGCAGCGATAAACAGATCTTTTTCAGGTTCGCAGGCTGTAACTAGTGGGGTGCTGCAGGGATCAGTATTGGGGCCTCAGCTATTTACAATCTATATTAATGACCTAGATGAAGGGACCGAGTGTAATGTATCCAAGTTTACTGATGATACAAAGCTAGGTGGGACAGCAAGCTGTGAGGAGAACACAAAGGGCTCGATTTTATCATTGGTGGCAGGCTGGGTGCTGGTCGGGTGGCCGGCGGGTCCCAATCCCGGCTCCGCTGTCGGGCGGGAAAAAATTGCAGTTTTGCCCTAATTGGGCAATTGATTCCCAACGTGTGCGAACCTCTGGCCCAATTAGTTTTTTGGGGCCTGAAATTCACCTCCGATGATGTCATTTCTTCAGCTGCATTTATGGGCACCAAGCAGCCTTGGTTCATTTAGTACCTAAACGCTTGTGATTGCTTCTGTTGAGAATAGTTTTTGGAGCTGTTGAAATGTCTACTTCAAGGCCCAAGGCCTCACCTCAGTTTAATGATGACTCACTCCATGCTCTAGTGGAGGGAGCCAGAGCACAAAAGGAGGTGGTCTTTCCATCCTCTGGGAGGAAAAACCCTCCTCAGCAGAACAAAACTGTGTGGCTGCAAGTTGCCCAGGAGGTGAGTGCCAGATCGATGTGCAGCAGAACCTGGCTGCAGTGCCAGAGGTTCAATGGCCTTGTCTGAACAGGCAAAGTGAGCATAGCATCACCTTAACCTTCATTGTGCTCCCTATCTCCTCTCGGCACTATCACTCTGCTTTGTCAACCTACTCCTACACATTCCACTTTACCCTTACATCCCTTACACCCTTAACCATCCCTCTCTCTCTATGTACACAATCACTTCACTATTCAACTATGCTGCCCTCACTCCCTATCACTGTTATTCTATGACAACAACTAACGACACACAGGGAGGGCCCTTGGTATTGGGACCTCACTCCATCTTTATGTCCTTCTAAGCATCTATGCTATGGATTATTTACACTCACTCCATCATTCTCACTCAAACTCCACTTGTGTCCCTCATTGCAGGAAAAGAGAGCCCACAATAAGAGGGAAAGGGCGAAGACCGGAGGAGGGCCATCCTCAATAGCCCATCTTACCAGCACAGAGGAGGCGGCACCAGGGATTGTTGGTGCCAAGGAGGATGTGGAAGTGGGGGACGGACAGTCGGGCACATCAGTGCAAGCTGGTGACAGAATAGATTTGCATCGCTCTCATTGACATTGCATGAGTGACTGAAATTGCTTCTGATGCTCAAACAGATTGACTTATGATCATCTGCACAATTCCATGTGCATGCTACGTTTATATCACATGTCTAGCTCATGCCTTTACTCCCCCACAGGACCATCGACAGCACCCCTCCCCACTGTCCAGGAGGAAGAGGCTGAGCATGAAGATTCCTCAGAGGAACCTGCAACCTCTGAGGGCGCAGCATCAGCAGAATTAAGCGCACTCAGCACCAGCCTAGACACGCACACCTCGGTTGGACCTTCGGGACATAGAGTAGGGTTGTCACCTGGTGTATCACAGCTCACAAGTGAACATCAGCAGATGGTGGAGACAGGGACAGCAGTGGAGAGTCCTCGTCGGAGGCCGCAGGGCGCTCCCAGCTCTGCTCAGCTGCATGTGGACCCTGTGCCTCGGGTCCATCCAGAAGGAGAGCGGTGCTGGAACTTCAGGTACAGGTGCAGGAGTCTCTGGCAAGTTTTGTCTCCAGGGTCACTGCAAGTGTGGAGCGGATGGAGGAGTCTAATGCTAACATGAGCAGAGCCTTTGTGGAGGCATTGGCGCATGAACACATCACCGCGGAAAGGATGGCGACCTCTGTGGAAAGGATGGCTACCTCCATGGAAAGGATGGCTACGGTAGAGGAGAGGATAAAAATAAACCTAAAAAGGTGACTCAACCGTGGATAACGAGGGAAATTAGGGACAGCATAAAATCAAAAAAAAGGGCATATCAACTGGCAAAAAAAAGCACCAGACCGGAAGATTGGGGGCAGTACAGGATACAGCAGAAGAGGACAAAGGGATTAATCAGGAAGGGGAAAATAGAATACGAAAGTAAACTTGCAGCAAAAATAAAGACAGACTGCAAAAGCTTTTATCGGTATATCAGGAGGAAAAGACTGGTAAAATCCCAAGTCGGTCCCCTGCAGTCCGATTCGGGAGAATATATAATGGAGAATAAGGAAATGGCAGACCAATTAAACTCATACTTTGGTTCTGTATTCACAAAGGAGGACACAAATAACCTCCCAGGAATATCGGCAAACATAGGGACTAATGAGAGGGAGGAGCTGACAGAAATTAGTATCTCTAGGGATATGGTGTTGGGTAAGTTGAGGGGACTGAAGGCCGACAAATCCCCGGGGCCTGATAAACTACATCCTAGGGTACTTAAGGAGGTGGCCCTGGAGATAGCAGATGCTCTAAGGATCATCTTCCGGAACTCCATTGACTCGGGAACAGTACCCGTGGATTGGAGGGTAGCTAATGTTACCCCAATATTTAAAAAGGGGGGTAGAGAGAAAGCAGGGAATTATAGACCAGTAAGCCTTACATCGGTTGTGGGCAAAATGCTAGAGTCCATTATTAAGGATAAAATAGCGGAGCACTTGACAAATGGGGAAAGGATCGGACAGAGTCAACATGGATTTACAAAGGGTAAATCGTGTTTGACTAATCTGCTGGAATTTTTTGAGGAAGTAACTGGTAAAATAGATGGGGGAGAGCCAGTGGATGTGGTGTACCTTGACTTCCAGAAAGCCTTCGATAAGGTTCCACACAAAAGATTGTCATGCAAAATTAAGGCTCATGGGATTGGGGGCAAAGTATTAACGTGGATAGAGAACTGGCTGGCGGATAGAAAACAGAGAGTTGGAATAAACGGCTCGTTTTCAGAGTGGCAGGCAGTGACCAGCGGGGTGCCGCAAGGATCTGTCCTGGGACCCCAGCTGTTCACAATATATATAAATGATCTGGATCAGGGAATTGGATGCAATATTTCCAAATTCGCTGACGACACTAAACTAGGAGGAGGGGTGGGCTCTGATGAGGATGTCAGGAGGCTACAGTGCGATTTGGACAGGTTGGGGGAATGGGCGGATACGTGGCAGATGCACTATAATGTGGATAAATGCGAGGTTATCCACTTTGGGGGTAAAAACAGGAGGGTAGATTATTATCTAAATGGCAATAGATTGGGAGATGGGGAAGTGCAGAGGGACCTGGGTGTTCTTGTGCACCAGTCACTGAAGGAGAGCATGCAGGTGCAACAGGCGATTAAGAAGGCAAATG
This sequence comes from Somniosus microcephalus, assembly GCF_052327205.1. Taxonomy (NCBI): domain Eukaryota; kingdom Metazoa; phylum Chordata; class Chondrichthyes; order Squaliformes; family Somniosidae; genus Somniosus; species Somniosus microcephalus. Next base: position 12,433,627 of record NC_141002.1, on the reverse strand, counting down.
GTATGTTGGCCTTCATATCAAGGGGGTTCGAGTATAGGAATAGGGATACCTTACTACAGCTGTACAAGGTGCTGGTGAGACCGCATCTGGAGTATTGTGTACAGTTTTGGTCGCCCCATCTGCGGAAGGATGTTCTTGCCATGGAAAGAGTGCAACGGCGATTCACCAGGCTGATACCTGGAATGGCGGGAATGACCTACGAAGAGAGATTAAATAGTTTGGGCTTGTACTCACTGGAGTTTAGAAGATTGAGAGGGGATCTCATCGAAACATATAAAATTATGGCAGGCCTGGACAGGCTGAATTCAGAGAGAATGTTTCCAATGGCCAGGGAGCACAGAACCAGGGGCCACAGTCTAAAAATAGCGGGCAAATCATTTAAAACAGAGATGAGGAAGAATTTCTTCACTCAAAGAATGGTGAGCCTGTGGAATTCCCTGCCACAGAGGGCTGTGAAGGCTAATTCAATAAATATTTTCAAGAGAGAATTGGATATATTTCTGAAGGCTAAGGGGATTAAGGGTTACGGAGAAAAGGCGGGGACGGGGTACTGAACTGGTAAGATCAGCTATGATCTCAGACGAGGATCAGCCATGATCTCATTGAATGGCGGAGCAGGCTCGAAGGGCCGAATGGCCTACTCCTGTTCCTATCTCTATGTTACTATGTTAGGATGGCTACGGCCATGGAGGAGCTAACTCGCCAGAGTGTGGAAAACATGGTGAATGTTCAGAATAGACTGACATCTCTGGCGGAGCGATGGACAGCTACTGATCAGAGAAACCAGGCCTTCATAGAAGTCCTCTGGAATAGGACTGCCAGTGCAGAAACGGGTCTTCACAGCCCCGCTGATGTGCAGCGAGATGCTGTCAAGCCACTTGCTAGCACTGAAGTGGGGCTGACCCATGAGAGGGATGTTGGTGGCAGAGAACAAGGAAGTGGGGGCTCCACTCCAAGCGCTCACACTCCCATGCCACTGCGGAGCCCTCGGTCAAAGCCCCACCAGAGTCCTCACCCAACTCAGCCCCTGCACAGCCGCAGGAGGAGCAGACTCTCACAGGCTCGCAACCCTAGAGGACGCCCGCCAAAGGTGTCGAAGCAGAAGCAGCATGAGAGTGAGCAAGCGGCCTCCACATCTGCTGTAGGCACAGGGAAAGCACCATGTAGGAGCATGCGTAAGAGGAAGATAATGCACAAGTAGTCACAAGGGTAGTCACTTGTGTGTTCTGTTGTGTTTAATTGTTAAATGCCATCCTTTAGTCAATTTATTAAAATGAAGTGATGGCAAACTGTTGAAGTTCTGGACTCAGTCATTTCAGAAATGGAAGTTCCACATTGAGGGCTCAGGGTGAATTGTCTTTGTCATTATGGTGGTCAGAGTGATAGGAAGCCACAGGTTCTTTTCCATTGTCTATGGTGTGGTAAGAAGGTGCAAAGCACATGTGTTTGAATGGGCAACTTAAGCAAATTTGGCCAAGATGAGTGCATCCCTTGCATCCCGCGCAGCAATGTGCTCGTGAGCTGCTGCAGCTGGTTGATGTGCATCCGTAAGGTCTTCGTTCTCGTTCTCCTCCTCCTCCTCCTCCTCATCTGAGAAGGCTATGCGCTGAGCCACTTGTTCCTCAGGCAGCTGCAAGCCACGATGCTGTGCCATGTTGTGAAGTGCACAGCAGACCATGACGATTCTGTAGACCCTGGCTGCTGAGTACTGCAGGGCCCCATCTGATCTATCAAGGCATCTGAATCGCATCTTCAGCAAGCCGATGGTTTGCTCGATAATGGATCTGGTCAAAATGTAGTTGGAGTTGTAGCGTTCCTCAGCTTCGTTGGATGGCCTCCTGACACGTCTCCATGTGATAGCCCTTGTCTCCAAGTAGCCATCCGCAAAGTTGGTTTGATGGACTGAAGAGCGGAGGCACACTAGACTGCCGCAGGATAAACAAGTCGTGGCAACTGCCAGGGTACTTGGCGCAGACATGCAAAATGTCCTGCTTGTGGTTACACACCAGCTGCACGTTGAGGGAGTGGAAGCCCTTGGCAGTTCACAAACAGAGCCGGGTTGTGATGGGGTGTCTTAAGGGCCACATGTGTGCAGTCTATGATGCCTTGCACCCTTGGCAAGCCTGCCATATTTGCAAAGCCAACCGCACGCGCGGTTATACTGTGGCAGAACCACTGAATGACTCTGGCTAACTGTATATAATTCTCTTTAACGAGGTTCTAACACCAGCTTAAACCTGTACCATTGTGTTAGGCATTACTGTGTTTTGTATATAGAGTTTGCATGTATGGGGCGTGGCCCCTTTAAGAGTGCAGGAAATCGTGGGCAAACGCGATGACGTCACGTCGCAAACCACGGGACTGCCCAAAGAGTCCTCGTGGCATCTCCGTTGAGTAAAGACCTGCTGGATTGTTCTCCTGTGTCGATCTCAGTTATTCGTAGGAATTCGTTAATTCCTACATTGGTGACCCCGTTTTTGTGAACGTTTTCACAAAAGAAGAGCACAGCATGGAAGCAAATGCCGTTTCGCTAAAGCTACCGCAGTTCTGGGAGCAGCAAGCACCCTCGTGGTTTATTCAGGGCGAGGCCCAGTTCACCCTGAGGAACATCGATGCGGATCAGACCAAGTATCTTTACGTGGTTTCCGCACTCGACAGCTCTACTGCCTCTCGGATCGTCAGCCTCCTCGAAAACCCTCCAACGGAGCGCAAGTATGAAACCCTCAAAGCGCAGTTACTGCAGGTTTTCGGGCTCACAAAATCGGAGCGCGCCCGTCGATTACTCGCTATGCCCGGGCTCGGGGACTCCAAGCCTTCAGAGTTGATGAGCCAAATGCTCACACTCCTGGGCTCAGAACGGGAATGTTTCCTATTCTGCGAGATTTTCCTCAGCCAACTGCCTGAACAGGTACAAGCTGCCCTGGCCAGATCTGAAACTGAAGACTGCGCAACACTCGCTGCGGAAGCGTACAAAATTTTCGCTGTAACTCGGCAGTACTGCGCCACCACGAGGCACCCATCCCCCGCAGATGCCGCCCCAGCTCGTCAGCCTGCTGGGCTGTGTTTCTACCACGTGCAGTTCGGCACAAAGGCGAGGCGTTGCCGCCCTCCCTGCAGTTTTCACCAAAAAAAACGACAACTGACACTGCGACCACCGAGGAACGGGTCTAACGGGCACCCCACGGCCGCGATGGCAATCGGCAACGCGGGAAAATTGCTGTTCATCACTGATACTCTCTCCGGTCGTCGTTTTCTGTGCGACACCGGAGCACAGTGCAGCATTTTACCCGCGTCCGCCCTCGATATGCAGACGGGGAATCACGGCCCCACCCTGGAAGCAGCCAATGGCAGAACAATTCGGACCTTCGGCAGACGGCGAGTGGAGTTGTGCCTCGGGGGGCAACGTTTTCACTGGGAGTTTGTCACGGCCAAAGTTTCCCAGCCCCTCCTCGGTGCTGATTTCCTGTGCGCCAACAGCCTCCTGGTCGACGTAAGGAACCGACGGCTGATCAACGCAGCAACTTTTAATTCTCTTCCGTGTTACCGCAGTAACACTACGTCACGCACCGTCTCCTGTGCGTTCCCGACTCCTGATGAGTTCGCTCGCCTGCTCAGCGAATTCCCCGACCTGACAAGACCCATGTTCTCCTCCACAGCCACGGAACATGGTGTGGAACACCACATCACCACCCACGGCCCCCCGGTCTACGCGCGGGCCCGGCGCCTGGAACCTGGCAAGCTGGCGGTCGCAAAGGCGGATTTCGCAACCATGGAATGGTTAGGGATTATTCGCCGGTCGAATAGTCCCTGGTCTTCACCCCTCCATATCATCCCAAAGCCTGACGGCGGATGGCGGTCATGCGGCGACTATCGACGACTAAACGACGCCACCACTCCTGATCGGTACCCGATCCCCCATATTCAGGATTTCTCTGCCCATTTGGCAGGGAACACCGTGTTCTCAAAAGTCGACCTCGTCCGGGGCTACCACCAGGTCCCAGTTCATCCACAAGATGTCCAGAAGACCACAGTCATCACCCCATTCGGCCTCTTCGAGTTTTTACGGATGCCGTTTGGGTTAAAGAACGCCGCCCAGGCTTTCCAACGCTTGATGGACTTCGTGCTGCGGGACTTCAAGTTCCTCTTCGTCTACCTGGACGATATTCTAATTGCCAGTCCTACTAAGGAAGAACATACCTGTCACCTACGCACCCTTTTTCGATGCCTCAGCCAACACGGCCTGATTATCAACCCGCCCAAGTGTCAGTTTGGCCTGCACCAAATTGACTTCCTGGGGCATCGCATCACCTCAGAGGGAGCGGTTCCTTTACCTTCGAAGGTAGAGGCGGTGACATCCTTTCCACGCCTGCAGAACATAAAGGCCCTGCAGGAATTCCTAGGCATGGTACACTTTTACCACCGTTTCGTGCCTAAGGCGGCACTACTCATGCAGCCCCTGTATGAGGCCCTCAAGGGCAAGACTGGCAAGAACCCGGTAGACTGGATGGATGACATGGCCTGAGCGTTCGCCGACACCAAAAGCGCCTTAGCCAACGCGACTATGCTGGCGCACCCGCTGCCAGATGCCACCATCGCCCTCACCACCGACACGTTGGACTACGCAGTCGGTGCCGTGCAACAGCAGTGGGTGAACGGGACATGGCAGCCGTTGGCATTCTTCAGCCGTCAACTATGGCAGACCGAGAGAGCATACAGCACGTTCGACCGGGAGTTGCTCGCCCTTTTCCTGGCCATCCGCCATTTTCGGTTCCTTCTGGAAGGACGTCCTTTCACCGCCTTTGTGGATCATAAGCCGCTGACCTTTTCAATGTCCAAGACCGCTGAACCGTGGTCAGCCCGACAGCAGCGTCAACTGACCTACATATCCGAATTCACCACGGATATACGGCACGTGGCCGGTAAGGACAACCTGGTGGCAGACTGCATCTCCCGCGCGATCGTCAATACGGTTCATTTCGGCATCGACTACGCTCTCATGGCAGCGGACCAAGCCTCAGACCCAGAAGTCCAGGCTTACAGAACGGCCATCACTGGCCTCCAGTTGGCCGATGTCAAGTTCCATTCGGCAGGTACCACACTGTTGTGTGACGTCTCCATACAGGATCCTCGCCCTGTCGTGCCGGTCGTCTGGCGCCGCAAAGTGTTCGACGCCATACATGGGTTGTCACACCCTGGAAGGAAGGCCTCTCAGAAACTGATGTCAGCGAAATTGGTGTGGCATGGCATGCATAAAGATGTCCGCGACTGGGCCAACACCTGCGTGGTCTGCCAAAAGGCCAAGGTATAGTGTCACATCAAAGCTCCGTTGGCCGCCTTCACAGTTCCGGAGCAACGTTTTGACCACGTCAATGTGGACCTGGTAGGACCACTCCCACCCGCCCATGGTTTTTCACACATCCTGACCATGGTTGACCGCACCACCAGATGGCCAGAGGCGGTCCCCCTGTCATCCACTACTTCGGCAGACGTGGCCAGGGCATTCATTTCCTCCTGGATCGCCCATTTCGGAGTGCCCACAGATATTTCGTCAGACAGGGGACCGCAGTTTTCCTCCGAACTCTGGAATGCAGTGGCCCAAGGACTCGGTGTCAAATTACACTGCACCACAGCCTACCACCCACAGGCAAATGGCCTCTGCGAAAGCTTCCACCGGTCAATGAAAGCCACCCTGAGGGCCAGCCCCCAGGACGCTGGATGGGCAGACAAGCTACCGTGGGTTCTGTTGGGCCTTTGCACGGCCCCCAAAGAAGACCTTCACTCTTCATCAGTGGAGCTTGTGTATGGTCAGCCGCTGCGAGTCCCAGGGGACTTCCTACCAACATCGACGGAGCCATGGTCCGCGTCCGCCCAGCTTGCTAGTCACCAAAAGGCGGCCAGATGTTTTGCACCGGTGCCCACTTCGCACCACGGGCCACAGAGGTCACACGTTCCCACGGAGCTTCACAAGGCTGAATACATTTTTATTCGCCATGACGCACATAGGGATCCGCTCAATGCCCCATATACCGGTCCCTTCTGCGTGTTGGAAGCAGGGGACAAAACCTTCACGGTAGATGTCGGTGGTAAACCGGACCACATTTTGGTCGACCGCTTAAAGCCAGCACATTTAGACCTCGACCGCCCCGTCGAGACAGCACAACCGCCGAGACAGGGTCGGCCACCCGTCATCGTTACGGCAGACCAAGTGCGACCGCCCGCCATACCGCCAGCCGCCCAGCAGCCTCCGCCTCGAGAGTACAGGAGTCGTTCTGACAGGCTTGTCAGACCCCCTCACCATTTGACTTTGTCCATTAAAGCAAATTCTGGGGGGGCACATGTGGCAGAACCACCGAATGACTCTGGCTAACTGTATATAATTCTCTTTAACAATGTTCTAACACCAGCCTAAACCTGTACCATTGTGTTAGGCATTACTGTGTTTTGTATATAGAGTTTGCATGTACGGGGCGTGGCCTCTTTAAGAGTGCAGGAAATCGCGGGCAAACGCGATGACGTCACGTCGCAAACCACGGGACTGCCCAGAGAGCCCTCATGGCATCTCCGTTGAGTAAAGACCTGTTTGATTGTTCTCCTGTGTCGATCTCAGATATTCGTAGGAATTCGTTAATTCCTACAATACTTGCTTGATCTGTGGAGAAGTGTATGTAATTGTGGGACTTTGCAAAGAGGGCATCAGTAACCTGCGTGATGCAAGTGTGTGTGGCCACCTAGGAGATGCCGCTGATCCCTGGAAGGAGCCTGAAGCAAAAAAGTTGAGTGCGGTGGTGACTTTGCCAGCCACTGGTAAGGGGTGTCCACCCACTCCTCTGGGCTCCAGGTGTTGGTGCAGCATTGCACAGATGTCACCCACTACCTCTCGTGAAAGTCTCAGCCTCCTTTGGCACTACTGCTCAGTCATGTTGGGAAAGCTCATCCTCATCCAGTAAACCCTGTTTTGGGGGTATCTCCTGCGGCGACGTACTTCCCAAGCTGGCGCGTTCTGCTCTGTGCACCATCAGGTGGGTGAGCAGCAGGTTGGTGTTTCAGTTGTTGCTGCTGTTGGTGCTGCTGTTGTGCCTGGTTCTGCTGCTGCCGCGGCTGCTCGTCCTCCGAATCTGAGGACCAGGATGAAAGGAAATAAATGGTTCCCATTCTGCTGGTAGATATCTCCATTGAAGAAGCTCTCAGTCAACATCGGGAGAGGGTATTCCCAGGAGGTCACTGTGGAGATGGATCTCAGCTTCACCACTTCCAAGATTAGTGGGCCTGCAAAAAGTTCTCCAAGACCTGAGAAACCAAAGTTCTGCCACCTGTAACTGATCCTTGTTAAGAGCTCCGTTTTTATGGTGGAGCTGCAGCTGTTAGGAAGCCAGGTACTTGTGAACTCGACAAAATTAGCTGGCGTGTTTCAGAAGAAACATGCAGCATGCTGGAAAAGTGGCAATATTTGAAAGGCCCTCAAAATGGGATTATAGAGGTACTTAAGTGGTAGTTAAGTGCCTTAAGGGCCTATCCCGCCACCTGGTGGAGACACCGAAACTGACTCTGCAAGCCCGCCTCTGACAAAGTTGCGCGGAGGCGGGTTGATGGTGGGATTGGAACCCGCCGTCATTTTTTCCAATTTTACCACCAGCCCCGCCTCCAAATCCGCCTCCTCAGGGTTGGTAAAATTCAGCCCAGAGAGTCTGCAAAGGGATATAGATAGACTATATGAGTGGGCAGTTAGGAGGCAGATGGAGTATAATGTAGGGAAATGTGAGGTTATTCACTTTGGTGGGATAATAGAAAAACAGAATATTTTTGAAATGGTGAGAAATTTCAAATGTTGGTGCTCAGAGAGATTTGGGTGTCCTCGTGCAAGAAAAACAGAAAGCTGGTACTTTTTTTATTATTCGCTTATGGGATGTGGGCGTCGCTGGCAATGCCAGCATTTATTGCCCATCCCTAGTTGCCCTTGAGAAGGTGGTGGTGAGCCACCTTCTTGAACCGCTGCAGTCCGTGTGGTGAAGGTACTCTCACAGTGCTGTTAGGGAGTTCCAGGATTTTGACCAACGACGATGAAGGATCGGCGATATATTTCAACGTCAGGATGGTGTGTGACTTGGAGGGAAACTTGGAGGTGATGGTGTTCCCATGCGCCTGCTGCCCTTGTGCTTCTAGGTGGAAGAGGTCGCGGGTTTGGGAGGTTCTGCCGAAGAAGCCTTGGTGAGCTGCTGCAGTGCATCTTGTAGATGGTACAGACTGCAACCACGGTACGCCGGTGGTGCAGGGACTGAATGTTTAAGGTGGTGGATGGGGTGCCAATCAAGTGGGCTGCTTTGTCCTGGATGGTGTCGAGCTTCTTGCGTGTTGTTGGAGCTGCACTCATCCAGGCAAGTGGAGAGTATTCCATCACACTCCTGACTTGTGCCTTGTAAATGGTGGAAAGGCTTTGGGGAGTCAGGAGGTGAGACACCCGTTGCAGAATACCTAGCCTCTGACCTGCTCTTGTTGCCACAGTATTTATGTGGCTGGTCCAGTTAAGTTTCTGGTCAATGGTGACCCCCCAGGATGTTGATGGTGGGGGATTCGGCGATGGTAATATTGTAGAATGTCAAGGGGCGGTGGTTAGACTCTCGCTTGTTGGAGATAGTCATTGCCTGGCACTTCTGTGGCACGAATGTTACCTGCCACTTATCAGCCCAAGCCTGAACGTTGTCCAGGTCTTGTTGTATACGGGCATGGACTGCTTCATTATCTGAGGAGTTGTGAATGGCGCTGAACACTGTGTAATCATCAGCAAACATTACAATTTCTGACGTTATGTTGGAGGGAAGGTCATTGATGAAGCAGCTGAAGATGGTTGGGCCTAGGACTCTGCCCCGAGGAACACCTGCAGCAATCTCCTGGGGCTGTGATGATTGACCTTCAACCACCACAACCATCTTCCTTTCTGCTAGGTATGACTCCTGCCAGTGGAGAGTTTTCCCCCCGATTCCCATTGGCTTCAGTTTTACTAGGGATCCTTGATGTCACACTCAGTCAATTGCTGCCTTGATGTCAAGGGCAGTCACTCTCACCTCACCTCTGGAATTCAGCTCTTTTGTCCATGTTTGGACCAAGGCGGTAATGAGATCGGGAGCTGAGTGGTCTTGGCGGAACCCAAACTGGGCATCAGTGAGCAGCTTATTGGTGAGTAAGTGCCGCTTGATAGCACTGTCGATGACACCTTCCATTGTAAGGGGTGGTGGTGTGGGTTGTTTGTCAGCTTCAACTCTGACTCCTTTGAGCGGTTTGAATCGCTCCCACTCCCTTGTTCTAGACTTTGGACTTATTTGGGGGTTGTAATAAAACTTGCAACAGACACCTGGGTTAGTCAAAAGAATTCAGATCTTTATTTTGAGACAGAAAAATATCCAATACAATAAAACTTATACTCTGAAAGGGTGGGGAACACTCGGAATAAGCGAGGGAGAATTACAATATACAAAATCCCTTACCCTCCCAACCCCACTACACTAGCTAGGCTGGAATCCAGAGGACCAGGAAATGACTTTCTTGACAGATTGTAGAGGTTCGCAATTTCGGGGTTCTCCTTAGTTGTGGCGGTTGGGGCCTGCCGTACCCTGGACATGGTAGAAGACTGCACCTGCGTTGGATCTTCAGTTTGGGTTGGTCCACTGATGCGGTTAGTCGCTCTGTTGGATGTATCAGGTGAGTACCCAATTTTCTTTGGTTAGGGCTAGTTTTAGGGTCTTTTATGTCCAAATCTTACCCAGGGGTAAGTCAGACTAGCCTGTAGAGTGGAAACAAGTTTGTGAGTTTTTCGGCGGTTGATTTCTTGTTGGTCGCGGTGGCCCAGTATTACCTGGTTGGGGATAATATTGGTGGTTGTTGGTTTCTGTAGGCCATTGGTTGCCGCGACTTTCGCTCTCCTTCTGTTTCTTCAAGTCTCCGATCTGGTCTTGGTGATCCATTGAACTGTACTGTGCTGTTACTCGAACTTGAACTCTGAGCTGAACTCGAACCAGCTTCTGAGCTGACTGTCTGAAAAGGCAGGCCTCAATTATACTAATTTGTGGCCTGGCTTATCTGATTGCCAAATCTCGGGTTTCTTTGTTAAATTTGGCGGGCTCGTTATTTTTAAGGTGTTTTAAAATTTAAACGAGCTTCGGGGATGGCCCATCTAAACTTAACAAGTTTCGGGGATGGTCCATCTAACTCTTAATCGGCTTTTAACTGGTTTTGGGATTGCCTTGAAACTAGTTTAAAAATGCAAAACGTTTGTCAATCTCTTTGATTGGTTTTGGACTGTGGTTTGATTGTTGTATCCTGTAGGGCTAATGTTCCTTCCTTTGTGTTGCTGGGGACATGTCCTGTTTATTCATGTACCTTGGCTCTGCGAATTCTTGGCGGGAACAGGTTTTATTGTCTTTATGTAAAGCTGGGGTGGCCCAGGACATTCTCAGACTGTCCAATATCCAAACTCAGGGACCCACCCCACCTCCCCTGTGTCATAGCCTTTTGCAAGCCTGAACTTGTCTTTTAAACCAGCCAAATCTTCCTGGGATTTTTATTTTTAAATCCCTTTGGCCCAATATTCCTTAAAACAGTCCAAAATCTCTTCCTTCCTTACACTTAGGAAAAGTATGTAATTTAACTCTTTGAATTCTTCTGTTTGGCCCAACCAAACTTTTATCCCTTTTACAGATTTCTTCTGTGATGTTCCAAAATCATTTTAAAATAAGGCTTTCCTTCTGTTCTGGGGTTGTGCAGAAATTTTCGAACCTTACACCATCGCTTTGCTGATGATTGAGAGTAGGCTGATGGGGTGGTCATTGGCCGGATTGGATTTGTCCTGCTTTTTGTGGACAAGGCATACCTCAGGGCAGTTTTCCACATTGTCAAATAGATGCCAGTGTTGTAGCTGTACTGGAACAGCTTGATTAGAGGCGCAGCTAGTTCTGGAGCACAAGTCTTCAGCACGATAGCCGGGATGTTGTCGGGGCCCATAGCCTTTGCTGTATCCAGTGCGCTCAGCCTTTTCTTGATATCATGTGGAGCGAATCGAATTGGCTGAAGACTGGCTTTTGTGATGGTGAGGACCTCAGGAGGAGGCTGATATGGATCATCCACTCGGCACTTCTGGCTGAAGATGGTTGCAAACGCTTCAGCCTTGTCTTTTGCATTCATGTGCTGGGCTCCACCATCAGTGAGGATAGGGATATTCATGGAGCCTCCTCCTCCCGTTAGTTGTTTAATGGTCCACCACCATTAACGACTGGATGTGACAGGACTGCAGAGCTTTGATCTGATCCGTTGATTGTGGGACCGCTTAGCCCTGTCTATAGCATGCTGCTTCCGCTTTTTAGCATGCATGCAGGTACAGCAAACAATAAGGGAGGCAAATGGCATGTTGGCCTTTATAGCAACAGGGTTGGAGTATAAGAGTAAGGAAGCCTTGCTAAAATTGTATAGGGCCTTGGTGAGACCACACCTGGAGTACTGTGTGCACTTTTGTCTCCTTATCTAAGGAAGGTTATACATGCCTTGGAGGCAGTGCAACAAAGGTTCACTAGATTGATTCCTGGGATGAGAGGGCTGTCCTGTGATGAGAGATTGTGTAGAATGGGCCGATACTCTCTGGAGTTTAGAAGAATGAGAGGTGATCTCATTGAAACATACAAGATTCTGAGGGGGATTGACAGGGTAGATGCTGAGAGGTTGTTTCCCCTGGCTGCAGTGTCTAGAACTAGGGGGCATAGTCTCAGGATAAGGGGTCGGCCATTTAAGACTGAGATGAGGAAGAATTTCTTCACTCAGAGGGTTGTGAATCTTTGGAATTCTCTGCCCCAGAGGGCTGTGGATGCTGAGTCTTTGAGTATATTCAAGGCGAAGATAGATAGATTTTTGGACTCTAGGGGAATCAAGGGATATGGAGATTGGACGGGAAAGTGGAGTTCAGGTCGAAGATCAGCCATGATCTTATTGAATGGCGAGGCAGGCTCGAGGGGCCGTACGGCCTACTCCTGCTCTTATTTCATATGTTCTTATCTCAAAGGAAGTCCAATGTGAATTTCTGATAGGAGCCAGCAAAGTGGTTCTCTGGGTACTTGACAATAAGACATGACCTTGAAACATAAGAGATATTGCAGCAACCACCTTCAAGACTCTACGGGATGAAACATCATGGGGGAGAAATTCAGTTGTGAGCGCCACCCGTTTGCGCCTTAAGAGGGCGATAAGTGGGGCGCTAACCAACTAGCGCCCGGGCGCAGCGAGACCTGTGCCTCTCGCGAAATTGAGCGGACATTTAGCGGCGGAGCTAAAACCTACCGCCCGCTCTCCTGCGCACGCAGATCTTGACGTCATTCCAGAGTGCAACGCCCTTGGGGCACCCCAGACCGGAAATTCAGTGGCGCCCCCCTCCTTTCCGCCTGTCGCTACCAATGACAGGTTGACTGGAACGCTTCCCAGTCGCTGTGGGGCTGGGGGGCGCTATTTAAAGGGGGCTCTTCCTGTCTTCTGTGTGGTAGCCATTTTTGGACCACTCGTTCTGAGAGAGAGAGAGAGATTTGCAGAGAGACAAAGGGAGAAAGAGAGACTTCTGCATTGAATCAACGCTGCCTGAGGTAGTTTTGGCTTCTGCCCATAACTTTGTAGTTGCTTTGTTTCTTCACCGGCATAACTTTGATTCCCACATATTATGGGGGCTGCAATGGATGGGCACGTCGTGCTTCTCCATCACATTGAGAGGGCACAGAGATGCAGAGATAGAGTGGCAATCATGGCCAGACGGAGGAGGGCCAACAGGCGTCGGTACAGGAGACCTTACCGTCCCAGGGTTTTTCGACAACAGTTCTCATACATCAATATGTCTGAGGAGCAGTGTTTGCGAAGGCTGCGATTCAGCAAGGAGATGGTCACAGAGGTCTGCCACCTCCTCCAGCCAGATCTGCAACCTCAACTGAGGAGCAGGACGTCTCTGTCGGTGGCAGTGAAGGTGACAATGGCTCTCAACTTTTATGCCACCGGCTCCTTTCAATCTGCTACTGGGGACATTGCCAATATCTCCCAGTTCGCGGTGCATTGCTGCATCCGGCAAGTCACAAATGCCCTCTGCTGTGTCTGTGTATAATAAGACACAGACTGCAGGAGAACGGTACAACAGGTGTTTACTCAACGTGGCTCACACGGGAACGGATCTGTACAGATTACTACTCACGGCTATATACAGGGGTGGTCACTGTAAACTCCACTGTAAACTCCACAAATAAATTTTAAAGCCTGCACATCTGCCAATGCACTTTATTATGGTTATGCTTATGTTAATGTATTACAAGCCAAATGTATGTTGAATGTTTAAATGTCTTAATCTAAATGTACACTCTCGGGAGCCGCAAGCCTACATTTCATTGTACTGCACTTGTGCACTAACAATGACAATAAAAGTTGATTTGATTTGATTTGGTACTGCAGTATACATGAGCTGTAAAAGATAGTTCCCCCCTTAAAGGTATATACATTACAATTCCTCCCCTTTTAGATTAACAGTACCATAACACTCATTTAACAATTAAATAACAAACTAATTACAATTAACACTTTTAACATGCAACATTAGCTGAAAATAGTCTATTTATATATTCAGTCTTTGGGGAGGCTTCATGATCCTTTCCGGATAGCACCTTTCCCGAGTGTCTTGCTCTTGGTGCGGAGGCGATTCTGGCCCCCTGTCGTCGGTTGGTTCATCAGCTTCCGATGCTACTGTTTCTGGGGTAGGTGCGACCTGTACGTCGGGTTCATCACCAGGTACGTATGGGCGAGGCATGGGATTGACTTGTTCTTGTGACTCTAGGGCCTGGTCAGCATGGCGTCTCACGATGCTCTCCCCAACATCCACTGTGTACATTAGTGGGCCCTGCCGTGTGCATATCGTTCCTGGCTGCCATTTTTCTGTTCGGTAGTCGCGGGCCAAGACTGGTTGCCCTACGTTGAAGCTCCTTGTTGGCTTCTCATGGATGTGCTGGAATTGCTTACTCTCAACATCTCTTCGTACGTTTAGTCTGAGCAAATCCAGGCGAGATCTTAACCTTCGGTTAAAGAACATCATGGCTGGGGCCTGGTTGGTGACTGCTTGTGTCGCATTCCGGTAGGTGAACAGGAAATTGTCCACCTTGTGCTGCAGCGGAATGTTGTCATTGTACATAGCCTTTATTGCCTTCTTAAAGGTTTGTACGAACCTCTCAGCCAATCCATTTGTGGCTGGATGATACGGGGCGCATGTGTAATGCCTTACCCCATTCTTTTTCAAGAACCTCCGGAACTCTTCGGACACAAACTGTGGTCCTTTGTCGGAGCAAATCTGCTCTGGCAAGCCATTCCTGGCAAAAATGGTCCGTAGGACTGCAATAGTTTTCTCCGTGGTGGTGGAGGACATTTTGATGACCTCAGGCCATTTCGAGTGCGCATCCACGGCCACTAAAAACATTGAGTCCATGAATGGACCAGCAGAATCAATATGCACCCATTGCCATGGAGATGAGGGCCACTCCCATGGGTGTAGAGGGGCCTGTGGTGGTGCATTTTGGACTTTCTGGCATCCTGAGCAGCTCTTGGTCAGGTCCTCGATTTGTTTATTGATTCCTGGCCACCAGACATAAGCCCTGGCTAGGCTTGTTATTTTTACCCCTCTCAGATGACCCTCGTGAAGCTCATTGAGCACTCTATCCCTTAACTTGGGTGGAATTACCACTCGGGATCCACACATCAAGGTCCCCTGGCACACTGACAGCTGTTCTCTCCTTGTTGAGAATGCTGGCAACAGTGAGTCGCCATGTGCTGGCCATCCCTTCACCGTCAAATCATATACCCAAGACAGTGTCGGGTCATTTCGGGTTTCCTTTTCGATACAAGCGTTAGTTACCGGTAGGTATTCAACTATAGTCGAATGGAATATTTTGACAGGATCCACTGCTGGTGCTTCCTCCGCAGTAGGCAGTGGCAGGCGTAATAACCCATCAGCATTTCCATGCTGTTTCGTGCCCTTATATTCAATCTCATAGTGGTGCGCCCCTAGAAAAAGTGACCATCTTTGTAGTCGTTGCGCAGTCATCACCGGAACGCCCTTCTTCGGATTAAAAATGGAGACAAGAGGCTGTTGATCCATCAGCTAGGTGAATTTCTGCCCGGGCAGATAGTGATTGAACTTTTTCACTCCCCACACTAGGCTGAGGGCCTCCCTGTCAATCTGGGCGTAGTTACGCTCGGCTGAGGTTAGTGATCGTGACGCAAAGGCTATTGGCCTCTCTGAGCCGTCCGAGAATTTGTGCGACAGCACTGCTCCAATGCCGTAGGGTGACGCATCACATGCCAACCGAATTGGTAATGCTGGGTTGTAATGGGCCAATACCTCTTTTGATGTGATTAGTGTTTTGCTCTTCTGGAAAGCTTGTCTACATTCGTCACTCCACTTCCATGGCACCCCAGTTTGCGGTAGGGTGTTCAGTGGGTGTAGTGTTGTAGACAAATTTAACAAGAACTCATCAGCCCGAGGAACGACTTCAGTTGTGACACATTTTCCGGTGCTGGAGCCTTGACTGCTGCCTCAATCTTCTCTGGGGACTTACGTAACCCCTCTTTATCGATAACGTGGCCACAATACGAGATCTGTTTTCAAAAAACTCGCATTTGGGGCGGTTAGCTCGGAGCCCATATTCCTGCAATCTAGTGAGCACCTGCTCCAGGTTGGCAAGGTGATCACTGTCATTTTCGCCCGTGACCAGAATGTCGTCCAAATAACACTGGATCCCTGGGATCCCTTGCAGGACTTGTTCCATTGCCCTCTGCCAAATAGCCGGAGCTGATGCTACCCCGAATACCTGCCGGTTGTATTGGTAGAGACCTTTATGGGTGTTGATTGTGAGGTATTTTTTTGATGCTTCTTCTACCTCCATTTGCAGATACGCCTGGGCCAGATCAATCTTCGTGAAGCGTTTCCCTCCAGGTAGCGAGGCAAAAATATCTTCAATCTACGGAAGTGGATATAGTACGGTGTGAAGGATCGGGCTCACTGTTACCTTAAAGTCCCCATAGATGCAAACCTTCCTTGGTTCCCCAGGCGTGCTGCTCAACGACTTTTTCATCACAGGGACGATGGGTGTAGCCCACTCGCTCCAGTCTACCTTGGACAGTACACCTGAATGTTCCAGACTCTCCAGCTCTGCTTCGATGGCTGGGCAGATCGCATAAGGTACCGGTCTGGCCTTAAAAAATTTTGGGCTTGCGTTTTCTTCAATTATAATCGTCGCTGTCATGCCTTTTAGTGTTCCGAGTCCTTGCTGGAACACTTCTTTCGTGTCAGTTAGGATCTTTGACAGGCGCCCAGGTGTGACGTCGTCATCCTTTTTGTCAGCCACAGTCAGTGCCTGTATGGAATGCCAATCCAGTTGTATTTTCCGGATCCATTCACATCCCAGTAATGGTGGTCCTCCATCTTGTAATACATACAGGTCTAGTTTTGGTGTTTCCTTATTGTTATATGTAACGGTCACCCTTATTTTTCCTTTGGGGTGGATTTTTGCCCCGTGTACGTCTTCAAAATAATTTTTGTGTCTCTCAAGGGTATGTGTGAGAATAGCCGCTCGTAGTCCCGTCGGTTTATGACTGTTAGGGCTGATCCTGTGTCCAATTCCATCTTTACCTGGACTCCTGCTATCTTGAGAGTGACCCAAATGGTTCGGTGATCCTCTGTTGTGATCACATTATGTAGTTTCAGACAACTCAGTTCCCTGCTTTCGGAGTCGTTATCGCTCTTTTGTTCGTCTGAACTATTCTCCGTCATCTTATGTACCTTCTTGTACTTTTCTTTGGTAGGTTTCTTATTGCTGGTTTTCTTTCCCGACCGGCAGACTCGTGCTATGTGTCCTACTTTTCCACACTGTCTACACACTTTGTCTTTGAACCAGCAATCATTCTGGTCATGTGTTGTTCTGCCGCAGCGATAGCACTTCTCTGTTCCATATGACATTTCGTTTGTGCCATATTCTTGCGGTCTCTGTTGTATCTCTGCAGCGCCCCGTGCTGCTGCTTCATATGATACCACAATGCTGAAAGCCTTTTCCAGCGTAAGGTCCTTTTCAGATAAAAGCTGTTTCTGGGTTCCTTCACTTTGAAGCCCACACACAAACTTGTCCCTTAAGGTATCTGCCAGTCCCGCTCCAAACTGGCAGTGGTTCGATAGTTTGCGCAGCTCTGTTAAATAATCAGCATTGCTTTCATCCTGATGCTGGTTCCGTTTGTGAAACTTGAATCTTTCTGCTATCAGCAGCGGTGTGGGGTTTAAATGTTCCTGTAGTATCGTTACTATGTCTTCAAAACTCTTTTCCATTGGCTTCGTTGGGGTTACTAGATTTCATAATAAACCATACGTCTTTGCAGCCATTAAATTTAACAATACAGATGCTTTCTTGTCATCTGACACCTCATTTGCCTTGCAGTATACCTCTATTCGTTCGACACATGTCGTCCAATCTTCGACTTCATTGTCAAATGCGGTGATACTGCCACTCTTCGTCATTTTGGGTGTGGTTTAAAATGGCATCTCCCAATGGCTTAAAATGGCATCTCCCGCGCTTTCCTTCCTCCCCCGCTGCTGCCAATGCCGCTCCCGGCGGTTCTCGTGGCAATGGCGGCGCCCTGTAGGTTTCGCGTGCTTCTCCTGCGCTGCTGCCAACGCCGCTCTTGGCGGTCCTCGTGCCAATGGCGGTGCCTCGCGGGTTTCTGCGCGTCTCTCTCTCCCTCTCTTCGACGCTGCTCGGCCCCTGAACACCGGTTGCGCCCTGTGCGCTCTGCCCTCTCTCTCTCTCCCCCGTCGACGCTGCTCGGCCCTTTGCTGTGCCGCTCGGTCGGGCTCTAGCCCGCCGCTGTCCGGGAAGTGTCTGCGCACAACCTGTTGCCAGCCCGTTTCGCTGGACCACCTCGACTGGAAAACCAAGCCTGGCTCTCGACAGCCTCCCCCGCAATTCTCGAGTCTCTGCTGGATGACTAGGCGGTTGCCCGTGGTCGACGCCCGAGTCTCTGGCCTTGACCTCCAATCCACTGATCTCCAGGAACGAATCCCCGGCAGAGTTGCAGGTAGGTTCGAACTTGCCTTGTCGCCAATGTTGTGTCTGTGTATAATAAGACACAGACTGCAGGAGAACGGTACAACAGGTGGTTACTCAATGTAGCTCACACGGGAACAGATCTGTACAGATTACTACTCAGGGCTATATACAGGTGTGGTCACTGCCGGTACTGCATTATACATGAGCTGTAAAAGATAGTTTCCCCCTTAAAGGTATATACATTACACCCTCTTTAAAAGGAGACGAGAGTACATCTCTTTCCCGATGACTCCTGACAAGTAGCAAGATCGCGCAGCGGGCTTTGCAAGAATAGTGGGCTTCCCCATGGTGCAGGGCGCCATTGACTGCACCCATGTGGCTTTACGGGCGCCGCAAGAGAATGCCGAGGATTTCCACAACTGAAAGGGCTTCCATTCCTTGAACGTCCAGTTGGTCTGTGACCACAGGCAGCTGATACTCACTGTCAATGCCCAATTTCCAGGCAGCAGCCATGATGCCTTCATCCTGCGCCAGACTTCTGTGGCAGACCTTTTTGAGGCCCCGCTTCACCCAGGAGGCTGGCTTCTCGGGGGCAAGGGCTATCCTCTGTGCACCTGGCTGATGACCCCGCTCCGTTCACCCAGTACCCCTGCAGAAGAACGATGCAACGAGAGCCATCAAGCTACTAGGAACATCGTTGAGCACACAATCGGCATGCTCAAGCAACGGTTCCGCTGTCTGGACCACTCTAGAGGAGCCCTGCAGTACTCGCCTGAGCGAGCCTCCCACTTCGTTGTTGTCTGCTGCATGCTGCATAACCTGGCAATCCTCAGGACCCAGCCAATGCCCCTGGGCCTTGGAACACCAGCAGAGGAGGAGGAGGAGGAGCAGCAGCACCAAGATGGGAGGGAGGCACAAAGTGCAAGGGCCGTCCGTCACAGGCTTATAGCAAGTCGCTTCTATGCCCCCTCTGAGGGGATGGCTTCTGCCATTCAAAGAACCTCAATGGAACCATGCCGCAACCCCTAAGCCGGTCAAGGCAACAATGAGTTCAAAGAGCAAGCATGCATATTTTGAATTAAGACACTTCTTTATTAACAAAACTGTGTATCCTTCCCGCATGACAAAGTAATAGAAAGAAACACACAAAGAAACAGTCAATCACATAACTGGCTCTCACAACCTGGAGACAATGTACAAAACAGTAACAAAAATATGACCACAATCCTCGGCCTTCCAAAAAACAATGAACCACATTTTGTCACACCTTCTAATTTTTGCCCTTCGAGGGTGATCTGTTTCCCTTGCGAAATTGCTCCCTTCCCACCCTGCAGCTCCTCCGCACTGGGACCGCAATGGCTGCAGCAAGGCTGGGGGAAGGCTGCTGATTGTCAGAAACTGAGACTGCAGATGCCCTTGAGGAACAGCCTGGACCAGCTCTGGGTCTGGAGGGCCCGGCTGCTGACTGCTCCAATTCTGCATGGACGGCAGCAGTCTGTCCTACAGGTGGTGGCAACTGCAGTGGAGAAGTGACAGTGCTGGCAGCAGGAATGCTGTCATCCTGAGAGAGAACAGCAACTCCCCGCTCGACTGACACACTGGCACTCCCATGGGGCAGCACTTCAGCATGCACAGCAATCTGCGGGAGCACAGATTGCTGGCCTGCTGCGGCGCGGTGAGCGCCCCAGAGAATCCTGCCCGATCCAGCGAGGGTGGCAGCAGTTTGTGCTCGCGTGGCCTCAATCTGCGTCTGCATGAGACCAGCCACTGATTGCATTGCAGCACTTAGCACTTGCGTGGCAGACGCCTGTGCTGCACCGAAGTCCTGGACATTCCTTGCCAGTGACTCAATGGATTCGGGCATTCTTGCCACTGCAGCCATGAGCTCAGTGTGCCTTTGCTCCGCCTGGGCACTCATTTCAGTGAGGAGCTGCACCTCTTCTGCGCTCACTGTAGCAGGACTGGAGGCCATACTCTCCCTCCGGGGAGATGGCCCCTGAACTTCCCTAACCCCCTCGCGTTGCTGCAGCCCGCTGGGTCCTGGAGCTTCACCCTCATCAGACCATTCCCCCCCGCTCCCCTCCAGGGAAGGCGTGTCCCCAGTATGGCCATGGGCTGCGGTTGCGCTGATGGTCCGGCTTCCTCTTCCTCCTCGCCTTCAGATTCACTCCCAGTGGCAGCTTGAGGGCCCGCCTCCTCACCTGGTGAATCAGCATCTGAAAGCAGGGAGGTACAAGAGTGGCTTTAGCGTGAGGACAGGGTGGCAGCAAGGGAGGAATGAGTGCAGCGATGTACTGATTCGGATCGAGAGTGTCAAAGGATGCTGTTGTGAGGAACAAGTGGAAGGAGAGACGTCAAAAAGGTGATGACCTTACCATTGCTGGCCAGAATGGGGTTGGCGTCTCCAGTGGCAACGGGACCAATCACCCGGCTTGCCACAATCCGGTGGACTCGCTGCTTCAGATCGGTCAGGGCTTGAAGGTGAGGCTGGCCTCCCCCGGTCCATTGCTGCTGTCTCCTATTATGCGCCAGCTTGCCCTGCAAGAAAAAGGACGGGGTCTGAGTAAAGATGCAGCCATGATCTTGTCTGAAATGCCTCCCATGGTTGAATAGCCCTTACTGTGTGCAGCCATGATCTTGGCTGAAATGCCTCCCATGGTCGAATAGCCCTTACTATGTGCAAAGTGCTGAATGTGCATGTGAGTTTCCTGAAAGGGCCAAAGGTGTTGGAGGAGTGCTGGGCATTGGGGCTTTCAAGACCCTTTGGCCATAAAGCAAGGTCGAGATGGAGGGATGAAGGGGTTTCTGAAAAAGGCACTCACCCTGACGACCCGAGTGAGGTCGTTGAACTTCTTCCTGCATTGCACAGGGGTCCTAGGCACCATGCTGCTGGAGGTCACTCTGTGAGCCACCTCCCTCCAAGTTTTTCGGTACTCGCTGGGCAGAGGCCTCCTGCCACTCTTCGAGTACAGGAGAGATCGCCTGCGCTCCACCGCGCCAACCAGAGCCTCCAAAGCCCCCTCGCTGAAACGCTGCGCTCGCTCCCTGGCCCTCTCCATGGTCCTTGGCTGCAGGATTTGGCAACAGGTCTGTCCAGGCCGAGATTCAGGGCTCCGATGCGCAGGGTGCGGTTGCAAATCAAGATCGACCCTCCCCTTTAAGAGCTGACCGGCGTCAGCGTGTCTGTGTGCAATCGCTAACTGACAGCACCTGCGCTGCGGCCGCCCTCCGAGTTAGCGCCTCGCTCCTCCGGCTTAGCGCCTTAAGAGAGTCGTGCAGCGCCTGATTTAGCGCTGCAATCGGCTCCAGGGGCGAAACAGACCAATTTCGCAGTAGGTGGCGATAACTTTGCGCCCGGCCGAGAATTGCTCCCCAAGTGGGGCGATACCGAATTTCTCCCGCCACGTCTTTGAACCAGTGACATTTTCTGCTTGAAACTGATCATTGTGCTTGGTTGGCAGACCTTGTGCAAAGATCAATCGGATTCTCAATCCCACATTTTGACAATAGGCCTATTCTTCTTGGAACACACTTGCAATGTTCTCGAGGTTAAGTGAAGCGTTTTCTGTATAGTATATTTACAAGTTGGTTAGCCATTAAACAAGACACCGTGGGTGGAAAATTCAGTTGGTTAGTGCCTCCCATTAGCGCCTCTGGGGGGGCACTAATGACTTATCGCTCGAGCGCGCCGATTTTAGCGCCGCCCGTGAAATTGACCGGGCGGTTTGCGGTGATGCTAAACATTACCACCACGATCTCCTGCGCCAGGAGATTGTGACGTTATCGAAGCGCGCATTGCCCCGGTAGCGCCCCAGACCGGAAATTGATTCTCGCCCCCTGCCTCAGCGCCTGGCGCTAGGAACGACAGTTTGAGGGGGACAGTTTGCAATCGGCTGGGAGCTGGGGAGTGCTATTTAAAGGTGGCACTTCCTGCTTTTTCCTGTCGGCAAAAGGTTCTGCATACGCAGGTTGAGAGAGGGAGAGAGGCTTCTGGAGACATTTAGTCTTATTATCAAAGGAGGTTTGTCCTTACCAAGACTTTTCAGGTTCCCATTTCTGTCAGCTTTATTACCACCACATTTAGAAGATTAAATGGGGACTGTACTAGCACGGGGCCTCATCCTCCAGCTTCACTGTCGCAGGCAGCGAAGGCGGAGAGAGAGAGCGGAAAACATGGCCAGAGGGAAGAGGACCAACAGGGCTCTGCACAGGAGACCTTACCCTCCAAGGGTATTCCGGGAGTACTTCTCATATATCCATCTGTCCGAGGAGCAGTGTTTCCACAGGCTCCTCTTCAGCAAAGATGTGTTCACTGAGCTCTGCCACCTCCTGCAGCCAGACCTCCAGCCTCAGCTCAGGACCAGGATATCTCTGTCGGTGGCAGTGAAGGTGACGGTGGCTCTCAGTTTCTACGCCAACAGCTCCTTCCAGGCTTCAACAGGGGATATTGCGAACATCTCCCAGTTCGCTGTCCATTGTTGCATCCAGGAGGTCACAAATGTTCTCTACAAAAGGAGAAGGGAGCACATCTCATTCCCCATGACCCAAGACAAACAGCGTGAACACGCATGTGGCTTCGCTAGGATATCGGGCTTCCCCATGGTTCAGGGCGCCATTGACTGCACCCACGTGGCATTGCGGGCACCTCATGAGAATGCAGAGGTTTTCCGCAATCACAAAGGCTTCCACTCTGTGAACGTCTAGTTGGTTTGCGACCACAGACAGCACATCCTCGCTGTCAATGCCCGCTATCCTGGCAGCAGCCACGATGCTTTTATCCTGCGCCAGACCTGTTCCAACCACCACATCAAACTCGTGGCTGGCTCCTCGGGGACAAGGGTTATCCACTCTGCACCTGGCTGATGACACCGCTCCGTAACCCCAACACTCATGCTGAGCTCGCCTACAATGGGAGCCATAGCGCCACCAGGAACCTCATTGAACAGACGATCGGCATGCTGAAGCAACGGTTCCGGTGTCATGACCACTCTGGAGGAGCCCTGCAGTACTCCCCCAATCGAGTATCAGTTTTCATTGTTGTGTGCTGCATGCTTCGCAACCTCGCAATTCTGAGGACCCAGCCATTGCCACCAGGGATTGGTGGATCACCTCAGGAGGAGGAAGAGGGAGAGTAGGAGGAGGAGGAGGTGGAGGAGGAGGAGGATGAAGAGGAGAATCAGCAGCAGCAACGTGGGAGGGAGGCACTCAATGTTGTTCTACAAGGGCGGTTCGTGAATGCCTGATAAAACACCGATTCTGATGAATGGCAGAGAAGATGGCTTTTGGGATCAACAAGCACATTATTACAGCCATCCCACAGCCCCTATTACTGGGCAAAGCTCCAAGGAGTAACATGAGGAAAATTGTAACGTTTCAATAAAAAAAAGTATTTTTCTGACCAACTGTACCTTATTAAGCACAAACAATAACAAACAACCACAACAATTCATTCACAAACAAAACTGTTTCTTACCACATCAAAATAAGTCTTAACAGAGTGAACAATATATTTACAAATGCATCCAACTTTGGTACAAACATTCCCCCCATATGTTAGAAAAATTTTTGTTATTTGCCCTTCGAGAATGATCTCTCTCCCCCTCCCACCCTACTGCTCCTCCATAATGTGGCCCCAGTGGCTGCAGCAAGGCTGGCGGAAGGCTGCTGAATCTCGGATCCAGAGACTGCAGATGGCTTTGAAGGATGCCCTCAGCCAGCTCTGGGTCTGGAGGGCCCAGCTGCAGACTGCACCAACTCTGCATGGGCGGCAGCAGTCTGGGCTGGCTGGGTTACAGGCTGTGACTAGTTCAATGACAAAGTGCCAGTGGTGGGAGCAGGAATGCTGACATCCTGAGAGAGGACACACCTTCCAGCTCGACCGGCACACTGCCACTCCCCTGGGGCAGAACCTCAGCATCCGGAGCAATCTACTCGAGCACAGATTACAGGCCTGCTGCAGCACCGTGAGATCCCCGGTGGACAGTGGTCACCCCAGCTCAGATGGCAGCAGTCAGCGCTTGCGTGGCATCAATCTGAGACTGCATGAGAGCAGTCTGAGACTGGATGGCACCAGCCAATGACTTAGTTCCAGAACTAAGCCATTGCATTGCCTCGGCCTGTGCTGCAATGGATCCTGCCACCTCACCCATTACACACGGCTTGAGGTCTGGGTCCCCACGGTCTCTCTGCAATTCAACCAAGGATGGGTTCGAGGGTTTGCGCACAGATGACAGCTGTGCTGGCGGTGGACACCTCCACACTCCTAGCCAGTGCATCCATGTTGTTGGGCACCCTTGCCATTGCACCCATGAGCTCAGTGTGCATGCTCATTGCCTGTGTGTTCATCACCGCGATATCGAGGTCCTCATCCGAGTCCTGTGCAGCAGAACTCGTGCGCGCACTCACCCTCCAGGGAGATGGCCCCCGAGCTTCCCTTCCCCCATGGCATTGCTGCAGCCCGCTGGATCCCGGAGCTTCACCCACATCAGATCCAAACCCCTGCTCCCCTCCAGTGAACGTGTGGCCCCAGTATCAGATGTCTCATCCTCGGGAGACGCAGACAGTGAGGCGCCGGCTTCGTGTTCCTCCTCCTCTCCCGCATCGATGCCACTGGGAGGCTGAGGGACAGACTGGTCAGATGGTGGCTCACTATCTGAAAGCAGGAAGGCACAAGCGTGGCTTTAACATGAGGGCAGGGGGACAGGAAGGGAGCAAGGAATGGAGACAGTATAGTTAGATAGAAAGTGGGAAAGGCTGGTGTTGTGAGGGGGGAGTGGTATGAGAGAGGAGAAAGAGATGATGAACATACCGTTGTTGTCCCCAAGGGGGTCGACCTCTCCAACTGCCACAGCACCCACAACATGACTCGCGATGAGTCTGTGAACTCGCTCCTCCAGCTGTGTGAGGGGGTGCAGCTCCGTCTGACCTCCTATCGTGCGTTGTTGCTCCCTCCGGTTATGTGAAATCTTGGCCTGCAAGAAAAAGGACAGTATGTGAGTGTGCAGCCATGTGTTTGGCAGATGTGCCTACCATAGTTGAATAGCACTAATGTCTGCAAGGTGTGGGATGTGGATGTGACTTTTAGTAGATGGGCATAGTTGGTGGGTGAGTGTTGGGGTTTTGGCACTTTACACCGTCTGTGCACAGAGTGAGGTTGAGATGGTGGGATGTAGAGGTATTCTGCATCTACTCACCCTGACCACCCGAGTGAGGTCGTTGAACTACTTGTGGCTCTGGGTATGCGTCTTTTGGACCAGGCTCCTGGATGAAACGTACTGGGCAACCTCCCTCCAGACTCTTCTGAACTCCCGGGGCAATGGCCTCCTGCCAGTGCCTGGGAACAGTACTGCCCATAGGCGTTCCACAGCCACAACCAGAGCCTCCAATGGCTGGTCGCTAAACCGGCAAGCTCTCTCCCTGGGCCTCTGAGCAGCCATGAGATTCCTGGTTGAAGAATTGCTCCTCCTTGCAGGCCCAGGTGAAAGGCAGCAATGATCAGGGTGAGGCTGTGCAGCATGATGGACCCTCCCCTTTAAGAACTGGAAGGCTCCAGTCTGTCTAAGTACAAGGTAATTGCCATCGCCTGAGCTTGAGTAGCGCTCTGAGGTAGCGCCCTTATGTACTCACAGGCCTAATTTCCAAACTTACACTCTATTGACAAAATACTACAATAAAGTTGGTCGATCTTAATTTCTTTTGCCCACCCTCTTTAGATCTAGATTGCAAATAATGAAACTGTCCATTCAAGTAGGCAGCAATTGATAACAAGTATTGATCGTGCAACTATTCTATTCCCCTCCAATTCAGAAAACTATTGGAACATTCCACAGACAATATGTAACAACAGATGAACATGAAAGGACGTTTCTCAATCATGGAAATTTCGGCATAGAACGGAGCCATTCAATCCTTAATCCTGTGCTGATACTGGAACACACTGATCCAATGTTTCTGCTCTTTCCCCATATCCTGTAATATTTTCCATTTTTAAATGTTTGTCAAATTCCCTCTCAAATGTATTCGATTCTGGTTCAATATCCACGTGGTAATGTGTTCAATAGCCCAATATCCTTTTGCGTAAAAACAAATTCTTGTAGCCGCCTTCTTTATGATATTTGCACTAATCCGAAATTTACGTCTCCTCTCCACTGATCAGTGGAATAAATCTTTCACTATTTACCTTCTCAAATATTGTCATAATTTTGACCCTTCTGCGAAATGCAGCTTTTCTGGCTCCAATATCTTGTGTAGGACAGGGCGCTTAAAACTGTGCATGGTACCATAACCTTATAAACAGCGATGTCTGTGTCTTCGCTTGAGGCAGTCGGAGTTAACCGTGCATTCTTCTCAGCTTCTCTCCACCCATTCAAAAATGCTACTTTGGGTGTAGGCCAATAGTACGGACATGGCCGTTGAAGTGAATTAGTCAGTATTACACCAGTTTAAACCAGGTGACCACTAAACTCAAGCCACCCTCCCACAGTTGCTCCCTTTGATGTTCCAAATGGCAATGCAAACCTGATTTATTTTTTCAGACCAAACTGAGCTTGGAAAAGGGAGGAAGCTTTTATTGTTGTGGGGTGGGGGTGCGGTGTGGCGGTGAGCGGGGATTTTACTCTGTGAAAATTCTGTGTAAACCTCAAAGCTGTTTGAGCTGGTTCCCTTGAAATATGCTGGCAAAAACACACTGACAGATGGCCAAATGACCAGTGCCGACATTTTATCTGCCTTCCTAGAGGGGATAGGGGAACAAACAGCTGGACGTTTTTGTAAGTGATAAAATGCAAGAGCTTGTTGCAAGTTGTTTAACTATCATTTGTGCTGAGCTCTCTATTCCAGGCCAGATGGTAATGTTCAGGCAGGAGCATTACCAGGAAGCCAGAACTTTTACTGGATCGGTTACTTTATTACCAATGATTAAAAATGACAAATACAAGATAGATTAAGGCTTAAATTTTTTACAAGGGCATCTCAATGATTGAGGGTTGTTGCAAGAATTACTCCACAATGAGCCTGGTTAATATAACATAAACATTCCAATTGATTTCAGAACATCCCAAATTCCAAACATTTCAAATTTAATCCTTATGCCCAAATGTGAACAAAAACCATAGCTGCCAAGAAAACAGATGCCACTAGAAAGAAAGACTTGCATTTCTATAGCGCCTTTCACAACCTCAGGATGTCCCAAAGCACTTCACGCCCAACGACGTATTTTTGAAGTGTAGTCACTGTTATAATGTTGGAACCATGGCAGCCAATTTGCGCACAGCAAGAATCCACAAACATCAATGTGATGATGACCAGGTAATCTGTTTTAGTGATGTTAGTTGTGGAATAAATATTGGCCAGGACGCCAGGGAAAACTGCCCTACTCTTCTTAAAAATTGTATCATGGGATCTTTTACATCCACCTGAGAGGGTGGACGGAGCCTCGTTTTAACGTTTCAGCTGAAAGACGGCACCTCCGACAGTGCTGCTCTCAAGTGTCAGTCTGGATAATGTGCTCACTCTCTGGAATGGAAATTAAACCCACAACCTTCTGACTCAAGACAGAATTCCTTCATAACTATGAAGGAATGGGTGTCAAAAGTGGGCACATTCTCACTTCTAAAACATTGGTCATAAGTACATAGCAACACGACCAGCTGGAACAACGGCCTAGAAATTGGATATAGTCATGAAACAGGCAGTGTTGAGGCCTAACGATGTTAAGCTGCGGCACCTCAAAATGGTCTAGCTAGCATGCAAAATTCATGCTCACTCCTCATTAGCATGATTATAGTCATGATTTCAGCGCTAAAGCTGCTGCTCATTGGCTTAACACTCAACAGGTGGACCAATCACGGGGCCAGTCTAATTCCCAGTCATGTGTGGCACAGGTTTTATTCAGTACTTAAAGGGGAGGTGCATTGATGCTACAGCACCTCATTGCCAATCCAGTTGCAAGTGGAAGAAGTGGAAGAAGTGGAAGAAGAAGAAGAAGAAGAAGAAGAAGAAATTGCAAAACCATGGAGGAGCGTCCTCAAAGAGAGAGAGCCTGGAGATTTTCTAACGCAGCTTTGGGGGCACTGGTTGTGGCCGTGGTGAGGAGGTGGGCTGTCCTCTTCCCACAGACTGGAACGAAGCCCTCGCCACACACATCCTGAAGGATGTGGCAGGAGATAACCGCCCATGTTCCAACCAGCACTGTGGTGCCAAGGTTAACCATTCAGTGCTGAAAGAAGTTTAATGGCCTCACATGAGTGGTTAAGGTGAGTGAAGGCTTCAGCAAGGGCCATTTCCCACCACTGGGGGACCACTTTGTAGAAGCACTAGATCAGGTAAGGGCACATGAACAACTGGCACTAAGGGATTGCACAAGGGCCATTAGTTCATATTGTTACTGTAAATATGTGTGGCGATTTTTGATAAATTT
Source organism: Somniosus microcephalus (assembly GCF_052327205.1). Classification (NCBI taxonomy): domain Eukaryota; kingdom Metazoa; phylum Chordata; class Chondrichthyes; order Squaliformes; family Somniosidae; genus Somniosus; species Somniosus microcephalus. The sequence goes on along the minus strand of NC_141002.1, from coordinate 12,405,124 downwards.
ATTAATTTTGTTTGTAATCTTTTGTGGCGTCTCTCATTTCAGCTTTGTGGATGGAGGATGCAGTGATATTCTGAGACACAGGGATGATATGATGGGGATGTGGTGAGCAATGAGGATCTGGGGTTTCATTCATTAGAATCAGAGTCTAATAAGCTGTTTATGGACAGCCCATCCAGAAGCGGGATTGGCTGCCTCCCTCCTCGTCTTCTTCCTCTTGACCCTCTTCCCCTTCCTCCTCCTCTCCCTCGAATGCCTCCTGAGGTGGTCCCGCAATCCCTGGTGGCAAGGACTGCACCCTCATGATGGCCAGAGAGTGAAGCATTCAGCAGACCACCACGAAATAGGACACCCACTGGAGGGCTCCTCCCGAGCAGTCAAGGCAGCAGAACCATTGTTTCAGTAGCCTGATGATCTGCTCGATGATGTTCTTGGTAGCAGCATGGCTCTCATTATATGAGTGCTGGGCAGGACTGTTGGGGTTGTGGAAGGGAGTCATGAGCCAGGTGGAGAGCGGATAGCCCTTGTCTCCGAGCAGCCACCCTCGAGTTTGCTGTGGTGGCTGGAAGATTGCTGGCTGACACAGGATGAAGGCATCATGGCTGCTGCCAGGATCACGGGCATTGACCATCAGGAAGTGCTGGGCGTGATCGCACACCAACTGCACATTAAGTGAGTGGCAGCCTTTGTGGTTACAGAAGATTTCAGGATTGTTATGCGGTGCAGTCGATAGCGGCCTGCTAACCTGGCAAAGCCACATGTGCGCTCATCCTGCTTCTCTCTGCTCAGTGAAGACAACTTCGTCCCTTCTCCTGCTGTAGAGAGCCTCAGTGACCTCATAGATGCAGCGATGGTTGGCGAACTGTGAGATGTTAGCTATGTCTCCTGCTGCAGATTGGAAGGATCCGCTGGTGAAGAAATTGAGAGCCATGGTGACCTTGACTGCCACTGGCAGAGCTGTGTTCACCCTGCTCTCAGGCTGCAGGTCTGGTTGCAGGATGTGGCAAAGTTCTGTGAAGCATAGCCTCCTAATGCACTGCTCCTCGCTTAAGTGGATATAAGAGAAGTGCTCTCGGAAGACCCTGGGTGGGTAAGGCTTCCTGTTGAGAGCCTTCCTGGCCCTCCTCCTCCTCATCCTGTGTGCAGCTTCTCGTCTTCTTCGTTGCCTCCGCTCCCTCTCCCGAAGATACTCGAGAGCGAGGTGGACATGCCAGTACAGCCCCCATAACTGTGAGCAAGTGGTGTGAGCAGAAGTCTTTAAATAATAATGAAGGTGTTCCCCACTTGCAAAAACACTCCCTGTTACCTTAGAACCTTCACTAAGTTAGTAAAGCTGTTGGAGTTGCAGAAAGTTGCACAGAGCCAGTCAAACCGAACAAACATGTCAGCTGCAAGTTGTTGTTGATGAGCCCTTTAAATAGCGCCCCTGGAGCCTCCTTCCTGCTTCTCAACGCTTGCTCAGCTCGTCGTACTTAATGCATGCCAGTAAGTGGAGCGGCGAAGTCCAAACTCACAGATCGGGCATCAAGTGAGCATTGCACACTCACTGACGTCACAATCTGCTTCATTTCAATGATTTGCGCGATCGCTGCTGTTGCAGCGCTGCTGGCCACCCAAAAATGGTGGCCGCTGCGGGACCCACCACCAGCTGGCGGGGTTTTTGCCCAATTATGGCGGTAACGGGTGAAGATAAGCCACCCAATTTCTAGTCCAACAACTTTCATTTGTATAGTACCTTCAGTGTATAAGGTGGTTCATGTATGAAGAAATGGACACTGAGCAGCAGTGTGAGAGTAAGGAGACTATGATCAAATAGGTTTTCAAAGCAGGGAGAGGGGTCATAAGACAGAGGGGTTTGTGAGGAAATTCCAGAGAATACGACCAAGATAGCTAAAGGCTTTACCACCAATGATAGAACAAAAAGGAAGGAAATGCACAGGAGGCTCAAGCTGGGGGGCTGAAGAGCACAGGAACGCAGGTTGTAATGATAGGGATTTAACATAAGAACATAAGAATTAAGAGCAGGAGTAGGCCATATGGCCCCTTGAGCCTGCTCCGCCATTCAATGAGATCATGGTTGATCATCTACCTCCACTCCACTTTTCTGCCCAATCTCCATATCCCTTGATTCCCCATGAGTCCAAACATCTATCTATTTCAGCCTTGAATATACTCAATGACTGAGCATTCACAGCCCTCTGGGGTAGAGAATTCCAAAGATTCACAACCCTCTGAATGAAGAAATCCCTCCTCATCTCAGTCTTAAATGGCCTACCCCTTAACCTGAGGCTATGCCCCCTAGTTCTAGACACTGCAGCCAGGGGAAACAACCTCTCAGCATCTACCCTGTCAATCCCCTTCAGAATCTTCTGTGTTTTATTGAGATCACCTCTCATTCTTCTAAATTCTAGAGAGTATCAGCCCATTCTACACAATCTCTCATCATAGGAAAACCCTCTCATCCCAGGAATCAATCTAGTGAACAATCGTTGCACCGCCTCAAAGGCAAGTATACCCTTCCGTAGATAAGGAGACCAAAACTGTGCACAGTACTCCAGGTGTGGTCTCACTAAGGCCCTGTACAATTGTAGCAAGACTGCCTTACTCTTATACTCCAACCCCCTTGAAATAAAGGCCAACATGTTGTTTGCCTTCCTTATTGTTTGCTGTATCTGTATGCTAACTTTGTGTTTCTTGCAGGAGGACACCTAAATCTCTCTGAACACCAACATTTAAAAGTTTCTCACTATTTAAAGCAAATTTGTTTTTTTATTCTTCCTGAAAAAAGTGAATAACCTCACATTTCCCCACATTATACTCCATCTGCCACCTTATTGCCCACTCACTTAACCTGTCCTTATCCCTTTGCAGGCACTTTGTATCCTCCTCACAGCTTACTGTCCCACCTAGCTTTGTATCATCAGCAGCCTGGGATACATTACACTCGATCCCTTCATCTTTTTTTCAATTAGTTTTTTATGGGATGTGGGCATCACTGGCAAGGCTGGCATTTATTGCCCATCCCTAGTTGCCCTCGAAGGTGGTGGTGAGTTGCCTTCTTGAATCGCTGCAGTCCTTGTGGTGATGGTACTCCCACAGTGTTGTTAGGGAGGGAGTTCCAGGATTTTAATCCAGCGACGATGAAGGATCGGCGATATATTTCTAAGTCAAGATGGTGTGTGACTTGGAGGGGAACTTGGAGGTGGTGGTGTTCCCATGCGCCTGCTGCCCTTGTCCTTCTAGGTGGAAGAGGTCGCGGGTTTGGGAGGTGCTGCCGAAGAAACCTTGCCGAGTTTGTGGAAAGGCTTTGGGGAGTCAGGAGGTGAGACACTCACCACAGAATACCTAGCCTCTGACCTGCTCTTGTTGCCACAGTATTTATGTGGCTGGTCCAGTTAAGATTCTGGTTAATGGTGACCCCCCAGGATGTTGATAGTGGGGGATTTGGTGATGGTAATGCCATTGAATGTCAAGGGGAGGTGGTTAGACTCTCGCTTGTTGGAGATAGTCATTGCCTGGCACTTCTGTGGCGCGAATGTTACCTGCCACTTATCAGCCCAAGCCTGAACATCGTCCAGGTCTTGTTGCTTGTGGGTATGGACTGTTTCATTATCTGAGGAGTTGTGAATGGCACTGAACACTGTGCAATCATCAGCGAACATCCTCATTTCTGACCTTATGTTGGAGGGAAGGTCATTGATGAAGCAGCTGAAGATGGTTGGGCCTAGGACACTGCCCTGAGGAACTCCTGCAGCAATGTCCTGGGGCTGTGATGATTGACCTTCAACCACCACAACCATCTTCCTTTGTGCTAGGTATGACACTAGCCAGTGGAGCATTTTCCCCCTGATTCCCATTAATATGGATTGTAAATAGCTGAGGCCCAAGCACTGATCTTTGCAGCACCCCACTAGTTACAGCCTGCCAATCTGAAAATGACCTATTTATCCCTACTCTCTGTTTTCTGTCCATTAACCAATCCTCTATCTATGCTAATATATTATCCTCAACCTCGTGAGCCCTTATCTGGCGTAACAACCTTTTATCTGGCATTTAGCGAATGCCTTTTGGAAATCCAAATATACTACATCCACTGGTTCCCCTGTATCTACCCTGCTAGTTACATCCTCAAAAAACTTGAATAAATTTGTCAATGATGTGTGACGTAAGAAAACTACTAGGCACTTGGTCTAAGCATTAAACAAAGCTTTAATCAACTGTTTTACAACATGGAGGTCTAGTTGTGTCCTTCACTAATTCCTGTTAAGAATGTCCTGCACAAGCTGGGCCCGTGCCCGAGTATTTATACTCTCCCTGGGCAGCGCCACCTGCAGGCCGCTCAGTTGATTCATGTCAATGTGGATGAGAATTTTGAATTCAATGCAATGGGGGATAAGGAGCCAGTGGACATCAGCATGGACCAGGAGCATTGGCAAGGAGCAACTCGTGGTAACAGGAGGAAGACAGCTGAGTTTCAGACACATTGGAGCTTGGGTTGGCTCAGCAAGCCGATCACTGGAGAACTGAGTTACGAGACAACAAAAACACAGTTACGGGTTTCAGCCCACTGAAAGTAAAGTAGTCAAGGTAGAGCTGGGTATCATCAGCACACATATGGAAATTGACCCATGCCTTCAGATGAAATCACCAAGGCCTAACCTGTAAATGAAGAAAATAAAGAGGCCAGGGAGCCTTGGGGTACACCAGAGCTGAACTTGGAGTAGACAGAGGAACCGTTGCTGGAGATGTGAAAGTGGGTTTCACAAACAGATAATCAGGATGTTGAATGAGAAAAGGATTGGACTCAGCTGTGATGCTCTCCAGAGTTGAAGAGCTGACCAAATTTCACTGCCGATGCTCACACATGTAAAATGTCCACTTAGGTAAGATACAGGAGGGCTGCTGGTGCGAGTGAAATCATGGGGGTAAGTTTAACCTAACTGCCTGGCGGGAAAGCATTGAAAGCTGGTTCTACACTGCCCGCCCGTTTTTGCTGTCCAATTATTTCAATTGAGAGTTCGGCTGCATTTCTGCCAATGCATCCCTGTGCATCGGAATCCTACTGATGCAATAGGGCTCCGATTTGCATGGATTTAAGGAGCTCCCGCCTGCTTTAAGCGGGTGTCTCATCTGCCTTCAAAACCGGTCAGGTTAAAATAGGAACTGGTCAGGACCTGTGCAGGTAAGTAACCTGCTCGTTTTTAACTGCCCATGCTGCCAGTTTCTGTCGCGCGGATAGGGTTAAAATGGACCCCATGGGTGTGCTTCTGCCCATGTGGTCCTGTCTCACCAGGTCAACGTGGAATCTCATCATTGAAGCAATGGAACTACAGAATAAAGACAACCAGGTGTACTTATAGTAATTAAAATATTGATCATTTCCATCACACAAACGGATGGTATTTAAACAGCAGACCAGACCAAGACTGAAAAGCAAAGTTTATTGGAGTTTTTGTTTGTCATGGCACCTCCTTAATGGTTGTGGCAATGACAGATGCGTTAAGCCTACTTCTACAGTGGAACACTTGCTTATACCGTCATACCCAAGGTGCTAGCCAAAACAACTTGATCTGATTAGATTCTGACAACAAGCAAGTCTCGTTAACAGAGGCGTAATGTCTCCCTTTGAAACTAACAGCTACCTCCAGACGGTATTTGTCTCACTTCCCCCCACGCAAAATCAAAAGAATTATTTTTGACATGCAACTAACCGAGTTTCATTTTAAGGATCCACAATGCATCGGCCCACTTAAAATGTGTATAACATGGATAGAACAGAGATTTTATGGTTAGAGGTGAGGAAGTGAGGATCTCTGCTTCCATCACGGCAATTCCGGCCATGTAAATTGTGGGAAGGTGCTGACAGGAGAGAGGTGCTCTGCCCCAAGAAGGAAGATTTCCTGCAGGATGCGGTCACGCACCTCTTGGTAACCACTTATACAATGGCCTTGGCGGATGCCAGAAAACTAGACATAGGCAGGCGAAGGAAATGGCACAAGAATCCCCACTCGAAAATAAAGGGCAGAGGGAGAGTAGGCAAAAAAAGTGTATTATTTTTAGTCGGATATTTAGTGGGTTTTCATAATATATACATACAATTTGCATAAATACAAAAACACCTGTTCTCATCTTTGGCTTCTATTTAATTAGCTTGAAATTAATTAAGAATTGAAATTACACTGTGATCTGAGCATACGACGCTTGATGTGCTTGCATGAAATGTCTTTGTGCTGCTTCAGCGGCATTAATGTACTTAGAAATAAACAGATTAACCCTCCTGTTAATGTAGCAGACCAAAGAATTTCATGCTTATGTGCCAAGTGTTCCCAGGCTAATTTCACACAGCATAATTTCTGTATCCTGATTGGAATTATTTTTTGTTTTATATTCTAGCCTAATACTTAAGCAGCTCCCTCTACATCCCATGTGTAAACATTTCTTCATTCTGTGGCTTAAAACATAAGGAAAAAATAAGACTACCAAACAATAAAACTAAAATATCGATTGAATAAAAGCTTTAACTAACTAATTAATAAATAAAACAAGATTAGAGATGGCAGGGCAGGTGGTGTGCCATAACTGCAGCATGTGGGAGTCTGTGGAGAGCATCGCGATCCCCAGCAACCACATCTGCAGGAAGTGTCTGCAACTCAAGGAACTTTGGCTCAGAATTGTTGAGCTGGAGTACGAGCTGCAGACATTGCGATGCATCAGGGAGGGGGAGAGTTACCTGGACACTTGGTTCCAGGAGTCAGTCACACCCTTTAGGTTAAGTAGTACTTTAGAGTTTGTCAATGGTCAGGGACAGGATCTCGGCTCGGAAGATCAGGAAGTAGAATCAGTATGGGTGGAGATAAGGAATAACAAGGGGCAGAAAATACTGGTGGGAGTAGTATATAGGCCCCCCTAACAGTAGCTATACCGTTGGACAGAATATTAATCAAGAAATAGTAGGAGCTTGTAACAAAGGTAATGCATTAACCATAGGGGACTTTAATCTTCATATAGACTGGACAAATCAAATTGGCAAAGGAAGTCTGGAGGACAAGTTCATGCAATGCATTTGGGACAGTTTCCTAGAACAATACGTCATGGAACCAACCAGGGAATAGGTTATTTTACATATTGTATTGTGTAATGAGACAGGGTTAATTAGCAATCTCATAGTAAAGGATCCTCTGGGGCAGAGTGATCATAATAAGATGGAATTTCACCTTACGTTTGAGAGTGACTCACTTAATTCCAAAACTAGAGTCTTAAACTTAAATAAAGCCAATTACATAGGTATGAGGGGCAGGTTGGCTAAGATAAGATTAGAAAAATAGATTAAAATGTATGGTGTTAGATAAGCAGTGGCTAGCATTTAAAGAAATATTTCATAGCTCACAACAAAAATACATTCCATTGAGAAACAAAAACTCCATGGGAAAAGTGATTCATCTGTGGTTAACTAAAGAAGTTAAGGATAACATTAGATTGAAAGAAGAAGCTTATAATGTTGTGAAGAATAGTAGTAAGCCTGAGGATTCGGAGAGTTTCAGAAAATAGCAAAGGATGACCAAAAAATTGATAAAAAGGGAAAAAATAGAATGAGAGAAAACTAGCAAGAAATATAAAAGCAGATTGTAAGAGCTTCTACAAGTATGTAAAAAGGAAGAGAGTAGAAAAAGTAAACATTGGCCTCTTAGAGGCTGAAACAGGAGAAATTATTATGGCGAATATGGAAACGTTAAACAAATATTTTGTATCTGTCTTCACAGTAGAAGACAAAAAAGCAATCCAAAAATGGTGGGGAACCAAGGATCTAATTAGGGTGAGGAACTTAACGTAATTAATATAAGTAGAGAAAAAGTATTAGAGAAACTAATGGGACTAAAAGCCAAACAATCCCCTGGACCTGACGGCCTACATCCTAGGGTTCTAAAAGAGGTGGCTGCAGAGATAGTGGATGCATTGGTTTTGATCTTCCAAAATTCCCTAGATTCTAGAATGGTCCCAGTGGATTGGAAGGTCGCAAATGTAACACCGCTATTCAAGAAAGGAGGGAAAGAGAAAACAGGGAACTACAGACCAGTTAGCCTGACATCAGTCATCGGGAAAATGCTGGAGTCTATTGTTAAGGAAGTGGTACCAGGGCACTTAGAAAATCATAACATGATTAGGCAGAGTCAACATAGCTTTATGAAAGGGAAATCGTGTTTGTCAAATTTATTAGAGTTTTTTGAGGATGTAACTAGCAGGGTAGATAAAGGGGAACCAGTGGATGTAGTATATTTGGATTTCCCAAAGGCATTCGATAAGGTGCCACATAAAAGGTTATTACACAAGATTAGGGCTCATGGGTTTGGGGTTAATATAGTAGCATGGAGAGAGGATTAGCTAATGGACAGAAAACAGAGAGTAGGGATAAACGGATCTTTTTCAGGTTGGCAAGCTGTAACTAGTGGGATGCCGCAAGGATCAGTGTTGGGTAGTCAGTTAATTACAATCTATATTAATGACCTAGATGAAGGGATCGCGTGTAATGTATCCAAGTTTGCTTACGATACAAAGCTAGGTGGGACAGTAAGCTGTGAGGAGAACACAAAGACTCTGCAAAGGGATATAGATAGACTAAGTGAGTAGGCAGTAAGGTAGCAGATGGAGTATAATGTAGGGAAATGTGAAGTTATTGGCCTAGAAATTCAGTTGGCGCCGCACCAGGGCTTTAGCGCCGGAAATTTAGCGCCGGCGCTAAGTCCCCCTGCGCGCGCCAAAAATTCAGTAGCGCCGCGCCCAAACGGCTGCCGGCGCTACAGGAGGGTGTCAGCGCCTCGAAATGGGCGCTGACTGCCGCATTGCGGTGCAATTCCGGTGCTGCGGCACCCGATGCGGTGCGGCAGGCTGGGGAAGTGCAGGCCTCCTCCTTCAGTTAAGGAGGAGCTGCCTGCACCCGCCCGCTGGCCGTTGAAATCTTGAAAAAAATGAGCCCGGCACCTCGGAGAAGTGCCGGGCTCGCAGGCCAGACGCATCTGTTCCGCGGGGGGGGGGGGGTGGAGGAGTCCGGGGAGGGAGGTGCGGGCAGGCGGCCGGCGGGAAAGCGGCCGGCTGCCGCGCGACCTTAATGCACCGGCGCTAACTCACGTAGGACTCTGCTGAAACGTCGTTAGTTGCGGCTGCCACGGGCGAGGCGGCCGCAACTCAATTTCGGCGTTGGGGCCCGTCACCACGGCAACCGGGACGCTGCGCACACCGATGACGTCATCGGTGCCGGCGCAGCGCAACTGGTCTAACGCCGATGGCAGGGCCCCACTGAATTTACAAACCGGCCATAACTCCGGCGCTAGGCCCTCTAGCGCCTCAAATGGGGCGCTAACCCTACTGAATTTTCAGCCCTTGGTGTTCAGAGAGATTTGAGTGTCCTCGTACAAGAAGCACACAAAGCTAGCATGCAAGTACAGCAAGCAATAAGGAAGGAAAATGGCATGTTGGCCTTTATTGCAAGGGGGTTGAAGTATAAGAGTAAAGAAGTCTTGTGACAATTGTACAGGGCCTTGGTGAGAACACACCTGGTGCTCAGTTTTGGTCTCCTTATCTAAGGAAGGATGTAGTTGCCTTGGAGGTGGTGCAACGAAGGTTCACTGGATTGATTCCTGGGATGATGGGGCCATCCTATGATGAGAGATTGTGTAGAATGGGCCTATACTCTCTGGGGTTTAAACATAGAAACATAGAAGATAGGAGCAGGAGTAGGCCATTCGGCCCCTCGAGCCTGCTCTGCCATTCAATGCGATCATGGCTGATCATCCAAATTCAGTACCCTATCCCCGCTTTCTCCCCATACCCCTTGATCCCTTTAGCCTTAAGAAATATATCCAACTCCTTCTTGAATATATTTAATGAATTGGCCTCTACTGCCTTCTGTGGTAGAGAATTCCACAGGTTCCCAACCCTCTGGGTGAAGAAATTCCTCCTCATTTCTGTCCTAAATGGCTTACCCCTTATCCTTAGACTGTGACCCCTGGTTCTGGACACCCCGACCATCGGGAACATCCTTCCTGCATCTAGTCTGTCCAGTCCTGTCAGAATTTTATAAGTTTCAATGAGATCCCCTCTCATTCTTCTAAACTCCAGCGAGTATAAGCCAAATCAACCCAATCTCTCCTCATATGTCATTCCTGCCATCCCAGGTATCAGCCTGGTGAATCTTTGCTGAACTCCTTCCATGGCAAGACCATCCTTCCTCAGATAAGGCGACCAAAACTGCACACAATACTCAAGATGTGGTCTCACCAAGGCCCTGTACAACTGCAGCAAGACATCCTTGTTCCTGTACTCAAACCCTCTCGCTACGAAGGCCAACATACCATTTGCTTTCTTAACCGCCTGCTGCACCTGCATGCTTACCTTCAGCGACTGGTGCACAAGGACGCCCAGGTCTCGTTGCACTTCCCCTTCTCCCAATCTATTGCCATTCAGATAATAATCTGCCTTCATGTTTTTGACACCAAAGTGGATAACCTCGCATTTATCCACATTATATTGCATCTGCCATGCTTCTGCCCAATCACCCAACCTGTCCAAATCATCCTGGAGTTTCTCGGCATCCTCCTCACAGCACACACCCAGCTTTGTGTCATCTGCAAACTTGGAGATATTACATCTAGTTCCCTTGTCTAGATCATTAATATATATTGTGAATAGCTGGGTTCCAAGGACTGATCCCTGTGGTACCCCACTAGTCACTGCCTGCCACTCGGAAAAAGACCCGTTTATTCCAACTCTTTGCTTTCTGTCTGCCAACCAGTTCTCTATCCAAGTCAATACCTTGCCCCCAATCCCATGTGCCTTAACTTTACACGCTAATCTCTTATGCGGGACCTTATCGAAAGTTTAAAAGAATGAGAGGTGATCTCATTGAAACATACAAGATTCTGAAGGGGATTGACAGGGTAGATTCTGAGAGGTTGTTTGCCCTGGCTGGAGTGTCTAGAACTAGGGGGCATAGTCTCAGGCTAAGGGTTAGGCCTTTTAAGACTGAGTTGCGGAGGAATTTCTTCACTCAGAGGGTTGTGAATCTTTGGAATTCTCTGCTCCAGAGGGCTGTGAATGCTGAGTCATTGAGTATATTCAAGGCTGCGAGAGATAGATTTTTGGACTCATGGGGAATCAAGGGATATGGAGATCATGCGGGAAAGTGGAATTGAGGCCGATGATTAGCCATAATCTTATTGAATGGTGGAGTAGGCTCAAGGGGCCGAATGGCCTACTCCTGCTCCAAATTCTTATGTTCTTATCAGGAAAAAAAGTGAAGTGTGTAAGGGGTCGTTTTAACGAGCTTATGGTGTGCTAAATCGGTTTTGATTTTCGCACTACTCGTGAGCGGTTTCGAAGCGCTCCCCCCTCACGGTTCTAGACACTGGGCTTATTGCCAGACAACCTTTGTGTGTTGGCCCAACTCGTGGCTCGGAAGACAAATGGTCAGATGAGACAGATTGTGTTTTAAATCAAAACGATCTTTATTTTTGAAAGAGAATGTACACAGAGAAAAATGGCAAGAATAAATGCAGTTGAAAAATAACGTTTCTCACAGAGGACTAAATTATACACTGAGAAAAATAATTTTAAAGCATATAAACAGTTCTAAAATAGCGATAAGCTAAAAGCGGGGGTGAGGGAAGCGCACGGACACATCGAGGGATAAATCACACTCCTGACTTACAAATACCCTTAACGTTACAAACCCTCCCATTACTGAATATACCTCAATTATGTCAGTTAGGTAGAGTTGGGCCTTTATGCTCACCAGAATTTCAAAACCCTTCTGGACCTTGGTACTTCTTGTTACGTCTGGAATTTCCGATCTTCCTTATGGAACCGGCTCCTGGACCCTGTTACTTGGTGTCGTCCGGGACCTCCGACCTTCCTTGTGGGACCGGCTCCTGGACTTGCTCTCCTGTACAAACTTTGGAAGTCCTCCGAAATCCTCGAGCCGTTTTCTGTTCCGCACGGTCCTCGAACTCCTGATGGTAACTGGACTTGGACTTCACGGTGTGAACCATCTCCGGAGGAGTCTTCCTTACTCTGGTCGAATCTTAGACTGACTTGCTGACGATTTACCTGAACGTTTATACTCTTTTCTGGCCCTAATCTTGGCGCCAAATCAACCGTTTTCCTTTGTTAAGGTTGCTTTAACAAAAGCAAGCACATTAATTTTAACTGCTCGCAAATCGAACTAATGGGAATCCGATTAGTGTCCCTTCGTTTGTGTGTGCTCAGCGGTTTCTGAGATCGGTTACCACTCTGCCAGCGATTAGCGCACCTCCAGGTGCTAATAGTTTTGTTTACTGCTGTAACCACATTACAATATCAAAAACAGTAAGGTTCTGGATTCTTCTAATCGATGATGACTCAGACTGCTGTTAGGTACTGTGTGTGTGTCCTTTTGAACTGGCCCATGAGAACTGCCAACTCCATTCTGTGTTCTCACAATGGGGCCACTTCAGGGGCCCTTCCTGTATACTGTATTTCGTGGATTTTTGCGAATCCTACAGTCCCCCCCTGTGATACAATGAGCATCTTCAATCGTCTTTGTATCATAAGATGTCTTTGGGTGAGCACAAATCCGTTCCCTCCCCAACTGACCTTCCCCATAATTTACCTTGCTAAGGAGTGTACCTCGCCCGCACTTTCCTCATTCCGAACAACGAAGTTTGAGAAAACATTTCCTATTGGAGACAAACCTTTAAACAATATACAGACTCACCTAGAGTCATAACATAATCTTATTTCAATAATACAAAACCATCCAATGTACAAAACAATCCAATGGAATACCTTATACATTCATTCTAAAATATCAATAACTAAACCTTATTCTCCAAAACTATATATATCTATGTACAACTGCCGCCCGTCTCCAGACAGCCAGCTTATAATCTGTGGGGACTGTCGCAGGCCTCCCCCTGCGGCGTTCCCACATCAGTCTCAGCTGCTAGTCCCTGGCAGCCTGTAGCTGCTGGCTGTGAACTGTTTAAAATTCCCACAGCTTTCCTACGGGGGTATCTTTTTACAGTAACCGGCGACCAGACCTTATCAATGCTACACTGAGGGGCAAGACCTAAGACCTCTGGCTCCTCCCCTTCGCCGCAGTCGGGGGCGGGACCTTCGTCCTCCGACTCGGCTTCATTATGACCAGGGACAGGACCTGGGACCTCCGGCTCCTCCCCTCTGGGTGATCGGGGACAGGACCTGGGACCTCCGGCTCCTCCCCTTCTGGGTAACCAGGGACAGGACCTAAGACCTCCAGCTCCTCCCCTCCTGGGTCCCAGAACAATGGGGGAGTCTCCCGTTTAGATGAGACCACTCCTCCCCTCACGCAGGCTGCACGTCCAGCCTGTGTGACCTGTGGCTGCAGCTCCCCTACAGCGTTTAACTCTTTACTGGCCTTTTCAGCTCCTGCTGTCTGTTTCCCTGCCTCTGGCTTAAACAGCTTGCACTGTTTAATATACCTGGCAGCTAGCCAGTAATCTAGTTTTATCTCCTCTTCCCTACCCACTCCTGTACTGGGGGCAGGTATCCCCTCACCACCCGCTTCTGGTGGCTGAAAATCTTCATGAACCAATTTAAAAACCTTTAGCTGACCCTCTAAACTGCCAGCCCTTGCTGTTAACCTAGCGTTCTCCTCCCTTAAAGCCTGCTCAACAAACCTAGCCTCCGCAACCTGGCACCGCAGGTATTTCTCCATTTTACTGGAGGTCTTTTCCTGTGCATGTCTTTCTGGGGGACACAGGTCGACAGGCTGCGCTGGCTCTAGTCATTGTGGGGGGGCAGAGGTGGGGGAGGGAACTACAGCAGCTGTACTTCCCTGGCCAGTCAGAAGAGACCGCATGGCCTCTAAAAATGACTCGATCCCAGCGGGAGCAATTCCTGTCTCTGCCTTTTGGACTGGGGCTGTGGGAACCTTTTCCCTTGTGTCCTTCCAGGGATTCTTGCAGTCCCTGCGCCAATGCCCCTCCTTCCCGCAACCATAGCACGTTTGCCTGCTTTGGTTGGGACGGCTCCCTTCCTGGCGCCACTCTTTACGGGGCTGGTCACCAGGCCTGACCTCACAAACCTCCCCTGTTTGCTGGGGTGTCTCACTATCCCTCCCATTTCTAAAGGTGACAGTGAGTTGGCGGATTACCGTCGCCTCCGTGGTCAGAGGGTTTCGGGGGTCGAACCAGGCCATTGCCTGCATTCGAACGCGGGGCAGGGAGTTGTTCATAAGGGACCTTAGCCAGTGAACTAACTGTTCCCCGTTCAGGCGCGCTCGCGCCGGCATTCCCGGGCACGCATCCTGATAGACTGGCCACAGCCTGTCTGCGAATGCCTGCGGGAATTCCCCGGGGAGCTGGACTGTTTTCTCCACCCGGGAGAACGGACTCCCCTCGTTCATCCCCATGGCCTCCAGGATCTCTTCCTTGAGCTTGCCATAATTCTCCTGACCCCTCTTACACTCATCGGGTAGCGTCTAGAGGAGATCGCTACCCAGGGAGAACAGCATCATTTTGACCTTTTCTGCCTCGTCGCAGTCATTCACACAGGCTGCCTGCTCTATCTCCCTAAAGTGCAAGGAAGGGTCCCCCCTCATGGTGAGCTTGGGGATGTAGCTCACCATGGAACGCAATTGTTGCATACCATGTGGAATCTGGAATTGGTTCTGGATGTCCCCAGTTTCCCCGTCGTTACCGGGTGGTCCGTACCTCCGCTGTATAACGGGGTACACCGGTCCCGGTCCCTGACTCTCTCTTGGGCTAGCCTGGTCTACCTGGGGTTCTTCATCCCCCACCTGCTCCTGTTCCCAGACCTCTGGAAAACTAGGGGCTAGGGGTGGTGGCTGTGCAACCTCAGGTTCCCTAACCCGTTTTGTTCTGGGGGCTGCCTGCGGGACTGCCCTGACTGGGTTGCCGTTAAATTTGGCCTGGCCGATTTTTGGGCTAATGAGACATATCATCCCCTTTGCTTTGGCCAACTCCATACGTAGGCTTTCAATTTCCTGCCTGCAGGGGCCGTGGTCTGCTTCCTCAAACCCCTGAGCGCAAGCCACCTTATAAGCTGCTTTTACCTCGGCTACTTTCTCCTCCTGTGCCTTAAGTTCCCCCGTGAGACTGCTAATTTCCGCCTTTAACTTCCTTTCTCTTTCCCTAGATTCTCTTGCTTGGTACTCAACATGTTCTACCCTAAAACTAGCACTCCCCTCTAACTCCGCTATCTTGCCCTTTAGCCTTTCTACCCTGGCTTGGTGCTCACGCTGTACTTCAGCGGCCTGGCTTTCCATGTGCTCTACTTTCCCCCGATGATCCCGGACCATCGCTGCCCTCTCTTGGCTTATTGCCTCCAGGGCCACTAGCACTTTCCCTTCTGCTGCAACCTTTTCCTGCAGCTCTTGGGACAAATGCCTAATCTTAGATTCTTTACTGGCCACCGCGTGGTCCAGTACCAGAACCTGCTTTTTATAACACATGAGCCATGCCGCTTTCTCAATGCCCTTGCGGTGCTTTTTACTAGCCGTCCACTGAGCGGCTGCCTTTAGGGGGCGCTCGGCTCCTAACATGTCATACACCCATTTTTTCGCTACATTGACTTTCCCACACACGTAGGAAGCTAACTTATCTTCCATCACATCTGTCTCTCCCGAGTCTTTGTCCACCACACAAGGTTTCTGTAGCCAGTGTCCTGCCGCGGTCGCCATTCTGTAAGGGGTCGTTTTAACGAGCTTATGGTGTGCTAAATCGGTTTTGATTTTCGCACTACTCGTGAGCGGTTTTGAAGCGCTCCCCCCTCATGGTTCTAGACACTGGGCTTATTGCCAGACAACCTTTGAGTGTTGGCCCAACTCGTGGCTCGGAAGACAAATGGTCAGATGAGGCAGATTGTGTTTTAAATCAAAACGATCTTTATTTTTGAAAGAGAATGTACACAGAGAAAAATGGCAAGAATAAATGCAGACGAAAAATAACGTTTCTCACAGAGGACTAAATTATACACTGAGAAAAATAACTTTAAAGCATATAAACAGTTCTAAAATAGCGATAAGCTAAAAGCGGGGGTGAGGGAAGCGCACGGACACATCGAGGGATAAATCACACTCCTGACTTACAAATACCCTTAACGTTACAAACCCTCCCGTTACTGAATATACCTCAATTATGTCAGTTAGGTAGAGTTGGGCCTTTATGCTCACGAGAATTTCAAAACCCTTCTGGACCTTGGTACTTCTTGTTACGTCTGGAATTTCCGATCTTCCTTATGGAACCGGCTCCTGGACCCTGTTACTTGGTGTCGTCCGGGACCTCCGACGTTCCTTATGGGACCGGCTCCTGGACTTGCTCTCCTGTACAAACTTTGGAAGTCCTCCAAAATCCTCGAGCCGTTTTCTGTTCCGCACGGTCCTCGAACTCCTGATGGTAACTGGACTTGGACTTCACGGTGTGAACCATCTCCGGAGGAGTCTTCCTTACTCTGGTCGAATCTTAGACTGACTTGCTGACGATTTACCTGAACGTTTATACTCTTTTCTGGCCCTAATCTTGGCGCCAAATCAACCGTTTTCCTTTGTTAAGGTTGCTTTAACAAAAGCAAGCACATTAATTTTAACTGCTCGCAAATCGAACTAATGGGAATCCGATTAGTGTCCCTTCGTTTGTGTGTGCTCAGCGGTTTCTGAGATCGGTTACCGCTCTGCCAGCGATTAGCGCACCTCCAGGTGCTAATAGTTTTGTTTACTGCTGTAACCACATTACAATATCAAAAACAGTAAGGTTCTGGATTCTTCTAATCGATGATGACTCAGACTGCTGTTAGGTACTGTGTGTGTGTCCTTTTGAACTGGCCCATGAGAACTGCCAACTCCATTCTGTGTTCTCACAATGTGGCCACTTCAGGGGCCCTACCCGTATACTGTATTTCATGGATTATTGCGAATCCTACAAGTGAGAGTTAATAGGAGTCTTCCCAACACCTTTAACTTGCGCTTCCATAAGCAGACCAGGGAAAAATTCCCCTCGTTAGCGCCTCTGATGGGAGGCGCTAACGGGGCGCAAATGGCTTTGTGCCCCCCAAGGCGACAACCGCACCTCCCGTGATATTTGGTGGGAGATTAGCGGCGGCACTATCAGTTATCGCCCCGCTCTTCTGCGCCCTGAGATCATGACGTCATCTCCGGGCGCATCGCCCTGTTAGCGCTTCCGATGCAAAATTCCCCTTTTTCGCCTGCCTGTGAGCCTCTGTTTTTAGCAACAGGTTCGGCAGGCGTTGTCCAGTCGGGAGGCCTGTGGAGGAGCGTTAGTTAAAGGCGTGCACTTCCGGTTGTTGTTTGTGTCGACCATGTTATTTTCATTAATAAATAGACATTCTTATTATGAACACAGCTAGCTTCTAGCTAGTCATTTTATTGAGCACATGTGGACTTGTACAGCATCTTGTAGAGGCTTCCATCTTGACTGTTGCCTTGTGGGTAGCCTAGCCTCATGGGTAATGTAGTCTTAATATAATATACAGCTGGGTAGTGTAGTCTTATACATACAGCTATATACAGCTCTACTGCTCCACCTAGTGTCCACCACAGAATGACATGTTATTGATCACTACATCCTCCTTTCTTTGAGGTTTAACAAAATCAGTATCAATCAACTTTCAAGAAAACAATAAAGATAATATCAGTAACACTTTTGTTAGTGCTCTATAAACATAAACATTTTCAAAACAGTCAACACATTTTCAAAGCTTTACATTGTACTCAAAGATTAAGTCTATCAGGCTCTTTTACTTCACGTGTGGATCTTCTCAACATGGGTAAGTCTGATGTGTCTTCATGAGATTGTTCTGGCGGTGAATGACAAGATGCAGTTGTGGCATTGTCATCAATCTGCTCTTGTATAGATCGAGGTCTCCTTGCGATCTTTGCTTGGAGAGGGTTTCAGTGTTTCCTTCACTCTTCATGCCATAACTCTCAATGTAGTCAATGCACTCTCGTAAAACTGCTGGCAGCTGGATCCCATCATACAGCATAGTCCTCTCATCAGCTTCGGCTAATGGAACACCAAAGATTGGCCTGAGGGAAGAAGGAGTATCCACCGGAACTGCTTCCTGCTCTGGTGCAGGCTTCTTCTTTCTCTTCTTCTCTTTCCACTACTTAACAACATCTGCTGCCGTTATATCTCTGGACTTTTACTTCTTGTGTTTTTTCTCTTTGTGCTTCTCTTTGACCTTAAAGTCTTTTTCTTTCTTCTTGAAGAAACTAGGCTTTTTGAAGACATGGATACCCTTTGGCCTTTTCATCCTTGATGGGCTCTCTGCTTCATCACCTTGAGTCATCTGGTCTGCTTATGGTACAGTTTATATGGTAGAATCTCTTGACCAGTTCTAAGTCTTCACAAGCTTTGTCACCTAGTATCGAATCAAGTCTTTCAGCCACAACAGAAAACATGAGATGATGCACTTTGTCTTTGACTGTCACTTTAAGTCTGCATACACCTAAGCTATCTATTTTCTGTCCATTATAGTCTTTCAGTAGTGCTGACTTTTTCTGTATTTTGGGCTTTTCTTTCATATTGTTAATGTCACTCATACTGATTAAGTTTGCTTTTGCCCCAGTGTCCAGTTTCAATGTAACTAATGCTCCATTTATCTGCAGTGGGATCATCCATTTGTCCTCTTTTACTGCATTAACTTTATGTTCAGCATTGTCTATTTCTGAGGGCTGCACACTATCTGTATCTTTTTTGATATCGTCACATGACACCATTCCTACAAAAAATGTCCCACTTAAATCAGTGTCCTCAATCACATTAACTCGTTGCCCTTTCGTTGTTTTTACTTTTGAAAAGCATTGTTTGGCAAAGTGATTCTTTCCATTACACTTTGTGCACATTTTTCCAAATGCTGGGCATTGTCTTAACTGGTGTTTGTAACCACAGCGTTTACAATTAAAAATTTCATCCTCCGATTGCTTTTCATTTCTGTTCTGCCCATGTTTCTTCCCCTTGTAGGACACAGCACCAACAGCAGCATTATCACTCATTACATTCGCATCATTATTGATTTCACTGAAAGTCTTCACGTGATTTCGAGCTAGCTCGCTGGCTTGGCATATTTTCACCGCATTTTCCAAATTTAGTTCGGTTTCTCTCAACAGACGTTCCCTGACTTTTTTATCATGAATACCAAACACAATCTGGTCACGAATCATGGATGCTTTGAGCTCAGAGAAATTACATGTCTGTGCTTTCAGTTTCAGATCAGTTATAAAGCTATCAAAAGTCTCATTTTGTTGCTGTGTCCGAGAATGGAAGATGTATCTTTCATAGGTCTCATTCTTTTTGGGAGAGCAATGTGGATCAAATTTTTTTAGCACATCTTCTAATTTTTCTCTGTTCTCTGCTGGATTAAATACAAATGTATTAAATACCTCTATCACCTGTGGGCCTGCAACCGTAAGCAGCAACGCTATCTTCCTTGCGTCTGGCTTCGTACCGAATCCGATGGCTGCAATGTAGAGTTTGAATTGTTGTTTAAAAGTCTGCTAATTGTAGTCGATTTTTTCTGTGAGATTCAAACGCTCTGGTGTCTTCAAATTCTCCATGTCGCTTTTCACAATTTTCAACAGATCTTCACCACCCTGGTACCATGTTATGTTCATTAATAAATAGACATTCTTATTATGAACACAGCTAGCTTCTAGATAGTCATTTTATTGAGCACATGTGGACTTGTACAGCATCTTGTAGAGGCTTCCATCTTGACTGTTGCCTTGTGGGTAGCCTAGCCTCATGGGTAATGTAGTCTTAATATAATATACAGCTGGGTAGTGTAGTCTTATACATACAGCTATATACAGCTCTACTGCTCCACCTAGTGTCCACCACAGAATGACATGTTATTGATCACTACAGACCAGGACATCGAACTTTTTACTGCTCAAAGGCAAAGAGCCCTTTTTATTATTGGAAGCGTTTTTGAGATTTATGAGTTTGCTGCTGAATAAGGAATCTTCATTTGTATTAGGGTGTGAGTTGTTGGTTGTTAGGCAGTTCTTCTCAGAGCAACGAAAACGGTCTGCAGTCTGTGTCTGTTCGCCTCAAAGCAAGCAAAGCTGCAAATGAGCATCTGATGAATGATCGGACCTCCCCTTTAAGAGCTGGAAACAAGCAGCGTGAGCGATCAAATCTGTTTGGAACTCACCTGAAATTCGACAGCTCTCTGGTGTTAGCGCCCCTGTAGCACCCCACTGAGGACATTAGTGCTTGATTTAGCGCCCCTCGCCCCTCCTGGGGCTCGGAATCATTAGCCCCGGGTGCAAACTTTTCAAACTTTTTCCAGTTAGCGCCCCAAATGGCCCTCATGGGGAATTTCGCCCCCTTGTCTCTTATAAAGTGGATCCCTTTTTGCCTGCTGTGAGTGGATGAGCATGAGATTAACAATTACCCCGTAACCACAGTACAGCTCACCAGATGTCACCTGGGATGCCCACCACATTCTCTTCTTACCACAGCATCAGACCAATACACAACACTAAAGCAGAATTAAATTTATTTACAAATACGATTATACACAGCAAGAAACAAAAAGGACAATTCTGGACTTAAATGCAGCACCTACTCTTGGACCCAAATAAATCTCTTTCAAGGCTCATGCTAACTCATCCACTTCAGCGACCCACTTACCAAGTCTCATATTATCCTTCAAACTCAATGATCCCCTCGTATTTATCTGCCTCCATGAGTTCCTGTATCCTTCTCCCCAAAACTATAACCATTCTTTTAGATTTTTGATTAACAGATCATTTTCCCCCATTTATTTTTTCCGTCTCTCTCGAGCAACATCCTCCCACTAGAAACCTACCTCACGGCCTCCGTCACACTTACAGACCTCATCCTGCAGGTGAATTTGAAAGTTTATTTAGGATAATCAAACAAACTCCACCTCCAGGCAGGACTATCAAGAGCTTGCACTCAAATGAGTTTTTAACTGTTATTTAATTTCACCTGGCCTGACCCAAAGGTTCTTCTTGTGTTCCAGTTCTATCAACAGTTGGGTAGGTGTACTCCCCTTTTGCTTTTCATCACTTAGCGATTCCCTTCTAACTTTTCTGTTCTCAGATGCCTCCATTTAAAATTACATAGAATATACAGCACAGAAACAGGCCATTCGGCCCAACCAGTCCATGCCAGTGTTTATGCTCCACTCGAGACTCTTCCCATCCTTCCTCATCTAACTCTATCAGCATAACCCTCTAATCTCTTGTCCCTCATATGCTTGTCTAGCCTCCCCTTAAATGCATCTATACTATTCGCTTCAACTACTTCCTGTGGGGGTGAGTTCCACATTCTCACCACTCTCTGGGTAAAGAAGTTTCTTCTGAATTCCATATTTGCTGTCTGGTGACTATCTTATATCGATGGCCTCTAGGTTTGCTCTTCCCCACAAGTATGAACAGTCTCCCTGGGCAGGATTTTCATTGGGCCGTGAAGGCAGGATTGGAGGTGTGCGGTGGTTAAAATTACACAAACTGGCGGGCGGGCCCTACCCTGCCTCCATCCCGCCTCCACACAATTTTCAAAAATTCGTGTCTGATGGTCCCATCTCCATCCCGTCTCCAAGAGGCGGGATAGGCCGTAAAGGCCCTTAACAAGCACTAAATGGCCTCTATAATGCCATTTTGAATGGCCATTGCGATTTTAACCCTTTTCCCACATGAAACACGCCTGGTGTGAAACACGCCGGTGAAACCTGGCAGGAGCACAATTGGATTGCTATCAGCTACAGCTCAACCATTAAAGAGGAGATTTGATCAGCCATCATTTGCAGGTGGTAGGACTTAGTAGCCTCAGGTCTGAGGGAGCTTTTAGAAGGCATAAACACAGCTGTGGAAGTTTGGAGCCTGACACCCATCTCCAGTGTGACCTCCTGGGAAACCCCTCTCGCCACCTTCATTGAGCGCTTTCTCAACTGAGGCATCTACCAGAATCATGGGAGCCATTTATTTCCTTCCCTTCTGGATATTAGATGAGGCCGAACAACAGCAGTACCAACAACAGCAGCAACAACAACAGAAGCCCCAACAGCAGCAGCAACAACAGGTGCGCCAAGCTGCTGCTCACCCACCTGAAGATGCACAGGCCAGAAGGGGCCAACGCATGGAAGCCCGTCGGCGCAGGAGATACCCCACAAACAGGGTTGTAGGGGTCGCAAAATCCCCTCAGCCCCCGAAGGTCGGGAAATATTAATCCACATCATGGACGAAGACTTGTGTGATTTAAATTGTCTCTGGGTTGGACAATGTTTGAAAACATACCCAGAACCGCAAAAGGCTGCGTTAAAAAGCTCGTAAGCTAGGCAGCACTTGGACACTGGAATCAAAGAACGTTGTGAAAATCGCACACTTTAAGATTGTACATTTTATTAAAAGATGTACTCTTGAGTTTTGGACTGTTTAAATTGCCCAGGGCATAAAAATGGCTGAACAGACCTCATGGAAACAGAATTTTAAAAGGCAGCAGAAAAGGACAGACAGGCTGTTAGCATATGAAAATCTCAGCACTGCCCTTTAGTAAGTTTGAATGGAGATTGAGCTGTCAGTCACCCTGTGGTATTGGGCGGGTCTGGTAACCTACAAGCTGCTTGTTTACACTGGGGAGTAGCCCGTTTGAATCAGCCAATCATCGGACAGCAAGCACAATGGGTTGTTTACACACATCCATTCACTGAAATTGACTCTACTACGTGATGTCGCCATGTATGAATGGAGGAAGTTAAAGCCCTTCTCTTGTGTATTCGGACTTTTCAGCGCGAAATTGAGCACGGACCTTTTCGGCACGAAAACAGCAGGGACTCCCAGGGTATAAAGATTAAGCCCAGGAAGTCCTCTGCCCCTTTTTGTCTCTTTTACTCTTTGGACTGCAGGTGAGCAAGGCTTCTGACCCACTAGCAAGACAATCTAGCAAGAAGTAAAGGGGTGGTAATTTAAGGGAAATGTTGCTAACATTGTAGCCATTTATCCCTCATTTTTGCCATCTGCCTTCCCCTGTTAAGCAATTTTACCATGATTACTTTGATCATGTGGTGTAGTTTCTTTAGTTTTAATAAAGTTTGACTTTCTTGCATCCAGACCATTTGTCCATTTTTAATATATCATTAATTATAAGTTCCTCCAGTCAGAACTGGAGGGGGGGTTTAGCGATTCGAAACCGCTGATTGGAATTGGTCACAGTGCAGTGGCAAAGGCTGCCTGACCAGGTAAATTACCGTAAACCAGGTAAAGGATGCCCGCCTACAAATTGGCGACCGCGGCAGGACTGGAGGCAGTTTTTGATATGATAAGTGGTCTGGATCTGGAGAAAGCATCAGCTCTTGCTTTTCTTGCTTTCAGTCTGTGGGTAGCCCTGCAGAAGTTAGTGGCAGCGTGTAAGCTGACCTATTATAGTATAGGGGGCTTGGTTAAGAAGGGTGAGATGAGGTTGCGGGAGGGGGTTACAGAGGCCAAGAATCGGGAGTCAGAGTTTGAAAAATGCCAGGCAGAGGTAGAATGCCTCTTAAGAGAGGTGAATGAGGCCAGAGATAGTGGGATGAGGGTGTGGGAAGGAAATGCACGCCTCACACTAGAGGTCACGAAATGCCAGGCAGAGATAGAGCACCTTGTGCAGGAAGTCACAGAGGCTAGGGACAGTGAGATGAGGCTACAGGAGGAAAACGCACACCACAACCAAGAAGCTAGCGAGGGCAAAAGCCACGCGAGGCACAAGATAGATTTCCTAAGGTGCCAAATTACAGAAGCAAAGAGTAACGAGATGAGACTGCGGGAAGAGAATGCCCGCCTCACTTCAGAAGTAACAGAGCAGGAGGAAAAGGTTAGGGAGGTAAAGGCAGCTTATAAGCTGGCCTGCAACCAAAGGTTTAGTGGAGCAGGTCATACCCCATGTAACAGAATGATAGAGAGTTTGTGTATGGAGTTATTAAGGACTAAAGGGATGGTATGTCTCATAAGTCTGAAGGGAAGTCCGTCGGACAGTACCAGCAGGCCAAATCAAACCGCCCCACAGGCAGCACCCAGAACAGAGCTGGCTAGGGAATTAGAGATCCCAAAACCGCAGCCCACAGCTCCGAGTTTTGAGGAGCTCTGGCAGCAAGAAGGGGTGGACAATGGGGTGGTAGGAGAACGCCAGCAGGTCCTGCTAGGAAGGCGGGGACCAGGACCAGTGTACCCCCTCCGACAACGGAGGTACAGTCCGCCCGTGAACGGTAATAACCCAGGGGCTGTTCAGCACACCTATCTGGTACCCTATGATACCCAACAGCTCAGAGGCCTGGTGAAACATATTCCCCTGCTCTCCGAAAAGAGAGACCCCTCAATGCACTTCCAAGAGATAGAACAGGCAGCCTGTGTTAACGGCTGTGATGACGAAGAGAAAGCCAAAATGTTGTTTTTCTCTGTAGATAGTAAGCTCTATCAGACCCTTTCAGATGAGGCTAAGAGAGGGTAGAAGGGTTTTGAGGACCTAAAGGAGGAAATACTGGAAGCCATGTGTGCGAACGACGGCAGTCCGTTCGATCGCATAGGGAAAACACTGCAGAAGGAAGGGGAGACCCCACAGGCATTTGCAGACAGGCTGTGGCCAGTCTACAACAGCGCATGTACAGGGGGACAAGATAGGGCACACCTGAACCAGCGGCAGCGGACCCAATGGCTTCGTTGCCTGGTGTCCAATTGGGTGCCCCAGATAAAAGCAAAGGCTGATACTTGGTTTGACCACCGAGACCCCCTAGCAACCAAAGAGACTGTAATCCGGCAGCTCACGGTAGCATATAGGAATGGTAGGAATAGTAGGACCCCCCAGCAAAAGGGTAAGGTCCACAAGGTTAAACCTGGGGCTCAATACAAGAAAGAGTGGCGCCAAGAGGGGAGCCGTCCCTCCCAGAACACGGTCACTTGTTACAGGTGCGGGGAGGATGGCCACTGGCGCAGGGATTGTGAAAAGCCTGGGATAGACGATAAAGCCAGGACCCCTGCAGCCCCAACTCAGAAGGCAGAGACAGAAACTCCTCCCGATACAGTCGAGTCCGTCATGGAGTCGATAAAATCTTTCCTCAGGGCCAATCAGGGAAAGGTAGCATCCATCAGTGGTGCTGCAGCCCCCTCACCCACCTCTGCCTCCCCACAATGACTGGAGCCCGCGCAGCCTGTCCATCTGTGTAATCTCCGGTACGATGAATGGAAGAGACCGCTCATACAGATGGAGGTAGAGAAGGTTACAGGGACTTATCTATTGGATATGGGGGCATCATGCACCATGATCCATACGGATAATCCCACCACCTCACCTCTGTCTAACGGGGTTCCATACATATTATCGGGATTCACCGGTCAGGAGCAGGCAGGGGTATACTCCAGACCCCTCTCAGTCCGTCTGGGCACATTCCAAACTAAGTGGACGTGCATCCTGGCAAAGTGGAATAAGGAGGAAGGAATGGGGGTCCTAGGGGCCGACTTCATGGTGAGCCATGGGATCCTCGTGGATCTCTGCAACCACTGCCTTTGGGGGGCTAGCGCAGATAAGGAAGAAGATGTAGTGGTCATCCCGGGCAAGGAGGGTAAGGGGACCTTGTGTACTGTGAAGCCCAAAGAAGGTTACGACCTCGGGCTCATGGCAAATGGTGTCCCGGAGGCACTGCAGGCAGTCGTGCAGGCAAACCTCACAGCGTTTGCCACCCATAAACACGACTGCGGGAGGATCACAGGGTTGGAGGTGAAAATAGACGGGGACCCCATGGCCCGACCACAGAAGCAGTACAATTTCCCCAAGGAGGCAGAACCCGACATGGAGGCAGCCATCACCTCCTAAGTTAAACAGGGAGTGTTGAGGCCCATAGCCACTCATGTTAATTCTCTACTTTGGCCGGTTAGGAAACCAGACAATTCATGGGGAGCCACGGTGGACTATCAGGTGCTTAACAGCAATGTCCCCGCATGTGCCCCCACAGTAGAAGCAGTGGCTAATCTTATTAGCAGTATTCCAGCATCTGCGAACACATTCACGGTGCTGGACATTTCGAATGGGTTCTGGTCCATCCCTTTAAAACGGGAGGACCAATATAAGTTTGCCTTCACCTTTAAGGGACAGCAGTATACCTGGAACTGTCTGCCACAGGGTTTCCACAACCAGTGGGGATAGCCTGAGTGCTGTGCTGCTCCAAGAGCGGCACGGTAGGCTGAGACCCGTGGTCTATTCCTCCAGAATACTCACCGATGTGGAGAGGAGCTACTCAACATGTGAAAGGCACCTTTTAGCTACATATTGGGCTGTGAAGAAATCCCGGATCTTCGCAGGCACCTCTCCCATCACCCTCCTCACACACCACACACCCACTCAGATGCTTTTGGATGGGAGGATTAAAGATGGGACAGTCAGCAGCATCCGCATTGGGCGCTGGACCCTTCTCCTCTCACAGATGGATCTGAAGGTAAAGGGCCTTTGCGAGCCAAAGCTTGCGGCCAATATGGTATACCCTGGAACAGCCCATCGATGTTCCATACATGGGGTATGGGAAGTGAACATAGGTTTATGGGCCGGGATACATCCCACGGGCCGCGAGATCTATGTAGACAGTTCCAGCATTGTATCCGCTGGGGTACGACTCACGGGTTGCGTGATCTTTGACCCAACGGCAGGCATTGCCTTGGCAATCAAGCTCCCTAACACCATGAGTGCCCAGCAGGCTTAACTGTCCGCGGTGATGTATGTGGTTACACACCCCGACATCTTCCCTACCCCGTATACGATTTGCTCTGACAGTATGTTCACTTGCAACTCGTGTACGGAGTACCTGGCCATCTGGTCCCGTCGTGGGTATACCCCCGCCGACGGGAAGCCCTTGACAGTAAAGCCTCTGCTGGAGAAAATCCTGGCAGCTGTGGGGGAGGAAGGTGCAGTTTTCATCCATAAGCTGAAAGCCCATTCCACCACAGAACCCTGCAGCCAGGGCAACCAGCAAGCCGATATGCTGGCCAAGGAGGGTGCACGTGCAGGCACTTTCTGGGACCCATATGAGTCCGGGCCAGTGGCAGCGATTACAGGCAGGGATGGGACACAGGGAAAATCAGGAATAGTGTTGGCCCCGGACCTTAAAACGGTCCAGGCACAGGACCCCGTCCTAAAGGCAATAATTAGCGCAGTGATGGAGGGCAAAAAGATAGAGGGCCCCTACAGCACAGCCCCTCTCACCGTAAGGGAGGGCATGCTGTTCAAGGCAGAACAGTGGGTAGTACCCCAGCAACACCGGAGGGAATTCCTTCAGCTGGCGCATGAGGGGCTGGGAGCAGGACACCCCGGGCCTGAGACCACCTGGCAATGGGTGGAACAGGCCGGATGGTGGCCAGGACTCTGGGATGATGTCCGCGAGTTCTGCGCTAGCTGACTTGTGTGTGCAGCAAATAATCCCGATCCCCACAAAAGGAAGATGCCCATGGGACACATTAGGAGGGTGGAGGGACCATGGCAGTCAATCCAGATCGACTATATAGGGCCCTTGCCCACCACCCAGGGAGGCTACAAATACTGCCTCGCCCTGGTGAATGCGTTTTCCAAGTGGGTGCAAGCCTTGAAGCCTTCCCCTGCAGGACGGCCACAGCAATGGGGACTGCAAAGATCTTGGTGAAGGAGGTGTTCTCGCGGTGGGGACTGCCCCAGTTCGTGGAGTCCGACCAGGGAAGCCACTTCACTGGCCAAGTCATGCAGAACACCCTCATGCTGCTCGGTATCAAAGGGAAGTGGCACGTAGCCTACAACCCGCGGTCCTCAGGGATTGTGGAGCGTATGAACCGTACCCTTAAAGAAAGATTGAGGAAAGAGGCCATGGGGGTCGCCCCAAAAATGGGCAGAGACCCTACCTCTGATCCTCATGGGGATCCGGGCCAGCCAGTCCAAAAGTACAGGGCATTCACCACATGAGCTCATGACCGGCAGAGTTATGAGGACCCCCACTCATGTCCTTGCCCCAGTCCTCACTGAAGGACAACTGCAGGAAATAAACCGGGATAAATCCGCCCGAATCCTCCTAGAACACCTCAAACGAATTTATGGGCAGGCAGCAGACAGCATGGGGAAGCAGCATCGGAATAACCGGCTGCTGCTGATGCCTAGCAAAAGCCACCAGTGGGAGATAGGAGACCTAGTGATGGTAAGAAACTATGCCCAGGTGTGAAGTTTAGAGTCACTCTACATGGGACCCTATAGTATAGTTGATAGGGCCAGCCCCATGGTCTATGCAGTAAAACTACCCTGGTGCACAAAGTGGTTCCACGCCAACCAATGTAAATTATATAAATCTGACCATACAAATTCAAGTTCACAGGCTGTTAAGACAGGCGCTGTGGCTTGTTTCAAGGGAAAAGTTGTCCGTCCCACCAATTGGGACAATTCCCCGCCCCAGTGGGACCTAAGTTTTGGCCAAAGTTTAAATTTGAACCAGTTATTTAGTTCAGAAACAGAGAAACCGCAGCCTGAGAGTAGAAATCTGCAGGCTGCTGCGAGTTCATTCACAGAAAATTGCTTGGGGGGATCCAGGGAGGAGCCGCCCTGTGAAGAGACTGCCCACGCATGCGTAGTCGCTGGTCTGGAGACAGGAATTCCCCAGTCTTTTGAACGGCCTGTTCGCGCAGGCGCAGTTCCCCAGCCCGTGACCACAGCGGCTCCTCTTCAGTTTTCCCGCGCAGGCGCAGTCACCTGTTTGAATACAGAGGTTTCACAGCCTCTGCTGTGGGACTCCGGGGAGAACATAAGAACACAAGAAAAAGGAGCAGGAGTAGGCCAATCGGCCCCTCGAGCCTGCTCCACCATTCAATAAGATCATGGCTGATCAGATCCTAACCGCCAATCTACTATCACAGAACCATCTCCTGAATCTAACAGAATTAGACACACGAAATAGGAGCAGGATCAGGCTACACGGCCCCTGGACCCGCTCTGCTACCCACAGGGCCATGACCGATCCGAACCTAGACTCATGTCCAAATTCCTGCCCGCTCCCCGTAACCCTTAATTCCCTTTACTTCTAGGAAACTGTCTATTTTTGTTTTAAATTTATGTAATGATGTAGCTTCTACAGCTTTTTGGGGCAGCATATTCCATGGACCTACCACCCTCTGAGTGAAGTAGTTCCTCCTCATCTCAGTTTTGAAAGAGCAGCCCCTTATTCTAAGACTATGCCCCCTAGTTCTAGTTTCACACATCATCGGGAACATCCTCCCCGCATCCACCCGATCCAACCCCTTCACAATCTTATATGTTTCAATAAGATCGCCTCTCATTCTTCTGAACTCTAATGAGTAGAGTCCCAATCTACTCAACCTCTCCTCATATGTCCATCCCCTCATCCCCGGGATTAACCAAGTGAACCTTCTTTGTACTGACTCGAGAGCAAGTATGTCTTTTCTTAAGTATGGACACCAAAACTGTATGCAGTATTCCAGGTGCGGTCTCACCAATACCTTGTACAACTGAAGCAATACCTCCCTATTTTTATATTCTATCCCCCTAGCAATGAAAGCCAACATTCCATTGGCCTTCTTAATCACTTGCTGCACCTGCATACTAACCTTTTGAGTTTCGTGCACCAGGACCCCCAGATCCCTTTGTATTTCAGTACTTTCCAGTTTCTTGCCATTAAGATAATAACTTGCTCTATGATTTTTCCTGCCAAAGTGCATAACCTCACACTTTCCAGTATTGTATTCCATCTGCCAAATCTCTGCCCACTTACTTAGCCTGTCTATGTCCCCTTGCAGGTTTTTTATGTCCTCCTCACTCACTACTTTCCCTCCCATCTTAGTATCATCTGCAAACTTTGATATGTTACACTCGGTCCCTCCTCCAAATCGTTAATATAGATTTAAAGAGTTGGGGACCCAGCACTGACCCCTGCGGAACACCACTAGTTACTGATTGCCAGTCTGAGAATGAACCATTTATCCCAACTCTCTGCCTTCTGTTCGATAGCCAATCCTCTATCCATGCCAGAATATTACCCCCAATCCCGTGATTTTTTATCTTAAGCAATAATCATTTGTGTGGCACCTTGTCAAATGCCTTTTGGAAGTCTAAATACACTATGTCCACTGGTTCCCCTTTATCTACCCTATATGTTACTTCCTCAAAGAACTCCAGCAAATTTGTCAAACATGACTTCCCCTTCATAAAACCATGCTGACTTTGTCCTATTAAATTATGTTTATCCAAATGTCCTGTTACTGTCTCCTTAATAATGGACTCCAAAATTTTACCTACCACAGATGTTAGGCTAACCGGTCTATAGTTTCCAGCCTTCTGTCTACTGCCCTTTTTAAATAAGGGTGTTACATTAGCAGTTTTCCAGTCTGCCGGGACCTTTGCTGAGTCCAGGGAGTTTTGGAAAATTATTACCAATGCATCCACAATCCCTACCGTCACTTCCCTCAAGACCCTAGGATGTAAGCCATCAGGTCCAAGTGATTTATCCGCCTTGAGTCCCATTATTTTACCGAGTACCACTTCCTTAGTGATTTTGATCGTGTTTAGCTCCTCCCCCCCCATAGCCCCCTGTTTGTCCAGTGTTGGGATATTCTTAGTGTCCTCTACTGTAAAGACTGATACAAAATATTCATTCAGTGTTTTTGCCATCTCCATATTTCCCACCATTAATTTCCCGGTCTCATCCTCTAAGGGACCAACATTTACTTTAGCCACCCTTTTTTTTTATATAACTATAGAAACTCTTACTATCTGTTTTTATATTTTTTGCTAATTTACTTTCATAATCTATCTTCCCTTTCTTAATCAATCTTTTTGTTATTTTTTGTTGTCTTTTAAAGTTTTCCCACTAGATTTGGCTACCTTATATGCTCTTGTTTTTAGTCGAATACTATCCTTAATTTCTTTACTTAGCCACGGATGGCTGTCTTTTCTTTTACACCCTTTTCTTCTCAGTGGAATATATATTTTTTGGAAGTTGTAAAATAACTCCTTAAATGCACACCACTGATCATGCATCGTCTTACCCTTTAATCTATTTTCCCAATCCACTCTACTCAATTCCGCTCTCATACCTTCATAGTCTCCTTTATTCAAGCTTAGCACGCTTGTTTGAGGTCCAACCTTCTCACCCTTTAATTGAATATGGAATTCAACCATGTTATGGTCACTCATTCCAAGGGGGTCCTTTACTAGGACATTTTTAATTAATCCTGTCTCATTACACAGGACCAGATCTAAGGTTGCTTGCCCCCTGGTTGGTTCAGTTACATACTGCTCAAGAAACCCATCCGTAATACACTCAATGAACTCATCCTCAAGGCAGCCCTGCCCAATTTGATTTGTCCAATTAATATGATAGTTAAAATCCCCCATAATTATAGATGTTTCCTTATTACAAGCCTCAACTATTTCCTGATTGATGCTCCGTCCAACAGAGTTGGAACTGTTAGGAGGCCTATAGACTACGCCCACTAATGTTTTTTTCCCCATATTATTCCTTATCTCCACCCAAACTGTTTCATTATCCTGATCTTTTGACCCAATATCATTGCTCTGTATTACAGGAGGAGGTTCACACAGGCGCAGTCACCTGTTTAAACGGACAAGCTTCTCAGCCCGCTTCTAGAGTGGTTCCCCCTATGATGTGGGACTCTGGGGAGGAAGGGATAGCAATTCCTCTTGCAGGGGACATATGGAAGGAGCTGGTACCAGGTTTTGGACCTGGAGCGGAAGATTTTCAGCCATCAGCAGCGGGTGGTGAGGGGATACCTGCCCCCAGTACAGGAGTGGGTAGGGAAAAGGAGACAAACCCAGATTACTGGCAGGCTGCCAGGTATATTAAACAGTGTGGGCTGTTGGCATCAGGGGGAGAAGGTTCCCAGCCAGCTAGGGCTGTGACCCAGGCTCAGAGTCCGTCAGCCAAAGTTTCCCCCACAGAGATGCCCCTCAGAAGGTCTCAGCGGGTCCGCAAGCTTAAGATAAGATGGTCACCAGAGTACCCATCACAAAGAGCAATCTCCCGAGCCCGGGAGGAAACAGATCACAAAGGTCCCCAACTAGCAGCCATAAGCTGCCAGGGACAAGAAGCAGGAGGCAGTCCAGCTTCGCTGCAGGCAGCAGTAATCTGCGACAGTGACACCAGAGATTAGCCTGGCCGTCCGGAGATGGGCGGCATTTGTATTATAGCTTTGTGTTAAGTTACCAATGTTTATAGCTTGCTTTTAAGGTGTTTAAATTTTAAGTTTAGAATGTAACTAGTAGTTTTGAGTTTAAGTTTAAAGTTATAAGTGTGCCAAATGCTTGTATTTTGGTCCGAGGTCGAGGTACCCGACCATGTCTCCACCTAAGGCAGCAGGTCAGTGAGAGACCTGGCTGCATGTCCTTTTAAGTTCTTTTGCAAGAGAGTGGACAAAGGAGCAGCCCTGTTCGCCCAGCCCGAGCTGGGCATCGAATGAAGATATGGTTATACAGAATGTTGGGGATCACCTCACCACTGGACAAATCCAGGAGGAGACCCCGCAGTGACCTTCGGGAGAAACCGGACAGGGTCCGGAGGAACCTGCCTACTCATCCTACGTGGAAGAGATGGCCCCAGCTGGGTGACCCAGCACTATCCTGACCGAATTTCACTTGCGGGAGACTTCGCTATTGAGGAATCATGGTAGGGAAGCGCGGGCGCCTTGTCAAATAGGGACGTGTTCCCCGGGAGTGGGTGGTGATGGCCCAGGAAAGATTGTAAAGGGGAGGGGGAGACCCAAGAGTCGCATGGGTGCATTCAGGGAAGTGAGGAACTCACCCGGGCCCACGGGCAAATTTGGAGTATAAGTGTGGCGGGGAAGGATGAGTGGGTGGCCGGATCTGGGATCCAAGTTTGAGTGGGGCCAGTGAGAGCCGCCACACAGGCACCCATCATTTTCTGCAGCCAGTCGAGGGAAGATGGGAGGGGGAGGGACTGGGAGTCGCAATCCCTTACTCTCCGGTCTCGGTCTGTGAAACATGAGGGGTACCCCGCCTCCACAAAGGGACAAGGGAACGGCTCAGGGCTGGCAGATCAGACTGTTCTGCAAAATCCATTCTGTATGTTTTAAAAGTTTAAGACCATTAAATGGGGGGTGGTGGAAGGAACATTTACTGCCCGGGTAGGAGGAGCAATACCCACTCGAATTTTGCGACCCATCATTGGCACGTGATGGTCGGGGTTTATTTCAGCATTTTGTTTCAAATGTTTAATGAAGGTTTTTGTATTCTGTTTTACAGTTCCAAGCGGGGCAGAGGCGTAGGACCCTCTCCGTGCTTGGGATCATTTTGATTGCATTGTATAACCAAGATTGCAACATATGTTAACCAGTCCATGCCAGTGTTTATGCTCCACTTGAGACTCTTCCCATCCTTCCTCATCTAACTCTATCAGCATAACCCTCTAATCTCTTGTCCCTCATATGCTTGTCTAGCCTCCCCTTAAATACATCTATACTATTCGCTTCAACTACTTCCTGTGGGGGTGAGTTCCACATTCTCACCACTCTCTGGGTAAAGAAGTTTCTTCTGAATTCCATATTTGCTGTCTGGTGACTATCTTATATCGATGGCCTCTAGTTTTGCTCTTCCCCACAAGTATGAACAGTCTCCCTGGGCAGGAATTTCATTGGGCCGTGAAGGCGGGATTGGAGGTGTGCAGTGGTTAAAATTACACAAACTGGCGGGCGGGCCCTACCCTGCCTCCATCCCGCCTCCACGCAATTTTCAAAAATTCGTCTCTGATGGTCCCGTCTCCATCCCGTCTCCAAGAGGCGGGATAGGCCGTTAAGGCCCTTAACCAGCACTAAATGGCCTCTATAATGCCATTTTGAATGGCCATTGTGATTTTAACCCTTTTCCCACGTGACACATGCCTGGTGTGAAACACGCCGGTGAAACCTGGTGGGAGCACAATTGGATTGCTGACTATCAGCTGCAGCTCAACCATTAAAGAGGAGATTTGATCAGCCATCATTTGCAGGTGGCAGGACTTTGTAGTCTCAGGTCTGGGGGAACTTTTAGAAGGCATAACCACAGCTGTGGAAGTTTGGAGCCTGACACCCATCTCCAGTGTGACCTCCTGGGAAACCCCTCTCGCCACCTTCACTGAGCGCTTCCTCAACTGAGGCATCTACCAGAAGCATGGGAACCATTTATTTCCTTCCCTTCTGGATATTAGATGAGGCCGAGCAACAGCAGTACCAACAACAGCAGCAACAACAACAGCAGCCCCAACAGCAGCAACAACAACTGGTGCGCCAAGCTGCTGCTCACCCACCTGAAGATGCATAGGCCAGAAGGGGCCAGCGCATGGAAGCCCATCGGCACAGGAGATACCCCCAAACAGGGTTGTAGGGGTTGCAAAATCCCCTCAGCCCCGGAAGATCGGGAAATATTAATCCACATCATGGATGAAGACTTGTGTGATTTAAATTGTCTCTGGGTTGGACAATGTTTTAAAACATACCCAGAACCACAAAAGGCTGCGTTAAAAAGCTCGTAAGCTAGGCAGCACTTGGACACTGGAATCAAAGAACGTTGTGAAAATCGCACATTTTAAGATTGTATATTTTATTAAAAGATGTACTCTTGAGTTTTGGACTGTTTAAATTGCCCAGGGCATAAAAATGGCTGAACAGACCTCATGGAAACAGAATTTTAAAAGGCAGCAGAAAAGGACAGACAGGCTGTTAGCATATGAAAAGCTCAGCGCTGCCCTGTAGTAAGTTTGAATGGAGCCCGAGCTGTCAGTCATCCTGTGGTATTGGGCGGTTCCGGTAACCTACAAGCTGCTTGTTTATACTGGGGAGTAGCCAGTTTGAATCAGCCAATCATCGGACAGCAAGCACAATGGGTTGTTTACACACATCCATTCACTGAAATTGACTCTACTACGTGATGTCTCCATGTATGAATGAAGGAAGTTAAAGCCCTTCTCTTATGTATTCAGACTATTCGGCGCGAAATTGCGCACGGACCTTTTTGGCGCAAAAACAGCAGGGACTCCCAGGGTATAAAGATTAAGCCAGGAAGTCCTCTGCCCCTTTTTGTCTCTTTTACTCTTTGGACTGCAGGTGAGCAAGGCTTCTGACCCACAAGCAAGACAATCTAGTGAGAAGTAAAGGGGTGGTAATTTAAGGGAAATGTTGCTAAGATTGTAAGGTTAACATTGTAGCCATTTATCCCTCATTTTTGCCGTCTGCCTTTCTCTGTTGAGCAATTTTACCATGATTACTTTGATTGTGTGGTGTAGTTTCTTTAGTTTTAATAAAATTTGACTTTCTTGCATCCAGGCCATTTGTCCGTTTTTAATATATCATTAATTATAAGTTCCTCCAGTCAGAACTGGAGGGGGGGGGGTTAGCGATTCAAAACCGCTGATTGGAATTGATCACAGTGCAGTGGCAAAGGCTGCCTGACCAGGTAAATTACCGTAAACCAGGTAAAGGATGCCGGCCTACAGGGTCTACAGACACAGGGTCAGCTATCTCAACATGTCTGAGCAGCAGTGCCAAAGGTGGCTCCGACTTTCGCAAGAGGTAGTGGGTGACATCTACGCAATGCTGCAACAAGACCTGCAGGCCAGAGGACCAGGTGGACAACCCTTACCAGTGGCCACCAAAGTCACCACCGCACTCAACTTTTTTGCCTCAGGCTCATTCCAGGGATCAGCAGCAGCATCTCCGAGGCGGCCGCACACACTTGCATCATGCAGGTAACCGATGCCCTCTTTGCCCTCGCGCACAATCACATCCATTTCACCAAGGATCGAGCAAGTGTCACGGCACGTGTGGTTGGATTAGCTCATCTGGCAGGCTTTCCAAGGGTGCAGGGCATCGTTGACTGCACACATGTGGCCCTTAAGGCACCCCATCGCAATCCAGGTATTTTTATCAATCGCAAGGGCTTCCACTCCCTTAACGTTCAGCTGGTGTTTGACCACAAGAAGGAAATTTTGCATGTTTGTGCCAAGTACCCTGGCAGTTGCCATGACTCCTTCATACTGCCCCAGTCTAGTGTGCCTCCACTAATCAGTCCGCCAGACCAACTTAACGGATGGCTACTTGGAGACAAGGGCTATCCCCTCAGGACGTGGCTAATGCCGCCATTCAGGAGACCATCCAAAGAAGCTGAGGAGAGCTACAACTCCAGCCACATGTCCACCAGAACTATAATCGAGCAAACCATCGGTTTGCTGAAGATGCGCTTCAGATGCCTGGATAGATCAGGTGGAGCCCTGCACTACTCAGCAGCCAGGGTCTCCAGAATCGTCGTGGTTTGCTGTGCACTTCACAACATGGCACAGTGTCGTGGCTTGCAGATTTCTGAGGACCAAGTGGCTCCTCACATATCCTACTCAGAAGAGGAGGAGGAGGAGGAGAGTGAAAACGAACATCCTGCAGAGGCCCATCAACCAGCGGCAGTAGTACGCGAGAACATAGCTGCCCGAGATGCAAGGAACGCACTCATCTTGGCCAGATTTGCTTAGCCTAGCCACTCAAGCATTTTTGCCTCACATCTTCTTACCTGAGCATCGAAAATGGCCATGAACCAGCTGATTCCTAGCAAATTGACCACCATACTGACAATTGCAAGTAATCCTAAGCCCTCAATGTGGAAGTCCCATTCGCGAAATGACGCACGCCACAACTACAGCAGTAGCCATCAAGTTTTTTATGTACATGATTCATATGATGGCTTTTACACATAAAACATTAAATTTCACCCAAGTGACTACCCTTGTGACTATTTGTGCAGTATCTTTCTCTTACGCGTGCTCCTACGTGGTGCTTCCCCTGTGGCTTCAGCAGATGTAGAGGCCCCTTGCTCAGTTTCTTGCTGCTCCTGTCTTGACACCTTTGGCGGGTGTCCTCTGGGATAATGAACCTGTGAGGGCTCATCAACAGTCTTCTGCTCCTACGGCTGTGCAGGGGTTGAGACGCCAATCTCAGTTGGATGTGGACTCTGGTGGGGCTCTGACTGAGGGCGCTGCAGTGGCATGGAAGTTTGAGCACTTGGAGAGGAGTCCCCACTTCCTTGATGTCTGCCTCCAACTTCCCTCTCATGGGTCAGGTCCCCCTCAATGCTTGCAAGAGGCTTCAGAGCACCTTGCTGCACATCAGGGGGGCCATGGGGACCCGTATCTGCACTGGCAGTCCTACTCAGAGGGACTGCCATGAAGGTCTGGTTTCTCTGTTCAATAGCTGAGCATCGCTCCTCCAGAGATGTCAGTCTATTCTGAACACTCACCATGTTTTCAACACTCTGGCGACTTAGCTCCTCCATGGAGGTTGCCATCCTTTCCATGTTCATTCGTTCATGCACCAATGACTCCACAGAGGCTCTGCTCATGTTAGCGAGGGACTCCTCCATTCACTCCACACTTGCAGCGACCCTGGAGACAAAACCTGCCAGAGACTCCTGCATCTTTTCCTGGAGTGCCATCACCACTGATACTGTGGATGGACCCAGAGGCAGAGGGTCGACATGCAGCTGAGCCGAGCTGGCAGAGTCCTGCGCCCTCCGACTAGGACTCTCTACTGCTGTCCCTGTCTCCACAATCTGCTGATGCTCACTTGTGAGCTGTGATACACCAGGTGATAACACTACTCTATGTCCTGAAGGTCCCACTGAGGTGTGAGTGGCTGTGCTGTTGCTGGGTGCACTGAATTCTGCTGACGCTGTGCCCTCAGAGGTTGCAGCTTCCTCTGAGGAGTCTGGAGGCTCAGCCTGTTCCTCCTGGCTAGTGGGGACGGGTGCTTGCGATGATCCTGTGGGGGAGTAAAGGAAAGAGTCAGAGATGTGATGCCAAATTTACATGCACATTGCATACTGCAGGTGATCATTAGTCCATCTGTTAGAGCTTCCGAAACATTATCAGCAACTCATGCAATGTCAATGAGAGGGATGGAAAACTATCCTGTCACCAGCTTGCTGTGATGCACCCGTCTGTCCGTCCCCCACATGCGCATCATCCTCCACTCCTGCGATCTCCAGGACCGCCTCCTCCCAGGGGGTGAGGTGGGCTACTGATGGTGGCCCTCCTCCTGTCCTCGCTCATTCTCTTTTATTGTGAGCTCCCTTTTCCTGCAATGAGGGAGACAAATGGTGGTTGAGTGAAAATGAAGGAGTGAGTGTAGAGAATCCATAGCATAGATGCTTAGAAGGAGAAAAAGATGGAGTGAGGTGGCAAGACCCTGTGTGTTGTCAGTTGTTTTCAGAGCTTCAGAGTGATAGGCAGTGTGAGGGCTGCATAGTCGAATAGTTAGGTGAATGTGAGCATAGAGAGAGAGGGAATGGTTAAGGGTGCATGGATGTCAGTGTCAAGTGGGATGTGGAGGAAGAGATTGCTAAAGCTGAGTGCTGGTGAGGAAAGGCAATGGGGATCAGATTGAGAGTGATGGGAAATTCATACTCACTTTTCCAGTGCGCTGAAGGTCAAGAAACCTCTTCCTGCACTGTATCCAGGTTCTGCGGGTAGCCGATAAGGAGTTGACCTTGTAAGATTCGCAAAATTTCTACATTTCCCCAGAGGTTATTAATAAGAAATGGGACCCTGCATGGACATTTTAATGAAAAAGGGTACCCAAAATGGCGTCCACGCCTCGTGGCAGAAAGCCTGTGAGATTTTTGAAACTTGGACTCTGCGGCACAGGTAGCTCGTTGAGAAATCGAAACCAAAGCTATCGTTTCTGTGAAGAGAGACTTTGCATTTTTTAAAACCAAACAGGACTTTGAATTATGTATTAGATCAAACTGGAGACAAATCTAAACCCAGTTAGGCCTATAGTTAAGGCCATCAAGCAGTTTGCATAAATAATCGGTAACAGATTAAGGAAGCCATCGAGGCTGGACAGGCCCATCAAGGTGCATCCATGACAAACAAGTCAATTATCGAGCCGGTAGATGCGATTACCGACCATCTAAAAACAGTTAGAGTAGATTGCCACCGTTATTTAAAATAGCCCGCCAAGATTAAGACAAAGAACTAACCTGATTTGGCGCACAGATAAGGGCCATCCAAAGAAGTATAATTGTAGGCCCACAGGCAACCTTCTCGCTCTGCTCTCAGCCTTGCTCCAGCTCCGGCCCCTCGCCCTCGTGGCTGCTGCTCTTCCCCCGTCCCGCACTTACCCCCCTGGCCTTTGCCCGTGCCTTTCCACACTCCATCCGGAATCACCCAGGCACTGCATCGGACGGACATGGACAATTCAGGCCAGGCCAGGTGGGACGCGACGAGGCGAGGGGGAGATGAAGTGAGGAAGACGACGGAGAAGACGAACTGAGGAAGATGACTGAAGACAGGCTTCGAATCATCGGGCCTTCAGTCTCAGCTGACCTGCGACTATCTTCATGCAAACTCAAACTGTCGGCCGAGGAAGAGGAACCGTCATCCCTGCAAGGTAAAGTACCCAAGCAGAGACTTTAAATTTGGGGTACTCGAACCTGGACAATGCCCTTGCAACACCCGGAGACCACGTGATAACGGCAGGCTCCAGAGAGCACCAAGAGCGAACCCCGAACCCCACCGCTGTTTCGAGTTCAGCAGACCCCTTTTTATTGGTGAGCATGAAGTTTTGACCCCTCATAGCTTAATTTAGTTAGGTATAGGGGGTGAGATAAGGATAAGGGGATTGTTAAGATAGTTGTTTTCCCTCGATGTGCCGTGTGTTCCCCATTCCCTGTATAAGTATAGTTATTTTGTATTTTGCCTGTAAAAGTGTATACTAGTAACTTTTTCATAAGATTGTGTTAATTTTCCTCTTCAATAAAAATCTTGGTTTTTGCTTACATCCAACCACCTGTCTACTCGAGTCTTTTCTGTATCGCCGCCTTGTACCTAAGTCCGGTGTCTAGAACCCAGGGGCGTGGGAGCGATTCGAACAGTCAGAGGCATAACTGACTGGGCGCACGCGCCACCCCACACCACCCACTACAACCTCCTCTGCCACTTGCAGCCACACAGCCTTTGTCTGCTGGGGAGGCTTCTTCCTCCCTGATGAAGGGAAGAGCACCTCCTTATGAGCTCTTGCTCCCTCCACTAAAGCCTGCAGGGCAACGTCATTGAAACGGGGTGCAGACCTCAGTCTTTCTCTGGCCATTCTGCTTCCAGCTCAGTCTATCAGCAAATGCCAAAAGGTTGGCAGTCTGCAGAAGAAGCAAGGCTTCTTGCAGACCTTAAATGCAGCAGCAATGATGACGTCATCAGAGGCGACTTTCAGACTGGAGAAACTCATTTGCCATGGGTTCCCACACGCTCAAACTCAATTGGGCAATTTAGTTAAAATAGCATCAATCTCCCACATCGAATTACATTCGTGTGGATATCACGAAATGCGGATTACACGACACCAACCCGCACCTGAATGAAAATCCAGCCCCCTGTGTCTACTCTATCAAAACCTTTCATAATTTTAAAGACTTCTATTCGGTCACCCCTCAGCCTTCTCCTTTCAAGAGAAAAGAGTCCCAGTCGGTTCATCCTTTCCTGATAGGTATAACCTCGCAGTTCTGGTATCATCCTTGTAAATTTTTTTGCACCCTCTCCAGTGCCTCTATATCCTTTTTACAATATGGCAACCAGAACTGTACGCAGTGTACTTTGGTCAGGTGCACCCATATTAATTTTACTCCTTTTTAAATGAATTACTTTGTCTCCTCTACTGCCCCATACTGCCTGTCAAGAATTCTGGAGAAAGCAGCTCCCCTAGGATGAAGTTCAGCACATCTAAAAAACTAACGTCTTCAAATCTCCTTGCTAAATGTTGGAGGTCTATCTGGTGTTGAGATTTTCTCATTAGCCCTGCTAGATAAAAGTATAGCATTCCCTTGGGACTTTTAAGTCAGGCTTAGGGAGTATTTGGAGAACCTCCTTGAGGAGCTCTGCCACTAACCTCCAAAATGTGATTAAAGGAATGGTGATTAAAGTCAATGGTGCTCTTTGCTTTTCCAAATTTCCAACAGTGACTACTTAATCACAGTGCCTTCGAAAAAGAAAAACTGTTGACTCCTGACTCTATCTTTTTTTATAGTGTTAATAGCAGTTGCTGCACATTCACAGTATCTCAAAAATCATGGGAACTCAACACAGATTGCTTTTACTTCATTTATTTCTTGAGAATAATAGAACCCTGGATTTGTGACCTCATGCCTTAAACTTCATAAATTAAGAAACATTTTACATTCCCAAACCCACAGAACGTTTAAGCCTCTTGAAAGGATCCTGGATTTTTATGAGGTTGTAAATACTGAATATCTGTTCTTTTATATGAGTCATAAAATTACTCCAAGACAGGCCTATACCTACTCAAATCCCTTTACAGTGTCAAAAGCAATTTGACACCTTTTTGTTCAGTTTTATAACCTTAACTCTTCGATTCTACTGATGGGCTATGCATCCTTGTGTACTTTTTTACAGAATTAATTTCCATAATTTGCTTCCAAGCAGAACCCTCCACCTCAGTGCTCTGAGAAAGGGCCTGTGGCATGTGGATGAATATATCCTGTAATGCTGTATTTTATGCTTCCATCTCCAGGGAGATGGTTTCCTTTTGTTCAGATTATTTTGGGACATATAGGAACAGGAGTAGGCCATTCAAGCCTCAAGCCTGTTCCGCTATTCAATTAGATCATGGCTGTTCTATATCTTAACTCCATCTACTCGCCTTGGTTCTGTAACGCTTAACACCCTAAAATGATTCTCAGTAAGAGCCTGTAATTGTAATTTAAGCGGGTTTTCTCTGACACTGCTCAAGGTTTCGGAAGATGCATTTTGGAAGGAAAAATGAGGAGAGGCAGTATAAACTAAATGGTAAAATGTTAAAAGGGGTGCAGAAACACCTGGGGGTTCACATACACAAATCTTTGAAGGTGGCAGGACATGTTGGTCGTGGGATCCTTAGCTTTATAAATAAAAAGGCATAGACCCCGATTTTCGGGCAGCTGTCGGGCGGCTTTTCATGCGGCCGTGGTCCGAAAATCACGGAAAAAGCGGGTCGGGACCCCCCCCGCCTGATTCCCCGCCCCGTCCGACTTTCGGACTGCCGTTTTCACACGCCCCGCTTCAGTCCCGCCCACCGCTGGCGGGACTGGTCGTCGGAGCACTAACAAGCAATTATCTGCTTGTTGAAGTGGATTTTCCCGTGCCGTTGCGACTTTGGGGCTTTCCCCACCTGAAACCCGCCTGCGGGGAACCCCGCTGCTGAGAGCTGGCGTGAAAACAGCTGGCTTGCTTGCTTGCAGCAGCAGGTCGCTGAGGGCTGAAGATATTTAAAGAGGCAGCATTTGCAGGCTGCAGGATCTTGTTGATCAAGGCTCGGGGGAACTATTTGAAGCCTTAGTAGCAGCTGCAGAAAGTTGGAGCCTCACACACTTCTTCAGTGTGAGCTCCTGGGAAGCCCCTCTCACCACCCTAACTCAGGACCTCCTCAACCGAGGCATCTGCTAGAAGCATGGGAGGCCTTTGGCACCTTCCCTTCCTGGCATTAGAGGATCTCCAACAGCAGAGGTGGCAGCAGCAGAACCAGGAACAGCAGGATGATTACCAGGAGCACCAGGCTGCTGCTCACTCACCTGAGGCTGCACAAGCCAGAAGGGGCCAGCGCTTGGAAGTGGCTTGAGAGCACCTTGCTGCGCTTTAGGGGGCCAGTGGGACCCGTTTCTGCAATGGCAGTCCTACTCAGAAGGACTTCCATGAAGATCTGGTTTCTCTGTTCAACAGATGGCCAACGCTCCTCAAGAGATGTCATTCTCTTATGAGCACTCACCATGTTTTCCGTACCCTGGCGAGTTATCTCCTCCATGGAGGTTGCCATCCTTTCCATGGTGCTGCGTTCATGCTCCAATGACTCCACAAAGGCTCTGCTCATGGTCGCTATGGACTCCTCCATTCGCTCCACACTCGCAGCGACCCTGGAGACAAAACCTGCCAGCGACTCC
Source organism: Somniosus microcephalus (assembly GCF_052327205.1). Taxonomy (NCBI): domain Eukaryota; kingdom Metazoa; phylum Chordata; class Chondrichthyes; order Squaliformes; family Somniosidae; genus Somniosus; species Somniosus microcephalus. The sequence continues at coordinate 12,362,147 of NC_141002.1, read as the reverse complement.
TGCATCTGTGCATGGAGATCCATCACCTCTTCTCTTGCGGATGGACCCAGAGGCAGAGGGTCGAGATGCAGTGCAGCTGAGCTGAGCTGGCAGAGCCCTGCACCCTCCGACGAGGACTCTCCACTGCTGTCCCTGTCTCCAGAATCTGCTGAGGCTCACTTGTCAGCTGTGAAACACCAGGTGACAACACTACTCTATGTCCCAAAGGTCCCCCCGAGGTGTGAGTGTCTGCGCTGGTGCTGGGTGCGCTTACTTCTGCTGACGCTGCACCCTCAGAGGTTGGAGCTTCCTCTGAGGAGTCTGGCTGCACAGCCTCTTCCTCCTCCACAGTGAGGACGGGGGCTCTGGATGGTACTGTGGGGGAGTAAAGGAAGGAGTTAGAGATATAATGCCAAGGTTCCTCTGGTGACTCCCAGCGAGTTGGCATCTGCTGACACCTGCATCCATGCAGCACTGGTCTCAGTGGGAGGCCTCTTCCTCCCTGACCTAGGGAAGAGGACCTCCCTGTGGGCCCTAACCCCATCCAATAATGCCTGCAGTGAAGCCTCGTCGAATTTGAAGGCAGCTCGGGGTCTGGCACTGGCCACAGCTGCTGAAGGCTCCTTATGCTATCCTGTATGGTTCATTTGGAAGCCTTCAGATGATGCAGTGCTTGCTATGGACCTTGAAAGCACCACGAATGATGACATCATACTGTGGGGATTCCTGACTCGATTTAGACAATTAGCAAGGCTTCCCACATGCTGGGAATTAATTGGCCAATTGAGGGAAAATTGCGTGGGGCTGGCTGACACTTTTTTATGTGTGTCAGAAACCCCACATTCAGGGAAATCCGACCATTTCCCACACAAGCCGAAAATCGGGCCCATAGAGTACAAAGAACATAAGAACATAAGGAATAGGAGCAGGATAGGCCAATCGGCCCCTCGAGCCTGCTACACCATTCAATAAGATCATGGCTGATCTGATCCTAACCTCAAATCTTCTATCACTCTGCATCCACCCGAACCCATGTGATCTCCCGGGAGAGGTGAAAAACCAGATAAAGACCCAATGGCCAATTTGGGAGAAAAAAATCTGGGAAATTCCTCTCCGACCCATCTAGGCGATCGAAATTCTTCCAGGAGATCACTCTGTCCCTATATTTTCTACAGTACTTACCTTCTGTAAAGGCGATCTCCACCCCAGCCAGGAACAGGAATAAAACCATCTCCTGAAATCTAACACAGAATTAGAACACAGTAGGAGCAGAACCAGGCTACACGGCCCCTGGGCCCACTCCACTACCCACAGGGCCGTGACCATTCCGAACCTAGACTCATGTCCAATTTCCTGCCCGCTCCCCGTAACCCTTAATTCCCTTTACTTCTAGGAAACTATCTGTTTCTGTTTTAAATTTAAATTAAGGCAAGGAAGTTGTGGTCAATCTTTACAAATCACTGGTTAGACCTCAGCAAGAGTATTGTGTCCAATTCTCGGCACCACTTTAGAAAGGATGTCAAGGCCTTGGAGAGGGTGCAGAGGGTATTTACCGGAATGGTACCAGGGATGAGGAAATTCAGTTATGAGGGGAGACTAGAGAAGCTGGGATTGTTCTCCTTAGAGCAGAGAAGGTTAAGAGGAGAATAATAGAGGTGTTCAAAATTATGAGTTTTGATAGAATAAATAAGGAGAAACTGTTTCCACTGGCAGGAGGGTCAGTAGTCAAAGGACACAGATTTAAAATAATTGGGAAAAGAAGCAGGGGGAGATGAGGAGAAGTTTTTTTTACCCGGCGAGTTGTTGTGATCTGGAATGCACTGCCTGAAAGGGTGGTGGAAGCAGATTCAATAGTAACTTACAGGAGGAAATTGGATAAATACATGAAAAGGAAAAACGTGCAGGACTGCAGGGAAAGAGAAGGGCAGTGGGACTAATTGGATAGCTCTTTCAAAGAGCCGTCACATCTCAATGAACTGAAAGGCCTCCTTCTGTGCTGTATTATTCTATGATTCTATAAGATGTTTTTTCCATCTCCAATTTGACATATTGTTACCAATCATCACTATAAAAGCCATTCAAATACTAGCAGTGACTGCTCATCTAAAAATTATTGGGTAACACCTGATCTTGCAAGAAACCAATTGGTCAATCTGACTGTTGAGGAAACCAAATGGTCGAGGAGAAGCATCTGAATCCACAAGAATTGCAGGCGCATTTGTGGCCTTGAGCTCACCTGTTCTCCTAATAACAGACAGTTAAGGAACTGTCAAGTTGTGAATCTCGCTTCACTTGACAGCAAACAGGTCTAAAGCATTTGGTCCCAGCAATGCTGACACATCATCAACAGTCAAACATTGCAGCAGTTATCAAGCACTTAAGCAAGAGTCACTTGTGTGGGATAGTGACGAGATTTTGGAGTATCTGCAGTGTTGTAAGAACATAAGAACATAAGAATTAGGAGCAGGAGTCGGCCATACGGCCCCTCGAGCCTGCTCTGCCATTCAATAAGATCATGGCTGATCATCGACCTCAACTCCACTTTCCCGCCCGATCTCCATATCCATTGATTCCCCTATCCAAAAATCTATCTATTTCAGCTTTGAAGACACTCAATGACTCACCATCCATAGCCCTCTGGGGCAGAGAATTCCAAAATTCACAACCCTCTGAGTGAAGAAATTCCTCCTCATTCAGTCTTAAATGGCCGACAACTTATCCTGAGACCCCCTAGTCGTATGCCCCCTTGTTCTAGACTCTCCAGTCAGAGGAAACAACCTCTCATTTCTACCCTGTCAATCCCCCTCAGAACCTTATATGTTTCATTGAGATCACCTCTCATTATTCTAAACTCCAGAGAGTATAGACACAATCTACTCAATCTCTCCTCATAGGTCAACCCTCTCATCCTAGGGATCAATCTAGTGAACCTTCGTTGCACCGCCTCTAAGGCATGTATGTTCTTTCTCAGATAAGGAGACCAAAACTGTGCACAGTACTCCAGGTGTGGTCTCACCAAGGTCCTGTACAATTGTAGCAATACTTCCTCACTCTTGTACTCCAGCCCCCTTGCAATAAAGGCCAACATGCCATTTGCCTTCCTTATTGCTTGCTGTAACTGCATGCTAACTTACTGTGTTTCCTGTACGAGGACACCCAACTCTCTCTGAACACCAACATTTAATAATTTCTCACCATTTAAAAAATATTCTGTTTCTCTATTCTTCCTACCAAAATGAATAACCTCACATTTCCCCACATTATACTCCATCTCTCAATGGATTGCCCGCTATCTAACCTGTCTATATCCTCTTGTGTCCTCCTCACAGCTTACTTTCCTACCTAGCTTATCATCAGCAAACTTGGATACATTGCATTCGGTCTCTTCATCTAAGTCATTAATATAGATTGTAAATAGCTGAGGCCCAAGTACTGATCCTTGAGGCACCCCACTATTTACAGTCTGCCAACCTGAAAATGGCCTCTATTCTCTGTTTTCTGTCCATTAACCAATCCTCTATCCATGCTAATATATTATCTCCAACTCCATGAGCCATTACCTTGCGTAGAAACCTTTTTTGTGGCACCTTATCGAATGCCTTTTGGAAATCCAAATATACTACATCCACTGGGTCCCCTTATCTACTCTGCTAGTTACATCCTCAAAAAGCTCTAATATATGTGTTAAACATGATTTTCCTTTCATAAACCATGTTGACTCTGCCTAATCATATTATGATTTTCTAAGTGTCCTGTTACCGCTTCCTTAATACTGGATTCCAGCATATTCCCGACGACTGATGCCAGGCTAACTGGCCTGTAGTTCCCTGTTTTCTCTCTCCCTCCTTTCTTGAATAGTGGTGTTACATTTGCTACCTTCCAATCTGCTGGGACCATTCTAGAACCTAGGGAAATTTGGAAGATCACAGCCAATGCATCACTATCTCTGCAGCCACCACTTTTAGAACTCTAGGATGTAGGCCATCAGGTCCAGGGGATTTGTCGGCTTTTATCCCATTAGATTCTCAAGTATTTTTCTCTACTTATATTAATTACTTTAGGTTCCTCACTCTTATTGGCTCCTTGGTTCCCCATTATTTTTGGTATGCTTTTTCACAGAAACCCCACAGTGCAGATAGAGGCCATTTCGGCCCATCGAGACTGCATCGACACATATCCCACCTGATCCCTGTAACCCCACGTATTTAATCCCCCTAACACTAAGGGTCAATTTATTATAGCCAATCATCCTAACCCGCACATCGTTGGACTGTGGGAGGAAACCGGAGCACCCGGAGAAAACCCACGCAAACACGGGGAGAATGTGCAAACTCCACACAGACAGTCACCCGAGGCCGGATTCGAACCCGGGTCCCTGGCGCTGTGAGGCAACAGTGCTAACCACTATGTGAAGACAGATACAAAATATTTGTTTAAAGTCTCTGCTATTTCCTTGATCCCCAATATAATTTCTCCTGTCTCAGCCTCTGCGGGACCAATGTTTACTTTTGCTATTATTTTCCTTTTTACATACTTGTAGAAGCTCTTACAATCTGTTTTTATATTTCTTGCTAGTTTACTCTCATGTTCTATTTTCTCCCTTTTTTCAATTTTTTGGTCATCCTTTGCTGGTTTCTAAAGCTCTCCCAATCCTTAGGCAACTACTATTCTTTGCAACATTATAAGCCTCTTCTTTTAATCTAATACTATCCTTAACTTCTTTAGTTAGCCACAGATGGATCACTTTTCCTGTGGAATTTTTATATCTCAATGGAATGTATTCCACTCTGCTTATCTTTATCCAAATCGCTACACTGCTCCATTGCCTTGAATTTTTCTTTAGATTTCTAAATTTCCCCTCACCTGGCCCCTCCCCCCCTTTTTTAAGTTTAAAGCCCTATCTACAGCCCTAGTTATTCAATTCGCCAGGACACTGGTCCCAGCCCGGTTTAAGTGGAGTCCGTCCCAATGGAATAGCTCCCTCTTTTCCCCATATTGGTGCCAGTGCCCCATGAATCAAAACCCCTTACTCTCACACCAATCTTTAAGCCACACATTTAAATCTCTGATCTGCTTGTCCCTATGCCAATTTGCACGTGGCTCGGGTAACAATCCAGAGATTATTACCTTGGAGGTTCTGCTTTTTAATTTGGAACCTAGCTCCTCAAACTCTCTCAGCAGAACGTCATTCCTAGCTCTACCTATGTCGTTGATTCCTACGTGGACCATGAGAACTGGATCTTTCCCCTCTCACTCCAAATTATTTCCAGCCTCGAGGAGCTATCCTTAACCCTGGCAACACAGCCTTCGGAACACCCAGTCGCGGCTGCAGAGAACATTATCTATTTCCTTGAAGAATTTAACTTCATTCGCTTTGAAAGACAGACAATTCCAGCATCCAATGTGCATTGAACAAACCTCACTTCCAGACTAAGAAACCATGGCCTCGATATTAGTTCAGAGACGGAGAGGGAGCGGGGTCAGGAAACCCGGTAGAATGTGTTTCACGCAGGTCCTGCAAGACCTGATTAACACTTTTTGTCTCCATTTCCCAGCCGCAGCCAGCCAGATTGAAAGGCCGGCTGGCTGTTGGGTGGGTCAGCCTTCAGCACCAGGTCGCAGCCGGAGAGTGGGGTGGAGAGATAGGAGGAAGGGATCAGAGGCCTCGGGGCGGGGGAGGCGGGGGGGAGATCGGAAGGGTCGGGGAAGGGGGAGATCAGAAGGGTCGGGGAAGGGAGATTGGAGGCCACAGTCATGGAGCGAGGGAGGGAGTGATCGGAACGACCAGGGGAGGGGGTGGGGGGGTAGGTGGGAGATCATGGCTCTGTAAGGGGTGGTGTGTGTGGTCAGCTTCGCCTCTGACTCCCTGAGTGGTTCGAATCACTCCCACTCCCTTGGTTCTAGACTTTGGACTTATTTGGGGGTTGTAATGAAATTGCAACAGACACCTGAGTTGGTCAAAAGAATTGAGATTTTATTTTGAGACAGGAAAATATACAATACAATAAAACTTATACTCTAAAAGGGGGAACACTTTGGTATATGCGAGGGAGAATGACAATAGACAAAATACCTTACCCCTCCCAATCCCACTCTCCTAACTAGGTTGAATTCCAGAGGACCAGGAAATGCTCACCAAACGACTTTCTTGACAGATTGTAGAGGTTCGCGATTTTGGGGTTCTCTTTAGTTGTGGCGGTTGGGGCCTGCCATACCCCAGACATGGTGGAAGACTGCACCTGCGTTGGGTTTTCAGTCTTCGCCTGTCCGCTGATGCGGTTGGATGCGTAGTTGGATTTATCGGGTAAGTACCCAATTTCCTTTGGTTAGGTATAGTTTTTAGAGTCTTATGTGTCAAATCTTACCTAGGGTTAAGTCAGGCTAGCTTGTAGAGTGGAAACAAACTTGTGAATTTTCGACTTCTTGTTGGTTGGTTTCTTGTTCGTCACGGTGGCCCAATATTATCTAGCTGGTGGTAATATTGTTAGTTGTTGGTTTCTTGAGGCCTTTGGTTGCCGCAATTCCCTTTTCCTTTCGTTTTGTTCTTCTTTCCTCAAGTCTCCGATCCTCTGGCTATGTACGGTGATGATGATAATGAGTAGTACTCTTATGAACCGTACTTTCTCTCTCCTGTACTGAACTTGAACCTTCTCAACTGCGTGTCTTGAGCTGTGTCCTCAACTGACTCTCTCAGCTCGAACTGTACTGTCCTTACTGAACAAGCAGGCCACAATTATACTGTGTTGAGGCCTGGCTTATCTGACCACCAAATCTCCTCTGGTCCGTTGTTAATTTTCGCGGGCTCGTTAATTTTAATAGGTTTAAATTCTCATCGAGTTTTGGGGCTGGTCCCATCTATTTTTAATTGGCTTTTAACTAGTTTCGGGATTGCTTCAAAAATCAGTTTAAGTGTGCAAAGTGATTTTGGAAATCTTTCTGAGTGGTTTAAACTGTTGTTTGATTGTCTTCTCCTGCTGGGGCCAGGGTCTCTTTTGTTGACTAGTGGCATGTATTGTATTATTCATGTTCTTGATAGCCCTGTAGGTTTTGGCGGGAACAGTCCTTCCATGGGCTTATTGTCTTTATGTAGAATGGCTGGGATGGCCCAGAACATTCTCAGACAATCTGGCCTTTCCAATACTCAAACTGTCTGTCCCACAGTGTCCAACCCATTCCCTTTGTTGCAGCTTTTCCACAGGCCTGAACATACCTTTTAAACTAGCAGAAATCCTGGGGTTTGATTTTAAGTCCCTTTTGGCCCAATATTTCCTTCAAACAGTTCAAAACCTCTTCTTTTTTTGGTTTGGGGGAGTCTGTAGAATTTTGCGAGCCTTACAGCTCAGGCGGACATCATGGCTCTGGGACGTGCCAAATTATGGGGTGGGGGGGAGGGGCGGAAGCAAGTAAGCTTGATCCTGCAGGTAACTTATTTAGCTGCCTTTCCCTGAGGCCCGGGAAGCTCAGTCGGCCAGGGTTAAACTTATAATGGAGATTAATTCTGAGGCACGCAGCCTCATTAGGAAATGAAAATGACCAACCCACCTGCTGGGAGCGGGTTGGCCGCCCACCCCTCGTTCCGCCTCCGTTAAGATACAGTGCGGAATGAAGTCGCACCATTGCAAGAACAGGTGAGGGCTTTTATGATGCAAACCCTCTCTCATTCCGAGTTGCCAGCTTTGGCTCAGTCATGCTCCAAGTCTCTTTCCGTGGACTCCTGCTGGAAGGTGATTGGAGGTGGATATTGGGGATGGACAGGATCAGGATTGCCTATGATACCCTCCATTGCATACAAGCAACCAACATTTGTTGTCTAGTCAGACATGTGAAAGGAAGATCTTGCATTTATGTAACACCTTTCATAACCTCAGGATGAACCAAAGCGCTTCACAGCCAATGAATTATTTTTTGAAGTGTAGTTGCTGTTGTAATGTAACAAACATGGTAATCAATTTGCGCACAGCATGGTCCCACAAACAGCAATGAGATAAATTATCAGATAATCTGCTTTAGTAATGTTGGTTGAAGGATAAATGTTGACCAGGACATCGAGAGAACTTCACTGCTCTACTTGTAGCATGGGATGTTTTACATTCACCTGAGAGAGCAGACGGGGCCTCGTTTTAATTTCTCTTCCAAAAGGCGGCACCTCCGACACAGCAACGCTCCCTCAGTACTGCACTGGGAGTGTCAGCCTAGATTTTGTGTTCAAGTCTCTGGAGTGGGGCTTGTCCCCAAGAGCTCTGACTCAGAGACGACACTGAGCCTGGCTGACACTTGCGAAGAACGTGTCATTTGGGCAAAGTAGCAGAGGGCCATCTGTGCCTGTGGAACTGTGTCCCAGCAAGACTCTGGAGAGGACAGAAGAAAATTAGCAAACAAAAAACCTCCAACTTTGGAGGTAATCCCATACAAGAGGATGATGTGATATATTTGGATATTCAAAAGGGCTTTGATAAGGTACCACATAGTAGACTCATGACTGAGGTCAGAGCATGTGGAGTCAGGGGACAAGTAGCAGACGGATAGCAAGCTGGCTACAAAACAGAAAACACAGAGTCGGAGTTAAGGGTAGCTACCAGACTGGCAAAAGGTGGGAAGTCATGTTCCACAGGGATCGGTGCTCGGACCAATGTTCCCTCTAAAATGTTGTTGTTGTACGTGGCCAGTTTTTTCAAAGCGTGGTACCTTTACATATTTTGCATGGTATTTGAGAGCTTGTGAGCGGCCTGCGCAGTACCTTCAGGATTGCTGCACACACGCGCAAGCGTGCTGCTTAGAGGGAACATTGGCTGGGACTGCTGTTGTTCACAATTTACATTAATGTTTTGGACTTGGAAATCGGAAGTACAATTTCTAAATTTACAGATGACACCGAATTGGGGAGTATAGTTAATACAAAGGAGCAATGCAAAAAAATACAGAGAGTCATTATTAAACTTGCAGAATGGGCATGCAATTGGCAAATTAATTTCAATATTGAGTATGAGGTCCCAGGACTGATGCTTACCATGCACCAGATCAGATACTCGCACTTCGGTGCGACCAGGAAGACAGATAGTTGGGTTTTCACCTGGTGACTCATACTTCGCAAGTGAGCACGAGCAGATGGTGGTGGCAGGGACAGCAGTGGAGAGTCCGCGTTGGAGGGTGCAGCTCTCCAAACTCTGCTCAGCTGCACATAGATGCTGTACCCCGATGGAAAGGATAATCACTGAGGAGCAGCACAGAATGTGCGATGTACTGACAGGCCTTCCATGCACATTGTCCACAATTGCAGAGAATGGAAGAGTCTGCCTCAAGCATGAGTGGGGTGATATCACAGGGCATTGCGATGATGTCTGCTTCCATGGATGGAGTGGCCAGCTCTGTGGAACATCGATCACGGCAATCAAATGAGTCCATGCAGTCCTTAATCATGGCCGTGCAGACTCGGGATGCCAAAATGTCTGCTTCCTTAAATGGGATGACAGATACCTTAGCCATGGCCTTGCAGCGCTGCACTGATCTGCACCATAGCGTTCTCCAGAAGAGTGGCAGCAGTGAAGTGCAGCTGGCCCATGAGAGGGATGATGGTGAAAGGGGACATGGAAATGGGAACTCCACTCAAAGCACTTCCGCCTCTCAGCCATTTTCCCCATCCCCCCACCCCCAGTCAGAACCCGACATGCCACCTCATCTTCCGACGGTCGCGTCTGCCCCTGCACAGGCGCAGGTGGAGCAGTCTTTGGGGGACCCTCACGGGCTCCAAAACCCAGAGGTCGTCGGCCAAGAGCATCACAACAGACAGAGCAGGAATCTGAGCAGCCTGCCTCTACCTCTGCTGAAGCCACAGGTATTGCACCACATAGCAGCAGTAGGAAAAGGAAGAGTAAAGCTATGTAGTTGCATATTGGTATCCGCATTGGTCTATGAGAAAATGTTATGTTGTTAAGTTCCTGTTCTTTAGTAGAGTCATATAAATTTTATTATTTTGCACCACTTTCCTGTCTCGGCCATTGTTGATTGCTGGGTGGCAAGTCGCCTTTTAACTTGCTTGATGTTGAATGGGAAGACATAAATTGACAGGGACCAAGGCGGGGATGTGCAAGGGGTGGTTGGTCGATTGCAGGACTGCTTTGTGTCAGTGGCATTGGGGTGGGGGGTGAAGCTGTAAATGTCCTTGGGAGCCTAGTTGAATGAGGAGTGCAGAAGATCATGCCAAGAGCAGCACCAGGCGTACCTAAAAATGAGGTGCCAACCTGGGGAAACTGCAACACAGGAAAACATGCACGTTAAACAGCGAAAGCAGCATGCTATAGACAGAGCTAAGCGATCCCACAATCAATGGATCAGATCAAAGCTCTGCAGTCCTGCCACATTCAGTCGTGAATGGTGGTGGACCATTAAAGAACTAACGGGAGGAGAAGGCTCCATGAACATTCCCATCCTCAATGATGGCGGAGCCCAGAACGTGAGTGCAAAAGACAAAGCTGAAGTGTTTGCAACCATCTTCAGCCAGAAGTGCCGAGTGGATGATCCATATTGGCCTCCTCCTGAGGTCCCCACTATCACAGAAGCCAGTCTTCAGCCAATTCGATTCACTCCACATGATATCAAGAAACAGCTGAGCGCACTGGATACAGCAAAGGCTATGGACCCCGACAACATCCTGGCTGTCGTGCTGAAGGCTTGTGCTCCAGAACTAGCCGTGCCTCTAGCCAACTGTTCCAGTACAGCTACAACACTGGCATCTACCCGACAATGTTGAAAACTGACCAGGTATGTCCTGTCCACAAAAAGCAGGACAAATCCAATCCAGTCAATTACCGCTCCATCAGTCTACACTCAATCATCAGCAAAGTGATGGAAGGTGTCGTCGACAGTGCTATCAAGTGGCACTTACTCACCAATAACCTGCTCTCCGATGCTCAGTTTGTGTTCCGCCAGGACCACTCGGCTCCAGAAGCTGGGTATTCTGCGGCGAGTGTCTCATCTCCTGCCAGCTGCAAGGCACAAGTCAGGAGTGTGATGGAATACTCTACACTTGCCTGGATGAGTGCAGCTCCAACAACATTCAAGAAGCTCGACACCATCCAGGAAAAAGCAGCCTGCTTGATTGGCACCCCATCCACCACCTTAAGCATTCACTCCCTCCACCACCGGCGCACCATGGCTGCAGTGTGTACCATCTACAAGATGCACTGCAGCAACTCGCCAAGCTTCTTCGGCAACACCTTTCAAACCCATGAACACTACCACCTAGAAGGACAAGGGCAGCAGGCACATGGGAACACCACCACCTGCAAGTTCCCCTCCAAGTTACATGCCATCCTGACTTGGATTCTTCATCGTCACTGGGTCAAAATCCTGGAACTCCCTCCCTAGCAGCATTGTGGGAGTACCTTCACCACAACGACTGTAGCGGTTCAAGAAAGCAGTTCACCACCACCTTCTCAAGGGCAATTAGGGACGGGCAATAAATGCTGGCCTTACCAGCGACGCCCACATCGCAGAAAGAATTAAAAAAACATCGGTCCACTGGTGCAACCTATTTGAACCTTGCATTAAACAGAGCACCCCTGGCAGCAAGGTGAGCAGCTGCTGCTGCATTGCCTCCTCACCTTCCTCCTCCTCGTTTTCCTCCTCCTCAGAATCATCCACGGACAATGTGCGCTCTGCGCCTTGTTCCTCCTGTAGGTCCACACCACGGCCCTGACTGGTGCATGCTGAAGGGTGCCTCCAGATCTCCCTAGGCACCTGAAGCACATCATCAGCATGCCGATGGCTTTTTCGATCACACATCTGGTGGTCATATGGCATTCATTGTAGCACTGTTGAGCTTTATTGGTCAGATTTCCTACAGGCGTCATCAGCCATGTTTGAAGTGGGTATTCTTTGTCTTCTAGCAGCCTCCTGTTAAGTCTGCTTCCAGGTCCAAAGACGCCAGGGAGCTTGGACTGCTGCAGGACGAAAGCATCATGGCAGCTGCCCGGGAATCATGCGCACACCTGCAGAATGATCTTTTTGTGGTTGCACACCAGCTGCACATTGATGGAATGGAACCCCTTGTGGTTCACGAATACTCCTGGTTGATCTGGGGGAGCGCGAATTGCTACGTGTGTGCAGTCGATGATGCCTTGTACCTGTGGGAAGCCAGCCAGAAATGCAAACCCGAGTGCCCACTCATTCTGACTGGCATCATCGCAGGCCAAGTTGCCGGCCCTGGCAAACAACCCATCCATCACCTCTCTTATACATTTGTGGGCCGCCGACTGGGAGATGTTGGATATGACTCCGGCAGAGCCCTAGAAGGATCCGGAGGCAAAAAAAGTTGAACGCGGTGGTCACCTCGACAGCCACTGGAGACGCGTGGCCACCAGGTCCAGCAGGGAGCAGGTCTTCTTCTAGGAGGCTGCAGATGTCTGACACCACCTGACGTGACAATCTCAGCCTTCGGAAGCACTGCTGTTCTGACAGGTCAAGGAAACTCAGCTTCTGCTTGTATACCGTGTCGTGGGTAGTGCCTCCTGCGAGCTGCAGCCCTCTGCTGCTCCCCTCTCTGATGTCCAGCTGCAGGCCTCTCCACAGTAGGCTGCTGCTGCTGTTAGGGCTGGTCCTATTGCTCCTTGTCCGAGGTCCAATCTGAGGTAGCCAAGGCACCACTCCTCCTGATGTGATTCAGAAAACCTCGAAAGTGTAAAAAGCAAACTCTCAGCAAACGTACTGGCAACAAACTCTTTCCCACTAGTAGGTGAGAAAGCAGCTGTGAGTGCTGAGTATTGGTTGCAGTATTTCCATGAGTTTTAATCAGTCCCCTCAATTGCTGTTGTATTCTCGCCTTGGTTTCAATGGCAAATTTCAAGCAGCCCAGGAAACCTATGGATGCAATGTTAAATTTAAGACTGTTTTGAAATATGACTCCAATTGAGCGATTACCATATGTTAATAGGCAACCTGCCTCTCCCGAGGGGGGTTGCACACAACCAGACTAACGCGCTCGAGTTAAACGTGGGAGTCAGCGGGTTGGAGCCAGCTTCCTGACGCGATCGCATTTTTGCCGGTTTTAATCTCCACCCGCACCCAAACCCATGCAGTCCTCCAGGTTAAAATTCCCCCCAAGGCTTCAGTCATCCCGATATTGGAGCGGCACAAAATTATGAAGCATCTAGTACTTGATGACGGAGAAGCAGTCTGACAGCACGGAAGCAATCAAGGGATCGAGAGAAGTGGTAGAGAATTAGAGCTGGGTCTCATCAGCGAACGAGCAAAAGCTGTCCCTGTGCCTGCGGATGATGTCACCGAGGAGCAATATGAAGATAAGGAGGGGGAGGCAAAAGATAGATCTTTGGGGGACTCCTGAAATGAGAATGGGGATGGGTGAGAGAGAGGGAACAGAAGCCATTGCTGGAGAAGTACTGGCTGTGATCGGAGAAGTAGCAAGTGCAGTCCCATGGAACTGAATGATGGAGGAAAGACATTGGAAGAGGATGGCGTGGTCAAGCACACAGAACACTGCAGAAAGGTCATAGAGGAGAAGGAGGGATAATCTGGCACAGTCACAACCACAGCCGAGGTCATTAATGATTCTGGCTATGGCTGTTCAGGGACTAAATTCCAGATTGTAGGGCCCAGATGCCTAAATGCTGTCCCATGATGGTGGTACACTCTGACATATATAGGCTGAAGAAGGTTTCAGGTTTATTGAACAAATTTGTAAACGGGGCAAAGATTTTGAATTCAATGTGTTGGCGGACTGGCGGCCAATGGAGGTTGACAAGGGATAGGGAGCTGCACTGAGTACAGGATATGATACAGGTAGCAGAGTCTTGGACAACTAACATTTATGCAGGGGAAGAGATGGGGTGCTAGCTAGGAAAGCACTACAGCAAAGCCTGGAGGTGATGAAAGCTTGGCTGTGGTGGCGAGGATGAGATAAAGGAGGAAGAAGGTAAAGTTGCAGATGGAAGAAAGTGGTCTTGGTGATGGATATTACATGGGTTTAAAGCTCAGCTCAGGGTTGAATAAATCACCACGATGTGCACCACTAGGTTGAGCTTGAGTGTGCAACCAGGAAAAGAGATGAGTTGGAGATGAGATGATGGAGTTATTGGTCGCCGTTGAACAACATGCTTCAGGTCTCAACGTTAAGTTGAATGAAGTTCTGGCCCGTTCGTGACTTGATTGCTGTTGGTTGAACAGTCGCCCAACTCGATCATTGTTGTCGTAGAATTGAGGGTCAAGGAAACATCCAGTAATTGATTGTGATTAATATATGTTTCATCATTCCTTCAGTTATCATCCGTAAGAAACTAAGCCATTTCAAATTGAAGTTTGTGAAACAAAATTTCACCACGCTTTCCTAGATTTGTCCCCTGATGACCTTACGAGGAAAGCTAAGACCCAGTTGTAGCACTGAGCCATGAATATTGGAAAGTCCCAAGTACCATTGCAGGTCTGTGTAAATTAGCTCATTGCAGCCGCGGCAGTTGTTGAGGAGCTACAATTGGTCTCAGTGACCCTAGACTAGAGAGGTGAATAAGGACGATCACCTTGGGTTTGTGCTCCCAATGATTAGCCATTGACCCCTGGCAGTAAGTGCGCATGTAGGGATATCGACCGAAGGACCTGATTGGGTTCGACTATGCTACTCATTGGTTGTGGCTAAATCTCATTGTCTAGGCTCAGACAAGATGAATGGCCACTTGATCGGAGTACAGAGTACTGTCACTGTGTCTCAGTCCTGTTAATGTACTGTGCATATACACAAAATGCAACTGATGTGGCAATTAAGAAAGCAGTTCCCCCACCTCCCCCACAACTCTGGATTTTAGTTCCCATCATTTCCTGTGCCCTCATACTTTCCATGTTCTCGCGCGTTCTCGCTATTTTGTCAGTAAAGCACTGGCATTAGTCCTCTGTGATTTGAATGTATATTTACTCATAAAACCCTTGGAAACTCTAAGAACAATTAAGCCTGGAGCCCTTTGCAGAATGTAGCAGTATATCTTCCCCTCTGCTGTTAGGCTTTATTAGGTGTGTCTTTTGTCCATAAGGATATCTACTGCCTCATTTCACTTTACTGATTTCCATTTGGTCCTCCACAAATGTACACTGCACATTTCTCCCAATTAAAGCTTCAAGGGTGAACATGGCATTATTATATGGTTGGAATGCCTGCAGTTCATGCATCCACTCGCTGCACATAGTGTCGAAATAGCTGCAAAACAAAAAAGGCATGTGGGTAAGTAACATGGAACTTTCTGCAGAAACACCAGACCAAGTGCATCAGGCCATAAGGCCAACATCCAGATCAACTCAAGATCTTCAGGGAGAAGAATAAATGTGGGTGTTAATTTATTTTTAACCTTTAACAGATTACTCACAATAAAAAGGAATGCAATGCACAGTTCATATTAAAATACCCAGTGTGTGTGCTTTCACTTGGAGTGACACTGCAATCCTGCCATAACATCCCAGCCGCGAAATTCGGCACCTTAGCGTCGGCTGTTAAGGCCGGTTTCAGCAAAAAAAATGGCGGCCGCCTCACTTCTGCCCATTCTGCCATTTTGGTCAGGTCAGTAGCGCAGCTGTTGCCTGCATTCACCAGAAGAATGCTAATCAGTCAGATCACAACGTCAATCAGCGTGCAATGCTGATTTGATGCACGACCTACTATTTTGGACGTCGTCGCTAGACTGCATGTCTTCGCTTAATCACGCACAACGTACATTCAGCTGCAAGAGGGACCCCCCACCAGCTGTATTTAAAGGGATCATCATCAACTTGCAGCTGACTTGCTTTTCGATTTCTACTGGTTCTGTGTAAGTTTGTACAACTGTTTGGAGCTTTCGACAGTTATCTAAAGTTGGTGAGGTAACAGGGAGTGTTACTGCAAGTGGAGAATGCCTTGTTTCTGAATTCAAGGGTTCTGCTCAAACCACTCGCTCCCAGTCATGGGGGCTCTACTTGCATTCCCCCTCGCGCTGGAACATGACAGGGAGATGGAGCAGAGGCAGCAGAGAGGACAAGCTGCTCCAAGGAGGGCATTCAGCAGGAGGCCTTACCTATCTAGGGTCTTCCAAGAGCACTTCTCCTACCTGCAATTAGGCCAGGAGCAGCGGCTGGTGGGCGAGAAAGCCTGCTGTACAAGGCCACAGCCGGGGAGCGGAGAGGAGGGAGGGAGAGATTGCGGAGATCACAGGGAGGAAGGCAGATCACGGCAGGTTAGTTTGGGGCAGGGGGGGTGGGCGGGGGAAGCACTCCTGCTGGATCCGGCCGTTCTCGCCTCCCTTTAGCTGCTGGGTTTCCCAAGCCCTGGGAAACCCGGCCTGCAGCTGTTAAATCCACATGGCTGCTAAAATCAGAGGCAGGTAGCCTCATTTAAATATTATAATTACTGACCCACCTCTCGAGAGCAGGTTACTCGCCTGACCCCCAACCTGCCCCGGTTAAGCCGGAAGTAGGCGTGTTCGCGGCGGGTTGAGGTCAGGTTCCCATTTTTAAGATTTTATGCCCCCACCCCTCTCTTGCCCCTCTTAGGGAGTTAAAATTCCCCCCCAAATAGTTACACCCCTACTGCTGCCCAGCTGAGATTAACTAACAGCACAAACCAGGGATAGAACTTGGGACCTTGCTGCTCCATATGGCCTTGTATAGGTCATGGCTTTATTTAAAATTGGGCATTTGGGCCAAAACATCAGATCATCTCAACAAGCAAAAAAAGATGCATTTTAGAACCCACTGGCCTATAATTTAAGATAATTAACAAGCCAAATGGAGCTCAGAGATACCTTGTGGACAGCATTATCATCAAGTGGTTTACAATTAATTTTCTCTGGCCCGCAGTGTAGTGTATGTGCTTTAAGTCAGAACTACTTTTTACAGCTCCTGTATACTGTAGTACCGGCAGTAACCACACCGGTATATAAGCTGTGCGCATGCCTCTGTACCCCAGTCTAGAGATGACCCTCCTCCAGTAAAGACCTGTTCTTTGTTTATGTACAGCATCCGTGTAATTATTTATCCACTGAACCATGGATCTAATAGTGGCGATGAGTGTTGATGCGAATTTACCTGCAACATAAAAAAAATTTTTTTTAAATAGTCGAGTCCAGGAACACGGGCGTCGACCGCGAGCAACCGCCCAGCAGTCAGGCAGAGATCCAACTTCGCTGGGGAGGCTGTGGAGTGTCGGGCTTGGTTCCCCAGCCACAACGAGCAGTAAGAGACCGATGACAGGTCCAGAGCAGACCCTTCCCGAGCAGCGGCGGCTGGAGCCGACCGATGGCACAGAGAGCGAGCCGGGCAGCGTCGATGGGGTAAGAAAGAGGGTGAAGAGAGCAGGGCGCAGCCGGGGATTGATCACCGAGCGACGTCGAGGAAAAATACTGCAAACCGGAGAGAGGGTAAGAAACAGCCGGGTTCTAGACTGAGCGGCGTTGACAAATATCAAGAGAAGAACACGCAGAGCACAGCCAGGGATCACGGGCTGATCAGGGTCCACGGGTCGAAGCAAGGGGAGACGCCATTGGGCTGCGGAGAAGCAGGGAGAGCGCGGGAGGTGCCATTGAGCCGCGGAGAAGAAGGAAGAGCACGGGAGATGCCATTTTGTGAAGCCGCAGCGGAGAAGACGGACGAGCACGGGAAGGAAGGAAAGCGCGGGAGACACCACTTTGTGCCAGCAGAGATGAAGGGGAAGCGCGGGAGGTGCCATTGGGGATAGTTAACGCACAACCAAGGATGCCGAAGAGTGGCAGTATCTCTACGTTCGACAATGAAGTCGAAGATTGGGCGACATATGTGGAACGTATTGAGGTGTACTGCAGGGTGAATGAAGTGCCAGATGCTAATAAAGCACTGGTTCTGTTAAATTCCATGGGTGCAAAAACTTATGGGTTATTGCAAAATCTAATAACCCCAGAGAAGCCGGTAAACAAGGATTTTGGAAGCATAGTAGAAATCCTACAGGACCACTTAAGCCCCACACCGCTGCTGATAGCAGAATGATTTAAGTTCCATAAAAGGAACCAACACAAAGACGAAAGCAATGCTGAGTACCTAACGGAACTGTGCAAGCTATCGAAATACTGCCAGTTTGGAGCGGGACCAGCAGACACGTTAAGGGACAAGTTTGTGTGTGGGCTACAAAGTGAAGGAACCCAGAAACGGCTTCTATCAGAAAAGGACCTTACGCTGGACAAAGCTTTCAATGTGGCAGTATCACACGAAGCAGCCGCAAGGGGCGCTGCAGAGATACAACGGAGACCGCAAGAATACGGCACCAACGAAATGACCTATGGAACAGGAAAGTGCTATCGCTGCGGCAGAACAACACATGACCAGAAAGATTGTTGGTTCAAGGACCAAGTGTGCAGACAGTGTGGGAAAGCAGGACACATAGCAAGAGTCTGCAGGTCTGGGAAGAAAACCAACAGTAAGAAATCTCCACAGGAGAAGTACAAAAAGGTACACCAGGTGATGGACAGTGGTTCAGACGAACAGAAAAGTGACACAGACTCCGGAAGCAAGGAGCTGGGTTGTCAGAAACTACATAATGTAACCGAAATGGAGGATCACCAGACTATCTGGGTTGCACTCAAGATAGACGGAGTCCAAGTGGAAATGGAATTGGACACAGGGTCAGCTGTAACAGTCATAAATCAAAGAGACTACAAGCGGCTATTTTCACACATACCTTTGAAAGCTACAGAGATTGTCTTGAAGACGTATACGGGGCAAAAAGTCTACCCCAAAGGAAAAATAAGGGTGAAAGTGACATATAAAGGTCAGGAAATACCTAAAATGGATATATATGTATTGCCAAATGGAGGACCACCACTGCTAGGACATGAGTGGATCCAGAAGATACATTTAGATTGGCATTCCATACAGGCACTGAAGGTGGAGGCCAAAAAGGATGACGATGTCACACCTAGACGACTGTCAAAAATGCTAACTGACGCAAAAGAAGTGTTCCAGGAGGGACTAGGAACACTAAAAGGAATAACAGCAACAATTAAAATAGAGGATAATGCAAGCCCAAAGTTTCTGAAGGCCAGACCAGTGCCTTATGCGATCAGACCAGTGGTTGAAGCAGAGGTGGAAGGGTTGGAACGTTCAGGAGTACTGTCCAAAGTGGACTGGAGCGAGTGGGCTACACCCATCGTCACTGTAATGAAGAGGTCGTTGAGTAATACGCTTGGGGAACCAAAGAAGGTCCGCATCTGTGGGGATTTTAAGGTGACAGTGAACCCAGTCCTTCACACGGTGCAATATCCGCTTCCACGAATTGAGGATATTTTCGCCTCGCTATCTGGTGGTCAACGCTTCACCAAAATTGATCTAGCCCAGGCGTACTTGCAAATGGAGGTAGAAGAAGCTTCGAAACATTACCTTACGATCAACACCCATAAAGGTCTCTATCAATACAACCGGCTGGTGTTTGGAGTAGCCTCGGCTCCGGCTATCTGGCAAAGGGCGATGGATCAGGTCCTTCAAGGGATTCCAGGGACCCAGTGTTATTTGGACGACATCTTGGTCACGGGCGAAAATGACGGTGATCACCTCGCTAACTTGGAGAAGGTGCTCGCAAGATTAAAGGAATGTGGGCTACGAGCTAATCGCCACAAGTGCGAGTTTTTCCAGAAACAGATCTCGTATTGCGGCCACGTCATTGATGAAGAGGCGTTACATAAGTCCCCTGACAAGATTGAGGCAGTAGTCAAGGCTCCAGCACCAGAAAATGTGTCACAACTGAGGTCGTTCCTCGGGCTGGTAAACTATTACCACAAGTTCTTACCAAATTTGTCGACAGTACTACGCCCGCTGAACACCCTACTGCAAACAGGGGTACCATGGAAGTGGGATGATGAACGTAGACAAGCTTTCCAGAAGTGTAAAGACTTGATCACATCAAAAGAGGTGTTGGCCCATTTCAACCCAGCACTACCAATTCATTTGGCATGTGATGCATCACCCTACGGCATTGGAGCGGTGCTGTCGCACAAATTCCCAGATGGGTTGGAGAGGCCAGTGGCCTTTGCGTCTTGGTCACTAACCTCAGCCGAGCGCAACTACACCCAGATTGACAGGGAGGCCCTCAGCCTAGTATGGGGAGTAAAAAAATTCAACCATTATCTGCATGGGCAAAAGTTCACCTTGCTGACTGACCACTGTAATGATATCAGCAAATAGAGATGGTATTTGCCTGTTCGATTATGATGCCTTAATAGCATGTTTGCAGGTATTGATTACTTATGCCTGACCAGCAGAGGTCATGTGACCGAGACAAGCAAGGCAGGAGAGTTTAGTTTCGGTTTCGTTCTAGATGCATCACAGCATCGTGTCTCCTGTAAAAGCTGTATAAAAGAGTTGAATAGACTTTAGATTAAAACTCATTTTCTTTCATAAATGTCTCATCATTGAACCCACAAAGAAATCAATACATGGCGTCAGAAGTGGGATTGAAAGAGATGAAGAGAAAAATTCTGAAGTTAAATCAGCTCTCCACAGATTAGCAAGCCAAAAGAGAACATCGTTGCTTACCATTAGAGAATAGCTAACGAAGTGAAAAAATGGAAGGTTTACACCCACCGGCGACGCTTCAGTTGACAGGTAATGTGGCTGAAAATTGGAGAAGATTCAAACAACGTGTGGGGTTGTATTTATCAGCAATCGGAGCTGACGAGCAAAGTAATAAAAAGAACTCGTCACTGTTCTTACATGTCGTGGGTGATGAAGCGCTGGAGGTGTATAATAACTTCACATTCGCTGTTGATGGAGACAAAATGAAGCTAGATAAAATAATGGAACAGTTTGAGGCCTACTGCATACCTAAACGTAACGTGACGTTTGAGAGGCACAGATTTTTCACATGCGTACAGAAAATGGGTGAGACTATTGATCAGTATGTGACTGAACGGAGAAACAGAAGCAAATCATGTGAATTTGGGGGACTGACAGACTCGCTGATAAAAGACAGACTGGTGTGTGGTATTCCAGATAATGGTCTAAGGGAAAGACTGCTAAGAGAGCAAGATCTAGACTTGGGAAAATCCATAGCACTGTGTAGGGCTACAGAGACTGTGAAGTTGCAGGCAAAGGAGCTGTTCAGTGACAATAGCTGCAACGTGGATGCAGTGAGAAAGAACGGATACAAACCGTTTAACAAAACGAGCGCCAATGTGAAAAAAGAGGCGTGGCCAGCGAACGAAAATGAAAGGGACAATCGAAAGTCATGTAGTTGATGCGGTACACAGCATCCACCAAAAAAGTGTCCAGCATATGGTAAAAAATGCAATAGTTGCAACAAAAACAACCATTATGCCCGTTGCTGCAAGAACCAAGTGCAACAAAGCAAGGTCCATGCAGTAGATGAAAGCGACATAGAGGAGTTCTATGTAGATGTTGTGTCTGAAAACAAAAAAGAAGAAAGAGACTGGATGTTGACACTAAAAGTGAATGACATACACATTCCATTTAAATTGGATACTGGAGCACAAGTTAATGTGATATCAGAGACTGATTTTAAGAAAATTAGACCCAGACCAAAGATACATGGAATCAAAGTGAAAGTGATAGGATACTCAGGTACTGAAATACCAGTGAAAGGAAGATGCATTGTCAAAGTAACACACAAGGACAGAGAGCACACGTTAGCATTAATCGTGCTGCCAAAGGATGTGCAAGCCATACTAGGTTTAAAAGCCTGTGAGAGACTGAACCTGGTAAAGAGAGTCCTCGTTGTGGAAAGCGAAAGAGAGACAGTCTATGATGAGCTGAATGTTGCGTACACACCGGGTAAGCTGATGTATACAGCAGACACGTTGTCCAGAGCTGTTGACCCAGGAGAGCCCGCAAACACAGTGAAAAGACTGATGTACAAGGCAAAAGACAGTGGAACTGACTTCTACCAAAGCATGCTTGTATACCGCACAACGCCGCTCGAGTGTGGTATGTCACCAGCCCAACTCCTGATGGGACGTCGGCTAAGGTCAAACCTACCCATCCCGGAGAACCTCCTGAAAACAAAAGAGGGGGAGAAAGTGAGGAAGTTCAAAGAACAACAGAAAGAAAAGCAAAAGTACTACTATGACAGAGGAACACAAAACCTACCTGAACTCCACACTGGTGACCAAGTAAGGTTCAAAGACAAAACAAACACATGGACTCAGAAGGGAACTGTCCTGAGTGAAGTTCAACCAAGATCATACACCATTCAGACAGATGAGGGTGCTGTTCTGAGAAGAAATCATCGAGATCTTCTCATGGGACCAGCCACAGCAGGTCAAGAGACTGATACTGTTGAACAACCTGATTACACAGCAGAGAACCAATCATTTGAGGCAACAACTCAGAGTCAAGGACAATCAATCAGAAAATCCTCAAGACAGGTGAAGCCTCCTGAGAGACTCATTGAGCAAATTTAAGGACTATTGTTATAGAAGGAAGTAATGTTGTCTTATTCTTTCTTCAAGCTCTAGTGTATTGACATATTTCATGTGAACACACAAAGCAAGGTTAAAAAACCTTGATCATGATAATGATAATGTAAGTTCATTAAGTGTTACAGTTAAAATGCAGATTAATACAAAGAAAACATGTTGTTAGTTAAAAGTAAAATACTTTTGTTTTAAGGAAAGGAGATGTAATGATATCAGCAAATAGAGATGGTATTTGCCTGTTCGATTATGATGTCTTAATAGCATGTTTGCAGGTATTGATTACTTATGCCTGACCAGCAGAGGTCATGTGACCGAGACAAGCAAGGCAGGAGAGTTTAGTTTCGGTTTCGTTCTAGATGCATCACAGCATCGTGTCTCCTGTAAAAGCTGTATAAAAGAGTTGAACAGACTTTAGATTAAAACTCATTT
This sequence comes from Somniosus microcephalus, assembly GCF_052327205.1. NCBI lineage: Eukaryota > Metazoa > Chordata > Chondrichthyes > Squaliformes > Somniosidae > Somniosus > Somniosus microcephalus. The sequence continues at coordinate 12,339,318 of NC_141002.1, read as the reverse complement.
TCTTTCATAAATGTCTCATCATTGAACCCACAAAGAAATCAATACAACCACCAACCACTTGTCTCCATCTTTAATCCTAAGAAGGGCGTGCCAGTAATGACTGCACAGCGGTTACAAAGATGGTCCCTGTTTCTAGGGGCGAATCAATATGAAATGGAATATAAAGGCACGAAACAGCATGGGAACGCTGATGGGCTATCGCGCCTGCCACTGCCTATGGTGGAGGAAGCACCAGCAGTGGACTCTATCGAGATATTTTATTCGTCGATAATTGAACGATTGCCAGTAACAAACGCGGATATAGAGAAGGAGACCCGCAATGATCCGACGCTGTCACGGGTATATGAATTGACGGTGAGGGGATGGCCAACACATGGCGACTCACTGTTGCCAGCATTCTCATCCAGAAGAGAACAGCTGTCAGTATGCCATGGGACAGTGATGTGTGGATCCAGAGTGGTGATTCCACCCAAGTTAAGGGAGAGAGTGCTAAAGGAGCTACATGAAGGTCATCTGGGGGGAGTGAAAATGAAAAGCCTTGCTAGGGCTTATGTGTGGTGGCCGGGAATCGATCAACAAATCGAAGACTTAACTAAGAGCTGCTTAGGATGCCAGAAGGTCCAAAATGCACCACCACATGCCCCTCTACACCCATGGGAGTGGCCCTCCTCTCCATGGCAATGAGTGCACATTGATTTCGCTGGTCCATTCATGGACTCAATGTTCTTAATAGCAGTGGATGCTCATTCAAAGTGGCCTGACGTGATAAAGATGTCTTCAACCACTACAGAGAAAACGATTGCAGTCCTACGGACCATATTTGCCAGAAACGGTTTGCCAGAGCAGATCTGCTCTGATAATGGACCACAGTTTGTGTCCGACGAGTTCCAAAAATTCATGAAAAGGAATGGGGTAAGGCATTACACATCCGCCCCGTATCATCCAGCCACCAACGGATTGGCTGAGAGGTTCGTACAAACCTTTAAGAAGGCGATAAAGGCCATGTGCGATGAGGAAATTCCACTACAGCATAAGATGGACAATTTCTTATTAGCCTACCGAAACGCGACACATGCAGTTACCAACCAGACCCCGGCCATGATGTTCTTTAACTGAAGGTTGAGATCTCGTCTGGACTTGCTCAGACCAAGTCTGCGAAGAAATGTTGAGGACAAACAATTCCAGCACATCAACGAGAAGCCGACAAGGAGCTTCAATGTAGGGCAACCAGTCTTGGCCCGTGACTATCGAACAGAGAAGTGGCAACCCGGAACGATATGTACAAGGCAGGGGCCATTAATGTACACCGTGGATGTCGGGGAGAACATTGTGAGACGCCACATCGATCAGATCTTAGCGTCACAGGAAGGCGTCAACCCCATGTCTCGAGTACCTGGGGATGAACCCGACATACCGGTAGCATCTACTTCAGACCCAGTAGCAGTGGAAACCGATGAACTACCCGATGAAAACGGGTCAGAATCGCCTCTGCACCAAGAACAAGAACCTCCGGAAAGGCGCTATCCCGAAAGGGTCAGGAAGCCGCCCCAAAGACTGAATCTATAAATGGACTTTTGTTATTAAATGTACATGTAAAAATGTAATTGTTATTTGAATATTAAGGGGGTATTATTAATCTAAAAAGGGAGAAATTGTAGTGTATGTGCTTTAAGTCAGAACTACTTTTTACAGCTCCTGTATACTGTAGTACCGGCAGTCTAGAGATGACCCTCCTCCAGTAAAGACCTGTTGTTTGTTTATGTACAGCATCTGTGTGATTATTTATCCACTGAACCACGGATCTAATACGCAGTGTAACACATTTTCCTTCCATTCATTCCCTGTGTATTCATTCTTTCCATTCCATCGCTCGTTCTCCCTAATCTGCCAGTAAAGCACAAGCATTAGTCCTCTATGATTAGAATGTATATTTACCCATAAAACCGTCGGGAACTTTAAAAACAATAATTATACCTGGAGCCCTTTGCAGAATGCAGCAGTGTGTCTTCCCTTCTGCTGCTGGGTTTTATTAGGTGCTTCTTGTGTCCAGAAGGATATCTACCGTCTCATTTCACTTTATTGATTTCCATTTCCACAGCAAACCATAAGGAAGATGCTAAATGGGTTTTTGACACCAAACAACTTCATTCCCACCAAGACAAGCAGCCCCTCAGGAGCAAAATGGGAAAGGAAAATAATTCTTTTTCAGCCAACTGATGCCCTTTTCTACTGGAGGGGCCAAGTTACACACTGCTGTGGTTATATCGCTGCCAGTTCTTAATGTGAGCCTAGATCGTGGGTGTTTGCAAAATACGCCCACTCAGCTCCTGTCCTCACTGAATCTCCACACACATACCCTCTGTGCAGTGTCACTGGATCCGAATCAGGAACTCCGGCTGATCGTTCCCATCCCTAGCCCGGGTGCACCGACATAGGACGGTGCGTATACTCATCAGGAACACTGGGAAGATCAAGAACATGATGAACCTGTTGCTCCCAGGCCAGCATTCTGGAATAATTAAGCTGTTGGGAGCCATTTTTAACCAATATTAACAACAATAATTTTTTATTTAATTCATCATCAGGAAAGTAGTGTATTCCAGCAACTAAAATAAGATCCTGCAGTCACAACTAAATAGAAGTGACACATGTGGTTAGCTTAGATGTAATGTATTTGTAAAATATCGATACTTCCACCTCCGTAACATTGCCCGACTCCGCCCCACCTCAGCTCATCTGCTGCTGAAACCCTCAGCCATGCCTTTGTTACCTCTAGACTGGACTATTCCAACACACTCCTGGCCGGCCTCCCATATTCCACCCGACGTAAACTGGAGGCCTTCCAAAACTCTGCTGCTCGTGTCTTTACTCGCTGTTCTGGTGTTACTGCTTGCGTTGAGAAACCGAGAAGTCACATTGGGAGAAATCATAGAATAGTACAGAACAGAAGGAGGCCATTCGGCCCATCGAGTCTGCGCCGGCTCTTTCGAAGAGCAATCCAGTCAGTCCCACTCCCCTGCTCTTTCTCCACATCCCTGTAATATTTTCTCCTTCAAGTATTTTTCCAATTTCCTTTTGAAAGCTACCAATAAATCCATTTACACCACCCCATCAGGCAGTGCATTTTAAATCCCAACCACTCGTTGTATAAAAATGTTTTTCCTCATGTCGCCCCTGGTTCTTTTGCCAATCACCTTAAATAATACTGAATTTTAATTTTAATAGTATATTTTAAAATGAGAGATTTCTCGATGGGTTTCTTCTTGTGAATTTTGTGCAAGGGGCTGTAACATTTCCCATTTCAAGTGATCAGTGTCAGCAGCAAGCAAGCCCAGGCCACATCAAACCCAGAATAAAGCCCCCTCTGCTCTGCCCAATCCAGGAGTGTGCCCCCATTCCACCCCCCACTACACCAGTGTGGCAGCATTCCAGTTTAGTGCTGTGAGCCAATTCCTCCGAGAAATGGTTAAAGTCTGCTTAAAACCCACTTCTCATAGGATCACTACAGCCAGCAGACACAAGCGACAATCGTCCATCAGTCTGAGCTGAATTGGAACCCAAGTCCCAGAAGTGGAAGGCTGGCATTCAGTCCCTTTTACAATTATTTATTGACTTAACATTGGCAGCGATCTGGGGCAGCAAAGAGCTTATTGCCTAGAAACCACATTAGGAAATAAAAATCACTGGAGAAGAGAGAGTTAAAATGGAGACAGCAATGTCCTTGCTAACAAACACTTTATCAGCTGAAGCACTGCATGGCTGAAATGTAGAACGAGACCAAGTGCTTTCCTATTATATACCAGAGTTTCCACAAACATGCACTGCCTCAGCAGGGGTACATAGCAGGTTATGAAAGCTGTCAGAGGCCTGGAGTCCAGCAGTCTCTGGAAAATGCACCTGGAAATAACAATTAATTATCTGCTAGCGCACAGAATCTGCACTGGACACCGAGCATCCAAGTGTAGGTCCTGCTGCATAAATGCAGTCCAGAAAAAAATTAAACACTTCAGTTGTTAATGGACAGTGGAGATTTATCTCATAAATAGGAAAACAACAGTGAATTAGAATATAAATCATTTTTACCAGTGGATAGCCCAAGTCAATGCTCAAGGTGAATCAGAGGCTGTGGCCTGGATTTTAGCCTGGAGGTGGGTTCCATGCGGTGGGGCTGTAGTGAGGTCAGGAAGCCTGGATGTACGAGTTTCCCCGTATGTCCTGCAGTTTTTAACTACAGGGCTCCTTTAAATTTTCTCTGTTGGTTTCCTGCCCACAGGCAGCCTGATATACAGGCAAGAGGCCTGTCGGGTGGGAAGCCTGCAACACAAGGCCGCAGCCGAGGAGAGCAGGTCGGTCTAGTGGGGGAGGGGTCCCAATCGCTGGTTGGGAGGGGCAGGTGGCGGGGGGAGGTCGGATGGTGTTCAGGGGAGCAGGTGGTGGTCAGGGGTGGGAGGTCAGATGGTGGTCAAGGAGGAGATGGTGATCGGTGGGGTCCAATGGTGGTCGGTGGGGGGGGGGGGGGGGGGGGGGAGGCCCGATGGTTGTCGGGAGGGTTCCGATGGTGGTCGATTGTGGTGTGGGGATCTGATGTTGGGTGGGGGAGCAGACAGATTGTAGGGGGAGGGTGGGAGAGTTTACTGGGTAGCCGGGAGGAAACACTCTTGCTCCTCCTGGCCCAGAAGCAGTGCTGTAAAGGCACTTACCTCATTGGATTCAACGCTTCTCGCCTCCTTTCACCTGCCGGGATTCCGGAAGCCTGGGAAACCCAGCCAACATGAGTTAAAAATAAATAGAATGACTGTTAAAATGAAGACCGGCAGCCTCATTATAATAGTTAAATGACCAACCCGCCTCCCGTGAGCGTATTAGTCGCCTGCCCCTCTTCCAGGCTCTCTTAATGGGCGGGTTGGGTTCCGGTTTCAGATTTTTAAAATTTTAACCTCTGACTCGACCCCAACCCCGCTGTTTTTGGGAGTTAAGATCCAGCCCTATATATTTTTCTATAGGAGAATTATACTATAGGTTTCTGTCTTACCCATTTCAGAAGTCTCTCCTCCCCTCTGTCTCCTCACGCTTCATCATGTGGAGGTCACATGTTCCTTTACTGAGGCGCTCAATATCCATCTCTTGTCAGATTAGGGGTGCAGGGCGTAGGGGGTTTCTCTTGCTTGCTCTGGTCTCCTGCCAGGCTTCTTGCAATAATTACCCGTGAGTGGTTCGACCCACTCGCCCCTACGGTTCTCGACCTTGGACTTAGGTGCAGGGAGCTGTAGTGCAGAAAAACTCAATAGACCAGGTCGAATAGCACAAAATGGATGCCTTTACTGAACAGTTTGCAGCATTATAAAACACATGTCATATGCACAGATTAAAGCAACTACAAGCATGCACACATCTATAAACTTAACTCTATAGAAATGGGGAACACACGGCACATCGTGAAAGGGGTAACACATTACAACTACCCTTAACCCCCTCCTAACTAAGTTTCGATTTGAGGAACTCGGGATCATGCTCACCACTTTAAGAATTGCGAAAAAGGGTTTGCAGCCTTTCGACACAGCTTTCCGTCGTCACGTGGGTTTGGAAAGTTCTGGCGCAGCTTGTTTTCCTCTTGGTTCTCCTGCGATGTAGGCAGCCGGTACAGCCTTGGTGAGCACTCGCCACGGATGAATCCGTTACCGACGTGATTTTAAGAACTGGATGCACATGGGTGAATCCGTTACCGATGTGATGTTGAGACACTGGAGTGCCGGGCCCTGAGTGTCTTCTTCTCCGGCCTGGGTCGTCGATCTCCCGATGGTCTTCCTCAGGGCGGGACGCTGGTCCCAAAAAAACTTTCTTTATACAGTCATAATTGTCCTTCTGATTTGAAGCAGAGCTGGAGCACAGGGTGTCTTCTTCTTCGGCCTGGGTCGTCGATGATCTCCCGACAAAAGTACCCGGGCCACCCTCATCGTCTTCTCGTCGTGGCCGGGCCTTGCCTGCCCGAGCACCGAACACGGTTCGAACCGAAGTGCTGCTTGGTTCCGATGGAGTCTGTCCCGAAGCGTACCGATGGAGAACTCGAAGAAGTACCGTAGAAGTTCCGAAGCTACTCCGAAGTGTACTGATGGCCTTTTTCAATCCACAGTTATACCTTTTTGGAACATTCTTATCTCCCGCCAAATCATAGTCCTGTCTTTGTAATAATTTTGGCGGGCAGAACTCTCTGCAGGGGTGTTTTGTCTTCATAACGGGAGTCGGTGATAGCTTAACTGGCCTTCCTGGCCCGATAATGTCTTTGCTTTGTCACCATAACTTGGCTTGTATATTGATCGGTCTGGAGATTGCCCTTGATGGCTGTTAAACGGCTTCTCTTTGTACAGTAAATGGGTTTAAGTGTTCGTTCAATTGTCTGCCCATTTCTTGATGGGTCTCATCCTGCTACCCAAATCTGTCCTGTACTTATAATCTAATAAATATGTATACTCAGTTCCATGAGTTTCGGCTTCCCGAAACTGGTTTTCGCGGGCTTAATGTCCTTAATCCACAAGCCTGTCTGGCTTGCAGTAACAGAAATTCAAATGGTCCCAGAAGCTGGTCACGGGGTCTGGCGGCCATTTTGTGTGCCCTTTTATCAAAGGTTTCTCTGTACAAGCTTCTTTTTGGTCAATAAAGCGGTCTTATTAACCCTAATTTCCTGTGTGATTATTAATGAAAATTTCGCGAATCTTACAAGGGAGATGGGAGGCAATAGATATTGGATTGGAGGAGGGGTGGGAAGAGGCTGATTGGAGAGATGCTGCTACATGGGCAGTTGAGAGAGAAGGTGGACGTAACATCAGGCTAGGAACTGGAGAATGAGAGGTGATCGGCAGAGAGGGAGCTATTTCCTCAAGTTAAGTAGGTGTATGGAGCATTGACAGGTATGAAACAACCAGAGATTGTGAATCATGCAATATGGGTTTGTTATCTCATATATATGGAAAATAAGGATGTTGCTTAGCTGCAGTTGGTAACAACTCAACTAGTTCTACTTTTCTGTGAGCTAGTGACTGCTTTACTTTAAACTAACAGCTGTGCAGTCCTCTCGCCACTGGAGAACAACCGTAACCATGGCAACTCCATGTTCTGATTGTTTCGAAAGCCTATGGGGTATCAATAAATTGTACACAAAATAAATGTACTGACGTTATATAGCTAACCCACAAAAATATACAAACCACAAAAAACCTTTAGAAACACCATTGTAATAATGAAAAAACACATCTCCCATCAAGGGTAAGAATTCCATTTTGACAGCTCTATATTTGGATGTTGCAGACGACGCATTGAGGGAGAATTTGTTCTTGGTGTGGAGGTGACCTTTGATTGCATTTTATTTGAATGGTGATTGTACAGACTAATAGGATGGAAATGTCATCTGACTGCTGGTTTGTAGGGGCCCTATATATAATGACCCAGAAATTCGGGTCTCCACGGGTGAGTACGCATGGGGTACCCACCCGTAGGCCCAATGGAAGTGCCGGTTTCCTGCATGCACTGCGCATGCGCAGGAAACTGGCACTTCTGTTCCCCTGAAAGAAGGGGTTCAGAGTTCGAACGCGTGCGCAGGAGAGGCAGCGCGTGTGCATCGAACTTACGTTTTTTCTCCAGGTTTTCCCGGGAGGGTAAGTCTGCAGGAGTTACACATTTAAAAAGCAGTCGTAAGGCCTGCTTTTTACAAGGTAAGTGGTGAATTAATTAAAATTAAAACATTTTTTCACAGGTTTATTATTGTTAAATACTTTTAAAAAAGGTAAGTTTATTTTTAGCCCAGTTAGAACATAAAAAATTTTTTCCAAAATTTAAATTATTGTTTAAAATAGTTATTTCATGTAATTTATAGTTTATTTAAAAAAATGATGTTTTTTAAAAATTTATTTGAAGATTTAGTGATATTTTGGGGCTCGTAGTATTTATAAGTTTTGACAGCTCTTCCTGTCAAACTTATGAATGAGCATTCCCTGCTCCGATTGGCTCTCCATGGCCCACGTGATCCCAGGGGATGCTTCGAACTAACTGCGCCCCTGGGATACACAAGCACTGTGCGCCGGCAGCTGGAGCAGACCCAGGATCGGAATCCCACGCGGGCCCACAGCTCAACGGCCGGCGCGCAAGGTAAGTGCAGGTCGGAGGCTTGCACCCGCAGGAAGCTCCCGACCCGAATTTCTGGGCCAATGAGTTTGAACAGTCTCAATCCAGCTGCTACAGGCCGAGGCATATGGCACTAATTTCAGGGAGACCAAAGGGCGGCTGGTGTGGGAGATGGGAAAATGTCACCATCGTGCAGTGGGGGCTGCTCTTCAGAGTTTGGGGCAGAGCGTAAAGGAGCTTTACCCCACATTTTGCCCGACCCAAGAGCGCTCGACGTTAGCACTGAGTACCTGAAATAGAACGTGTTCAATACCCCAAGACCAATATCCTTCACCTTGACCACACATATTCACAAAAAAGGTCATAAAAGAAATTTGTCTCAAATGTAACATTTTAGTAAAATCCAAGCCATTGATAGCCCCTGTATTGGATTAATATCTAGAATCTGCTGGCAGCAATGTGTCAGCGAAAAGCACTAGCTGGCTAAGGTTTGAAATTCTTGTTTCTTGCATGCCCAAAGGCATATGTACAATCTGTAGGGCATATTAAAATTAAATGTATTTGGTCTGGGGCATGGTGGGAAAGGTAGCTGTCAGTGTTGGGCAACACTGCAATTAAAATATATTAAAATAAAAACAATATACTGGAAATACTCAGCAGGTCAGGCAGCATCTGTGGAGAGAGAAACAGAGCTAACGTTTCAGGTGACCTATCATCAGGAGTTCTGACGAAAAGTCATCGACCTGAAACATTAACTCTGTTTCTCTCTCCACAGATGCTGCCTGACCTGCTGATTATTTCCAGCATTTTCTGTTTTTATTTCAGATTTTCAGCATCCGTAGTATTTTGCTTTTGAATTTAAAAATATTGGTTGACTCAGGTGGTGACCAATATTCCTTTCAAGCTGCACGGCCGTGCAGAGCTCCAGGGATCCCGCGCAGCCGGCTAGTCAGCTTTTAAATAAACAACCTCGCATGCACAGTATTTTGAATTGGCTGCACAGCCAGCCACAGATGACATTTCCATCCTATTAGGCTGCACAGCCAGTTAAAGGGGCTGCGCGGACCAAAAAACAAATGACAGGGAACATTGGTGGTGACTATTACATTATAGGCTCTCTCTGCTTTCCTCCTGCCCTGAAAACTCCAATTCTTGCTCCAGTATGGGACTGACCATCTTCCACTACCTTGTCCACTTGCTTATTTTTCACGTGTGAGCCCAAACACTGAGTTTTATCTGGCTGGCCAACTCTAGGAGGCGGTGTCAGTCAAGATATGTCCTTTCCTCACCTGTCGTCCACACACTTTCTAACAGGGGTAATTTGACAAAAATCAGGAACAGGAATAGAGTGATTTTTCCCCTCCTTAGCCTGGTGGTGCTGAGACTGATAAAAATGCCTCCCTACTGTCACCCTAACTCGGTAGAAACTGGGAATCAAACCTCTGGCTTTTCTGATCTCCATTGGTCAGCTACTCGCTGCCTTGAGTAACTAAGCAATCAGGCCGGGCTGTTTAGGCTTTTTCCACCCTGCACATAAGGATTTATGTGCAGGGTGAAAAATTTTGCAGACGACACAAAGCTGGGTGGGAGGGTAAGCTGTGAGGAGGATGTCGTGAAACTCCAGTATGATTTGGACAGGTTGGGTGATTGGGCAGAAACATGGCAAATGCACTATAATGTGGATAAATGTGAGGTTATCCACTTTGGTGGCAAAAACAGGAAGGCAGATTATTATTTGAATGGCAATAGATTGGGAGAAGGGGAAGTGCAAAGAGACCTGGGTGTCCTTGTGCACCAGTCGCTGAAGGTAAGCATGCAGGTGCAGCAGGCGGTTAAGAAGGCAAATGGTATGTTGGCCTTCGTAGCGAGAGGGTTCGAGTACAGGAACAAGGATGTCTTGCTACAGTTGTACAGGGCCTTGGTGAGACCGCACCTTGAGTATTGTGTGCAGTTTTGGTCACCTTACCTGAGGAAGGACGTTCTTGCCATGGAGGGAGTGCAGCGAAGATTCACCAGGCTGATACCTGGGATGGCAGGAATGACGTATGAGGAGAGATTGTGTCGATTGGGCTTATACTCACTGGAGTTTAGAAGATTGAGAGGGGATCTCATCGAAACCTATAAAATTCTGTCAGGTCTGGACAGACTAGATGCAGGAAGGATGTTCCTGATGGCCGAGGAGTCCAGAACCAGGGGTCATAGTCTAAGGATAAGGGGTAGGACATTTAGGACTGAAATGAGGAGGAATTTCTTTACCCAGAGAGTGGTGAACCTGTGGAATTCTCTGCCACAGAGGGCAGTGGAGGCCAGTTCAGTAAATATATTCAAGAAAGAGTTGGTTGGATATATTTCTTGAGGCTAAAGGGATCAAGGGATATGGGGAGAAGGCAGGGACAGGGTACTGAATTTGGATGATCAGCCATGATCTCATTCAATGGCGGAGCAGGCTCGAGGGGCCGAATGGCCTACTCCTGCTCCTATCTTCTATGTTTCTATGTTTCTATGATTGCCTGAGTAAGATGAGGGACCGGTCAACTGCTTCCAGGTTCTATCAATAATGCTTTAACTGGTCACTTTAAGATAAATGAGAGCAGCCTAGGACCACTTGCACTCCTAACCGTCTTGCCCTCCCTGTGGGAGGTACCCAGACTCCGCTCAGCATAACTCCCCCTCCAAAAGGTGGCAGAGTTTGGCAATGCCAGACAATGCCTAACCATTCCTGTGTGATTTTGTCACAAAGTTCAGCATTGTAACATCTGTTTAGTGAAGACACCTCAACAGTAGCCAGGTTTTTCTTTTATCGGGGTGATCGATTCACTCTTTCTGTCTGAATTTTTAAAATTATAGCCGCAAAAGGTCTATAATTTAAAAATGTTCCTGATACTGCAGCTGACCCCGTGACGGCCAGCAGCACTTTTCCACCCCCGAGTTGGGCTCCCCGGCACAAAGATGGAATGTTATTGGGACCCCGTCTGAAAAATTCAAATGAGATGGACCCCAGGAAATTTACTAGGGTTAGTCGGGCTGGTGGAAGACCCGTCTCACTGCTAAAGGGGAACCTCTGGGACCAAGGTTTGCCCATCACTGACACCATCCATTCTTCTAAACCTCTCTGAGCAATTTAGCATTGGTTTGTTGTGACTTATGAGCAGCTCAGTCACTTTGGACCTTCAGGCAGTAGAGAGGATGTCCATTCATAAGAACATAAGAACATAAGAAATAAGAGCAGGAGTAGGCCAATCGGCCCCTCGAGCCTGCTCCGCCATTCAATAAGATCATGGCTGATCTGATCCTAACCGCCAATCCACTATCACAGAACTATCTCCTGAATCCAACAGAATTAGACACACGAAATAGGAGCAGGATCAGGCTACACGGCCCCTGGGCTCGCTCTGTTACCCACAGGGCCATGTCCGATCCGAACCTAGACTCATGTCCAAATTCCTGCCCGCTCCCCGTAGCCCTTAATTCCCTTTACTTCTAGGAAACTGTTTATTTCTGTTTTAAATTTATGTAATGATGTAGCTTCTACAGCTTTTTGGGGCAGCATATTCCATGGACCTACCACCCTCTGAGTGAAGTAGTTCCTCCTCATCTCAGTTTTGAAAGAGCAGCCCCTTATTCTAAGACTATGCCCCCTAGTTCTAGTTTCACCCATCATCGGGAACATCCTCCCCGCATCCACCCGATCCAACCCCTTCACAATCTTATATGTTTCAATAAGATCGCCTCTCATTCTTCTGAACTCCAATGAGTAGAGTCCCAATCTACTCAACCTCTCCTCATATGTCCATCCCCTCATCCCCGGGATTAACCGAGTGAACCTTCTTTGTACTGACTCGAGAGCAAGTATGTCTTTTCTTAAGTATGGACACCAAAACTGTATGCAGTATTCCAGGTGCGGTCTCACCAATACCTTGTACAACTGAAGCAATATTCATCCCATCAGTTTGGCTAGATTCGAACCTGGTTCTCACTGGTGAAAGGAGCGCGTGCTTACCCATTATGCCACATAGCTTCCAAAATGGCTGGCCATTTAAAATCTCCCTCTGTATAAGCATGTTCTGCTGGGGCTGCAACTTTTATTGCAGTTTAAGAATAATGTTTGTTTCGTGGTCAATAGCTGGGAAGCCCCTGGTCGTGTTGTTGCGTACTTATGTTGCATTTGTACGGGTAACAAGACTCTCCTCTCTTTGGTCAGTTTCCAGGAGTGACATCTGGTAGCAACTGAACAGGCACCTAAGCAGTGCCAGGTGCAACACTATGTACAAGCTTTGCATGTGGAATTTCAAATCTTAACAGCAGCTTCAATGCTGCTGCTGGAGCTCTGAAGCCTGCCCCACACTGTAAATGAGGCTATTTCAGAACACCAGCAGAGTCAATAAAGAAGGATTCACATCTCTATAGTGCCTTTCACAACCTCAGGACGTCCCAAAGTGCTTTACAGCCAATTAAGTACTTTTGAAGTGTAATAGCACTGTTTTAATGTAGGAAACGTGGCAGCCAATTTGCATACAACAAGCTCCCACAAGTAGCAATGTGATAATGCCCAGATAATCTGTTTTAGTGATGCTGGTTGAGGGACGAACATTGGCCAGGAAAACTCCCCTGCTCTTCTTCAAATAGTGCCGTGGGATCTTTTATGTCCCCGAGAGGGCAGATGGGGCCTTGGTTTAACATCTCATCTGAAAGACTGCACCTCCGACAATGCAGTATCTTCTGCAGTACTGCACTGAAGTATCAGCCTAGGTTCTGCGCTCAAATCTCTAGTGTAGGACTAGAATCCACAACCTTCTGACTCAGAGGCGAGAACAATACCACTGAGCTGACACTTAATAGAGTGGAAACAGTGCAGCAATACAAGCATGTCATTAGTAACTCTGGGTTAACATCTCCAATACTTCTTCTCTTCTTCTTTTTCTTCTTCTTAGGCCGTCCCTCGGAACCGAGGATGACTTGCTTCCACAATAAAAATGGGTTCTCAGGTGAGCGATGAGTCCAATGCGGGACCTACAGTCTCTGTCACAGGTGGGGCAGACGGTGGTTGAAGGGGCGGGTGGGTCGGGTGCTTGGGTTGAAGTGTGCTCCTTGCGCTGCCTGCGCTTGGCTTCCGCTTGCTCCTGGCGAAGAGACTCGAGGTGTTCGGCGCCTTCCCGGATGCTTCTCCTCCACTTCGTGCGGTCTTGGACCAGGGATTCCCAGGTGTCAGTGGGGATGTTGCACTTTTTCAAGGAGGCTTTGAGGGTATCCTTGAAGCATTTCCTCTGCCCACCTGGGGCTCTCTTGCCGTGTCAGAGCTCCGAGTAGAGCGCTTGTTTTGGGAGTCTCGTGTCGGGCATGCGGACAATGTGACCCGTCCATCAGAGCTGATTGAGCGTGGTCAGAGCTTCGATGCTGGGGATGTTGGCCTGAGCCTATATTCTTGCACATGGTGCATATTATTACATGCGTCTCCAGAATCTGGCGGTGTAAGCAGACTTTAACTTTCAAAGACTTATTTTTAAACTGATTTCCAGAAAAAGGGTTCGTTTCTAAATGGGAATGCTGGATTTTTTGAAGTAATTACATTACGGCAGCAGAAAATTATTCAAGACTTCATTCAAATTCAGTCACCATCACTGCAGGGCTCCTTGTGAATAGAAGTATTCCGAACCAATCAGCTAATGTGTCCTCTTATCTTAATGAGGCCCAAAGTCTCATGACCATGGTCTCTGCCCGTCGCCTAGTGTCTGAGACTTGTACAACTGCAATAGCTCACGTTCATGAATAAAATTTAGTGAAATGTCAATTCAAGGTAAAATGTATTTTTTAAAGTTCCCATTCCACAACTTTCTCCCCTCCTCTCCTGACAGCTAAAACAGGTTGACTGTAAGAAATTATTTATCATCATGTCAGTTGAGAACAAGCAGAATACCTTCAAAGGCATTCTGAAAAAAGCATGGCAAATACAGACCAAAGATTAGCAAATGTAGGCTCAAAATGCGTGACCCTAAATGATGCAAGAATCAATCAGCAATGAAAGGGTAATGAGTCTCACATGACCGAGGAGGCGGCGGGGGGGGAGGGGGCAGTGGGAGGATTACAAGAGACTCCAGAAGCATGTCAAAAGTGTGACAGAGGGGCAAAGACGGAATTAAAATGAGCATACCTGTGAAACATAACTGCATAGATATGTATTTTAATAGGCAGTTTGTGAATGTAATCTTTTTAAAATCAGAAAATAAAAGCTGGTATCAGTCAAAGTGATTGTGAAGCCGTTGGATTGTCATGAAAACCCAACTGGTTCACTAATGTCCTTTAGGGATGGAAAACTGCCAATATGTGACTCCAGTCCCTCACCAAATATGGCCTAGCAAGCCACTCAGTTGTATCAAACAGCTCACCTTCACCACACGGATTGCAGTCGTTCAAGGGGAAGGCCCACCACCACCTTCTCAGGGCAGCTAGGGATAGGCAATAAATGGAAGCCTTGCCAGCAACGTCCACATCCCAAGAATAAATGTTTAAAACATGATTAAGGGATGTAGTATTCCTCCACACTCTGTCACAATTTACTAATCGGCATTCCAGTGACTGGGTGGAATGACGCTAAAAGCCACAATTCTCAGAAGGCTATGTGTGCTCTGGCAGTTCACCTGCTAATTAGGTAGATTTCTGTCAGAAAATACCAGTTTAGGGTACAGTATAGAAGTAATTTGAGACATGACATGTGGTAATTATTTTTTTTTGGGGTGCACGGCCCATTCACAATTTCGCGCATGCACAAAACTTTACTTTGAGCTGCGAGGCCACACACCTTATAGGGAACATTGGTGGTAACTGGAGCGTGCTTGGGAGGAAGAAGTGACTTTGGACCTATGGTTCCCACTGAGGGTTTTCCTCGTGTCTGGGTCTGTTGTAAAAAGAAAAAAGAGAAAGACTTGCATTTATATAGCGCCTTTCACGACCACCGGACATCTCAAAACAGTTTACAGCCATTGAAGCACTTTTTGGAGTTTAGTGACTGTTGTAATGTGGGAAACACAGCAGCCAATTTGTGCACAGCAAGCTCCCACAAACAGCAATGTGATAATGACCAGATAATCTGTTTTAGTGATGTTAATTGAGGGATAAATATTGGCCAGGACACCGGGGATAACTCCCCTGCTCTTCTTCGAAATAGTGTCATGGGATATTTTACATCCACCTGAGAGAGCAGATGGGGCCTCAGTTTTAATGGGCTAGATTTTCAGGGAGCCGTCAGGCGGGGTTTCAGGCGTGTGGGGGGGGGGGAAATCCTGAATTTGGGGGTCCGGACACCATCCCACCCAAAACCCCGCCCCACGTAAGTTTCAGGGGCGGCGGGTACCCGCTCTGCACTGGGACCCGCCGAAACCAGGCGGGAAGGGATTAGTGCCAATTAACTGCCTGTTAACAGGTAGTTAACAGGCAGTTTTTAGCCTAATCCCTATTTTGAGGGGTTTCGTGTGGGTTTCCCGACGGCTCCAAACCACGCCAGGTTAGAGCAGGCGGGCCGTCGGGTTGCAGGAGTTGGAGGGGTTGCGATGTTGGCGCTCAGGTGAGTGATGGGTGCATGAGTGTAAAGGTAAGTGTGTTTGGTGTGTCTAAAGTGTGTAAAGAACTTTTACTTACCTGTACTTACCTTCACAACCTTTCTTCCTGTAGCCGTCGGGAGCCCATCACTCAGCCGATACTTAAAGCTGAACGGCTGCGATCTGTGAAAAGTGTCAGCTTTGAGTGCCGGTAAGAGTTCTAACTGAGTCTGTGCAGAATGACTCATGTTAAAACTCAGACTGTCAGTGTTTGACAGCTTCAAACAGCTGTGAAACGCTGATATTTCATCTGTCAAGAACTCTTGACAGATGAAATTGCAGTCTGTGACGTCACCTGTTGCCGGGTGGCCCTTAATTGGCCTGCTGAGCCCGCTGGGCGGGCTCAACAAGGTCAATCAAAGGAAAATCACGCAGATTGGCCGAACGTCGAAGTAGGCGGGTCAAAAACCCGAAAGGGGAAGTCCCGCCTTCTTCCCAACAGGTTCAGGAAAATCTACCCCAATGTCTCATCCAAAAGACTGGCACTGCCGACAATGCAGCACTCCCTCAGCACTGCACTGGAGTGTCAGCCTAGATTTCTGTGCTCAAGTCTCTGGAGTGGGACTTGAACCCACAACCATCTGACTCAGAGGCAAGAGTGCTACCAACTTTTTTAAATTATTAATATACTTTATTGAACATTAAGAACATTTACAACATCGTGATCGTTTCATTGTATGATACAAATCAATTCCGTCGCTCTGCACAGCCATTCTGCCACCACATTTTAACATCAAAACCTGACGTTTAATTTAAGAGTGCTGCCAACTGAGCCACAGCTGACACAAACGAATTGATGGAGATTAGTCATTATGATTAGTCAACAACTCCATTATTGTTGTATCATAAGACTACCTAACCCTAAATGCAGGATGGTAGAAGGCAAACTAGACAGACCTTGGTCTTTTTTCATCGAGAACTTCCCATCTTTCTAGACTGAAGATTTCATATCTGGTCCAGGTCTTTCTCACAATGCTCTCTCCAAGAGGCTGTAGATGCTGTGTAAATTTAAACTATGAGATAGATCAAGGGATGTAGACCAAAGGCGGGAAAATGGAGTTGCGGTACAGATCAGCTATGATCTAATTGAATGGCGGAACAGGCTTGAGGGGCTGAATGGCTTCCTGTTCCTATGCTGCTATGATTTTGCTGATCATTTCATTCAATCTGTTAAGAAGGCATTCTGTGCAGTTGTTTTGTCAGGTTCAAGTGGCTCTGTGTGTGCCTGTTCATCTGTGGTTGTGCTTAATGAGATGATTTACACATCTTGTGCAAGATCGCTTCAAAGCCAGTCTTCAAGAGTAGCACTGAAGAGTAGCTCTTAACAATTATCCAATATTGCTCTGGTTCCCAAGCAGCTTAAGACAAGTCACAGCTCAGTGCTAACATCAAGTCCATTATAAACTAACAAAATCCCTCATATTAATCCTTTTTGACCTAGTGACTTTCTAATGCTGCTTTCTCTTGGTCCCAAAATACACAAAGCTCATTTCAAGCCACATTACAGTCTACAGTAAATCAATAGCCAACTCCCAACTGAGGTGGCTTTTAGCTCCATCTACCCTGATGACATTCAGTGGCTCTTTGCTTGCTCTGTAGAATGACTTCAGAGCAAGCAGCTTCAGCAAAGTGAAGCATTTCATCTCATCACATGAAAAGCTTAATGCATTATCTCTAGCAGCTTCAGAGTAAACGATGCCCTTCACAACAATCCTATAGAAGGGAAAATTACCCCATAGGATCTCAGATGGAAATGGGTGTTTGGTGGGTCAAAGTCTGCATGGGTGAAAACAAAGAACATGCCAACACAAAAGTAATACTGAAGAAAATCTTTGCCCCTAACAATCAGACGGACAACTTTTACTAATATTCTCAACATTAGCTTTCTCCTGAATGCTTAATAACCAGGCCGTACAGTGTCAGGCTTGGAATACTACGTGGTCCATTAGGATTAGTATTATCGGCACTGTCACAATGAACACAGCAGTGAGAGATAACGGCAGTGCGGGAAGATTGATTTTAATGTGCTATTCCTGTCAGCCTGACGTCAGCCAGAAGCGCTGATACATTTCTGAAAAATAGAGGCTTCACTGGTGTGTCAAAATGTCATTGATTCACTGGCTGGTAAAGAAAGGATAATATCACATCATTTCAAACTGATGCAGTCACCTTCAGAAGTCAGAGACTCCAGAACTTCGAGGGGAAAGTCCGAGTGAGATCTTTGAAGTGTAAAACTTAGGAATAAAATTGTATATAATTAGAAAATGACGTACACACATTAATATACACAGAGGCACCGAGTGTGGTAGTGCTAACATTCTGGTGGGTCAAAGATAAGTCGCTGCTAACTGATTAATGCCGAAGGACAGTTGCACTGCATAGGTATCAGGGTAAGACTATAAACACCTGTTTGTTTTAGAGCTTCCTGCACTAATATTGACCAAGTAATGCCAATTATTGCTGAAACTGGGTAGTTCTTTGTTGTGAACCAATATTCAATGAGGGCAAAATCAAGGTTGCCCAAAATAATTGCGTTTAAATCCGCTGCAGCTGGCAGAGGGAAAGAGACATTTATCCTATCAGTACGAGCTGGATGCAACCCCAGGTCGGAGAAGTTGAAAGGCAATGTCAAACCTCACTGTACGTTTCACTTTGCCCCTTCACCTGCAAGTTTTAGAAGCCCTCATCAAAAATAAGAGGTGCATTTACCTCAATTGGCATGTGATTTGACTGCCATTCAGATGTGTTGCGATTTTGACACAAATACTACATTCCACCTTATTTCTATAATTAAGAGTCTTGTATCTAGCGGTGTCTGTAGAATGTGGGAAATGTGGGTCATACGTTACACTTGAAAATGTCCCATTTGAAAGTATCACACAAAGGAAAGTATATGTCACACTAGTATCTTTAGTTCAAATATCATGTACAAAATAGGAACAAATTGCTTATCTGAACAATGCTGATTGTCTGAAATGCTCCTCAACAGGCAGGAAACTGTTGCAGTTGCAGCACCCATGTAAGAGGACTACGAAGAAACAGCTGCCAAGTACATCTAGGGAAACCAGCAAAATTGCCGAAAAATATTTTTGAAAAGGTTTTCAGCCGCCATCTTATTTTGTCAATCATCAAAGGACATAGTGCTAGAAATAAGGGGCTGATTGCCTCCCTGGTCTCTACAGCGGCCAAACTTTGGCAGGATGAGCTGTGCACCTGTTCTCGTGCTTATGCTCCTGACCCTGGCCGATTTTTCAAGGGTCAGACTGATTAGAAGATTTTTGAGAGGCTCCTGGTAGGATTCCCATCTCGGTCAAGGAGCATGCCTCGGGTTGGGGTTGGGGTGGGGGAAGAAGTAAGAAGATAGCAACAGATCTCGAGTGCCTGCCACAGCACAGCTGACTGCCTGTTGGTGGGGGAGGGGGTTAAATCACAAGCTTGTGGAGTTTCGTCAATTGTCCTGTGATCAATGAAATTGACTTCGGAGATTGAAAATGTTATTCCCCCACTCTGCATGCCACGGATTCCAGGAATCCAACGGTAAATAAATCGTACGACATGTCCCCGCCATTTTCAATTGATTTCAATATGCTTGTCCATATTTGGATGGACATACTGTTTGCCTGACCACACTTACAGCAGAAAATGCCAAACGCAGTACCAGAGAGCCAGCAGAATGGCTCCTTGCACAATCTTCCTTCTCTGTCGACTGGAGTTATGCAGAGGAACCAGCACAACCTCGAGTGGAAAATCTGACTGAAGGGTTTATAATAAAATGAACACATGGGTTCAGAATTTGCGGTTGTAATGAAGGTGAAACTGTCAGTGCTCTCTGCCCTTACTCTGTAAAACTGACAGCAACTTGGTGTCCGCACATCAGCAGTTAAACGCGGAAATCCGTAAGTTGCTGTCAGTGATAGCCTGCTCCTCCACAGCATCCACTGTTGTAGTCTTCCAGATGCAATCAATAGAATCAGTGATTTGATGTAAACTTGAACTTTTTACCCACTACTCAGAAGGTGGTGGGTTCAAGTCCCACTCCAGATACTTGAGCACTAGGCTTATACTCCAGTGCAGTGTTGAAGGAGTGCTGCACTGTTGGAGGTGCCGTCTTTCGGATGAGATATTAAACCGAGGCCCCATCTGCTCTCTCAGGTGGACGTAAACGATCCCAAGGCACTATTTCGAAGAAGAGTAGGGGAGTTATCCCCGGTGTCCTGGCCAATATTTATCCCTCAACCAACATAACAAAAACAGATTATCTTGTCATTATCACATTGTTGTTTGTGGGAGCTTGCTGTGCGCAAATTGGCTGCCGCGTTTCCCACATTACAACAGTGACTACACTTCAAAAAGTACTTAATTGGCTGTAAAGCACTTGGAGATGTCCGGTGGTCATGAAAGGCGCTATATAAATGCAAGATCTTTCTTTTTGTTTCACTATTCTCAGTGTAAAAAGCAGTAAAAACGTCAAGCCTTGATGAATGGGCTGCAACTGAGTTTTTAAATGCCGTACTAAGTCATAATTACTGCTGACCAACCTTGCTGGCCTTGAAAAACTTATTTTATAAGTGTGGATTATCATTCCCTCAATTCCATGGTAAAAATTCCATGATTTTTTAAATATTTTTTTAATGTTTGTTTATGATATTTCATAATCCCATGTGTATGTCACAATCTTTATTTCGCTTTCTATAAAATTATTAAAAATTGGAATTATAATCCGTGCTTTTTGTACTTCCTGGTTTGCTGTCTGTGAGAATTCTTCAATCTGATTGGCTGCTCAGCCTGCTGGACGCCACAGATCCCCTATAGATGGCGCCAGATTCAAAGTCACGTCGTAATGATGGAAAATGATGCTCTCGAGCCCGCGAAATCCTTGTGAGCTGCATTGAGGTCAGCAGTGAGCGCCATCCCTTCACTGTTGGCTGCACAATTCGGGACATGAAGTCTTAAATATACACAAAAAAACTTTAAACTTACCCCTAAAATTGTCCATATCTTCGTGACAATCTGTCCAATAAGTCCCCCCGG
This sequence comes from Somniosus microcephalus, assembly GCF_052327205.1. Taxonomy (NCBI): domain Eukaryota; kingdom Metazoa; phylum Chordata; class Chondrichthyes; order Squaliformes; family Somniosidae; genus Somniosus; species Somniosus microcephalus. Next base: position 12,318,580 of record NC_141002.1, on the reverse strand, counting down.
CCCACCACCGGAGGCTTACCCTGTCTTATGAGCGGTCTGCACAGAGCGGGATTAAAACGGAGTGTACTTCAACAGTGTTTCATTTGGGAATTTGGAAAGAGTAGGAATTTCTGGTAAGTATTGGGTAAGTAGTAGATGTAAAATGTGAAATTTAGTTTAACATTTTGATTTTAACTTGGAATTTTAAAAACTGCAATTAACAGAAGATGTCTGTTAGTGGCAGTTAACTGTCAGTCGGCTGTAAGTATTTGTCTTGAATAGGCGCTAATCACCAGGAGCAAGGGAGCTGAGTCAACACTCGTAAATTGGGTGAGGCTCCTAGAGTATAAAAGTAAACAGGTCTGCAGAGCGGGACTAAAACAGAGTGGACTTAAACCGAGTGTTTTATTTGGGGATTTGGAAAGACTGGGAATTCGGAGAAGAGGGGGACGGTGTTGTTGCTTTTTTCCTACACTACTTGTAGTGTTTTGCGTTACAGATGTTTAATTGCAGTACCCATAACTTAATCTAGATCAAGTAAGTAGTCAAGAAACTACATTGTAAACTAAGTTACCTAATTACAAATTTAATTTTTTTTAAAAGGTCATATAGGGAATGTAGGGCAGGCGGTGTGCCACAACTGCAGCATGTGGGAGTTTGTGGAGAGCATTGTGATCCTGGACAACCACATTTGCAGTAAGTCCCTGCATCGTGAGGAACTTCAGCTCAGAGTTTTTGAGCTGGAGTTTGAGGTGCAGACATTGTGGGGCATCAGGGATGGGGAGAGTTACCTGGACACTTTGATCCAGGAGGCAGTCACACCCCTTAGGTTAGGTAGTGGTACAGGTCTGGTTAGTGGTCATGGACAGGAGGGTGTGACTGCAACTCAGGCAGGTAAGGGGACCCTAGGTGCAGTGCTGGAGGAGCCTCAGCCTTTGCCCTTGTCCAACAGGTATGAAGTTCTTGCTGCCTGTATGGATGAGGGAAAAGCCTGCAGGATGGATGAGCAAGCTGACCATGGCACCATGATGCAGGAGGCCATTCAAGTGGGGGGACTGAAGGGGAATGTAGTTGTGGTAGGGGACAATATAGTCAGGGGGATAGATACTGTTCTCTGCAGCAGTGACCGAGAGGTCCAAAGGTTGTGTTGCCTGCCCAGTGCCAGGGTTAAAGACATCTCCTCGCAGCTGGAGGAGAACTTGGAGTGGGATGAGAAGGATCCAGTTGTCGTGGTCCATGTAGGAACCAACGGCATAGGTAGAACTAGGAATGAGGTTCTGCTGAGGGAGTTTGAGGAGTTCGGGTCCAAATTAAAAAGCAGAACCTCAAAGGTAATAATCTCTGGATTGTTACCTGAGCCATGCGCAAATTGGCATAGGGACAAACAGATTAGAGGTTTAAATGCATGGCTCAAAGAGTGGTGTGGGAGGAAGGAATTTCAATTAATGGGGCACTGGCACCAGTACTGGAGAAAGAGGGAGCTGTTCTGTTGGGATGGGCTCCACTTAACCAGTGTCCTGGCAAACCAAATAACTAGGGCAGTAGACAGAGCTTTAAACTAATGAAGCGGGAGGAGGATTCAGGAAAGAGTAAATTTAAAAGCAGCGAGAGAAATGTTAAGGCTCTGGAGCAGAGCGGAGTTTTGGGTAAAAATAAGCAGAGTGGGTCAGGAAGGGACAGAGAGTAACAAAGGTAATAGGGCATCAGTGACTAAGGTGACATCAGGGAAAAATAGAAAGAAGTCAAAGCTAAAGGCACTATATCTGAATGTGCGAAGCATTCGCAACAAAATAGATGAATTAATAGGTTTGATCTCATAGCCATTACAGAGATGTGGTTTTAGGTATTCGCTCATGGGATGTGGGCGTCGCTGGCAAGGCCAGCATTTATTGCCCATCCCTAGTTGCCCTCGAGAAGGTGGTGGTGAGCCACCTTCTTGAACCACTGCAGTCCATGTGGTGAAGGTGCTCCCACAGTGCTGTTAGGTAGGGAGTTCCAGGATTTTGACCCAGCGACGATGAAGGATCGGCGATATACTTCTAATTCAGTATGGTGTGTGACTTGGAAGGTAACTTGGAGGTGGTGGTGTTCCCATGCGCCTGCTGCCCAGGTCCTTCTAGGTGGAAGAGGTTGCGGGTTTGGAAGGTGCTGCCGAAGAAGCCTTGGCAAGTTGCTGCAGTGCATCTTGTAGATGGTACACACTGCAGCCACGGTACGCCAGTAGTGGAGAGAGGGAATGTTTAAGGTGGTGGATGGGGTGCCAATCAATCGGGCCGCTTTGCCATGGATGGTCTCGAACTTCTTGAGTGTTGTTGGAGCTGCACTCATCCAGGCAAGTGGAGAGTATTCCATCACACTCCTTACTTGTGCCTTGTAGCTGGTGAAAAGGCTTTGGGGAGTCAGGAGGTGAGACACTTGCTGCAGAATACCTAGCCTCTGACCTGCTCTTGTTGCCACAGTATTTATGTGGCTGGTCCAGTTAAGTTTCTGGTCAATGGTGACGCCCCCCCCAGGATGTTGATGGTGGGGGATTCGGCGATGGTAATGTCATTGAATGTCAAGGGGCGGTGGTTAGACTCTCGCTTGTTGGAGATAGTCATTGCCTGGCACTTCTGTGGCGCGAATGTTACCTGCCACTAATCAGCCCAAGCCTGAATGTCATCCAGGTCTTGCGGGCATGGACTGCTTCATTATCTGTGGAGTTGTGAATGGCGCTGAACACTGTGCAGTCATCAGCGAACATCCCCATTTTTGACCTTATGTTGGAGGAAAGATCATTGATAAAGCAGCTGAAGATGGTTGGGCTGAGGACACTGCCCTAAGGAACTCCTGCAGCAATGTCCTGGGGCTGTGATGATTGACCTTCAATCACCACAACCATCTTCCTTTGTGCTAGGTATGACTTCAGCCAGTGGAGCGTTTTCCCCCTGATTCCCATTGACATCAGTTTTATTAGGGCTCCTTGATGCCACACTCGGTCAAATGCTGCCTTGTTGTCAAGGGCAGTCACTCTCACCTCACCTCTGGAATTCAGCTCCTTTGTCCATGTTTGGACCAAGGTTGTAATGAGGTCAGGAGCCGAGTGGTCTTGGTGGAACCTAAACTGGGCATCAGTGAGCAGGTTATTGGTGAGTAAGTGCCGCTTGATAGCACTGTCGATGACACCATCCATCACTTTGCTGATGATTGAGAGTAGACTGATGGGGCGGTAATTGGCCAGATTGGATTTGTCTTCCTTTTTGTGGACAGGACATACCCCAGGGCAGTTTTCCACATTGTCGGATAGATGCCAGTGTTGTAGCTGTACTGGAACAGCTTGGCTAGAGGCATGGCTAGTTCTGGAGCACAAGTCTTCAGCACGATAGCCGGGATGTTGTCGGGGCCTATAGACTTTGCTGTATCCAGTGCGCTCAGCCGTTTCTTGCTATCACATGGAGTGAATCGAATTGGCTGTAGACTGGCTTCTGTGACAGTGGGGACCATAATATGATAGAATTTTTTACTGAGTTTGAAAGTGATTTCGTTAAATCAGAAACTAGGGTCTTAAATCTAAACAAAGCAAACTACATAGATATGAGGGGCAAGTTGGCTAAGGTAGATTGGGAAACTGCATTAAAAGGTATGATGGTAGACAAGCAATGGCTAGCATTTAAAGAATTAATACATAATTTACAACAAATATACATTCCTTTGAGGCACAAAAACCCCACAGGAGACGTGGTCCAACCGTGGTTAACAAGAGAAGTTAAAGATAGTATTAGATCAAAGGAAGATGATTATTATGTTACCAAAAGGAGTAGTGAGCCTGAGGATTGGGAGGATTTTAGAATTCAGCAAAGGAGGTCCAAGAAATTGATAAAGAAAGGGAAAATACAATATGACTAAACTAGCGAGAGACATAAAAACAGACTTCTAAGCAAAGCTTCTACAGGTATGTAAAAAGGAAAAGATTAGCGAAAGTAAATGTGGGTCCCTTACAGGCTGAGACAGGAGAAATTATAATGTGGAATAAGGAAATGGCAGAGAAATTAAACAAATACTTTGGACACTAATTTAATGGCACTGAGGTGGCAAGTTTGGAGGCGGGTCTGCTGTCAAAATAGCAAAGATTGACACCGGGTAGGAAACCCGCTGTCAACCCGCCTCCACGCGAGTCCCCCAGGTGTCAGGTCTGTCAGCGCAGAACTGACTCAACGCCATGCATCGGGGCATACAATTCAGCTAGTTAAATGGCTTGTTAAGAGCCAAATTAAGACTATTTTGAGGCTTACTTCTAATTTAATGCTCTCCCCCACGGGTTACCTGCTGTTCAGGTGTTTTGAGTCTGCTCTGATGTTTGTGAAAAGCTGACAGCTGCAGAAGTGGTGTCAAGGATGCCATGTTGCAGAAGGTGAATTTCAAAGCACAGAAAATGTTGGTTACTACATATAGAGATTTCTTTAGCTTACAAGTTTTTAGATCCAACTGTATGTCCAGTGCCACCTCATTGGGAGAACCTCTCTCACCATTGACAGATCGCTTGTCATCTCACCTGCAGCTGCCATCTATTGCAGAAACATCAGAGCCAATGAAACAATCAAACCTTGGTCCTCCGAATCCTTCCACGATCAGCTCCAACACCAACATCACCAACCTCATCACCAACCTTCGACGCCATCACTTGATGCTGCACTAGACACAGGGCATCAGCCCCTGGCAAAATTGCTGCCTGGGAGGCCAGCTATGGCATCATCATGGCCAGATTTTCTTCACTTGATGCTGTAAATCCTGGCTGCCACATGATGTGCCAGGTTGACACCATCCCACACCAACACCATGAAGCATCCCTTTAATGTTCAAGCCATTCCATTCCATGCACACTCATCGCTATAGCGGGGGGTGGGGGGGGGGGGATCTCATATAAGATACTTCCCAAGGTGCGCTCAGATCTGACCAAAAAGGGGCACTTTTGGAAAAAGAGATTCCACTGTATGACAACACATTACCAGAAACTTCCCATGGACATTGCCTACCCTTGTGTGTTGTTAGTTGGTATGCTTGCAGTAGGATGAGGGTGAGTGTGAGGGGTGGCTAGTGGGATGGGGAAGTGATAATGTAGATAGAGAGGGTTGGGTGGAGGTGCAAGGTAAGTTGGTGTCCTGGGGAGGTCTCTTCCGCCCTTGAGAGGGAAGAGAACCTCTCTGCGTGCTGTGACTCCCCCCTTAAGCATAAGGAGGGAGTAATTGGGGAGCCTGACTGCAAGCGTTCACCATTGTGCAGTGATTGTCAGTGTTTGCAGCACCTCAATGCTGTCAAACACTGACAGCACAACTGTCTCACTCCATGTGGACGTGGTCCCTCTATAGGCACTTCTTTCAAAACCCTAGGATGTAGGCCATCAGGTCATGGGGATTTAGCGGCTTTCAGTCTCATTAATTTCTCCAGTACTATTTTTTTACTAATACTAATTTATTTCAGTCCCTCATTCTCATTAGACCCTTGGTTCTCCACTATTTCCAGTTTTTGTGACTGGTAGCCTGTGTCCAGTGGTGTACCGCAGGGATCGGTGCTGGGCCCTTTGCTGTTTGTAGTGTACATTAATGATTTAGATATGAATGTAGGAGGTATGATCAGTAAGTTCGCAGATGACATGAAAATTGGTGGAGTGGTAAATAGCGAGGAGGGAAGCCTCAGGCTACAGGATGATATAGATGGGTTGGTTAGATGGGCAGAAGAGTGGCAAATGGAAATTAACCCTGAAAAGTGTGAGGTGATGCATTTTGGGAGGACTAACAAGGCAAGGGAATACACAATGAATGGTAGGACCTTAGGAAGGACAGAGGATCAGAGGGACCTTGGTGTGCATGTATATAGATCCCTGAAGGCAGCAGAGCAGGTAGGTAAGGTGGTTAAAAAGGCATATGCGATACTTGCCTTCATTAGCCGAGGCATAGAATATAAGAGCAGGGAGGTTATGATGGAGCTGTATAAAACGCTAGTTAGGCCACAGCTGGAATACTGTTTGCAATTCTGGTCGCCACACTATAGGAAGGATGTAATTTCATTGGAGAGGTTGCAGAGGAGATTCACCAGGATGTTACCTGGGCTGGAGCGCTTCAGCTATGAAGAGAGACTGGACAGGCTGGGGTTGTTTTCCTTAGAGCAGAGAAGGCTGAGGGGGGACCTGATTGAGGTGTACAAAATTATGAGGGGCATAGATGGGGTAGATAGAAAGGAACTTTTCCCCTTAGTAGAGGGGTCAATAACTAAGGAGCATAGCTTCAAAATAAGGGGCAGGAGGTTTAGAGGGGATTTGAGGAAAAACTTTTTCACCCAGAGGGTGGTTGGAATCTGGAACTCACTGCCTGAAAGGGGGGTAGAGGCAGGAACCCTCACAACATTCAAGAAGTTTTTAGATGAGCACCTGAAACGCCATAACATACAAGGCTACGGACCAAGTGATGGAAAATGGGATTAGAATAGACAGGGCTTGATGGCCGGCATGGACACGATGTGTCGCAGGGCCTCTTTCTGTGTTGTATAACTCTATGCATCATCAAATGACATCATCAGACCTGCTTCCTGTTAATTGGCCTGGAAGCATGTAGGGCGGGCTTAACAAAGTCAATCAAGGGAACATCATGTCTGCAGAGCAGATGCAGCTGGGAGCGGGACCGGAACCCGGACACCAGCACTCCCACCACCATCCCGCCTCCTCCATTAAATTTGCGGTCTTTGTGTCTGTCTTCACGGAAGAAGATGCAAAAAACTTCCCGGAAATAGTGGAGAACCAAGGGTCTAGCAAGAATGAGGGACTGAAAGAAATTGGTAAAAAAATAGTACTGGAGAAATTAATGGGACTGAAAGCCGATAAATCCCCATGACCTGATGGCCTACATCCTAGGGTTTTGAAAGAAGTGCCTATAGAGATAGTGGATGCATTGGTTGTCATTTTCCAAAATTCCATAGATTCTAGAATGATCCCTGTGGATTAGAAGATAGCAAATGTAACCCCACTATGTAGGAAAGGAGGAAGAGAGAAAACAGGGAATTACGAACGAGTTAGTCTGACATCAGTAGTAGAGAAAATGCTAGAATCTATTATTACAGATGTGGTAACAGGGCACTTAGAAAATGTAAATAGGATTGGGCAGAGACAACATAGAAACATAGAAGATAGGAGCAGGAGTAGGCCATTCGGCCCCTCTAGACTGTTCCGCCATTTAATGAGATCATGGCTGATCATCCAAATTCAGTACACTGTCCCTGCTTTCTTCCCATATCCCTTGATCCCTTTAGCCTTAAGAAATATATCTAAATCCTTCTTGAATATATTTAATGAATTGGCCTCAACTGCCTTGTGTGGTAGAGAATTCCACAGGTTCACCAACCTCTGGGTGAAGAAATTCCTCCTCATCTCAGTCCTAAATGGCTTACCCCTTATCCTTAGACTATGACCCCTGGTTCTGGACTCCCCCGCCATCGGGAACATCCTTCCTGCATCTAGTCTGTCTAGTCCTGTTAGAATTTTATAAGTTTCAATGAGATCCCTTCTCATTCTTCTAAACTCTAGCGAATATAAGGCTAATCTACCCAATCTCTCCTCATACGTCATTCCTGCCATCCCAGGTATCAGTCTGGTGAATCTTCACTGCACTCTCTCCATGGCAAGAACATCCTTCCACAGATAAGATGACCAAAACTGCACACAATACTCAAGGTGTGGTCTCAACAAGGCCCTGTACAACTGCAGCAAGACATCTTTGCTCCTGTACTCGAATCCTCTTGCTATGAAAGCCAACATACCATTTGTCTTCTTAACCCCCTGCTGCACTTGCATGCTTACCTTCAGCGACTGGTGCACAAGGACACCCAGGTCTCGTTGCACTTCCCCTTCTCCCAATCTATTGCCGTTCAGATAATAATCTGTCTTCCTGTTTTTGCCACCGAAGTGGATAACCTCGCATTTATCCACATTATACTGCATTTGCCATGCATCTGCCCAATCACCCAACCTGTCCAAATCATACTGGAGTTTCTCTGCATCCTCCTCACAGCACACACTCCCACCCAGCTTTGTGTCGTCTGCAAACTTGGAGATATTACATCTACTTCCCCCGTCTAGAACATTTATATATATTGTGAATAGCTGGGGTCCTAGCACCGATCCCTGCAGTACCCCACTAGTCACTGCCTGCCACTCGGAAAAAGACCCATTTCTTCCAACTCTTTGCTTCCTGTCTGCCAACCAGTTCTCTATCCATGACAGTACCTTACCCCCAATCCCGTGTGCTTTAACTTTGCACACTAATCTCTTATGCGGGACCTTATCGAAAGCATTCTGAAAGTCCAAATACACCGCATCCACTGGTTCTCCCTTATCTATTCTACCAGTTACATCCTCAAAAAATTGCTGTAGATTAGTCAAGCATGATTTACCTTTTGTAAATCCATGTTGACTTTATCTGATCCTGTCACTGTTTTCCAAGTGCTCTGCTATTACATCTTTTATAATGGACTGTAGCATTTTTCCTGCTACTGATGTCGGACTTACCGGTCTATAATTCCCCGTTTTCTCTCTACCACCTTTTTTAAATAGTGGGGTAACATTAGCTACCCTCCAATCCATGGGAACTGTTCCAGAGTCTATAGAATTTTGGAAGATGACCAGCAATGCATCTATTATTTCTAGGGCCACTTCCTTAAGTACCCTAGGATGTAGATTATCAGGCCCTGGGGATTTATTGGCCTTCAATCCCATCAATTTCCCTAACACCATTTCCCTACAACTACTGATTTCAGGCAATTCCTCCCTCTCATCAGAACCTATGTTCCCCAACATCTCTCAGTGGTTATTTGTGTCCTCCTTTGTGAAGACAGAACCACAGTATGTATTTAACTGGTCAGCCATTTCTTTGTTCCCCATTATAAATTCCCCTGATTCTGACTGCAAGGTACCTACACTTGATTTCACCAATTTTTTTCTCTTCACATAGCTATAGAAACTTTTACAGTCAGTTTTTATGTTCCCTGCAAGCTTACTCTCATACTCTATTTTTGCCCTCTTAATTAATCCCTTTGTCCTCCTTTGCTGAATTCTAAACTATTCCCAATCCTCAGGTTTGCTGCTTTTTCTGGCCAAATTATATGCCCTCTCCTTAGATTTTATGCTATCCTTAGTTTCCCTTGTTAGCCATGGTTGAGTCACCTTTTTTGTTTTATTTTTATGCCAAACAGGGATGAACAAATTCTGTAGTTCATCCATGCGATCTTTAAATGTTTGCCATTGCCTATCCACCGTCAACCTTTTAAGTAACATTCCCCAATCCATCCTAGCCAACTCATGCCTCATACCATCATAGTTTCCTTTATTTAAATTCAACTATTTGACTCTCCATTTTAATGAAGAATTCTATCATATTATGATCGCTCCTCCCCAAGGGGCCTTGCACAACAAGATTGCTAATTAATCCTTTCTCATTACATAATACCCAATCTAAGATGCCCTGATCTCTAGTTGGTTCCTCGACATATTGGTCCAGGAAACCATCCCGTATACACTCTAGGAATTCCTCCTCCACAGTATTGTTACTAATTTGGTTAGCCTAATCTATATCTAGATTAAAGTCACCCATGATAACTGCTGTGCCCTTATTGCACGCATCTCTAATTTCCCGTTTAATGCCATCTGCCACCTCAGCATTAATGTTTGGGGGTCTGTATACAACTCCCACTAATGTTTTCTGCCCCTTGGTATTTCTCAGCTCTGCCCATACAGATTCCACATCATCAGAGCTAATATCCTTCCTTACTATTGTGTTAATCTCCTCTTTAACTAGCAATGCTACCCCACCACCTTTTCCTTTTTTCCTGTCCTCCTGAGTATTGAACACCCCTGGATGTTGAATTCCCAGTCTTGGTCACCCTGGAGCCATGTCTCCGTAATCCCAATTATATCAAATCCGTTTACATCTATTTGCGCAGCTATTTCATCCACCTTATTACGAATGCTCCTTGCATTAAGACATGAAGCCTTCAGGCTTGATTTTTTAACACTCTTAGTCCTTTTAGAATTATTATTATGGATTTATGAAAGGGAAGTCATTTTTGACAAATCTGTTAGAGTTTTTTGAGATTGTAACTAGCAGAATAGATAAGGGTGAACCAGTGGATGTGATGTATTTAGATATTCAGAAGGCATTCGATACGGTGCCACACAAGTGGTTATTAAACAAAATTAGGGCTCATGGGATTAGGGGTAATATACTAGCATGGGTTGAGGATTGGTTAACAGAGATAAAACAGAGAGTAGAAATAAACAGGTCATTTTCGGATTGGCAGGCTGTAACTAGTGGAGTACCGCAAGGATCAGTGCTTGGGCCTCAGCTATTCACAATCTATATCAATGATTTGGATGAGGGGACCAAATGTAATATATCCAAGTTTGCTGATGATTCAAAGCTGGGTGGGAATGTAAGTTGTGAGAAGGATGCAAAGAGGCTTCAAGGGGATATAGACAAGCTATGTGAGTGGGCAAGAACATGGCAAATGGAATATAATGCGGAGAAATGTGAAGTTATCCACTTTGATAGGAAAAATAGAAAAGCAGAGTATTTTTTAAATGGTGAGAGATTGGGAAATGTTGGTGTTCAGAGGGACCTTGTACACGAATCACTGAAAGTTAACATGCAGGTACAGCAAGCAATTAGGAAAGCAAATGGTATGTTGGCCTTTATTACAAGAGGATTTGACTTTAAGAGTAAAGACATCTTATTACAATTAGATAGGGCCCTGGTGAGACCACACCTGGAGTATTGTGTACAGTTTTGGTCTCCTTACCTAAGGAAGGATATACTTGCCATAGAGGGAGTGCAACAAAGGTTCACCAGACTGATTCCTGGGATGGGGGGATTGTCCTATGAGGAGAGATTGAGTAGACTAGGCCTATATTCTCTAGAGTTTAGAAGAATGAGAGATGATCTCATTGAAACATACAAAATTCTTATACGGCTTGACAGGGTAGATGCAGGGAGGATGTTTCCCCTGGCTGGGGAGTCTAGAACCAGGGGTCACAGTCTCAGAATAAGGGGTTGGCCATTTAGAACTGAGATGAGGAGAAATTTCTTCACTCAGAAGGTGGTGAATCTTTGGAATTCTCTACCCCAGACGGCTGTGGAGGCTCAGTCATTGAGTATATTTAAGACAGAGATCGATAGCTTTTTGGATATTAAGGGAATCAAGGGATATGGGGATAGTGCAGGAGAGTGGAGATGAGGTAGAAGATCAGCCATGATCTTATTGAATGGCAGAGCAGGCTCGAGGGGCCAAATGGCCTACTCCTGCTCCTATTGCTTATGTTCTTATCAAGCAAATGTTGAAATAACTGCAAGGTGATAACTAAAGCTGTATTTGAAATTGGAAAAAACGTTTTGTTAAAGCTGTGGTGCAACATGATTCATGTGTAATACCACTCAGATAAATGCAGATTTTTACATTTGAGATCTTTGAAAATGTTATCTTTTATGTGACAGTCTGCCATCTGATATTTCACCTGGTAGATCTCAATGAAATCATCTGTGTGGCTGAATAAAGCACCTGTTTTAACTATACCCTGTCCATGCTTGTGCATCTGTGTATTATATATAAAACAATCTTACATCTGTGCACACTTCCTGTCAACTTTGTCCATTATAAATTCCTATGTCCACATTTATCCTTTAACCAATACCTATAAAAACAGATTCTTTGGTTATTATCACATTGCTGTTTGTGGGACCTTGCTGTGCGCAAATTTGCTGCCACGTTTAACATTACAACAGTGACTACACGTCAAAAAGTACTTCATTGGCTGTAAAGTGCTTTGGCACCATCCTGAGGTCGTGAAAGGCGCTGTATAAATGCAAGTTCTTTCTTTCTATTTGTAATAGAAACTGCCTATGTAAACATATCACGCTGTAATTATACCCTCCTGCCAGTAGTGGCACTGCGGAATCCCCGTTCGACATCTCCCAGCTCCTCAGCCTGTATTGCAGAGAAACTCCTATGCTCCAACCAATTCTGCTTTCCAAATTTTGATCATATTTTTACACACACATACATACAGAACAATAATGAGTCGCTGAAGTCAATGCAGAGCACCCATATGGAAGAGCCTCATTTTACAAACTGTATCATCATAGGTTTTTTCAACATTCTCTTGGGATGTCACTTCTACAAAAAACTTAGTGGGTTTGTCAGACAGGATCAGCCCCTTCTGGAATTGGGTTAGCCATCATTTACTAGGGCATGCATGGGAACACCATCCCTTCCAAGCAGTCCTCCAAATCACACACCATCCTGATTTGAGCCGATATCACTGTTTCTTCATCGTCGCTGGGTCAAAATCCTGGAACTCCCTCCCTAACAGCACTGTGGGAGCACCTTCACCACACGGACTGCAGCGGTTCAAGAAGGGGGCTCCACCACCACCTTCTCAAGAGCAACCAGGGATGGGCAGTAAATGCTGGCCTTACCAGCAATGCCTACATCCTTGAAAAATTATTGAAAAAAGGTACTCATCGGTCTTGTCCCTCATGATTAATTCTGTTATTTTGCCAGCTCCTGATAGAACATTAATGTGTCTATAATTACCCAAGTTTGTTTCACCGCCTTTCTTGTAAACAGATACCACATTGCACTGCTTCTGATCCTGTGGGACCTCCTCTTCATTCATTGATTCTCTTATGATGACTGTCAGCAGTTAGTAGACTTTGTCCATAGTCTCAATGCGCACCCTCGGGTGTATAGCATCTATCCTCATGGTTTTGAGTTCTTCAAACCTATCTAAGATGTCCATACAACTGATTTCAAGTTATTAAGGTTAGTCATAGAATATCATATGATGGGTGACATGCGACTCATATCTTCTCTAGTGAATACTTTCAGGGAATTTAGTCTATTAATTCGTTTTGGTTCAACTTTAAATTCAACTCCATTTGCACACTTAAGGGATCTTAATTTTTTCATCATAATTCTCTTACTTTTAGAATTCTGGAAGATTCTCTCACTGTACACTGTGGAATCGTTAGTATATAGCCCCACTCCTGACCTACTGAGAGACGGAAAGTCATTGATGAAGCAGTTGCAGATGCCAAGGTTGCTTTCCTGAGCAATTCCTACATTGATATCCGGGGGATGTTAGTTTTTGGCAACCACAGCCAGCTTCCGTTGTCTTCAACTTGAAGAGTTTTCCCTTTGGGCCCCACTGACTTCAGTTTTGTTCGGGATCTTTGTGCCATACATGATCAAAAGCTGCTGTGATGTCGAGGTCAGCTGTGCTCACTTCTCCATTAGCTTCCATGTTTGGATCAAAGCCATGTGACTTCTGGAGCCAAATGGTTCTGGCAAGTTCCAAACTGAGTATCGGTGAGCAGATTGTAAGTAAGTAGAAGTCACTTGATGGCACGATTGATGGCTCCTTCCATCACTTTATCAATGACTGAGAGAAGGCTTATAGGGTGATAACCGCTTGGGTAGATTGTCCTATGTTTTTGTGATAGGACATACCTGGGTAATTGTCAGATAGATGGCAATGATATACCTGTACTACAACAGTTTGGCTAGTTCTGGTGCACAGGTCTTCAGCACTACAGCCAGGATGTTGTGCCAACATTATGAAATCCCAACTCTCCAGCCTTCGGCCCTCCATTCACCATTACATTTCTGCAGCAACCGATCTGCTCAACCACCACCTTTGATGCCCGAGTCTCTACTAAAACAATTACCCACTCTCACCCTGGCCGTTCCCCCTGGTACAGCCCTCATCTTTGCTCCCTTAAGTCCAAGGGACACAGACTCGAACGGATATGGCGGATCACTGGTTTAGCCATTCACTGCCAGATCTGGCTGGGTCACATAAAGCATTATCGGGCCCTGCTCTCGTCTGCCAAAATTGCTCACTATTCCAGTATCATTCTGGAATGCAAAGATAAACCCCGGCTCCTATTCTCTACTGCTAACCGTCTCCTTAAACCCCTCTCCTCTGTCTCCTCCACCCTCACCTCCGATAACAAGTGTGAGGAGCTCATGGACTTCTTTTTCTCTAAGATTGAGACCATCCGTTCAGCTGCCTCTGCCACTTACTTCCTTCCCCTAGCCCACCGGGCCAAACTTCCTCTAAGGGCCCCACTGCCCTAGCCCTGAACTCACATCTTTCTCCAGTTTCTCTCTGATCTCCCCTCATGAACTCTCCATGCTCATCTTGTCCATGAGACCCACCTCCTGCTCCCTCGACCCTATTCCCACTAAACTACTGACCACCCAACTTCCTTTTCTGGCTCCCATGTTAGCTGATATTGTTAACGGTTCTCTCTCCTCAGGTACTGTCCCCCTCTCCCTCAAATCTGCCGGCATCAGCCCTCTCCTCAAAAAAACCAACCCTTGATCCCTCCGTCCTTGCAAATTCCACCCCATCTCCAACTTCCCTTTCCTCTCCAAAGTCCTTGAATGTGTTGTCGCCTCCCAAATCTGTGCCCATTTTTCCCGCAATTCCATGTTTGAATCCCTCCAATCAGGTTTCCGCCCTTGCCACGGTACCGAAACGGCTCTCATCAAAGTCACAATTATATCCTTTGTGACTGTGACAAAGGTAAACTATACCTCCTCGTCCTTCTTGATTCTTTGACACGGTTGATCACTCCATCCTTCTCCAACACCTCTCCACTGTTGTCCAGCTGGGTGGGACTGCACTCGCCTGGTTCCATTCTTATCTATATAATCATAACCAGAGAATCACCTGCAATGGCTTCTCTTCCCGCTCCCACATCGTTACCTCTGGTGTCCCCCAAGGATCTATCCTTGGCCCCCTCCTTTTTCTCATCTACATGTTGCCCCTTGGTGACATCATCCAAAAACACAGCGTCAGTTTCCACATGCATGCTGACGACACCCAGCTCTACCTCACTACCTCTTCTCTCGACCCCTCCACGGTGTCTAAATTTTCAGACTGCTTGTGAGCAAAAATCTTCTCCAATTAAATATTGGGAAGACCGAAGCCATTGTTTTCGGTCCCTGCCACAAACTCCGTTCCCTAGCCACTGACTCCATCCCTCTCCCTAACATCTGTCTGAGGCTGAACCGTACTGATTGCAACCTTGGTGTCCTATTTGACCCTGAAATGAGCTTCTGACCACGTATCCGCAGCATAACTAAGACCGCCTACTTCCACCTTCGTAACATCGCCCGTCTCCGCCCTTGCCTCGCCTCATCCGCTGCTGAAACCCTCATCCATGCCTTTGTTATCTCTAGACTTGACTATTCCAATGCACCCCTGGCTGGCTTCCCACATTCCACCCTACATAAACTTGAGGTCATCCAAAACTCGGCTGCCCATGTCGTAACTCGCACCAAGTCCCGTTTGCCCATCACCCCTGTGCTCGCAGACCTACACTGGCTCCCGGTTAAGCAGCGCCTCGATTTCAACATTCTCATCCTTATTTTTAAATCCCTCCATGGCCTCGCTCCTTCCTATCTCTGTAATCTCCTTCAGCCACACAACCCCCCCGAGATATCTGCGCTCCTCTAATTCTGCATCCTGATTATAATCGCTCAACCATTGGTGGCCGTGCCTTCTGTTGCCTAGGGTCTAAGCTCTGGAATTCCCTCCCTAAACCTCTCCGCCTCGCCACCTCTCTTTCCTCCTTTAAGACGCTCCTTAAAACCTACCTCTTTGACCAAGCTTTTGGTCACCTGCCCTAATTTATCCTAATGTGGCTCAGTGTCAAATTTTTTGTCTTAAAATACTCCTGTGCAGCGTCTTGGGACATTTTACTACGTTAAAAGTGCTATATAAATACAAGTTGTTGCTGTTGTTGTCATCAGTGCCAGTAGCCTTTGATGTTCTCATATCTTCTTCCCTTGGTAGTTTACTACTCGGGGGTATGGGGCAATGCTACAGCAGGCCATGCAACCTGCCCTGAGTGAAGTTGGAAAACTTGAGTAACAGGCCATCCAGAAGATGATGGGACTCATGTTAAGTATGATTGCTGGAGTCAAGTGACAGTCACCAATGACAAAAATCATCCTAATTGCTGGTGGCAGATTCAAGTAGTAGCCAACGATTTGCTAAAGAGAGCTGAAAACATTATGCTTCAGCACATTCAGCATTAGCACTAATAGAGCTCCAGTTTTGATGTAGATGTTGTCAGTTGAGTTTACCAGACGATTCCCTATATCTGTACAGTTCGGTAGAAACACCGCCCCACCCCACGCCCCCACAACCCCTTCCAGGCAGCATCATCCCCAAACTGCACTTAAATATGTTACTCAAACATGACCATAATGTTGAAGACATTTAATTTTACTAACATGCTCTATCCTGAGCTCACTTTAATTACTGGTAGTTAATTTGTAGGAATTTAAATCGTCAAGAAAAATTAACTTGAACTATAAAGAGACCTTTGGGGTTTGCACTCTGCAGGATGTGATCCAATTTGAACAGATTTCCCACTGACCTAATTTAATAAAAGCTGATTTGAATTGATTGCAGTGATAACACGCGCTGTATTTTCTGGTATTGCTGACACTGCAATCTTTTGTACATGTACCAGACTCATACATCATCAAATCTCTCTCTCTGCAGCAACACTGAAACTATATGCAATGGAATATTTATATATTCCTTGTGTGTTTAATTCAATCTATGGTCCAGATTATCACACTCTTCCAGGTGGGGGGGAAATGTATGTTAATGTCAAAACAGAAAAACTAAACAATAAAACGAGTCCAAGGACAATTATTCATTGAAAATATTTTTTGAATAACTCACGCATAATTTATAATTCTCACTCCATCACAAACTTTCTTCACTCCATTTTATCAGCACTACTATAGCCAGTGCTCCACTCAGCTTTCCTCACTTTTCTCCCTTAGCTGAAAATAAGCATCCGACATCCTCTTCGCTGCATTGCTACCCTGCTGAAGTCAGCACATCGCACGATTCGCCACTCTGACCCATCTAAGCCTGAAACCCGATGGATTCACCACCTCCTTCCATAATCTTCAGGATAACAGCTGAGAAAGATACTTTCATAAGGTCACAAGAAAAACTAGGTAAAGGCCATTTACCTGATTGAGCCAACTCCTCCCAACAAAAAACATTGATAATCTGTATTATGATCGCAGGCACCTGCAATTTATTTGATCTCATGGCAGGAGTGAATTACTACATGTATAATTTCCAAGCGAAAACTTAAATTCTTGCCAGATGACTAAACAATGAAGCAAACAAGTCTCCAGGACATCAATTAAATAGTACTCAACCCTGACCTAATGTGCTCTGCTGCAGAACTCCATTACCCACAACAGAGTCTTACCCATTGAACATTACCTTCTCAATTCTGTTGCTCAGCCAATTTTCAATTCATTAATATCAACCACTACATTTCCCCCTCCAATTTCCTTCCTTCCTCTCCTGAATACACTGGCGGAATGTCAACATGAGCGAGCGCGTGGGATTGGGAGTGGGTGGGGAGTTAAATCTGGCAAAATTCGGGAATATGCCTCCAACCCGCCCACTTCCGGGTTTAACGGGGGCGGGCAGCCAACCCACTCCCAGGAGGCGAGTTTTCAATTTAAATACTTTAATGAGGCTGGCAGCCTCTGAGTTAATCTGCTTTCCAGGTTTTATAGTGGGCAGTTGGGTTTCCCAAGCCTCAGGAAACCCGGCAGCTGATTTGAGGCTTGGACAGATTTGGGGAGAAATGGTGGCCCAGGAGGAGATTGCTTAACCCTCCCCACCCATCCCACCAAGCTTGAACTCCACATCAGCCACATCCCCACCCCCCATAAAAAACATGCCCCGAGATTGGACTCCCCACCCCCGGGATAGTGGATCTGACCTACCTGGTCCTGCGGCCTCCGGAGTGCTCCCCACACAATTGGAAACCAAGCCTGTCAATCAGACTGTGTTCTGGGCCAAAAGACGCACGTAAACCCCACAGTATGCAGGGAGACCCAGACGTCCGGGTTTCCAGTCCGAAACTCTGCCGCTGCCTATGTAACCCGCCCTGTTAATATCCAGGCCACTGTTGCAACCCGAGTGCAGATCCTTTAACACCAGCTGCCCTCAGTACTTCGTCTGAGTGATCATTCTTCATGTGTGATGTTCTTCACAGTGAGTGTTCACGATGGGGTGAGGAGTCCTCTTGTCCCCTCTCGACTATACATGCATTTTCCAACTGGAGTTGCTTTATAGTGTTCATAGGTGGGAATCCTGGCTGATTTTTTAAAACTTTCCTTTGCACAGGAATACTGAGGTTAACTGAAGTGCCCCTTACACGTAGAATTACATAGAAATTAGGGCACAGAAACAGGCCATTTGGCCCAACTGGTCTGTGTCAATGTTTATGCTCAAAGCGAGCCTCCTCCCAACTTACTTCATCTCATTCTATCAACATATGCTTCTATTATTTTCTCCCTCATGTGTTTATCTAGCTTCCCCTTAAATGCCTCGATACTATTCACCTCCAGCACTTCCTGTGGTAGTAAGCTTCACATTTGCACCGCTGGTAAGGAAGTTTCTCTTGAATTCCATATTGGATTTATTAGTGACTTAGATTTATGGCTCCTAGTTTTGAACTCCCCCACAAGTGGAAATTACCGCTGCCGAAATCAGCAAATGCAGCATAGATTAGGAATCAAATCTGGGATCCTCCTGCCTGGTACCGTTCAGTTCCACAAAACGCAATGCAGTCACCAACTGCGATTTTCATGCATCTTTATCTTCTTTAAGAGCCTCAGACACAGAACAGAACATTTGACAACTAATCTTTTCTCAATGTGAATTTCAGTTTTGTCAATCTCTCTTCAAATAACTCAACTTTTTGATTCAACCTTGCTCCTCTTTTATACCCCTATCATGCATCTACATTCTTTGAAGGTATAGGCCTAGAAATTCAGGGCTTTAGCACCACCTGTTACCGCCAGATTCAGGGAAAGAAATGGCGGCTACCGCTCTCCCGTCCGCTGTCGGCGGGTCCTGCGGCGGCTGCCATTTTCGGATGGCCGGAGCTCGGCAAAATTAGGTAGCTGATGCAGTTCATGATGTCAGTGAGTGTGCAATGCTCACTTGACGTCCAATCTGCGAGTTTGGATTTCGCTGCTCCACTTACCGGCATGCCTGTAAGGGGTGGTGTGTGTGGTCAGCTTCACCTCTGACTCCCTGAGCAGTTCGAATCGCTCCCACTCCCTCGGTTCTAGACTTTGGACTTATTTGGTGGTTGTAATGAAATTGCAACAGACACCTGAGTTGGTCAAAAGAATTGAGATTTTATTTTGAGACAGGAAAATATACAATACAATAAAATCTTATACTCTAAAAGGGGGGAAGACTTTGGAATACGCGAGGGAGAATTACAATAGACAAAATACCTTAGAGAGAAATTTGAGTTGATGTTTCAGGTTGAAACCCTTCTTTTGAAGAAGGGTTTCAACCCGAAACGTCAACTCAAATTTCTCTCCACGGATGTTGCCTGACCTGTTGAGTTTTTCCAGCATTCTCTGTTGTTATTTTGGATTTCCAGCATCTGCAGTATTTTGCTATCAGACAAAATACCTTACCCTCCCAATCCCACTATCCTAACTAGGTTGAATTCCAGAGGACCAAGAAATGCTCACCAAATGACTTTCTTGACAGATTGTAGAGGTTCCCAATTTCGGGGTTCTCTTTAGTTGTGGCGGTTGGGGCCTGCCATACCCCGGACGTGGTGGAAGACTGCACCTGCGTTGGGTTTTCAGTCTTCGCCTGTCCGCTGATGCGGTTAGATGCGTAGTTGGATTTATCGGGTGAGTACCCAATTTCCTTTGGTTAGGTATAGTTTTTAGAGTCTTTTCTGTCAAATCTTACCCAGGGGTAAGTCAGACGAGCCTGTAGAGTGGAAACAAGTTTGTGATTTTTCAATTTCTCAGTGGTTAGTTTCTTGTTGGTCGCGGTGGCCCAATATTACCTGGTTGGTGGTAATATTGTTAGTTGTTGGTTTCTTGAGGCTTTTGGTTGTCGCGATTTATTTTTCTTCTGTTTCGTTCTTCTTTCTTCAAGTCTCTGATCCTTCGACTCAATACGGTAATGATGATATCTTTTCTGAACCGTATTTTCTCTCTCCTGTACTGAACTTGAACCTTCTAGAGCTGTGTCCTCAACTGTGTGCTCTGATCCAACGTCTGTCTCACTGTCTGTTTCACTGAACATGCAGGCCTCAATTATATTGTTTTGAGGCCTGGCTTATCTGACCACCAAATCTCTGGTCCTTTGTTAATTTTGGCGGGCTCGTTATTTTTAATATGTTTAAATTCTCATCGAGTTTCGGGGATGGTCCCATCTATTTTTAATTGGCTTTTAACTGGTTATGGGATTGCCTTGAAATCAGTTTAAAATGTGTAAAGTGTTTTGGAAATCTTTCTGATTGGTTTTAAACTGTTGTTTGATTGTCCTTTTCCTGCTGGGGCCAGGTTCTCTTTAGTTGACTGTTGGCATGTATTGTAGTATTCATGTTCTTAATGGCCCTGTGGATTTTCAGCAGGAACAGTCTTTCCGTGGGCTTATTGTCTTTATGTAGAATGATTGGGATGGCCCAGAACATTCCCAGACAATCTGGCCTTTCCAATACTCAAACTGTCTGTGTTTCGAGGGCCCATCCCACCTCCTTTTGTCGCAGCTTTTTCCACAGGCCTGAACATGCCTTTTAAACCAGCCAAATCTACCTGGGGTTTTGACTTTAGGTCCCCTTTGACCCAATATTATTTCAAACAGTCCAATATCTCTTCTTTTCTTACTTTGGGGGAATCTGTGTAATTTTGCGAGCCCTACATGCCTTAAGTGCGGCGAGCTGAGCAAGCATTGAGAAGCAGGAAGGAGGCTCCAGCAGCGGCATTTAAAGGGCTCATCAGCAACAACTTGCACCTGACATGTTTCTGCAGTTTGACTGGCTCTGTGCATCTTTCTGCAACTCCAACAGCTTTATAAACTTCTTTCAAGGATCTAAGGTAACAGGGAGCATTGTTGCAAGTGGAGAACACCTTCATTCTTATTTAAAGGCTTCTATTCACAACATTTGCTCATAGTCATGGGGGCTCTACTGGCAGTCCACCTCGCGTTTGAGTATCTTAGGGAGAGGGTGCG
This sequence comes from Somniosus microcephalus, assembly GCF_052327205.1. NCBI lineage: Eukaryota > Metazoa > Chordata > Chondrichthyes > Squaliformes > Somniosidae > Somniosus > Somniosus microcephalus. The sequence continues at coordinate 12,297,468 of NC_141002.1, read as the reverse complement.
GAGGCAGCGAAGAAGGTGAGAAGATGCATGCAGAGGGAGAAGGAGGAGGGCACTCAACAGGAGGCCTTACCCACCTAGGGTCTTCCAAGAGCACTTCTCTTATATCCACTTAAGCGAGGAGCAGTGTATGAGGAGGCTCTGCTTCACCAAGGAAGTGTTCACAGAACTTTGCCACCTCCTGCAACCAGACCTGCAGCCTGTGAGCAGGGTGAACACAGCTCTCCCAGTGGCAGTCAAGGTCACGCTGGCCCTCAATTTCTTCGGCAGCGAATCCTTGCAGTCTGCAGCAGGAGACATAGCTAACATCTCACAGTTCGCCGTTCACCGCTGCATCCGAGAGGTCACAAATTCTCTCTACACCGGGAGAGGGGACTATGTTTTCTTCTGTCTGAGCAGAGAGAAGCAGGACGAGTGTGCATGCAGCTTTGCCAGGATAGCGGGCTTCTCCATGGTGCAGGGCACCATCGACTGCACACACGTGGCTTTACGGGCGCCGCATAACAATCCTGAAATCTTCCATAACCGCAAAGGATATTATCACTCAATGCGCAGTTGGTGTGTGACCACGCCCAGCGCTTCCTGATGGTCAATGCCTGCTATCCAGGCAGCAGCCATGATGCCATCATCCTGTGTCAGCCAGCAATCTTCCAGCCACCACATGAAACTTGAGGGTGGCTGCTCGGAGACAAGGGCTATCTGCTCTGCACCTGGCTGATGACTCCCCTCCACAACCCCACCACTCGTGCCAGGCACTCATATAATGAGAGCCATGCTGCTACCAAGAACATCATCGAGCAGACCATCGGGCTACTGAAGCAACATTTCTGCTGCCTTGACCACTCGGGAGGAGCCCTCCAGTACTCGCCGGAGTGGGCGGCCCATTCCATGCTTCACAACTTGGCTATCATGAGGGCGCAGCCCTTGTCACCAGGGATTGTGGGACCACCTCAGGAGGAAGATGAGGGAGAGGAAGAGGACGACGAGGAAGGGAGGAGGCAGGCAGCCAATCCTCCTTCCGGACGGGCTGTCCATGAACGCCTCATCAGACTCCAAGTCCAATGAATGAAACCCCAGATCCTCGTTGCTCACCACATCCCCATCATACCATCCCTCTGTTACAAAATATCACAGCATCCTCCTGGATGCAAAACTGAAATGAGGGCGACCACAAGATTCCAAACAAAATGAATCAATTTATCAAAGATCACTTCACACATACAATATGAACTAATCACCCTTGTGCAATCCATTAGAGCCCTTTCCAGTCCTAGTGCTCCTACAACGTGCTCCCACAGTGGCTGCAGCATGGCTGGTGGAAGGCTACAGAGTTTCCATGGGGGAGACTTCAGATGGCCTTGCAGGATGACCTCGAGCAGCTCTCGGCCTAAAAGGCCCAGCTGTAGACACACTCCTTGGCATAGGCGGCAAGCAGTCTGGGCTGGCTGGCTGACAGGCAGTGGCAAGGGCAGTGGCGGAGTGGCTGTGGTGGGAACAGGAATGCTGTCATCCTGAGAGAGGACAGCAGGCTCCTGCTCCACTGACCCACTGCCACTCCCCCAAGAGAGCCTCTTGGCAATGTCAAGGAGCATGGAGGAGTCCGCCTCCAACATCGCACGGGGCTCTGCACAGAGCTTGGAGCCCAAATTTTCCAGAATGGAAATGATGGAAGACTCCCGAAGAGACCGTGTCGACCTAGGCATGATGGTGCGTCTGATGGGCGATGTCGCGGCTGCCATTGCAGCACAGGTGGAAACGACCCAACATCTATGTGCTGCAGCGAAAGTGCAGGCTGCTCTCATGAAGTCTCTCATGTTGAGCGGAAAGTCAACGAGTAGTGGTTTTAGTGCTGAGAGCAAGACTACAATCATGTTATTGAGGACTGAGCATGAATTTTGTGTGCTACCTGGACCATTTTGACCTGTCACAGCTTAACATTGTTGGGCCTTAACACTGGACATTTTTGTAGCCATATCCAATTTCTAGGCCAATGTGACCAAAGTTTCACAGTTTCAAAATACCTTGCCGGGGTGGGGGGGTGGGGGGGGGAATTGTGTGGTTTGTACCACACACCACGAGATGGCGCTAAAATGCCATTGACAGCTGTAATGACAGCTGATGCCAGATCCAGCGCCGCACGCCATGTGATTGTTGAGGCAGCTGCACACCCAACAATGCCGAGAAAGAGGTGATGCAGCATCAATGAACCTCCCCTTTAAGTAGTGAAAAAAACCTGTGGCAATCATTACTTGTGTTTAAACTGCCCCCGACATTGGTCCATCTTTTCAGCGCTATGCAGGGCAGCTCAGTCCAGTGGAATGCACATCCTGTGCCATGTGGGAACCCCAGGACGCTTCCAGTGTCCTGGACATCAACGTGTGAAGGAGGTGTCATCAGCTGGAGGAGCTAGAGCTCCGGGTTTCGGAGCTTGAGTAGCAGCTGGCATCACTGTGGTGCACGAGGATAGCACATTTCAGGAGGTGGTCACCCCACAACTAAGGAGTGCGCAGCAGAGAGAGAATGGGTGACGGCTAGAAAGAAGAGGAGGACCAGGCAGGTAGTGCAGGAGTCCCCGAATGCATCTCGCTCCCCTACCTGTATTCTGTTCTGGGTATTGGTGAGGGTGATGGTTCCTCTGGGGAGTTCAGCTAGAGCCAAGTCCATGGCACCACGGGTGTCTCAGCTGTACAGAGGTGGGGAGGAGGAAGATAGGGAAACCAATAGTGGTAGGGGATTTGATAGTTAGGGGAGCAGACAGGTGTTTCTGTGGCCGCAGACATGACTCCAGGATAGTATGTTGCCTCCCTGGTGCCAGGGTTAAGGATGTCACTGAGCGGCTGCAGAACATTCTGAGGGAGGAGGGTGAACAGCCAGAGGTCATGTTTCATATTGGTACCAACGACATAGGTAGAAAGAGGGATGAGGTCCTGCAGGCAGATTTTAGGGAGCCAGGAAAGAGATTAAAAAGCAGGACCTCAAAGATAGTTATCTCTGGATTACTCCCGGTGCCACGCGTGAGTGAGTACAGGAATAGGAGGATAGAGCAGATGACTGCGTGGCTGGAGAGATGGTGCAGGAGGGAGGGCTTCAGATTCCTGAGGCATTGGGGCCGGTTCTGGTGGAGGTGGGATCTGTACAGGCCGAACGGGTTGCACCTCAACAGAGCCGGGACCAATATCCTCACGGGGGGTGGGGGGGGTTGCTACTGCTGTTGGGGAGGGTTTAAACTAAGTTGGCAGGGGGATGCACACCACAATGTAGCATTAGAAAGGAGAAACAAAGGGAGAGACAGAAAGCACTAAAGTAAGAAATAGTAAGGTATTAGGTGGGGTTAGACTAAGAGAGAACACAGGGGCCTAGAAATTCAGTATAGCCACTTTTGGGGCGCTAAAGTCGGGCGGCCGCTAAAGTTTGCGCCCGGCGCAAAGTCGCGCCCCCTTCGCCGATATTCAGTCGCATCGCCCCAAGAGGTTGCTGCTGCGCTAAAACAGGCGATGCACGACTATCTTTAGGCGCTAAGCCGGCGGTGCTGAGCGATACCCCCGAGGCTGGGCGCAGCGCCGGTGCGGCGAGTTCTTGATTGACGGCAGACACTCTGGCACCGGTCAGCTTTTAAAGGGGGAGGGTCGATTTGTTTGCCTGCCACGCCCTGCACACTGCAGCCCTCAACCTAGGCCTGACCACTTCAGCTTCACCTGCACAACGCCCAGGGCTATGGAGAAGGCCAGGGAGAGAGCACAGCGCTTCAGTGACGGTGACCTGAGGCTGCTGGTTGGCGGAGTGGAGCGCAGGCGCCATGTTTTGTTCCCAGAAGGTGGCAAGAGGCCGCTGCCCAACGCCTACCGGAAAGCCTGGATGGAGGTGTCCAACAGGGTCTGTTCCAACAGCGTGGTTGCCAGGACTCCTGTGCAATGCCGGAAGAAGTTCAACGACCTCACTCGGGTTGTCAGGGTGAGTACCCTTTCCAGTGTCCTCCTCATCCTTGCATGTGCACCTCACTTCATGGGCAAAGGGACCTGAAAGCCCTAATGGCCAGCCCTCATCCAGCAGCTATGGGACTGGCATGAAAATCACTTGCACATTCAGCACTTTACACACTGTACAAGCTATTCGACCATGGGAGGCAGTGCAGACAAGATCAGGGCTACACACTGTGCAAGCTATTCGACCATGGGAGGCAGTGCAGACAAGATCAGGGCTACACACTGTACAAGCTATTCGACCATGGGAGGCAGTGCAGACAAGATCAGGGCTTCACACTGTACTTAGAGGCCGTCCTTTCTCTTGCAGGCCAAGGTGGTGCACAACCGGCGCAACCGAACTGAGACCGGGGGAGGCCGTCCTGACCTCAAAGAGCTCTCCGACCTCGACCAGCGTGTGGAGCGCATTATGGCAGGCCGGCTGATTGGCCCCGTCGCCAGTGGAGATGCCGACCCTGTTCTGGGCACCAATGGTAAGGGCATCACCTTTTGGACCTCTCTTGTTCCACTTGTGCATGAGATCAGCATCCTTTGCCACGGTCCAACCAATGCGGTGAATGGCAGCACTCATGCCTCCCTCGCTGCCGCCCTGTCCTCACTCTAAAGCTACTCTTGTGCCTTCCTGCTTTCAGATGGTGAATCGCCAGGTGAGGAGGCGGGCCCTCAAGCTGCAACTGTCAGCGCTTCGGAATACGAGGAGGAGGAAGAGGAAGCCGGCCCATCAGTGCCACCCTCAGCCGCGCCAGCCCATGGCGATGTAGGGGACACGTCTTCCCTGGAGGGGAGCCAGGGGGGAAGGGTCGGAGGAGAGTGAAGCTCCGGGGCCCAGCGGCCTGCAGCAACGCGGGAGGGGTGGGGAAGCTCGGCGGACTTCTCCCCAGAGGGTGAGTGCGGCCTCCAGTCCTGCGACGGTGAGCGCAGAGGAGGTGCGCCTCCTAGAGGAAATGGCCGTCCAGGCTGAGCGCAGGCACACTGAGCTCATGGCTGCAGTGGCAAGGATGCCTGACTCCATAGAGTCTCTGTCAAGGAGTGTGCAGCAATTCGGAGCAACACAGGCCAGGAGTCTGCAACAATTCAGTGCAGCACAGGCCAGGAGTTTGGAACAATTCAGTGCAGCACAGGCCAGGAGTCTGCAGGACTTCGCAGCAGCACAGTCGGCTTCTAGCCAAGTGCTCAGTCGTGCCGTCCATTCACTTGCTGGTGTCATACGGACACAGACCAGGGCCACACGGGCACTAACTGCTGCCACCCTCGTTGGATCAGCCAGGCATCGCCAGGGCACTCGCCGCGCAGCAGCAGCCCAGCAGTCTGTTCTTCAGTGCTGGCCCGTGCGAGTGCCAATGTCTCAGGCGACCAGCGAGCACCTGCGATCTGCCAGGTTGCCACCATTCCTGCAGCCGACACTGCCACTCTGCCATTGCAGCTGCCACGAGCCGCTGGACAGACTGCTGCCGCCCAGCCAGAGTTGGAGCAGTCAGCAGCCGGCCACTCCAAGGCCAGAGCTGGTGCAGGCCGACCCCCAAGGGCATCTGCCGTCTCGCCATCTGCCCCTCAGCAGCCTTCCCCCAGCCTTGCTGCAGCCACTGGGCTCCCATTGAGGAGGAGCTGCAGGGCGGGCAGGGGCCAGGCAAGGATGCACAAGGCATCGCCCTCGCAGGGCAAAAAGTAGAGGTATGCACAAATGCCTGGTGCTTGTTGTAAGGCCGAGACTGGTGCAGTTGTGTTTGTGTAAGGCCGAGACTGGTGTCTTTCTTTCTTTTTGTAAGGCCGAGACTGGTGTCTTTCTTTCTTTTTGTAAGGCCGAGACTGGTAGTTTTGTGTTTTTGGAGGGGGCTTCTCCACATGAGGATGTAATGTGGGAAGGGCAGAGGTTTGCAATAAATTATTGTTGTTAAATTGCAGTGTGCATGGTTTTTTTGTTAAGTCCTGGTTGCCCTGCTCGGCTGAGGGCTTGTGGAGCGGCTACATTCATCTGCTGACATTGGCACAAGCCATTCCCTGAGAGGGGGCCTAGAACCGACGTTCAATAAGCCGGCGACGGGTGGCCCTTGCACTTTGTGCCTCCCTCCTGTGCTGGTCCTCCTCCTCCTCCTCCTGCTCCTCCTCCTGAGGTGGTCCTCCAATCTCTGGTGGCAGTGCCTGAGTCCTGCGGATAGCCAGGTTGTGCAGCATGCAGCAAACGACCACGAAAAGGGAGACTCGCTCTGGCGAATACTGTAGGGCTCCACCGGAACGATCCAGACAGCGGAACCGTTGCTTCAGGACGCCGATTGTTTGTTCGATGATGTTCCTGGTCGCTTGATGGCTCTCGTTGTATCCCTCTTCAGCAGGGGTGCTGGGCGCACGGAGCGGGGTCATCAGCCAGGTACACAAAGGATAGCCTTTGTCCCCGATAAGCCATCCTCGTGGGTGAGGCTGTGCCTGGAACATGTCTGCCACAGAAGTCTGTCGCAGGATGAAGGCATCGTGGCTGCTGCCTGGAAAGCGGGCATTGACAGCTAGGGTGAGCTGCCTGTGGTCACACACCAGCTGTACGTTCAGCGAATGGTAGCCCTTCCGGTTGCGGTAATCCTCGGCATTCTCCAGAGGTGCCCGCAAAGCCACATGCATTCAGTCAATGGCGCCCTGCACCATGGGGAAGCCCGCGAATGCTGCAAAGTCCATTGCACGCTGTTGCTGCTTGGCAAGGGCCATGGAGAAGGAGATGAACTGACGTCTCCTTTTGAAAAGGGCATTGGTCACCTGGCGGATGCAGCAATGCACGGCGAACTGGGAGATGTTGGCAATGTCCCCAGCAACGGATTGGAAGGAGCCGGTGGCATAGAAGTTGAGAGCCACCGTCACCTTCACTGCCACCGACAGAGACGTCCTGCACCTCAGCTGTGGCTGCAGATCACCGCCAAGCAGGTGGCAGATCTCTGTGACCACCTCCCTTCGGAATCGCAGCCTCCGAACACACTGCTCTTCAGACATGTTGAGATAGGAGAACTGCTGGCGGTATACCCTGGGTGGGTAAGGCCTCCTTTGCCGACGCCTGTTGCCCCCTCTCCGTCTAGCCAGGGCTGCCACTCTCTCACGGCGTCTGTGAGCCCTTTGGATGTAATTGAGAAAGCCAGCGTTGACACCCATTGCAGCCCCCATAATATGCTGGCAAACAATGAGATGTCAATGAAGGCAAAGACTAGTGGAAAGCTGTGGCCTGAAGCCAGAAGTACCTGTCCGAGTGTTGGGCCGAAGCAGAAAGCTATCTACCTTGGTCTCTCTCCAAAGATCCGTTTCTCAAGAAGGAGTGCTGCGAAATGGCAGCCTTTTATAGTGCAGGAGGAGTGCCCTTTAATTTGCGCCCCCCGCGCCCCGCATCGGCTGAGCACCGTTCCACTCTAACAGTTGCTAGGGGCGCCAGGCGCACAATGGGGCGTTGCCACTGAAGTTCCGGTTGGGGGCGTACAAAGGGCGTTGCACGAGGAAATGACGTCATGATCTGCGCGCGCAGCTGAGCGCGCGCAAAGACTTTGCGCCGCCGCTAAATCTCTAGTGAAGTTGGGGCGAGGCGCAGATCGCGCTGCGCCCGGGCGCTAGCCGCCTAGCGCCCGACATCTACTCCTCCTAAGGCGCTAACGGCTGGCGCAACCAACTGAATTTCTAGGCCAGGATGTTCTAAGATGGGTTAACAGTGTATGTATGTGAACGCACGAAGCGTAGTAAACAAGGTTGAAGAGCTGCAGGTGCAAATAGCCAGATGGGAATATGATGTCGTGGCAATAACAGAGACCTGGCTCAAAAAAGGGCAAGATTGGGTATTAAATATAGGAGGTTGTGCGGCAGTATTGGTTAAGGAGAATGTTACAGTGCTGGAGTGAGAGGATGTCCTGGAGGGGTCAAGGACAGAATCTATATGGCTAGAGTTAAGAAATAATAAAGGTGCCATTACTAGGTGTATTCTATAGGCCACCAACTGGAGCAAATTTGCAGGGAAATTACAGAGAGATTCAAGAACTATAGAGGAGTGATAATGGGGAACTTCAACTATCCTAATATAGACTGGGATAGTAATAATGTAAAGGGCAGAGAGGGGGAAGAATTTCTGAAGTGTGTTCAGGAGAACTTTCTTGATCAGTATGTTTCCGGCTTGACGAGGGAGGAGGCATTGCTGGATCTGGTTCTGGGGAATGAAGTAGGTCAAGTGGAGCAAGTGTCAGTAGGTGAACATTTAAGGAACAGTGATCATAGTAACATAAGGTTCAGATTAGCTTTGGAAAAGGGCAGGGCGCAATCTAGAGTAAAAATACTTAATTGGAGGAAGGCAAATTTCAGTGGGGTGAGAAAGGATCTGGCCCGGATAAACTGGAATCAATGATTGGCAGGCAAAACTGTAATAGAACAATGGGCTGCCTTTAAAGAGGAAATAGTTCGGGTACAGTTGAGGTACATTCCCACTCGGGGAAAGGTAGAGCAACTAAAGTCAGAGCTCCTTGGATGACGAAAGAGATAGAGTAAGATGAAGCAGAAAAAGAGCGCATATGACAGATGTCAGGTCGAGAATACATCTGAGAATCAGGCTAAATATAGAAAGTTCAGAGGAGAAGTGAAAAAGAAAATAAGAGGGGCAAAGAGCGGGTATGAGAATAGAATGGCAGCTAACATAAAAGGTAATCCAAAAGTCTTCTATAGGCATATAAATAGTAAATGGGCAGAAAGAGGGGTGCGGCCGATTAGGGACCAAAAAGGAGACCTACGCGTGGAGGCAGAGGGCATGGCTGAGGTGCTAAATGAGTACTTTGCATCTGTCTTCACCAAGAGGATGCTGCCATAGACATAGTAAAGGAGGAAGTAGAGGAGATACTGGATGGGATAAGAGTTGATAAAGACGAGCTACTAGAAAGGCTGGCTGTACTTAAAGTAGATAAGTCACCTGGACCGAATGAGATTATACGAAAGGCTGATATTTAGAGATATTTAATAGACGAGAATCATATATTTATAACTTCAAGTGTGGCCATTGACCAAATAATATTACCCATAATTACTCCTGGGTAACTAAAAAGCTAAGACTTGTTCAAAATGTAGCTGCGAAGGACAGTCAAAGGCAGCTTAGACTAAGCTTGGATAACAAAGAGCCAGACTGTGAGTGAAGGTTAAATCATTAAATAACATATTATAATGCTGTATAGAACTTAGAATTCGCTTAACAAAACTAATTGCAACAATATTTAAAGGATAATTAGAATAAGGACATAAAATGAGAGAGATCATGGAAGTTAAGGTATTTATCTGGTTGATTAAAGTGAGATAGTTTGGATACCTCAAGACTAGTGAACCAGCGCTGATATGGGCCCTTGGTATAGAAAGGCTTTGTACCAGGGAAGCTAGAAATGAAAGAGATAAAGTAAATTCCAATGGGGTGAAAAACTATAAATAAGATCATGTGGCGGAGCCACTAAGGGACTCCGATCAATTGTATATAATTCCCTTTAATAATATGTTAACTACAGCCTGAGTCTGTATCTTTGTTTTCACTGTTTACGTGTACAGAGCGCGATCACTTTAATAGCGCAGGTAAACGCGATGACGTCACACCGTTCATCACGTGATCCCCCACCGGCGGGAAAAACGTGATGACGTCATGACGTCAGCCACGGGACCGCCCAAGCAGTCCTCGTGGAGCCTCCGAACTGACTGGACCTATATTCGATGTTCTCCTGTAGTTATCTGTTAAACTCTGTTAGTTTTCATTAAACCTCGTTTATTTGATCGCCTGAGTGGACCTCAGTCTTTTGGATAGGAATTAGACATTCCTACATTGGTGACCCCGACTTTTGCGAATGGTTTTCACAGAAGTTACTGAACATGGAATCGAACGCCGTTGCTTTGAAGCTACCACAGTTCTGGGAGCAACAGCCAGCCGCGTGGTTCATCCAGGCTGAAGCCCAGTTCGCAATCAGGAACATTGTTGCGGATCAGGCCCATTACTATTACGTGGTCTCTGCCCTCGACAGCGCCACAGCCTCGTGGATCGTCAGCCTGCTTGGTAATCCACCAGAAGATCGCAAGTATGATACAGGTCTTCGGGCTCACGAAGTCGGAGCGTGCCTGCTGGCTGCTCGCTATGCCTGGCCTCGGGGACTCCAAGCCATCCGAGCTCATGAGCCAAATGCTCATGCTCCTGGGCTCCGAACTGGAATGCTTCCTCTTCAGGGAGCTATTCCTCAGCCAGCTACCGGAGCAAGTTCAGGCTGCCCTAGCCAGGTCGGAAGTCACAGACTGCACAGAGCTGGCTGCCGAAGCGGACAAGATCTTCGCGGTGACACAGCAACACTGCGCTGCCACAAGGCGCCCATCCCCCACAGACGCTGCTCCAGCCCCTCAACCTGCGGGGTTGTGCTTCTACCACACCCGTTTTGATGCGAAAGCAAGAGGCTGCCGACCTCCCTGCAGCTTTTCACTCAAAAAAAAAAACAGCAGCAACCCTGTCGAAAGAGGACCAGTTATAACGAGCGCCCCGCGGCTGCGATGGCAATCGGTAATTCGGGAAAACTCCTCTTCATCACCGACTCCCTATCTGGTCGACGTTTCCTCTGCGGCACCGGGGCGCAGTGTAGCATCCTACCCGCGTCAAATCTTGATCTACAAGCCGGGGGGCACGGCCCCTCCCTCGAGGCGGCTAATGGCGGGGCCATTCGGACCTTCAGAAGACGGCGGGTCCAGGTGTGCTTCAGCGGCCAGCGGTTTTACTGGGATTTTATCATGGCCAAAGTCTCTCAAGCCATCCTCGGGGTGGATTTTTGTGCGCCAACGGCCTCCTGGTGGATGTACGGCACCGCCGGTTGATCAATGCGGCCACTTTTCACTCCATCCCGTGCCACCGCGGTAACGCCGCGTCCCGCACTGTCTCCTGTGCATTCCCACCTCCAGATGACTTCACTCGCCTCCTCGGAGATTTCCCAGACTTGACCAGACCCACTTTCTCTTCCACGGCCACGAAACATGGTGTCGAACATCACATCACCACTACTGGCTCCCCGGTCTACGCACGGGCCCGGCGCCTCGAACCTGGCAAGCTCGTGGCTACGAAAGCGGAGTTCGACATGATGGAGCGTCTAGGGATTATTCGCCAGTCGAATAGTCCCTGGTCTTCGCCTCTCCACATTGTTCCGAAACCTGGCGGCGGATGGCGGCCTTGCGGCGACTACCGACGCCTAAACGACGCCACTACTCCTGATCGGTACCCGATCCCTCATATTCAGGATTTCTCTGCCCATTTGGCGGGAAATACCATTTTTTCAAAAGTCGACCTTGTCCGTGGCTACCACCAGGTCCCCGTACACCCGCAAGACGTCCCGAAAACTGCAGTCATCACCCCATTCGGCCTGTTTGAATTTCTGCGGATGCCGTTTGGATTGAAGAACGCTGCACAGGCTTTCCAGCGCTTGATGGACTCCGTGCTTCGGGACCTCAAGTTTCTATTCGTCTACCTCGACGACATCCTCATCGCCAGCCCTAATAAAGAGGAGCACATCTGCCATTTGCGCACCCTCTTTAGCCGCCTCAGTCAACACGGCCTGATCATCAACCCGGCCAAGTGCCAGTTCGGCCTGCAGCAGATTGATTTCTTAGGCCATCGCATCACATCGGACGGCGCAATTCCCCTGCAAATGAAGGTGCAGGCAGTTACTTCGTTCCCGCGCCCACAGACCATCAAGGCCCTGCAGGAGTTCCTCGGGATGGTAAATTTTTATCACCAGTTCGTCCCTAATGCAGCTCTGTTCATGCAGCCCCTGTACGAGGCCCTCAAGGGCAAGTCCGGCAAGGATCCGATTAGCTGGATGGTCGACTTGGACCGGGCGTTCATCGACACAAAAGGCGCCTTAGCCAACGCAACCATGCTGGCGCACCTGCTGCCAGGTGCCACCATCGCCCTTACCACCGACGCGTCAGACTACGCCATCGGCGCAGTGCAGGAACAGTGGGTGCATGGGACGTGGCAACCGCTGGCGTTTTTCAGCCGTCAACTATGGCGAAACGAACGGAAGTACAGCACGTTCGACCGGGAGTTGCTGGCCCTTTTTCTGGCCATCCGCCATTTCCGGTTCTTCCTAGACGGACGTCCGTTCACGGCTTTTGTGGACCATAAGCCACTAACGTTCGCTATGGCCAAGACCGCCGAACCGTGGTCAGCTCAGCAACAACGTCAGTTGACGTTTATCTCAGAATTCACCACTGACATTCAGCATGTGTCCGGTAAAGACAACCTGGTGGCGGATTGCCTCTCCCGCACAACCGTTCATGCAGTCCAGCTCGGCATCGACTATGCCCTCCTGGCTGCGGATCAAGCCTCAAATCCGGAAGTCCAATCTTACAGAACCAACCCCTCTAGCCTCCAAGCGGCCGATGTCAAATTCCATGCCGCGGGCACTACGCTACTCTGCGACGTCTCCGTAGGAGATCCTCGCCCTATCGTGTCAGTCACCTGGCACCGAAAAGTTTTTGACGCCATACACGGGTTGTCGCACTCTGGCGTGAAGGCCTCGCAACGGCTGATGTTGTCCAAATTCGTGTGGCGGGGCATGCACATGGATGTTCGCGACTGGGCCAACCCCTGCGTGGTCTGCCAAAAGGCCAAGGTGCAGCGTCACATCAAGGCTCCATTGGCCACTTTCGCTGTTCCGGAACGTAGGTTTGATCATGTACACGTGGACCTGGTGGGGCCACTTCCGCCTTCGCATGGGTTTACTCATCTTCTTACAATGGTGGACCGCACCACTCGATGGCCGGAGGCGGTTCCTTTGTCATCCACCACTTCCGCAGACGAAGCCAGGGCATTCATCTCCTCTTGGGTCACCCGTTTCGGGGTACCGGCGGACATCTCGTCTGATCGTGGGCCGCAGTTTTCTTCTGAGCTCTGGAACGCTGTGGCTCAGGGGCTCGGCATCAAGCTACACCGCACCACTGCCTACCATCCACAGGCGAACGGCCTGTGCGAACGATTCCACAGGTCGCTCAAAGCCGCACTGCGAGCCAGCCTTCAAGGTGCAGGCTGGGTGGACAGGCTTCCATGGGTCCTTTTGGGTCTTCGTACGGCACCTAAAGAAGATCTTCAATCGTCCTCGGCGGAGCTCGTATATGGCCAGCCGCTACGCGTACCAGGGGATTTCCTTCCGACTCCAACAGAGCCATGGTCCGCATCCCAGCAGCTCATCAGCCACCAGGAGGCGGCCAGAGGTTTCGCTCCAGTGCCTACATCACATCACGGCTTGCAGAGCTCCCACGTCCCAGCTGAGCTGAAGAATGCCGACTATGTGTTTATCCGCCACGACGCTCATCAGGATCCGCTCAAACCCCCTTACACTGGTCCTTTCTGTGTGATAGAGCTGGGAAACAAAACTTTTTCGGTCAATATCGGAGGTAAACCGGGCCACATTTCGGTTGACCGGTTGAAGCCGGCTCACTTGGACCTTGACCGCCCAGTCGAGATCGCACAACCGCCGAAACGTGGCCGACCGCCCACAGTCGCCATGCCAGATCAAACGCAACCAACCACCAGCTCGCCCGCTGTCCATCAGCTTCCACTTCAAGGCTACAGAAGTCGATATGACAGGCTTGTCAGGCCTCCTCGCCGTTTTACTTTTGCTATTAATGACAATTCTGGAGGGGCGCATGTGGTGGAGCCACTAAGGGACTCCAATTAATTGTATATAATTCCCTTTAATAATATGTTAGCTACAGCCTGAGTCTGTATCTTTGTTTTCACTGTTTACATGTACAGAGCGTGATCACTTTAATAGCGCGGGTAAACGCGATGATGTCACGCCGTTCATCACGTGATCCCCCACCAGCGGGAAAAACGTGATGACGTGATGACGTCAGCCACGGGACCGCCCAAGCAGTCCTCGTGGAGCCTCCGAACTGACTAGACCTATATTCGATGTTCTCCTGTAGTTATCCATTAAACTCTGTTAGTTTTCATTAAACCTCGTTTATTTGATCGCCTGAGTGGAACTCAGTCATTTGGATAGGAACTAGACATTCCTACAATAACACTGAACATGGCAAAGTTGGTGGAAAAATACTGGAAAGGCGGGACACTACCTTAGTCAGAGTGACAATGGTATTTTGACCATTAGAACCAATTATGAAAGGTGATTTTGTTACAGACCATATATGGACACTGGCCAATCCAACTTTTGATAAGAAAAGGGTTAAAACCTCAATACGCAAAGAACAACTTTACACAGACGTACTGCGAGAACAAAGGAACAGATTTAAGACGACATCATCTGTGTCCGAGAGGTTCCAGAGACCAAGGGCTGTGAGCTGCTCATTAAAACTATTACCTAATATTAAGTATATTACGCTGTATGCTTAATAAATATTGACCTATTGCTCAAACATACTGGCTGCTGCCTATTGGTGTCTTGTCCAAGAACTCAGAGATCATTAAGGTCTTACAAGATGCATCCTAGGATGCTGAGGGAAGTGAAGGAAGAAATCGCAGAGGTATTGGCCATAATCTTCCAATCCTCCTTAGAAACAGCGGTGGTGCCAGAGGACTGGAGAATTGCAAATGTTTACACCCTTTTTTGAACAAGGGTGTAAAGATAAACCCAGCAACTATAGGCCAGTCAGTTTAACCTCAGTAGTGGGGAAGCTTTTAGAAACAATAATCAGGGACAAAATTAACAGTCACTTGGACAAGTGTGGATTAATTAAAGAAAGCCAGCACGGATGTTAAAGGCAAATCATGTTTAACCAACTTGATCGAGTTTTTTGTTGAGGTAACAGAGAGGGTTGATGAGGGCAATGCAGTTGACATGATGTACAGGATTTCCAAAAGGCCTTCAACAAAATGCCACATAATAGGCTTGCCAGCAAAGTTGAAGGCCATGGAATAAAAGGGACAGTGGCAGCATGGATACGAAATTGGCTAAGTGACAGGAAACAGAGAGTAGTGGTGAACGGTTGCTTTTCAGATTGGAGTAAGGTATACAATGGTATTCCCCAGGGGTCGGTACGAGGACCACTGCTTTTCTTGATATATATTAATGACTTGGATGTGGGTGTACAGGGCACAATTTCAAAATTTGCAGATGACACAAAACTTGGAAGTATAGTGAACAGTGAGGAGGACAGTGATAGACTTCAAGAGGATAATTCTGGGCACCACACTTTAGGAAGGATGTGAAGGCCTTAAAGAGGGTGCAGAAAAGATTTACGAGAATGGTTCCAGGGATGAGGGACTTCAGTTATGTGGATAGACTGGAGAAGCTGGGGTTGTTCTCCTTAGAGCAGAGAAGATTGAGAGGAAACTTGATAGAGGTGTTCAAAATCATGAGGGATCTGGACAGAGTAGATAAAGAGAAACTGTTCCCATTGGCAGAAGGGTCGAGAACCAGAGGACACAGATTTAAGGTGATTGCAAAAGAACCAAAGGCGATGTAAGAAAAAACTTTTTTACTCAGCGAGTGGTTAGGATCTGGAATGCACTGCCTGAAAGGGTGGTGGAGGCAGACTCAATCATGGCTTTCAAAAGGAATTGGATAAGTACCTGAAAGAAAAACCTTTGCAGGGCTACGGGGAAAGGGCGGGGGAATGGGACTAGCTGAGGTGCTCTAGCAGAGAGCTGACATGGGCTCGATGGGCCGAATGGCCTTCTTCTGTGCTGTGATTCTATTCTATGATTCTATGAACGCCAATGAGCTTGGGCTTTTAGATGAGAATCATGACTGCAATCATTCTAAAGAGGAGTGAGGAAGAATTTTGCATGCAGCCCAGACGATTTTCAGGTGGCGCTACTTAACCATTTTTAGTCTAAACACTGCCCATTCCTTGACTATAACAAATTTATAGCTGTAGTGTATGTAACTGTTCTACCTTTAAGAGAACTATTGTATGTAACCGTCCACCTTTAAGAGAACTATTTTAGGTGTGGCACTACTTTATCCTGGCTGCTGTATGCTGTAATACCGACGGTGACCACACCGGTATATAAGTGCTGTGGCAGAACTTATTGGGCAGATTCGCCCTGACCTTCGAATAGTAAAGTCCTGTTTAAGTTACTCTTGTAGTCTGTGTATTACTTCGCTATACAACCAACAGACTTTACAGTGGCGACGAGTTCGATCTTACCCTGCGGCAACAATACTTCTGAAGAAGTAAACGAGCGTTGAGAAGAGGCACCCGCCCTCGTCGTTTTGCTGAGAGAAAACTCGAGTCTGCAGACCAAGAAAGGAGGAAGATTTCAAACACGAAGTCTTCCATCAGCAACAGGCATGGATTGTCCCTTCTGCCACGGTGGTGAGTGAGCCGATCAACACGAGAAGCAAGTCGGCCACGGTGACTGTGAGTAAAGGGAAAATAGAAACAAATAAATGGAGGATAAGGGCGGTGCACTCGACCACGGTCGAGGGGGAAAGGAGCCGGACAGAAGTCAGGCCCAGAGGCGCTGAGACTGGGGCAGCGTGGAGCAGAAGCCGCGGTACAAGCGGGCGAGGGAGCGTCGTGAGACGGCTAGACCGCGACGGCGAAAAAGGCCGGACAACTACCGCGACCACGAGGCGCTGCAACCGGGATCGTAAGGCGCGGGAAGATATAAACATAAATAAGCCACGGAGAACTCAGCCGCAGCCGGGGAGGAAAGCACCGGACTGCGAGAGGGCTGGGAGGCGCGATTGGAGCGAAAAAGGCCGGGCACCTACCGAGGCCGCGAGGCGCTGCGACTGGGATCATAAGGCGCGGAGGCAATAAATAAATAAATAACTAAATAACCCGCGAAGAATCAGCCGCAGCCGGGGAGGAAAGGACCGGACTGCGGGAGGTCTGGGAGAGGCGTTTAAAGCCGCTGAGGGAGAGCCGCGCGAGTGGGAGAGACAGAGCCGAGAGAGAGCGAGCGAGAGCCGAGCGAGCGGGAGAGACAGAGCCCGAGAGAGAGCGAGTGAGAGCCGCGTGAGCGGGAGAGACAGAGCCCGAGAGAGAGACTGAGCGAGGTTCCGGCCAGCGGCTTGCAGCAGCTGCCGTGAAGGACCAGGAGCTGGATCTGTCCGACGCCAACTGGTTGTCCCCAGCGCCGGTTGCCCCTGCCGAAAAAAAGAAGGGGGGGGGGAACAAGGAACACGATCGGCTTTTCTAGCGCGCGCTTCAGAATAAACTGAAGCCGGCGCACAGGCTACAAACCCCGTAAACCAGTGGTCGTCGCCCGAGGGCAAAGCTTACCCCTCCCACCAGAGGAAGAAGTCAGGAGCGGGAAACTGCCATTTTGCCAGTAGGGGGGAAGAAGACAAGCGCGGGAAACCGCCATTTTGCCAGTAGGCGGGGAAGAAGACAAGCGCGGGAACCCGCCATTTTTGGAAAAAAAAAAGAAAAAGTTAAAAAGTTAAAGAGAAATCCTGTTGTTTCGCAGAAAGATAGTGGGAGATAGTGAAGATGCCTAAGCATGGTAACATCAACAACTTCGATGCTGAGGTGGAAGATTGGGCCACGTGCGTAGAACGTATTGAGATATATTGTGAGGCCAATAAAATAGAAGATGATGATAAAGCTATAACCTTGCTAAACTCGATGGGGGCGAAGACATACGGGCTATTAAAGCATCTTCTAGCACCAGTTAAACCGGCGGATCAAACCTTCGATAATATTGTTGCTGTTCTGAAGGATCACTTGAACCCCACACCACTGATGTTGGCGGAACGATTCAAATTTTATGCGAGAACGCAACGGAAAGAGGAAAGCAACGCGGAATACTTGGTCGAACTGCGTAGGCTAGCGAAATACTGCCAGTTTGGAGGAAACCTGACAGAGGCATTGCGAGACAAGTTCGTGTGCGGGTTGTCGAAGGAAGGAACGCAAAAGCGACTGCTCGAAGAGAACGACCTTACACTGGATAGGGCTGTCCTTATTGCAGCATCACACGAAGCTGCAGCGAAAGGAACTGCGGAAATGCAGCTGAAGGCAGCGGTCCTCAGTGTGGATCAAATTACTTCGGGTGCAACGAAATGTTATCGTTGTGGGAAGACAACACACGACCAGAACCAATGCTGGTTTAAAAACCAGGACTGTAGGAAATGTGGCAAACTGGGTCACATAGCCAAAGTATGCCGGTCAGGGAAGAAGACCAACAACCAAAAAAGAAAGCCATCACAGGAAAGGTACAACAAAGTACACAAGGTGGTTGAGAAGAATTCAGATGAACAGAATTCAGACTCAGACCCAAGCGGCCAGGAACTGGGTAGTCTGAGAATTCATAATGTGAGTAAGGAAGCTGACCTACAAACTATCTGGGTCATGCTAAAAATAGCCGGAGTCCAAGTGAGAATGGAATTGGACACTGGATCAGCCCTATCCGTCATAAATCGAAGGGATTACAACCGGCTATTCTCACATATACCCTTGAGAGATACCAAGTTCGTATTGCAGACATACACGGGGCATAAAGTATACCCCATGGGAAAGATAAGAGTCAAGGTGAGAGACAGGGGCAAAGAACACCCCGGAATGGACTTATACGTACTACCTGAGGGAGGACCACCACTTCTAGGACGGGAGTGGATCAAGAAAATAGACATGGAATGGCACTACCTCAAAGCAATAACGAGTGAGGACTCGGGGCAGACAATCAGCTCAGACTCTGAAACAGATGACGATAAGACCAGCCCAAGCATGAAAGACAAGTCTAAAATGAACTTGCTGACTAAGGTTGGTTGAACGAATGTGGGCCTAAAGGCTTATGCTCCAGAGGAGAACAAAGTTTCAGAACAGAATACCTCTGAGCAACAACAACATAGCTCGACAGGGAATTCTGAGTCTGTTCAAGTTACAGAGATATATATTACTGAGGAACATCGAGCTCGAACGCAAACTTATTTCAGATTACGACAGCAATTAGAACAATTGAATTGCCGTCTCGAGCAAGAGATGAAAGCAATGAAAAAGTTCTATGATACCGAATGGGAGAATCTGGAAAGACAACAGAAGCAGCTGGGGAAGAAAAGGGAGCAGGAGCACACAAACCGTCTGCACGAGGAGGCCAAACGAATCAAAGCGGATTCGGCTTCTGAAGGGGCGTGCTCCAATCCGGTGGAACAAGATGTGCCGCAACTGAAGGCGCTGGTTAGCAGGTTGCAGGCAGAAAAAGCTGAGTTGGTCGACATGACTTCCGAGCTCCTACTGAAGTTGGGTGCAGCATCACCAGACGATTCATTTGTGGAAATTCGAAGGATGGGGCCTGCGGATGATGGCGAAGTAGAAGCAGCAAAGGAGCCCCAGGACAAGGTTCTAAACAGCCCTGCAGCTAATGGAAAAGGGATGAGGACAGGAGAGTTAACAGTCAGCCAACTCCTCCAGGGAAAGGTTATAAACAGCCCTGTAGTTAATGGAAAAGGGATGATGGCAGAAGAGTTAACAGTCAACCAACTCATTCATATGCTGAGGGATAAAACTCTAAAATGGGAAAAACTTAAATACGAGCCTCAATCTTCAAAGGGAAGGGAGCTCTCAAAAGTCATTGGAAGAGCTGAGGTGGCAACCCAGACTGAGAAGTCTGCAGCAGAACAGCCGGAGCTCTCAAAAGTCATTGGAAGAGCTGAGGTGGCAACCCAGACTGAGAAGTCTGCAGCAGAACAGCCCTTGGATGCCAAACGTACGCTGACGCACGGCAATGTAGGACAACAGAATACTGAAACAGCTACTTCAGTAGAGGGATTGAATAGTCCGATCAATCAACCTCCGAATGAAGTTGAAGTATTGAAATCACAAATGAGGTCATTAGTAAAAGACTTGCAGGAAGCCCAGAAAAAGCGGGATGAATCTGAACGCATGATGAAGTCTCTTCAGGACAGATGTCGGGATTTGGAACAAAAGTCGGCTAACGTCCAGCTGGGTAAGGAGGAAATAGAAGACCCTCTCGCTGGCCTAGCTCAGGACGACACCGAATATTACCATGATCTGTTGAGTGACACTGAATATTACGAGGACCTGGTCTGCCCAGCTTGTGCCGAGAACTCCCAAAGTGCCGAAATCAGGATGAATCACTTAAAGTCTAAGGAACATAGGGAGATGGTGGCGTTACAGCTGGCAGCTGACAATGGAGCCCCGAGAGTCTCCAAGAAGCAAAAAAGGAAAAGACGAAGCAGAAGATGATAATCAGCTGAACCATTATTACCTCTACCAGATCACACACGTGGTCCCCCGAACGGAGCCAAATCAGTTGGAAAGTAGGAAAATTTCCCAAGGCAATCCAACTGTTTTTTGTTTGTTTTAAAAAGTCAGCAATGCTGGCTCAGAAGTGATGGAAGTAAAGCTGTTAAGTCTAGGGAAGGACTAGGGGATGAGTCCCTCTCGCAAGGTGACCCGACTACACCATGGAGGCGTGGTCCGGACCGAGTCAAGAAGATCAGAGAATGAATCTGTGAACTGTTTCCCGCAGAGACTGAATCTGTGAACTGTTTCCGCAGAGACTACCTCTGTGAACTGTTGTAACATGAAGTTGGATATGTTATGATGTTATGTTAATGGGGAATAAGTATGTTGTAAGCTAAAAAGGGAGGATTGTAGTGTATGTAACTGTTCTACCTTTAAGAGAACTATTGTATGTAACTGTCCACCTTTAAGAGAACTGTTTTAGGTGTGGCACTACTTTATCCTGGCTGCTGTATACTGTAATACCGACGGTGACCACACCGGTATATAAGTGCTGTGGCAGAACTTATTGGGCAGATTCGCCCTGACCTTCGAATAGTAAAGTCCTGTTTAAGTTACTCTTGTAGTCTGTGTATTACTTCGCTATATAACCCACAGACTTTACACTAGCCCCTTGTGTTTCTTTTGGTCAGTCAGGTGTCAGACATGTGGAAACCCATCACCATGTTTAAAAGTCTCCAATTTAAGATCTCAAGCAATCTATCTCCATCCATAAGGTTTCTGCTTGCCTAATATGGAGTGCACAGTCTCTCACTGAAGGGCCACATCCCACTTATCTAAGCCCAGAGAGCTTAAGTTGGCAGAGCCAAGGCTTAGGCATCAAGTGTGCACAGTGGGGGTACTGATGGAGTTTAACCAACTACAACTGTGCAATTTACCAGAGCAGGACACTAGTAAGCTTCCCACTGCTTGTCCAACTATGATCCATCCTGGCTTTGAACTGCAGTGCAATCTGAAGCTGAGTTGGAAGAATCCTAGGTACCAGTGACAGTTCTACATGTCAAAGTTTCATTTGTGAGACAGGTTGACTGTTAATCATCAACAGTGCCCAGGAGTACTGCCTGGTTCAGGTATCTGATTACCAAGTCTGCCACCAGGGGTTTACTAGGTCTTGAACTTTCATCGCCAGATCTATCAACCTGGAGCCTGCTTGATTCCAAAGAGGGCCCCATCTACTTCACAAGAAACCACCCTCCTCCCGGGAGAACGTTGTTAATTTGTTGTTAAATTTGAGCTCTTACTGGGTGGATAGCAGATAGCAGGAGCACATGAGCAGCACAACTCACCATAAAATCTGTGAGTGTGCTGCCACTATCCCATCCCCTTGACCACTGCATAGACACACACCAGACCCCATTGTATATCCAGTCATTGGAGATGGGGGCCTTCTGCAGTGGCTGCATGCCTCTCTGCAATCTAATCATGTGAGTCACCAAGCTCAAGATACATGAGCAAATGTTCTGAAAACCTGGCTTCAAAGTAACTGTCCTCTTCAGCCTCAATTTTCTCAGCAGCTGTACAGCGGATATTTGTTTTCGGCATGGTGGAGGGAACTACTTGGGTTGGGTCAACCCCCTTGATTTTCTAGACAATAAAGTTCAATGCTACTTATCAAGTTTATTCAGCAGTTCGTGGCGGGTTTTGGCAAAGAAGTGTACTTTCCTGAGATTGACTTTCCCTCCAGGGCACTGTATCAGGTCTGTGTAGGCTGGAGCGTTCCCTTCCTGCAATCACTTCTCCCTTTTTGTCACAAATCCTGGATGTTGCACATGGGTGAGAGGGAACGCTTCCATTACATGCCGAGGAGCTCTGAACTATGAAGGAGTACTGTTTGAACAGACTGTACATCTTCTATGTCAACTGCATATTTTTATATAATACTTGATTTTGCATTATTTACAGTTAAAGAGCAAAACAATTTGTAAGATAGAGAGGTAGAGTTGGTTGCAATTTTGGAACTTCTACAGGCTGAGGAGCTGGGAGGTGTAAAACTGAGGTGCTAGTGACACCACTGGCAGGAGTGTGAAATTACAACCTGACAGAAGTAGTTTCTATTATAAATGTGGCCACAGGAACTGATATTAGGGGAAAAAGTTAACAAAGGTGTGATTTAAAAAAGTGACATCAGGAAGTCAGGTTTTTAAACAGGAAGTGCCACAGATGTAACATTTTTAATTACAGATTATCAAGATGAAGGGAAACAGTGCTAATAATGAAAAAAAATCTAATTTATACTGATATTTAAAGAAAAAGGTTTAACAATAGTAATCAAAATGTCAACATCTTCACAAAATCAATCCCAACTGTCCAAAATATCAAGCAATTGAGTGGATATCCCAAGACCACCAGTGAACACAAATGCAGTGCCCTTTCTTCTCTCCTAATGGACTACTTGGAATCAAATGTATGTATCCTACTGGGCCTCGAAGGAACACAATGATAAGTACAGATAATGAAGCCCATTCAGCGTATCTCGCTCTCTCTTTCATAGAAACTTAAACTTTCCCCCTCACATCATCATATCTAATACAAAGATGGGAGGGAAAGCAGTGAGTGAGGAGGACATAAAAAACCTGCAAAAGGACATAGACAGGCTAAGTGAGTGGGCAGAAATTTGGCAGATGAAATATAATGTTGGAAAGTGTGAGGTTATGCACTTTGGCAGAAAAACTGAAAGGGCAAGTTATTATCTAAATGGAGAGAAACTGCAAAGTGCTACAGTACAAAGGGATCTGGGGGTCCTGGTGCATGAAACACAGAAGGTTAGTATGCAGGTACAGCAGGTGATCAGGAAGGCCAATGGAATCTTGGCTTTTATTGCAAGGGGGATCGAGTATAAAAGCAGGGAAGTCTTGCTGCAGTTATATAGGGTATTGGTGAGGCCACACCTGGAATACTGCGTGCAGTTTTGGTTTCCATATTTAAGAGAAGATATACTTGCTCTCGAGGCAGTTCAGAGAAGGTTCACTCGGTTGATTCCGGAGATGAGGGGATTGACTTATGAGGAAAGGTTGAGTAGGTTGGGCCGCTACTCATTGGAATTCAGAAGAATGAGAGGCGATCTTATCGAAACATATAAGATTGTGAGGGGGCTTGATCGGGTGGATGCGGGGAGGATGTTTCCACTGATGGGTGAGACTAGAACTAGGGGGCATAATCTTAGAATAAGGGGCTGCCCTTTCAAAACTGAGATGAGGAGAAACTTCTTCACTCAGAGGGTAGTAAATCTATGGAATTTGCTACCTCAGAGAGCTGTGGAAGCTGCGACATTAAATAAATTTAAAACGGAGATAGACAGTTTCCTAGCTGATAAGGGAATTAGGGGTTACGGGGAGCGGGCAGGGAAGTGGACGTGAGTCTAGGTTCGGATCAGCCATGATCCTATTGAATGGCGGAGCAGGCCCGAGGGGCCGTATGGCCTACTCCTGCTCCTACTTCTTATGTTCTTATGTTCTAACTGCATCTTGAATGATTTCAGTGTTTTTACCTCCATTATCTCCCCCAGGTATTGAGTTCTAAGTATTGAGCATTCTTTGCATGAAGAAGTGCTTCCTGAAATTAGTCCTGAAATTGCCATTTGTAATATATGTGGGTAGAACAAAGGACTGAAACACAATGAGTTGCTGGTCCATGTGCTTGCTTTATAGGCCAGAGCAAACTGAGCATGCTCATACCAAACCATGTGATAATACATTGCACTGCTTCCCCCCCCTTAAAAAAATGTATGTATTCCCCTCTCAATACAACAAAACTATGGTCCCACCTTTCCTAGCATTACATGTACCACATAACAAAAATTCCTGGCTTCTTTTCTTTTAAATGAACTACAAATCCTACAAATGAATTACAAATTCAGTTTAATAACAGGTTTGTAGAGCCTTCCTGATCTCCTTAAAGAAAGTTTTGGTGTTGAACCAATTTTTGGGCTGTTTTGTTCTGGTTCTGAACTCAACGATGATTCCGTTTCTACCTCAGACTTGTTTGAACCTGTATGTTTCATTTCAATCCACTTTGCTGACAAGTGGTTCAAGATCACTGTCCAATCGAGGCCAGTAAACAAAGCTTCTTGCAATTTATTTCATACTAATGATCCCTGGATGTTCAGTATGAAATAACAACAGAAAATGCTGGAAAAACTCAGCAGGTCAGGCAACATTCGTGGAGAGAAATTTGAGTTGATGTTTCGGGTCGAACCCTTCTTCAAAACTGGAAAGAAAAGAAAATAGATCGAAGGCAGGGCTGCGATCAGACAAAAGAAGTGAAAGAAACAAAAGAAGTAAAAGAGACAATAAAAGGTATTAGAAGCTAGACGAGATGATCTCGTTCCAGTTTTGAAGAAGGGTTCGACCCGAAACGTCAACTCAAATTTCTCTCCACGGATGTTGCCTGACCTGCTGAGTTTTTCCAGCATTTTCTGCTGTTATTTCGGATTTCCAACATCTGCAGTATTTTGCTATCGTTCAGTTTGAAGTTTGGCCAGAATTCTATCTCTCAAAGAAGTAGGTACCACCACTCTCTTTCCCCACTTGATTCAACCTTGCTCACAATTCAGTACGACGGTTATGGAATGGTTTCAATTCTGTGTCCATACACTGATCAGTCCATCCATTCAAGGTGTTTTCATACACTCTTTTCAGTACTGAGTCCTTTTGAGTCTCATCTGCAATCTCAATTGCAGTCACAGGAAAGACTTTGTCAACTGCACCTAGTGTGAAAATAGCACCTTCACTCCCAACACAAGTCCTCATGTGGCAACCTTGACACGGCATCTGCGATTGCATTTTGCTTTGAAGTGTGATATTCAATTGTGTAGTCATATTGTAACAACATTCTTGATGCGGCCATTGCAGGGATGGCAGATTTGGGCCCCAATATTGCTAGGAGCGATTTGCAGGGTAAACTTTCGGCGATCAGGAACTGTTGAAATTTCTTGATTCCAAACACTATGGCGAGTGCTTCCTTTTCAATTTGTGCGTAGTTTCTTTCGCTCTGTGAGGGTTCACAATGTGAACACGACTGGTTGCTCTTGGCTGTCATCCATTACGTGGCTTATGACAGCTCCCACACCGTAGCTAGAAGCATCACGCGCTAACTTAAGCTCACGCTCATAGTGCACAAGTAGAGCATCGCTAGAGAGACTTCTCTTACAAGTGTCGTAAGCTTCCTGTTGTGCTTTTGTCCACTTCCACTGGTCATCCTCCTTGAGGAGCTTGTGCAATGGAGCTAACATGGTCGCTAATTCAGGTAAGAAACCTGCGTAGTACTGGACCATTCCAAGGAAAGATCTTAACTCAGACACATTCTCTGTCTTTGGAGCACTGATGACAGCATCGAACTTTTCCTTAACTGGTTGCAAGCAATTTGCATCAACTTTCAGACCAAGGTACACAACTTCGGGCTGCACAAAAGTACATTTTCTCCTTTTCAATTTGACATTGTGGGCATTCAACCTTTGAAGCACTATATTTAACACTTCTAGATTTTATTCCTCGCTGCTTGTTGCGATCAGCGCATCGTCTTGATTCCTGGGACTAGGGACAGGGTCACTGGCAAGGCTTGGAAGCTAAGCAGAGCCAGGCCTGGTTAGTACCTGGAGGGGTGACCATCAGGGAAGACCAGGTGCAGAAGGTCACGGAAGGAGCCCCGAGGAGGGGCGGTTGGTGAGAAGGTCACGGAAGGAGCCATGGGAGGAGCGGCTGGTGAGCAGGCCCGGGCGTTGGGCTGAAGATTGTCGGACAGGAAGAATGGTGGAAATGGAATGGCGGCGCGCACCGATGCAGCGGCTTTGCTTCTCCCAGTCATGGGAGCTTGCAAGATCACATTTCATTGTTCATGTACTTGTGCAATGACAATAAAGTTGAATTATTATTATTATTATTTGGAATTCCTTGCAAATTCTTATCCATCGTAGCCTGGAAGATTTTGGGGAAGGACTTTACACCATACAGCAGCTTGGTGTATGAGTACAGTCCCTTGTGTGTGTTGATAGTGAGATACTGTAGACTCTCTTTGTCAACGTTCAGCTGAGCGTAAGCGTAAGACAGGTCAAACTTGGAGAAAACCATTGACCCAGAGAGTGCTGCACACAAATCTTGTGATGTATGTAACAGGTACTGCTCATTGTCAACTGCTTGGTTGACAATAACTTTGTAGTCACCGCACAAGTGTACAGTTATGTCTGCTTTGGGCACTACCACAATCGGGGTAGCCCATTCACTTTTATCAGTTTTTACTAGCACTCTGTTCTCTGAGCTTCACCAGCTCTTCCTCCACCTGACTTTTCAACGCATAGGGGACCAACCTTGCCTTACAATAGACAGGCTTCATGTTGGATATGCGCGTCATACCTAGTGATGCCCTCATAAATGTCAGTGAACATGCTTTAGTACTTGTTCAGCATTATGTTGAGTCGCTTCTTTGAAGCACCTACACTGAAGATGTTTTTCCAGTCTAGTTTTAACTTTCTCAACCAGTCTTTGCCCATGAGAGTTGGCCTGTTGTTGTAGCTCGCTACAATAATAGGCAGCTTTACTGACTGGCTGTTGTGTTGAACTGTACATTCCATTTGTCCACATGTCTCTAGGATTTCTCTGGAGTAGGTTTATAACTCCAAGGTACTCTTTGTAAGTGGTACTTGTTTAAACTTACTCTCATATGTGTCCTTACTCATGATAAAGCAGTCCGCTGCCGGGTGGATACACATATCAATATATTGCTCGTTGATCAAACGTTTAGTACGGAAGTCTTTCTCATGACTGCTAGCATTGCCGCTAGTGGCATAGATACTGTAGATGCCTAGCTCTTCAACATCAGGTGTGTTTACTTCAATATTGTGAACTCCTCCCTTTTGTTTACGCTGCTTTGCATTGCCACTAGAATGGTTCTTACTTCCTGCTTCCGATCTACCTCTGCAAGCTGTTGAAATATGGCCTTGCTTCTGGCAGTGAAAACACTTTGCCTTTCTGTATTGGCAGGACTGTGGTGAGTGATTTCCATTGCAGCGATAACAATTCACTGAACTGCCCTCACCAATATGCTTTTGACTCGGTCTCACAGTTTTAGGTTCGGCTGTGGCCTTGTGACTGCAGACTTCAGCTGCACCAGGCACTTGAGTTGGACGGAGCTCCCTATCATTCTTAGACACCATCTCCATAGATAGGGCAATTTTGCATGCTATGTCAAACGTTAGGTTCGGAGTGTTCAGTAACTTGGACTGTGTGCGCTCATCCACCAGTCCACACACAAACTTATCTCGCAATGCACGATCCAAAAATGAGCCGAAGTTACAATGCAAAGACAGGTTCTTAAGAGCTACAATGTACTCACTGATGGTTTCGCTTTGTTTTTGGTTTCTGGTACCAAACATAGCTCTCTGCTGTTTCTAACCGCTTTGGGTCGAAATGGTCCTCGAGTTTCTCGAGAATGTCTTCAAACGATGCATCCTTCACTTTCCCTGGTGCGAGTAGATTTGTTAACGTTCCGTAGACATCTGGCTCGATCTCCGTTAGAAAAATTGCTTTCTTCCGTTCACAAATTACTTTATTTTGAGCTTGAACATTCTCATCTACACCTTCAGTCTCAATAATGTTATTGGCCCTAAAAAACATCTCCATCCTCTCAATGTAAGAACTGAATGGTTCGTGAGCTCGGTCATACATGCTGAGGCTTCGGATGAATCCCATAAGCGTGGCCATGATTGTCCAAATCCCGTTGAATAGTGACTCAGCACGCTACCTGTGAGAATCAACACCGCTGTTGTAGTGCATACATACTCGCGAAGGCAAAGCACGCACGATTCTGCATGAGCATTAAAGGATAAACATCACAAAAATTCAGTTTAGTTGTCACAAATTCACCTTAAACTTGTCCACTCGAATATTGAACACTGTGTCCTTCCATGATCCCTAAAAATGGCTTTAGGATCCCATCCTCATCGCCAAACCATGTGATAATACATTGCATCGTTTACCAGTTTGTACATGCCCCCCTGTCCTGTAGCCATGACTTATTGAACAGGTGCTCAGGGTTAATCTTTTCCATTCTACTAGTATCGTATGCACTACCAGAATGTCCCCTTCTTAATCGCTTTCATCCACCTCCACAACAACGCCCACCTCCACCCTTACCTCTCCTTTCTCCCTCCAGCTACCAGGTGTCAGTTGTGGCTCAGTGGATGGCACTCTCTAGATGGGAGGGGCTAGGAGTGAGCAGGTGCTGCTGGTTGCTTGATTACTACAGGGAGTTGCAGTGAGTTTGTAAAAAGTTGGTGGTGTTTTTTTGTTCAGGTTTTAGGGTCTTTTTGGTCCATAAACAGCAGCCAGGGGCCCGGAGTGCCGGGCCACTCAGAGGACAATATTCCCAGGATGAATTCAATCAGGGGAGAAAATGTTGGGGGAAGGGAGAAAAAAGGCCCAAAGATTTGGGCCGGGACCCCAGGAGGTTTGGAACAGATGTGAAGGAATAAGCCGTATAACCTATTCAGAAAAAGACACCATTCTATGAAAGAATTCTGGTCTTATTAAAACATGACAAACTGGGTCTGGAAATCTAGAAACCTAACGATGAAATAGCTGTGAAAGCATTCTGGCTATAGAGATAAGATAAGTTGTTGACACTGAATCAATAACCTTATTGAAACAGAAGGCTAAAGGCTCCCAACAGGCTGACCTTTGGGAACAAAACAATGGTTCACCCTGGACAAGGTGTTCTAATTTAAACTTCGTAAAGAAGCACATAAAAGTAAGAAACATCTGCCTTCGTAAAAATGACCAAGTAAAAAACATACCTGCCGTAACACCGTTTTTTATGGTAAACTTAGAACACCTAAAGAAAAGACATAATTCTATAATGCTACCAGCTGAGGTGACTGTAAGAATTGCAGGGGTCAGCAGAAAAATGACTAGAGATAATTAGCTTACATCAGCAGAAAACCTTAAAGGAAATGCCACTGGAAAAGGGTATAAATATTGAACTCCTCCCTTTTGTTTATGCTGGTGGAATGTGGGAGGCTAGCCAGGAGAGCATTGGAATAGTCAAGTCTAGAGGTAACATAAGCATGGATGAGGGTTTCAGCAGCGGATGAGCTGAGGCAAGGGTAGAGACTGACAATGTTAGAGAGGTGGAAGTAGGCGGTCCTAGTTATGCTGAGGATATGGGGTCAGAAGCTCATTTCAGGGTCACATATGACACCAAGTTTGCGAACAGTGTGGTTCAGCCTCAGACAGATGTTAGGGAGAGGGTTGGAGTCATGGGACATTAAACTCTGCTCGGCAATAAAGAGGAGATACTATCGAGGAACACAGGTAGCAGATGGAACCTGTTACGTAAAGGTTTGGTTCCCAGGAGAGGTGAAGTCATTGCCGCTATAGCATGTAATTCAAGACAATGCAAGGAGTGCAGTACTTTCGGGTATTGCATGATAACCAGGTGAAGGTTTGTTATTATTGTCTTGGACACGACCATCTTGTAAGAAACTGTCCAGACTTGTACTGTTATAATTGCGGCAAGTCTGGACACATCGTTCAGAGCTGCAAGGTGGAGAGCTGTGGGGTGCCTCACAAAGGCCCCACCCGCTGTGAGTTTGAGGCAGAAGGAAAGCCCCTTGAGTGACGAGGAGATGAGAGAAGGAGCAGGAGGTGTGAGTGGAACGGCCGGAGGAGCAGAGCAGGCGAAGGATACAGCTGGTGAATTGAAGGAGAAAAGCGCGCAGGAAGAGGCAGAAAATTGCAAAGCAGAGAACAGGATGGAGATGGTGGAAAACACATCAAGTACAGTGGAAAAGGACAAAGACAGCAGAGGACAGCACAGGTCGAGGGCAGAGTCGAGCTCTCCCTAAAGAATCTGGTGTCCGCAGGGGAAAGGAGGCGGGAGCGGGGTGCGTGGTAAATGTAAGTACTCCAAAGAAAGACGGGGAGTCGGACATCTCAGAGAGCAGGAGGCAAGACAAGAAGAGGGTGCAAGAGGCGGGAGCGGGGAGACAAAGACGCCAGAAGGGAACAATATAGGTGCGGCAGTGTCCCAGAGAGAGAAGAAACGGGAAGCAAAGGTCAGTGGTGGAGATGAGGCCGAAGGGAGCAGCACTTTTGGAGAAACCGCAATAGAAGGAAGACTCTCTGAGGGAGATGATGTATCTGACGGGGAGCAGGAACAGATGATTACAGAAGAGCTCGAGAGTGAGGGATCAGGGGGGGACAGAGACATGGAAGTGGGGGGTGGGGTGGCATCGTGTGGAAAGGGAAAGGTTAGTGAGGGGCAGAAGGAGGGAGAAGGGGCAGCTCCTCGGCCCAAACCTAATGCAAGGAAGAGGCTGAAACAGCCGGGAAGGTTCAAACAGGAGGTGAGAAAGAGCCCGAGGCTGCAGGAGAAAGCAACAGCTGCCCGAAAAGTTGGGAAGGAGAATGAGAAGGGGGAAGGGACAGAGATTAAATGATGGGGAGATTATCAGACATACTTCCCTTATTCGGAGCCATGATTACATTTGTCTCGATTAATGTGAACGGGCTGAGGGGTGAGAAGAAATTGCAGCAGTTGTTGCAGGGTTTTAAAGGCACTGACTTGTTGTGTCTGCAAGAAACCTTTTGGAATGAGGATGTCCTAGAAAGAGTTCAGAAGGTTTGGAAGGGAAAGGTGTTTGCAAGTTGTGCAAACAATAACCGTAGAGGGGTGGCTGTTTTGGTGAGTCCGTCCATAAAAGAGAACATTGTCTTGGTGGACAAGGACACTGAGGGGAGATTTTACGGCTAAAGGTAAAAATTGAGGGATTTAATTGTGATCTTTTTAATATCTACGCACCGAACGACCATTGCAAGCGTCGCAAGTTTTTTCGGTAGTTATTCACTGAAGTGGCAGAGACAGAAAACCCTTGTATAGTGGGGGATTTTAATTTATTTTTTTATCTCGGATGGACATTTCAGCCCAGATGACCTTTAAGGATGATAACTCCAGAGGGATGATTGTAAAAATGATGACAAATTTAAATTTGAGAGACTTATGGAGGGATCAGAACCCTATAAAAAGGGAGTTCTCCAGAACAGGTTGGGTGGGTGATGTTTTAAAACAGAGCCGAATAGATTTTGTGTTAATGCGGGAAGGGTTAAGTTCTGAGGTGATGGAGATATATTTCAAAAAGTATTTTTTAGTGACCACTCGGCTTTGGTTCTTAGAATTAGGAACGTACAGCAGAGTTAAGATCGGTTCAGGGGTGTGGATTTTTAACAGTCAATTCCTGAAAGAAATTGCTTATAAAGAAGCGATTTTAAATATAATAAAGAATGCTCGGAAGGAACCTTTGTTCTTGAAAGAAAGAAGAGTTTGGTGGGACAATTTCAAATATAAGGTTAAAGTTTTTTTGGTATGTTATGGGAAAGAGAGAGCGACAGCTAACTGGCGTCGAGAAGAGAATATAAACAAAAGGTTAAGGATTACTGTAAAGCAGTTGACGGAGGGGATAAGAGAGCTGAGACTAAATTCCTGGTTTTAAAGGAAGAGTGGGAATTATTGCAAGCTGAAAAATGCAAGTGGGCCATTCTCCGTGCAAAGGCTAAAGATGCATTGGAGGGCGAAAGATGTACTAGATATTTTCTAGAGCAAGAGAAGCTGCGACAGAGATTATCATTAATTGGAGAGTTGAAGGTTGGGGAGAAGATTGTTAATGAAAGTGGTGAGATTTTAGAGGAGGCTAGCAGCTTTTAACAAGAGTTATATACAAAAGACTTTTCCAAATTGGCGATGGGGAAGGTTAGTGCTTTTATTGAGGAGGGTTTAAAGGAGGGTGAGAGAAACATGTGTGACAAAGAAGTAGGAATAGCGGAAATAAAAATAGCAATAAGTGGAATGAAGGAGGGGAAAAGCCCAGGGTCCGATGGACTAAGTGCAGAAATTTATAAAGAATTTTTAGAGATTTTAAGTCCATTGCTCTTAGAAGTTTTTAAGGAGATTAAAATTGAGGGAAGCCTGGCCCCATCTATGAGGAGAGGTGTCATTAGCTTAGCTTATAAAAATTAAGGGGATAGAAGGGATCTGAAGAATTGGAGGCCCGTCACATTATTAAATGTGGATTATAAGATCTTGGCGAGGGTTATGGCAAATCGTTTGAAGGAGGTGATGCCGCATAGCTTTGCCCTCTCAGTCCTATGGAGTCATAGGCCGGGACATCGCAGACTCTGTGGTCTCAATCCGAGATGCAATAGAGCTCATGGAAGAGAGTGGGAGGGAGGTTTATGTATTAAAGATAGACCAAGAGAAAGCCTTTGTTAGGATCACTCATGAGTTTTTATTGATGGTTTTGGAAGCATTTGGTTTGGGGAAAATTTCATTGAGTGGATAATGTTAAGTATGTGTATTGTATTGAACAATTAACACAAAGAGCTAAACGTATAACTCAAACAGGTCTTTACTGGTTGGAGGTAGGGACTGCACGTAGGTCTTTACTTCATGCCCACAGGCGGGAACTGAGGGGAGATCAGTACCCACAGTACTATTTATACCCCTATGGCCAGGAGTGGTACTGCGTATCACTACGCCCTACAAGTACTGCAGTCCTGTCCATAGGTTCAAGTAGCACACATATTACATACACAACATTCCTCCCTTCTTAGCTTTACAGTCATCTCCCCATTTAACATAACGTAATAACATATATACATATATAACTTCAGGGTTACATAACAGAATAACATAGATACATAGATAACTTCATGTCAAAGCAGATCACAGATTCAGTCTCTGCGAAAAACAGTTCACAGATTCAATCTCTGTGGTGTAGTCGGTTCACGTTGCTGGAGTGACTCATTCAATAGTCCTTCCATGGATTTAACAGTTTGAACTTCCGAACTGAATTGGCTCCGTTCGGAGGGACCACGTGTGTGATCTGGTAGAGGTAATAATGGTTCAGATGGGTCATCTTCTGTTTCGACTTTTCCTTTTCTGCTTCTTGGAGACTCTCTGGGCTCCACTGTCAGCTGCCAGCTGCATGCGCAGTTCCTCCTTCTCTTCCTCCTTTTTCCGTAGTAGAGCCACCTTCTCCCGATGTTCCGTAGACTTTCGGTGCTCCTCCATGATTTCTGTATGGTGGGAGTCGAAGTTACAAGTTGGGCAGGACAGGACATAGTAATATTCGGTGTCGTCCTGATCTAGGCCAGCGAGAGGGTCTTCTATTTCCTCCATACCCAGCTGGGCGTTAGCCAGCTTTTGTTCCAAGTCCAGACATCTTTCCTGAAGAGACTTCTTCATGCGTACCTCTTCATCCAGCTTTTTCTGGGCTTTCAGCAAGTCATTTACTAATGACCTCATTTGAGATTTTACTACTTCAACTTCTTTTGGAGATTGATTGATCGGACTATTCAATCCCTCTACCGGAGCAGCTGTTTCAGCGGTCTGTTGTTCTACGTTGACGTGAGTCAGCGTACCTTTGGCATCCAAGGGCTGCTCTGTTGCAGTCATCTCAGTCTGTGTTGCCACCTCAGCTCTTCCAATAACCTTTGAGAGCTCCGAACCCCTTTCGTTTGAATATTGAAGTTCGTGTTCAAGTTTTTCCCATTTCAGAGTCCTGTCCTTCAGCATATGCAGGAGTTGGCTGACCGTTAACTCCTCTGACATCAGACGTTTTGTGTGCTCCTGCTCCATTTTCTCCATCAGCTGCTTCTGTTGTCTTTCCAGATTCTCCAACTCTATATCAAAGAACTCTTTCGTTGCATTCAACTCTTGCTCAAAACGGCGAAGCATTTGTTCTAATTGCTGTTGTAGTTTGAAATGGAGTTGAGTTCGAGCCCGGTGTCCCTCAGAAATGGGCACATCAGTAGACTTGCCAGACTCAGAATCCACAGTTAAACTATGTTGTTGTTGCTCAGTGGAATTCTGTGCTGAAACTTTGTCTTTTGCACCTGAGTTGGGCTTACCATCATCCGTTCCAGAGTCTGGGCCGACTATCTTCACCGAGTTCTCACTCGTTATTGTTTGTAGGAAATGCCAGTCCATATTCATTTTCCTAATCCACTCCCGTCCTAGTAGTGGAGGACCTCCTTCAGATATCACATATAAGTCCATTATTTGACTGTCTTCGCCCTTGTGGACCACTGCAACCTCTATTTTCCCAATGGGGTACACTCTTTGCCCCGTGTATGTTTTCAATATAATCCCCGTATCCTGTAGGGGAATATGTTGAAATAACTTTCCGTAATCTTTCTTATTTATGACGGTCAATGCCGATCCAGTGTCCAATTCCAGTTTTACTTGGACTCCTTCTATTTGAAGAGTGACCCAAATTGTCTGGAGGTCTGCACCCTTACCAGCGTTGAGTACTCTTAAGCTAGCCAGTTCATTACTGCTAGCGTCTGAATCAGACTCCTGTTCGGTCACCTTGTGTACCTTTGCGTATTTTCCTTGCGGTGACTTCTTGTTGCTGGTCTTCTTCCCTGACCTGCATACTCTAGCTATATGTCCAAGCCTACCACAAGTTCTACATTCTTGGTTTTTAAACCAACACTGGTTCTGATCATGCGTTGTCTTTCCACAACGATAACATTTGCCAGAACTCACACCCAATTTGTGTGCACTGAGCTCCGGTGACCGTAGCTGCATTACTGCTGTGCCTCTTGCTGCGGCTTCGTGTGCTGCTGCCATAGTGACCGCCTTCTCAAGCGTCAGCTCATTCTCCTCGAGCAGTCGCTTTTGTGTATCCTGTTTAAATAAACCACACACAAATTTGTCTCGTAGTGCATCTGTCAGTCCCGTTCCAAACTGGCAATATTTCGCTAATTTACGCAATTCCAGCAAATATTCAGCATTGCTTTCATGCTGTAGCTGCCTTCTGTCATAAAATTTAAATCGTTCCGCTAGCATCAGTGGCGTGGGGTTTAGATGATCTTTCAGGACAGTAACAATCTCTTCGAACGTCTTATCCGCCGGTTCATCTGGTGATAGCAGGTGTTTCAATTGCGCGTATGTCTTCGCACCCATTAAATTTAATAATGTTAGAGCTTTATCTTGGTCACGAATTTTATTGGCCTTACAATAATTTTTTACTCTTTCAACATATATGGCCCAATCCTCGAGGTCACTATCAAAGGTGCTAATATTCCCGTGTTTAGGCATTGTAGATTTGCAATTTCTCAGATTTTATTTTCTTTACTTGTTATCAAATATGGCGGCTTCCCGCTCTTGCCGTCGTCCTCCGCCCACAAAATGGCGGTTTTCCCGCGCTTGGCGGTCTTCACCCGTCCCCCGACGCCGTCTCCCTTCAGCCCCCGAGTGCGGCCCTTATCTTCGCCGCGATCGCCCGAGTGCGGCCCTTATCAGCGGATGCGATCGCTGGATCGCAAAGTGGCTCCCGACCGAAGCGGCTCTCGGCCCTTATCTTCTGTGCGATCGATAGCCCGCGCTGTGCACCGCGGCTCTCGCACCTTGAGCTTCTGCAGCCGCCGCGCCTTTCAGTCCGAGTGCGGCCCTTATCTTTGCAGCCAACGCTGCTCGGCTTACCCACGAGGTTATGGAGGCTTCAGGGTCCTAATGCCTGTCGCTTCCAGTCGCTGGAAGCTGTCAGGATTTCTGCTGCCCTTCAGTTTTGAGTGGCGTGTTGAGGATTGAAACCTCTCTTCAACGTCCTGTCTTTGGACGAAGCCGCCGTGGAATAACTGCCGCAGGGTTCGAACCGACTCGTCGCCAGTGTTAAGTATGTGTATTGTATTGAACAATTAACACAAAGAGTTAAACGTATAACTCAAACAGGTCTTTACTGGTTGGAGGTAGGGACTGCACGTAGGTCTTTACTTCATGCCCACAGGCGGGAACTGAGGGGAGATCAGTACCCACAGTACTATTTATACCCCTATGGCCAGGAGTGGTACTGCGTATCACTACGCCCTACAAGTAGTGCAGTCCTGTCCATAGGTTCAAGTAGCACACATATTACATACACAACAGATAAGGATTTTTTATTCAAACATATTTAGCTGTATTAAATGTAATGGTTTTTTATCCAAGTATTTTCCGATACAGTGGTCAGTGAGACAGGGCTGTCCCCTGTCCCCATTGTTGTACACATTGGTAGCAGAACCATTAGGTTACATGATGCGAAAGGAACAAGGTGTACTTGGGATTGCGGTTCCCAGTTCGTGTCAGTGATACACCAATATGCAGATGATACAACCTTAACATTGCGAAATGGGGAGTCAGTGAGGAAAGCTATGGACATAGTGGAGGAGTATTGTAGAGCTTCAGGAGCCAGAGTGAATTATCGTAAGTCCCAATGCCTGGATGCAGGATGGGGTAGTGGGGAATGGTTGGGGGAAAGTCCCTTTAAGGTGGTGGAGGTTTTGGAAATTCTGGGGGTTCATATGGGGTGCAAAAATGACAGGGATGAAGTGGATCGATTAAACTGGGAACCAAAGGTTATGAAAATTAAAAAGATTTTGGGAAGATTGGAAAGAAGGTGGTTGAAAGTGCAAGGAAGACCGACAGTGGTGTCCACTCTCCTGCTATCTAAGCTATGGTACTTATTGACGGTGGAGGATATTCCTGAATGGGCGGAAAAGTCCATCCGAGAGGCTGGTGTGAGGTTTTTATGGGAAGGGAAACTGCCTTGGTTGCTTACAATACCATCATTGGACGGAGAAATCAGGGAGGACTCAATTTCCCAGATATTGATTTGAAGAAAAAATCCTTTAGAATCAAATGGGTGAAGAGATTTCTTCAGAAGTCAAACACAAGTTTTTGAAAGAGTTGTTTGGAGCATTTTTTAAAACAAAGTGGGATAGGATGGAATACAATAATATGTTTTTGAAATTGATTAAACCGCTCCCTAGGTTTTATAAGGGGGTTGTAGAGACTTGGGCCCAATTTTTAAAAAGTGTGCAGTTTATGCCCAAGGGTGCTGAGGAACTTTTAGAACAGCCCTTATTTTTGAACAGGTGGGTCAACATTGAAGGAGAGGTATTATTTATCAAGCTTTTATAAAAGCTGGTATTGTATGTGTGAAAGATGTATTATACGAGGTAATTCCAGGTTGCTGGAAGCGATAGTGAGGGATATGGTGTGGGAGGAGGATCAGGTGGTAGAGAAAAAAGCAATAATGATCATGTATGAGAAGATTGTGAGGGCAATGCCACAGGATTGGATGGAAGAAATAAATGCAGAAATCTCCAAAGGAAGTAAAATGCATCCCGCTTTTCCAAGCTTTCTGCTGGAGGAAGGGGGAGAGTTGGTCCAATTTGACAACTGTAATACTTGAGGTTTCTATGAGGTATTTAGAGAATGGAGATTCAAGACACCTGCTGGTCAGGAGTTTTGGCAGAGTATATACCCACAGCTGGACTTCAACAGGATTTGGAAGGGAGTGTGGGCGAATTTTAAATGTCCAGAGTGGATTGAACTGGATTTCAAATTGGCTCAAAATGACATTTTTACCATAACAGTCTTGTGTTAAGATTGGGCGAGTGGAGGGGGCAACGTGCCCAGTGTTTGGGCCACGGGATGAGACT
The DNA here is from genome assembly GCF_052327205.1 of Somniosus microcephalus. Lineage (NCBI taxonomy): Eukaryota > Metazoa > Chordata > Chondrichthyes > Squaliformes > Somniosidae > Somniosus > Somniosus microcephalus. The sequence continues at coordinate 12,259,829 of NC_141002.1, read as the reverse complement.
CTGTCCCATTTATTGGTGTTATGTCCGCAGTTAAATGATTTTAAGTACTATGTTCGACAGTTGTGTGAGGTTTTTTTGCTGGGTGGGGACCGAAGAGCGAGAATGGGAGTCCCGTGGGACTCAATTTTGAGATGGGTTTGCAGGAGAGTCTGCCCGAGTCTAGCGGAGCGGCAATTAATTTAATGTTCAGTTTGGCTAGATTCGTGATTGTGCAAAGAAGGAATGCTCTGTTTTTTAAGGGGAAGAGAATCAATCTAAATGTATTTTAAATATAAGCTAAAAGATCATTATAAGGCTCTGTGGATGTTTAATTCAGAAAGGAATTTAAAGATAGTATTTAATGATCAATTTTTAAAGTACAATCGATTAATATATGTTACGGGAAACAAATTAAACTTAAGGTTTTGATGTTAATATGTGGTGGCGGAATGGCTGTGCAGAGCGGCGGAATGGATTTGAATGATACAATGGAATGGTCACAATGTTGTAAATGTTCTTAATGTTCAACAAATAATATAATTTTAAAAAGCGGGTAGCTTTCTCAGCTCGGAGTCAGAAGGTTGTGAGTTCAAGTCCCATTCCAGATACTTGAGCACATAATTTAGGCTGACATTTTGGATGAGATGTTAAGCCATTCGATCTGCCCTCTGAGGTGCATGTAAAAGATCTCATGGCACTATTGTCCTGGCCAATATTTATCCCTCAACCAACATCATTGAAGCAGATTATCTAGTCATTATCACTGCTGTTTGTGGGAGCTTGCTATGCACAAATTGGCTGCCACGTTTCCTACATAACAACAGTGACTGCACTTCAAAATTACTTAATTGGCTGTAAAGTGCTTTGGGATGTCCTGAGGTCATGAAAAGCGCCATCGAAGTGCAAGTTCTTTCTTTTTCCTCTTTTCCCCCTGGCTGGTCTCCCTCCCGCTACACGTCACAAGCTTCCACTCAATTCAAAAAGTTGCAGCCCCTGTCCTCACTCGCAGAAAGTCCTGCCCCCCTATCCTCTCCAAGCTCTGCTATTTCCTGTGTCCCAGTGAACCGATTCCAAAATTCTTGCCCTTGCTTTAAGATCTATCAATGGCCTCATCCCACTCTATCTTGGTGATCTCTCCCTGTCTCCTGCACCCTGCGCTCCCCAACACCAGACATCTTCTAGCCTCAAGCTCTGACATTCTTCCACTATGTCATCTGGAACACTCCACCCAGTTCCTCTGCCTTGCCACATCCCTTCCATACTTTCCGAAACCTTCTTTGTGTCTTTGCCCCCTCAACCTCTCCATTTTTCCCTTCCTGCCCAGCCTTCAGTTTAATCTTCATATCGCAAAGTGTTTTGAGACATTTTCTGCATAAGAAGAGTGCAATAGAAATGCAAATTGCAGCTGCTGCCATTGTTATGGGGTATCTTATCCTCCTTTTTGTTTTGTTTTGACCTGGAGATTTATAGCAAACTCAGTGTCCTTTTGTATTACATATTTCCAGTCAGACTAGTTCATTGGAAAGTTTATGCTGTTCTTTTATATCACGCATGTTTCTGGCATATAAACTTAAAAAAAACTAACATTTCTATAATGTTCCTTACAGAGAGAGCAACATTTTGGAAAGATTTACAGAAAGATGGATAGTGAGCAGGAGATAGAAAGGGACTGAGGAAAAACAGGAGTTGGGCATGTGAAAAATAAGTTTTAAGAGGCTCTTGAAAGTAGAGAGAGGGATTGCAGAAGGAGTTCTAGAGGACATGGGCACAGTCTCTGCAGGAACTATGGTGCGGTAGAACCAGGAACAAGTAGTAGACTGATGTTTGGGAAGCAGAGGGTATATGCAGGGATGTCTGCCTGGAAGAAATCATGGAGGTTGGGTGAGGCAAGGCAATGGGGGAATTTAAAGATTGGGATAAGGATCTTATAGCTGACCCACTGAGCTACAGGAAGTCAGTGGAGCTGAGTGAAGAGAACTATTGACACTGTTCTCTATGGTTCTAATCCTAAGTTTACTATGAAGTTTGTAGGATTCGCAAAAATCCAGGAAAATACAGTCTACATTGTAAAACCCCTGAAATGGCCACATTTTATGAACACAAGATGGAGTTGGCAGATCACATGACTCATTTCAGAAGGACATACCACTGCAGTATCTTAAAGAAACCTGAGTCACCACCGATTAGAAGATTCCAGAACTGACTGCAATTGATATGATAAAATGGTTACAGTAGTAACGAAGTCAAAACAAAAGTATTTACACCTCAAGGTGTGTTTATTGCTAGCAAAACGCAAACCCATCTCTGAAATCGCAGAGCACAGACAAAACCTATTATCTGTACCAAACTCAGAGGGACACAGGACAGATCCCATTAGTTTCATTTACAAGACATTAAAATAAAGTACCCGCTTTTGTCAAAGCAGCCTGCCCATTACTTTAACAAAAGAAAACCCCTGATTTGGCGCCAAGATAAGGGCAAGAAAACAGTATAACTGTTGGGGGAAAGGAGACAAAAAAAAAACAACACACAGTTTCAGACAGACACGAGGTCAAAGGCAGAGCGAGTGGAGAGGTTCGATTATGGTTCGAGGAGCACGGAGGGCCTACAAGTTCGAGCAGGAGAGCAGGTTCAGGAGCCGGTCCCATAAGGAAGATTGGAGATCCCGGACGATACAGGAGCACCAAGGTCAAGGACAGTTTTAAAAACCCTGGTGAGCATAGAGGCCCAACTCCACCTAGCTGATCTAGTTGAGGTATACTGTAGAGACGGGAGGGTTTTTAATATTAAGGGCTTTGTAATTCGGGAGTGTTATTCATCCTTCGTTGTGCCGTGTGCTTTCTCCACCCTATTTTATTATATCGCTGATCTAGAATTGATGTATTATGTTAGTCAAAGTAACTCTTGTGTGTTAAATTTTAGTTCCCATTGAGAGGCGTGTTCATGATTTTTGTCTGCATTGTTTCTTCATTCTCTATGTTTTATTCTCCTTAAAAATAAAGATACCTTTGATTTAAAACTTACCTTGTCTCACCTGATCCATTTGTCTTCCGAGTCACAAGTTGGGCCAACACATCAAGGTGGTCTGGCAATAAGCCCAGTGTCTGGAACTGGTGAGGGGGGAGCACTTCGGAACCGCTCACGAGCAGTGTGAAATCAAAAACCGATCTCGCACACCACAAGCTCCTCGCACACCACAAGCTTGTTAAAACGATCCCTTACAAGTTCCAACATTTGCTCCATCAGTTTCTCCCACACTCCCACACAATCATTTTGGTGTACCACAGGTTCCGTCCTTGGGTACTCTCTTCTTCATCATTTACATGCTGCCCTTAGTCAACATTACCTGGAGTTAGATTCTACACATTCATCAATGACATCCAGATCTATCTTTCCCATCTCCACCGTCGCTTTTCTCCCTGTTGTTACCCTGCTGATCAGACATTAATCTCTGGATGAGGTGTGACTTGTTCCAGCCAAATGTTGATAAAACCTCCTTTGGATTATGGCAGCACTTCTCTGCCACTGCTCTGCAATCCATCAACCTTTCCAGCTGCCACCTCAAGCAAAATTTGGAGGTGCAAAGCCTTGGCATCATTCTGGATCTTGAGCCGAGCTTTATTCTCCACATTCTGTGTCACCAAGTCCGTTTTCTTCCACCTCTGAAATATTACCTACCTCTTCCTCACTGTCAAGACCCCAGTTCATGCCTCATCACCTCATGGCTCAACTTCTTGATTGTTCTTCTTACTGGTCTCTCTGCCCCCACCCTCCACAAACTACAACATGTCCAAAATTCCACAGCCCATATCCATTCCCAAACAAAGCCTTGCACCATCACACCCATCTTCACCAAACTCTACTGGTTTCCTGTACCCTAACAGATTGACTAGAAGATCCTCATCCTCATGTTCAAATCCCTGCATGTAATCGTCCCACTCTACTTCTGCGATCTCCTCTAGCTTTATATCGGTGCATGCACCTTCTGTTCCTTACACTAGTTGTTGATATTGAGCAGCTTTTGATGTCCACTGCCTCCTTTCACCTCTAGTTTGTCCTTCCTAATCTCTTTATCTCTATGATGTGCTTATCTCCATTATTAGGCGTTCACCAGGTTTCTGAAATTCCTGTATCATAGCTTCCAATTGTCATAATATGCTGAATATCAGTTATATCACTACAAATGCTTACAGCTGTCATACGTATGCAACTTAATAGGTTAAGCACATTCTTCAAAATATTCCTTTTCTTGGGTTTCACCTTTTTGCTGTTGCTTCCCCCACCTTACAACTTTAAGTTACGCTGATGCATCAGCATTAAAAGGCCAACTGGAAACTAACCGTTTTTTGCGGTGGCCAATTTCCTATGGCCCCTGCCGCAATCGCCAATTATTGTAAGTGGTTTCGCCCCGCCTGTAGCGAGCACGCAAACCCCCTCACTACAAGTTCTGGACGATAGGGATTACTGAGGACAGATTCGAACATGGACAGCGTTTTTGGGCTCACCCGTACAGTGTTGATTAAGGTTAACAAAAACCACTCCACTCACATACAGTACGAGCGGTGTGAACACAACAGTACAGTTTAAAACAGTACAACCCTGACTTGTCCAACAAGCCCCTGCCGTGCTGACTTACCACAGCCTAAAAACACCCTCCCGTGAACTAAACTATCACAGGAACCTTCCAGCGCTAATCCCCCTCTGGTTTGGTAGGAACATACAGGCACCCCCTCACACAGCTAAGTGATCTTGTGGGTGTGCAGACTTGGCAATGCTCACCTAGATTGCCCCTTTTGATCTTGCTTGTAGCTTTCTCCCATACGTCGTGGCTACCTGGTTCCGTACCGGCCTTGCGGCATGCGAGTCCCAGTCCAAGTCGAAGTCTGTCTCAGTTGGAGGGCAAGGCTCAGCTCCTCTTGATGTTCCGTTGTGTGTGGAGGGCAGGAGAGAGAGAGCGAGCTATCCAAACTGCTCTCTGATATATCCCTCCAATACACAGACCACTGTCTGTGGCTTTAATGGACACATGGCCTCAGGGAAATGGTTTCCAGGCCTCCTCCCAGGTTTGGATGGTTTAGATCTCATTTCGATCTCCCAGCCGATTAACTTAATGAGCTCATCTTCTCCAGAAACAATGAGTCGCCAGCCTTGTGATTCATGACTTGGGAGTGAGCCTCTCGGGTCATTGTTCCCAGGGACAGTTCGTTACCATACGAATGCAACCTGGTTACGTCAGCCACCTTCAGCTTGAGTGGTTTTCCACTGCTTCCCCCCAAACAGCCTGTCCAGTTTTTAATAAGAGTCATAATCGAACAAAAATCCATGGAGTCTGCGCCAACTACTATAGGCCCCCTCTTGATATTTCAACTTTTCCCAAACAGAAATATCATCAAAGGTTCTGTCGTCTTCCGCTGCGGGAGGCGCACTATATATCCCAACCAAACCGTACATCAAATTGTACCCCAGGGTCCTGTATCTCACACTTCATACAACAAATCACATCACAGTTACAGGTGTATATACAAACAGACAGTCAACTCCGGGCTATTCTTTAATCAAAGCTTGCCACTAGTTTTGGAGTGTTTTACTTCGCTTTCTGAATGATAACCAGAGAAGGTGAAACACTAACACACATTGCACTACTACAATCACATGAGAAATCACAGGAATCCATGGGGGAATCTCGATATTCAGATCGATGTCCCACCATGGTGGAAAAACCAGGGGCTAGATTTTGAGTTGCTTGCACCAGCAGTTAGCGCCTTAAGAGAAGTGATTTTCGGGCGCTATGCGTGTAGCGCCTGGGCGCAGCGCAGTTTGCGCCCCGCCCCAAATTAAGTTGCCCGTTAGCGCCGGCGCAAAGTTTAGCGGCCGGCCGGATGCGCGCGCAGAAAATGACGTCACATCCTCGTGCAACGCCCTTTGGCCGCCCCGAATCCAAACTTCAGTCGGACCGCCCCATTGTGCGGCTGGCGTCCAGAGCGTTTGTAAAATGGAACGCAACACACCCTGGGGAGCGCAAATTAAAGGGCACTCGTACAAACGGCACTCTGCATGTGTTGTGTGGAAGTAAGCAGTGTGCTGTTGTGAACGGTCTGTTTATGTTTCCGGGCACCAATTCCTCCTCCTCCTCCTCCTCCTCCTCCTCCTCCTCGTCCCGTTTCCCCCCAGACTTTGCATTTGAAAAAAATACATGCACCCTTCCCCTTTAAGAGCTCACTGGCACCAGAGTGTCTGCCGTGCGCTGCGCCCGAGCTCGGGTGTTGCGCTCTCCAACGCCGGCTTAGCGCCTAAAGATACTAGTGGAACGCCTCTTTTAGCGCTCCACCAACCTCTTAGGGCGAAGCCACTGAATTTCCGGCAACGGGGCGCTACTTTGGGGCGGGCGATAACTTCGGGCGGGCGCTAAGCTTAGCGCCCCAAAACTGTCTATACTGAAAATCTAGCCCCAGTTCTTTTATCTCATTCCCCGTTTCCCTGTTCCGTTGCTCAAGGGGAGAGTTCAACTTCCTTTATTAATTTTGTGAGGTGTTCGGGCCGAGGAGGAACATCATACCCGAACCGTGTTAGGTATTGATTCAGGTCTTGTATTGTATCATTCACTGTGAGGTGTACCGTGGTGGGCTCTGGAATGGGAATGATGCGCTCTTGAGCCACCTGAACTTCTATGTGGGGTTTGAAGCAGAAAGTCTTATCAGTGACCAGGCACCAAGTGTCGTTGTGTACCCGGTACTGGTCCACGCTTGTCGTGACGCAATACGTCCCTCTGCCCGCATATGTTACCCGGGGTGGAATGTGGCTTTGGGCCATCACCTCCATGGTGCAATTAATGGGCTCTGCACCCTCTGATTCAAACCCGCACACCGGCCGATTAAACGCATTCAAATGCTGGGGGCACCACACCACGTGCGCGCCCCTGCTCTGGCATCCACTGAGGTCAGTGCCGGTCATGGCATGCTCCCACTTTACAACAAACGGTGGGGCCCCATGATGTCGCACGTGCACCCCGTCCCTTAGGACGCCAATATTCTCTACTCGGTATACCGGTGCTGGCCGCGATGACCCGCCCATTACCGGCATCCGGAGTACAAACCCCATTACAGTGTGGTTGGACTGGCCACAGTCAACTGGGACCGGGTCTGCCTCTGAGGCCGGTCGGAGTTGGCACGGGCTCATTAAATTTTCATACGGGCTGAGCGCAGTGAGGTGTCGGTTGCTGACCTACGAAGGGACGCGACCTCGCTGTAGGTCCTCCAAATTACTGCGCCTTTCGTTCAGCAGCCACGCACCTACAACACACACACATCGCTTTTCGCTGCCTGTGCCAAGGCATTCTGATCCTCCCTGATCAAACTATTGATCATCTGAGCGTGTGTCTCCAGCTTGGCTATGACTTCCTTTAAATGCATTGTCATAGCCTGATCTTCCCGTAACTCCGACCCCGCTAGCTCGTTACCCACCCCCAGTATCTTTCGTAGCTGATCCCTTAAGGTGTTGACCTGCATCTGTAACTGTGCATCGTCCATACTGTTTATAATGGATGTACCCATGCTGAAGGCTGTAGCTGCATCATTAAATACCCTCATGGAAGTAAGTGGCCATTCTGTCCATGTCACCTGTCCTACCCCCCGTGTCACAGTAGGCCCGTTCCCTCCTGTGCAGCCATAGAGGAAGGACACCTCGGTGTCTCCTCTTTCCATGCTGCCAGTCCCGATCATCATTAGGAATAGAAGTACGATAAATTTGTTGGCCATATCCCTTTGTTCCTCCGATCTCCTTTGGTTCCCTGCCAAAACAAAAGCAAAACAGTTCCGTTCTGTGAGAGGGTTTTCCTCCACGGAACTGGTTTTGATTATTTACAAAATATTTACAGTGTTCCCTGCCGCATTAACGGGTGCCCCATTTAAGACCTTTCCCGTCGGGCCCTCTTGCGGCTCGCGGTTGGCGAGTAGGGAGGCATCCACGGCACCCTAGGCCGTGGGACCCGACTGCTCCTCCTTACCGCCCCGTCCTCCGGGTCATCATCGTCCCACACCATGGGAGGAAGACCCGCGTCCATCAGGCTTATGAATGTGCCCTGGTGCCTCTTGGCCTTTGTTTTCCCCTCCTTGGGGTTAAACAACTTGTACTGGTTTACATGAAACCATTTCGTGCATTTCGGGAGTTTTACTGCATATACCATGGGGCTCGCTTTATCCACGATATTATATTATAAGTGCTCTTGTGGGTGTGCAGCCTTGGCAATGCTCACCTAGATTGCCCTTGATTTTGCTTGTAGCTTCCTCCCATACGTCTCAGCTACCTGGTTCCCTACCGGCCTTGCGGCATGCGAGTCCCAGCCTTAGTCGAAGTCCACCTCGGTTGGAAGAGCAAGTCTCAGCTCCTCTTGCTGTTCCGTTGTGTGTGGAGGGTAGGAGAGAGAGAGAGAGAGCGATCCAAATTGCTCTCTGATATACCCCTCCTGTGGTTTTAATGGACACATGGCCTCAGGGAAATTGTTTCCAGGCCTCCTCCCAGGTTTGGATGGTTCAGATTTTGTTTCGATCTCCCAGCCGATTAACTTAACGAGCTCATCTTCTCCAGAAACAATGAGTCGCCAGCCTTGTGATTCGTGACTTGGGAGTGGGCCTCTCGGGCCATTGTTCCCAGGGACAGTCCGTTACCATACGAATGCAACCTGGTTACGTCAGCCACCTTCAGCTTGAGTGGTTTTCCACTGCTTCCCCCCAAACAGCCTGTCCAGTTTTTAATAAGGGTCGTAATCTAACAAAAATCCATGGAGTCTGCGCCGACTGCTACAAAACACAGATATGTCCCCTGTACTCGACTGCCAAGGATCTTAGACATAACCCTCCCTTCTACCAATAAGAATCAATCACATATTTACCACTGGGGACACTTTGCACTCCTCTTCCCCCAAAATACACACCATGCACTGGACAAGAGATAGAATACATTCAAATAATAATAAATCTATGGCAGCAAGCAGGAGCTGAACTGATCAAGAATTCAGCTCCCATTTTTCACCATAAATGGCACTGTTTTCTGTGGTGTATGTAACCTGTACCACCTTAAGAGACTACCTTAAGAGATGGACTACTTTCTCTTGGCTACTGTATATTGTAGTACCGGTGGTGACCACACCGGTATATAAACTCTGTGTAGTAATTTGCTAAGCAGTTCAGCCCTGACCTTCGATTAGTAAAGACCTGTTTAAGTTATTCTTGTTGTCTGTGTCCAGTGATTTAGAATAAGCATATCTGGGACACTCAGACTCAACAGTGGCGACGAGTCCGATCTTACCCTGCGGCAGTTTTGCATCCAAGGCAGCTTCGTCCTCAGAACGGGCGTCGAGAAGAGGCATCCGCCCTCATCAGCCTGCTGAGCACCGCATCGCACGGGAGGCATCGAGAACCCGGGTTGAAATTACTGACCACGAAGTCCTCCATCAGCGACAGGCAGTGATCACCCTTCTACCACGGTGGTGGGTAAGCCGATCTAGCGACATGGGCAGAAAGTCGGCCGCGTTGTCAGTGGAGAAGGGGAGGGAAACCGGAGGAAAAAGGGCGGAGAACTCGACCACAGCCGGTGTAAAGGGCCGGGCTGCAATCGGGGCCGAGATGCGCAGCGACAAGGGCAGCGTTAATGCCACGAGAACCGCGGAGAACTCGACCGCAGCCGGTGTAAAGGGCCGGGCTGCAATCGGGGCTGAGAGGCGCAGCAACAAGGGAAGCGTTAATGCCCACGAGAACCGCGGGGGAACAAAAGCAGCGTCGGGGAAATTAAGAACCGCTGGGAGGCGAGAATGGCAACAGTGCGGTCATCGCCATTGTAGCCAGCGGGGGAAGAAGACAAGTGCGGGAAGCCGCCATTGTAGTCGGCGGGGGAAGAAGACAAGCGCGGGAAAAGCCGCCAAGCGCGGGAAGCCGCCATTTTAGTAGGCGGGGGAAGAAGACAAGTGTGGGAAGCCGCCATTTTGGAAAAATAAAATATTTAAAGAAACTCTCAAGGATGCCTAAACACGGTAACATCACTGCTTTTGATAGCGATGTTGAAGATTGGGCCACGTATGTAGAACGCATTGAAGTTTATTGTACAGCAAATGAGGTAGCAGATGATAAGAAAGCACTAACCTTATTAAACTCAATGGGTGCGAAGACGTACGGGTTATTGAGGCACCTTGTAACACCAGATAAACCGGCGGATCAGACTTTCGCGAATATTGTTACTATCCTGCAAGAACATTTAAACCCCACGCCGCTGCTGATAGCGGAACAATTTAAATTTTACAGAAGAACGCAGCTGAAAGAGGAAAGCAACGCTGAATTCTTAATTGAACTGCGCAAGCTATCAAAGTACTGTCAGTTTGGTACAGGACTAGCAGACGCTCTGAGAGATAAATTCGTGTGTGGATTACTAAAAGAAGGAACTCAAAAGCGACTGCTAGAGGAAAAGGACCTTACGCTTGATAAAGCTGTCACCATTGCAGCATCGCACGAGGCCGCAGCAAGAGGCACCGCGGAAATGCAGCTAAGGTCATCAGAACTCAGCACCAATCGAATGGCATTGGGTGCAGTAAAGTGTTATCGTTGCGGAAGGACAACGCACGATCAGAACCAGTGCTGGTTCAAAAGTCAGGAATGCAGAAAATGTGGCAGGCTAGGTCACATAGCTAAAGTATGCCGGTCAGGAAAGAAGACCAGCAACAAAAAGTCACCGCAGGAAAAGTGCAAAAAGGTACACAAGGTGACAGAGAACAGTTCGAATGAACAGAAGACGGATTCAGACTCCAGCAGTAAGGAACTGGGTTGTCTAAGAACACATAATGTGGGTAACACAGCAGACCACCAAACTATCTGGGTCACACTTCATATAGCAGGAGTCCAAGTGAAGATGGAATTGGACACTGGATCGGCATTGACGGTCATGAATAAGCAAGATTACAAAAGGTTATTTCCACACATTCCCCTAAGGGATACGAAGATTGTATTGAAAACATACGCGGGGCAAAGAGTATACCCCATTGGAAAGATAAAGGTAAAGGTGGTCCACAAGGGTAAAGAAAGCCGAGGAATGGACTTATATGTGTTACCTGAGGGAGGTCCACCACTACTGGGACGGGAATGGATCAGGAGAATAAATATGGACTGGCATTCCTTAAAAGCACTAACTGTAGATTCCGGTAAAAAGGACGATGTCAAACCTAAACGACTGTCCAGAATATTGGACGATGCTAAAGAGGTGTTCCAGCAGGGACTGGGAACACTGAAAGGAATTACGGCAAACATCAAGGTTGAAGAACATGCAAACCCGAAATTTTTCAAAGCTAGACCAGTACCTTATGCGATACGACCTGCTGTGGAAGCTGAGCTGGAAGGACTAGAACGTTCCGGAGTACTGTCAAAGGTGGGCTGGAGTGAATGGGCCACGCCCATTGTTCCCGTCATGAAGCGTTCATCGAGTAACAAGCCGGGGGAACCGGGGAAGGTTCGCATCTGTGGCGATTTCAAGATCACTGTTAATCCGGTGCTTCACACGGTGCAATATCCGCTTCCATGGATTGAGGATATCTTCACTTCGTTGTCTGGTGGGAAACACTTCACCAAGATAGACCTGGCGCAGGCGTACTTACAGATGGAAGTTGATGAAGCGTCACGCCAGTATCTCACGATCAACACGCATAAGGGCTTATATCGGTATAATAGACTGGTTTTTGGAGTGGCCGGCTCCAGCGATTTGGCAAAGGGCCATGGAGCAGGTATTACAGGGAATTCCAGGCACACAATGCTACCTGGACGACATTCTGATTACAGGAGATGATGATGAGGAACACCTTGCAAATTTGGAACAGGTGCTCACCAGATTGAAAGAATATGGACTTCGAGTTAATCGCCAGAAATGTGAGTTCTTTCAGAAGCAAATCTCGTACTGTGGTCACGTCATTGACCAGGAGGGGCTTCACAAGTCACCTGACAAGATCAAAGCTGTTGTGAAGGCTCTCGCTCCGGAAAATGTATCCCAGTTGAGGTCGTTCCTAGGGTTGATTAACTATTAACATAAGTTTCTGCAAAATTTATCCACGGTGCTACACCCGCTGAACGCTCTTTTGCGGAAGGGAGTGCCATGGAAGTGGAGCGAGGACTGTAAGCGGGCCTTTCACAAAAGCAAGGCATTGATCACCTCTAAGGAAGTGTTGGCTCACTTTAACCCAACGCTGCCTATTCGTTTAGCTTGTGATGCTTCTCCATATGGTATTGGGGCAGTGCTCTCACATAAGTTGCCAAATGGCTTGGAAAGACCAGTCGCATTCGCATCCAGATCGTTGACCTCCGCTGAGCGCAACTATGCTCAGATAGATAGGGAGGCTCTCAGCCTTGTGTGGGGAGTAAAAAAATTTAATCATTACCTGCAAGGGCAAAAGTTTACGCTGCTGACAGACCACCAGCCATTGGTTTCCATTTTTAACCCTAAGAAGGGTGTTTCGGTGATGACAGCGCAGAGGCTCCAGAGATGGTCCCTTTTCCTAGGGGCACATCAATATCAGATCGAATTCAAAGGTACAAAGCAACATGGTAATGCTGATGGGCTGTCGCGCCTGCCACTACCTACAGCGGAAGAGGCACCGACAGTTGACCCTGTTGAGTTATTTCACTCGACCATCATCGAATGTTTACCAGTCACCAATGCAAGTATTGAGAGAGAAACCAGGAATGACCCGACACTGTCTCGGGTCTACGAATTGACAGTGAAGGGATGGCCAGCTCATGGTGAACCACTGTTACCGGCATTCTCAGCCAGACGAGAACAGCTGTCCGTCTGTCAAGGAACATTGATGTATGGAACAAGGGTGATTATTCCTCCTAAATTAAGGGAGAGAGTTCTAAAGGAACTGCATGAAGGTCATCTGGGGGGAGTCAAGATGAAAAGCCTTGCTGGGGCTTATGTGTGGTGGCCAGGTATCGACCAACAAATAGAGGATCTGACTAAAAGCTGCTCAGGGTGCCAAAAAGTTCAAAATGCACCTCCAATTGCACCGCTGCATCCATGGGAATGGCCTTCAACCCCATGGCAACGTGTACATATTGACTTCGCAGGTCTATTCATGGACTCCATGTTTTTAATTGCGGTAGACGCACATTCTAAATGGCCAGAAGTGATTAAGATGACTACCACTACCTCGGAAAAGACGATCGCTGTTCTAAGAACGATATTCGCAAGAAATGGATTGCCAGAACAAATATGTTCAGACAACGGACCGTAGTTCGTGTCAGAAGAATTCCAGAAATTCATGAAGAAGAATGGGGTGAAACATTTTACCTCTGCCCCATATCATCTGGCTACAAATGGGTTGGCCGAGAGATTTGTACAAACGTTCAAAAAGGCGATAAAGGCCATGAGCGAAGACCAGATTCCACTACACCACAAGGTGGACAATTTCCTACTGGCATATCGAAACGCCACTCATGCAGTGACAAATCAAAGCCCTGCCATGATGTTCTATAACAGGAGGTTGCGGTCCAGGTTGGACTTGTTAAAACCAAATGTGCGGAGGGAAGTCGAAAACAAACAGTTCCAGCATATAAATAACAAGACCACTCGGAGTTTCGAAATAGGACAACCAGTGTTAGCCCGGGACTATAAGAATGAGAAATGGCAATCTGGAACAATTCGTGCCAGACAAGGACCCCTGATGTACACGGTAGATATTGGTGAAAGCGTAATACGACGTCATGCTGACCAACTGTAGAATTGAGAACAAGGGTCGAACCCATGACTATGACAGAGACACCAGTGGAAGAAGTTAGTAAACCTGAAGCATCTACCTCAGACGCCAATGTATCTGATGATGTCCAATCCATAAGAGATCAACTAGATGAGTCACCCCAGCAATGAGAATCAGAGGCCCCTGAAAGGCGTTATCCAACTCGGATCAGGAGGCCTCCTCAGAGACTGAATCTTTGAACAGTTTTGCATGAAGTTGTATATATGTTATCCATGTTATGTTTAAATTGGGATGTACACTGTTAAGCTAAAAAGGGAGGAATTGTGGTGTATGTAACCTGTACCACCTTAAGAGACTACCTTAAGAGATGGACTACTTTCTCTTGGCTACTGTATATTGTAGTACCGGTGGTGACCACACCGGTATATAAACTCTGTGTAGTAATTTGCTAAGCAGTTCAGCCCTGACCTTTGATTAGTAAAGACCTGTTTAAGTTATTCTTGTTGTCTGTGTCCAGTGATTTAGAATAAGCATATCTGGGACACTCAGACTCAACATTTTCTAAATTCCACTTTAATTTGTGCCGAAAGTAAAGGCAGCACTGGTGAGAACCCTGGTCACCGTCAGTCTGACTGGCTGTAGATAGGGTCGCAAACTCTGCTTGAACGTATTCCTGGAGGTTTTATCACATGACCTCCCACCTTCAACCGCAAATGGCATGTTGTCCTTTATTGCAAGGGGGCTGGAGTACAAGAGTAAGGAAATCTTATTACAATTGTATAGGGCTTTGGTGAGACCACACCCTGAAGTACTATGCACAGTTTTGGTCTCCTTACCTGAGGAAGGACATGCTGCCTTAGAGGCGATGCAACAAAGGTTCACTAGATTGATTCCTGGGATGAGAGGGTTGTCCTGTGAGGAGAGATTGAGTAGATTGGGCCGATACTCTCTGGAGTTTAGAAGAATGAGAGGTGAGCTCATTGAAACATATACAATTGAGGGGGATTGACAGGGTAGATGCCGAGAGGTTGTTTCCCCTGCCTGGAGAGTCTAGAACTAAGGGGCATAGTCTCAGGATAAGGAGTCAACCATTCAAGCCTGAGAGGAGGAATTTGTTCACTCAGAGGGTTGTGAGTCTTTGGAATTCTCTATCCCAAAGGGCTTTGGATGCTGAGTCACTGAGTATATGCAAGAGTGATAGATAGGTTTTTGGACTCTCGGGAAATCAAGGGATACGGGGATCGGGCGGGAAAGTGGAGTTGAGGTCGAAGATCAACCATGATCTTATTGAATGGTAGAGGAGGCTCGAGGAGCCATATGGCCTACTCCTGCTCCTAATTCTTATGCCCCACCCATTAAACAGACTTTTTTTATATCTTTCTCCAATATTTTTATAACTAATAAACAAAAATTAAAAACACAATTTTTTTAATGCCCCTATAATTTTTCTCCCAGGTGGCTCATAGCAGTGTCCCAGAGATTAATCATTAATCATTAATTCCTGGAGATTCCAGGGCAATGCAGAAGGGTTGGCAACCCTAGCTGTAGCCTTCCCACTCTCTGTCGTCAATGAGCCAGGACTGAGGTAATAATGTATATGCAATATCTCTGCTTCCTGTTAAGTGCAAGCAACAGCCACACTTTGGCTGCAAGAGTTGGAAAATGAGTGACTTTGGCCAAATCTGATCAGGCTACAAAATTGCTGCAGATGTCCTCCTGCTGTTAATACTGCCACATACTTTAAGCAGGGTGGTTTCATACCTGTAAGGTCAGCCATTTTATGAAACAGGTAGTTCTTCACTATAAGTGAAAAAAGTATTAGATAGAACGAACTTGCATTTATGTAGCACCTTTCATGACCTCAGAACGGCCGATAGCACTTTACAGCCAATGAAGTACTTTTGAAGTGTAGTCACTGTTGTAATCATAGAATAGTACAGCACAGAAGGAAGCCATTCAGCCCATTGCATCTGCACTGGCTCTTCGAAGTTAGTCCAACTCCCCCGCTCTTTCGGCACAGCCCTGCTATTTTTACTCCTTTAAGTATTTATGCAATTCCCTTTTGAAGGCTACTATTGAACCTGTTTCCACCACCCTATCAGGCAATGCATTCCAAATCCTAACGACTTGTTGCATAAAAATTTTTTCCTCATGTCGCCTCTGGTTCTTTTGTCAATCACCTTAAATCTCTGCCCTCTGGTTATCGACCCTTCAACCATTGGAAACAGTTTCTCTTTATTTACTTTATCTAAATCCTTCATGATGTTAAACACCTCAATCATAAGAACATAAGAACATAAGAAGTAGGAGCAGGACTAGGCCACAGGACCCCTCGGGCCTGCTCCGCCATTCAATAGGATCATGGCTGACCCGAACCTAGACTCACGTCCACTTCCCTGCCCGCTTCCCGTAACCCCTAATTCCCTTATCAGCTAGGAAACTGTCTATCTCCGTTTTAAATTTATTTAATGTCGCAGCTTCCACAGCTCTCTGGGGTAGCAAATTCCATAGATTTACTACCCTCTGAGTGAAGAAGTTTCTCCTCATCTCAGTTTTGAAAGGGCAGCCCCTTATTCTAAGATTATGCCCCCTAGTTCTAGTCTCACCCATCAGTGGAAACTCTTAGCCTTCTCTGCTCCAAGGATAACAATCCCAGCTTCTCCAGTCTATCCACGTAACTGTAATCCCTCATCCCTGGAACCATTCTAGTAAATCTCTTCTGCACCCTCTCCAAAGCCTTCATGTCTTGCTAAAGTGTGGTGCCCACAATACTCCAGCTGGGGGTGAAATGTGTTTTATAAAGATTTAGCATAACTTCCTGGCTTTTGTACTCTATGCCTCTATTTATAAAGCTCAGGATCCTAAATGCTTTATTAACCTGTCCTGCCACCTTCAAAGATTTGTGCACAAACACCCCCAGGACCCTTTCCTTTTGCACCCCCTTAAAATTGTACCATTTAGCTTGTATTGTCTCTCCTCATTCTTCCTACCAAAATGTACCTCCTTATACTTTTCTGTGTTGAATTTCATCTGCCATGTGTCCACCCATTCCACCAGCCTGTTGATGTCCTCTTGAAGTCTATTATTATCTTCCTCACTGTTTACTACACTTCCAAGTTTTGTCTGTGAATTTTGAAATTGTGTCCTGTACCAAGTTCAAGTCATTAATTTGCATCAAAAACAGCAGTGGTCCTAGTACTGAACATAACTGTTTACCTCGCTTCAGTCTGAAAAACAGCCATTCACCACAACTCTCTGTTTTCTATCCCTTATCCAATTTTGTTTCCATGCTGCTACTGCCCCTTTTATCCATTTTGGGGTACTTTGTCAAACGCCTTTTGGAAGTCCATATAAGCAACATCAACTGCATTGCCCGCATCCACCCTCTCTGTTACCTCATCAAAAAACTCAATCAAGTTAGTCAACATGATTGCCGGAACTTTCCCTTAAAAAAACGGGAGGGTTTGGAGTGTGGGAGCAGTTAAAGTGTTAAAAATAGGATTCCCGCCCTGATCCTGCCTACGTCTGATTTTAACGGGAGCGGGGCGGGAGATGACGGGGGGGCAAGCAAACAACCTGCTCCCAGGGAGCGTTACCTCAATTTAAATGTTGTAATGAGATTGGAAGCCTCTTTTTTCCCCTCCATTTTGTGTTTAATGGTATGGGGACGGGTTTCGCACAATTCATGAAACCCGGCAGTTAAACTGAGGCGGGGACTGCTGCATCCTGGAGATAAGTGGCTTTATACCTACCTCCTGGATCCAGGATCCTGACTATACCCACCCCCCGCGATCAAAGACCCCCCCACGCGAGGCCTCCCATCACCCCCCAAGGTCTCCAATCCCCATCATGAGGCCTCCCGCTCAAAGAGGATGATGGTGCGATCCTCTGGTGGCTGGCCCTGATCCTCTCCCCCCGCCGCCAATCCTCGGCCGACTCCCCACTACCCACCTCTGGTTGACAAACCCCCACCACGATTCCTGACCCCTGCCGATGCTCTCCCTACCCCATCCTAGACCCCACCCGATGCTCTCGCCCCTCTCCCGATCCCCGGCCTCACCCGATGCTCTCCCCACCCACCGCCGACCCCACCCAATGCTCTCCACCCCCCCGAGCCCCGACCCCACCCGATGCTCTCCCCCCTGAGCCTCGACCCCACCCGATGCTCCCCCCCGATCCCCGACCCCACCCGATGCTCCCGCCCGATTCCCGACCCCACCCGATGCTCCCCCCCGATCCCCGACCCCACCCGATGCTCTCCCCCCCGAGCCCCGACCCCACCCGATGCTCTCCCCCACTGATCCCCGAACCCACCCGATGCACTCTGCCCCCCGATCCCCGACCCCACCCGATGCTCTCTCCCCCCCGATCCCCGACCCCACCCGATGCTCTCCCCCTGATCCTCGACCCCACTCGATGCTCCCCCCCCGATCCCCGACCCCACCCGATGCTCTCCCCCCGATCCCCGACCCCACCCAATGCTCCCCCCAATCCCCGAACCCACCCGATGCTCTCTGCCCCCCAATCCTCGACCCCACCCGATACTCTCTCCCCCCCCGATCCCCGACCCCACCCGATGCTCTCCCCCCGATCCTCGACCCCACCCGATGCTCTCCCCGATCCCCGACCCCACCCGATGCTCTCCCCCTCCCAATCCCCGACCCCACCCGATGCTTCCCCCCGATCCCCGACCCCACCCGATGCTCTCCCCCCTCCTGATCCCCGACCCCACCCGATGCTTCCCCCCGATCCCCGAACCCACCCAATGCTCTCCCACCCCGACCCCACCCGATGATCTCACCCCGATCCCCGACCCCACCCGATGCTCTCCCCCCGAGCCCCGACCCCACCCGATGCTCTCCCCCGATCCCCAACCCCACCCAATGCTCCCCTCCCCGATCCCCGACCCCACCCGATGCTCTCCCCCCGATCCCCGACCACACCCAATGCTCCCCTCCCCGATCCCCAACCCCACCCGATGCTCTCCCCCGATCGCTGACCCCACCCGATGCTCCCACCCGATCCCCGACCCCACCCAATGCTCCCCTCCCCGATTCCCGACCCCACCCGATGCTCTCCCCCGATCCGCGACCCCACCCGATGCTACCCCCCGATCCCCGACCCCACCCAATGCTCCCCTCCCCGATCCCCGACCCCACCCGATGCTCTCCCCCCGATCCCCGACCCCACCCAATGCTCCCCCCGATCCCCGACCCCACCCGATGCTCCCCCCCGATCCCCGACCACACCCGATGCTCCCCCCCCGATCCCCGACCCCACCCGATGCTCTCCCCCCAATCCCCGACCCCACCCGATGCTCTCCCCCCGATCCCCGACCCCCGACCCCACCCGATGCACTCCCCCTCCCGATCCCCGACCCCACCCGATGCTCTCCCCCCGATCCCCGACCCCCGACCCCACCCGATGCACTCCCCCTCCCGATCCCCGACCCCACCAGATGCTCTCCCCCCCGATCCTCGACCCCCCCCGTTGCTCTCCCCCTGATCCCCGACCCCACCCGATGCTCCCCCCTGATCCCCGACCCCACCCGATGCTCCCGCCCGATCCCCGACCCCACCCGATGCTCTCCCCCCTCCCGATCCCCGACCCCACCTGATGTTCTCCCCCCCGATCCCTGAACCCACCCGATGCTCTCCCCCCCAATCCCCGACCCCACCCGATGCTCTCCCCCCCCGATCCCCGATCCCACCCGATGCTCTCTCCCTCCGATAGCCGACCCCACCCGATGCTCTCTCCCTCCGATCCCCGACCCCACCCGATGCTCTCCCCCCCGATCCCCGACCCCACCCGATTCTCTCCCCCCCCACCCTGATTCCCGACCCCACCTGATGCTCCCCCCCCCCCATTCCCCGACCCCACCCGATTGCCGATCCTCCTCCTGCGATCCCTCCCCCAGACCGGCCCCTCACTTCTGAGACCTACCCGCCCACAGCCAGCTATGCTCTCAAGCTGGCTGGCTGCCGGCAGGAATCCAAGGCCTCACATTCAAATCAGGTCCTGCCTTTAAAGTCAGCAGGGCCTGCGGGAAACCCAGCCTCCCAGGCTTCCCGCCTGCCTCAGAGGCCCCCTGCCCCCAACCCACCTACCTGGGGAAAATTCTGGCCGATATGTGTTTTAACAAACGTGTGCTCGCTCCCCTTTATTAGTTCATACTTGTCCAAGTGGCTGTTAATTTCCTCCCTGATTATTGTTTCTAAAAGCTTCCCCACCATCGACGTTAAACTGACTGGCCTGTAATGTAGGAAGTGCGACAGCCAATTTGTGCACAGCAAGGTCCCACAAACAGCAATGAGATAAACAACCAGATCATCTGTTTTGGCGATATTGATTGAGGGATAAATATTGGCTAGGACAGTGGGAGAACTCCCTTGCTCTTCTTTGAAACAGTGCCATGGGATCTTTTACATCCACCTGGGAGCTGGGCAGGCAAGGCCTTGGTTTAATGTCACATCTGAGAGACAGCACCTCCGACAGTGCAGCACTCTCTCAGTACCGCACTGAAGTGTCAGCCTAGATTATGTGCTCAAGTCTCTGGAGTGAGCCCATAACCTTCTGCCTCAGGCGAGAGTGCTATCCACTGAGCCATAACTGACAGAGAGGTTAATTGCAGATGGTGTTAATATGAATTCATGTGGTTCTGTGTGCTGTTTTACTTTCAGGATCTGTACCTGAATCATACAAAAATCCCCCGTCACCACAGGCTGCATGGGTCCCATGTGAAATGAGTTTAGGCAGTCTCAATCCACTTCCTTGTGGGTCCAGAATACAAAACTGTCCACAATCTAAGACAAACTGAGACTAAACTGACAGTCTCTCTCAGACAGACAAATCCATACTTATGGGATGCAAGACTCGTCTCTATGCTGGCTGTAAGAGTCCTCAGTGAGATGGATTTGACAGTGCAATAGAGGATATTCTTGATCCCAGAGCTAAATAAGTTTACTATGTATCTAACTGTGTTATACTTGAACTGGGAGCACTTGTTGCTAACATAGACTAGTGTAAACAACCCGCAGCTTGAGCACAAAATTCACACAGGGAAAGTCATAACCACAATGGGCCGGATATTACGATCCCTACGGGTGTGTACGCACTGTGTACACAACCGTAGGGACATCAGAAATGCCGGTTTCAGGAATGCGAAGCGCATGTGCTGAAAACGGCATTTCCAATTGGTCAAGAATGCTCTTGATAGGTCCTCCGGCTGCCCTGGAGAAGGGCCTCCGCGGTCGGATAGTTCCGCTTTCTGGAGACCCTCCGCCCGCAGAAAACCCTTAGAAATCTTACGTAAGGCCTTCTTTTACCAGTATAAGATTTGAAAAAAAGTAAATAAAAATTTCACTCATTTATCATTTAAAAATACTTTTAAAACAGTTAAGTTTATTTAAAAAACTTTAATTATTTTTTTCAAAGAATTAAATTTTTGTTTAAAATATTAAATTTATTGTAATTTCAACTAATTTTAAAAATGTGATGTTTTTTAAAATTTTATTTCATGTTTTAAAGTGTTTTTGGGGTGATCTCCATTCATATATTTGACAGGTCTATCTGTCAAGTGTATGAAGGGAGATTCCCTTCTTTGATTGGCGCCCCGTGGCCCACGTGATCCCAGAGACGCTTGCGAACCGCATGTGCCCCTGGGATACGTGGGCCCTGCACATTACGCACCTCGGGAGGTAAGTCCGTAGATTGTTTCCAGATCGGAGGCCTCCGCACGCAGGAAGCCTCCGATTGGAAAATACGGCTCATTAAAAAAAAAGAGAAAATAGCCAGCTAGTTTCTTGTCCAGATGGGGCTGCTGTGACTTATGGGTATTTAACATTTGTGGAATATCTCATGCTCATTCCAGGGACGATGTTTCACGTTTTATAGAATCACCGCAGCTGCCTATTTGCAGCAGGATTATTCTCGTATCACAAAGTATTACAAACCAAAATTATTAAACTGATTACTAAGTAAAGCCATCAGTTCACCTACTCCTAAGAGGCTTATAGTTTTAACAAAATCAGAAGGCATTATTAAAACAAACCAAAAACATCATTACATTTTTTAATTATAAGTTAGCTCATTAGCCCCCAAGAATTGGCATGCTAAGTGAACCATCCTAATTCCTATTCATCCATTACAAAAGAATGAATTTGAATATTTTGGTCTATTTCCTTGGCGACGAGTACATTCCAGATTCTAATTTTAATTACTCTCTGCATTGTTTGATTAAGTATATTCCTTCACATTTACCAGCTGCAGTTTGACTGAAATACTTAGGCAATACCTTTGGGTTTTACAGCAAGACTTGCAACCACTCAGACCAACATGCAACCATCTACCCCTGTCCGTGTAACAGGCAAAGACAAAAAAATAAACTTACATTTCTATAGCGCCTTTCACAACAACTGGACATCTCAAAGTGCTTTACAGCCAATGAAGTACTTTTGGAGTGTAGTCACTGTTGTCATGTGGGAAACGTGGCAGCCAATTTGCAAACAGCAAGCTCCCACAAACAGCAATGTGATAATGTCCAGATAATCTGTTTTTGTTATGTTGATTGAGGGATACGTATTGGCCAGGACACCGGGGATAACTCCCCTGCTCTTCTTTGAGATAGTGCCATGGAATCTTTTACGTCCACCTGAGAGAGCAGACATCTTGGTTTAACGTCTCATCCAAAAGACAGCACCTCCGACAGTGCAGCATTCCCTCAGTACTTACTGCACTGGAGTGTCAACTTAGATTTATGTGTTCAAGTCCCTGGAGTGGGACTTGGACCCACAATCTTCTGACTCAGAAGGCGATGGTGCTACCAACTGAACCACAGCTGACACAAAGAACAAATGGAACATCTCACCACACGGTTGGCAGGGGGTAAACTGTTAGATTAATGGAAACCAAACAGTTACCATTGAATTCCAGACCAAAATAAAAATTGTTTATCACTCGCACTGGACTCATGGGCAACAGGTTCAAAAGACAACCAGCATTTACATAAAGTTCTTTCTTGCTTCCCCAATGACCTATGGATAAAGGCACAGACTGATTTTTCCAATTACAGTTTCAAATCAAATTTGTATCATTGAAACACATAGAAGATAGGAGCAGGAGTAGGCCATTTGACCCCTCGAGACCGCTACGCTATTTAATGAGATCATGGCTGATCATCCAAATTCAGTACCCGGTCCCTGCTTTCTCCCCATATCCCTTGATCCCTTTAGCCTCAAGAAATATATCCAACACCTTCTTGAATATATTTAATGAATTGACCTCAACTGCACTGTGTGGCAGAGAATTCCACAGGTTCAGCACTCTTTGGGTGAAGAAATTCCTCCTCGTCTCAGTCCTAAATGGCTTACCCCTTATCCTTAGACTGTGACCCCTGGTTCTGGACTCCCCCGCCATCGGGAACATCCTTCCTGCATCTAGTCTGTCTAGTCCTGTTAGAATTTTATAAGTTTCAATGAGATCCCCTCTCATTCTTCTAAACTCTAGTGAATATAAGCCTAATCGACCTAATCTCTCCTCATACGTCATTCCTGCCATCCCAGATATCAGTCTGGTGAATCTTCGCTGCACTCTTTCCATGGCAAGAACATCCTTCCTCAGATAAGGTGACCAAATCTGCACACAATACTCAAGGTGTGGTCTCACCAAGGCCCTGTACAACTGTAGCAAGACATCTTTGCTCCTGTACTCGAATCCTCTCACTATAAAGGCCAACATACCATTTGCCTTCTTAACCACCTGCTGCACCTGCATGCTTACCTTCAGTGACTGGTGCACAAGGACACCCAGGTCTCATTGCACTTCCCCTTTTCCCAATTTGTTGCCGTTCAGATAATAATCTGTCTGCGTGTTTTTGCCACCGAAGTGGATAACCTCGCATTTATCCACATTATACTGCATTTGCCATGCATCTGCCCAATCACCCAACCTGTCCGAATCATACTGGAGTTTCTCAGCATCCTCCTCACAGCACACACGGCCACCCAGCTTTGTGTCATCTGCAAACTTGGAGATATTACATCTAGTTCCCTCGTCTAGATCATTTATATATATTGTGAATAGCTGAGGTCCTAGCACCAATCACTGCGGTACCCCACTAGTCACTGCCTGCCAGTTGGAAAAACACCCGTTTATTCCAACTCTTTGCTTCCTGTCTGCCAACCAGTTCTCTATCCAAGTCAGTACCTTACCCCCAATCCCATGTGCTTTAACTTTGCATGCTAATCTCTTACGCGGGACTTTATCGAAAGCCTTCTGAAAGTCCAAATACACCACATTCACTGGTTCTCCCTGATCTATTCTACCAGTTACATCCTCAAAAAATTCCAGTAGATTAGTCAAGTATGATTTACCTTTTGTAAATCCATGTTGACTTTGTCCGATCCTGTCACTGTTTTCCAAGTGCTCTGCTATTGCATCTTTTATAATGTCAGGCTTACCGGTCTATAATTCCCCGTTTTCTCTCTACCATCCTTTTGAAATAGTGGGGTTACATTAGCTACCCTCCAATCCATGGGAACTGTTCCAGAGTCTATAGAATTTTGAAAGATGACCAGCAATGCATCTACTATTTCGAGGGCTACTTCCTTAAGTATCCTAGGATGTAGATTATCAGGCCCTGGGGATTTTTCGGCCTTCAATCCCATCAATTTCCCTAACACGATTTCCCTACAAATACTGATTTCATTCAATTCCTCCCTTTCATTAGACCCTATGTTCCCCGACATTTCTGGGAGGTTTTTGTGTCCTCCTTTGTGAAGACAGAATGAAAGTATCTTTGTTCCCCATTATAAATTCCCCTGATTCTGACTGCAAGGGACCTACGCTTGATTTCACCAATCTATTTCTCTTCATATATCTATAGAAGCTTTTACAGTCAGTTTTTATGTTCCCTGCAAGCTTACTCTCTTAATCTATTTTCCCCCTCTTAATTAATCCCTTTGTCCTCCTTTGCTGAATCATAAACTGCTCCCAATCCTCACATTTGCTGCTTTTTCTGGCCAAATTATATGTCCTCTCCTTGCATCTTATGCTATCCCTAATTTCCCTTGTTAACCACGGTTGAGTCACCTTTTTTGTTTTATTTTTATGCCAAACAGGGATGAACAAATTCTGTAGTTCATCCATGCGATCTTTAAATGGTTGCCATTGCCTATCCACCGTCAACCCTTTAAGTAACGTTCCCCAATCCATCCTAGCCAACTCATGCCTCATACCATCATAGTTTCCTTTATTTAAATTCAGGACCCTAGTCTCTGAGTCAACTACTTGACTCTCCATTTTAAGGAAGAATTCTATCATATTATGATCGCTCCTCCCCAAGGGGCTTCGCACAACAAGATTGCTAATTAATCCTTTCTCATTACATAATACCCAGTCTAAGATGGCCTGATCTCTAGTTGGTTCCTCGACATATTGGTCCAGGAAACCATCCCGCATACACTCTAGGAATTCCTCCTCCACAGTATTGTTACTAATTTGGTTAGCCCAATCTATATGTAGATTTAAGTCACCCATGATAACTGCTGTGCCCTTATTGCACGCGTCTCTAATTTCCCATTTAATGCCATCCCCAGCCTCAGCGTTACTGTTTGGGGGTCTGTATACAACTCCCACTAACGTTTTCTGCCCCTTGATATTTCTCAGATCTGCCCATACAGATTCCACATCATCAGAGCTAATATCCTTCCTTACTATTGTGTTAATCTCCTCTTTAACCAGGAATGCTACCCCACCTCCTTTTCCCTTTCCCTGTCCTTCCTGAATATTGAATACCCCTGGATATTGAATTCCCAGTCTTCGTCACCCTGGATCCATGTCTCCGTAATCCCAATTATATCATATCCATTTACATCTATTTGTGCAGCTAATTCATCCACCTTATTACGAATGCTCCTTGCATTAAGACACAAAGGGGGTGAAATTGGGTATAGCCCCGCTTGGGGCGCTAGAATTGGCGGTGCGCAAATTCTATCGCCAGGCGCAACTTATTGCCACCTCGAGCGATATTGGGTTGCATCACCCCTAAAGGTGATTGCGGTAGTGTATGTAACCTGTACCACCTTAAGAGGATACCTTAAGGTGATGGACTACTTTTTGATGGCTCCTGTACAGTGTAGTACTGGTGGTGACCACACCGGTATATAAACCCTGCGGAGCAAAGTGTATCCCAGTTCAGCCCTGACCCTCAATCACTAAAGACCTGTTTAATTACTTCTGTAGTCTGTGTCCTGTTATTCAGCATAACTACATTTGAAAACACAGACTCAACAGTGACGATGAGTCTGATCTTACCTAGCGGCAGTTTGCATCAAAGGAAGCTTCGTCCTCTGAAACGGGTGTTGAACAAGGACATCCACCCTCAACATCCTGCTGGGCACTGCATCGCACGGGAGGCCATTGGGAACCCGGGTTGGTTTCTGGCCATGAAGTCAAACATCAGTGAACATCCCTTCGATGACAGCGGCGGGTAAGCCCGATCGAGCGGCACGGGGGGGAAGTCGGCCGAGTTGTCAGTAAGAGAAGGGGAGGGAAAATGACGAAAAGGGCGGAGAACACAACCGCAGCTGGTGTCAGGGGCCGGACTGCAATCGGGGCAGAGACGCGCAGCAGCCAGAAAAGCGTTTATGACCACAAGGACTGCGGGAGCGGCGGGGAACAAGAGCAGCAGCGTAGGGGAAAATAAAGGACCGCTGGGAGGCGTGAACGGCAACAGTGCGGGAATCGCCATTTTGAGTTGGCGGGGGAAGAAGACAAGCGCGGGAAAAGCCGCCAAGCGCGGGAAAAGCCGCCATCTTGGAAAAAAAAAAAAAATAATAATAATCATATCCGAAGGAAAGGAAACTCAACAAGGATGCCAAAAATGGGTAACATCACTGCTTTTGATAACGATGTGGAAGATTGGGCCACTTATGTGGAACGCATCGAAGTTTACTATACAACGAATGAGGTACCGGAGGATAAGAAAGCACTAACCCTATTAAACTCGATGGGTGCGAAAACGTACGGGTTATTAAGGAACCTTGTAACACCAGACAAACCGGTACGGAAGAGTTTTGCGGATATTGTTACTATCCTGCAAGAGCATTTAAACCCCACGCCGCTGCTGATAGCGGAACGATTTAAATTCTACAAAAGAATTCAACTTAAAGAAGAAAGCAACGCTGAATTCCTAACCGAACTGCACAAGTTATCAAAGTACTGCCGGTTCGGTACAGGACTAGCAGACGCACTGAGAGATAAGTTTGTGTGTGGGCTCCTAAGGGAAGGAACACAGAAGCGACTGCTAGAGGAAAAGGACCTTACGCTGGACAAAGCTTTCAGCATTGCAGCATCGCACGAGGCAGCAGCACGAGGCGCTGCAGAGATACAGCAAAGGCCTTGGAATTCATCACCAATGAAATGGCATTGGGCGCAGTAAAGTGCTATCGTTGCAGAAGGACAACGCATGACCAGAACCAGTGCTGGTTCAAAGATAAAGAATGCAGGCAATGTGGCAAACTTGGTCACATAGCGAGAGTATGCCGGTCAGTAAAGAAGACCAGCAGCAAAAAGTCACCGCAGGAGAAGTACAAAAAAGTACACAAGGTGACAGAGAACAGTTCGGATGAACAGAAGATGGATTCAGACTCCAGCAGTAAGGAACTGGGTTGTCTAAAAATACATAATGTGGGTAACACAGCAGACCACCAAACTATCTGGGTTATGCTTCGGATAGCAGGAGTCCAAGTGAAGATGGAATTGGACACTGGATCGGCATTAACGGTCATGAATAAGCAAGATTACAAAAGGTTATTCTCGCACATTCCCCTGAGGGATACGGAAATTGCATTGAAAACATACATGGGGCAAATAGTATACCCCAAAGGAAAGATAAAAGTAAATGTGGTCTACAATGGTAAAGAAAGTCAGAAAATGGACTTGTATATGTTACCTGATGGAGGTCTGCCACTACTGGGACGGGAATGGATCCGGAGAATAAATGTGGACTGGCATTCCATACAAGCACTGGCTGTAGATGCCTGTAAGGAGGACGACGTCAAACCTAAATGACTGTCCAAAATATTAGACGATGCTAAGGAGATGTTCCAACAGGGACTGGGAACACTGAAAGGAATTACGGCAAACATCAAGGTTGAAGAACATGCAAACCCAAAATTTTTCAAAGCCAGACCGGTACCTTATGCGATACGACCTGCTGTGGAAGCAGAGCTGGAAGGGCTAGAACGTTCAGGGGTACTGTCCAAGGTGGACTGGAGCGAATGGGCCACACCCATTGTTCCTGTCATTGAGCAACAAGCCGGGGGAACCTGGGAAGGTTCGCATCTGTGGCGATTTCAAGATCACTGTTAATCCGGTTCTTCACATGGTGCAATATCCGCTTCCGCGGATTGAAGATATCTTCGCTTCGCCGTCTGGCGGGAAACACTTCACCAAGATAGACCTGGCGCAGGCGTACCTACAGATGGAAGTTGATGAAGCATCATGCCAGTATCTCACGATCAACACACATAAGGGCTTATATCGGTATAATAGACTGGTTTTTGGAGTGGCATCGGCTCCAGCGATTTGGCAAAGGGCCATGGAGCAGGTATTGCAGGGAATCCCAGGCACACAATGCCACCTGGACGACATCCTGATTACAGGAGATAACGATAAGGATCACCTCGCGAATTTGGAGCAGGTGTTCATCAGATTGAAAGAATATGGGCTCAGAGTTAATCGCCAGAAATGTGAGTTCTTTCAAAAGCGAATCTCGTACTGCGGCCACGTCATTGACCAAGAGGGGCTCCATAAGTCACCTGACAAGATCGAAGCTGTTGTAAAAGCTCCTGCACCGGAAAATGTATCCCAGTTGAGGTCGTTCCTTGGGTTGGTTAACTATTACCACAAGTTTCTTCCAAATTTATCCACGGTGTTACACCCGCTAAACACTCTTTTGCAAATGGGAATACCATGGAAGTGGAGCGATGATTGTAAGCGGGCTTTTCAAAAGAGCAAGGCACTGATCACCTCTAAGGAAGTGTTGGCTCACTTTAACCCAACGCTGCCTATTCGCTTAGCTTGTGATGCTTCTCCATATGGTATCGGGGCAGTGCTCGCACATAAGTTTCCAGATGGCTCGGAAAGGCCAGTCGCGTTCGCATCCAGATCATTGACCTCCGCTGAGCGCAAATATGCTCAGATAGATAGGGAGGCTCTCAGCCTCGTGTGGGGAGTTAAGAAATTTAACCATTACCTGCAAGGCCAAAAGTTTACACTGCTGACAGATCACCAGCCGTTGGTTTCTATTTTCAACCCTAAGAAGGGTGTTCCGGTAATGACGGCGCAGAGGCTTCCGAGATGGTTCCTTTTCCTAGGGGCACATCAATATGATATTGAATTCAAAGGTACAAAGCAATATGGTAATGCTGATGGGCTGTCGCGCCTGCCACTACCTACAGCGGAAGAGGCACCGGCAGTTGACCCTGTCGAGATATTTCACTCGACCATCATCGAATGCTTACCAGTCACCAATGCGGGTATTGAGAGAGAGACCCGAAACGACCCGACACTGTCTCGGGTCTACGACTTGACAGTGAAGGGATGGCCAGCACATGGCGAACCACTGTTACCAGCATTCTCGGCCGGACGAGAACAGCTGTCCGTATGTCAAGGAACATTGATGTATGGAACAAGGGTGATTATTCCTCCTAAATTATGGGAGAGAGTTCTGAAAGAATTGCATGAAGGTCATCTGGGGGGAGTCAAGATGAAAAGCCTTGCTAGGGCTTATGTGTGGTGGCCAGGTATCGACAAACAAATAGAGGATCTGACTAAAAGCTGCTCAGGGTGCCAAAAAGTTCAAAATGCACCTCCAATTGCACCGCTGCATCCATGGGAATGGCCTTCAACCCCATGGCAACGTGTGCATATCGACTTTGCAGGTCCATTCATGGATTCCATGTTTTTGATAGCAGTAGACGCACATTCTAAATGGCCAGAAGTGATTAAGATGTCGACCACTACCTCTGAGAAGACGATCGCAGTTCTAAGAACCGTATTTGCAAGGAATTTGCCGGAACAAATATGTTCAGACAACGGACCACAGTTCGTGTCAGAAGATTTCCAGAAATTCATGAAAAAGAATGGGGTGAAACACTATACATCTGCCCCATATCATCCGGCTACAAATGGTTTGGCTGAGAGATTTGTACAAACATTCAAAAAGGCGATAAAGGCCATGAGCGAAGACCATATTCCACTACAACACAAGGTGGACAATTTCCTGATGGCGTATCGAAACGCCACGCATGCAGTGACAAATCAAAGCCCTGCCATAATGTTCTATAACAGAAGGTTGCGGTCCCGGTTGGATTTGTTAAAACCCAATGTGCGAAGGAAAGTCGAAAACAAGCAATTCCAGCATGTAAATAACAAGGCCACTCGTAGTTTCAAAATAGGACAACCAGTGTTGGCCAGGGACTATAGGGATGATAAATGGCAATCCGGAACAATTCGTGCCCGACAAGGACCCTTGATGTACACGGTAGACGTTGGAGAGAACGTAATACAATGTCATGCTGACCAACTTGTGGAATCGAGAACAAGGGTCGACCCCATGTCTACGGCAGAGACACCAGTTGAAGAATTTATTGAGCCTGTAGCATCTACCTCAGACTCGAATGTACATGATGACGTTCAATCCATAGGAGATCAAATGGATGAGTCACCCCAGCAACGAGAACCAGAGACCCCTGAAAGGCGTTATCCGGCCCGGATCAGGAGGCCTCCTCAGAGACTGAATCTTTGAACAGTTTTGTGTGAAAATTGTATATATGTTATCCATGTAATGTTTAATTTGGGGTGAACACTGTTAAGCTAAAAGGGGAGGAATTGTAGTGTATGTAACCTGTACCACCTTAAGAGGATACCTTAAGGTGATGGACTACTTTTTGATGGCTCCCGTACATTGTAGTACCGGTGGTGACCACACCGGTATATAAACCCTGCGGAGCAAAGTGTATCCCAGTTCAGCCCTGACCTTCAATCACTAAAGACCTGTTTAATTACTTCTGTAGTCTGTGTCCTGTTATTCAGCATAACTACATTTGAAAACACAGACTCAACAATTGCGGCGTAAAATCAGGCGCTGCACGGGACTCCTAAGCCGCTAACCTGGCGGCGCTACTCAATATCTGGGCGGCCGGGCACAGCGCAGGTGCTGTCAATAATCGATGACCACGAGACATGCTGGCGCCGGCCAGCTCTTAAAAGGGCGGGTCATTTAGGATCAGCAGCCACACTCATCGCCCTGTAGGCCTCAAAATCGGCGCTGTGCATTCTGTGGTGTTACAAACTTTGACCAGATGGAGAGGGTGAGGCAGAGAGCGGAGCGCTTTACCAATGGGGCATTGGATGCTTTGGTTGGCGCAGTGGAGTGCCGGCGAGCAGTGTTGTACCCTGACAATGGCAGGAGGCCTCATCAGAACGAGTACCGCAGAGCTTGGAGGGAAGTTTCTCAAAGAGTCAACTCCAGCAGCGTGGCACCCAGGACTCCTGTGCAATGCAGGAAGAAGTTCAACAATCTCACTCGGGTCGTTAGGGTGAGTGGCTTTTTGGCAATCTTCTTCATCCCTCCATCTGCACCTGAATTTATGGCCAGAGGGTGCGCGATGCCCCAATGGCCATCTGTCAGCCAGCACCCATGGCCCTTTCTGGGAACGCACACGCACATTCAACTCAGGGCATACTGTAAGGGCTGATCCACCATGGGGGGCATGAGATGACAACTCAGGGCATACTGTAAGCGCTGTTCCACCATGGGGGGCATGAGATGATAACTCAGGGCTTACTGTAAGGGCTGTTCCACCATGGGGGGCATGAGATGACAACTCAGGGCAGCATGTTTCATCACTTCCCATCCATTCTCCTGCAGGCCAAGCTGGCCAGGAACCGGAGGGAACAGTTTCGTACCGGAGGAGGCCCTCCTCAGCTGCAGACACTGACGGACCTGGAGGAAAGAGTCCACCAGATTGTTGGAGGCCGGATGAGTGGTCCTGTCACCACTGGAGCTGACGACCCCATTGTGCACAGCGATGGTAAGGTCATCACCTTTTTGAACTGTCTCCTTCCACTTGTTCCCCCCACCAGCATGCTTTCTCACTCTGGACCCATGTCAGAGCATTGCAGCACTCTTGCATCCCTTGCTGCCACCCTGTCCTTTCGCTAAAGCCACTCTTCAACCTCCCTGCTTTCAGATGCTGCATCACCAGCTCGGGAGCCAGGCCATCAAGCTGCCAGGGACACTGACTCTGGAGGCGACGAGCAGGAGGAAGCCGGACCATCCCTACCACCCTCAGGTGAGCCAGCCCATCTGCAGACTGGGGATAGTGCTTCCCTGGAGGGGAGCGGGGGGGATGGCTCTGAGGAGGAACCAGTTGCAGGAACCAGCGGCCTCCAGCAATGCAAGGGGGGTAGGGAAGCTCGGGAGCCGTCTCCCCAGAGGGCAAGTCAGGCCACGATGACTGCTGCACAGAGCGCAGAAGAGGTACGTTCCTTCGCAGAAATGAGCGCCCAGGCTCGGCTCAGGCACACTGAGCTGATGGCTGCAGTGCCTGAATCCATCGAGACACTGGCAAGGAGTGTGCAAGACTTCGGGGCAGCACAGGTGAGGAGTGTACAAGACTTTGGGGCAGCACAGGAAAGGAGTGCCCAGGGCTTCAGGGCAGCACAGGAAAGGAGTGCCCAGGGCTTCAGGGCAGCACAGGAAAGGAGTGCCCAGGGCTTCGGTACATCACTGGAAAGGGCTGTCCAGGGCTTGACCGAAGCACTGGAAAGGACTGTCCAGGGCTTCACCGAAGCACTGGCACCTGCCACGCAAGTGCTGAGTGCTGCCATGCAGTCACTCGCTGGCCTCATGCAGAGGCAGATTCAGGCCACGCAAGCACTGACTGCTGCCACCCTCGATGGATCAGGCAGGATTATCCGGGGCTCTTGCAGCACCACAGCAGGCCAGCAATCTGTGGACCAGCCGATTGGTTCGCATGCTGCGGTGCTGCCCCGTCTAGTGCCAGTGTGTCGGCCGACCACGG
The DNA here is from genome assembly GCF_052327205.1 of Somniosus microcephalus. Lineage (NCBI taxonomy): Eukaryota > Metazoa > Chordata > Chondrichthyes > Squaliformes > Somniosidae > Somniosus > Somniosus microcephalus. Next base: position 12,227,036 of record NC_141002.1, on the reverse strand, counting down.
AGCAGGTGTCCGCTCTCAGGATGTCAGCATTCCTGATGCCACCGCTGGCACGTCTCTACTGCAGCTGCCATCACCTGCAGGACAGACTGCTTCCACCCATGCCCAGTTGGAGCAGTCAGCATCCGGGTCCTCCAAGCCCAGAGTCCGTCCAGGCCGTCCCTCGGGCATCTGCACTTTCGGACAGTCAGCAGGCATCCCCCAGCCTTCATGCAGCCACTGGGGTCCCGTTACGGAGGAGCTGCAGGCAGGGAAGGGGCCATTTTTGCAAGAGAAGTAGATCACCATCAAAGGGGAAAGCGTAGAAGGTGCTGCTGAGACGTCTTATTTCTAGAAATCAAGGCCGTGGATGCTGGTCTGAATGTTAATAATGTTTTGGATAGTCTCCCGGGTGTGCAGGTCACTTGGTCTGAATGTTAGTAATGTTTTGGATAGTCTCCCAGGTGTGCAGGTCACTTGGTCTGAATGTTAGTAATGTTTTGGATAGTCTCCCAGGTGTGCAAGTCACTTGGTCTGAATGTTAGTAATGTTTTGGATAGTCTCCCGGGTGTGCGAGTCACTTGGTCTGAATGTTAGTAATGTTTTGGATAGTCTCCCGGGTGTGCGAGCGACTTATGTGTTAGTTTGTTAGTTGAGCTTCCTGGTGCCATTGCTTTGTCATGTTGGAAGGAAGCACATTTTTCAAAATAAACAAATTATTTTATTGACATTGGCCATGTCAGCTAGGTTGGTTGGGGATGGCATTAAAAGGGAAATTAAAGAAGCGTGCAATAAGGGCACAGCAGTCATCATGGGTGACTTTAATATACATATAGATTGGGCTAACCAAATTGGTAACAATACTGTGGAGGAGGAATTCCTGGAGTGTTTACGGGATGGATTCCTGGACCAATATGTTAAGGAACCAACCAGAGATCAGGCCATCTTAGACTGGGTATTATGTAATGAGAAAGGATTAATTAGCAATCTTGTTGTACGAGGCCCCTTGGGTCGGAGCGATCATAATATGATCGAATTCTTCATTAAGATGGAGAATGAAGTAGTTGACTCAGAAACAAGGGTCCTCAATTTAAATAAAGGAAACTATGATGGCCTGAGGAGCGAGTTGGGTAGGATTGATTGGGGAATGGCACTCAAAGGGGTGACGGTGGATAGGCAATGGCAAACATTCAAAGACCGAATGGATGAACTACAAAAGTTGTTCATCCCAGTTTGGCACAAAAATAAAACAAAAAAGGTGACTCAACCATGGGTAACAAGGGAAATTAGGGATAGCATAAGATCCAAGGAGAGGACATACAAATTGGCCAGAAAAAGCAATAATCCTGAGGATTGGGAGCAGTTCAGGATTCAACAAAGGAGGACAAAGGGATTAATTAAGAAAGGGAAAATAGAATATGAGAGTAAGCTTGCAGAGAACATAAAAACTGACTGTAAAAGCTTTTATAGATATGTGAAGAGGAAAAGATTGGTGAAGTCAAGCGTAGGTCCCTTGCAGTCAGAATCGGGGGAATTTATAATGGGGAACAAAGAAATGGCTGACCAATTAAATACATACTTTGGTTCTGTCTTCACAATGGAGGACACAAATAACCTCCCAGAAATACCGGGGAACATAGGGTCTGATGAAAGGGTGGAACTGAAAGAAATCAGTATTTGTAGGGAAATGGTGTTAGGAAAATTGATGGGACTGAAGGCCGATAAATCCCCAGGGCCTGATAATCTACATCCCAGGGTACTTAAGGAAGTGGCCCTAGAAATAGTAGATGCATTGCTGGTCATCTTCCAGAACTCGATAGACTCTGGAACAGTACCCATGGATTGGAGGGTAGCTAATGTTACCCCACTATTCAAAAAAGGTGGCAGAGAAAAAGCGGGGAATTATAGACCGGTAAGCCTGACATCGGTAGTGGGGAAAATGCTAGAGTCCATTATAAAAGATGTAATAGCAGTGCACTTGGAAAGCAGTGACAGGATCGGACAAAGTCAACATGGATTTACAAAAGGTAAATCATGCTTGACTAATCTACTGGAATTTTTTGAGGATGTAACTGGTAAAATAGATAAGGGAGAACCAATGGATGTGGTGTATTTGGACTTTCAGAAGGCTTTCGATAAGGTCCCACATAAGAGATTAGCGTGCAAAATTAAGGCACATGGGATTGGGGGCAAGGTATTGACTTGGATAGAGAACTGGTTGGCGGACAGAAAGCAAAGAGTTGGAATAAATGGGTCGTTTTCCGAGTGGCAGGCAGTGACTAGTGGAGTACCGCAAGGATCGGTCCTAGGACCCCAGCTGTTCACAATATATATTAATGATCTGGATGAGGGAATTGGATGTAATATCTCCAAATTCACAGACGACACAAAGCTGGGTGGGAGGGTATGCTGCAAGGAGGATGTCATGAAACTCCAGTACGATTTGGACAGGTTAGGTGATTGGGCAGAAACATGGCAAATGCACTATAATGTGGATAAATGTGAGGTTATCCACTTTGGTGTCAAAAACAGGAAGGCACATTATTATTTGAATGGCAATAGATTGGGAGAAGGGGAATTGCAAAGAGACCTGGGTGTTCTTGTGCACCAGTCGCTGAAGGTAAGCATGCAGGTGCAGCAGAAGGTTAAGAAGGTGATGCGCTATCAATTACTCATAAAAGACGGAGAGTTAGAAGAGTAACTAAAAGGCTTTTATTAACAAAGAACAGAGCATGCCTCTTGTGGTTGACTGGTTTCCAAGAAGGCAGGGGGCTGCAGAGCAGTCACCTTTATCCCTGGGCCTGTGGGTGGAGCCAGGGGCGGAGCCAGCAGAGGCATGCTGAGGCATGCCTAGATACAACAGTGTGCAACAACAACAACAACGGTGAACAACAATAACAGTGGTTTACCACATTCACCCCTTGTTTAAAATTGAGTCCGGCGGGGTGATGTGTACTAAAGGTTCGTGTAAGTAAGTCTATCAGGTGGCCTTGTATGCCATCCTGATCGTCGTGGTGGCGGCGGTGATGGTGCCGCATCCAACGTTGAATCTGGCGCCTCATTGAGTGGTTGGGTGGTCAATGACGGGTCCTGGGACTGCAGCATGCCGCCTACCAGGGTTGGGTTGTGGGTAGTGGTGGATGGCAATGGTAGTGTTTCAGGGGCACCCGAAGGTGCGAGGTCTCGTATGGAGACTGTGTCCTCCCGCAATGGTAGTGTTTCAGGGGCACCCGAAGGTGCGAGGTCTCGTATGGAGACTGTGTCCTCCCGCAATGGTAGTGTTTCAGGGGCACCCGAAGGTGCGAGGTCTCGTATGGAGACTGTGTCCTCCCGCCCGTCCGGGTACGCCACGTAAGCATACTGGGGGTTGGCGTGGAGGAGGCTCACCCTCTCGACCAGGGGGTCCATTTTATGGGACCTCACGTGCTTCCGCAGTAGGACGGGTCCTGGAGACGTCAGCCATGTCGGTAGCGAGGTCCCCGATGTGGACTTCCTGGGGAAAGTGAACATTTTTTCATGGGGGGTGGCATTGGTGGCCGTACAAAGCAGTGACCAAATGGAGTGGAGCGCCGCAGGGAGGACCTCCTGCCAGCGAGAGGTCGGAAGGCCCTTAGATTTTAAGTTTAAGAGGACGGCCTTCCAAACCGTCGCGTTCTCTCTTTCCACCTGGCCGTTCCCCCGGGGGTTGTAGCTGGTGGTTCTGCTTGTAGCAATACCTCTCGTGAGCAGGTACTGACGGAGTTCGTCGCTCATAAAGGATGAGCCCCGGTCGCTATGGATATAGCTAGGGAAGCCGAACAAGGCGAAAAGGTCATTCAGACATTTAATGACCGTGGTACTGGTCATGTCTGGGCACGGGATGGCAAGCGGGAAACGGGAGTACTCCTCAATTATGTTGAGGAAGTACACGTTGCGGCCAGAGGAGGGGAGGGGCCCTTTAAAATCGACGCTCAGGCGCTCGAAGGGGCGAGTGGCCTTGATCAGGCTTGCTCTGTCTGGCCTATAAAAATGCGGTTTGCACTCGGCACAGATTTGGCAGTTCCTGGTCATGGTCCTGACCTCCTCGATGGAGTAGGGCAGGTTACGGGATTTGATGAAATGGAAGAACCTGGTGACCCCCGGGTGGCAGAGGTCATTGTGGAGGGTCTGCAGTCTATCAACCTGCGCGTTGGCGCATGTACCACGTGATAGGGCATCTGGGGGCTCATTGAGTTTCCCGGGCCGGAACAAGCTATCGTAATTGTAGGTGGAGAGTTCAATTCTCCACCTCAAGATCTTGTCGTTCTTGATTTTGCCCCTCTGATTATTATTAAACATAAAAGCTACTGAACGCTGGTCAGTGAGCAGGGTAAATCGTTTTCCGGCCAGGTAATGCCTCCAATGTCGCACCGCTTCCACAATGGCCTGGGCCTCCTTTTCAACAGAGGAGTGTCGAATCTCGGGGCCCTGGAGGGTCCTTGAGAAAAAGGCCATGGGTCTCCACGCCTGGTTAAGGGTTGCAGCTAGGGCGAAGTCAGATGCGTCGCTCTCCACTTGGAAAGGGATGGACTCATCCATTGCGTGCATTGTGGCCTTCGCAGTATCTTTTTTTATGAGAGTGAAAGCTGCACATGCCTGTGCAGTCAGGGGGAAGGAGGTGGACTTGATGAGGGGTCTGGCTTTGTCCGCATAGTTGGGCACCCACTGAGCATAGTAAGAGAAAAACCCTAGGCATCTCTTCAGTGCTTTTTGGCAGTGGGGGAGGGGGAGCTCCATAAGGGGGCGCATTCTGTCGGGGTCGGGGCCGATGACTCCGTTCTCCACTACGCAGCCAAGAATGGCGAGGCGCGTGGTGCGAAACATACATTTGTCCTTGTTGTATGTTAGATTCAGCCGCTGGGCCGTACGGAGGAATTTCTCTAGGTTAACGTCATGGTCCTGCTGGTCGTGGCCGCAGATGGTGACGTTGTCTAGATAGGGGAAGGTGGCCTGCAGCGCGTTCTGGTCAACCATTCGGTCCATCTCCCTTTGGAAGACCGAAACCCCGTTGGTGACGCCGAAGGGGGCTCGGAGGAAGTGGTAGAGACGACCATCAGCTTCAAAAGCTGTGTACTGGCGGTCTTCAGCCCTAATGGGGAGCTGGTGGTATGCCGACTTCAGATCAATCGTCGAGAACACCCGGTATTGTGCTATCTGATTGACCATGTCAGATATGCGGGGGAGTGGGTATGCATCTAACTGGGTGTAGCGATTGATCGTCTGGCTGTAGTCAATAACTAGGCGCTGTTTTTCGCTAGTCTTCACTACCACCACTTGTGCTCGCCATGGGCTAGTGCTACCCTCAATAATCCCTTCCTTCAGGAGTCTTGCTACTTCGGATTTAATGAAGCTCCTATCCCCGGCACTGTACCGCCTGCTTTTGGTAGCGATGGGCTTACAGTCGCGGGTGAGGTTAGCGAACAAGGGGGGGGGGAGACTTTAAGCATGGAGAGGCTGCAAATGGTGCGCGGCGGGCGATTTAAAAGCTGCTGGCTGCAGACTGTGAGTGGGGGGAGGGGTCTGCTGTACGCTAATGTGACACTTTTAAGGTGGCATTGAAAATCCAACCCCAGTAGAACGGCAGCGCAGAGATGAGGCAGGACAAGAAGTTTAAAATTTTTGTATTCTGTGCCCCTTACTGAAAGGGTCACTGCACAGTAGCCACCGACGTCTGCTGAATGGGATTTGGAAGCCATAGAGATCCGATGGCGCGTTGGCAGGACCGGGAGAGAGTAACCGCGCACCGTGTCGGGGTGGATAAAGCTCTCCGTGCTCCCGCTGTCGAAAAGGCAGGTAGTGGCGTGGCCGTTTACCGTAATGTCCATCATGGACCTGGACAGTTGGTGAGGGAGAGATTGGTCCAGCGTCACGGAGGCCAGCGTATGGTCGAGCGAGTCGCTGTGGTCGTCAGACGAGGAGGTGGTTGAGTCCGGGTCACCCGCGATTGGAGTTGGAGGCGTCCAAGATGGCGGACAAAATGGCTGCGCCCATGATCCCGATCCCCACGCGGCTGGAGGTGTCCAAGATGGCGGACAAGATGGCTGCCCCCACGGTTCACACGCGGCGCTGCTGGCGTTAGCGGTTTTACCTTTGCAGGCGCTGACGTAGTGTCCTTTCTTCCCGCAGCCAGAGCAGGTAGCGTTTTTTCGCCGGGCAGCGTGCTCTGGGGTGTTTTGCCTGGCCACAAAAGTAACATTTCGGGCCCTTGGACATCGCTGCAGCAGTTGGTGCCGGCGGTCCCATGACCCAAGGTTGCGGCGTCCACGGTGCGGAGCGGTTAGGGGAGAATGCGTCCATATTCCGGTGGGCCGCATCTAGCGAGAGCGCGCGGGACACTGCCTTCTTCAGGTCGATTTCGCCCTTCTCCAGCAGTCTCTGCCGGGAGTAGTCGGATTTGAGGCCCGCAACGAAAGCATCTCGGATAAGTCCCTCCGCGTGTGTCGCGGCCGATACCTCTTTACAATCGCAGGCTCGGCCGAGTATCTGTAGTGCCCGTAGGAATGCCTCCAATGATTCCCCGGACTGCTGTTTGCGGGATATCAGGAGGTGTCTGGCATAAACCGTATTTACCGGGCGTGTGTATTGTCCTTTTAGCAGATCGATAGCCGCCGTGTAGGTAGTCGCGTCCTGGATGAGCGTGTAGACTTGGTGGCCCACCTTGGAGGCCAGGATTTTTAGTTTGTTTCCATCTAGTGTCACGGCTGAGGCTTCCAGGTAAGCTTCGAAGCAACGCAGCCATTGTGCGAACTTGGTAGACGAACCCGCCTCTTGAGGGTCTAGGTCTAGGCATGTTGGTCTGAGGGCATGCAGCAGCGCCTGCTGCTCAGCATTTGCTGCCGTCGTTTGCTGAAGCGCCTGCTGCTCAGCGTTTGGTGCCATCGTTTCCTGCTGCTCAGCGTTTGGTGCCGACATTTTGTTTTTGTTAATAAAATTGATGTGCTATCAATTACTCATAAAAGACGGAGAGTTAGGAGAGTAACTAAAAGGCTTTTATTAACAAAGAACAGAGCATGCCTCTTGTGGTTGACTGGTTTCCAAGAAGGCAGGGGGCTGCAGAGCAGTCACCTTTATACCTGGGCCTGTGGGTGGAGCCAGGGGCAGAGCCAGCAGAGGCATGCTGAGGCATGCCTAGATACAACAGTGTGCAACAACAACAACAACGGTGAACAACAATAACAGTGGTTTACCACAGAAGGCAAATGGTATGTTGGCCTTCATAGCAAGAGGGTTTGAGTACAGGAACAAGGATGTCTTGCTACAGTTGTACAGGGCCTTGGTGAGACCGCACCTTGAGTATTGTGTGCAGTTTTGGTCGCCTTATCTGAGGAAGGACGTTCTTGCCATGGAAGGAGTGCAGCGAAGATTCACCAGGCTGATACCTGGGATGGCAGGAATGACGTATGGGGAGAGATTGTGTCGATTGGGCTTATACTCACTGGAGTTTAAAAGATTGAGAGGGGATCTCATCGAAACCTATAAAATTCTGTCAGGCCTGGACAGACTAGATGCTGGAAGGATGTTCCCGATGGTCGGGGAGTCCGGAACCAGGGGTCATAGTCTAAGAATAAGGGGTAGGACATTTAGGACTGAAATGAGGAGGAATTTCTTCACCCAGAGAGTGGTGAACCTGTGGAATTCTCTGCCACAGAGGGTGGTGGAGGCCAGTTCATTAAATATATTCAAGAAAGAGTTGGATATATTTCTTAAGGCTAAAGGGATCAAGGGATATGGGGAGAAGGCAGGGACAGGGTACTGAATTTCAATGATCAGCCATGATCTCATTGAATGGTGGAGCAGGCTCGAAGGGCCAAATGGCCTACTACTGCTCCTATCTTCTATGTTTCTATGTTTATTTACATTCATACTGGCCTTCATAGGCTTTGGGTTATCCGAATGGTTCCATTCCTGGTCTTCGATTGGCACCAAGCATTCCGTGAGAGGGGCCTAGAACCGACTCCTTATCAGCCTCTGACGGACGGCCCTTCCAGTTTCTGGGACCCTCCCGTCTTGGTCCTCCTCCTCCTCCTCCTCCTCCTTCTCCACCTCCTCCTGCTCCTCCTCCTCCTCCTCTGCTGGTCCTTCAATGTCTGCTGGCATTGGCTGGGTGCGCAGGGTGGCGAGGTTATGGAGCATGCAGCAGACAACGACGAAGTGGGAGACTCTCTCTGGTGAGTACTGCAAGGCGCCTCCCGAATGGTCCAAACAGCGGAACCGTTGCTTCAGCACGCCGATTTGTGTGCTCCACAATGTTCCTCGTCGCCTGATGGCTGACGTTGTAGTGCTCTTCTGCAGGGGTGTTGGGCGAATGGAGCGGGGTCATCAGCCATGGGCACAGAGGATAGCCCTTGTCTCCGAGAAGCCAGCCTTCTGGGTGAGCCGCGGCCTCGAAAAGGTCTGCTACTGAAGTCTGGCGCAGGATGAATGCATCGTGACTGCTGCCTGGGAACTGAGCATTGACCGCGAGGATCAGCTGCTGGTGGTCACAGACCAGCTGCACATTCAAGGAGTGGAGCCCCTTGCGGTTGCGGAAGTCCTCAGGATTCAAAACAGGCACCCGCAAAGCCACGTGTGTGCAGTCAATGGTGCCCTGCACCATGGGGAAGTCCGCTATTGCCGCGATGCCCTCTGCGCGCTCCCGCTGCTTCTCCGGTGTCGCAGTGAAGGAGATGTACTGCCGCCGCCTTTTAAACAGGGCATCTGTTACTTGCTGGATGCAGCTATGCACCGCAAACTGGGAGATGTTGGCAATGTCCCAAGTTGCTGCCTGAAAGGAACCGGTCGCATAGAAATTCAGTGCTACTGTAATCTTGACAGCCACCGACAGAGGTCCTGCACCTTATCTGCGGCTGAAGATCTGCCTGAAGCAGGTGGCACAGCTCAGTCACCACCTCCTTTCTGAATTGCAGCCTCCTAAGACACTGCTCCTCCGACATGTTGAGGTAAGAGAACTGCTGCCTGAATACCCTGGCAGCGTAAGGTCTGGTGTGGCGACATCTGTTGGCCCTCCTCCGTCTGGCCATTCCTGGCCCTCTCTCCCTCCGTCTCTGTGCCCTTTCCAGATGGTCGAGCAGCAGGATTTCCCCTCCAAAGCAGCCCCCATAATAATAGGTAACAAGAAATTATACAGGGTGTAAACGCTCACCAGCAGCAGGGTGATAGGCTGAAGGTCCTCTGGCAGCGTTGGGTCATTAGTGATATGGCTCTCAGAGTGCAACTCTGCAACTCTGTGAAAATCTCAAAGAAGTTGTGCTCCCAAAATGGCTGCCGCTTTTATACCAGTGCAGTCCCCTTTAAAGAGCGCCCCCCTAAGCCCGAGAGCGACTGGGGAACGTTCCAGTAAGCTGTCCTTATTAGCGCCAGGCGGAACGAAGGGGCGCACCACTGAATTTCCGGTCCGGGGCGCCAAAAAGGCGTTGCACACTGAAATGACGCCATGATCTGCCTGCGCCCGTGAGCGGGCGCTAAGATAAAACCCACTCAATATGGCAAGAGGCGCTGGGTTCACTGCGCCCGGCCGAAAATTGGCTAACGCCCCACTTCTCGGCCTCTTTAGGCACTAATCGCTGGCGCTACCAACCAAATTTCTCCCCCAAAGCATTCAGGCTTGATTTTTTAACACTCTTAGGCCTAGAAATTGGGTATAGCCCTGCTTGAGGCGTTAGAACTGGCGCTGCGCAAAGTTTATAGCCAGACGAAACTTATCGCCGCCCGACGCGATATTGGGTTGCATCGCCCCCAAAGATGATTGAGGCGCAAATTCAGACGTTGCACGGGCCTCCTAAGGCGCAAAACTTCCGGCACTACCCAATATCGGCTCGGACAGGCGCAGCGCAGGTGATCTCAATTACCGATAACCACGAGACTTCCAGGCGCCGGCCGGCTCTTAAAGGGGTGGGTCAGTCAGCCTCAGCTTCCACACTCATCGCCCTGTAGGCCTCAGAATCGGCGCACGCCCTTCTCTGGCGCAAAAACTTGGTCAAGATGGAGAAGGTGAGACAGAGAGCAGAGTGCTTCAGCACTGAGGCTCTGGAGCAGTTGGTGGCCGCAGTGGAGCGCCGTCGAGATGTTCTCTATCCTGACAATGGCAGGAGGCCGAATCAAAAGGACTACCGCCGAGCTTGGAGGGATGTTTGTCAGAGGGTCAACTCCAGCAGCATGGTGACCAGGAGCCCTGTTCAGTGCAGGAAGAAATTCAACGACCTCACTCGGGTCGTAAGGGTGAGTGGTGTTTATGCAAACTTCTGATTCCCTCCATCTGCACCTGACTTCATGGCGATGCCCCAATGGCCATGTGTCAGCAAGCACCCATGACCATTTCTGGGCACACACATGCACATTTGACTCAAGGCGTCATGTAAGGGCTCTTGCACCATGGGGGGCATGAGATGATCACTCAGGGCATCATGTAACATAACTTCCCCTTCTTTCCCCTGCAGTCTAAGCTGGCGATGATTCGCAAGGAACAGCTTCGAACCGGTGGAGGACCTCCACAAGTGGTCATTCTGACGGATCTCGAGGAGAGGGTGCACCAGATTCTTGGAGGACGTCTGAGTGGTCCTGTTACCACTGCAGCTGCCGACCCCATTGTCGACAGCGATGGTAAGGATCTCACCTTTTTCAGCTGTCTCCTTCCACTTGGTCCCCCCGCCAGCATGCTTTCTCACTGTGGAGCCATGTCAGAGCCTTGCCGCAATCTGGCATCCCTTGCTGCCAACCTGTCCTTTTGCTAAAGCCACTCTTCCACCTCCCTGCTTTCAGATGCTGCATCACCAGCTTGGGATCCGGGCCCTGAAGCTGCCAGTGCCAGTGCCTCCGGAGGCGAGGATCAGGAGGAAGCCGCACCATCCGGTCCAGCCGCAGGGGAGCCAACACATCTGAAGACTGGGGATAGCAGCTCCCTGGAGGGGAGGTGGGGGGGGCTCTGATGAGGAGCCAGTTGCCGGAACAAGCGGCCTGCATCAACGCAAGGGGGGTAGGCAAGTTCGGGCACCGACTCCCCACAGAGTGCAGAGGAGGTGCGTAGCCTGGCTGAAATGAGCACCCAGGCCCGGCTCAGGCACACTGAGCTTATGGCTGCAGTGGGGAGGATGCCTCAGTTGATAGAAACACTGGCAAAGAGTGTGCTGGACTTCGGCGCTGCAATGGAGAGGACTGTCCAGGGCTTCGGGGCAGCAATGGAGAGGTCTGTCCAGGGCTTCGAGGCCACTATGGAAAGGACTGTTCAGAGCTTCGGACAATCCCTGGCAAGGTCTGTCCAGGGCTTGTCCAAGGCAGTGGAACGGACTGCTCCGGCCTTGTCCGAAGCAATGGAGAGAACTGTCCAGGGCTCCTCCGAAGCACAGGCACCTGCCACACAGGTCCTCACTGCTGCCACGCAGTCACTTGCTGGCCTCGTCCAGATCCAGATTGAGGCAACGCAAACTCTCACTGCTACCACCCTATCTGCATCAGCTAGGATCACCCCGGGCCCTTCCAGTACCACACGAGGCCAGGAATCAGTGGAGCAGTCGCTTGTGGCGGTAGAGCCAAGCCGATCCCCTCCGAGAGCCAGTATGTCATCCGACCATGGTGCAGGTGTCCTCTCTCAGCAGGTGACCATTGCTCATGCCACCACCTGCAGTGCACACTGCTTCCAGCCATGGCCAGATCAAGCAGCCAGCCTCCGCACCCTCCAAGCCCAGATGTCGTCCAGGCCGTCCCTCAGGGGCTTCTGCGCTTGCAGACAGTCACCAGGCGTCACCCATCCTTGACGCCGCCACTGGGGTTCAACTACAGAGGAGTAGCAGGGAGGGAAGGGGCCGACCGCGAAAGAGAAGCCGGTCTCCATCAAGGGGCCAGCAGTAGAAGGAGGTGCTGAGATGTTTCTTTCCCCAAATTCAAGGACGCCCTCACCTGTTCTGATTGTTGGTGATGGTTTGTTTAGTTTTGTGGCTTTGCCAGAGAGTTAACTGTTATTTTGTTAGTTATGGTTTCTGTTGACATGACATTGTTATGCTGGAAGGAAGCACTTTATTGAAAATAAAGATTTTTTTTAATTTACAATGGTACTCGTAAATTTTTACACTCATGGTGGCCTTCATAGGCTTTGAACGATCAGAAGTGCGCAGGACGAATGACAGCCATCATTCCGTCAGAGGGTCCTCGAACCGAGTCCTTATGAGCCTCTGACGGACGGCCCTTCCAGTTTCAGGTGCCCTCCCACCTTCCTCCTCCTCCTCCTCCTCGTCCGCATGCTCCTCCTCCTCCTCCTCCTCGTCCGCCTGCTCTTCCTCCTCCTCCTCCTCCTCCTCGTCCGCCTGCTCTGCTGGACCTTGAGGGGCAGCTGGCATTGGCTGGGTTCGTCGAATGGCCAAGTTGTGGAGCATGCAGCAGACGACGACGATGCGACCCACTTGCTCCGGCGAGTACTGCAGGGCTCCCCACGAATGGTCTAGACAGCGGAAACGCTGTTTGAGCACACCAATAGTGTGCTCCACAATGTTCCTGGTCGCCTGATGGCTGCTATTGTAAAGCTCTTCTGCTGGGGTGGCGGGCAAACGGAGTGGGGTCATGAGCCATGGGCAGAGAGGGCAGCCCTTGTCGCCAAGAAGCCAGCCTCGTGGGTGAGCCGGCCCCTCAAAAAGGTCAGAAACTGAGGTCTGCCGCAGGATGAACGCATCGTGGCTGCTCCCAGGGAATTGCGCGTTGACTGCCATGATCATCTGGCAGTGGTCACAGACTAGCTGGACATTGAGGGAGTGGAACCCCTTGCGGTTGCGGAACTCCTCAGGATTCAGTAATGGCGCCCGCAAAGCCACGTGTGTGCAATCAATGGCCCCCTGCACCATGGGGAAGTCCGCAATAGCAGCGAAGCCCTGCGCACGCTCCGCCTGCTTCTCCAGGGTCAGAGGGAAGGTGATTAATTGACGCCTTCTTCTATAGAGGGCAGCTGTCACTTGCCGGATGCAACAATGCACTGCAAATTGAGATATATTCGCTGTGACCCCAGTGGCTTATTGAAAGGATCCGGTGCTGTAAAAGTTGAGGGCAACAGTCACTTTGACGGCCACCGACAGAGAGGTCCTGCAACGTAGACGCGGCTGCAGATCCTCAGCAAGCAGGTGGCACAGCTCAGTCACATCCTCCTTACCAAATCGGAGCCTTCGCAGACACTGCTCCTCCGACATGGTAAGGTATGACACCTGCTGCCTGAAAACCCTCGCAGCGTATCTTCGGAGTGGCCGACCTCCATTGCCCCTCCTCCTTCTGGCCAATCCCGGCCCTCTCTCCTGCCATCTCTGTGCCCCTTCAAAGTGTCCAGCCATGAGGACGTTCCCCTCCAAAGCAGCTCCCATTGCTATGCTAGACGGGCAACACGCTGTAATGTCTAGCGCTCCAACTGCTCCGGACAGGGCTGAAGGTCCCAAGTATTCGAAGGCTGAATCCGATAAATCCTGTGCAACAGTAGCTCACCAACTCTCTCCAGCAACGATCAGAATGAACAGGCTAAGTGGCTGCTGTAGTGTATGTACCTTTAAGGGGAGAACTACTTTTTACAGCTCCTGTATACTGTAGTACCGGCAGTGACCACACCTGTATATAAACCCTGAGTAGGGATCTGTACTGTTAGTTTTAGAGTAACCCTCATCCAGAAAACACCTGTTGATTGTTCCCTGCAGTCGCTGTCTAATTATTGAAGGACACACAACATCAAGATACACGGATTTAACATTGGCGATGAGCAGATTCAAACCTACCTGCAACTCTACAGAAGAAGGCTGATTCCAGCAGCACGGGCGTCGACCATCCAACGGAGACTCCAGCGAAATAGGCTGGCAACAGGTACAGCGCAGACCCTTCCCGCACAGCGGCGGCTAGAGCCGGCCGACGGCACAGGAAAAGGCCGAGCAGCGTCGACGGGAGCAGAGAGAGGGTAGCGCGCACAGGGCGCAGCCGGTGTTCAGGACCGAGCGGCGTCGACAGGAAAAGAGATAGGGTAGAGCGCACAGGGCGCAGCCGCTGTTCAGGACCGAGCGGCGTCAACGCGAGAAGAGAGAGGGTAGAGCGCACAGGGCGCAGCCGCTGTTCAGGACTGAGTGGCGTCAGCGGGGAAGAAAGGAAAGCGTGGGAGACGCCATTTTGAGCCGCAGCGGAGAAGAAGGGAGAGCGCGGGAGACGCCATTTTGAGCCGCAGCGGAGAAGAAGGGAGAGCACGGGAGACACCATTTTGAGCCAGTCTAACCACACCCAGGGATGCCGAAGAGTGGCAGTGTCACAGCGTTCGACAATGAAGTCGAAGATTGGACGACATATGTCGAATGCATAGAAGTGTACTGCAAGGCGAATGAAGTGCCAGATAACAGGAAAGCGCTGGTATTGTTGAATTCAATGGGTGCAAAAAAGTATGGCTTATTGCGAAACCTAGTAACCCCAGAGAAGCCAGTGGAAAAGGATTTTGAAAACATAGTGTCAATCCTACAGGACCACTTAGACCCCACACCGCTGCTGATAGCGGAAACAAGTTTCACAAAAGGAACCAGCATAAAGATGAAAGTAATGCAGAGTTTTTAACGGAACTGCGCAAGCTATCGAAACACTGTCAGTTTGGAACGGGACTAGCAGATACTTTAAGGAACAAGTTTGTGTGTGGGCTTCAAAGTGAAAGAACCCAGAAACGGCTTCTATCAGAAAAGGATCTTACGCTGGACAAGGCTTTCAGCATGGCAGTATCACACGAAGCAGCAGCATGGGGCGCGGCAGAGATACAACGGAGACCACAAGAATATGGCACAAATGAAATGTCATATGGAACAGTGAAGTGCTATCACTGCAGCAGAACAACACACGACCATAAGGATTGCTGGTTCAAGGAGCAAGTGTGCAGACAGTGTGGAAAAGTAGGACACATAGCAAGAGTCTGCAGGTCGGAAAAGAAAACCAGCAGCAAGAAATCCCCACAGGAGAAGTACAAGAAGGTACATAAGGAGACGGAGAGTAGTGCAGACGAACAGAAAAGTGATACAGACTCTGGAAGCAAGGAGCTGGGTTGTCTGAAACTACATAATGTGATCAAAACGGAGGATCACCAAACTATCTGGGTCACGGTCAAGATAGCCGGAGTCCAAGTGAAAATGGAATTGGACACAGGGTCAGCCCTAACAGTCATAAACCGAAGGGACTACAAGCGGCTATTCTCACATATACCCTTGAGAGATACAGAGATTGTCTTGAAGATGTACACGGGGCAAAAAGTCTACCCCAAAGGAAAAATAAGGGTGAACGTTATATATAACGGCAAGGAAACACCAAAAATGGACCTATATGTATTGCCAGATGGAGGACCACCACTACTAGGATGTGAATGGATCCGGAAGATACAGCTAGATTGGCATTCCATACAAGCACTGACTGTAGATGCCAAAAAGGATGACGACGTCACACCTGGACAACTGTCAAAAATGCTAACCGACGCACAAGAAGTGTTCCAGGAGGGACTTGGAACACTAAAAGGCATAACAGCGACGATCAAAATAGAGGAAAATGCAAGCCCAAAGTTTTTTAAGGCCGAAGCAGAGCTGGAAGGTTTGGAACATTCAGGAGTACTGTCCAAAGTGGACTGGAGCGAGTGGGCTTCACCCATCGTTCCTGTAATGAAGAGGTCGTTGAGTAATACGCCTGGGGAACCAAAGAATGTTCGCATCTGTGGGGACTTTAAGGTGACAGTGAACCCAGTCCTTCACACTGTACAATATCCGCTTCCGCGGATTGAAGATATTTTCGCCTCGCTATCTGGAGGGAAACGCTTCACTAAGATTGACCTGGCCCAGGCGTACCTGCAAATGGAGGTAGAAGAAGCCTCAAAACAGTACCTCACGATCAACGCTCATAAAGGTCTCTACCAATACAACCGGCTGGTGTTCGGGGTAGCATCAGCTCCGGCTATTTGGCAAAGGGCAATGGATCAAGTCCTGCAAGGGATTCCAGGGACCCAGTGTTATTTGGACGACATCCTGGTCACGGGCGAAAATGACAGTGATCACCTCGCCAACCTGGAGCAGGTGCTCACTAGATTGAAGGAATATGGGCTCCGAGCTAATCGCCACAAATGCGAGTTTTTCCAGAAGCAGATCTCGTATTGTGGCCACGTTATTGATGAAGAGGGGTTACATAAGTCCCCTGAAAAGATTGAGGCAGTAGTCAAAGCTCCAGAACCGGAAAATGTGTCACAACTGAGGTCGTTCCTCGGGCTGGTGAACTACTACCATAAGTTCTTGCCGAATTTGTCTACAGTACTAAACCCACTGAACACCCTACTGCAAACGGGGGTACCATGGAAGTGGAATGATGAATGTAAACGAGCTTTCCAGAAGTGCAAAGAATTGATCACATCAAAAGAAGTGTTGGCTCATTTCAACCCAGCACTACAAATTCGGTTGGCGTGTGATGCATCACTCTATGGCATTGGAGCGGTGCTGTCGCACAAAATCCCGGACGGCTCGGAGAGGCCAGTAGCTTTTGCGTCTCGGTCACTAACCTCAGCCGAGCGTAACTACGCCCAGATTGACAGGGAGGCCGTCAGCCTAGTGTGGGGAGTGAAAAAGTTCAACCACTATCTGCACGGGCAGAAGTTCACCTTGCTGACTGAACACCAACCACTTGTCTCCATCTTTAATTCAAAGAAGGGCATTCCGGTGATGACTGCGCAACGGCTACAAAGATGGTCCCTTTTTCTAGGGGCGAACCAATATGAAATCGAGTATAAGGGCACGAAACAGCATGGAAACACTGATGGGCTATCACGCCTGCCACTGCCTACTGCGGAGGAAGCACCAGCAGTGGACCCAGTCGAAATATTTTATTCGACTATAATTGAACGCTTGCCAGTAACTAACGCTGATATAGAGAAGGAGACCCGAAATGACCCGACACTGTCTCGGGTATATGACTTGACGGTAAAGGGATGGCCAACACATGGCGACTCACTGTTGCCAGCATTCTCATCCAGAAGAGAACAGCTGTCAGTATGCCAGGGGACCTTGATGTGTGCATCCCGAGTGGTAATTCCACCCAAGTTAAGGGAGAGAGTGCTCAATGAGCTTCACGAAGCCCAACTGGGAGGGGTGAAAATGAAAAGCCTTGCTAGGGCTTATGTTTGGTGGCCGGGGATCGATCAGCAAATCGAGGACCTGACAAAGAGCTGCTCAGGATGCCAGAAGGTCCAGAATGCACCACCAGATGCCCCTCTACACCCATGGGAGTGGCCCTCATCTCCATGGCAACGGGTGCATATTGATTTTGCTGGTCCATTCATGGACTCAATGTTTTTAATAGCCGTGGATGCGCAGTCGAAATGGCCTGAGGTGATCAAAATGTCCTCCACCACCACGGAGAAAACTATTGCAGTCCTACGGACCATATTTGCCAGGAACGGCTTGCCAGAGCAGATTTGCTCTGATAACGGACCACAGTTTGTGTCCGAAGAGTTTCGAAGATTTATGAAAAGGAATGGGGTAAGGCATTACACATCCGCCCCGTATCATCCAGCCACAAATGGATTGGCTGAGAGGTTCGTACAAACCTTTAAAAAAGCAGTAAGGGCCATGTGCGATGACGACATTCCACTGCAGCATAAGGTGGACAATTTCCTGTTAGCCTACAGAAATGCGACACATGCAGTCACCAACCAGACCCCGGCCATGATGTTCTTTAACCGAAGGTTGAGATCTCATCTGGATTTGCTCAGACCAAATGTACGAAGAGATGTTGAGAATAAGCAATTCCAGCACATCAATGAGAAGCCGACAAGGAGCTTCAATGTAGGGCAACCAGTCTTGGCCCGCGACTACCGAACAGAGAAATGGCAACCAGGAACGATATGCACACTGTAACAATAATAAATAACTTCCGGATGAAGTTATGTGCACATCACTTCCTGTGAACTGTGAACTGTGAACTCTGTGCATACATCACTTCCTGTGCATACGTCACTTCCTGTGTTTGGACTAGTATAAATACTGAACTGCTCAGTATGGTAAAAGGGCTTCTCCTAGAGGCATGGTGAAGACCGCTCTTGTATATAGTATAATTATAAGTTGCTTAAAGCTTACTTTAAATTCCTTGATGTGTGAGACTCCTTTTTACATCAATTTAAGCAACTTAGCATTTACACTCACAAATACTAGACCTTCGGACAAACTCGGAGTTAAGGATCCAGGGAACCACCCATCATGGAAAACATCCTTAAACCTACTCGTCTGGACTTGGACCCAAACGCACCAACAGCTGGCAGGGTATGGAAGCATTGGTACCGTACTTTTGAGAATTTTCTTGATGAATGTAAAGCGAATGCTTCTACTAAACTGAGGATACTTATCAACCATGTGACCCCAACAGTGTTTGAATATGTTGATGAATGGGATAATTACGACGAGGTGATCCGGGCACTTAAAAAACTATATGCCAAGACCGCAAATGAGGTCTATGCTAGACATCTACTGGCCACAGCCCGACAAGGGCCAGGGGAATCGATTAATGAATTCCTTCAAGAACTTCGCAGGCTCAGCATAGATTGTAACTTTCAGGCAGCCTCGGCTGAGCTGTACCACGAAGAAATGATTCGTGATGCTTTCATCTGCGGGATTGCCTCTCCATTTATACGCCAGCGTCTACTAGAAAGTAAAACACTTGAGCTACAAAAGGCTTTTGACCTGGCTTGTTCTCTGGATTTGGCAAAGAAAAATGCAGACCTCTATCAGCTGCCCAGATCTCGATCTGCTGCTGTAACTGCAACCAGACAATTCAAGTGGCCTCAGGTGAACCCTATCATGGAGGAATCTAATCCTGATGATAATTCTGATGAAGAAGAGGAGGACAACCCCACTTTAGCAGCCTCTTGGCAATCTAGGAAGGAATGCTTCTTTTGTGGAGATTCTTTTCACCCTAGGAAATTCTGCCCTGCTCGCAATGCGATCTGCAGTCATTGCGATAAAAAGGGACACTTTGCAAAAGTTTGCCAATCAAGAGCCTCTACGAGGGCCTATCCAGCTAAGGCCTACCGAACTGCCCCAATTAGGGCCTATCAAGATGCTCCGGCTAGGACCTATCAAGCTTCCTCTCGAGCTATCTCCCGAAGAAGCACACCTAGAGTTTCAGCCACTCTCTGTGCAACCACACCAATTACAGCTGCTTGCCCACAGAACCTGTTTCATGCAGCTACAAAAGTTTCAATTAATGGGCATACCTTAGATGCCTTAATTGACTCAGGAAGTACTGATAGTTTCATTAGAGAACAGATTGTTGCGAAATTGAAACTACATATCTTCCCATCGGACCAGGCAATTGCGATGGCTCAGTCATCGCTTAATACCAGAATCTCCGGCTTTTGTATTATTGATATGACACTTAATGGTCGCATGTATCCCTCCACCCGACTTTCGGTGCTCAAGGACTTATGTAGTGGTCTCATCTTAGGGCTGGATTTTCAAAAACAGCGTAAGTAACTCACCATTGAGTTCGGCGGATCCAAACCTGGACTTACTGGCCTAGAAATTCATTGACGCCACTTTTGGGGCGCTAAAGTGGGGCGTCCGCTAAAGTTTGTGGCCGCCGCCAAATCTATGCCACTTCTCCGATATTCATTAGCTTCGCCCTACTAGTTCGGGCGAGCGCTAAAACTGCTGCTGGACGCCTCTCTTTGGGCGCTAAGCCGGAGGTGGTGATCGATAGCGCCGAGGCCGGGCGCAGCGCAGGTGCGGCCATCTCGTGATTGACAGCAGACACCCTGGCGCCGGCCAGCTCTTAAGGGGGAAGGGTCGACTGTGTCTGCTGCCACGCCCTGGATAGTGGAGCCCTCCAGCTAGGCCTGAACACTGCTGCTGGACCCAAATAGCGCCTGAAGACATGGAGAAGGCCCGTGAACGTGCGCAGCGCTTCTCAGAGCGTGATCTGAGTGTGCTGCTTGCTGCTGTGGAGAAGAGGCACCATGTTTTGTACCCAGACAATGGCAAGAAGGCGACGGTCCGCATCTACAGGAGAGCCTGGAGGCATGTCGCCAGCAAGCTGTCAGCCAACAGCGACGTCCCCAGGACCGGTGCCCAATGCCGCAAAAAGTTAAATGACCTCACACGCATTGTCAGGGTGAGTACCCTTTCCAATGACCTCCTCATCCTTGCATGTGCACCTCACATTATGGGCAAAGGGACCTGAAAGCTCTAATGGCCAGCCTTCATCCAGCAGCTATGGGACAGGCATGAGCATCAATTGCACATTCTGCACTTAACACACTGGCCAGGCTATTCCACCATGGGAGGCAGTGCACACAAGATCACGGCGACACACTGTACTTAGAGGCCGTCCTTTCTCTTGCAGGCCAAGCTGGCGAATAATTGCAAGAGCCGGACTGCGACCGGGGGAGGCCGACCCCATATCCAGCCACTCACCGACCTGCAACATCGCGTGGAGCGCCTCATGGGTGGCCGGGTGATTGGGCCCGTTGCATGTGGAGATGCCGACCCTGTTCTGGGCAGCAATGGTAAGGACATCACCTTTTGCACCTCTCTCGTCCCACTTGCTCATCAGATCTACATCCTTTGCCACTGTCCGACCAATGCGCTGAATGCCACCACTCATGCATCCCGCACTGACGCCCTCTCCTCACTCTAAAGTTACTCTTGTGCCTTCCTGCTTTCAGATGGTCAAGAGGAGGTCCCTCAACTTGCCAGTGACAGACCCTCCGAGGAGGAGCAGGAGGAGGAGCAAGAGGAAGGCGGCCCATCAGGGGAACCCTCAGCCGTGGCCACCCAGGCCAATGTAGGGGACACGTCTTCCCTGGAGGGCAGCGTGGCGGAAGTGTCGAAGGGGAGGGGAGCTCCTGGGACCTGCATGCTGCAGAAAGGCGGGAGGGGGGTGGAAGCTCGGCGGCCTTCTCCCCAGAGGGGGGATGCGTCGGAGGGGAGTCCAATTGCTGGGCCCAGTGGCCTCCAGCAACGCAGGAAGGGTCGGCCAGCTTGGCGGCCTTCTCCCCAGAGGGAGAGTCCGGCCTCCAGTCAGGAGATGCTCTTCGCCGAGGAGATGGAACGCCTCGAAGACTTGTCCGCGGACTCGGAGCGCCGGCACATGGAGCTCATGGCGGCAGTGGCACGGTTGCCTGAGTCCATCGATTCCCTCTCTCGGAGTGTGGCCGAGTTCGGGCCCTTAGAGGCCACCAGTCGGGCGGAATACCGGGCAGATCTGTCAGCGACTGGCCAGGTGATCTGTGGTGCCGTCCAGTCACTGGCTGCTCTGCTGCGGTCAGTGAACAGGTCAACACGGGCACTCACTGCTGCCACACTCGCTGTGTCAGCCAGGCATCGCCAGGGCGCCCGGCGCGCTGCTGCAGCACAGCGGTCTGTCCCTCGGCAGATTGGTGCGCATGCTGCAGTGCTGGCCCGGGCGAGTGCCAGTGTCTCAGGCAACCAGCGAGCGCCTGCCATCCGCCAGCTTGCCGCCATTCCTCCAGCCGCCACTGCCACTCCCCCAGTGGAGCTGCCAGGAGCTGCTGCAGCGACTGATGCTGGCCAGCCACAGCTGCAGCAATCAACAGCCGCCCGCTCGACGGCCAGACCTCGACTAGGCCGACCCCCAAGGGCTTCTGCCGTCACGACATGTGCCCCTTAGGAGCCTGCCCCCAGCCTTGCAGCAGCCAATGGCCTTACTTTGAGGTGGAGCAGCAGGGCGGGCAGGGGCCACCCAAAGATGGCCAAGGCATCGCCCTAGCGGGCCAAATAGTCGAATGTGTGGCCATTTGTGTTTGTTTCTTGAGGCCGAGAATTGGATGTTTGTTTTTTGAAGGCCGATGTGATGTTTGTTTTTGACGAAGGCCGAGAATGACGGCCATTTTAGTTGCCCTATTTTGTTAATCCTCTCCAGGTTGTGGGAGCGAGTAATGTGTTTGAGTGTTTTTTGGGGGTTTCGTCTGTTTTTGGTTTTCATGTGGGAAGGGCCCAGAGTTTGTACAATAAAGCATTTTATTTATTCACATTGTCCATGTTTGATCTTTGAAGTGTTTGTTGCCTTAACCGGCTGAGGGCTTGCGGAGCGGCTGCAATCATGTTCTATCATTGGCACAAGCCATTCCCTGACAGGGGGCCTAGAAGTGACGTTCAATAAGCCGCCGACGGGCGGCCCTTGGACCTTGTGCGTCCCTCCTGGGCTGGTACTCCTCGTCCTCGTCGTCCTCATGCTCCTCCTGCTCCTCCTCCTGAGGTGGTGGTCCAACGTGAGGTGGCAGTGCCTGAGTCCTGCGGATAGCCAGGTTGTGCAGCATGCAGCAAACGACGACGAATTGGGAGACTCGATCCTGCGAATACTGGAGGGCTCCCCCGGAGCGATCGAGACAGCGGAACCGTTGCTTGAGCACGCCGATTGTTTGTTCTATGAGGTTCCTCGTCGCTTCATGGCTCTCGTTGTATGCCTCTTCAGCAGGGGTTGTGGGCGCGCGGAGCGGGGTCATGAGCCAGGTACACAAAGGATAGCCTTTGTCCCTGATAAGCCATCCTCTTGGGGGAGGCTGTGCCTGGAACATGTCAGCCACAGTTGTCTGTCACAGGATAAAGGCATCGTGGCTGCTGCCTGGAAAGTGGGCATTGACAGCTAGGATGCGCTGCCTGTGGTCACACACCAGCTGTACATTGAGGGAATGGTAGCCCTTCCGGTTGCGGTAATCCTCGGCATGCTCAAGAGGTGCCCGCAAAGCCACATGCGTGCAGTCAATGCGCCCTGCACCATGGGGAAGCCCGCTATTCTTGCAAACCCCACTGCACGCTGCTGCTGCTTGTCCAGGGTCATGGGGAAGGAGATGAATTGATGTCTCCTTCTGAAAAGGGCTTCGGTCACCTGGCGGATGCAGCAATGCACGGCGAACTGGGAGATGTTAGCGATGTCCCCAGTAGCGGATTGGAAGGAGCCAGAGGCATAGAAGTTGAGAGCCACCATCACCTTCACTGCCACCGACAGAGACGTCCTGCGCATCAGCTGTGGCTGCAGATCTCTCTGAAGCAGCCGGCAGATGTCTGCAACCACCTCCCTTCGGAATCGCAGCCTCCTAACACACATCGCGGCAGACATGGTCAGATAGGAGGTCTGCTGGCGGTATACCCTGCGTGGGTAAGGCCTCAGTTGGCGACGCCTGTTGCCCCCTCTGCGTCTAGCCAGGGCTGCCACTCTCTCATGGCGTCTGTAAGCCCTTCTGGCATAAGGCTGAAATTCAGCGTTGCCACCCAATGCAGCCCCCATTATATGCTGGCAAACACTGAGCTCTGAATGAAGGCAAAGATAATTGGTAAGCTCTGGCCTGAGCCAAAAATACCTGTCCAAGTGTTGGCCCAAACCAGTAAACTCTCCTCCTTGGTCTCTGTCCAAAAAACCGTTGCACAAGAGTGAATGCTGCAAAATGGCTGGCCTTTATACTGCTGGGTAAGTGCCCTTTAATTTGCGCTCCCCGCGGCCCGGCTGGCCTGTGTACCGTTCCAATTCACAGTCGCTCGGGCCGCCCGGCGCAGAATGGGCCGGCGCGAGTGAAGTTCCGGTTTGGGGCGCACAAAGGGCGTTGCACTATTAAATGACGTCATGATCTGCGCGCACAGCAGGGCGCGCGCTAAGACTTTGCGCCGGTGCTAAATGTGTCCTGAAGTTGGGGAGAGGCGCAGATCGCGCTGCGCCCGGGCGATAAGCGCCTAGCGCTCGAGATCTACTCCTCCTAAGGCGCTAACGGCTGGCACGCCCAACTGAATTTCTAGGCCACGATTTCTAATATACTGTCTAAATTACCGTTTTGTCCATTATCAGCAGCTTCACTTGATGAACCCTCATTATTTGCCAGTATTCCTCCTCGATGCAAACCAATAATAACGAAATCGCGGCGCTTTAGTCAGGAAGACCAATCTTTTATTGAGGCTGAAATCTCTCGACTTTTAGCAGAGGATATCATCGAACCATGTTCGTCGCCCTGGTGGGCTCAAGTCATCATCGTCAAGAACCCTCTAAAACCTCACAAACAACGACTATGCATTGATTATTCGCAAACCATCAATCAATACACTGACTTGGATGCCTACCCATTGCCACGCATTGATGATATGGTTAATAAACTGGCCGAATACAAAGTGTTCTCAACTTACGATTTAAAAAGTGCCTATCATCAGGTACCCTTGAAGGTCTCAGATAAGCAGTACACGGCCTTTGAGGCTAATGGACGGCTGTACCAATTTCGTCGCCTCCCATTCGGGGTTACTAATGGAGTGGCTGTCTTCCAACGGGCAATGGATGGCCTGGTTAAGCAGGAAAACTTAAGGGACACTTTTCCCTATCTTGATAACATTACTATTGCAGGTCACGATCAACAGGAACACGACGCCAACCTCCAAAAATTTCGGGATGCCCTCCATCACCGCAACTTAACTTTGAATGAATCTAAATCTGTTGAGTCGCAACTGACCATCAACATCCTTGGCTACTGCGTAGGCAATGGTATCATTAAGCCAGACCCAGAAAGACTTCGCCCGCTCCAAGAGCTCCCGTCATCTAAGAATCCGGCTTCTTTACGTCGGGCTCTCGGTCTGTTTGCATACTACGCTAAATGGATTCCTCATTTTTCAGACAAAATCCAACCCTTGCTGCATGCTAGATCATTTCCATTGGAAACAGCGGCTGTTGCAGCCTTTAACCTTCTCAAGAAACAGTTGGAGAAATTGGCTCTTCACTCCATCGATGAGAAGCTCCCTTTCATAGTTGAATGTGATGCCTCGGAGGTGGCGATCTCGGCTACTCTAAATCAGGAAGGTCGTCTTGTAGCATTTATGTCCAGGACCTTACAAGGTGCCGAGCTACATTATCCTCCGGTTGAGAAGGAAGCCACTGCCATCATAGAGGCGGTACGGAAGTGGAACCATTTCCTAGCTCGCCAGCACTTTACATTAATCACGGACCAGCGATCAGTCGCCTTCATGCTCGATAATCGAAAACGAACCAAAATTAAGAATAATAAAATACAGCTTTGGAGGATGGAACTGGCCTCTTTTGGTTACACCATTCACTATCGACTTGGCAAGGAGAATGTGGCCCCGGATACCCTCACACGAGCATTCTGCTCCACTATGTCGTCCTCTACTCTCATAGATGTCCATAATGGATTGTGTCATCCTGGTGTTACGCGCATGCTACATTTCGTACGATCACGGAATCTCCCTTTTTCTACTGGAGATGTAAAGAAAATGTGCTCAGAATGCCGGCTTTGTGCAGAATTAAAACCTCAGTTCTTCCGCCCCTCAGATGGTATGCTCATACACGCAACCCAACCGATGCAACGACTTAGCATCGATTTTAAGGGCCCAGTGCCCTCTTCAACTCGGAACACATATTTGCTTACCATGATTGATGAATATTCACGTTTTCCGTTTGCCTTCCCCTGCTCCAATATGTTGGCGTCCACAGTAATCTGCTGCCTTGAGCAGGTATTTTCTCTCTGTGGCATGGCGGCTTACATTCACTTGGATCGGGGTCCATCCTTTACGTCAAGGGAACTCAAGGACTACCTCTCAGAACGGGGAATTGCTACAAGCAAAATGACGCCATATCACCCCATTGGAAATGGGCAGGTAGAGAGGTATAACGGTATCATCTGGAATTCCATACATCTTGCTTTAAGATCTCGGGGCCTACCAAACCAGCAATGGGAAGCAGTGCTTCCGGATGCATTGCACTCTATACGGTCCTTTCTTTCTACAGCCACAAATACTACACCTCATGAGCGGTTCTTTGGATTCCAGCGTCGCTCATCTTATGGGACATCCCTCCCATCATGGCTAACTACTCCTGGACCTGTACTACTCCGAAGATACGTTCGGATGTCTAAAAATGATCCTCTCGTAGACGAGGTCGAACTAACCGATGCCAACCCCACCTATGCATACATACGATATCCCGACGGCCGAGAATCTACCGTATCATTACGGGATCTGGCTCCCTGCCCACCAGGGCCTAGTGGGACATCGAGTGATGGTATTTTACCAGAAGCCTCTTGGAACCTACCGGGTACCCCTCTCCAGGATCCTGATCTGACACCAACTAGCTTGGTGCCGGTAGAACACCTTACTCAAAGTTGCGACCCTCCCAGTACCGCGCACCAAAGTACTGATCCCCCACAGACCAGCTCTGCACCACCCTCTGAACAGAGACAGATCAACTCTGCACCTATTGGGGCTTGTACACGAAGCCATGATCTCCCCGACCCTTCACAGGGTAATCCAGGCCACACAGATTCTGACCAATGGCCAACAGCATGTAAGCAGACCAGAGACCCTCTACGACGGGAACCCAAATGGGTGCGACTCTTCCTCGTTCGGCGGCTGCGGAATAAAAGGAAGGCCACAGCCTTCTAATCTCGCAGGAGGGAAGAATGTAATAATAATAAATAACTTCCGGATGAAGTTATGTGCACATCACTTCCTGTGAACTGTGAACTGTGAACTCTGTGCATACATCACTTCCTGTGCATATGTCACTGTTAAGTCTGTGTGTTATATTGAGAATTACTACACAGACCACAAGAGTAAACTTTAACAGGCCTTTACTAGTTGAAGGTCAGGGCGGAACTGCCCAATAAATCATTACACAGCACTTACATACCGGTGTGGTCACCACCGGTATTACAGTATACAGCAGCCAAGATAAAGTAGTGCAACCCTTAAAATAGTTCTCTTAAAGGTGGAACGGTTACATACACTACAATCCTCCCTTTTTAGGTTAACAGTATATATTCCCATTAAACATAACATCATAACATATATACACAACTTAATGTAAAAACAGTTCACAGATTCAGTCTCTCTGGAGGCTTCCTGACTCGGCCCGGATAACGCCTCGGTGGTGTAGTAGTTTTCGGTGGTGTAGTAGGTTCTTTTGGCAAGGTCGACTCGGCTTGCATGTCAGTGTCGGGTTCATCTGGTTCCAGTATCACTGGATCGGAGGTAGATGCTATGGGTATCTCTGCTTCATCATTAGGCGTATAGAGTTGTGGTGTAGGTTGTCCCTTTTCGGATGACGCTATGATCTGGTCAGCATGGCGCCTTATTATGCTTTCACCAATGTCCACGGTATACATCAGCGGTCCTAGTCGTGTGCAAATAGTTCCAGGCTGCCATTTCTCAGTACGGTAGTCCCGGGCCAAAACTTGACCTATCTGGAAGGTTCTAGTTGGCCTTTCATTCATGCCTTGAAATTGCCGGTTCTCTACGTCCCTTCTGATGTTTGGCTTGATCAAATCCAGCCGGCATCTTAGTCTTCTATTGAAAAACATCATGGCGGGAGTTTGGTTTGTGACCGCATGTGTTGCATTCCTGTACGCCAACAAGAAGTTATCTACCTTATGTTGTAGATTTATGTCTTCATTACCCATGGCCTTTATGGCCTTCTTGAAGGTCTGGACAAACCTTTCAGCTAATCCATTGGTGGCGGGATGGTATGGGGCGGACATGTAGTGCTTAACCCCATTGTTTTTTAAGAACTTCCTGAATTCTTCGGACACAAATTGCGGTCCATTATCAGAACAGATCTGTTCCGGCAGCCCATTCCTGGCAGATATGGTCCTTAATACTGTGATGGTTCTTTCCGTGGTGGTGGTGGACATCTTTATTACCTCCGGCCACTTGGAGTGTGCATCCACCGCAATTAAGAACATTGAGTCCATAAATGGACCAGCAAAGTCGATATGTACCCTTTGCCATGGAGATGAGGGCCACTCCCATGGATGCAGAGGAGCTTGTGGTGGGGCGTTTTGGACCTTCTGGCATCCTAAACAGCTCTTGGTCATTTCTTCGATGTCTCCATCGATACCTGGCCACCACACGAACGCTCTGGCTAGGTTCTTCATTTTCACTCCACCCAGATGCCCCTCGTGAAGCTCCTTTAGCACTTTATGCTGGAGTTTGGGTGGAATCACCACTCTGGATCCACACATCAAAGTTCCTCGGCACACTGACAGCTGTTCTCTTCTTTGCGAAAATGCTGGCAACAGTGGTTCGCCATGTGCTGGCCATCCCTTCACTGTTAAATCGTAGACTCGTGAGAGAGTCGGGTCATTTCTTGTTTCCTTTTCGATCGTAGAATTTGTTACTGGTAGACATTCCACTATGGTTGAGTGGAACATCTCCACTGGGTCCACTGTAGGCGCCTCTTCTACCGTTGGCAACGGTAGGCGTGATAAACCATCAGCATTCCCATGCTGTTTTGATCCCTTGTATTCTATGTCATATTGGTGTGCCCCTAGGAAAAGGGACCACCTCTGTAGCCTTTGCGCTGTCATAATGGAAACGCCCTTTTTAGGGTTGAATATGGATACCAACGGCTGGTGGTCTGTCAGCAGTGTAAACTTCTGGCCCTGCAGGTAATGATTAAACTTCTTTACTCCCCACACCAGGCTGAGAGCCTCCCTATCTATCTGAGCATAGTTGCGCTCAGCGGAGGTCAATGATCTGGATGCAAATGCGACTGGCCTTTCCGAGCCATTTGGCAACCTGTGTGAGAGTACTGCTCCAATACCATAAGGGGAAGCATCACAAGCTAAACGAATAGGTAGCGTTGGGTTGAAGTGAGTCAACACTTCCTCTGAGGTGATCAATGTCTTGCTTTTGTGAAAGGCCTTCTTACAGTCCTCGCTCCACTTCCATGGTACTTCTTTCTGCAAAAGAGCATTCAGCGGGTGCAGCACCGTGGGTAGATTTGGCAGAAACTTATGGTAATAGTTAATCAACCCTAGGAACGATCTCAACTGGGATACATTTTCCGGAGCGGGAGCCTTCACAACAGCTTCGATCTTGTCAGGTGACTTGTGCAGCCCCTCCTGGTCAATGATATGACCACAGTACGAGATCCGTTTCTGAAAGAACTCACATTTCTGGCGATTAACTCGAAGGCCATATTCCTTCAACCTGGTGAGCACCAGTTTCAAATTTGCAAGGTGTTCCTCATCGTCATCTCCTGTAATCAGGATATCGTCCAAGTAACATTGAGTGCTTGGAATTCCCTGTAATACCTGCTCCATGGCCCTCTGCCAAATTGCCGGAGCCGAAGCCACTCCAAAAACCAGTCTATTATATCGATACAAGCCTCTGTGCGTGCTGATTGTGAGATACTGGCGCGACTCTTCCTCAACTTCCATCTGTAAGTACGCTTGCGCCAGATCTATCTTGGTGAAGCGTTTCCCGCCAGACAATGAAGCAAAGGTATCCTCAATCCGCGGAAGCGGATATTGCACCGTGTGAAGCACCGGATTAACTGTGATCTTGAAGTCTCCACAGATGCGGACCTTCCCCGGTTCCCCTGGCTTGTTACTCGATGAACGCTTCATGACGGGAACAATGGGCGTGGCCCACTCACTCCAGTCCACCTTAGACAGTACTCCTGAATGTTCCAGCCCTTCCAGCTCAGCTTCCACAGCAGGTCGTATCGCATACGGTACCAGTCTGGCTTTGAAAAATTTTGGGTTTGCATGTTCTGCAATCTTGATTTTTGCCTTAACTCCTCTCAGTGTTCCCAGTCCCTGTTGGAACACCTCTTTAGCCTCATCCAATATTCTGGACAATCGTTCAGGTTTGACATCTTTTTTCCCGGAATCTACCGTTATTGCGTTTAGGGAGTGCCAGTCCATATTTATTTTCCTGATCCACTCCCGTCCCAGAAGTGGTGGACCTCCCTCAGGTAGTACATATAAGTCCATTCCTTGGTGTTCTTTGCCCTTGTGTATCACCTTGACTTTTATCTTTCCGATGGGTTATACTTTTTGCCCCGTGTATGTCTGCAATACTATCTCTGTATCCCGTAGGGGAATATGTTTGAATAACTTTTTGTAATCTTGCTTATTCATGACCGTCAACGCCGATCCGGTGTCCAATTCCATCCTCACTTGGACTCCTGCTATCTGCAGTGTGACCCAGATAGTTTGTCGGTCAGCTTCCTTACTCACGTTGTGAATTCTCAGACTACCCAGTTCCTTGCTGTTGGAGTCCGAATCCGAATTCTGTTCATCCGAACTCTTCTCAGCCACCTTATGTACCTTTCTGCACATTTCCTGTGGTGACTTTTTGTTGCTGGTCTTCTTTCCTGAACGGCATACTTTAGCTATGTGACCAAGCTTGCCACATTTTCTACATTCCTGGTTTTTAAACCAGCATTGGTTCTGATCGTGTGTTGTCTTCCCACAATGATAACATTTCGTTGTACCCGAAGCCAATTGATCTACGCTGAGTACCGCTGCCTTCAGCTGCATTTCCGCGGTGCCTCTCGCTGCGGCTTCATGCGATGCTGCAATAGTGACAGCCTTATCAAGTGTAAGATCATTCTCTTCAAGCAACCACTTTTGTGTTCCTTCTTTCGACAATCCACACACGAATTTGTCTCTCAGTGCCTCTGTCAGGCTTTCCCCAAACTGACAGTATTTTGCTAGCTTACACAGTTCAATTAAATACTCCGCGTTGCTTTCCTCTTTCAGTTGCGTTCTCGCATAAAATTTAAATCGTTCCGCTAACACCAGCGGTGTGGGGTTCAAATGATTCTTCAGGACAGCAACAATATTAGCGAAAGTCTGATCCGTCGGTTTAGCTGGTGATAGAAGATGCTTCAATAGCCCGTATGTCTTCGCACCCATTGAGTTTAGTAAGGTTAGTGCTTTATCTTCATCCGATATTTTATTTGCCTTACAATATATCTCTATGCGTTCTACATACGTGGCCCAATCTTCAACATCGGGATCGAAATCGTTGCTGTTACCACGCTTAGGCATCCTCGCGATCTTCTTGAGAAACAAAATAATTTTTTTTTTTTTTTTCTTTTACTAAATGGCGGTTTCCCGCGCTTGTCTTCTTCCCCCGCCTCTGAAAATGGCGGCTTCCCGCGTTTGCCTTTCTCCCCCGCTGGCTGTAATGGTGATTGCCGATTTGCTGCGTTCGCCCTCCCCCAGCGGTTTTCAAATCGTGCCTCCCAGCCCCTCTTGCAGTCCGGTCCTTTCCCCCGGCTGCGGCTGAGTTCTCCGCGGTTTTTTTTATTTTCTCCCGCGCCTTACGCTGACCCGGTCACTGCGCCTCGCGGCCTCGGTAGCTGCCCGGCCTTTTTCACCGGTCGCAGTCGAGCTCTCTCTCGACACTGTTGCGTCTCCCAGCCCGCTTGCAGCCCGGTCTTTCGCACCGGCTGCGTTTACATTCACCGCGGCTCCCGTGCCTTACACTGCCCCAGTCTCAGCGCCTCTGGCCCCGACTTCTGTCCGACTCTTTTCCCCGGCCGTGGTCGAGTTCTCCGCCCTTATTTCTCCGTTTTTCCCTCCCCTACTTCACAGTCAACGTTGCCGACTGGCTGCTCGTCACTGATCGGCTTACCCACCACCGTGATAGAAGGGATGATCACTGCCTGTTGCTGATGGAAGGCTTCGTGTCAGAATTCTTCCTGTGCTCTGCAGACCCGAGTCTTCTCTCAGCAGAATGATGAGGGCGGATGCCTCCTCTCGACGCCCGTTAAACTGCCTTGGATGTATCTCTGCCGCAGGGTAAGATCGTACTCGTCGCCACTGTTAAGTCTGTGTGTTATATTGAGAATTACTACACAGACCACAAGAGTAAACTTTAACAGGTCTTTACTAGTTGAAGGTCAGGGTGGAACTGCCCAATAAATCATTACACAGCACTTATATACCGGTGTGGTCACCACCGGTATTACAGTATACAGCAGCCAAGATAAAGTAGTGCAACCCTTAAAATAGTTCTCTTAAAGGTGGAACGGTTACATACACTACAGTCGCTTCCTGTGTTTGGACTAGTATAAATACTGAACTGCTCAGTATGGTAAAAGGGCTTCTCCTAGAGGCATGGTGAAGACCGCTCTTGTATATAGTATATAATTATAAGTTGCTTAAAGCTTACTTTAAAGTTCCTTGATGTGTGAGACTCCTTTTTATATCACACACGGCAGGGCCACTAATGTACCCAGTGGATGTTGGGGAGAACATTGTGAGACACCATGTCGACCAGATCCTAGAGTCACAGGAACGAGTCAACCACATGTCTCGCATACCTGGTAATGAACCCGACATACAGGTAGCATCTACCCCAGAAACAGTAGCATCGGAAGCTGATGAACCAACCGACGACAGGGGGCCAGAATTGCCTCCGCACCAAGAGCAAGACACTCAGGAAAGGCGCTATCCAGAAAGGATCAGGAAGCCATCCCAAGACTGAATTTATAAATGGACTATTTTCAGTTAATGTTGCATGTTAAAAGTGTTAATTGTTAAATGAATGTTATGGTACTGTTAATCTAAAAGGGGAGGAATTGTAGTGTATGTACCTTTAAGGGGAGAACTACTTTTTACAGCTCCTGTAAACTGTAGTACCAGCAGTGACCACACCTGTATATAAACCCTGAGTCGGGATCTGTACTGTTAGTTTTAGAGTAACCCTCATCCAGTAAACACCTGTTGATTGTTCCCTGCAGTCTCTGTCTAATTATTGAAGGACACACAACATCAAGATACACGGATTTAACAGCTGCAGCTTTTATACTAGAGCTGTCCCCTTTAAATAGCACCCCCTGACTCCGAGAAGGGCCTGGGAACGTTCCTTCGAACTGTCACTAATAGCGCCAGGCGGACAGGATCCGGGCACCACTGAATATCCGGTCAGGGGCGCCAAAAGGGCGTTGCACACTGAAATGACGTCATGATCTGCCTGCGCACGTGGGCGCGCGCTAACTGTTAGCGCAGGCGCTAAATGGATAGTCAATATGGGAGTTGTCGCTATCCTCATTGCACCCGCCCGAACATTGGGTAGCGCCCCAAATCTTGGGCTCATTAGGCGCTAATCGCTGGCGCAACCAACCGAATTTCTAGGCCTTAGTCCTTTTAGAATTATTATGTACTGTGGCCCTATTTAATTTATACCCTTGATTTCACTGCCTTCCACTTTTGCTTTTCTCCTTCCTGTCTTTTGTTTCTATGCTTGCTTCCCTTTACTTTGTCTCCCTGCACAGGTTCCCAACCCCTGCCATTTTAGTTTAAACCCTCCCCAACAGCACTAGCAATCATTCCCCCTAGGACATCAGTTCTGGTCCTGCCCAGGTGCAAACCGTCCAGTTTGTACTGGTCCCACCTCCCCCAGAACTGGTTCCAATGTCCCAGGAATTTGAATCCCTCCCCCTTGCACCATTCCTCTAGCCATGTATTCACCTGAAATACCCTTCTATTTCTACTCTGACTAGCACATGGCACTGGTAGCAATCCTGAGATTACTACCTTTGAGGTCCTATTTTTTAATTTACCTCCTAATTCCCTATATTCAGCTTTTAGGACCTCATTCCATTTTTACCTATATCGTTGGTGCTTATATGCACCACGACAACTGGCTGTTCACCCTTCCCCTCCAGAATGTTCTGCAGCCGCCCTGAGACATCCTTGACCCTTGCACCAGGAAGGCAACATACCATCCTGGAGTCTCGTTTGCGGCCGCAGAAACACTTATCTATTTCCCTTACAATAGATTCCCCAGCACTATTGTAATGTATACAACATTGAAGGGACTACTTTGTTTTGCGGAAGGGGAAGTGCAAAGAGACCTGGGTGTTCTTGTGCACCAGTCGCTGAAGGTAAGCATGCAGGTGCAGCAGGCGGTTAAGAAGGCAAATGATATGTTGGCCTTCGTAGCAAGAGGGTTTGAGTACAGGAACAAGGATGTCTTGCTGCAGTTGTGCAGGGCCTTGGTGAGACCGCACCTTGAGTATTGTGTACAGTTTTGGTCGCCTTACCTGAGGAAGGACGTTCTTGCCATGGAAGGAGTGCAGCGAAGATTCACCAGGCTGATACGTGGGATGGCAGGAATGACGTATGAGGAGAGATTGTGTCGATTGGGCTTATACTCACTGGAGTTTAGAAGATTGAGAGGGGATCTCATCGAAACCTATAAAATTCTGTCAGGCCTGGACAGACTAGATGCAGGAAGGATGTTTATGATGGCCGGGGAGTCCAGAACCAGGGGTCATAGTCTAAGGATAAGGGGTAAGCCATTTAGGACTGAAATGAGGAGGAATTTCTTCACCCAGAGAATGGTGAACCTGTGGAATTCTCTGCCACAGAGGGCGGTGGAGGCCAGTTCATTAAATATATTCAAGAAAGAGTTGGATATATTTCTTAAGGCTAAAGGGATCAAGGGGTATGGGGCGAAGGCAGGGACAGGGTACTGAATTTGGATGATCAGCCATGATCTCATTGAATGGCGGAGCAGGCTCGAAGGGCCAAATGGCCTACTCCTGCTCCTATCTTCTATGTTTCTATGTTTACATCCTTAGTTGCAAGTGTACATAACAGACGCGTATCGATTTGTATAGTCAGTGCCGAAGTTCCAGTTAACCAGTAAAGATCACTTGAAGTTAATCTCAGTCTCTGCTGCTTTATTATTTTATGTAGTTGTGTATAGCGATACAAACGCAACAAATTGGCGACGAGAATTATGAACCTACGTCTTCCTATTCTGGCATCGCATCCAGAGGACACCGAAATTTGGAAGAAAGGAGCGAGAAGGTAGAGAAAATGGAGCACGCTTGCTAAGCTAGGCAGGGGATACGTAAGTCAAGTGAAAAGTGCACAGGACTTGCCTGACGCTAGCTAACTAGTAAAGCAAGAAAAATGATTGCAGCATTTGATAGCAGCATTGAAGACTGGGCAACTTACATTGAAAGAGTGGAGTTGTACTGTGAGGCTAACGGAGTGGAGGTAGAAAAGAAAGCCACTGTTTTGCTGAGTGTTATGGGAGCAAAGACATACGGGCTGCTATGTAGTTTATTAACCCCTGAAAAGCCAGCAAACAAAACATTCAAACAAATAGTGGACACACTCCAGGACCATTTAAGCCCCAAACCACTGCTCATAGCCGAAAGATTTAAATTCCATAAACGGAACCAGAGCAAAAATGAAAGCATTTCTGATTATTTGGCAAAGTTGCGCAAATTATGAGAACATTGCCAATTTTCAGACTCATTGAGGGACAGATTTGTGTGTGGCATGCAAAGTGAAAGCACACAAAAGAAGCTCCTGTCTGAAAAAGACCTCACATTGGAGAAGGCTCTGAGTATTGCAATATCAATGGAAGCAGCAGCACGTGGCGCTTTAGAAATTCAACAAAAATCCCTGGAATATTCAACTAATAAAATGTCACTGAAACAAGAAAAGAAGTGCTATCGCTGTGGCAAAATGTCACATGACCACAATGACTGTTGGTTTAAAGACAAAGACTGCAGACAATGTGGCAGACAAGGGCACATTGAAAGAGTCTGCAAAGCAAATAAGAAGCCGAAAACTGATACAATGCAGAGTAACAAAAAGGTACATCAAGTGACTGAAAACAAGAAACCTTTCAAAGTTAGATACAAGAAGGTACACCACGTGACTGGAGACAGTTCAGATAAAGAAAAAAGTGACACAGACTCAGAGGAAGAGGATCTGGCTTGTCTAAAACTACACAGTGTGAAAGAGACAGGGGATCACAGAATAATATGGGTTACTCCAGAAGTGGCAGGAGTTAGGCTGAAAATGGAGTTGGACACAGGCTCAGCTTTAACAGTGATCTCTGTACATGACTACAAACGATTGTTTTCACACATATCGCTAAGGCCAACTAAAGTACTGTTAAAGACATACACAGGACAAAGAGTGTGCCCCAAAGGTAAAATAAAAGTGACAGTGACATACAAAGAAAAAAAAATACCGCAATTGAACCTCTATGTAGTGGAACATGGAGGACCACCATTGCTGGGACGCGAATGGCTGAGGAAAATACAGCTGGATTGGCACACCATCCAAGCACTGTTTGTGTCAGCAAAGGAGGACAGCAACGCCACTCCTGAGAGACTGTCACAAATACTCTCTGACTCTCAGGGAGTGTTCAAGAAGGGAATAGGAACACTTAAGGGCATGAAAGCAAAAATTATGATTGAGGAGAACGCAAATCCAAAGTTCCACAAGGCCAGACCAGTGCCTTATGCAATTCGCCCTTCAGTAGAAGCAGAGCTGGAGAACTTGGAGCAATTAGGGGTCCTGTCCAAGGTGGATTGGAGTGAATGGGCCACACCTATAGTTCCAGTGATGAAGAAAACCTCCAGCACAAAACCAGGAAAGCCAAGAAAAGTGCGCATCTGTGGAGACTTTAAAGTGACTGTTAACCCAGTCCTCCACACAGTACAGTACCCATTGCCTCGCATTGAGGACATCTTTGCTTCCCTGTCAAGAGGGGAACGCTTTAGGGGGATTATATACGTGGGGTTACAGGGATAGGGTGGGATATGTGTTGGTGTAGGGGTTACGGGGATCGGGTGGTATATGTGTCGGTGCAGGCTCGATGGGCCGAAATGGCCTCTATCTGCACTGTGGGGTTTCTGTGATTTCTGTGATTTCTGTGAAGATTGACTTGGCCCAGGCCTATCTCCAAATGGAAATTGATGATGCATCAAAGAAGTACCTGACAATAAATACGCACAAAGGCCTTTACCAGTACAATCGGCTGGTATTCGGAATAGCATCAGCTCCTGCAATCTGGCAAAGGGCAATGGACCAAGTCCTACAGGGGATCCCAGGTACTCAGTGTTATCTTGATGACATCATCATTACTGGCAAGAATGACAATGACCACCTTTCCAACCTTGAACAGGTGCTCATCAGGTTACGGGAGTATGGGCTCCCAGCGAACCGAGTCAAGTGTGAGTTTTTCAAAAAGGAAATCTCATACTGTAGACATGTGATTGACAAGGACGGTTTACACAAGTCTCCAGACAAGATTGAAGCTGTGATTAACGCACCAACACCTGAAAATGTGTCTCAGTTGAGATCATATCTTGGACTGGTGAACTACTATCACAAGTCCTTGTCCAACCTATCCACAGTGTTACATCCACTAAATGCACTGCTACAGACAGGGTCACAATGGAAGCGGGGTGACAGCTGTGAACAAGCTTTTCTAGAGAGTAAAAGACTCATTACTTCAGAAGAGGTGCTAGCTCACTTTGACCCATCCTTACCTATTCGACTGGCATGTGATGCTTCACCCCATGGCATTGGTGCCGTGTTGTCACATAAGTTCCCAGACGGCTCAGAAAGACCAATAGCCTTTGCCTCAAGATCATTGACTACAGCTGAACACAATTATGCACAGATTGACCGAGAGGCCCTCAGCCTTGTGTGGGGAGTCAAGAAATTCAACCACTACTTGTATGGTCAACAGTTTACACTGTTAACTGACCACCAGCCTCTCATTTCAATCTTCAACCCAAGGTTCCAGTGATGACGGCACAACGGCTACAGCGATGGTCACTCTTCCTAGGGGCTCACCTGTATGATATTGAATACAAGGGGACCAAGCAACATGGCAATGCCGATGGTTTGTCACGTTTACCACTGCCGACCTCAGAGAGAACTACAACAGTTGACTCAGCAGAGGTATTTCACACAACAATAGTTGAGCAGCTACCAGTGACAAACTCCCTCATTGAAAGAGAAACACGCAATGACCCTACATTGTCAAAAGTGTAGTATATGTAACCTGTACCACCTTAAGAGGATACCTTAAGGTGATGGACTACTTTTTGATGGCTCCTGTACATTGTAGTGCCGGTGGTGACCACACCGGTATATAAACCCTGCGGAGCAAAGTTGTATCCTAGTTCAGCCTTGACCCTCAATCACTAAAGACCTGTTTAATTATTTCTGTAGTCTGTGTTCCGTTATTCAGCATAGCTACATTTAAAAACACAGACTCAACAGTGGCGACGAGTCGGGGCAGAGACGTGCAGCAGCCAGGAAAGCGTTTATGAGCACAAGGACCGCGGGAGCGGCGGGGAACAAGAGCAGCAGCGTAGGGGAAAATAAAGGACCGCTGGGAGGCGAGAACGGCAACAGCGCGGTAATCGCCATTTTGAGTCGGCGGGGGAAGAAGACAAGCGCGGGAAAAGCCGCCAAGCGCGGGAAGCCGCCATTTTGAAAAAAATAAAATAAAATAATAATCATATCCGAAGGAAAGGAAACTCAACAAGGATGCCAAAAACGGGTAACATCACTGCTTTTGATAGCGATGTAGAAGATTGGGCCACTTATGTGGAACGCATCGAAGTTTACTGTACAACGAATGAGGTACCGGAGGGTAAGAAAGCACTAACCCTATTAAACTCGATGGGTGCGAAGACGTACGGGTTATTAAGGAACCTTGTAACACCAGATAAACTGGTAGGAAAGAGTTTTGCGGATATTGTTACTATCCTGCAAGAGCATTTAAACCCCAAACCGCTGCTGATAGTGGAATGATTTAAATTCTACAAAAGAATTCAGCTTAAAGAAGAAAGCAACGCTGAATTCTTAACCGAACTGCGCAAGTTATCAAACTACTGTCGGTTCGGTACAGGACTAGCAGACGCACTGAGAGATAAGTTTGTGTGTGGGCTCCTAAGGGAAGGAACCCAGAAGTGACTGCTAGAGGAAAAGGATCTTACGCTGGACAAAGCTTTCAGCATTACAGCATCGCACGAGGCAGCAGCACGAGGTGCTGCAGAGATACAGCAAAGGCCATTGGAATTCAGCACCAATGAAATGGCATTGGGCGCAGTAAAGTGCATTAGTTGCGGAAGGACAACACATGACCAGAACCAGTGCTGGTTCAAAGATAAAGAATGCAGGCAATGTGGCAAACTTGGTCACATAGCGAGAGTATGCTGGTCAGGAAAGAAGACCAGCAGCAAAAAGTCGCCGCAGGAGAAGTACAAAAAAGTACACAAGGTGACAGAGAACAGTTCGGATGAACAGAAGATGGATTCAGACTCCAGCAGTAAGGAACTGGGTTGTCTAAAAATACATAATGTGGGTAACACAGCAGACCACCAAACTATCTGGGTCATGCTTTGGATAGCAGGAGTCCAAGTGAAGATGGAATTGGACACTGGATCGGCATTAACGGTCATGAATAAGCAAGATTACAAAAGGTTATTCTTGCACATTCCCCTGAGGGATACGGAGATTGTATTGAAAACATACACGGGGCAAATAGTATACCCCAAAGGAAAGATAAAAGTAAATGTGGTCTACAATGATAAAGAAAGTCAGAACATGGACTTGTATGTGTTACCTGATGGAGGTCCGCCATTACTGGGATGGGAATGGATCCGGAGAATAAATGTGGACTGGCATTCCATACAAGCACTGACTGTAGATGCCTGTAAAGAGGACGATGTCAAACCTAAACGACTGTCCAAAATATTAGACGATGCTAAGGAGGTGTTCCAACAGGGGCTGGGAACACTGAAAGGAATTACGGCAAACATCAAGGTTGAAGAACATGCAAACCCAACATTTTTCAAAGCCAGGCCTGTACCTTATGCGATACGACCTGCTGTGGAAGCAGAGCTGGAAGGGCTAGAATGTACAGGAGTACTGTCCAAGGTGGACTGGAGCGAATGGGCCACACCCATTGTTCCTGTCATGAAGCGTGCGTTGAGCAACAAGCCAGGGGAACCTGGGAAGGTTTGCATCTGTGGCGATTTCAAGATCACTGTTAATCCGGTTCTTCACACGGTGCAATATCCGCTTCCGCGGATTGAAGATATCTTCGCTTCGCTGTCTGGCGGGAAACACTTCACCAAGATGAAAAGCCTTGCTAGGGCTTATGTGTGGTGGCCAGGTATCGACAAACAAATAGAGGATCTG
Organism: Somniosus microcephalus; assembly: GCF_052327205.1. Classification (NCBI taxonomy): domain Eukaryota; kingdom Metazoa; phylum Chordata; class Chondrichthyes; order Squaliformes; family Somniosidae; genus Somniosus; species Somniosus microcephalus. The sequence goes on along the minus strand of NC_141002.1, from coordinate 12,187,315 downwards.
ACTAAAAGCTGCTCAGGGTGCCAAAAAGTTCGAAATGCACCTCCAATTGCACCGCTGCATCCGTGGGAATGGCCTTCAACCCCATGGCAACGTGTGCATATCGACTTTGCAGGTCCATTCATGGATTCCATGTTTTTGATAGCAGTAGACGCACATTCTAAATGGCCAGAAGTGATTAAGATGTCGACCACTACCTCTGAGAAGATGATCGCAGTTCTAAGAACCATATTTGCAAGGAATGGGTTGCCGGAACAAATATGTTCAGACAACGGACCACAGTTCGTGTCAGAAGAATTCCAGAAATTCATGAAAAAGAATGGGGTGAAACACTATACATCTGCCCCATATCATCCGGCTACAAATGGGTTGGCCGAGAGATTTGTACAAACGTTCAAAAAGGCGATAAAGGCCATGAGCGAAGACCATATTCCACTACAACACAAGGTGGACAATTTCCTGATGGCATATCGAAATGCCACGCATGCAGTGACAAATCAAAGCCCTGCCATAATGTTCTATAACAGGAGGTTGCGGTCCCGGTTGGATTTGTTAAAACCCAATGTGCGAAGTGAAGTCGAAAACAAGCAATTCCAGCACGTAAATAACAAGGCCACTCGGAGTTTCGAAATAGGACAACCAGTGTTGGCCAGGGACTGTAGGGATGATAAATGGCAATCCGGAACAATTCGTGCCCGACAAGGACCCTTGATGTACACGGTAGACGTTGGAGAGAACGTAATACGACGTCATGCTGACCAACTCGTGGAATCGAGAACAAGGGTCGACCCCATGTCTACGGCAGAGACACCAGTTGAAGAAGTTATTGAGCCTGTAGCATCTACCTCAGACTCGAACGTACATGATGATGTTCAATCCATAGGAGATCAAATGGATGAGTCACCCCAGCAACGAGAACCAGAGACCCCTGAAAGGCGTTATCCGGCCCGGATCAGGAGGCCTCCTCAGAGACTGAATCTTTGAACAGTTTGTGTGAAAATTGTATATATGTTATCCATGTAATGTTTAATTTGGGGTGTACACTGTTAAGCTAAAAGAGGAGGAATTGTAGAGTATGTAACCTGTACCACCTTAAGAGGATACCTTAAGGTGATGGACTACTTTTTGATGGCTCCTGTACATTGTAGTACCGGTGGTGACCACACCGGTATATAAACCCTGCGGAGCAAAGTTGTATCCCAGTTCAGCCTTGACCCTCAATCACTAAAGACCTGTTTAATTATTTCTGTAGTCTGTGTTCCGTTATTCAGCATAACTACATTTGAAAACTCAGACTCAACAAAAAGTTTATGACATCACTGTGAAGGGATGGCCAGCGCATGGTGACTCATTGTTTCCAGCATTCTCAGCTATGAGGGAGCATTATCAGTGTGCCGGGGAACACTGATGTGCGGCTCATGAGTTGTGATTCCTCCCAAGCTTTGTAACCGAGTGCTAGATGAACTGCATGAAGGCCACTTAGGTACGGTAAAGACGAAAAGCCTTGCCCGTGGATACGTGTGGTGGCCGGGAATTGACAAACAGATCGAGGACCTGACAAAGAGCTGCTCAGGATGTCAAAAGGTTCAGAACGCACCACCACAAGCCCCTCTCCATCCATGGGAATGGCCCTCATCACCATGGCAATGTGTGCACATCGACTTTGCTGGACCGGTCATGGACTCCATGTTCTTGATTGCAGTCGATGCACGTTCCAAATGGCCCGAGGTCATTAAAATGAAATTAACCACATCTGAAAAGACCATTTCAGTTCTGAGGACCACGTTCACTAGAAATGGCCTACCAGAACAAATCTGCACAGACAATGGACGACAATTTGTCTCTGACGAATTCCAAGGTTTCATGAGGAAAAATGGAATCAAGAACTACACATCTGCCCCGTACCATCCAGCTACAAATGGCTTGGCAGAAAGATTCGTACAGACTTTCAAGAAGGCCATCAAAGCAATGTACAGCGAGAATCTACCACTGCAACACAAGATAGACAATTTCCTCTTTGCTTATCGGAACGCAGTACACGCAGCCACTAATCAGACTCCAGCGATGATGTTTCTGAACAGGAACCTGAGATCTCGCATGGACCTTCTTAAACCGAATGTACGTCATGAAGTAGAGAACAGACAGTTCAAACATTTGAATGCTAAGCCAACAAGAAGCTTCAGTGTGGGACAGTCAGTTCTTGCTCGTGATTTCCGGATGGAAAAGTGGCAACCAGGGACAATATCCACAAGAGAGGGACCACTGATGTATACAGTGGATGTGGGAGAGAACGTTTTGACATGTCATGTGGACCAAATTCTGGATGTTCAGGTGGAAAACACCCCTATACCTCGCCCAGACTCACCTGACATGGAAACAGACACTCCTGATTCATCAGCATCAGCACCAGCCTCATCCACAGCTGAGAGCTCTACCTGTGCTGATAGCTCACCTGATGCATCTGTACCTGTACAGTCTCATTCCCCAAAGCAAAAGAGTCTGGAGAGATGTTACCCAGAGAGGCAGAGGAGGCATCCCCAGAGACTTGACTTGTAAAAGGGCTGTTGACAAAATAAAATGTTATGTTGGAATTTGAATTTTGTTACTTTTAAGAAAATGAAAAGGTTACTGTAAAGACAGGCTCTGTATGTTAATTATAGAAATTTTGCATTAATATACTATTAAACTAAAGGGGGAGGAAGTGTAATGTATACAACATTGAAGGGACTACTTTCTTTTGCGGATGTACATCCTTAGTTGCGAGTGTATATAACAGACGTGTATCGATTTGTATAGTCAGTGCCGAAGTTCCAGTTAACCAGTAAAGATCACTTGAAGTTACTCTCAGTCTCTGCTGCTTTATTATTTTATGTAGTTGTGTATAGCGGTACAAACACAACAACTATCATTTAATTATTTTTAAAAACAGCCCATTTCTGTTAGATTGCATAAGAATAAGGGGGTCGAATTCCAGAAACTTAAGCTAACAGCTCGACTAGGACGACCAGACACCTGAAGGAATTTCACACCTTATACACCACAGTATGAACCAGCAACATACTTTGTACATCAATAGCATTCAGGGAGGAGTTTACAACTTATTCGGTAGTACATTCAAATTGTTTAAGAATTCAATAGCGGAGGACTGTAAGTATATTAATATCAATTAACTAATTCCACAGAATTGCAAGTCAATTCCAGGTTTTCCACAGTGATGAGAGCCATAGTGGTGCATGTGCAAAGCACTGTTTTCTCACACAGTAGCAGAAGACTGGACTGTTCCTGCCCACTAATAAACACAGGAACATGGGAATGTACAGGACTGGAAAAGACCATTGTAGTCCATCTGGTCATTCCCAGTGCCTAGGAAATATCATATCCCACAGAGCTTTGCAAACCCCTCTATCAATTACTTATCCAACTCTCTCGAATTTGCTAATACAATCTGCTGCTACTGTCTCCTTTTGACAATACATTCATCACCCTCTTCATAAAGTAGTTACATCTAAACAGACTGGTGGTAACCCTGGAAACAATGCTCAGATCGCAGTGTTCCAGTAGTTATTGCAAAAGGTACAAGTGGGTAAACGTGGAAGAAAATAATGACTACTACACTGATTCTGTGTGTGTGAATCTGCTCAGGACCTTATTGGAGAAATTAAAACAGCCTGTCTAAAAAGGATGCAAGAGTGCACCCAGTAATGTAAATAGGCAGGGACTTTGTCCAACCCTGACGCCTCGAAACATATTGGGCCGTATTTTCCGATCAGAGGCTTCCCACGTGCGGAGGCCTCCGATCTGGAAACAATCTACAAACTTACCTGAGGGCTCCCGAGGTGCATATACTTCTGTTCCTGGGCCTCTCTCCAACTCGAAATGTGCAGGGCCCACGTATCCCAGGGGCGCATATGGTTCGCAAGCGTCCCTGAGATCACATGGGCCATGGGGAGCCAATCAAAGAAAGGAATCTCCCTTCATACACTTGACGGATAGATCTGTCAAATATATGAATGGAGATCATCCCAAAAACATTGTAAAACATTAAATAAATAGAAGAAAACATCACATTTTTAAAATTAGTTGAAATTACAATAAATTAAATATTTTAAACAAAAATTTAATTTTTTGAAATTAACTTTTTTACGGGGCTAAAAATAAACTTACCTTTTTAAAAGTATTTTTAAATGATAAATGAGTGACATTTAAAAAAAAACTTTTTTCAAATCTTATACTGGTAAAATTATACTGCTGTTACCAGGCGTAAGATTTCTAAGGGTTTTCTGCAGGCGGAGGTTCTCCAGAAAGCGGAACTATCCGCCCGCAGAGGCCCTTCTCCAGGGCAGGCATCCGATCTGTCAAGAGCATTCTTGACAGATCGGAAATATCGGTTTTCAGCGCATGCGTTTCGCATGCCTGAAACCAGCATTTCCGATGTCCCTACGGGTGTGTACACAGCGCGTACACACCTGTAGGGATCAGAATATCCGGCCCATTATGATCAGTCATTCAAGAAGCCATCATGGTGCCAAACATTATTTTGCCCTTCTCCACCCAGCTAGGGATGTGATGTGCTCGTATCGGCGAGTAAAATTAAACCATGGATTGTAATATCTGTTCAGCAAACTGGCTCCTCTCCTTTGAGTTGTTTACATAGCCAATGCAAAGTGACTCCTTGTTGAACAGTCAGTCAAAGATGCTCTGTATAAAGGCAGCCACGTCCCGAAACTGTTGCAGTTTAAAAATTCCACAGAATTTGTGATTTCTTAATTTTTATTTAGTCCTTAAGATGATCTATATGGGTGCACTGCTTTTCATGGGTAGGAACCATTTAGAAACATAGAAACATAGAAGATAGGACCAGGAGTAGGCCATTCGGCCCCTCGAGCCTGTTCCGCCATTTAATGAGATCATGGCTGATCACCCAAATTCAGTACCCTGTCCCTGCTTTCTCCCCATATCCCTTGATCCCTTTAGCCTTAAGAAATATATCTGACTCCTTCTTGAATATATTTAATAAGTTGGCCTCAACTGCCTTCTGTGGTAGAGAATTCCACAGGTTCACCACTCTCTGGGTGAAGACATTTCTCCTCATCTCAGTCCTAAATGGCTTACCCCTTATCCTTAGACTGTGACCCCTGGTTCTGGACTCCCCCGCCATCGGGAACATCCTTCCTGCATCTAGTCTGTCTAGTCCTGTTAGAATTTTATAAGTTTCAATGCGATCCCCTCTCATTCTTCCAAACTCTAGCAAATATAAGCCTAAACAACCCTGTAATGATCAGTAACATGTCATCCTAGAATGGTACACTAGGTGGAGCTGTATGTATATAAGAGTGGGCTACCCACGATGCACTAGGCTACCCACAAGGCAGTGGTCAAGATGGATGCTGTACAGAAGTCCACATGACTGAATAAAGTGACTAGCTCAAGCTAGCTGTTCATAATTAAAACGTCTAGTTATTTATGAACATAACAAACCCAATCTCTCTTCATACGTCATTCCTGCCATCCCAGGTATCAGTCTGGTGAATCTTCGCTGCACTCCCTCCATGGCAAGAATATCCTTCCTCAGATAAGGCGACCAAAACTGCACAAAATACTCAAGGGCCCAGAACTTGGTGTCGGGGGCTTGCCGTGCGTGCAAGCCCCCGATCTGCACTCACCCTGCGCGCTGACATCTGAAGCCCGGGCCTGCTTGCATTTCCTGTCACAGGCCCAGTTCAGATGTCAGCGCGCAGTGCTTACCTGATCCAGCGGCGTAGTTAGTGTGATGTGCCGCCTGGGATCAGGTGAGCACTGTACAACCAATCAGGGGATAAGAAGGTTCATTCATGAGTTTGAGAGTAAGAACTGTCAAACTCATGAAAACTACGGGGGCCCAAAACACTATTTAAACTTTAAATAAAAATTTAAAAAACATCCCAATCATTAAATTAAGTATAAATAAGTTAAAAAAAATAATTTAAACAATAATTTTTTTTTTGAAAAAAATAAATTTTTAATAAAAAGGGTCTAAAACTAAACTTACTTTATTGTAGATTCTTTAAAATAATAAACCTGTGGAAAAAAAATTCTAAATTACACTAAAACACCACTTACCTGTAAAAATAAATACTTACATGTGCTTTTTACAAGCGTAAAGACCGGAGGCCTTTAGACATGCGCAAATCCCCCAAAACGGAGGAAATCCAAGATGCACGCGCTGCCCCCTACAGCGCACGCGCTAGCCTCTTCACATCTTGGGTTAGAGGAGAGGAAATGCCAGTTTTCAGCGCATGCGCTGTGCATGCTGAAAACCGGCATTTCCTCCGGCCAGACGCGTGAGTACCCCTTCCGTACTCACGCGTTTGGGGAGGAATTTCTGCCCCAATGTGTGGTCTCACCAAGGCCCTGTACAACTGCAGCAAGACATCCTTGCTCCTGTACACGAATCCTCTCGCTATGAAGGCCAACCTACCATTTGCCTTCTTAACCACCTGCTGCAGCTGCATGCTTACCTTTTGTTAGCTGTGGTGAATGGGTTCAAATATTGAGGAAAAGAGTTAAAAATTATGAAGCTGTGAGTATGAAGAGATGTTAGTTAATATGGAATGACATTGAAACAGACAGTATAAATAGACTCAAAGAACAATTAGACGCATTTCTGGAAAGAGAAGCAATTGAAGAAAAGTAAGAAGGTGATGGTGTGGGGTGTTCATTGAAAAATAATCAAGCTTATTTGGTTCTAATTTTTTTCTGTTTTAAATAAGTCTATGTTCTAATACAATGATAAATCTTGATTTTTAAAAAATCATTGCTGAGCTTGTATGGTATGATTCACCACTGCCAGCTTCAAAGCCCTTCCTAATTAATTGCAACTTCTCACCAATGTTAGCTGATGTGTGAGCCAGCCAACTGTGACAGAGAACGAAAGATCAAAGACAAATGAAAGAATGAGGTGTCAAGCCAGGCTGACAACACCATCTGCTTTCACAGTCTGATAATAGCAGCACCTCAAAAAGAATATACAAGGGACACAATCACATGTGTGGACTGTTACAGCTTAGCATTTCTTCCAATGCTCATGGCAGAGACCGTTTCCATAAGCAGACCATGTCCTCTGTGAACTGAAACCTACAGTTGAGTGGAACAGTGTGCTACGGGACTGACAATTATCCATCAATATGGTGCACTGCACCAGGGAGTGTGTGTCACAATGGGCCAGAAATTCAGATCGGGGGCTTGCCGCGCGTGCAAGGCCCCGATATGCACTTACCCGACGCGCTGGCCGTTGACCTCCAGGGACGCCTGGAATTCGATTTTGAAAAAGAAGAATCCCGGGCAGCGTATGACGTCACGCCGCCCAGCAGTGCAGCCAGCGCGAAGCCTGTAGCGCGCTGTGCAACTGAGACACGCCCCTTGAGGTCTCAGTTTAACAGGACACGCCCCCAATGTTTCTGCCAAGCTGCTAAGCATTTTTACATGCAAAGCAGCAGTTTAAATAGGTTTTTGGAAGTTTTTTGAAGATTTTGGTAACTTTTATAAACTTTTAAAAACGTTTACATTATTTTGAAGAATCTGAAGTAGTTTTAAACAGAATTAAAGCAATTTAAAGACTTTTAAAAGCCCTAAAAGAATTTTTTTAATTCCATTTATTTATTTAGCAATGTCGTCGTCATACGTGTCTTCACACTGTTCCCTTTGGGGAACTGTATGAAGTGGTGGAAGGATTTATGGCCATGATTAACGCTCATTCCGTGACCGTAACCATCTTTGAACCAGCCATTAGGGCGGTTAGTCCTATGGCGGGAGGGTTTTACGGGCTCCCACAAGCTATACAAGGAGGGGGGGCCACCCACACCCACGGACGCAAATATCCCACTGGGTGTCAACCCAGAATTTAGAGCCGGAGCTCCGACTCCACTTGCCGGGACTGTCTGGAGCGGGGTTCGAAACCCTACCCTGATCTGGCCCAGCGGTGGGGATCCTACTGCTATGCCAAAGGCCCAATCCGATTAGCAAAGTGAAATGGCTGGAATGAGCACAATTCACGGCATTAAAAGAACTCACAATTGAACTGATGATGACCTCAGCAATCTCCTCAAGGAGGTGGAGGCGCAGCGCCTGCTCATCATTGGTAATGAGAAGTCAAAGGCACCGCAAAAAGGGCAGATGATAGCTTGGTCTTTCAAGTGGCAGCATAGGGCTCCAGTCACGGGGAGGGAAAAGGCGCAGGAAACGTATGGGTGTCACCTTTTGTGCGGAGTGGGCCTTTTGCGTAGCAGTAAGCATCCCTGCCGCTGGGCCAGAAGGAGTAGGGTTTCGAACCCCACTCCAGACAGTCCCGGCAAGTGGAGTCGGAGCTCCAACTATAAATTCTGGGTGGACATCCAGCGGGACACTTGCGTCCGTGGGTGTGGGTGGCCCCCCCCCCTCAGATGGGTTGTGGGAGCCCGTAAAACCCTCACGCCATAGGACTAACCACCCTAATGGCTGGTTCAAAGATGGTTACGGTCACGGAATGAGCGTTAATCACGGCCATAAATCCTTCCACCACTTCATACAGTTCCCGAAAGGGAACAGTGTGAGGATACGTACGACGATGACCTCTTGCGCAATGCACCTCCTTGGACACTCAGTCGCAGATGCGAGGGGGCAAATCGTGCAATTGTTAAATTTTTCATTTTATTGACATGTAAAATGTTGGCCCAGTAATTCCCTTCCAAATGCGCGAGTACGGTCGGGGTACTCACGCGTCTGGCTGGAGGAAATGCCGGTTTTCAGCATGCACAGTGCATGTGGGGAAAACCGGCATTTCCTGTCCTCTGAACGAAGGGGTTCAGAGGCAGAACGCGTGCGACTGCACAGGCAGCGCGTGCGCAGTAAAATTCGCCGCTTTCATTCATGCTTTCAGTGAGGTCAAGTCCTTACAACTTACACATGAAAAAAGCATGGGTACAGTTGCTCCAGAGGCTGCGGAGGAAGATATTTCTTATCGTGGAGCTTCTGAAAGTATGTATGTCTGTATATATTCCTTTGCGTGTTATGTATATATTCCTTTACTTATGTGTATGAATGTATTATTTAATTATGACTTTCAGAGAAAGTAACTTATTGGAAAATCATAATTAAAAACATACATTCATACACATAAGTAAAGGAATATAAAACATACATACATATACGTAAAGGAATATATGCGGACATACATACATAATTACTTATTACTGATGAAAAGTTTCTTTCTTAAAAGTGCTGGAAATGTTACATTACTCATTTTAGAACACTCATTTTCACATTCCATTCACACAGCCACAATTGCTCCTTCTACCTACCGTTCTGAAAACCCGTTTAAAAAAAAAAATTTAAACTTTAAAACTTACTTAAAATTTCCTAAAATAACTTCCCTCCCTTTCCCAAACAAAAATATTGCCTTTCAGAAGCTCCACGATAAAATATATCTTCCTCCGCAGCCTTGGAACAACTTTACACATGCTTTTTTCAAGTGTAACTTGTAAGGACTTACCCTCACTGAATCCATGAATGAAATCGACGAAGTTCACTGCGCAAGCACTGCCTGTGCAGTCGCACGCGCTGTGCCTCTGAACCCCTTCGTTCAGAGGACTGGAAATGCCGGCGTTCCCCGCATGCGCTGTGCATGCTGAACGCCGGCACTTCCACCGGCCAGATGCGTGAGTACCCAGACCGTACTCACGCATTTGGACCCGAATTTCTGGCCCTTACCTTTACTACTCCGAAAGGCATAAACTACACTGTCAGACCATGTATGATTTACTTACAACTAGATTCATTGTACAAAAGCAAAGAAAGCCAAGTTACTAATGGTGCAAATACATAGAAAACTGAATAAGTTCACAGGGGATTAAAATATCTTCTTTAGGATATATTTTTGCAAAGTTCAATAATCTATAAGGCTTCTGGATCAAACAGAATTCCCTAGGCAATGGTTGATTGTATGTGGGTGGTAAATCTTGACCTCCACACAAGTGCTCTACTCAGAGTTCCGACACGGCAAGAGAGCCCCAGGTGGGCAGAGGAAACGCTTCAAGGACACCCTCAAAGCCTCCTTGAAAAAGTGCAACATTCCCACTGACACCTGGGAATCCCTGGCCCAAGACTGCACAAAGTGGAGGAGAAACATCTGGGAAGGCGCCGAACACCTCGAGTCTCTTCGCCGGGAGCAAGCGGAAGACAAGCGCAAGCAGCGCACGTCAACCCAAGCACCCGACCCACCCACCCGCCCCTTCAACCACCGTCTACCCCACCTGTGACAGAGACTGTAGATCCTGCATTGGACTCATCAGTCACCTGAGAACTCATTTTTAATGTGGAAACAAGTCATCCTCGGTTCCGAGGGACTGCCTAAGAAGGAGCCACAGAGCACTGCTGTCAATTAGAGTACATTGGTGTCTTCACACCAAAAGAAGCCTTTCATGTCACAGGTGTTAATGTTGAGACAATAACTATTTTCCTCTCAAACAGATCCCTTAATAGATCCTCATCTATTTCAGTGTGTGGACTCACGTGCATTAGAATTTCAAAGATAGATTGTCCAACCATCAAGCAAACGTGACCTAATCAATTTCTGAGTACAGGCAGTAGCACAAACAGCAAAGGTTGTTGTGATATCTTGGGACACAGCATATACATACACACAACTGCACAACATGCAGTTGTGTGTATGTATATGCTGTGTCACGGTAAGAACTGTACTGCCCATGTGCTTTATTAATAATAATACATCAGAAGTCACCAGGTGGCGCCATTACACTTCTCCCTCCTTATTGAAGAAGTTAATCACAGCAAATAATCATTGTTCATGACTTGCGTGGTATACACAACTCTTGGTATACCTTTCTCAAATGGTATCCATTTTATGTTTCCAAATTCTACTATAGAATTCTGTAACACAAACAAAAGATATGAACTTATTTTCCATCTTTACAAATTAAACTTTACCACTGATTTTCTGTTTCGAAGAGGATCCCTTCTTCCTTGAACAGAATTTTCAGATCTTGTTGTAGGACTTTGACTCATTCTAGGCTGAGCCTGTGGAGAATTTTTCTCCCAAGGCTGACCTTGATCTACATTTGGACTCTCTACACTTTCAGACTGTTTGTCTGCCTGACTCAGGCTCAGACTTAAATTCTGACTTTCTCTTGGATTTGTTTCTGGTACGTCTGATGTAGGATTTGCTACTGGTAACTGTACTTCTAACAAGACTAACTGACTCATCAGAATAAATTGAATCATCCCAGCTTTCAACTCCTTCCACATCTGTAGGTAAGATATGATCAGTGTGAACAAACCTAACCTTTCCGTGATCAAACATCTTGACCAAATATGTGCAAGGGCCACATATCTTCACTACTCATCCTGGTAACCACTTTAACCATTTATGATGATGATTCTTCACTCTAACCTTCTGGTTCAACTTCACACTTCTCTCTCCAACTCTACCTTTATCATGACACTCTTTCTGCCTGGATTGTTTCTCTTCTACAGCTGTCGTTTGAGAAACAACACTGCTGGTTTTTTACCAGTAGTGGTATGAGGAGTATTCCGATAGGTATTCAGAAAATTTGCGAGTTTGTGGTCCAACAACAACTGACGTTTCTTTGGATTTGGATCCAACATTTGCTTGATGAGGGCACGTTTGACAATTTTTACTGTGCGCTCTGCTGCACCATTTGAAGCTGGCTGTTACGGTGGAACTTTGGTATGTTTCACACCGTTTCTACTCACGAACTGTGTGAACTATTCTGAACAAAATTGAAGCCCATTATAGACACAATTTCTTCTGGGAGGCCGTATGAAGAAAACAATCTTCGCAAATTGTCTAGTGTTTTGCTTGTTGTTATTATCCATATCGGAAATACCTCTACCCACTTCGAGTGACTATCTATCACAATTGCTATCCTTCTAGCTCAGCAATATCTACATGTAACCTTTGCCACACTTGGAGGCCATTTCCATGGTTGCAATGGTACTGAAGTTGGTTTCTTGCTCACCGATTGACATGTTGTACACTGACTGACCATGTACTTTATCTCTTTATCTAAACCTGGCCACCATAAGTAACTGCGTGCAAAACTCTTGGTCAAGCACACTCCCAGGTGCTGGTCATGAAGATCTCCAAACAATTTAGACTTGAACCTATTTGGGATAACCACTCTTGCTCCCCACATGATACATTCTTTATCCACTGACAAGTCATTCCTACAAACGAAGTATGGATGGACATCTTCCTCTGATACCTGGTGTGGCCATTCATTTGCTATGTAATCATACACTTTTGACATAATTGGGTCACGTTTGGTTGCCCTATCAATCTCTTCAGCTATGATTGACAGCTCATCAATGCATGAGAAATAGAATACTTCTTCCTTATTGGGTGTAACTGTGATGGGGATGGCAACCTGGACATAGCATCAGCATTACTGTGATCAGCTGATCGTCTGTACTCAATGTCATATGTATACGCTGACAAAATCAAAGCCCATCTCTGCATTCGGGCTGCAGCTAAGGTTGGAACTGGGGACTTTGGATGGAGGATTGCTGTCAGGGGCTTATGGTCAGTGTTACATCGTTATATTATTACATCGTTAAATGGAACTACTTGTTACATCGTTATATGGAACTACTTTGGTTAGGTTGATTGGCTATGATAAATTGACCCTTAGTGTTAGGGGGATTAAATACGTGGTGTTACGGGGATAGGGTGGGATATGTGTTGGTGTAGGGGTTACGGGGAGCGGGTGGGATGTGTGTCGGTGCAGGCTCGATGGGCCGAAATGGCCTCTATCTGCACTGTGGGGTTTCTGTGATTTCTGTGATTTCTGTGACTGTAAAAGGCAGTGCGCAGTACAAGGTCGGACATCTTGTATCACTCCGCACCATACGGCAGCAACATCATAAAAGCAAGAATACAACTGAGTGAAAGTCGTAAAACTAAATGAGTTAAAAGTGTCTGTATTACATAGAAATAAGAACACAAGGAGACACAACATGGTGGTAGCGGTATAAGTGAGTACAACTTGTGCCATACGAACTACGAATAAGACGAAAAGTGAATATATGAGCTGATCGTGAGTGCCGGTGTCTGTGGTGATTGAGCGTGAATCGTACGGGCAACTAAGATGGCGGCTGCCACTGCACTGACTGCGCAAATGCAACCCCTCATGAACTGGGAAGCCGACGATATAGTAATATAGTAGAGGCATTCCGCAAGTTCAAACAGAAATGTGACCTTACATTCAAAAGCTTCCTGAAGGGTACTGCCAATGAAGAAAAGGTTAGTTACATTCTGTTGTGGACAGGAGAAAAAGGTCTAGATTTGTATAATAGCTGGAGTTTGACTGAAGAAGAAAAGGAAAACCCTGCGACAATCTTTGAGAAATTCAGCAACCATCTAGAGCCTAAATCCAATCACCGTATACACAGCTACAAATTTCAGAGTCTAAGCAAGGAATCCGGTGAAACAGCTGACAATTTCCTGACAAGGCTGAGAAATGAAGCCAGCAAGTGTGCATTTAAGGAAATGGAGGAAAGGCTTGTGGACCAGCTGATATGGGGGTCAGAGCATGCAGGGGTACAAAAAGTCCTGATAGGGAAAGAAAAGCTCGAAATAACAGAGGCTATAGATACTGCGAGAGCTCATGAAGCCATGAAGCAGCAAATGAGAACGCTGATTTCTCAAACGGCTGACATACGGACGGCTTCTGAGACGGACAACAGTGTGGATACAGTGAGAGAAAAGTACAACACACGAAGACATGCACATGACAACAGGAGAAACATGTACAGAAACTGTGGAAGACCGCACGATTATACAGACAGGAGGAAATGTCCAGCATATGGAACAAGCTGCAATGCATGTGGCAAACTAAACCACTGGGAAAAGAGGTGTAGAATGAAGAAAGAAGGAACATACATCAAAAACAAAGGCGGACAGCAGAACCAGAGAAAGAAACACAATATCCATGCCATGGATGAACAGGATGATGATGATTATGGTCATGACAATACACTAAACATCGAAACCATAAAGGTACAGCTTCACGAGATGTCCAGAGCGGAAAATACTCCGAAGAGAGAATTGCACACCATCATCCAAATCGAAAAGAGGGTCAAAGGTCAGCCCACAACGATCAACTTAAAGTTGAAGCTGGACACAGGGGCTCAGAGCAACATTCTCCCATTGAGACTGTACCAGCAGATCTTTACCGAAAACTTGAGAGAACATGGCTACCCGAAAAAGGGTTGTTTAAAGGCAAGTAATGTCATGCTGACAGCATACGGGGGGAGTGAGATTAAACAACTCGGAATAACCTTTGTCAAAGGGACACATAAAAGAAAGAACATCAACTGCATGTTCTATGTCACCGACACTGAGGGGCCAGCGATCCTGGGATTAAACAGCTGCGAGAAGTTGAGATTGATCTCAGTGAATCACGAGCTGACGGAAACGTCACTGAGGATAGACAGCAACACCCCGCTGGAGAATTGCCTACAAATCAAGAGTAAAAAAGACTTGATAGACATGTATCCGGAATGTTTCGATGATACAGTGGGATGTTTCGGAGATTTCCAATACCACATCACCATCGATCCAGAGGTAAAGCCCGTTATCCATGCTCCACAAAAAGTACCCATCGAGCTGAAGACAAAGCTTGAAAGAGAGCTAAAGGAGATGGAAGAAAAGGGAGTGATCGTAAAGGACACTGAACCCAAAGACTGGGTAAACTCAATTGTGATACGAGAAAAGCTAAACGGGCGTCTCAGAATATGTTTGGACCCCAAAGATCTAAACCAGGCAATAAAGAGGGACCACTATCCTACCCCAATGCTAGAGGAGATTACGCCATCACTGGCAGGAGCCAAGGTTTTCTCAAAACTAGATGCCAGAAATGGATATTGGAACGTGAAGTTGGATGAGGAATCAACAACACTGACAACATTCAACACACCATTTGGGCGTTACAAATTCCTACGGCTACCATTCGGGTTAAAGGTCAGTCAAGATATCTTTCAACAGAAAGTAGATGAGACATACAGAGCCTGTGGAGGAACTCTCTCGACCAACACCAGTTTGCCTATCGTGCAAACAGATCAACGGAGGATGCAATCACAACTGCTCTACACTCTGCACTGAATCACTTAGATGGTAAAGAGACCTACATCAGAATGCTGTTCATAGACTACAGCTCAGCATTCAACACTATCGTCCCCAACAAGCTGGCCACCAAACTCCACACTCGTGGCCTGAACACTTCCCTCTGCAACTGGACCCTGGACTTTCTAACAAACAGACCCCAGTCTGTCAAATTAGGTAACCACACCTCCCCCCCCCTGACCCTGAACACGGGGGCCCCACAAGGATGTGTGCTGACCCCTCTCCTCTACTCCCTCTTCACCCACGACTGTGTGGCTGTTCATGGTTCCAACACCATCATCAAGTTTGCGGATGATACCACGGTAGTAGGCCAGATCACCAACAACGATGAGTCAGCCTACAGGGAGGAGGTCCAGCATCTCGTGAAGTGGTGCGCCGATAACAACCTGGCCCTTAACATCAAGAAAACCAAAGAAATCATTGTGGACTTCAGGAAGTCTAAAGGCGGAAGTCACACCCCCATCCACATCAATGGGGCTGTGGTGGAAAGGGTGGACAGCTTTAAGTTCCTCGGAGTCCACATCACGGAAGACCTCTCCTGGTCCCTCAATACCTCCTCTCTGGTGAAGAAGGCCCAGCAGCGCCTATATTTCCTAAGGAGGCTGAAGGGATGTAACCTGTCACCCCTGATCCTCTCTAACTTTTACCGCTGCACAATAGAGAGCATCCTGACGAACTGTATCACAGTATGGTATGGCAGATGTAGCTACTATGACCGGAAAGCCCTGCAGCGGGTAGTCAAAACTGCCCAACGCATTACCGGCACCCGGCTACCGACCATAGAGCACATATACCAGAAATCTGTTTACGGAGGTCACGGTCCATCATCAAAGACCCTACCCACCCCAGCCACAGTCTGTTCACCCTCCTGCCATCTGGGAGACACTACAGATGCATTCGCACCCGTACGACCAGATTTAGGAACAGCTTCTTTCCCAGGGCTGTCATCCTACTGAACTCCACAAATAAACTCTAAAGCCTGCACATCTGCCAATGCACTTTATTATGGTTATGTTTATGTTAATGTATTACAAGCCAAATGTATGTTGAATGTTTAAATGTCTTAATCTTAATGTACACTCTTGGGAGCCGCAAGCCTACATTTTGTTGTACTGCACTTGTGCACTAACAATGAAAATAAAGTTGATTATGATTATGATTATGATTATGATTATGATTATAGGAATAGCTGATGATATTCAGATCTATGGAGCAGATGAAAGAGACCATGATATGCACCTACATGAGGCCATGGAGCATACCAGGAAGGCTGGCATCAAGTTAAATGCCGATAAGTGCATAGTTAAAGTCTAGGAATGCCAATTCTTCGGTATGATTTGCACACCAGAGGGAGTCAAGCCAACTCCTGAGAAGATTGCGGCGATTGCTGAAATGAAACCACCCAAAGATAAGAAAGAGCTGAGGAGTTACCTCGGCTTGGTCCAATACATGAGTTCTTTCATCCCAAACATGTCGGAACATACAACAAATCTCAGAGAGCTAATGAAAGAAGACGCCGAATACCAGTGGCCTGTATCACATGAAAGGAATTTCAAACAACTTAAAGAATTGTTGTGCAAAGAAACAAGTCTGTCATATTATGACAGAAGAAAACCAGTCACTCTACAAGTAGACGCTTCTA
Source organism: Somniosus microcephalus (assembly GCF_052327205.1). NCBI lineage: Eukaryota > Metazoa > Chordata > Chondrichthyes > Squaliformes > Somniosidae > Somniosus > Somniosus microcephalus. Next base: position 12,170,501 of record NC_141002.1, on the reverse strand, counting down.
CCAGAGGACTAGGGGCAGCTCTTGTGCAGGAAGGAAAGCCAATAGCTTTCGCATCAAAAGCCTTGACGTCAGCCGAGACAAGATACGCCAACATAGAAAGAGAACTATTAGCAGTAGTGTATGGATGCGAGAAATTCCATACATACCTGTATGGAAGGCAGTTTACAATAGAGAGTGACCATCGTCCACTAGAACAGATCTACAAGAAGAACCTGTGCAAAGCACCTACAAGACTGCAAAGACTACTTCTAAGGCTCTAAAGCTACGACTTCATGCTTAAATATAAGCCAGGAAAAGAAATGGTGATAGCGTTGTCTCGATTGTCACCATATGAGAAATACGAGGTGGAGGGTCTAACAGTAAAAATCCACCACCTAGTGAGTGCTACCCCTACAAAGCTCAGTCAAATCAGAGGTGAGACTAGCAAAGATGAGGAATTGCAATTACTCACACAACAAGTGATACAGGGGTGGCCGGAGAGAATCCAGCAGGTACAGGCGACAATTCGTCAATACTGGACGATTAGAGACGATATCGCAATAGAAGGCAGTATTCTCCTTGCTGGATCAAGGATCATCATGCCAAAGACGATGCAGACAGAACTTCTCCATCTAATACACGAAGGCCACATGGGAATGGAGAAATGCAAGCTGAGAGCCAGATCAGCTGTATACTGGATAGGCATGTACAAAAATATCGAACAGATGGTTTCTGCATGTGGTATATGCCAGAAATACAGAAATGCACAACAGAAAGAGGAGATGATACCTAGTGAAATACCATCAAGACCATGGCACACTGTTGGGGCAGATTTCTTCATGTGCAATCAAGAATGGTATCTCATAGTGACAGATTACTATTCCAAGTTTCCTTTTGTGAGAAGGATGAACGATCTGAGAGCCACAACTACCACCAGAATTGCAAAGAGCTTGTTTGCCGAACAAGGAATCCCGGAAAAGGTAATCTGTGACAATGGAACCCAGTTCACATCGAGTGAATTCAGGGCTCTGGCAGAAAAGTATGGGTTCAAAATAGTAACCTCATCCCCACATTTCCCAAGGGGACACGGGTTCATCGAAAGACAGATCCAGACTGTCAAGAGAACTCTCATCAAAAGCAGTGAGATGGGGGAAGACCAAGACCTTGCCCTCCTATCACTCAGATCAACACCACTGAAAGTAGACATGAAATCACCTGCAGAATTGCTGAATGGGAGGAAGTTTAAGACTACCCTACCAGCAAAAATACATCCTCCCCAGGACCAGGAGGACTTCAGACAGAAGCTGGCAGAAGCACAAGTCGTAGGGAGCAAACATTTTGACAAACATGCAAAGATGCTACCAGAATTGCTGAATGGGCAATCAGTGCATGTGCAAGACCCGGTGTTGAAAACCTGGAATCCAGCCAAGGTCATTGGAAAAGCTGATACTCCAAGATCCAACTTCGTAGAGACCGAACCTGGTAACCAATACAGATGGAACAGACTCCACATCAGACCTTCACCTGAACTGGTTAAGCAGCAGACAACATCAGCAACATTGACAATACCAGCTACCACAAGCAGTACAATGCCAGAAACAAGCACCACAAATCAGGCAGCCATGAGCATGCACACTCCAACTCCAAGTGCGACAGCAACAACAACAAAAAGAGTGGAACACATCAAAACACCGCAGAGAGGAGTGGTCACCACCAAATCCACAAGATGGAGGGACAATATCCAACCACCTGAGCGATATCGCGAATAAGAAAAGAACACTCACAATTCTTTGTATTTGATAATAATAGTTTAGATATAATAGTTTTTAAATTAAATTAAATTTCATGTTTTTGTTTTTTTGAGAAAGAGGATGTTACATCGTTATATTATTACATCGTTAAATGGAACTACTTGTTACATCGTTATATGGAACTACTTTGGTTAGTGTATTTATATTGCTATGTGGCACACTGTGAAATGCAGTGCGCAGTGCAAGGTCGGACATCTTGTATCACTCCGCACCATGCGGCAGCAACATCATAAAAGCAAGAATACAATGGAGTGAAAGTCGTAAAACTAAATGAGTTAAAAGTGTCTGTATTACATAGAAATAAGAACACAAGGAGACACAACAGTCAGTAACTGTGGTAAACTTACGACTAAACTTCTTGATCCCAAAAATCAATGACAAAGCTTCCCTTTCGATCTGCGCATAATTCCGCTCACTGACAGAGGGTGAATGAAGCAAAAGCAATTGTTCTCTCCTCCCCATTACTTAGTAAGAACATAAGAAGTAGGAGCAGGAGTAGGCCACATGGCCCCTCGGGCCTGCTCCGCCATTCAATTGGATCATGGCTGATCCGAACCTAGACTCACGTCCACTTCCCTGCCCATTCTCCGTAACCCCTAATTCCCTTATCAGCTAGGAAACTGTCTATCGCCATTTTAAATTTATTTAATGTTGCAGCTTCCACAGCTCTCTGAGGTAGCAAATTCCATAGATTTACTACCCTCTGAATGAAGAAGTTTCTCCTCATCTCAGTATTGAAAGGGCAGCCACTTATTCTAAGATTATGCCCCCTAGTTCTAGTCTCACCCATCAGTGGAAATATCCTCCCCGCATCCACCCGATCAAGCCTGTTGTGTATGTACCTTTAAGAGAATAACTGGTCTCAGACTGCAGTACCGGCAGTGACCACCCGTGTATAAAAGGCGCTAGTGAGCCTCTGTTGTTTTAGTTTCACTATTGACTTCCATCAGTAAAGACTTATTTTGTTCCACTCCTGCTGTCCGTGTCTCAATTATTCACGGACGTAATACTGGCGACGAGCAGATACGAACCTACCTACAGTCTGCACCACCTCCTGGGATCCATTCCTACAGCGAAGTGAGCAGAGGTCGAGGCCAGAAAGAAAAGACAGTAAGAGGCAGTAGAAATGGGCGTCGACTGTGGGCATCCGCCCTGTGTTGCAGAGTTGAAGATTGCTGGTGAAGCTGTCGGATGCGGGGCCTGGTTCCTGTCGACGGTGCTTCAGCTAATCGGGCTGGTGGCAGGTAGTGCACTGATCCTTCCTGGGCTGCGGCGGTCGCGAACTCGAGCGGGTAGTTTGCAACGGGGCCGAGCAGCGTTGTCGGGAAGAAGAGAGAGAGAGGGTGGAGCACACAGGGCGCGGCCGGTGCTACGAAGCCGGGCTGCGGATAGACCCGTGAAGAGGGAAGCAAGAGTCCCACAGGGTTGTTCCACGACGGGAAAATAATACAAAAAAAATTATTAAACGCGCAAGAAACCGTGGAAAGCAGCGCTAACAACAACGGGGAAGAAGGCAAAGCGCGGGAGGCGCCATCTTAATCAGCAGGGAAGAAGGTAAAGCGCGGGAGGCGCCATTTTGTTAAATCGGGGAAGAAGGCAAAGCGCGGGAAGCGCCATTTTAGATTTGCAAGATGCCGAAGACTGGCTGTATCACTGCTTTTGATAATACAATAGAGGACTGGACCACGTATGTGGAAAGAGTTGAGGTATATTTCGAGACAAACGAAATAACGGAGGAGAAAAAGGCATCGATATTGTTAAATTTAATGGGCGCTAGAACGTACGGCCTATTGCGGGACCTGATTACTCCAGCCAAACCGAAGGCGAAGAGTTTTAACGAAATTGTTGCTGTCCTACAGGAACGCCTAAACCCTGCACCGCTGTTGATAGCAGAAAGATTTAAATTCCACAGGAGAACTCAGCACAAAGATGGAGCAATGCTGAGTATCTTACGGAACTACGCAAGCTATCAAAGCACTGCCAGTTCGGAGCAGGACTGGCCGATACCCTACGGGACAAATTTGTCTGTGGACTCCTGAGTGAAGGAACACAGAAGAAGTTACTCTCAGAGAAAGAGCTGACGCTAGATAAGGCTTTCAGCGTGGCAGTATCGTATGAAGCAGCAGCCAGGGGAGCTGCAGAAATTCAACAAAAACCACAGGAATACGGCACCCACGAAATGACACGGGGATTTGCAAAATGTTATCGCTGCGGAAGAACTAACCATGACCAGAAGGACTGCTGGTCCAAAGACAAAATATGCAGGCAATGCGGGAAGATGGGACACATTGCATGACTTTGCAGGTCTGGGAAGAAGACCAGCGACAACAAAAAGGTTACTAAGGAACCGTACAAGAAAGTACAAAAGATGACGGACAGTAGTTCCGAAGACCAGATGAGCGGTAGTGAATCCTGGAACAGGAGACTAAGCTGTCTCAAACTTCACAATGTAATCGCAAAAGAGGATCACCGAACCATTTGGGTCACCCTCACGATAGCAGGGTCCCAAGTTAAAATGGAATTGGATACAGGATCAGCGCTAACCGTCATGAATCGACGAGACTACGAGCGGCTATTTTCACACATACCCTTGAGAGAGACATCCATCGTCTTGACGACGTATACGGGGCAAAAAGTATACCACAGAGGAAAAATAAGGGAGCCTGTCGAATACAACAGCAAGAAAATACGGAAATTGTATCTCTACATACTGCCAAATGGTGGACCACCGTTATTGGGACGGGAATGGATCAGGAAGATAAACTTAGATTGGCGCTCCATTCATGCAATGACGGTGGACGGTAAAAAAAATGAAGACGTCACTCCTGGACGATTGTCAACAATCTTAGCTAACGCCAAAGAGGTATTTCAACAAGAACTGGGCACGCTTAAAGGCGTAACCGCCTCGATAAAAATAGAAGAGAATGCAGTTCCCAAGTTTTTCAAAGCAAGACCGGTACCATATGCAATTCGCCCAGCCGTCGAGGCAGAGCTGGAGAATCTGGAGAAGGCGGGCGTGTTGTCTAAGGTCGACTGGAGCGAGTGGGCGACACCCATCGTTCCTGTCATGAAGAAAACGTTAAGCAATAAATCCGGGGAGCCAAGGAAGATTCGCATCTGTGGGGATTTCAAGGTGACGGTGAACCCAGTCCTTCATACAGTACAATATCCTCTTCCAAGGATAGAAGACATCTTCGCCTCACTGTCTGGAGGGAAGCGTTTTACAAAAATTGACCTAGCACAAGCATATTTGCAGATGGAGGTTGAAGAGTCCTCTAGGAAGTATCTCACGATAAACACTCACAAATGTCTTTACCAGTATCATCGATTGGTATTCGGAGTAGCATCGGCTCCGGCGATATGGCAAAGAGCGATGGAACAAGTCCTGCAAGGGATTCCGGGGACTCAGTGTTACTTGGACGACATCCTTGTGACAGGTGAAGATGACAGTGAACACCTTAACAACCTAGAACAGGTGCTCACTAGACTATGGGAACATGGGCTGCGAGCCAACCGCCCCAAGTGCGAATTTTTTAAGAAACAGATATCGTATTGTGGCCATGTGATTGATGAAGAGGGGTTACATAAGTCCCCTGACAAAATTGAAGCGGTTGTTAAGGCCCCAGCGCCTGAAAATGTGTCGCAACTGAGGTCATTCCTCGGATTGGTGAATTACTATCATAAGTTTTTGCTGAATTTGTCGACAATTCTGCACTCACTGAACGCCCTGCTACGAATGGGGGTAGCATGGAAATGGAGCGATGATTGTAAGCGTGCTTTTCAGAAGAGTAAGGACTTAATCACTTCAAGGGAAGTTTCGGCTCACTACAACCCAGCACTGCCAATCAGACTGGCGTGTGATGCGTCTCCCTACGGCATTGGGGCGGTACTGTCACATAAATTCCTTGATGGGTTAGAGAGGTCGATAGCTTTGCGTCATGCTCGTTAAATTCTGCCGAGCGTAACTACGGCCAGATTGACAGAGAGGCCCTCAGCCTAGTGTGGGGGGTGAAGAAGTTCAATCACTACCTGCACGGTCAAAAATGTACTCTACTAACCGATCATCAACCTTTTGTCTCCATTTTCAACCCTCAGAAGGGCGTACTGATAATGACAGCACAACGGCTGCAGTGATGGTCCCTTTTCCTAGGGGCACACCAATATGACATCAAGTACAAAGGAATTAAACAGCATGGAAATGCTGATGGATTGTCACGCCTACCGTTGCCGACGGTGGAAGAAGAAGACATTGCAGTGGATCCAATGGAGTTATTCCACTCGACCATAATCGAATGTCTCCCTGTGACGAATGCAAACATAGAAAAGGAAACACGGAATGACCCGACACGGGTCTATGATTTAACGGTGAAGGGTAGGCCAGCACATGGCGAACCACTGCTGCCAGCATTCTCGCCGAGAAGAGAACAGCTGCCAGTGTGCAGAGGAACCTTGATGTGTGGATCCAGAGTAGTAATTCCACCTAAGTTGACGGATAGAGTGCTCAATGAGCTTCATGAGGGTCATCTGGGTGGGGTAAAAATGAAGGACTTAGCCAGAGCGTTTGTGTGGTGGCCGGGAATCGATAGAGAAATCGAAGAGATGACCAAGAGCTGGGCAGGATGCCAGAAGGTCCAAAACGCCCCACCACAAGCTCCTCTGCATCCATGGGAGTGCCCCTCATCTCCATGGCAAAGGGTGCACATTGATTTTGCTGGTCCCTTCATGGACTCGATGTTTTTAATTGTGGTGGATGCACATTCAAAGTGGCCAGAGGTAATAAAAATGTCCTCAACCACCACGGAAAAAACTATCACAGTTTTACGAACCATATTCGCCAGGAATGGGCTGCCTGAACAGATTTGCTCTGACAATGTACCACAGTTTGTGTCTGAAGAGTTCCGGAGGTTCTTAAAGAACAATGGTGTTAAGCATTACACATCTGCCCCATATCATCCAGCCACTAATGGATTCACCGAGAGGTTTGTCCAAACATTCAAGAAGGCTATCAAGGCAATGTGTAATGAAGATATACCCCTACAACACAAGGTGGACAACTTCTTGCTTGCCTACCGGAATGCGACACATGCGGTTACCAACCAAACTCCAGCCATGATGTTCTTCAATCGAAGACTACGATGCCGCTTGGATTTGGTTAAGCCAAACGTCTGAAGAGATGTGGAGAACAGGCAGTTTCAGAATATGAATGAAAGGCCGACCAGGAGTTTTAAGATAGGTCAACCAGTTTTGGCCCGGGACTACCGCACTGAGAAATGGCAGCCAGGAACGATTTGTACACGACAAGGACCTCTCATGTATACCGTGGACGTTGGGGAGAGCATTGTAAGACGCCATGCTGACCAGATTCTAGAGTCACTGGAAAGCGTCAACTCCACACCACGATCTGATACACCTGGTAATTAAATCGACGTTCCAATTGCAGCTACCGCAGAACCGGTAATATTGGAAGCAGATGAACCAAACAACGACATTGATCCCGACTCAACATTGTCAGAAGAACCTGATACCCCAAAGAGGTGTTATCCAGACAGAATCAGGAAGCCTCCTCAAAGACTGAACTTATAATTGCTTAAACTTAACCAATGTATCTTGCAACAGTAATTGTGACTGTAATTAGTTATCATTTAGTTGTTCAATGAATGTTATGTACTGTTTATCTAAAAGGGGAGGAATTGTTGTGTATGTACCTTTAAGAGAATAACTGGTCTCAGACTGCAGTACCGGCAGTGACCACCCCTGTATAAAAGGCGCTAGTGAGCCTCTGTTGTTTTAGTTTCACTATTGACTTCCATCAGTAAAGACTTATTTTGTTGCACTCCTGCTGTCCGTGTCTCAATCATTCACAGACGTAATAAAGCCCCCTCACAATCTTATATGTTTCGATAAGATCGCCTCTCATTCTTCTGAATTCCAATGAGTAGAGGCCCAAACTACTCCACCTTTCCTCATAAGTCAACCCCCTCATCTCCGGAATCAACCGAGTGAACCTTCTCTGAACTGCCTCGAGAGCAAGTATATCTTTTCTTAAATATGGAAACCAAAACTGTACGCGGTATTCCAGGTGTGGCCTCACCAGTACCCTGTATAACTGCAGCAAGACTTCCCTGCTTTTATATTCCATCCCCCTTGCAATAAAAGCCAAGATTCCATTGGCCTTCCTGATCACCTGCTGTAAATGCATACTAACCTTCTGTGTTTCATGCACCAGGACCCCCAGATCCCTTTGTACTGTAGCACTTTGCAGTTTCTCTCCATTTAGATAATAACTTGCTCTTTAACTTTTTCTGCCAAAGTGCATAGCCTCACACTTTCCAACATTATATTCCATCTGCCAAATTTCTGCCCACTCACTTAGCCTGTCTATGTCCTTTTGCAGGTTTTTTTTATGTCCTCCTCACTCACTGCTTTCCCTCCCATCTTTGTATCGTCGGCAAACTTGGATATGTTGCACTTGGTCCCCTCCTCCAAATCGTTAATATAGATTGTAAAGAGTTGGGGTTCCAGCACTGACCCCTGCGGAACACCACTAGTTACTAATTGCCAACCTGAGAATGAACCATTTACCCAACTCTCTGTTTTCTGTTAGATAGCCAATCTTCCACCCATGCCAGTATATTACCCCCAATCCCGTGATTGTTTATCTTGTGCAGTAATCTTTTGTGTGGCACCTTGTCAAATGCTTTTGGAAGTCCAAATACACCACATCCACTGGTTCCCCTTTATCCACCCTGTTTGTTAAGTCCTCAAAGAATTTGAGCAAATTTGTCAAACATGACTTCCCCTTCATAAAACCATGCTGACTCTGCCCGATTAAATTATGCTTATCCAAATGTCCTGTCACTGCTTCCTTAATAATGGACTCCAACATTTTACCAACCACAGATGTTAGGCTAACTGGTCTATAGTTTCCAGCCTTTTGTCTACCTCCCTTTTTAAATATGGGCATTACATTAGCAGTTTTCCAATCTGCTGGGACCTTTCCTGAATCCAGGGAGCTTTGGAAAATTATCACCAATGCATCCACAATCCCTACCACCACTTCTCTCAAGACCCTAGGATGTAAGCCATCAGGTCCAGGGGATTTATTCGCCTTAAGTCCCATTATCTTACCGAGTACCATCTCCTTAGTGATTTTAATTCTGTTTAGCTCCTCCCCCTCTATAGCCCCCTGTTTGTCCAGTGTTGGGATATTTATTAGTGTCCTCTACTGTAAAGACTGATACAAAATATTTGTTCAGCATATTTGCCATCTCCATGTTCCCCACTACTAATTTCCCGGTCTCGTCCTCGAAGGGACCAACATTCACTGTAGCCACCCTTTTTCTTTTTATATCACTGTAGAAACTCTTGCTATCTGTTTTTATATTTTTTGCTAGTTTACTTTCATAATCTATCCTCCCTTTCTTAATTAATCTTTTAGTTATTCTTTGCTGGCTTTTAAACGCTTCCCAATCTTCTATCCTCCCACTAGATTTGGCTACTTTATATGCCCTTGTTTTCAGTTGGATACTATCCTTTATTACTTTACTTAGCCACGGATGGCTGTCTTTTCTTTTACGCCCCTTTTTCCTCAGTGGAATATATTTTTCTTGAAAGTTGTGAAATATCTCCTTGAATGTACACCACTGCTCATGTACCATCTTACACCTTAATCTATTTTCCCAGTCCACTTTAGTCAACTCTGCTCTCATACCTTCATAGTTCCCATTTATTTAAGCTTAGTACGCTGGTTTGTGATCCAACTCTCTCACCCTCCAACTGAATTTGGAATTCAACCATGTTATGGTCACACATTCCAAGGGGATCCTTTACTAGGACATTTTTTTATTAATCCTGTCTCATTACACAGGACCAGATCTAAGATTGCTTGCCCCCTGGTTGGTTCAGTAACATACTGCTCAAGGAACCCATCCCTAATGCACTCTATGAACTCTTCCTCAAGGCTGCCCTGCCCAATTTGATTTGTCCAGTCAATATGAAAGTTAAATTCTCCCATGATTATAGCTGTTCCCTTATTACAAGCCCCAACTATTTCCTGATTTATACTCCGACCAATAGAGTTGCAACTGTTAGGAGGCCTATAGACTACGCCCACTAGTGACTTTTTCCCCTTATTATTCCTTATCTCCACCCAAACTGTTTCACTATCCTGATCCTTTGACCCAATATCATTTCTCACTATTGCAGTGATTCCATCCTTTATTAACATAGCCACCCCACCTCCCTTTCCTTCCTGTCTGTCCTTCCTAATAGTCAAATACCCCTGGATGTTTAGTTCCCAGTCATGGTCACCTTGCAGCCATGTTTCTGTAATGGCCACCAGATCATACCCATGTGTAGTTATTTGTACCGTCAACTCGTCTATTTTGTTACGAATGCTACGTGCATTCAGATAAAGAACTTTTAAATATGTTTTGTGACAATTTATTCCTGCTTTTACCCCCTTTACTACTTTATCTTTATCTTTATATATTCTGTCCCTTCCTGACACATTCTGGTTTTTAATTCCCCCACTGCTACCTTGCTCTATTGCCTTCTCAGCTGACATTTTTATTTTTTGCTCTCTTGAAACCTCCCCCGACTAATTAGTTTAAAGCCCTCTCTACAGCCCTAGTTATTCGATTCACCAGGATTCTATTCCCAGCACTGTCCAAGTGAAGTCCGTCCCAATGGAACAGCTCTCTCCTGTCCCAGTACTGGTGCCAGTGTCCCAAGAAGCAAACCCCATTTCTCCCACAACAGTCTTTGAGCCACGCATTTAACTCTCTGATTTTATTTACCCTAGCCAAATTTGCTCGTGGCTCAGGTAGTAATCCAGAGATTATTACCCTTGTGGTTCTGCTTTTTAATTTGGCCCCTAGCTGCTCATACTTCCTAGTATGAGAGATCACTGCCCCAAATCCGTATGGAGAGGCATCACACTCTTGCTTGATCTCCTTAGATACATCATAGTGTATGAACATGGTACTCTCTACTTTTACACACTTTGAATGCTGTGTCACATTCTTTTGACCACTTCCAAGGGACCTGTTTTCTCAACAGCTCATTCAGTGGTTGTAACAATGTAGCCAAGTTTGGGAGGAACTTTCTGTAATAATTCAAAAGACTCAAAAATGATCGGAGTTCAGAGACATTCTTGGGAGTGGGTGCATTTCTGATTGCATCCAGCTTCCCTTGGTTGGATGTAAGCCATCTTTGTCTACTCTGTGCCCTAAGTACTCCATTGAGTTTTGAAACAACTCACACTTGTGAGCTGTCACTTGTACGCCGTGCTTCTCTAGCCATTTGAGCACTTCATTCAAAACCTCATCATGGATTTGCCTGTTTGGTGATGAAATGAGAATGTCATCCAAATACAGTAACACACTACCTCTTCAATCCCTTGCAAAATTTGGTTCATCATCCCCTGGAATATGTCGAGGGCAGAAGATGCTCCAAATGGTAGCCTATTGAACTGATATAGCTCTAGGTGAGTATTTATAGTCAAGCATGACTTGAACTCTTCATCTAACTCAAGTTGTAGGTAGGCGTTTGTTGGATCTAACTTCAAAAAGATCTGGCCACCTGCCAACGTTGTGAACAAATCTTCCATATTTGGCAATGTATTGGGTAGATTACACTCTAGAACCTGGTTTACGGTTACCTTATAATCACCACACAACCTTACCTTACCCTCTGGCTTAGGTACAACAATGGGTGTAGCCCAATTACTCGGATCTACCTTAGAGATAATAATTGTTATAAATCTCATCATCAAGAAACTGCTTATGAAATAATGCTGGACGGCCAGCTGGTGGCACCATCCAAGGAGTATAAATACTCGGGCGTGGGCCCCAGCTTGCCAGGGACATTTTGTGAGACAAGGAGCTAGTGAAATACAACTAGACCTCCATGTTCTGAATCAAATTGATTAAAGCCTTGCTTTATACTCAAACCAAGTGCCTAGTGAGTTTTATTACGTCAATAATGTTCTCAGTTTCTAGTCTGTTGAGTTCTTGCTCAACTTTCTCCTCGAGTGTGTATGGTACAGGACATGGCTTGCAGTAAACTGGTGTTGCGTCCTTCTGCACTCTGACACTCACCTTGAAGTCTTGGATCGGAAAGCCCATTTTGCTGAACACCTTTGGATACTGCCTGATGACATCAGCTTTCGAAGCAAATTTCATTTCCACACGAAAAATCTCATACCAATCTAGCTTCAGTGATCCCAATTAATTTCTACCTATCAAGGCAGGCTTGTCTCCTGCCACTACTATGAGAGGTGTAAGGGGTGGCGTGTGTGGTGGTTTGGTCAGCTTCACCTCTGACTCCCTTGAGCGGTTCGAATCACTCCCACTCTCTTTTTGTTCTAGACTTTGGACTTATTTGGGGATTGTAATGAAACTTGCAACAGACACCTGGGTTGGTCAAAAAAATTCAGATCTTTATTTTGAGACAGGAAAATATACAATACAATAAAACTTATGCTCTAAAAGGGTGGGGAACACTCAGAATATGCGAGGGAGAATTACAATAGACAAAATCCCTTACTCTCCCAACCCCACTACACTAGCTAGGCTGGAATCCAGAGAACCAGGAAATGCTCACCAAACGACTTTCTTGACAGATTGTAGAGGTTTGCGATTTTGGGGTTCTCCTTAGTTGTGGTGGTTGGGGCCTGCCGTACCCCGGACGTGGTAGAAGACTGCGCCTGCGTTGGGTCTTCAGTTTGGGTTTGTCCACTGATGCGGTTAGTTGCGCAGTTTGGATGTAACGGGTGAGCACCCAATTTTCTTTGGTTAGGCTAAATTTTAGGGTCATTTGTGTCAAAATCTTACCCAGGGGTAAGTCAGACTAGCCTGTAGAGTGGAAACAAGTCTTTGATTTTTGGTGGTTGGTTTCTTGTTGGTCGTGGTGGCCCAATATTACCTGGTTGGTGGTAATATTGGTAGTTGTTGGTTTCTTTAGGCCTTCGGTTGCCGCAACTTTCCTTTTTTGTTCTGTTTCTTCAAGTCTCCGATTCTGATGATGATCCGTTGAGCTGTACTGTGCTCTCGCTGACTGAACTGAACTGTTGATCTTACTGTTCTTGCTGTACTGAACTCTGAAAAAGCAGGCCTCAATTATACTGGTTTGAGGCCTGGCTTATCTGACCACCAAATCTTGAGTTTCTTTGTTAAATTTTGCAGGCTCGTTATTTTTAATATGTTTTAAAACTTTAACGAGCTTCGGGGATGGCCCATCTATTCTTAATTGGCTTTAACTGGTTTTAGGATTGCCTTGAAACCAGTTTAAAATGTAAAACGTTTTGTAAACCTCTTTGATTGGTTTTGGACTGCTGTTTGATTGTTGTTTTCCTGTTGGGCTATGCTCTTTCCTTTGTGTTGCTGTGGGCATGTACTGTTTTATTCATGTACTTTGTGGCTCTGCGATTTTTGGCAGGAACAGGTTTTATTGTCTTTATGTAAAGGCTGAGGTGGCCCAGGACATTCCCAGATGGCCCAATATCCAAACTCAGAGGCCCACCCCACCTTCCCTGTGTCACAGCTTTTCGCAAGTCTGAACATGCCTTTTAAACCAGCCAAATCTTCCTGGGGTTTTGATTTTTAAATCCCTTTGGCCCAATATTTCCTTCAAACAGTCCAATATCTCTTCTTTCTTACTCTGGGGGAAATTATGTAACTTTGCGAGCCTTACAGACCCCCCTGTGATACTTTATAACACTATAGTATCATGCAGTTGTGAGCAAAATTTCTGATCCTCGGGAGCCAACCTTCCCCTGTGTTACCTAACTAATATGCAAACAAAACACTCTCTCCTGTTCCCTTTAGGTGTAGTGTTTATCAAAATATACAAGGTACAAAACGGTTATTACATTCACATCCAAGCACGGAGGGGGTCCAACACCCCTGCACCACTTGGAAAAAAGTCACACATAGGAAAAACAAAGACACACACACTCATCAAACTTTATTTTTACTAACGGTCAAGGTTGCTTTTATACCTGGTCATAGACTTTATTTTTGTCCCATGCTCCCTCATGTTGAGAGTGGAGCATCCTGTCCCTTCCCTTGCACTTTGTACACAACAGGTAGAAAACTACGCCCAGCTGACAACCACTAAAATGTGTGAAGCCAGCCTAATCCAAGAGGGGACCTCTATATTTTCAAAAATGTCCCACCAGGGTGGAACTACAATATCCAAGATCTTGGCCCCTATCTCGACTGTCTTCTGCTCTAATGTATAGAAATGTTTCTGTGAGATGACCACTGCTTTTAATAGGGCGGTAAGATGTTCTGGTACTGGGGGAATTTCATAGCCAAAATGTGTTACATAATTTTGCAGGTCGGTAATGTTTTCCCTGACAGTGAGGTGAACAGTTGAGGGTTCAGGGATGGGTACAATCCGTTCCTGGGCCACTTGAACTTCTGCCTCGGGTTTAAAGCAGAAACTGCTGTCACTCACCGGACACCAGATGTGCTGTCCATGCCGGTAGTGGGGCACACTTGTGGTGACACAACATGTCCCACCCCCTATGAATGCTAACTGAGGGGAAACATGGTCTTGTGCCATTACCTCCATGGTACAGTTCACAGGTTGTGCGCCAGCAGCTTTAAACCCACATTGTGGTCTCGAATAGGCATTCAAGTGCTGGGGACACAGTATTATGTGTGCTCCCCGGCTCCGGTACCCAGAGAGGTCTGTACCTGTCATAGCGTGCTCTCACTTTATGACATAAGGCGGGACCTCTGCAAAACGGACGTGTGCTCCCCCTTGAATGATCCCAATGTTCTCCACCCTGTATACCGGTGCGGGTCGGTCTGTCCCACCCATGACTGGCATCCTCACTACTCTCCCCATGATAGTGTGATTGGAACGTCCACAATCCACTGGGACAGGGTAGGCTTCAGAGGCTAGACGGAGCTGACATGGGCTCAGCGAATTATTAAATGGGTGGAGGGCTGTGAGGTGCTTGCTGCTAATCCAGGAGGGGACTAAACCTTGTTTTAAATCCTCCAGGTTGCTGCGGCCCTTGCCCAGCAACCATGCCCCGTATAGCACGCACACCTCATTCTGTGCAACTTGATCCAAAGCATTCCTGTCCTCCCGTATAAGTGCATTTACTGTTTTGGCATGTCTCTCTAGCTCAGCTATTTGTAAGGGGTTTTCCTGAGAGATGTCCCTGAGGTTTCTCTCTCTAGAGGCCTCTCTCTTTTGCACAATAAAATCTTGAGTGGTTCGACCCACTCGCCCCTTAGATTCTATACTCTGGTCTTTGGGGCAGGAACTACAATGTAGAGAAAATTCTTGTAGACTAAGTTTGATGAAACAAAATGAAATTTTATTGCATAAGGAAAATTATCAAATCAAATGCAAGCAGATAAGAGAGTACATGGGAGGGAAAAACACAAAACAAATCATAACGACACAGTACTAACTAAGGCAAATACAGGCATCTTATACTCTACAAAGATTATCATGAAATAAGGAAACGCACGGAACATCGAGGGACAACAACTCATGTTAATTGTACCCTTAAATCCACCCCCTTATTAAACCTATCTAGATCTGATTGTGAAGGGCCAGAAACATGCTCACCAATCCCACTAGGAAGTGCAAGGTTTTGAAATCGAGTCTGTGTTTGGTCCTTTCAGGCGCTTCGTCTCCACGTGGATCGTGGAGCCCCTGCGAGCTGCGCCACACCTCTCTCCTGAGGTGGGGGTCGGGGCGGCTGGACGCCGGTGGGCCTGGATGTCGGCGGGGTCGAGGATCGTCGGCTCGACCCTGGTCAGAGGAGCCTTGGGCTGGCTCCCATCGCTTCTTCAGCTTGTTTTTCTCTCTTCTCCCGGGCCGGGGTGGCTGGAAGGTTTCTCCTCTTGGGGTTTTTATTTTTTTGTCTCTTCTCCCAAGTTGGGTCGATGGCCTCTCGTTCCGGCAACGGCCCGGGGATGGTCAATGATCTCCCGATGTGTTTCCCCGGGGCAGGACGCCGGCTTCGAGATGGCCTTCTCGATGTTGGCTTTCTTCTTCCTCCTGCGAGTGCCTGCTTCTTTTTCTGGCTGTGATTCAAAACTCTCCAGCTCTCCAGCTCTCTCTGTCTCCAAGCTTCTTTTCAACTCAGTACCTCTCCAAGCTTGCCCCAACTGCCGAAAAGTCTCTCCAGATATACCTTTCTTCCAGAAACTTCCGTCTCCCGCCCAAAATCAGGTTAGTCTTTGTTTTACTTTTGGCGGGCTGGGAGCACAGCGGGGTAGTTATTATATTTTAAAATGTCTTAAACGGCCGGTAAAGGCCCATCTCTGGTCTGGAATTACCTTCATTGTTTTTAATGTCCTGCTGATCTCGTTATCTAGTCCTGGGTGCTGTTCTCATGAATATGAAATTGTCCCCTTTTGTCTGGGTCAACATCTTGATGGCCTCTGTCTCCAGGCCGATCTTGACTGGATCTGCATCTAATCCATATGCATACGTGTGGGTCTGGTTTCGTTTTCTCAGAAACGGCTTCCAGAACTTGCTGTAGGTTGAATCCACAAATCTGTCTGAGGTTGCGCAGGAACCATTTTAAAGTGTCCCAATAAGCTGGTCACATGGTATGGTGGCCATTTTGTATGCCCCTTTTTCTGGGCTTCTTTTAAAACGGTCTTTAAAATCACGGTCTCTTCTGCCATTTGACCCTTATTAATACAAAGTCCAATTTTGCGAATCCTACATATTATCTCTTTTAAATGGACGGTCATGGCCTGGTCCTCATGCAGCTCTGAGCCCACCACTGTTTTCTCCTCTGTTAGGAGTTTTCTTAACTGGGTCTTTATACCATTTATCTGGGTTTGCAGCTCTATATCGTCTAGGCTGTTTATCGCTGAGGACCCTGTACTATAAGCTGTAAAAATATCATTCCAGGTTCCCCTTCTTTGTCTCCCCGCACCCATATTATGCTCAGGATGTAAACTGTACAGCTTCGCTTTGCCCACATTGGCAAAGTCGAACTCATAAAACTTTCTAAACATTTCCTTCAACAGGGCTTGATACAACCATTCTGTCTCTTTAGGTCAACACTCAGGTAAGTGCACCTTGGTCAGGTTCAGGATCACTGAGGCCACTGCATAGTGTACACCCTGGTACAGCAGCTTATCTGTTGGTACTAGGACTAAACCATTCCCTGGTCCCTTGGTGGTGGTGGGACACCACTGGACTATAGTCCATGTTGTTGTGGTCGTGGGCAGGGGCTTTTGGGGGCGGGTCACAAGTTCAGTGGCATTCACTGGGATCAGGGAGTGTGGGACCGCGCACGCATGCAGGCTGGAATCCCACTCCACCCCCTCCCTGGCATCTTGCCATTGCCGGTGGAAAATGATGGATATGCCTGTGGGGCAGACCTTCTCTGACCCCCACATACAGACATAAATCCCCTGATCTGGTTCCCACCACTTGTCCCAGCACACACTCAATCTCCCTCGGGCCCCTGTAATCGTCCAATGGGTATTGTTCCCCAATCGTTCCCAATTGACTGCGGGGTTTCCTATATCCTTGCTCAGCTTTCTGAGCCACCACCACCTATCCAGGGGAATCTGTCCCTTACATGTCAAACACACACGTTTCCCCACGGTGACACTGACCCTTGTAGCCACAACCTGTACCCTGGGGCACAGGATGGAGGCCTCCCCGTATGTGAACCCGGTCTGGCTGGAGTATTGTGTTGAGTTAGACCCCAGCCACCCTGGCCACCTTCCCTCGTGGAAGTAGATGGCGAGCTCCTCCACACCCCGTTCGCCATCCCCAGCGGTAACGATTGGCGCTCTCTCTCCTGAACACTGTTGTGTATGTACCTTTAAGAGAATAACTGGTCTCAGACTGCAGTACCGGCAGTGACCACCCCTGTATAAAAGGCGCTAGAGAGCCTCTGTTTGTTAGTTTCACTATTGACTTCCACCAGTAAAGACTTGTTTGTTTTCACTCCTGCTGGTCCGTGTCTCAATCATTCACGGACTTAACACTGGCGACGAGTAAGAAACGAACTTACCTGCAACTTGGCAGCACCTCAGACGACGTTGTTGAAGGTCGGAGCCAGAAGAAAGAAAAAAAAAATAGAGTCCAAAGAAACTCGAGAAACGGGCGTCAACCGTCAATCATCGGTTTGAAAACTTGCAGGAGAGACTGTTCAGAGCCAGGCTGGGTTCCTCGGTCTGTGGTTTCCCATCTAATCGGGCTGGTGGCAGGTAGTGCTCTGATCCTTCCTGGGCTGCGGCGGGCTGAAGCTCGATCGGGTGGCTTTTCAACGGGGCCGGGCAGCGAGTCGGGAAGCAAAGAGAGAGAGAGAGGGTGAAGCACACAGGGCGCGGCCGGTGCTTTGAAGCCGGGCAGCGTTTGGACCTAAGAAGAGGGTCCGCTCCACGATGGGAAAATAATAAAAGAAAAAGAATCAATATTTAACGCGCAAGAAACCGTGGAAAGCAGCGCTAACAACAGCGGGGAAGAAGGCAATGCGCGGGAGGTGCCATTTTGTTAAATCGGGGAAGAAGGCAAAGCGCGGGAGGCGCCATTTTAGATTTGCAAGATGCCGAAGACTGACTGTATCACTGCTTTTGATAATACATTAGAGGACTGGACCACGTATGTGGAAAGAGTCGAGGTATATTTCGAGGCAAACGAAATAGCGGAGGGGAAAAAGGCATCGATATTGCTAAACTTAATGGGTGCTAGAACGTACGGCCTATTGCGGGACGTGATTACTCCAGCCAAACCGAAGGTGAAGAGTTTTAACGAAATTGTTGCTGTCCTACAGGAACATTTAAACCCTGCACCGCTGTTGATAGCAGAAAGATTTATATTCCACAGGGGAACTCAGCACAAAGATGAGAGAAATGCTGAGTATCTTACGGAACTACGCAAGCTATCAAAACACTGCCAGTTCAGAGCAGGACTGGCAGATACCCTACGGGACAAATTTGTCTGTGGACTCCTGAGTGAAGGAACACAGAAGAAGTTACTCTCAGAAAAAGAGCTGACGCTAGATAAGGCTTTCAGCGTGGCAGTATCGTATGAAGCAGCAGCCAGGGGAGCTGCAGAAATGCAACAAAAACCACAGGAATACGGCACCCACGAAATGACACGGGGATTTGCAAAATGTTATCGCTGCGGCAGAACTAACCATGACCAGAAGGACTGCTGGTCCAAAGACAAAATATGCAGACAATGCGGGAAGATTGGACACATTGCACGAGTTTGCAGGTCTGGGAAGAAGACCAGCGACAACAAAAAGGCTACTAAGGAACCGTACAAGAAAGTACAAAAGATGACGGACAGTAGTTCCGAAGACCAGATGAGCGATAGTGAATCCGGAAACAGGAGACTAAGCTGTCTCAAACTTCACAATGTAATCACAAAAGAGGATCACCGAACCATTTGGGTCACTCTCACGATAGCAGGGTCCCAAGTTAAAATGGATCGACGAGACTACGAGCGGCTATTTTCACACATACCCTTGAGAGAGACATCCATCGTCTTGACGACGTATACGGGGCAAAAAGTATACCCCAGAGGAAAAATAAGGGTGCCTGTCGAATACAATGGCAAGAAAATACGGAAATTGTATCTCTACATACTGCCAAATGGTGGACCACCGTTATTGGGACGGGAATGGATCAGGAAGATAAACCTAGATTGGCATTCCATTCATGCAATGACGGTGGACGGTAAAAAAGATGAAGACGTCACTCCTGGACGATTGTCAACAATCTTAGCTAACGCCAAAGAGGTATTTCAACAAGAACTGGGCACGCTTAAAGGCGTAACCGCCTCGATAAAAATAGAAGAGAATGCAGTTCCCAAGTTTTTCAAAGCAAGACCGGTACCATATGCAATTTGCCCAGCCGTCGAGGCAGAGCTGGAGAATCTGGAGAAGGCGGGCGTGTTGTCTAAGGTCGACTGGAGCGAGTGGGCGACACCCATCGTTCCTGTCATGAAGAAAACGTTAAACAATAAGTCCGGAGAGCCAAGGAAGATTCGCATCTGTGGGGATTTCAAGGTGACGGTGAACCCTGTCCTTCACACAGTACAATATCCTCTTCCAAGGATAGAAGACATCTTCGCCTCACTGTCTGGAGGGAAGCGTTTTACAAAAATTGACCTAGCACAAGCATATTTGCAGATGGAGGTTGAAGAATCCTCTAGGAAGTATCTCACGATAAGCACTCACAAATGTCTTTACCAGTATCATCGATTGGTATTCGGAGTAGCATCGGCTCCAGCGATATGGCAAAGAGCGATGGAACAAGCCCTGCAAGGGATTCCGAGGACTCAGTGTTACTTGGACGACATCCTTGTAACAGGTGAAGATGACAGTGAACACCTTAACAACCTAGAACAGGTGCTCACTAGACTACGGGAACATGGACTGCGAGCCAACCGCCCCAAGTGCGAATTTTTTAAGAAACAGATATCGTATTGTGGCCACGTGATTGATGAAGAGGGGTTACATAAGTCCCCTGACAAAATTGAAGCGGTTGTTAAGGCCCCAGCGCCTGAAAATGTGTCGCAACTGAGGTCATTCCTCGGGTTGGTGAATTACTATCATAAGTTTTTGCCGAATTTGTCGACAATTCTGCACCCACTGAACGCCCTGCTACGAACGGGGGTAGCATGGAAATGGAGCAATGATTGTAAGCGTGCCTTTCAGAAGAGTAAGGACTTAATCACTTCAAGGGAAGTATTGGCTCACTACAACCCAGCACTGCCGATCAGACTGGCGTCTGATGCATCTCCCTACGGCATTGGGGCGGTACTGTCACATAAATTCCTTGATGGTTTAGAGAGGCTGATAGCTTTTGCGTCACGCTCGTTAACTTCTGCCGAGCGTAACTACGCCCAGATTGACAGAGAGGCCCTCAGCCAAGTGTGGGGGGTGAAGAAATTCAATCACTATCTGCACGGTCAAAAATTTACTCTACTAACCGATCATCAACCTCTTGTCTCCATTTTCAACCCTCAGAAGGGCGTACCGATAATAATGGCACAACGGCTGCAGAGATGGTCCCTTTTCCTAGGGGCACACCAATATGACATTGAGTACAAAGGAACTAAACCACATGGAAATGCTGATGGATTGTCGCGCCTACCATTGCCGACGGTGGAAGAAGAAGACCTTGCAGTGGATCCAATGGAGTTATTCCACTCGACCATAGTCGAATGTCTCCCTGTGACGAATGCAAACATAGAAAAGGAAACACGGAATGACCCGACACTATCACGGGTCTATGATTTAACGGTGAAGGGATGGCCAGCACATGGCGAACCACTGCTGCCAGCATTCTCGCCGAGAAGAGAACAGCTGTCAGTGTGCAGAGGAACCTTGATGTGTGGATCCAGAGTAGTAATTCCACCTAAGTTGACGGATAGAGTACTCAATGAGCTTCATGAGGGTCATCTGGGTGGGGTAAAAATGAAGAACTTAGCCAGAGCGTTTGTGTGGTGGCCGGGAATCGATAGAGAAATCGAAGAGATGACCAAGAGCTGTGCAGGATGCCAGAAGGTCCAAAACGCCCCACCATAAGCTCCTCTGCATCCATGGGAGTGGCCCTCATCTCCATGGCAATGGGTGCACATTGATTTTGCTGGTCCCTTCATGGACTCGATGTTTTTAATTGCGGTGGATGCACATTCAAAGTGGCCAGACGTAATAAAAATGTCCTCAACCACCACGGAAAAAACTACCACAGTTTTGCGAACCATATTCGCCAGGAATGGGCTGCCTGAACAGATTTGCCCTGACAATGGACCACAGTTTGTGTCTGAAGAGTTCCGGAGGTTCTTAAAGAACAATGGCGTTAAGCATTACACATCTGCCCCATATCATCCAGCTACTAATGGATTGGCCGAGAGGTTTGTCCAAACATTCAAGAAGGCTATCAAGGCAATGTGTAATGAAGATATACCCCTACAACACAAGGTGGACAACTTCTTGTTTGCCTACCGGAATGCGACACATGCGGTTACCAACCAAACTCCAGCCATGATGTTCTTCAATCGAAGACTACGATGCCGCTTGGATTTGGTTAAGCCAAATGTCCAAAGAGATGTGGAGAACAGGCAGTTTCAGAATATGAATGAAAGGCCGACCAGGAGTTTTAAGATAGGTCAACCAGTTTTGGCCCGGGACTACCGCACTGAGAAATGGCAGCCAGGAACGATTTGTACATGACAAGGACCTCTCATGTATACCGTGGACGTTGGGGAGAGCATTGTAAGACGCCATGCTGACCAGATTCTAGAGTCACTGGAAAACGTCAACTCCACACCACGATCTGATACACCTGGTAATGAAATTGACGTTCCAATTGCAGCTACCGCAGAACCGATAGTATTGGAAGCAGATGAACCAAGCAAAGACATTGATCCCGATGCAACATTGCCAGAAGAACCTGATACCCCAAAGAGGCGTTATCCAGACAGAATCAGGAAGCCGCCTCAAAGACTGAACTTATAATTGCTTAAACTTAACCAATGTATCTAGCAACAGTAATTGTGATTGTAATTCGTTATCATTTAGTTGTTAAATGAATGTTATGTACTGTTTATTTAAAAGGGGAGGAATTGTTGTGTATGTACCTTTAAGAGAATAACTGGTCTCAGACTGCAGTACCAGCAGTGACCACCCCTGTATAAAAGGCGCTCGAGAGACTCTGTTTGTTAGTTTCACTTTTGACTTCCACCAGTAAAGACTTGTTTGTTTTCACTCCTGCTGGTCTGTGTCTCAATCATTCACGGACTTAACAAACACCCATAGATGTGAGAGTTCTCCACGTCTCCTCGGTCACCGATGCTCACCCCTACCAGGGCGAGCAGGAGCAGAAGCTTTCTCATCCCGATTTCCTTTCTGTAGGGACACACAAACAAAATAGTCATGTCCCGAGAAGGTTCTCTGGCCTGGCACAGTTATCAAAATTCAAAACTTAAACTTATCCTATACTAAAATTAAACCACTTAAATCCCAAACTTCCAAACTGTAAAAACACTTAAAATACTTCTGAAAGCTATATACATCCGCCGCCCGTCTCCGGACGGCCAGGCTAATTCCTGATTGGCCTGTACCTTTTGTGGAATCTGGGCAGCTTGCACACCTGGGCGTAAGGTGACCTGTGCCACCGGACTCAGAGAGTCCTTCTTAAAACAACTGGGAGTTTTCCTGACTCCCAGTTAACCAGGGGAGTGTGTCCTCCTGAGCTGCAACATGCTACCCCTTTCTGTGTGGCTGCCGAGTCCCTGTCCTGTCCTGTGGGTTCCCCGCAGCCTGATGCCGCAGGCTGGGGACCCTTCTCTCTCTCTCTGTCCAACGCTACCTCTCCTGTGAGTCCCTCACCTTTGGAGGCGGCAGGCTAGGGATCTGTGTCCTTAGACTTGTCCCTGACCTTGGGTTTTCCCCTTTTGTTAAGGGTTCTCCTGGGGCTGGACCGTTTAAAATGATACTCAGGTGACCATGGTAGTCTAGGCTGTGGTGTGCAAGGAGATTTCTTAAAGCTCCAGCTACTGGGAGTGTACCTGAATCCCACTTAATTGGTGGGAGGGCCTCGCCAGTCACACAATTCACTGCCCCCACCTTTGCGGTCTGTGAGTCATCCACAGCTGCAGGCGGCTGCTCTCTAACTTTAGTGCAGTTAACCCTTGCTGACCGTTCTCCACTCTCAGCCTTAAACAGCTTGCACTGATTAATGTGGAACCACTTTGTGCGGTGGGACATCTTGATGGCATACACCATGGGGCTTGCCTTGTCCACACTGCTGTATGGTCCCATATACAATGGTTTAAAACTTCCCAACCGGGCAAAGTTTCTCACCATGACCTGATCCCCTATCTCCCACTCGTGGTGCCTGTTGGGTTCTGGCAGCAATCGGTTGCTCAGATGCTGCTTTCCCATGTTACTAGCAGCCTGCCAGTGAATCTGTTTGAGGTGTTCAAACAGATTCCTGACAAAACTGTCCCAGTTCACCTCTCTGAGCTGGCCTTCCGTGAGCACCGGGGCTAGCACATGGGTGGGGGTCCGCATAACCCTGCCAGTCATCAGCTCGTGTGGGGAATACCCCGTGCTCTTTGACTGGCTGGCTCGGATCCCCATTAGGACCAACGGTAAGACTTCCACCCACTTTTTGGGTGAGTCTCCCGTCTCCTTGCGCAGCTTTTCCTTTGACGGTGCAGTTTAAACGCTCTACAGGACCCGATGACTGCGGGTTGTAGGCGACGTGCCATTTCCCTTCAATGCCGAGTACCATGAGGGTCTCTTGCATGACCTGTCCGGTAAAGTGACTCCCTTGGTCAGACTCTACATACTGTGGGAGTCCCCATCGTGAGAACACTTCCCTGACCAGGATCTTGGCTGTACCCAATGTGGTAGCTGTACGGCAGGGAAAAGCTTCCACCCACTTTGAGAACACATCCACCAGGACTAGGCAATACTTGTAGCCTCCCTGGGTGGTGGGTAGGGGCCCGATGTAATCGATCTGGATCGACTGCCATGGTCCCTCTACCCTCCTGGTGTGTCCCAAAGATACCTTCCTTTTCTGGGGGTCAGGGTTATTGGCAGCACACACCAGACAGCCGGCACAGAACTCGCGGACCTGTTCCCTCAGTCCTGGCCACCATCCTGCCTGTTCCACCCTCTGCCAGGTGGCCTCAGGCTCGGGATGCCCCGCTCCTGGACCCTCATGGGCCAGTTGGAGGAATTCCCTTTGGTGCTGCTGCGGCACTACCCATTGCTCCCCCCTGAACAGCATGCCTTCCTTTACGGTGATGGCTGCTGTACCGTACGGGCCCTCTACCTTTTCCCCTTTTGTCGGCGCGTTCAGGACCGCTCTGAGGATGGGATCCCTTACCTGGGCCTGCTTTAGGTCCGGGACAAAAGCTACCCCTTGTGTGCCTCCCTTGTCCCGGATTGCGGCTACCAAACCTGTCTGGTAGGGGTCCCAAAACTCTCCTTCCCTAGCTCCCTGCTTGGCCAATTCATCTGCCCTTTGGTTACCCTCTCTCATGGGTTCTGTCTTCAAATGGGCCTTAACCTTATGGATAAAGACCTTCCCTTCTTTCCCTACTGCTGTCATGATTTTCTCCAGCAGAGGCTTGATGGCCAGAGGTCTCCTGTCAGCGGAGGTGTATCCCCGACGGGACCAGATGGCCAGGTATTCCGTGCATGAATTGCACGTGAACATGCTGTCCGAGCAAGTCATGTATGGGGTAGGGAATTTCTCTGGGTGTGTAACCACGTACACTACCACGGACAGTTCAGCCTGCTGGGCGCTCATGGTGCTGGGGAGTTGAATTACCAGGGCAATGTCTGCCCCTGGGTCATAAACTCCACACCCTGTGAGTCGTTCTCCAGCAGATACTGTGCTGGAACCGTCCACATAGATTTTGCGGCCTGTGGGGTGTATCCCGGACCGAAAACCTATGTTGACTTCCCATACCCCTTCAATGGAACACTGGCGGGCCGTCCCTGGATAAATCATGTTGGCTGCCAGCTTGGGCTCGCAGAGACCTTTCACCCTTAGGTCCATCTGGGAGAGAAGTAGGATCCAGCAAGCAATGCGGGCACTGCTCACTGTCCCATCCTTAATTCTCCCATCTAGGAGCATCTGGGTGGGCGTGTGATGGGTGAGGAGGGTGATGGGCGAGGTGCCTGTGAAGATCAATGATCTTTTCACAGCCCAGTGAGTGGTGAGGAGGTGCCTCTCACAGTTGGAATAGCCCTTTTCCACCTCTGTGAGTATCCTGGAGGAGTAAACCACCGGTCTCAGCTGACTGTGCCGCTCCTGGACCAGCACTGCACTCAGACTGTCCCCGCTGGCTGCTACCTCCAAGAAAAACACTTTCTCCCCATCAATCGCCCCTAGAGCTGGTGCGGTCTGAAGACTTTTCTTAAGGCTTACAAATGCTGCCTCGCAACCCTCATCCCAAACCCACTCCACTCCCTTGTGTAGGAGTCGGAGCAGAGGGGCTGCTGTGGCGACGTAATCTTCAATAAAATCCCTGCAGTACCCTGTTAGCCCTAGAAAAGATCTCACTCCTGTCACTGTATTGGGGGCTGGTAACTCCTGCACTGCTTCACTTCTGGCTTTATCTATGGCCCTTTCCCCCGCTCGTACAGCAATCCCTAGGAACTTTACTTCCTTTTGGCCGATCTGTAACTTCTTGGGGTTTACCTTAAAACCTTCCTGCTTGAGCAACTCCAGCAGTTCAGCCAGCTGTGGACCATGTTCCTCTCCTTCATCAGTGAATCGGAGCAGGTCATCCACATACTGGACTAACTGTCGGGGTCGGCTGAAGCCTTTTAAGCAATCTGCCACACACTGGTGGAAGATGCTGGGGCTATTGTGGAACCCCTGTGGTAGGCAGTTCCAGGTGTACTGTTGGCCCTCAAACATAAAGGCAAACTTGTACTGGTCCTCTCTCCGTAGAGGGATGGACCAAAACCTGTTGGAAATATCCAGCACCGTGAAGGTGGTCGCGGAGGCTGGAATACTTCCAATGAGGTCGGCGACAGCTGCGACCGTGGGTGCACAGGCGGGGATGTTTCTATTGAGTACCCGATAGTCCACTGTGGCTCTCCAGGAGTTGTCCGGTTTCCTAACCGGCCACAACAGAGAGTTTACGTGGGTGGCTATTGGTCTCAATGCCCCCTGTTTCACCAGAGAGGTCATGGCCGTTTCCATGTCTGCCTCCGCCTCTTTGGGGAAATTATATTGTTTCTGTGGTCGGGTCATGGGGTCCCCATCTACACTCACTTCAACCCCGTTCACCCTCCCACAATCATGTTTGTGAGTGGCAAATGTGCCGAGGTGTGCTCGCACAAATGCCTGGTACTCCACTGGAGTGTTACTGACCAGTTGTTCGAGGTCGTAACCCTCCTTGGGTTTTAGGGTACACAAGGTCCCCTTTCCCTGTTTTCCTGGGATAACTGCCACTTCACTCTCTTTGCCGGTGCATGCTCCCCACAGACAGTGGTTCCTGAGATCTGTAATGATATCAGCAAATAGAGATGGTATTTGCCTGTTCGATTATGATGCCTTAATAGCATGATTGCATGTATTTATTGCTTGTGCCTGACCAGCAGAGGGCATGTGACCAAGAGAAGCAAGGCAGTTAGTTTTAGTTTCAGTTTTGTTCTAGATGCATCACAGCATCGTGTCTCCTGTAAAAGCTGTATAAAAGAGTTGAACAGACTTTAGATTAAAACTCATTCTCTTTCATAAATGTCTCATCATTGAACCCACAAAGAACTCAATACATGGTGTCAGAAGTGACTGAAAGAGATGAAGAGAAAAAATCTGAAGTTATATCAGCTCTCCACAAATTAGCAAGCCAAAAGAGAACATCGTTGCTTACCATTAGAGAATAGCTAACGAAGTGAAAAAATGGAAGGTTTACACCCACCGGCGACGCTTCAGTTTATAGGTAATGTGGCTGAAAACTGGAGGAGATTCAAACAACGTGTGGGGTTGTATTTATCAGCATTCGGAGCTGACGAGAAAAGTAATATAAGGAAATCGTCACTGTTCTTACATGTCGTGGGTGATGAAGTGCTGGAGGTGTATAATAATTTCACATTCGCTGCTAATGGAGACAAAATGAAGCTAGATAAAATAATGGAACAGTTTGAGGCCTACTGTATACCTAAACGTAACGTGACGTTTGAGAGGCACAGATTTTTCACATGTGTACAGAAAATGGGTGAGACTATTGATCAGTATGTGACTGAACTGCGAAACAGAAGCAAATCGTGTGAATTTGGGGGACTGGCAGGCTCGCTGATAAAAGACAGACTGGTGTGTGGTATTCCGGATAATGGTCTAAGGGAAAGACTGCTAAGAGAGCAAGATCTAGACCTGGGAAAAGCCATAGCACTGTGTAGGGCTGCAGAGACTGTGAAGTTGCAGGCAAAGGAGCTGTTCAGTGACAGTAGCTGCAACGTGGATGCAGTGAGAATGAACGGATACAAACCGTTTAACAAAAAGAGCGCCAATGTGAAAAAAGAGGCGTGGCCAGCGAACTAAAATGAAAGGGACAATCGAAAGACATGTAGTCGATGCGGTACACAGCATCCACCAAGAAAGTGTCCAGCATATGGTAAAACATGCAATAGTTGCAACAAAAACAACCATTATGCCCGTTGCTGCAAGAACCAAGCGCAACAAAGCAAGGTCCATGCAGTAGATGAAAGCGAGATAGAGGAGTTCAATGTAGATGTTGTGTCTGAAAACAAAAAAGAAGAAAGAGACTGGATGTTGACACTAAAAGTGAATGACATACACATTCCATTTAAATTGGATACTGGAGCACAAGGTAATGTGATATCAGAGACTGATTTTAAGAAAATTAGGCCCAGACCAAAGATACATGTAATAAAAGTGAAAGTGACAGGATACTCAGGTACTGATATACCAGTGAAAGGAAGATGCATTGTCAAAGTAACACACAAGGACAGAGAGCACACATTAGCATTAATCGTGGTGCCAAAGGATGTGCAAGCCATACTAGGTTTAAAAGCCAGTGAGAGACTGAACCTGGTAAAGAGAGTCCTCGTTGTGGAAAGCAAAGGAGAGACAGTCTATGATGAACTCATGAAAGAGTACAACGACCTATTTAAGGGTCTAGGCTGCATTCCAGGAGAACACACGATCAGAGTAGATAAAAGTATGACACCGGTCATACCTCCATGCAGAAAAGTTCCGTTTGCTCTTCAAAAGCAACTGAAGGCAGAGTTGGACAGGATGGAAAGCCTGAACGTGATTCAGAAGATAGATGAGCCAACTGAGTGGGTGAGTTCCCTCATCGTAGTGGACAAAAAGAATGGAAAGCTCAGAATTTGCCTGGATCCAAGAGATCTAAACAGAGCAATAAAGAGAGAGCACTTCAAGCTTCCTACACGTGAGGAAATCATGGCACAGTTTGCAAATGCAAAATATTTCAGCAAGTTAGATGCATCAGCAGGATTTTGGCAGATGAAGCTGGACGAAGCAAGTTCAAGACTGTGCACGTTCAACAGTCCATTTGGCAGATACAGATTCCTAAGGTTACCATTTGGCATTGCCTCAGCTCCTGAAGTGTATCACAAGACTATCCATATGATCTATGAGCACCTGGAGGGAGTTGATACATCAATGGATGACATCATAGTATGGGGAACCACGAGAACTGAGCATGACGAGAGACTGAAAAATGTGCTGGAAGCAACAAGGAAAACAAACCTGAAGCTGAATAGAGAGAAATGCCAGCTCGGGGTGACAGAACTGACATTCGTGGGAGATATCCTTAGCAGTGAGTGCATCAGACCAGATCCCAGAAAGGTGTCCGCCATTGAGAATATGCCAAAGCCACAATGCAAAAAGGACATGCAGAGGTTTAATGGACTGATCAACTACATGGGGAAATTCATATCCAACCTCTCAGAAAAGATGGCGCCACTGAGAAGACTAACTGAAAAGAACATAGAATGGGAATGGAATCATGAGCATGAGAAGTCATGGAGCGATCTAAAGAAACTGCTCACAGAGGAACCAGTTCTGAGGTTTTATGACCCAGCGAGACATAAGAACATAAGAACATAAGAAATAGGAGCAGGAGTAGGCCAATCGGCCCCTCGAGCCTGCTCCACCATTCAATAAGATCATGGCTGATCTGATCCTAACCTCAAATCTTCTATCACTCTGCATCCACCCGAACCCATGTGATCTCCCGGGAGAGGCGAAAAACCAGATAAAGACCCAATGGCCAATTTGGGAGAAAAAAATCTGGGAAATTCCTCTCCGACCCATCTCGGCGATCGAAATTCTTCCAGGAGATCACTCTGTCCCTATATTTTCTACAGTACTTACCTTCTGTAAAGGCGATCTCCACCCCAGCCAGGAACAGGAATAAAACCATCTCCTGAAATCTAACAGAATTAGAACACAGTAGGAGCAGAACAAGGCTACACGGCCCCTGGGCCCGCTCCACTACCCACAGGGCCATGACCATTCCGAACCCAGACTCATGTCCAATTTCCTGCCCGCTCCCCGTAACCCTTAATTCCCTTTACTTCTAGGAAACTATCTATTTCTGTTTTAAATTTATTTAATGATGTTGCTTCCACAGCTTTCTGGGGCAGCAAATTCCACAAACCTACCACCCTCTGAGTGAAGAAGTTTCTCCTCATCTCAGTTTTGAATGAGCAGCCCCTTATTTTAAGATTATGCCCCCTAAGTTCTAGTTTCACCCATCATTGGGAACATCCTCACCGCATCCACCCGATCAAGCCCCTTCACAATCTTATATGTTTCAATAAGATCGCCTCTCATTCTTCTGAACTCCAATGAGTAGAGTCCAAATCTACTCAACCTCTCCTCATATGACCACCCCCTCATCCCCGGGATTAACCGAGTGAACCTTCTTTGTACTGACTCGAGAGCAAGTATGTCTTTTCTTAAGTATGGACACCAAAACTGTATGCAGTATTCCAGGTGCGGCCTCACCAATACCTTGTACAACTGCAGCAATACCTCCCTGTTTTTATATTCCAACCCCCTAGCAATAAAAGCCAACATTCCATTGGCCTTCTTAATCACTTGCTGCACCTGCATACTAACTTTTTGAGTTTCGTGCACCAGGACCCCCAGATCCCTTTGTACTACAGTACTTTCCAGTTTCTTGCCATTAAGATAATAACTTGCTCTATGATTTTTCCTGCCAAAGTGCATAACCTCACACTTTCCAGTATTGTATTCCATCTGCCAAATCTCTGCCCACTTACTTAGCCTGTCTATGTCCCTTTGCAGGTTTTTTATGTCCTCCTCACTCACTACTTTCCGTCCCATCTTTGTATCATCTGCAAACTTTGATATGTTACACTCGGTCCCCTCCTCCAAATCGTTAATATAGATTGTAAAGAGTTGGGGACCCAGCACTGACCCCTGCGGAACACCACTAGTTACTGGTTGCCAATCTGAGAACGAACCATTTATCCCAACTCTCTGCTTTCTGTTAGAGAGCCAATCCTCCACCCACGCCAGAATATTACCCCCAATCCCGTGATTTTTTATCTTGAGCAATAATCTTTTGTGTGGCACCTTGTCAAATGCCTTTTGGAAGTCCAAATACACTACGTCCACTGGTTCCCCTTTATCCACCCTGTATGTTACTTCCTCAAAAAACTCAAGCAAATTTGTCAAACATGACTTCCCCTTCATGAAACCATGCTGAGTTTGCCCTATTAAATTATGTTTATCCAAATGTCCCGTTACTGTCTCCTTAATAATGGACTCTAACATTTTACCAACCACAGATGTTAGGCTAACAGGTCTATAGTTTCCAGCCTTCTGCCTACTACCCTTTTTCAATAAGGGTGTTACATTAGCAGTTTTCCAATCTGCCGGGACCTTTGCTGAGTCCAGTGAGTTTTGGAAAATTATTACCAATGCATCCACAATCCCTATCGCTACTTCCCTCAAGACCCTGGGATGCAAGCCATCAGGTCCAGGGGATTTATCCGCCTTGAGTCCCATTATTTTACCAAGTACCACTTCCTTAGTGATTTTAATTGTATTTAGTTCCTCCCCCCCTAGAGCCCCCTGTTTGTCCAGTGTTGGGATATTCTTAGTGTCCTCTACTGTAAAGACTGATACAAAATAATTGTTCAGTGTTTTTGCCATCTCCATGTTTCCCACCATTAATTTCCCGGTCTCATCCTCTAAGGGACCAACATTTACTTTAGCCACCCTTTTTCTTTTTATATAACTATAGAAACTTTTACTGTCTGTTTTTATATTTTTTGCTAATTTACTTTCATAATCTATCTTCCCTTTCTTAATCAATCTTTTTGTTATTTTTTGCTGTCTTTAAAGACTTCCCAATCTTCCATCCTCCCACTAGATTTGGCTACCTTATATGCCCTTGTTTTTAGTCGGATACTATCCTTAATTACTTTACTTAGCCACGGATGGCTATCTTTTCTTTAACACCCTTTTTTCCTCAGTGGAATATATATTTTTTGGAAGTTGTAAAATAACTCCTTAAATGTACACCACTGGTCATGTACCGTCTTACCCTTTAATCTATTTTCCCAGTCCACTCTAATTAATTCCGCTCTCATACCTTCATAGTCTCCTTTATTCAAGCTCAGCACGCTTGTTTGAGATCCAACCTTCTCACCCTCTAATTGAATATGGAACTCAACCATGTTATGGTCACTCATTCCAAGGGGATCCTTTACTAGGACATTTTTAATTAATCCTGTCTCATTACACAGGACCAAATCTAAGGTTGCTTGCCCCCTGGTCGGTTCAGTTACATACTGCTCAAGAAACCCATCCCTAATACACTCAATGAACTCTTCCTCAAGGCTGCTCTGCCCAATTTGATTTGTCCAGTTAATATGATAATTAAAATCCCCCATAATTATAGCTGTTCCCTTATTACAAGCCTCAACTATTTCCTGATTAATACTCCGTCCAACAGAGTTGCAACTGTTCGGAGGCCTATAGACTACACCCACTAGTGTTTTTTTCCCCTTATTATTCCTTACCTCCACCCAAACTGTTTCACTATCCTGCTCCTTTGACCCAATATCATTTCTCTGTATTATAGTGATTCCTTCCTTTATTAACATAGCCACCCCACCTCCTCTCCCTTCCTGCCTGTCCTTCCTGATTGTTTAATTCCCAGTCATGGTCACCCTGCAGCCATGTTTCTGTAATGGCCACAAGATCATACCCATATGTCATTATTTGTGCCGTTAACTCATTCATTTTGTTACGAATGCTACGTGCATTCAGATAAAGAACTTATAAATATGTTTTGTAACACTTAGTTCCTGTTTTTTCCCTTTTTAGTACTTTACTTTTTACTCCATACCTTCTGTCCCTTCCTGACACATTCTGTTTTTTAATTCCCCCACTGCTACCTAAGTCTATGACCTTCTCTGTTGTCATTTCTATTATTTGCTCTCTAGAAACCTCCCCCCCACTAATTAGTTTAAAGCCCTCTCTACAGCCCTAGTTATATGATTCGCCAGGACTCTAGTCCCAGCACTGGCCAAGTGGAGTCCGTCCCAACAGAACAGCTCCCTCCTGTTCCAGTACTGGTGCCAGTGTCCCAAGAAGCAAAACCCATTTCTCCCACACCAGTCTTTGAGCCACGCATTTAACTCTTTAATTTTATTTATCCTAGCCAAATTCGCTCGTGGCTCAGGTAATAACCCAGAGATTATTACCCTTGAGGTTCTGTTTTTTCATTTGACCCCTAGCTGCTCATACTCCTTTAACAGAACCGTCTTCCTTGTCCTATCTACGTCGTTTGTACCAACATGGACCACGACAACTGGATCCTCCCCCTCCCACTGCAAGTTTCTTTCCAGCCCAGAAGAGATGTCCTTAACCCTGGCACCAGGCAGGCAACACAGCCTTCGGGACTCCCGCTCTTGACTGCAGAGAACCCTATCTATCCCCCTAATGATACTATCCCCTACCACTACAACATTTCTTTTTACTCCCTCCACTTGAATGGCCCCCTGTACCACGGTGCTGTGGCCAGGTTGCTCATCCTCCCTGCAGTCCCCGCTCCCGCCCTCACAGGGAGTAAGAACCTCGATCCTGCTGGACAAGAACAAGGGCTGCGTCTCCTTCAACACTACATCCTGGATCCCTGTACCTTCCTCACTCGTAGTCACACCGTCCTGTCCCTGACCACGGACTACATCTGCAGTAATTAACTTCATAGGTGTGACCATCTCCTGAAACATAGAGTCCAGGAACTTCTCCCCCTCCCTGATGTGTCGCAGTGTCCGAAGCTCGGTCTCAAGCTCCATAACATGGAACTTGAGTTCCTCTAGCAGCAAACACTTGTCGCAGATGTAATCACCGTTAGCCTCAATGGGGTTCACCGGCTCCCACATCTCGCAACAGTAACACATCACCTGCTCCATTCTATATAATTAATTTAATTTCTTATTATTAGTTATGAAGACCCTGCCTGGATATATATGATAATATCACACCACTATTCAATAGGACTTACCAACTTAAAGGTATGAAAGAGAAGAGAAGGAAGAAAACCAACCAACCAGCTGATCACCAACCTCCTCCTTGAATACTGTCTGTGGAGCCTGTTTGGTTGACTCGTCTCGCTGCTCCGCCTCCACAGTGCTGTCTAAGCCTGGGAGTGGGGAATAAAACAGAGCAAAAAACACACCCTCACCTCCCACTTATCCGAACTCTCCCACTTAGCAAAACTCCAACAGCACTCAATGCACAAGGCACTCCATGCACTGCACTAGCCCCTCCCCTTTTATACCCGGATTCTACTTCCTGTTTAAACTGCCCAAGAGTTTAAAAAACCCTTAAAAAATTAAACTTACTTCAAATAATTGACTTCTTAACACACTAAAATTCACAAAATACACTTAAATGATTTTTCTCCCGCTTAGCAAAACTCCAACAGCACTCAATGCACAAAGCACCCATCAAGATATCATCAGATGCATCACAGAGTGGGCTCGGTGCCGTTCTTCTGCAACAATATGACTACTGGCAACCTATTGCATATGCATCGTGCTCAATGACAGACGCGGAGACGCGATATGCTCAAATAGAAAAGGAGCTGCTCAGCATCACATACGCCTGTGAAAGATTTCACCAGTTTGTGGCAGGACAAGCAATCAGTGTAGAGACTGACCATAAGCCCTTGATTGCATTGTTCCAAAAGCCACTAAATAGCTGTCCGCTTAGAATACAAAGAATGATGATCAGGCTGCAACGCTATACACTGAATGTTGCGTACACACCGGGTAAGCTGATGTATACAGCAGACACGTTGTCCAGAGCTGTAGACCCAAGTGAGCCCGCAAACACCACAATGGATGACAAAGTGAACGCCTACGTGGACATGATCACAAGTGCACTGCCCATAGCAGATGCAAAAATGGAGCTCATAAAGACTGAGACAAACAAAGATGAAACAATGAGACGACTGAGAAAAAGCATCTTGGATGGATGGCCCAACATGAAGCAAGACTGCTCACCTGATATAGCAGAGTACTGGAACTGCAGGGTGGAACTATCAGTGGTTGAAGACATCATCTACAAAGGAAGTAAAATAGTTATCCCAAAGAGTCTGAGAAGAGAGATGCTAAAAAAGATCCATGGAGGACATCTGGGAATCGAAAAGTGTAAGAAAAGAGCATGAGAGGTGATATACTGGCCACGAATCAACCAAGATGTGACAAATGAGGTGTCAAACTGCACAATATGCCTGAAATATCGAGCAAGCAATCCGGTAGAACCACTAAAGCCACACCCAGCACCAGACAGACCTTACCAGAAGGTAGGCGCTGACCTATTCGTATGTCCAGGGAAGGACTATCTTGCAGTCACAGACTATTACTCCTTGTATCCAGAGGTTTGTAGACTGCACACCACCACTGCAGATGCTGTGATAACATGTATGAAAGCCATATTCTCCAGACATGGCGTGGCAAGCGAGGTCTTCACAGACAACGGACCTCAGTTTTACAATGCAAGTTTCCGACACTTTGCCGAAGAGTGGGACTTTGTCCACACAACGTCAAGTCCTCACTTTCCACAGTCCAATGGATTAGTGGAAAAATCGGTCCAGACAGTGAAAAGACTGATGTACAAGGCAAAAGACAGTGGAACTGACTTCTACCAGAGCATGCTTGTATACCGCACAATGCCGCTCGAGTGTGGTATGTCACCAGCCCAACTCCTGATGGGACGTCGGCTAAGGTCAAACCTACCCATCCCGGAGAACCTCCTGAAAACAAAAGAGGGGGAGAAAGTGAGGAAGTTCAAAGAACAACAGAAAGAAAAGCAAAAGTACTACTATGACAGAGGAACACAAAACCTACCTGAACTCCACACTGGTGACCAAGTAAGGTTGAAAGACAAAACAAACACATGGACTCAGAAGGGAACTGTCCTGAGTGAAGTTCAACCAAGATCATACACCATTCAGACAGATGAGGGTGCTGTTCTGAGAAGAAATCATCGAGATCTTCTCATGGGACCAACCACAGCAGGTCAAGAGACTGATACTGTTGAACAAC
Source organism: Somniosus microcephalus (assembly GCF_052327205.1). NCBI lineage: Eukaryota > Metazoa > Chordata > Chondrichthyes > Squaliformes > Somniosidae > Somniosus > Somniosus microcephalus. The sequence continues at coordinate 12,134,636 of NC_141002.1, read as the reverse complement.
CTGATCACACAGCTGAGAACCAATCATCTGAGGCAACAACTCAGATTCAAGGACAATCAATCAGAAAATCCTCAAGACACATGAAGCCTCCTGAGAGACTCATTGAGCAAATTTAAGGACTATTGTTATAGAAGGAAGTAATGTTATCTTATTCTTTCTTCAAGTTCTAGTGTATTGACATATTTCATGTGAACACACAAAGCAAGGTTAAAAAACCTTGATCATGATAATGATAATGTAAGTTCATTAAGTGTTACAGTTAAAATGCAGATTAATACAAAGAAAACATGTTGTTAGTTAAAAGTAAAATACTTTTGTTTTAAGAAAAGGAGATGTAATGATATCAGCAAATAGAGATGGTATTTGCCTGTTCGATTAGGATGCCTTAATAGCATGATTGCATGTATTGATTGCTTGTGCCTGACCAGCAGAGGGCATGTGACCGAGAGAAGCAAGGCAGTTAGTTTTAGTTTCAGTTTCGTTCTAGATGCATCACAGCATCGTGTCTCCTGTAAAAGCTGTATAAAAGAGTTGAACAGACTTTAGATTAAAACTCATTCTCTTTCATAAATGTCTCATCATTGAACCCACAAAGAAATCAATACAAGATCCACTAGAATCCTGTGGCCTATAATAAAATCAACCCCCAGGATCTCTTTCCCTTCCTGCTCCCACTTCATTAAAACACAAGTCCACCTGGTGTGGACTGCTCCTAAATGAATGGACAGCAGGATAGAGAACGAGCCAACCTGCTCATTACCTGTGAACCCCACTAAGCTGTACGGGACCCCGTTAGACAGAGGTGAGGTGGCGGGGTTATCTGAGTAGACTATGGTGCTTGAAGCTCCCGTGTCCAACAGATAGGTCCCTTTTACCTTTTACACTTCCATCTTAACAAGCGGCCTTTTCCATACATCATACTCAAGGGGACACAGATAGACTGGCTCTATTCATAAGTCTGTGTTAACTGGGGGGGCAGATGGAGTTAAAGCACCCGTGGCTGTGGCCACCTGCCCTGGGCCAGCCAACAAAACTCGAAGTGCAGCTACTAACGAATCAACTGTGGGGGGAGAGGTTGGTGTTTCTGCCTTTGGTGGTCATAAAAGATCCCACGGCACTATTTCAAAGACCACCAGGGGAGTTCTCCCTGGTGTCCTGGCCAATACATAACCTTCGATCAACATAACAAAAACAGTTTATCTGGTCATTATCACATTGCTGTTTGTGGGAGCTTGCTGAGCGCAAATTGGCTGCCGTTTTTCCCACATTACAATAGTGACTCCACTTCAAAAGTACTTCATTGGCTGTAAAGCACTTTGAGACATCTGGTGGTCGTGAAAGGCACTATATAAATGCAAGTCTTTCTGTCTTTTCTCTCTTTAGGCTTGACTATTCCAATGCACTCTTGGCTGGCTTCCCACATTCTACCCTACGTAAACTTGAGTTCATCCAAAAGTCAGCTGCACTTGTCCTAACTCGCACCAAGTCCCGTTCACCCATCACACCTGTGCTCGCTGACCGACATTGGCTCCCAGTTAAGCAACGCCTCGATTTCAAAATTCTCATCCTTGTTTACAAATTCCTCCATGGCCTCACCCCTCCCTATATCTGTAATCTCCTTCATCCCACAACCCCGCCGCCACCCCCCACCCCGAGATATCTGCGCTCCTCAAATTCTGGCCTCTAGAGCATCCCGGATTATAAATCGTTCAACCATTGGTGGCCGTGCCCTCAGCTGCCGAGGCCCTAAGCTCTGGAACTCTCTCCCTAAACCTTGCCACCTCCCAACCTCTCTTTTCTCCTTTACGACGCTCCTTAAAACCTACCTCTTTCTCCAAGCTTTTGGTCATCTGCCCTAATTACTTATGTAGCCCAGTGTCAAATGTTTGTCTTATAACACTCCTGTGAAATGCCTTGAGACATTTTACTATGTTAAAGGGGTTATTGTTGTAGTTTTTTGAGAATAATTACAACCGTTAGGACTTCTTCTTGGAGAAGGGACGCTAAAGGAATATGATTCATTTGTTTCCCTCACACTTCTCACTCAGAGCATTGAACATCTTGTAATTTGATGGGCCATCAAGAGTTTGGGAGGAAAATAGTTACTGTCTCAATATTAACACCTGTGACGTGAAAGGCTTCTTTTTGATGGGTTATAGTTTAAGCCTTAAAGTCTGTACTACTTAATATATATGTTTATCTTTCTGATTGAGAAGTATGGAGAGAGAAAAAAAGCATCATGTGGAACACAGGGACAGCCAAGTAGTATCAGTATACTCTTCTATTTCTGATCATCTTTTCTCTGTCATTTCTCCCCTTTTTTCTCTGTTTCTCAGATATTGTCTATTTCTGAATTCCCTTTACCTCTTCATACCCTGCCTGGCTAAGGGATTTCCAAGTGTTTTTTTTTGCTCTCCAGTGAGAGAAAACAAGATCCATGGCTATTCCACAAATTACAGTCACTGTGAAAGCCTTCTACTGAAACTATGATCTTCTATAGTTTTTAATGCAGGGTGTTTCACTATTGTTGCGAATGGCAGGATAGCCTATCTCTGAAGTGAGAAATGCCAGGACTTACTGGCACTGTGCATATATGCAGAAATCATCGAATGCAGGAGAACGATAGGCCTGACACATACCCAACAACAGATGTGAGGACCACAGAATGAAGATAAAATGTTTACATACTAGTTTTTAGGGACACCACATGCAATATTAAAAGTCTAAACCTGTCTATCACCCTCCAGCATCCATCAGTGTCACAATGCTGCTAGATTTAGTGCCCTATGATGCCCCAGAGCTAAGACTAGGGATCTCACATGCCCAGAACAGTGAATGTTGGGAGGCTATTTTACAATCGGGTAGCATAATGGTCAAAGCCAATCATGTCCCCACCCAATTTCCACATATTTTCCATAATTTTCCAATCTTCCCTCGATGCGGGGGAGGTGCCTGAGGATTGGAAAGTAGCAAATGTGACACCATTGTTCAAGAAAGGGTGTAAGGACCATCCTAGTAACTACAGGCCGGTCAGTGGTGGGTAAAGTTTTAGAAACAATAATCAAGGAAAAAATTAACAGGCACTTGGAGAGGTTTAAGCTAATTAAGGAGAGCCAACAAGGATTTGTAAAAGGCAGATCGTTTTTGACTAATCTAATTGCATTTTTTGATGAAGTAACAGAGAGGATTGATGAAGGGAATGCAATGGATGTTGTGTACATGGATTTTCGGAAGTACCACATAGAAGGCTGGTTAACAAAATTGAGGCACATGGAACAGGTGGGTCAGTGGAAGCTTGGGTAAGGAATTGGTTAAGGAAAGAAAACAGCAAGTTGTGGTAAATGTTTTTTTTCAGACAGTGGTGTTCCCCAAGGGTCAGTGCTGGGGCCACTGCTTTTTTGAGATATATATATATATAAATGACCTGGATATTGGAATACAGAGTAGAATTTCTAAATTTGCCGATGACACCAAACTTGGGGGTATGGCAACAGTGAGAATGATACCAATTGACTGCAACAGGACATAGAAAGGCTAGCAGAATGGGCAGACAAGTGGCAGATGGAATTTAATACAGAGAAGTGTGAGGTGATGCATTTTGGCAGAAGGAACAGGAAGAGGCAATATACACTTAATGGCACAGTTTTAAAGAGTGTGCAGGGACAGGGGGACCTGGGAGTTAATGTGCATAGGTCCCTGAAGGTGGCAGGACATATTGAGAGAGTGGTTAGCAAAGCATATTGGATCTTGGGCTTCATAAATAGAGGTATTGAGTACAAAAGTAGAGAAGTTATGCTGAACCTTTATAAAGCGCTTGTTAGGCCACAACTCGAGTATTGCATCCTGGTCACCCCACTTTAGGAAGGATGTAAAGGCCTTGAGGGAGTGTAGAGGAGATTTACCAGAATGGTTCCAGGAATGGGGGATCTTAGCTACAAGGACAGGTTGGAGAAGCTGGATTTGTTTTCATTAGAGCAAAGGAGGTTGAGGGGTGATTTGATAGAGGTGTACAAGATTATGACGGGTTTGGATAGGCTAGATGGGGAAAGTCTGTTCCCACTAGTTGATGGTACAAGGACTAGGGGACACAGATTTAAGGTTTTGGGCAAGAGATACAGGGGGGATGTGAGGAAAAACTTTCTTACACAGTAAGTGGTGAGGACCTGAAATTCGCTGCCGACAGAAGTGGTGGAAGCGGAGACACTCAATGTTTTCGAGGGGAGACTGGATAGGCACTTGAGGGAAATAAACTTGCAGGGCCACGGGGATAGAGCGGGGATGGGACTGACTGGATTGCTCTACAGAGAGCCGGCACAGACTCGATGGGCCGAATGGCCTCCCTGGGATCACGTGGGCCATGGGGAACCAATCAAAGAAGGGAATCCCCCTTCACACTTTTGACAGGTCTCTCCGGATAAACATGTCAAAAGTATGAATGGGGATCACTCAAAAAACACACTAAAACATTAAATACATTTTTTTAAAATCATGTATTTAAAATTAGTTAAAATTACATTAAATTAAATATTTTAAACAAAATTTAATTTTTTGAAAAAAATTATTAAAGTTTTTTATGGGGCTAAAAATAAACTTACCCTTTTTAAAAGTATTTTAAAATTATAAATGAGTGAATTTAAAAAAAAACTTTTTTAAAACTCTTATGCTGGTAAAAGCAGGCCTTACCAGGCGTAAGAGTTTTTAAAGGTTTTCAGTGGGCAGAGGTTCTGCAGAAAGCGGAACTCTCCACCCACAGAGGGCCTTCTCTTGACAGATCGGAAGTGCCGGTTTTCAACGCATGCCTGAAACCAGCACTTGCAAGGCCCCTATGGGTGCGTACACAGCTCGTACACACCCGTGGGGGTCGGAAAATACGGGCCGTTATTACATTAATCACAGCAGAGGTTTTAAGAGCACTGCACTGCATGGTGATCTTCTGACCACACAGCGCAGTGGAGAAGGATTACAGTACCATTTTATCAGATGTAATAAATCATTTCATTTTTTTTTAAGTTAATTAGTTCAGTTTGCTTTTTGGCATGAAGTAAACTGTTAAGATACGTTATCAAAGCAGCCACCTTCCATGGAATTCTGCCAATGCACAAAATACTCAAAGAAAATGCTTCCCTTTCTGCTGAATAGTGAAAATGTTCTGGGTACAGAGTCAGTATTCAAGAGATGAAATAGCTTTCTTACTTCTGATTTATGTGAAGGTTTTAAATGCCATTTTAAACTATTTCTGCGAGTGCAGCCTCAACAAAATCAGACCCATTAACTGGTCAGCTGGACAAACGCAGTGGTAAGTGAATCTTATTGGTGTCCGTGCCATGAATCGATCAGCATACAGGATCAGATTGCACAAGTGGGTAGAAACACAAAGGCCCAATTCTTTCAGCTCACTGTCATTCAAAATAATCAACTTAAGGGTCAATTCTGACCTCCCCATTTACAGGGCAGCTGGAGACGCATCATAATGGCCCAGAAATTCGGGTCGGGGGCTTCCCGCGGGTGCAAGCCCCCGACCTGCACTTGCCTTGCGCGCCGGCAGTTGAGCTGTGGGGCCACATGGAATTCCGATCCGGGGCCTGGCCCAGCTGCCGGTGCGCAGTGCTTGAGTGTCCCAGGGGCGCAGTTAGTTCGCTGCGTCCCCTGGGATCACGTGGGCCATGGGCAGCCAATCGGAGCAGGGAAATGCCCATTCATAAGTCTTGACAGGAAGAGCTGTCAAGACTTATAAATACTACGGCCCCAAAATAGCAGTAAACCTTCAAATAATTTTTTTTTAAATGTCACATTTTTTAAATAAACTATAAATTACATTAAATAGCTATTTTAAATAATAATTTAAATTTTTGAAAAAAATAATTTTATATTCTAACAGGGCTAAAAATAAACTTACCTTGCTTTAAAGTATTTAAAAATAATAAACCTGTGGAAAAAATGTTTTAATTTTAATTAATTGACCACTTACCTTGTAAAAAGCAGGCCTTACGCCTGCTTTTTAAATTTCTAAATTTTAAAGACTTACCCTCACGGAAAAACCTGTAAAAAAAAGTAAGTTCAAAGCGCACGCGCAGCCTCTCCCGCGCACGCGTTCGACCTCTGAACCCCTGCTTTCAGAGGAATGGAAGTGCCGGTTTCCCGCGCATGCGCAGTGCATGCAGGAAACCGGCACTTCCATCGGGCCTACGGGTGAGTACCCAACGCGTACTTACCCGTGGAGACCCGAATTTCTGGGCCAAAATGTCGTAAAAAGAGAAAATGCTGGAAATACTCAGCAGGTCAGGCAGCATCTGTGGAGAGAGAAACAGAGTTAACATTTCAGGTCGCTGACCTTTCGTCAGAACTGGAAAATGTTAGGATGTAACAGATTTTAAGCAAGTAGAGAGGCAGAGGAAGGGGGGAGGGGAGGAAAGAACAAAATGGAAGGTCTGTGATAGGATGGAAGACAGGAGAGATTAAATGACAAAAGGGATGATGTTGCAAGGCAAAAGGAGATGGTAATGGGACAAGTAAACAAAAAGATGGGTTTAGAGGAGGTGTAAATGGGAATATCAGAATCATCACCAAAAGCTGCCGTCCGAATAAATGGGGGCAGAGGTTATGAAGTTGAACTCAGTGTTGAGTCCTGAAGTCTGTGACGTGCCTAATTGAAAGATGAGGCGCTGTTCCTTGAGCTTATGTTAAGCTTCATTAGAAGAGTATAGGAGGCCGAGGACAGAGAGGTCAGAGTGGGAGTGGGGCGGCGAATTAAAATGGCAGGTGACTGGAAGCGTGGAGTTTCACTTACGGACTGAATGGAAGTGTTCCGCAAAGCAGTCGCCCAATCTGCGTTTGGTCTCCCCAATGTAGAGGAGACTGTATCGTGAGCAGCGAATACAGTATACTAGATTGCGAGAAGTACAAGCAAATCGCTGTTTCACTTGGAAAGAGTGTTTGGGGCCCTCGACAGTGGGAAGGGAGGAGGTAAAGGAGAGGTGTTACATCTCCTGCGCTTGCACAGGAAAGGACCGTGGAAAGGGGAGGGGGTGTTGGGGGTGATTGAGGAGTGGACAAGGGTGTCGCGGAGGGAATTGTCTCTTCGGAATGCTGAAAAGGGAGGGGAGGGGAAGATGCATTTGGTGCTGGCATCATGCTGTAGGTGGTGGAAATGCTGGAAGATCATCTGTCGGATGTAGAGGCTGGTGGGGTTGAAGGGGAGGACAAGGTGAACCCTCTCATGGAGGGAGGGGAAGGGGTCAGAGCAGAAGTGCTGGAATGGGACGGACCCGGTCGAGGGCCCAGTCAACCATGTTGGAGGGAATCCTCGGTTGAGTAAAAAGGAAGACATATCGGATCCACTGGTGTGGAAGGTGGCATTGTCAGTGCAGATACGTCGTAGACGGAGGAAGTGGGAGAATGGAATAGATAATATTTGTGGTATTAATTCTGCTACAGAACCAAGTTAAAGCGCACTTCTCCTTGAAGTAGGCTGAGGGCACAAATTTAATTTGATTCGACTGGAACTGGGGAACTGAAATCCAATAGTAGCAGTGTGAAAGTGTTATCCAGTTGCATTTGAAACACTATCACTGTGCTTTGATTTTTGTTTTGCTGGTGGGAGAGCAGGGTGATTGGTTTGTGTTCATTATTTTAGGCTGAGCTGATGGTGATGATCAGCTGGAATAGAAAGGATGATTGCGACCAGAACATTGGATTAATTTAAGGAACAGCTAGATAGTGTATTAGAAAGATGGTTAAGATTGCTGTCTGCAAGAATTAGATCAACTGAGTTGAAAAGCATATCTACACTGCTGCAACTTCTATTTTTACACCTTATATCAGCATCAAGCACTTCCCACAATATGTATATCAGGGACCAGAGAGAGACCAAAGCTGTTGGAGAACAACGAAAAGTTTGGAGACCTAATAAAAGAGTTATTGATAATTTCAGAGGCTCTCCATCCTTGTCTATAGTCATACAAAATCATAGGGTTTACATAGAAACATAGAAACATAGAAGATAGGAGCAGGAGTAGGCCATTCGGCCCTTTGAGCCTGCTCCGCCATTCAACGAGATCATGGCTGATCATCCAAACCCTAACACCCGGTCCCTACACCGACAGCCATCCCACCCAAGCCCTATCCCCGTAACCCCGTAACCCCACATATTAATCCCCCCTAACACTAAGGGCCAATTTATTTTTTATTTTTATCATGGCCAATCAACCTAACCTGCACATCTTTCCAGATGAGATCAGCAACAGGAGATTTTCATTGTCAACTGGGATTACCAATACAGCACAATCATCACAGGTAGGGGAAATCATCACTTCAAAGGGTTCAATCAACATGTACACAGTGAACTAGGATTCAAGCAGAAAAGTTTAGTTGAAATGGGGAAGAGAGATTAGCATTAATATAATGACAGAACAAGACCAGGAGGATATGATGCATGTCTCAATCACAGTATGAAGTTGCATGTAAATTATTGACATCTTACCTTTTCTTCTTCAGTCAGCTCCAGTATGTGGAAATGCAGTTCCATGGACAGTATTGTTTATCTACACAGACTACTGTATGTCAGAAACTGTTTAAGTACACACCATGGAGTCCTGTGGGCCACAGAAAGTTTAAATTAATGTTTCTAGTAATTTACATGCATCTGCTTATCCAACAGTGAAGAAGCAGGAATTGGGAGAAACCAGCTGAGTAAGAGATATAAGTGTACATAGAATTAAAAGGTGCTGGTGCTTTGCAGGTCAGATAGCTACAACATGAGCATTTATCCGACAATGTGGAAAACTGCCTAGGTATGTCCTGTCCACAAAAAGCAGGACACATCCAATCTGGCCAATTGCCGGCCCATCAGTCTACTCTCAATCATCAGCAAAGTGATGGAAGGTGTCATCGACAGTGCTATCAAGCAGCACTTACTCACCAATAACCTGCTCACTGATGCCCAGTTTGGGTTCCGCCAAGACCACTCGGCTCCAGACCTCATTACAGCCTTGGTCCAAACATGGACAAAGGAGCTGAATTCCAGAGGTGAGGTGAGAGTGACTGCCCTTGACATCAAGGCAGCATTTGACCGAGTGTGGCATGAAGGAGCCCTAGTAAAACAGAAGTCAATGGGAATCGGGGGGAAAACTCTCCACTGGCTGAAGTCATACCTCTCACAAAGGAAGATGGTTGTGGTGGTTGGAAGTCAATCATCTTAGCCCCAGGACATCACTGCAGGAGTTCCTCAGGGCAGTGCCCTAGGCTCAACCATCTTCAGCTGCTTCATCAATGACCTTCCCTCCAACATAAAGTCAGAAATGGGGATGTTCGCTGATGACTGCACAGTGTTCAGTGCCATTCACAACTCCTCAGATAATGAAGCAGTCCATGCCCGCATGCAACAAGACCTGGACGACGTCCAGTCTTGGGCTGATAAGTGGCAGGTAACATTCGCGCCACACAAATGCCAGGCAATGACTATCTCCAACAAGCAAGAGTCTAACCACCACCCCTTGACATTCAACGGCATTACCATCACCGAATCCCCCACCATCAACATCCTGGGGGTCACCATTGACCAGAAACTTAATTGGACCAGTCACATAAATACTGTGACAACAAGAGCAGGTCAGAGGCTAGGGGCTAAAAATTCAGTTTGGGGCGCCCAGCTTGCCTGGGCGCCAGAATTACCGCTGCGTGCGGAGCCACTTGCGCCATCGGGATATTCAGTTTCAGCACCCCAAATGGAAGCCGGCCGCTAAACAAGGCTTTAGGCGCCCCGCTTGGGGCGCTGAAACTGAATTTCGGCGTGCAAAGTGCCGCAGCGCCACCCGCTGCGGCACGGCAGGCTGCGGTACTGCAGGCCTTCCTCCCACTGTTAAGGGGGAGGTGCCTGCAACAGCGCGATCCCGTTCGCGAGTGCCGGCAAATGAGCCCGGCACCAAGGAGAAGTGCCGGGCTCTCGGGAAACAGCCGGCAATGCCGCGGGGGGTGGGTGTAGGAGGCCGGGGACGGAGGTGCGGGCAGGCGGCCGCCGAAAAACCGGCCGGCCGCACCTCCACCTTAACTCGCCCCACTACCGCCACAGGTAGGCCCCTGTGTACCGGTCGCTATTTGCCTAATATGGCGCTCGGGGCGGTAGCGGGGCGCTGCGCACACCGATGACGTCATCGGTGGCGGTGCAGCGCTACAGGCTAACGCCGCCATTAGCGCCCTGCTAAATATCGCGGTGGTTGTGGCCAGTGGCGCTAAAGCCTCTGAGTGGCCTCTTTGGGCGCAAACTGGTGGCGCAAGCAACTGAATTTCTAGGCCTAGATATTCTGCTGGGAGTGTTTCACCTCCTGACTCCCCAAAGCCTTTCCACCATCTACAAGGCACAAGTAAGGAGTGTGATGGAATACTCTCCACTTGCCTGGATGAGTGCAGCTGCAGCAACACTCAAGAAGCTCGACACCATCCAAGGCAAAGCAGCCCGCTTGATTGGCACCCCATCCACTACCTTAAACATTCACTCCCTCCACCACCGGCGTACCGGGGCTGTGTGAAGGAATAAGCCATATAATCGAGTCAGAAAAACACACCATTCTATGAAAGAATTCTGGCCTTATTAAAACATGACAAACTGGGTCTGGAAATCTAGAAACCGAACGATGAAAAAGCTGTGAAAGAATTCTGGCTATAGAGATAAGATAGTTGTTGACACTGAATCAATAACCTTATTGAAACAGAAGGTTAAAGGCTCCCGACAGTCTGAACCTTTCGGAATCAAACAAAGGTTCACCCTGTACAAGGTATTCTAATTTACACTTCGTAAAGAAGCACAAGCATCTGCCTTCATAAAAATGACATCAAGTAAAACACATCTGCCGTAACACTGTTTTTTACGGTAAACTTAGAACACCTAGGGAAGAGACATAATTCTGTAATGCTACCGGCTGAGGTGACTGTAAGAATTGCAGGGGTCAGCAGAAAAATGACTAGAGATAATTAGCTTACATCAGCAGAAAACCTTAAAGGAAATACCACTGGAAAAGGGTATAAATATTGAACTCTCAAATGGGACAGTAGATTCGCTTTAAAGGGGCAAAGCGATTCTTGGCTTCAGAGGTGGCTCTGTAAGTCTCCAACTCTTTGTACCTCGGGGATCAAAGGTATTTGATTTTGGTGGATATCCTGAATAAACTTTAAGAACTGTAAAACGATAGCGAATTTAAGATTTGAAAGTAAGGTTTACTGATAATAGGATTGTAAGTTTACTCTTTTTGGAACTGTTAATGTTGCGATTGACTCACCAACTGTAAATGACATGTCGGTTCTTTAATAAATCTATATATTTTTAGAATTGTCTCACATAAGACTTCTGCATCAAACTCGCAAACTCAATTTCTGTACACTCTTTGGTGAGGAGTTGCAGAATTCTGGGGGAGTTTTCCGGACCCTCATAATATCCGGAACTAAACTTATTAAAAGTGCTATCTGGAGGACGGTAACATTTTCAAGTTGTTCCTTTCCTTTAGGGAGAGATAGTCTGGACCTTTAGACCCAATTAAGCATCTTTAGGATTCGGCTGCCTCAAGCTTTAGTTGAAAGTGAACGTCTGAGAAATACGCCTGATCTGGAGTAGCCCTAAAGGGGCTAGGACTAGTAATTATCCCTTCAGCTGCAGTGTGTACCATCTACAAGATGCACTGCAGCAACTTGCCAAGGCTTCTTCTGCAGCACCTTCCAAACCTGCAATCTTTTCCACCTAGAAGGACAAGGGCAGGAGACGCATGGGAACTCCACCACCTCCAAGTTGCCCGCCAAGTCACACACCATCATGACTTTGAAATATATCGCCGATCCTTCATCGTCGCTGGGTCCAAATCCTGGAACTCCCTACACAACAGCACTGTGGGAGTACCTTCACCACACGGACTGCAGCTGTTCAAGAAGGCTCACCACCACCTTCTCAAGGCCAATTAGGGATGGGCAATAAATGCTGGCCTTGCCAGCGATGCCCACATCCCATAAACGAATTAAAATAAAACACATCTTCAAAAGAGAGCTGGACCAGTTACTAGCTGGGTTGGAGGTCAGGACATATAAATAGTAGGTTGAATACTAAGTAATATCAATCATGGTCAAGGTGGTCTCCTGGACTAGATTTGCTCGCCTAAGAAGATTGGAGAGGAATTTTCCAGATTTTTTTCTCCCTAAATTGGCCTTGGGTTTTCTTATCTGTTTTTTTGAACCTCTACAAGGAGATGATATGGTTGCTGTTGGTGAGGGGTGTAGCCAATCATAATACTCAAGACATCATGACTATGTGGGACAGGCTCGATCGAAAAGCTGGTCTTTTCCTGCCCTTCATTTTCATACGTTAATTTGTTTGCATGAAATTACTTTGTCCAGTATTTCAACGAAGAAATCGCTCCCACCCCCACCAGTCACAAAAGTCCATTGACTTATCCCATACTAATTAAACCAGGGATGTGTCCATTGATCCACTTCCTCCACTACCCATATCCCCGGAATGAATTAAAAAACTCATTATAAGAATATCTGAAGATGGTTTCTCGAGACCCACACCCCAAAGTGGGAGGAGAGGTAGATGATTGTATTGACAGGCCCAGTGGCAAATCACTGAATGGGGAAGAAGTCAGAGTGATAGCCTTCCCACCCACTGAGAACACAGAAAATAGGAGAAAAGAGATATGGGGGAGTCAGCCAGCCATCTAGCTCTGGGAAGAAAGACTGGCTTCGTGAGGGAAAACTTATTTGTCTTAAGCCCAGAGGCAGTCAGGATCAGAAGGCTGATAAGTTAAGTGAGCTCATTAATAGGGACTGTTGGATTTATTATTTTTCGTGTTCTCAAGGAGAATTCTGTAGTTAGTTGGATCAAAGTAAGATTTAGTTACCACAGATATTCTGTACGTTCACCTGTTGTCTGTAAAATAAAGCAGCTTAACGATTTACATCTGGCCTAGTCTTATCCAGTCCGCCTGCAGAAAGATTGGAGAAGCGCATGTGAATCCAGTTCAGATCACAAGGGGATACTGGTGTTACCCAGCTGTGTTCGTTAGATGTTGGGCAGTACGAGTACACTTCTGAATGTACCACTTAAGAGAGTGATCAGTAGCATTTTACTGAAAAGAATATCTAAGGTAGACCTTAGGCCTGAAATTTGTAACACATTTGTAACCCATTCCCATCTGTCGGCAAGGCATCAAACTTCATTTCCAATATGAATCTTTCCTCAGGGTTCATGTCATGTCACTATTCATTCCAGGAACCTAGCAAAACAATAGCCATAATCCTGCGATTACCAAGAAGGAATATACAAGTAAATCACAGCCTGAGAGTCTAGGTTTTGACCCAGCTCTCGTTCCTCTGATCACCTGCCTTCCAATAAGCTCACCGCTCAGAATATGGAAAGATCTGCCCTCCATCATTGTCAATGATGCTGCACACTCACTCCGCCAGGTGCCTACCTGCTCAGCACTTTTTCTCGCTTTCTTTTCGATTCTTCTTCTCTCTCAGGGATGGAAGACTCTGTTACAATAAAGTGCTCCATTTGATGGACCAGTAAATAATAGTGTCCCTTCATTTGTATAGAACCAACCATTTATCGCATCAACATTTTACGAAGTGCTTCACACAATGAATTACTTTTGAAGTACAGGAACTGTTCTTATAGAGGTAGCAAGATGACATACCCGATCCATTAAGCTCAGGCAAGTTCCGGTACTCTGGTTCATGAAATCTTACGGCACAGAAGGAGGCCATTCGGCCCATCATGCCTGTGCCGGCTCTTGAAAGAGCTATCGAATTAGTCCTACACCTCTGCTCTTCCCCCGTAGCCCTTGCAGATTTTTTTGTTCAAGGTTCATGGTTGGCAGCTAAACTCATGACCTTCAGTGACCAGTTTAATGCTGCCCAGCTAAAAGATGTCAAGCTACCTGGTGTCGAGAAGTTTTGGTGAGAGCAACACACTGTAAATCATGAGTTCCCTCAGTCTAAGTCTGCTACTAGTCTGAGCAAGTGTCAGCTGTGGCTCAGTGGTAGCACTCTCACCTCTGAGTCAGAAGGTCATGAGTTCAAGTCCCACTCCAGATACTTGACCACAACATGTAGGTTGACACTCCAGTGCAGTACTGAGGGAGCACTGCACTGTCAGAGGGACAGTACTGAGGGAGCACTGCACTGTCGGAGGGGCAGTACTGAGGGAGCGCTGCACTGCCAGAGGGACAGTACTGAGGGAGCACTGCACTGTCAGAGGGACAGTACTGAGGGAGCACTGCACTGTCGGAGGGGCAGTACTGAGGGAGCGCTGCACTGTCGGAGGGGCAGTACTGAGGGAGCACTGCACTGTTCCAGGGGCAGTACTGAGGGAGTGCTGCACTGTCAGAGGGACAGTACTGAGGGAGCGCTGCACTGTCAGAGGGACAGTACTGAGGGAGCGCCGCACTGTCCCAGGGGCAGTACTGAGGGAGTGCTGCACTGTCCCAGGGGCAGTACTGAGGGAGCTCTGCACTGTTCCAGGGGCAGTACTGAGGGAGCTCTGCACTGTTCCAGGGGCAGTACTGAGGGAGCACTGCACTGTTCCAGGGGCAGTACTGAGGGAGCTCTGCACTGTTCCAGGGGCAGTACTGAGGGAGCACTGCACTGTCGGAGGGGCAGTACTGAGGGAGCGCTGCACTGTCGGAGGGGCAGTACTGAGGGAGCGCTGCACTGTTCCAGGGGCAGTACTGAGGGAGTTCTGCACTGTCGGAGGGGCAGTACTGAGGGAGCGCTGCACTGTCGGAGGGGCAGTACTGACGGAGCGCTGCACTGTCGGAGGGGCAGTACTGAAGGAGTGCTGCACAGTCGGAGGTCTGTGTTTAGGATGAGACATTAAACTGAGGCACTATCTGCCCTCTCGGGTGGATGTAAAATATCCCATGCCACTATTTCAAATAGTGCAGGGGTATCCTGGTATTGTAGCCCATAATTATCCCTCAACCAACATACAAAAACAGATTATCTGGTCATTATCTCAAAGTTATAGAGGTTTACAGCACAGAAGGAGGCCATTAGGCCCATCGTGTCTGTGCTGGCTGAAAAAGAGCTATCCAGCCTAATCCCACTTTCCAGCTCTTGATCTGTAGCCTTGTAATTTACGGCACTTCAAGTGCATATCCAAGTACTTTTAAATGCGATGAGGGTTTCTGCCTCTACTACCCTTTCAAGCAGTGTGTTCCAGACACCCACCTCCCACTGCTTGAAAAAAAATCCTCAACTCCCCTCTAATCCTTCTACCAATTACTTTAATTCTATGCCCCTTGGTTATTGACCTCTCTCCTAAGGGAAATAGGTCCTCCCTATTCACTCTATCTAGGCCCCTCAAAATTTCATACACCTAAATTAAATCTCGGCTCAGCCTCCTCTGTTCCAAATAAAACAGCCCCAGCCTATCCAATCTTTGCTCATAGCTAAAATTCTCCAGTCCTGGCAACATCCTCGTAAATCTCCTCTATACTCTCTCTACCGCAATCACATCTTTCCTGTAATGTGGTAACCAGGACTGTACGCAGTACTCTAGCTGTGGCCTAACTAAGCACTTTGGGATGTCCTGAGGTTGTGAAAGACGCTGTATAAATGCAAGTCTTTCTTTTAAGCTGTTCTCAGCTGGGGCGATGTCGGAGGAGTGGGTTATATATAATTGGCCCAAGCGAACCCAGAGGGAGAGAAAATTTCAGCCATAGCTTCTGGCCCTGTGTGTGAGTGGGCGCGATTTTCCCAATGGAAGCGGGTTTTGGTTTGGGTGGGTTCCAAACCTACCTCCACTGAGAGGTGGGAAAAATTTGCAATTTTCCCCTAATTGGCCAGTTGATTTCAGAGCTGAAGGGCAGGATTTTCATTGGGCCGTGGAGGCAGGATTGGAGGCGTGTGGGTGGTTAAAATTGCAAAAACTGGCGGGCGGGCCCAACCCCACCTCATTAATTCATGTCTAAAGGTCCCGCCTCTTTGGCCATTAAGGCCCTTAACAAGCACTAAATTGCCATTTTGATAGGCCTTTGCGATTTTAACCCTTTTCCCACATGAAGCATGATGGTGAAACCTGGCGGGAGCACAATTGGATTGCTGACTATCAGCTGCAGCTCAACCATTAAGTAGGAGATTTGATCAGCCATCATTTGCAGGTGGCAGGACTTTGTAGCCTCAGGTCTGGGCGAACTTTTAGAAGGCATAACCACAGCTGTGGAAGTTTGGAGCCTGACATCCATCTCCAGTGTGACCTCCTGGGAAACCCCTCTCACCACCTTCACTGAGCACTTCCTCAACTGAGGCATATACCAGAAGCATGGGAGCCATTTATTTCCTTCCATTCTGGACATTAGATGAGGACGAAGACCAGCCGTGGCACCAGCAGAACCAGGAACAACAACAACAGCACCAACAACAGCAGCACCAACATCAGCAGCACCAACAGGAACGCCAAGCTGCTGCTCACCCACTTGAAGATGCACAGGCCGGAAGGGGCCAGCGCATGGAAGCCCATCGGCACAGGAGATACCCCCCCAAACAGGGTCTACAGACACAGGGTCAGCTACCTCAACATGTCTGAGCAGCAGTGCCAAAGGCGGCTCCGACTTTCGCGAGAGGTAGTGAGTGACATCTGTGCAAAGCTGCAACAAGACCTGGAGCCCAGAGGACCAGGTGGACAACCCTTATCAGTGGCCGTCAAAGTCACCACCACACTCAACTTTTTTGCCTCAGGCTCATTCCAGGGATCAGCAGCAGACATCAGCGGCATCTCCCAGGCGGCCGCACACATTTGCATCACGCAGGTAACCGATGCCCTCTTTGCCATCGCGGACAATCACATCAATTTCACCAAGGATCAAG
Organism: Somniosus microcephalus; assembly: GCF_052327205.1. Taxonomy (NCBI): domain Eukaryota; kingdom Metazoa; phylum Chordata; class Chondrichthyes; order Squaliformes; family Somniosidae; genus Somniosus; species Somniosus microcephalus. Next base: position 12,117,788 of record NC_141002.1, on the reverse strand, counting down.
AAAGTGTCACGGCGCATGCGGTTGGATTAGTTAATCTGGCAGGCTTTCCAAGGGTGCAGGGTGTCGTTGACTGCACACACGTGGCCCTTAAGGCACCCCATCACAATCCAGGTATTTTTGTCAGCCGCAAGGGCTTCCACTCCCTTAATGTTCAGCTGGTATGTGACCGCAAGAAGGAAACTTTGCATATTTGTGCCAAGTGAGGCAGGTACGGGGATCCAGGAGGTAGAGCTGGAGGAGCCGCAGCCCTTGCTCTTGTCCAGCAGGTTTGAGGTTCTTACTCCCTCTGGGGACGGGAGCAGGGACTGCAGGGAGGATGAGCAACCTGGCCACAGCACCGTGGAACGGGGGGCCATTCAAGAGGGGGGAGTAAATAGAAATGTTGTAGTGGTAGGGGATAGTATTATTAGGGGGATAGAGAGAGTTCTCTGCAGTCAAGAGCGAGAGTCCGGAACGCTGTGTTGCCTACCCGTTGCCAGGGTTAAGGACATCTCCTCTGGGCTGGAAAGAAACTTGCAGTGGGAGGGGGTGGATCCAGTTGTCATGGCCCATGTTGGTACAAACGACATAGATAGGACTAGGAAGCTGGTTCTGTTAAAGGAGTATGAGCAGCTAGGGGTCAAATTAAAAAACAGAACCTCAAGGGTAATAATCTCTGGATTATTACCTGAGCCACGAGCGAATTTGGCTAGGACAAATAAAATTAGAGAGTTAAATGCGTGGCTCAAAGACTGGTGTGGGAGAAATGGGTTTTGCTTCCTGGGACACTGGCACCAGTACTGGGGCAGGAGGGAGCTGTTCCGTTGGGGCGGGCTTCACTTGGCCAGTGCTGGGACTAGAGTCCTGGCGGATCATATAACTAGGGCTGTAGAGAGGGCTTTAAACTAACTAGTGGGAGGGAGGTTCCTAGAGTGCAAATAATAAAAATGACAACAGAGAAGGTCATAGATTTAGGTAGCAGTGGGGAAATTAAAAACCAGAGCGTGTCAGGAAGGGGCAGAAGGTATGGAGTGAAAGGTAAAGTAATAAAAAGGGCAAAAGCAGGAACTAAGTGTCACAAAACATATTTGAAAGTTCTCTATCTGAATGCACGTAGCATTCGTAACAAAATAGACGAGTTAATGGCACAAATAACTACATATGGGTATGATCTTGTGGCCATTACAGAAACATGGCTGCAGGGTGACAATGCCTGGGAATTAAACATACCAGGTTATTTAACGATCAGGAAGGACAGGCAGGAAGGAAGGTGAGGTGGGATCGCTATGTTAATAAAGGAAGGAACCACTTTAATACAGAGAAATGATATTGGGTCAAAAGATCAGGAAAATGAAACAGTTTGGGTGGAGGTAAGGAATAATAAGGGGAAAAAAACACTAGTGGGCGTAGTCTATAGGCCTCTGAACAGTTGCAACTATGTTGGACGGAGTATCAATCAGGAAATAGTTGAGGCTTGTAATAAGGGAACATCTATAATTATGGGGGATTTTAACTATCATATTAATTGGACAAATCAAATTGGGCAGGGCTGCCTTGAGGATGAGTTCATTGAGTGTATTAGGGATGGGTTTCTTGAGCAGTAAGTAACTGAGCCGACCAGGGGGCAAGCAACCTTAGATCTGGTCCTGTGTAACGAGACAGGATTAATTAAAAATGTCCTAGTAAAGGATCCCCTTGGAATGAGTGACCATAACATGGTTGAATTCCATATTCAATTAGAGGGTGAGAAGGTTGGATCTCAAACAAGCATGCTAAGCTTGAATAAAGGAGACTATGAAGGTATGAGAGCGGAATTGAGTAGAGTGGATTGGGAAAATAGATTAAAGGGTAAGACGATACATGATCAGTGGTGTACATTTAAGGAGTTATTTTACAACTTCCAAAAAATATATATTCCACTGAGAAGAAAAGGGTGTAAAAGAAAAGACAGCCATCCATGGCTAAGTAAAGAAATTAAGGATAGTATTTGACTATAAACAAGGGCATATAAGGTAGCCAAATCTAGTGGGAGGATAGAGGATTGGGAAAACTTTAAAAGGCAGCAAAAAATAACTAAAAAATTGATTAAGAAAGGGAAGATAGATTATGAAAGTAAATTAGCAAAAAATATAAAAACAGATAGTAAGAGTTTTTATAGTGATATAAAAAGAAAAAGGGTGGCTAAAGTAAATGTTGGTCCCTTAGAGGATGAGACCGGGAAATTAATGGTGGGAAATATGGAGATGGCAAAAACACTGAATGAATATTTTGTATCAGTCTTTACAGTAGAAGACACTAAGAATATCCCAACACTGGACAAACAGGGGGCTATAGGGGGGGAGGAGCTAAACACGATCAAAATCACTAAAGAAGTGGTACTCGGTAAAATATTGGGACTCAAGGCGGATAAATCACCTGGACCTGATGGCTTACTTCCTAGGGTCTTGAGGGAAGCGACGGTAGGGATTGTGGATGCATTGGTAATAATTTTCCAAAACTCCCTGGATTCAGCAGAGGTCCCGGCAGACTGGAAAACTGCTAATGTAACACCCTTATTTAAAAAGGGCAGTAGACAGAAGACTGGAAACTGTAGACCGGTTCGCCTAACATCTGTGGTAGGTAAAATTTGGGAGTCCATTATTAAGGAGACAGTAACAGGACATTTGGATAATCATCATTTAATAGGACAAAGTCAGCATGGTTTTATGAAGGGGAAGTCATGTTTGACAAATTTGCTGGAGTTCTTTGAGGAAGTAACATATAGGGTGGATGAAGGGGAACCAGTGGACGTAGTGTATTTAGACTTCCAAAAGGCATTTGACAAGGTGCCACACAAAAGATTATTGCTTAAGATAAAAAATCACGGGATTGGGGGTAATATTCTGGCATGGATAGAGGATTGGCTATCTAACAGAAGGCAGAGAGTTGGGATAAATGGTTCATTCTCAGACTGGCAATCAGTAACTAGTGGTGTTCCGCAGGGGTTGGTGCTGGGTCCCCAACTCTTTACAATCTATATTAACGATTTGGAGGAGGGAACCGAGTGTAACATATCAAAGTTTGCAGATGATACTAAGATGGGAGGGAAAGTAGTGAGTGAGGAGGACATAAAAAACCTGCAAGGGGACATAAACAGGCTAAGTAAGTGGGCAGAGATTTGGCAGATGGAATACAATACTGGAAAGTGTGAGGTTATGCACTTAGGCAGGAAAAATCGTAGAGCAAATTATTATCTTAATGGCAAGAAACTGGAAAGTACTGAAGTACAAAGGGATCTGGGGGTCCTGGTGCACGAAACTCAAAAGGTTAATATGCAGGTGCAGCAAGTGATTAAGAAGGCCAATGGCTTTCATTGCTAGGGGGATAGAATATAAAAATAGGGAGGTATTGCTTCAGTTGTACAAGGTATTGGTGAGACCGCACCTGGAATACTGCATACAGTTTTGGTGTCCATACTTAAGAAAAGACATACTTGCTCTCGAGTCAGTACAAAGAAGGTTCACTCGGTTAATCCCGGGGATGAGGGGATGGACATATGAGGAGAGGTTGAGTAGATTGGGACTCTACTCATTGGAGTTCAGAAGAATGAGAGGCGATCTTATTGAAACATATAAGATTGTGAAGGGGTTGGATCGGGTGGATGCGGGGAGGATGTTCCCGATGATGGGTGAAACTAGAACTAGGCGGCATAGTCTTAGAATACGGGGCTGCTCTTTCAAAACTGAGATGAGGAGGAACTACTTCACTCAGAGGGTGGTAGGTCCATGAAATATGCTGCCCCAAAAAGCTGTAGAAGCTACATCATTACATAAATTTAAAACAGAAATAGACAGTTTCCTAGAAGAAAAGGGAATTAAGGGTTACGGGGAGCGGGCAGGAATTTGGACACGAGTCTAGGTTCGGATCGGACATGGCCCTGTGGGTAGCGGAGCGGGCCCAGGGGCCGTGTAGCCTGATCCTGCTCCTATTTCGTGTGTCTAATTCTGTTAGATTCAGGGGATGGTTCTGTGATAGTAGATTGGCGGTTAGGATCAGATCAGCCATGATCTTATTAAATGGCGGAGCAGGCTCGAGGGGCCGATTGGCCTACTCCTGCTCCTATTTCTTATGTTCTTATGTTCTTAACTACGCTGGCAGTTGCTATGACTCCTTCATACTGCGCCAGTCTAGTGTGCCTCCGCTATTCAGTCCGCCAGACTAACTTAACGGATGGCTACTTGGAGACAAGAGCTATCCCCTGAGGATGTAGCTAATGACGCCGTTGAGGAGACCATCCAACGAAGCTGAGGAGAGCTACAACTCCAGCCACATGTCCATTAGAGCCATAATCGAGCAAACTATCGGTTTGCTGAAGATGCGCTTCAGATGCCTGGATAGATCAGGTGGAGTCCTGCAGTACTCAGCAGCCAGCGTCTCCAGAATCGTCGTGGTTTGCTGTGCACTTCACAACATGGCACAGCGTCGTGGCTTGCTGATTCCTGAGGACCAAGTGGATCGTCACATATCCTCCTCAGATGAGGAGGACGAGGAGGAGAGCAAAAATGAACACCTTGCAGAGGCCCATCAACCAATGGCAGCAGTACGTGAGAACATTGCTGCCCGGGATGCAAGGAACGTACTCATCTTGGCCAGATTTGCTTAGCCTAGCCAATTAAGCACTTTTGCCTCGCAGCTTCTTAACTTACCGCCATACTGACAATTGCAAGTAATCGTAAGCCCTCAATGTGAAAGTCCCATTCGCGAAATGACACACGCCACAACTGCATCAGTAGCCATCAGATTTTTTATTTACATTATTAATCTGACGGCTTTTTCACATAAAATATCAAATTTCACCCAAGTGACTACCCTTGTGACTATTTGTGCAGTATCTTTCTCTTACGCATGCTCCTACGTGGTGCTTCCCATTGTGGCTTCAGCAGATGTGGAGGCCCATTGCTCACTTTCCTGCTGCTCCTGTCTCGACAGCTTTGGCGGGCATCCTCTGGGATGGCGAGCCTGTGAGGGCTCGTCAACAGTCTACTGCTCCTGCGGCTCTGCAGGGGTTGAGATGCCGATCTCAGTTGGGTGTGGACTCTGGTGGGGCTCTGACCGAAGGCTCCGCAGTGGCATGGAAGTGTGAGTGCTTGGAGAGGAGTCCCCACTTCCTTGATGTCTGCCACCAACTTCCCTCTCATGGGTCAGGTCCCCCTCAGTGCTTGCAAGTGGCTTGAGAGCACCTTGCTGCACATCAGGGGGGCCATGGGGACCTGTATCTGCACTGGCAGTCCTACTCAGAAGGACTTCCATGAAGGTCTGGTTTCTCTGTTCAATAGATGACCATCGCTCCTCCAGAGATGTCATTCTATTCTGAACACTCACCATGTTTTCTGCACTCTGGTGAGTTATCACCTCCATGGAGGTTGGCATCCTTTACATGGTGATGCGTTCATGCGCCAATGACTCCACAAAGGCTCTGCTCATGTTCGCTATGGATTCCTCCATTCGCTCCACACTCGCAGCAACCCTGGAGACAAAACCTGCCAGAGACTCCTGCATCTGTTCCTGGAGTTCCAGCACCGCTGATCTTATGGATGGACCCAGAGGCAGAGGGTCGACATGCAGCTGAGCCGAGCTGGCAGAGTCCTGCGCCCTCCGACTAGGATTCTCCACTGCTGTCCGTGTCTCCACAATCTGCTGATGCTCACTTGTGAGCTGTGATACACCAGGTGACAACACTACTCCGTGTCCCGAAGGTCCCACCGAGGTGTGAGTGTCTGCGCTGGTGCTGGATGCGCTGAATTCTGCTGCGCTGCACCCTCAGAGGTTGCAGCTTCCTCTGAGGAGTCTTGAGGCTCATGCTCTTCCTCCTGGCTAGGGGGAACAGATGCTTGCGATAGTCCTGTGGGGGAGTAAAAGAAAGAGTCAGAGATTTGATGCCAAGGTTACATGCACATTGCATATTGCAGATGATCATAAGTCCATCTGTCAGAGCTTCAGAATCATTATCAGCGACTCATGCAATGTCAATGAGAGAGATGGAAAACTATTCTGTCACCAGCTTGCTGTGATGCACCCCTCTGTCCGTCCCCCACTTGCGCATCTTCCTCCACTCCTACGATCTCCAGGAGCGTCTCCTCCCAGGGGGTGAGGTGGGCTACTGAGGGTGGTCCTCCTCCTGTCCTCGCTCTTTCTCGCTTATTGTGAGCTCTCTTTTCCTGCAATGAGGGAGACAAGTGGAGGTTGAGTGAGAATGAAGGAGTGAGCGTAGAGATTCCATATCATAGATATTTAGAAGGAGACAAAGATGGAGTGAGGTGGCAAGACCAAGGGCCCTCCCTGTGTGTTGTCAGTTGTCTGCATAGCATCACAGTGATAGGGAGTGTGAGGGCTGCATAGTCGAATAGTTAGGTGAATGTGACCATAGAGAGAGAGGGAATGGGTAAGGGTGCATGGATGTCAGTGTCAAGTGGGATGTGGAGGAAGAGATTGCTAAAGCTGAGTACTGGGGAGGAAAGGCAATGGGGATCAGATTGAGGGTGATGGGAAATTTATACTCACTTTTCCAGTGCGCAGAAGGTCATGAAATCTCTTCCTGCACTGAATCCAGGTTCTGCGGGTTACTGATAATGAGTTGACCTCCTCTGCCACCTGGATCTACACAGCCTTGGTCTGCTGGGGAGGCTTCTTCCTCCCTGAAGAAGGGAAGAGCACCTATTTATGAGCCCTTGCTCCCTCAACTAAAGCCTGCAAGGCAACATCATTAAACCTGGGAGCAGACCTAGGTCTCTGGCTGGTCATTCTGCCTCCAGGTCCCTGTAGCATGAAAGGCCAAAAGGTTGGCAGCCTGCAGAAGAAGCAAGGCTTGTTGCAGACCTTAAATGCAGCAGCAATGATGACGTCATCGGAGGCGACTTTCAGGCTGGAAAAACTCATTTGCCATGGGTTCCCACACGTTGGAACTCAATTAGCCAATTAATTAAAATCGCATCAATCTCCCACATCGATTTAGATTTGGTGGATAACACGAAATGCGGATTACATGACCCGAGCCTGGCCCTGAATTAAAATCCAGCCCGTAGGCTCCCCTGGGCCAATTAGTGTTTTGGGACTGAAACTGACTTCTGCTGATGTCACTTATCCAGCTTCATTTAAGGGCTGCTTGCTGCCTTAGCTCATTCCACTGTTTTTTAGTCGATGCTGCACCACCTCCAAGCTGTTATCTCCTTGAAGAATGGCCAGCTCCAAGGCAAGGGCCTCCCTGAGGTTCTCGGATGAGGCACTGGGTACACTGGTTGCGGGGGCGCAAGCTAGCACGGAGGTGCTTTTCCCCTCTTCTGGGAGGAAGAGGCCTCCCAAAGAAACCAAGGCTGTGTGGGTCCAGCTGGCAAAGGATATAACCTCCAGATCTGTGTGCAGATTGGGTGATTGTTTCTGTTTATTGGTGAAATGCCATCTCTGTGGGAATGTATTAAAATTAGGTGATGGCAAACAGTTGGCGTGATGGCATCTGTTATTTCGGCTTAGGCAGCTCCACATTGCGGGCTCCGTGACACTTGCGTGGTCAGGTTGGTGATCAGAGTGAAAGGAGGCCAGAGAGTCATGTCCATTGTCTATCCTGTGTTAAGAAGCAGCTAAGCACATGTGCCACAATGGGCAACCTATGCAAATCTGGCCAGGATGAGTGCATTCCTTGCACGATGTGCTTCCATGCACTGATGCCTTCTGCCCTGTGTAGCATCAGGTGGGTGAGCAGGAAGTTGGGGCTCCTGCTGCTGTTGCTGCTGAGCTGCCTGGTCCTGCTGCTGCCGTGGCTGCTCCTCATCCGAATCTGAGGTCCATGGTGAAAGGAAATAAATGGTTCCCATGCTGCTGGCAGATACCACTGTTGAGGAAGCGCTCAGTCCAAGCGGGGAGAGGGTCTTCCGAGGAGGTCCCACAGTTGAGAGATAGAAGCTGCAGCACCTCCGACTTTGGTAGGCCTGCTAAAAGTGCTAAAAGACCTGTGGAACAAAAGTTCTGCCACCTGCAACTGCTCCCTGATGAAAGCTCAGTTTTAATGGTGGCGCTGCAGCTGTGAGGAGGCCACCCACTTGTCAACCCGCCAGGATTAGCTGGCGTGATTTAGGAGTGTCGTGCAACACGCTGAAAATGTGGTAAAATAATGAAGGCCTGTCAAAATAGGATTATAGAGGCCCCTTAACTACTATTTAAGGGTCTTAACTACCTCTCCCGACTGATGGAGGCGGGACCAAATCGCACCCATCAAACCCGCCTCCGGCAAAATTGCGCGGAGGCGGGTTCTGAACCCGCCTTCAGTTTTTGCCATTTTGCCAACTGTCCCGCCTCCAAACCCGCCTCCTCGGGCTGGGAAAATCGCCCCCAGTGTGTCTGTAAGTGTGAGTGTGTGTGTGAGTGCGAGAGTGTGAATAAGAGCAAGAGCGTGAGTGCGAGTTTGTGTGTCTGTGAGAGAGCGAGAGTGAGAAGCGTGTGTATACAAATCAGGTGAGGATGATATCTGGCTTGAATATTATGTCCTTTCCCCTCCCCCCAGCAATGTTGAACAGCTCAAATCACTCTGCAGCTCCTCCAACCGTGACTGAATAACCGGCTGAGCCTCACAGTCTAGTTGTGAAGAGCGGGCATGTCATGTGCCGTCATTCGGATGAGACGTTAAACCGAGGCCCAGGCTGCTCTCTGAAATTCCCTCCCTCTCTACCTTTCCTTCTTTACGGCGCTCCTTAAAACCTACCTCTTTGACCAAGCTTTTAGTCACCTGTCTGATAATGCTCCTGTGAAGCGCATTCGAATGTTTTACTACATTTAAGGCACTATATAAATGTAAGTTGTTGTTGTTGTAATTAAATCCTGATGTGAATTTCCACGTCACAGTTTGATGTCTCAGGTGTGGTTTGATCTTCAAACCTATACGTAATCACAGATCTGACATTGCTATTAGTAAGTGAGGATGTGCTGTCTTATAAGGGTAACAAAAAAGAAACATGCACTTATATAGCACCTTGCACGGCCTCAGGATGTCCCAAAGTGTTTCACAACCAATGATGTACTTTTGAAGTGTGATCACCAGTCACTGTTGTGATATAGAAGGACAGCAACATTTTACTACGTAATGTAGCATTCTGCTGCTAAAGTGTCTGTTTAAGGTTACAAAGCTTAATTGATGTTAAGTAAGCATTGCATGAGTTCACAAGCTGGTCAATAAAGAAGCTGCAGACTTTGTAGAATCGGTATTTTCAGTTACTGGAGAGTTTATCTGTAGATTCTGAATGACTATGTTTGTTTATACCCTTCCACCTCCCTCTGCTTAAAGTGCGGCAGCAATTTGAATCAGACACTACTTGGTATCTTAAGTGTGAAACACATCTTAAGTGTAACTGACATGAAATGTGTGTATATGTATACTTTTCAACTAACTAGATCAAGATATTAGCGTTTAGCGGGCTCGCATAAACAACTGGGATCAGCTGCAGTGAAACCACAGCACTGCTAAATTTACAATCACAAAGGCCCAGAAATTCGGGTCTCCACGGGTGAGTACGCACAGGGTACTCACACGTGGGCCCAATGGAATTGCCGGTTTTCTGCATGCACAGCGAATGCGCGGGAAACCTGCACGTCCGTTCCCCTGAAAGCAGGGGTTCAGAGGTGGAACGCATGCGACGTATGAGGCAGCACGTGCGCATTGAACTTCGGCGTTTTTCTGAATTGGTGCAGTGCGGGTAAGTCCCCAGCATTTGCACATTTAAAAAGCATGAGTAAAGCCTTGGCAGAAGCTCCGTAACGAGCAGGAGGAAGAACTCTTTCAGCACTGGGGCTACTAAACGGAACATTTTTAATTGTGAAAGGGAGCAAAGTTATTTTAAGAAAGTCTGAGGTAAGTTTCCAACTTTAAATTTTTTTTTTAAATGGGTTTTAGTACTGTAGTTATAAGGAGCAACTCTTGCTGTGTGCAAGGCCTAATTGAATTTGATTTTTTTAGTAAATGCGAAAATGACTGTTTAAAAATGAATAATTTAACATTTACAAAATTTTAAAAAAAGAAACTTTTCATCAGTAATATATATTCTTTTAAGTAAGTATGTATGTCTGTATATATTCCTTTAAGTATGTGTATGTATGTATATATTCCTTTCAGTATGTGTATGAATGTATGTATGTATGTATGTATGACTTTCAGAAAATGTTAGTTATTGGAAAATCATCTCGGATTGTGATATTCATCGGGCGGGTATGACGTGTTCCCAAGCCGATATCGCATGTTTCCTGCCATAGCCCAAGGTGATTTTCTAGCCACTCACTTTTTTAAAATTACTTTAACAACTCTTTCCATTTTTTCCTTACTAGGATGTCTGTGTAAAGAGGAAGCCTGTGAACGAGAAACATGCCCTCTAGAAATGGTGCCCTGATGCTCTGTGCAATTTTGCTTCAGAGAATTCGAAATGCCAGGGAACAACATAGAAGAGTGAGGAACCATAACTGTCTCCTGATCAGAAGGAACTACTACCCACCCCAGATAGTGTACAGGGAGAGGCGATCATTTGAGATGCTGTCGGAGGAGTTGTGTGTGAGGAGGCTGCGCTTCAGTAAAGAGGCAATCAGCCGACTATGTGACATGTTGAAGGAGGACCCTCAAACATGCTCGAAGACTCGCACTGCCTTGTCAGTGAACATGAAGGTAACCACAGCTTTGAACTTCTTTGCAAGTGGGTCATTTCAAGTAGGCACCGGTGACATAAGCAACATCTCCAAGAATGCTGCGAGGGTCTGCATTCACCAGGTCACAGATGCCATTTTCCGTAGGCTTTCAGAGTTCATTAAGTTTGACTTGTCCACTCGACATCAAAAGGAGATGGCCCTTGCATTTCATCGCATTGCTGGATTCCCCAAAGTGATTGGGGCCGTTGATGGAGCCCATATTGCATTGAAGGCACCAGTGGATGCACCTGTGACATACATCAACAGGAAGGGGTGTCATTCATTGAATGTAATGATAGTATGTGATGCGCACCTCAGGATCCTAAATGTGAATGCAGCGCACCGGGGAAGTAATCATGACTCCTTCGTCCTCCGTAACTCGAACTTATATGATGCCCTCAGCAAATTGCCTCCAGGATCCGCATGGATATTGGGTGACAAGGGCTACCTGCTAAGACCATGGCTGATGACTCCCTACCGCAAGACCAATAATGAGGCTCAGGAGAGATACAACCAGGCACATGTGTCCACACGTCAAGTGGTGGAGAGGACAATCGGAGTTCTGAAATCACGCTTCCGGTGCCTGGATAGGTCAGGGGGGACCTTGCAGTATTCTCACCAGAAAGTAGCAAGGATTGTGATGGCCTGTTGTGCTTTGCATAACTTTGCCCTGCAGGAAGGACTGACCCTTAACACTGCAGAAGAGCTCCCTGCTGAAATGGAGGATATAAGCGAAGCCAATGTGCCTGTGGCCAGGCCTGATGGGGAGGAGCCAAGTGCTGCCGAAAGTAAGGCTGCTCGGGAACTGCTAGTAGCCAACACCTTCACGAGGTAGTGTCGCCTTGTACCTACCCCTCCCCCAGCAAGGCAAAGAAAGGAGCAGACACAATTTAAAATGAAACAGTGAACTTTTATTGCAGCATCAAAGACTTTTCAGGTTCAGTTTTGATGTAGATAGTTTATAACTTTTAAATGTTAACTAGCTATTTTCTACTTTTCAAAGATTCGTAAACATGAATAGTCCAGAAAAAACTTTGTAAACAGTTTAAAGTGACTTTTTTTGGTTTTTTATTGCAATTAAGACATTCAAGATGTTAACTAGCTATTTTCAACTTTTCAAACATTCGCAAACATAAATAATTTGGAAAAAACTTTGTAAACAGCTTAAAGTAACTTTTTTTGGTTTCTTAGTGCAATAAAGATATTCAAGATGGAAGCTAGCTATTTTCTAAATTTCAAACAGTTGTTGTAAAAATAATTTTGCGAAAATAAAAGTTGAATTTTTTTTCAAAGTGACTACAGGCTGTACTTTTTAAATAAAAGGTTACATATCCTTTCAGTCACAAATATACATTTCAATGAAAAAAGCAAAGACAACATTTAACATGTAAATAAAATGAAAAATTAAACAATTGAACGATTTGCCCCCTCGCATCTGTGCCTGAGGGTCAAAGGAGGTGCATTGCGCAAAAGGTGACACCCTAACGTCTCCTGCGCCTTCTCCCTCCCCGTAACTGCAGCCCTCTGCTGCCACTTGAAAGGCCCCTGTGTGCCATCTCTTGCTCTTCAGCAATTGCCTCATGACAGGGTTGCTGCTGCTGCAAGCCCACGTTTGCTTGCATCATGACTGGCGGACCAGCTGGCTCCTGGGCCCGCACTGTTTCTGCACTGGGAGCAGGTAAGGGCACTTCTGCGGGAGTCAAAATAATGGCAGCAGAATGTGGTTCATGCGAATTAAATAGTCGAACGAGATTCTCATTAAGCAACACCAACTGCAATGCTATATGATGAAGTGTAATGCCAAGATTATCGATTCCCTGCTTGATAGCAGCTCTAGAGTCAACATCCTTCTCAGTAAGAGAACACATCAATTGACTGAAACCTTCAATCTGTTGCACCTCAGCTTGTAAGTGCTGTTCTAGTAAATGTCTTTCTGCTCCTCCCGCCTGCGCTGCAGTATCAAGCTGGTGTCTGTCTGTGGGGCTACAGTCATCAGTGCCTTGCACAGAGCCAGAGGGGCCCCAGGAGATGGTGAGATACTGTGCAGCAACGCAGGGTCCATACACTCCTCTTGCACTAGCTGGCATAGCACAAGTTGCTCCTGCTCCTCCACCACCTCCCTTACTGCTCCCACTGCATCAGCAACCCCTTCCCCAATGCCCTCTGTGGCCGCAGACTCAACGCACTGCTCATCCCGTGTGTGAGAGGTATGCTGTCCAACTGTGGAAAGGAAACAGTAAACATTTGCAAAGGTAAAGCATGATCTGCCACATCACAGATATTCAGCACACACCTAACATTTTTAAACATATAGCTGGCCAGCGCAACTCACGTTCAGGTGTACCAATCTCTGATTGAAAATCAGCCGAGGGGCGATCACTAGTAAATCCAAACAGCTGCTGGACCCTTTCCTCATGTTCGGTTAAATCCCTTAGCGTGACAACACCACCGCCTGTCAGTGCACGTTCTCTGGCGTTGTGAGCACTTTTACTCAAAAATGAAAGCAGAAAATATGAAACACCCACCTGCATTTCAGACAGGGACCCCAAATGCTTTGAAGACTGGGTGTTTTTTTCACTCACTAATTGAATTTTTACAGCTCAAACCAGTGGAATCAAGATAAGAGCACAATAGATGACCCTGAGCTGGCCCCAAAGCCATAAAATTTTATTGCAACTTCAGGTGACTGGACCAAGAAGTCACTTGACTATACTACATGCATTGAATAGCTTTTTAAAACTAGTTCATTTAAATTTAAAGCAATGTTACAGTTGACTTTTCTAATAACTGTACAAACCTTGACAGATCGCAATAAGTTACGAAATTTTTTGCGGCATTTTTCCGCTGTACGTGGAATGGTGGAGTTCGCGCTGACAGCCTGGGCAACTTCTGACCAAGCTATCATCTGTCCTTTTCGCGGCGCCCTGGACTTCTCATTCCCAATGATCTGCAGGCGCTTCGCCTCCACCTCGTTGAGGAGATTGCTGAAGTCATCGTCAGTGAAATTCTGAGTTCTTTTAATGACGTGAATTGTGCTCATTCCAGCCATTTCACTTTGCTAATTAAATAAAATGAATGAAAAAAATGCTTTCAGGGCTTTTAAAACTCTTTAAATTGCTTCAAATCTCTTTAAAACTATTTAAGATTCTTCCAATTCATGTAAAAGTATTTAAAAGTTTATAAAAGTTACCAAAAGATTCATAAAAATACAAAGAACCTACTTACCATGCTGCTTCTGCATGTACCAAGGCTTTGGAGCTTGTGAGAAAGATTGGGGGCATGTCCTATGCTAATGCGACCTCACAGGGCGGGTCTCCCTTACACTCCACGCTGGACGTTTTGCGCAGGCTGCGCTCCTCAAGAAAACGGAATTCCATGCGCGCCGAGAGCACAACGGCTGGCGCGCTAGGTAAGTGCAGATATGGGGCTTGCACCCGCGGCAAGCCCCCGACCCTAATTTCTGGGCCACTATTTTTGTTCTATTCTTACAGGAAAACGAAAACTGGATTCTGTTTGGAAAACTTATTGTCAAGGCCTGTTTCTGGATCGCGCTTCTCTTCTTTACTATTGGCACTCTGGCAATCTTCCTCACAGGGCACTTCAACCAAGCGCCAGAATTCCCCTTCGCAGGAGACCCCGGGAAATATGCACCAGAATAATATGCAGCGCACTTCGAACCCATTCCCTTCCTAATTCTAATTGGGAAACTGAAACATTTTTTATCTTTTTCTGCTTATATTATAATCCTTTAAAATAAATAAATATTATATCGGTTCGCCAGAAGTAAGCCCCAACACAACTCCTGCGATGGGCATCAGAAAGAGATTCCCATCCCCTTCCTCCAGGTAATACCTTTGCTGATCTTGTTCTCTCACTCAGGGCAGGGGCAGCAATGTGTCTGAACTGCGTAACACAGTGAAGTTGGGGGGAATTTGCCCAGAGCTCCTGCATCACCTAAAACATTTTGCACCACCCTTTAAAAAGAAGAGTTTCACCCTCAGCCCACTTTATAAAAATAATCAATGATTAATTATTTTTAATTCGTCTACTGGTGTTGGGCAGTTGAATTCTGCATTAGCCGTCGGTCAGTAAGCAGACACCAGGTCCTTGCTGTCCTGTTGCCAAATCAGGTTTATTTATTCATTCATTAACTCAGGACCCTTACAGCCAGCCCAAACTGCAAGTGCTGGCACTGGGCATAATTAACGTTAGGATAAAATTTGGTTTAAGGGATATAAAGGGGTCCTCAATATTCGACCGGTATAAAACTGTCTGAAAGGTACCATTTAGTCTTGTTAGCTGGAAAACGAAACGCAAAGCACCAAGGGATACTTGGCTATATTAACCCTTTTTAGACTAACATAAATAAAAATTAGCTGACATTCTGAAGTGTTGCTTGTAATTACAACTTGGTAACTGTTTAGAAAGAGCCTGTTCTTGGAAGAGATAAGAGTACAAAGGCACGATTAAGGAGTAGCAGCAAATAAGGCCTTGAAGAGTAGTCAGCCAGCTGCATAATTCAATGTGGCTTTGTATCCATCTAGCCATGTCTCTGCTGGAAAATACTTTCCCATACCGATAACAAGAGTAAGAGATAGCTCATGAATATGAAGCCTCCTACAGTCGACAAGCTTTTTACTGACATATCCAGAGGGTACTCAAGTTCAAAGGACAGGCTTAGTAGTTGATTGATTAGCCATGTAAACCAATGAAGTATCAATATTCCCGTGTATACACCCCATTAGTAATAAGTGGGTGTTGTCTAATAAACTGTATAAACTAAGCTGTATTGTCACTTTTCCTCTGAGAACGGTGCCTCTAGCTGGGGGTGGTTGAGGTGGTTCTCCCGTGTGCACTCGTAATAAAACTATTGATCTGGGTAACACCTAAGTCTGTTAGTTCTGGTTTACCATCCAGATTTTCCTCGCTTACAATTAATATATTGGTACCATGGTACAGGTAGATGCTGGTGTGAATACACTTCCTATTACACTAAGGGTGCAGTTATCCTGCCACTCTTGTGTTGATGCCACGTGACTTTGGGTAGGCATCAAGTGGCTGTATAACACAGGAGACTAGCGAGCACATTAAAGCCTTGAGGTGTGAGACCATCTTCAGCTCGCACCGAGTACAGTATAACTCTAGCTTAATAAACAACATGCTGTACCACAGCAAAAGAGAGTGTCAAGAGGCAACAGGTTGTGTTAAGACATAGCACTTTGAGCTGTAGAACCCTAGGGTGGGTCACTGAATATTATAGTGACCTGAGTTACTGTTCTCTGGATGTGGCCTTCGCTGGTACGGCCGGCATTTATTGCGCATCCTTAGTTGCCCTGAGAAGGTGGTGGTGGGCCTTCTTCTTGAACAACTGCAGTCCGTGTGGTGAAGGAAGAGAAATAAAATCTGGTATCAGTAAAGTGACCATGAAGCTGTCGGATTGTTGTAAAAAAAGGGAACTTGCCGCCCTTACCCGGTCTGGCCTATATGTGACTCCAGTCCCATGCCAACGTGGTTTACACTTAAATGAAGTGGCCGAGCAAGACACACAATTGTATCAAACAGTTTTCAAGGAGAAGGCCCACCGCCACCTTATCAGGGCTACTAGAGATGGGCAATAAATGCCCAGCGATGACCAAGAAACAATGGTCAAGTCAGGGTGTTGTGTTGGCTGGGAGCTGATGGTACTCCCATGAACTTGCAGCTCTGGTAGATAGTGTGGTGCTCTGACCCAGCAATAAGCAGGAACCTCAGCAGGGAGGGGGTGATTTAAATCTTGCTTCCTAGTGTCATCTATTTTGAAGCTTTTGCATTGAAGGAATAATCAATGTATTGAAAGGACCATGTAGGCAGTATATTGGCATAGCAGCAAAGCATGTAGGTTAAAATATTGATTGGATCATGTATTGCTCCCAATGTGGTAAATAAGTCCGACAAACCATTATTGAGGTTCTAGGAACAGGAGTAGGCCATTTGGCCCCTCGAGTCTGTTCCGTTCAATTGGATCTGCATCTCAACTCTATTTACTCACCTTTGTTCCATATCCCTTGGTACCCTTGCCTAACAAAAAAATCTATCGACATCAGTCTTGAAACCTCCAATTGACTGATAAAAAGGATATAGAGGCACTGGAGAGGGTGCAGAGAAGATTTACAAGGATGATACCAGACATGCGAGGGTATACATATGAAGGGGAAGTCATGTTTGACAAATTTGCTCTTTGAGCTGTAGAACCCTAGGGTGGGTCACTGAATATTATAGTGACCTGAGTTACTGTTCTCAAATTTGCTCGATTTCTTTGATGATGTAACATGCAGGGTGGATAAAGGGGAACCAGTGGATGTAGTGTATTTGGACTTCCAAAAGGCATTTGATAAGGTTCCACACAAAAGATTACTGATCAAGATAAGAAATCACGGGATTGGGGGTAATATACTGGCATGGGTGGAAGATTGGCTATCTAACAGAAAACAAAGAGTTGGGATAAATTGTTCATTCTCGGGCTGGCAATCAGTAACTAGTGGTGTTCCGCAGGGGTCAGTGCTGGGACCCCAACTCTTTACAATCTATATTAATGATTTGGAGGAAGGGACCGAGTGCAACATATCCAAGTTTGCCAACGATACAAAGATGGGAGGGAAAGCAATGAGTGAGGAGGACATAAAAAAACCTGCAAAAGGACATAGACAGGCTAAGTGAGTGGGCAGAGATTTGGCAGATGCAATATAATGTTGGAAAGTGTGAGGTTATGCACTTTGGCAGAAAAAATCAAAGAGCAAGTTATTATCTAAATGGAGAGAAACTGCAAAGTGCTACAGTACAAAGGGATCTGGGGGTCCTGGTGCATGAAACACAAAAGGTTAGTATGCAGGTGCAGCAGGTGATCAGGAAGGCCAATGGAATCTTGGCTTTTATTGCAAGGGGGATGGAGTATTAAACAGGGAAATAACAACAGAAAATGCTGGAAAAACTCAGCAAGTCAGGCAACATCCGTGGAGAGAAATTTGAGTTGACGTTTCGGGTTCGGGTTTCAGTTTTGAAGAAGGGTCAAACCCGAAACGTCAACTCAAATTTCTCTCCACGGATGTTGCCTGACTTGCTGAGTTTTTCCAGCATTTTCTGTTGTTATTTCGGATTTCCAACATCTGCAGTATTTTGCTATAAAACAGGGAAGTCTTGCTGCAGTTATACAGGGTATTGGTGAGGGCACACCTGGAATACTGCGTGCAGTTTTGGTTTCCATATTTAAGAAAAGATATACTTGCTCTCGAGGCGGTTCAGAGAAGGTTCACTCGGTTGATTCCGGAGATGAGGGGGTTGACGTATGAGGAAAGGATGAGTAGGTTGGGACTCTACTCATTGGAGTTCAGAAGAATGAGAGGCGATCTTATCGAAACATATAAGATTGTGAGAGGGCTTGATCGGGTGGATGCGGGGAGGATGTTTCCACTGATGGGTGAGACTAGAACTGGGGGCATAATCTAAGAATAAGGGGCTGCCCTTTCAAAACTGAGATGAGGAGAAACTTCTTCACTCAGAGGGTAGTAAATCTATGGAATTTGCTACCCCAGAGAGCTGTGGAAGCTGCAACATTAAATAAATTTAAAATGGAGATAGACAGTTTCCTAGCAGATAAGGGAATTAGGGGTTATGGGGAGAGGGCAGGGAAGTGGACGTGAGTCTAGATTCGGATCAGCCATGATCCTATTGAATGGTGGAGCAGGCCCGAGGGGCCGTATGGCCTAGTCCTGCTCCTACTTCTTATGTTCTTATGTTAGGAAAGGATGGACAGGCTGGGTCTCTTTTCTCTTGAAAAAAGGCTGAGTGGTGACTTAATAGAGGTCTTTAGGATTATGAAAAATTTTGATAAAGTGGATAGAGAGAGAATGTTTCCACTTGTGGGGAAGAGCATAACTAAAGGCCATCAATATAAGATAGTCAGAAATCCAATAGGGAATTCAGAAGAAACTTCTTTACCCAAAGAGTGGTGAGAATGTGGAACTCGCTACCACAGGGAGTGGTTGAAGTGAATAGTATAGATGCATTTAAGGGGAGGCTAGCAAAGCATATGAGGGAGAAGGGAATAGAGGGTTATGCTGACAGATTTAGATGAGGAAAGACAGGAGGAGGCTCAAGTGGAGCATAAACGCCGGCATGGACTGGTTGGGCCGAATGGCCTGTTTCTGTGCCATATATCCAATGTATTCCTATGAGGTTGATAGAATTTTAGGGTATCAAGAGATATTGAGCGAAGGTGGGTAAATGGAGTCGAGGTGCAGATCAGCCATGATCTAAGCTAATGGCAGAGCAAACCTTAGGAACTGAATGTCTTCCTCCTGTTCCTATGAGAGAGTGTTTTTTTGTAGGGGTGGATGCAGAAGGAAGTAGGGTTGGAAAGAGGTAGAGGGTTGTGGGTGATACAACGCATTGGCCAGAGATGGCCTTGTCAGTGATTGAGACCATGGAAGTATGAAGCCAGATGAGGGGGTAGTTACGAATATGGGTAGGAGAGTTAAAGGACGACAGGAGGGCAGTAAAATCAGAGGAGAGAGGGCAAGGGAAGTTGAAATGGAGATTGAAATGACCAAGGATTAGGAGTCACTGAGTCCAGAGGCTGAAGGAGGAAATCAGGGAGGATGTGTGGGTGAGAAACCAGGGTGGTCGGCAGTAGAGAACAAGGATATTAAAGGAGAGAAGACTGGAACAAGTGCTCTGATGTCACAACAACTCCATGACATCATGAAGCAGCTTCAATCCCTTTAGAGTTTACTTCCTGGCAAGGCACAACAACAACAACAACTTACATTTATATAGCACCTTGAACGTAGTAAAACATCCCAAGGTGATTCACAGGAACATTATAAAACAAAATTTGAATCTGAGCCACATAAGGAGATATAAGGGCAGATGAGAGGTTGGTTTTAAGGAGCGTCTTAAAGGAGGTTAGAGACGTAGAGAAGCAGAGGTGTTTAGGGAGGGAATTCCAGAGCTTAGGGCCTTGGTAGCTGAAGGCACAGCCACCCATGGCCGAGCAATTAAAATTGGGGATGCTCAAGAGGCCAGAATTAGAGGAGTGCAAATAAATACAGGGGAATCATTTGTTTAGACAGCGATGAACGTACAAACATACAACCGTGTTTACTCATTCTTTCGAGTCAAATACAAATACCATCTGATCCATTCCATATTATTTGAGACTATCCTACTGGAGTGAAGGAGTCTTAGGGGGAAAAGTTTGGTATCGCCCCATTTGGGGCGCCATTATCGGCCGGGCGCAAAGTTTAGCGCCTGACGTTAATTATCGCCTCTGACAGCAAACTTGGCTTTTATCGCCCCTGGAGGTGATTGGAGCACTAAATCAGGCGCTTCACACCTGTCTTAAGGCGCAAAGGCCGAGGAGCGAGGCGTTACCTCAGAGCGCTGGCAAAGCAAGGAAGGGCAAATCAAAATAAAACTGCAAAGTGCTGCTCAGTACTCAAAACTCCTTCACACAGCGTTGAATCTCTCCAGAAGTCTTCCTCTCTCTCTCAGAATGCGTGGTGCAAAAATGTCACCGACAAAAAAAGGCAGGAAGTGGTCGCCTTTAAATAGCGCTCCCCTAGTCCCTTTCTGACAGCATAATGTTCCCCTCAACCTGTCGTTGTTAGTGGCAGGCAGTGAGGCAGGGGGCGCCACTCAATATCCGGTCCAGCACGCTAACGGGGTGTTGCGCACTCGAATGTCGTCACAATCTGCCGGCGCAGGAGATCATGGCGGTAGTGTTTAGTGCCGCCGCAAAATGTCTAGTTAATTTCGCGAGCGGCGCAAACATCGCCGTGCCCGGGCGCTAGTTGCTTTGCGCCCCATTAGCACCCTCTTAAGGCACTAATGGGAGGCGCAAACAACTGAATTTTTCCCCCTTACTGTTCTCCCGTATTACCTGGGCTGGAAATGATGCTTTCCCATTCTAAACGCGGAATGATCTCATGAGTTCAGATTATTTAGTTCTAGTGTATTTAAAATTGATTTGAGTCATATGAACACCGCAATGTGGGGGCAATTCTGCTAGAAATGTCTGTCCTACACTGCCATTTCTAAATCTTTTATCACAAGTACTTTGAGTGTCTGTGGTTCGGTGTGTTCTTTATTAGGAACAAACAGCTGCTCAATCAAATATGGCTGCTAAGGGTTGCGAATTCTGCCTTGTCCGTGTGGTCTGTATCTCAGGTCTGGGCCTGAACCCTCACCACCCACCTTACTCTGCCATAAACAGCTGACAAGACTTATATGGGCACATGACCCAGGGCCACAACACAACTGAGGGATTATGTTCCCTGGCATCACAATGAAAACCATGACAACCCAGAAACCACAGGGGTGGACTAGACACAGTAACATGGTCCAAACTGTGCATTTGTGCATGAGGGAGCAAAGAGGAGAGAGCTTCAAGACAAGTGCCTTCATCAAATCTGTTCAAATTTTGGAAGATCACCAAGAACAAATTGGAAACACTGTGTAAAGGAACAGTGTTAATTATTGTAGTGAAAGAAGTCAGGGAACAACATCCGAGCAGAGATCTGATTTCACACTGTGAGTCAGTGAACAAAGACAATCTTTAATTGATCATTACTCACAGAAATTATTTGGTTGAAACCTTTCTTCATATTGAAGAGTTGTAGAATTTGACTGTGAAAATGTCCCTCAATGTGGAAACATTATCACTTGCCCTCGTGAAGATGATAGCCGAGGAAGATGAAAATTGTCAGCAGAAAATATCAAAGACCCTCCAGAAATATTATTAATGAGCTGCCATGACTATCTGTGCCATCACAGCATGCAGACAGCTCCACATGGTGTTGTAGTATTGGAGACCATGGCGATGATTATCAAGGACACCCTTGATCAAATCAGCCAAGCACTTGCTGAGAAAGTTATCTCTTTGGCTGAAATGTGGATGATGATGTTAACAGGAGCACAAGCTGACAGCCAGAAAACTACCAGCAAGCTCCTGGTTGCCATGAGCTTCAGGTTCAGAAATGAAGTTGTCCAGTTGACGACAAAGAGTTTCAAGGGCACCTTCCACATGTGTACATGGTCAAGACCTTAACAAAACTGTCAACGGAAAATGTGTACGGCATGGTTCCTTTACTAAAATCTATCTTAGGGATCATGATTCCAGTATTCGTTGGTGTTAAACAGGCTGAGCTGACGACTGCATTTGCCTCAGCAGTGGAAAGTTTTAGCAAGAGCATCCTGATCTATCTGGGAAATATGGAGAAAGCCTCAGACTCTAACGTGACTAAAGATACTTTCTCCACCGAGATCAACGCTGTCTATAGTCTGTTACTCAAGCTGTGGCTCAAGAAGGAGTCCTCTGAATTGAAGATCCCAACAGTAGAAGCTCTAGGCTATGTCATTTCCCTGCTGCCCAAGGACACACTAGAAGAAGAGCTGCCCAGGATAGTTCCAGGCATCCTGTCTCTCTACAAGAAGCATCCAGGGCATTTTTCCATCACAGAGTGTCTGTGCCGGGAACTGGACATTGCCACAGAGATATGAGGTATCTGGGGCTGATAACACAGATGTATAGCGGTCCCACGGATTGTTCTATACATAGAGATACATAATTCTCTTTAACTTAACTTATGCATGTATAACTTACTTTCCTTTAGTTTAACTAACTTATTTATGCATGTATAACTTACCTAACTGTATGTACTTAATTTACTTAATTGTATTACTTACCAGTTAGGGTTGTTACCGCTTTAATTCATCTGTTAGGCCGTTGCCCCTTTAAGAGCCGACTTAACGCGCTGACGTCAAGTATCACGTGACGCATGCGCGTTGGTTGTCGACCAGACGCGTTGACGTCACGCGTCACCACGCATGCGCATTGGCTGCCGGCCCGATTCGGGCTTTCAAGGCGGCCGCCGGCATAGTCCGGCCTACCGCGACTTCGGCTGCATTGGCCAGCAGGCGGGAGCGAAGAGATTCTCTGCTCCCGCAGTAAGTACTGGCATAGCCCGGCCTAATGACTTCGGCCTTAAAGGCCTGCTTCCGTATTGGGGTGATGCACCCATAACGGCGCAGGTCACGTCACCGCTTGGGCGTACGTGAACGTGTTGACGTCACGACGCGGTCACGTGACACAATAAGCCCGGGAATAAAGAGTGGAGCGGGAAGAGGCTTAGGACTCGCTCCCCACGGGACTGGGACGCAGTCCCTGTGGAGTCCCCGCTGGGACAACACCTACAATATGGTGCTCCTGCAGGTAGCCATCTTACCTGCTATCTTACCTGCTGTAACTATCCTGTCTGGTAAGACCTACAACATGGTGTTCCTGCAGTCAGCCATATTACCTGCTACCTTACCTGCTGCAATTATTCTGTTCTGGTAATTAAACCTTTTATTTATCGTTCGTCGAAGTTAAAACTCTTTTATTTGGTGGCGATTTACATGAACCACCACAGATGGACAATTTGCTTAACAGTCTCCACCAGCAGATGTGTGTTTTGGCAGGGTATAATAACTTTTTTGCTGTGAAGAAATGCAATAAGATCCTTTGCTGTTTTAGAGTTCTGGTCCCAGCTTATACAGACTCAATAGTCAAATTTCTCCTCTCGCAGTTAGAGAACGCTGAGCAAAAAACAAAAGTAGGAACATTCTCCCTAAAGCGTAGGCACTGCTGACCCGGCTCCTCGTCGTGTCTTGTTGCCCATATCAGGGAGGAAGCCGAGGAGCTGCGGCACTGAGGCTAATGCAAGCACTGAGCCTCAATATCCACCCAGCAACTGTGAGAGGGTGGGAAGAGGAGCTTCCGTCATTGGTTGAACAATTACTGAAGAATTCAAAGGAGTTTCTGGCCCAAAGGGAATGGGAGGAGAAATTATTATATCATCAATACCATTGATGACGAGGAATGGACATGTCAGCTCGCTGATGAAATACATAGAGATCAACACCAACCATCTTTCCCCACAAGAGAAGGGCTTTCTCTATAAATCGTTTGGGACAGTGCTCCGTCAGACCCACACAACGAAAATAAAGGAGGAGCTTTACAAAATGCTACTGAGTGTGCAGCACAGTGAGAGTGCGGAGAGAGAGGGAGCAGCCCTCGCCATTGGTATCTGTGGCATGACACACTTTGATGATACCCTCAGTAGTCTGGAGGAGTTTGCTAACTCCAACAGGTTTAAGAAAACTAAAAGTTTCTTGGATATTCTATTGATCAAGCCTGATGTGGATTTGGCTAAAGCCAAGAGCACACTGGTTCTGTGCTATGGGAACTTGGCATTCTATGCAGCTGAGGAACTAATGCTGTCCACAATCGAGACCCACATTCTGCCAGCTGTGATCAATCAATACATTACAAGTGGACAGGAGAAAAAGACTGAATCCAGGGATCTCACACGAAAGATCAGCCTAATAAAGACCATGGGCTCGATTTTCAGTGAGGATTTGGGTTTGGAGGTGTGCGGGGGGGGTTAAAATCCTGAAATCGGGGGTCCCGACCGCAGCCCACCCCCAACCCACCTCCATGCCAATTTCAAAGGAAGTGGGCACCCGTCCCGCACTGGGACCCGCCTACCCGAGGCGGGAAGGGATTAGTGCCAATTAACAGGTAGTTAACAGGCAGTTTTTAGCCTAATCCCCATTTTTAAGCTTGAACTGTGGGAATCCTGACGGCTCCAAATCATGCCAAGTTGGAGGAGTCGGGCCGTCAGGTTGAAGGGCTTGGAGGAGTCGAGATGTCGGTGATCAGGTGAGTGATATGTGCATGAGTGCAAAGGTAAGTGTGTTTGGTGTGTCTAAAGTGATTAAATAAGTTTTACATACTTTTTCTTACTTTTCAGCCTTCCTTCCTTTAGGTTTGGGGAGTCCCTCATCTCACCGGCACAGAAAGCAGGATGGCTGCGATCTGTCAAAAGTGACAGCCTTCAGCTTTCTGTGCAGGAGAGATTTCTAACTGAATCTGTGGAGAAGGACTCATGTTAAAAGTAAGATGGTCAGTGTTTGACAGCTTCAAACTTCTGTGAAATGCTGATATTTCATCTGTCAAAATGTCTTGACATGAAATTTCAGTCTGTGACGTCACCTGTTGCCAGGTGGCCTTTAATTGGCTTGCTCAGCCCACTGGGCGGGTTCAACAAGGTCAATCAAGTTAAAATCGCGTGGATTGGCCGCATTTCAATGGAGACGGGACTACAACCCCAAAAGTTGTAGTCCCGCCTCTGTAGTGATCAATAACATGTCATGCTATAGTGGACACTAGGTGGAGCCGTAGAGCTGTATATAGCTGTATGTATAAGACTACACTACCCAGCTGTATATATATTAAGACTACATTACCCATGAGGCACTAGGCTACCCACAAGGCAGCAGTCAAGATGAAAGCCTCTACAGATACTGTACCTAGTCCACATGGGCTCAATAAAGTAGCTAGCAAAAGCTAGCTGTGTTCATAATAAGAATGTCTATTTATTAATGAACATAACATGGTACCAGGATGGTGAAGATCTGCTGAAAATTGTGAAAAGCGAAATGGAGAATTTGAAGCCACCAGAGCGTTTGAAACTCACAGAAAAGATCGATTACAATTGGCAGACTTTTAAACAACAATTCGAACTCTACATTGCAGCCATCGGATTCGGTACGAAGCCAGACGCAAGGAAGATAGCGTTGCTGCTTACGGTTGCAGGCCCACAGGCGATAGAGGTATTTAATACATTTGTATTTAATCCAGAGGAAAACAGAGAAAAATTAGAAGATGTGCTAAAAAAATTTGATGCACATTGCTCTCCCAAAAAGAATGAGACCTATGAAAGATATATCTTCTGTTCTCAGACACAGCAGCAAAATGAGACTTTTGATAGCTTTGTAACTGATCTGAAACTGAAAGCACAGACATGTAATTACTCTGAGCTCAAAGCATCCATGATTCGTGACCAGATTGTGTTTGGTATTCATGATAAAAAAGTCAGGGAACATCTGTTGAGAGAAACCGAACTAAATTTGGAAAATGCGGTGAAAATATGCCAAGCCAGCGAGCTAGCTCGAAAGCACGCGAAGACTTTCAGTGAAATCAATAATGATGCGATTGCAATGAGTGATAATGCTGCTGTCGGTGCTGTGTCCTATAAGGGGAAGAAACATGGGCAGAACAGAAATGAAAAGCTATCGGAGGATGAAATTTTTAATTGTAAACGCTGTGGTTACAAACACCAGTTAAGACAATGCCCAGCGTTTGGAAAAATGTGCACAAAGTGTAATGGAAAGAATCACTTTGCCAAACAATGCTTTTCAAAAGTACAAACTAAGAAAGGGCAATGAGTTAATGTAATTGAGGACACTGATTTAAATGAGACATTTTTTGTACGAATGGTGTCATGTGACAATATCAAAAAGGATACAGAAAATGTGCAGCCCTCAGAAATGGACAATGCTGAACATAAAGTTAATGCAGTAAAAGAGGACAAATGGATGATCCCACTGCAGATAAATGGAGCATTAGTTACCTTGAAACTAGGCACTGGGGCAAAAGCAAACTTAATCAGTATGAGTGACATTAACAATATGAAAGAAAAGCCCAAAATACAGAAAAAGTCAGTACTACTGAAGGACTATAATGGACAGAAAATAGATAGCTTAGGTGTATGCAGACTTAAAGTGACAGTCAAAGACAAAGTGCATCATCTCATGTTTTCTGTTGTGGCTGAAAGACTTGATTCGATACTAGGTGACAAAGCTTGTGAAGACTTAGAACTGGTCAAGAGAGGCTACCATATAAACTGTGCCATAAGCAGACCAGATGACTCAGGTGATGAAGCAGAGAGCCCATCAAGGATGAAAAGGCCAAAGGGTATCCATGTCTTCAAAAAGCCTAGTTTCTCCAAGAAGAAAAAAAAAGACTTTAAGGTCAAAGAGAAGCCAAAGGAAGAAAAGCACAAAGAGGAAAAACACAAGGAGAAAAAGTCCAAAGATATAACCGCAGCAGATGTTGTTAAGCAGTGGAAAGAGAAAAAGAAAAAGAAGAAGCCTGCACCAGAGCAGGAAGCAGTTCCGGTGGATACTCCTTCTTCCCTCAGGCCAATCTTTGGTGTTCCATTAGCCGAGGCTGCTGAGAGGACTATGCTGTATGATGGGATCCAGCTGCCAGCAGTTTTTCGAGAGTGCATTGACTACATTGAGAGTTATGGCATGAAGAGTGAAGGAAACACTGAAACCCTCTCCAAGCAAAGATCGCAAGGAGACCTCGATCTATAGAAGAGCAGATTGATGACAATGCCGCAACTGCATCTTGTCATTCACCGCCAGAACAATCTCATGAAGACACATCAGACTTACCCGTGTTGAGAAGATCCACACGTGAAGTAAAAAAGCCTGATAGACTTAATCTTTGAGTACAATGTAAAACATTGAAAATGTGTTGACTGTTTTGGAAATGTTTATGTTTATAGAGCACTAACAAAAGTGTAACTGATATTATCTTTATTGTTTTCTTGAAAGTTGATTGATATTGATTTTGTTAAACCTCAAAGAAAGGGGGATGTCGTGATCAATAACATGTCATTCTATAGTGGACACTAGGTGGAGCCGTAGAGCTGTATATAGCTGTATGTATAAGACTACACTACCCAGCTGTATGTATATTAAGACTACATTACCCATGAGGCACTAGGCTACCCACAAGGCAGCAGTCAAGATAGAAGCCTCTACAGATACTGTACCAATCCACATGGGCTCAATAAAGTAACTAGTAAAAGCTAGCTGTGTTCATAATAAGAATGTTTATTTATTAATGAATATAACAGCCTCCAAACCGACTTCTGAATGAAAATCCAGCCACGTGACTCTGATAGCCATATCCCTACATTCAAATCGCCAGAGAGCTCCCCTCAACTTGATCAGAAACAGGGAGCTGCTGACATGCATGCTGGATCTTCTCGAGGCCGAGCCACCAGAGCTGCTGCAGAGCCCTGTTCGACAGTTAGCCATGGATGCCTGCAAGCATCTGATACAACTACACATTGAGTCAAACCAAGCTGACACCTGCCAATTGATTCAAACCTGCCTGACCAGTACCTTCAGCTTGTTACCTTCAAAACTGGACAATATCAAAGACATGAATAGTAACAGAAAAGAGATGGCAACACTTTATACCCAAACCATGAGATCACTGCAAGAGCTCCTGAAGCAATTACTGCTTCAGGACCTGTCCCCTGAAGGACTTGAGGTCATTTTCAATCAGGTAGCAATCTGGACCACTTCAGCAAAAGCTCATGAACGAGAGCCATGGACACGACCTTACAGCTCTTGAAATGTTACTGGGAGAAGCTCAATGTTCAGAATGTAATGGCTGAAATAACATGGGGACTCTGATTGGATGACTGATGCCGTGTTGTGCAGACCCATCGTTTCCCGTTCGACAGATGACTCTGGACACCTTGTACATCATCCTCTCCATTCAGTTATCGTATGAAGGCACCAATCTGGATCAGCAAAAGGAGCAGTTGGAGGTTCTGAAAGAAGTCAGGGAACAATTAGTTAACCCTGATGCTTCAGTCCTCTTTCAAGCATGCTGCCAGATCACAGAGGTCATTTCCAAGTGTTTGCCCCATGACCAGCTGGGCAACTTGCTCTCTGTGGCACTCAAAGGACTGACCGACCAATACCCCAGCCGTTCTAGTGCAGCCACTGTGCTCCTGCAAAACATCTTTAAAAGACGTGGCAGTGAGCTTCGGGATCAGGTCTCAGAGATACTTCACGTGCTGAGCATTGGATTGCAACTTATGAGAACGTGAAACTTTCAGTTCTACGGAGTATCGCCATACTGGCCTCACACAACAGAGCAACAGTTGTGTCCTGTCTCCTCACCTACCCCGTCCCTTTGGACAAGTAGGTCAGTGACATGTGGCGATCATTGTCCGAGGACACAGAGTGTGCCATGAGTACAATGGGAGAGCTGCTGGAGACACTGAACAAACAGTTACGATTTGCAATAAGCAGAACCTATCCCGTCAGAGATAACACAACCCAGTATTCAAGCCTTGAATCCCTGGCTGCCATCTGTGGGCTGCACGAGATAATAACTAAGCCCGAGTTGGCAAAGGCGGTGGCTACATTATTCCCGCAGATATTTAGTACCCTGCTGATTCATCTTAGCTCATATGTTAATGTTTGTCTTGTCAGTGGCTTTGTTCCTGATGGTCAACCGCAGCAGAAGAAATTCTCAGTTGAGCCTCTAACATCTGAAAGCATCAATGTGTGTGTGAACTGTGTGTGTAGTGTATGTACCCGTCTACCTTTAAGAGAACTATTGTATGTAACCGTCCACCTTTAAGAGAACTACTTTAGGTGTTGCACTACTTTGTTGGCTTCTGTATACTGTAATACCGACGGTGACCACACCGGTATATAAGTGCTGTGTCAGGATTTATTGGGCAGATTCGCCCTGACCTTCGAATAGTAAAGTCCTGTTTTAACTTACTCTGGTAGTCTGTGTATTAATTAACTAAACAACCCACAGACTTTACAGTGGCGACGAGTCCGATCGTACCCTGCGGCAACAATACTTCCGAAGCAGTTAACGAGCGTCGAGAAGAGGCAACTGCCCTCGTCGTTCTGCTGGGAGAAAACTCGAGGCTGCAGAACTAGAAAGGAAGAAGAAGTTAGAGACAAAGACTTCCATCAGCAACAGGCACTGACTGTCCCTTCTGCCACGGTGAGGAGTGAGCCGATCAGCACGAGAAGCAAGCCGGCCACGGTGACTGTGAGTAAGGGAAAAGTAAAAAGAATAACCGGAGGATAAGGGCGGTGCACTCGACCACGGTCGAGGGGGAAAGGAGCTGGACAGAAGTCGGGCCCAGAGGCGCTGAGACTGGGGCAGCGTGGAGCAAGGAAGCCGCGGTACAGACAGGCTGGGGATGCAACGGCGCCGTGAGACAGCTAGACCGCGACCGGCGAAAAAGGCCGGGCAGCGACCGAAGCCATGAAGCGCTGCGACCGGGAGCGTAGGCGCGGGAAGATATAAAAACTCAGCCGCAGCCGGGGAGGGAAGCACCGGACTGCGAGAGGGCTGGGAGGCGCGATTGGGAGCCGAGCGAGCGGGAGAGGCAGAGCCGACCAAGGGAGACTGAGCGAGAGCCAGTCCAGCGGCTGAAACTGTTCGCTGTCAACGGGGTGTACCCAGCGCCGGTAGAGCCGAGCAAGCGGGAGAGAGACAGAGCCCGAGCAAGGGGAACTGAGCGAGAGCCAGCCCAGCGGCTGAAACTGTTCGCCATCAACGGGGTACCCAGCGCCGGTTGCCCTGCCGAGAAAAGGGAAAGCACCGAAGCCGACGCGCAGGCTGTGAACCTGAAAGCCAGCGGCCGTCGCCCGTGGGGAAAGTGTACCCCTCCCGCCAGGGGAAGAAACGCGGGAAGCCGCCATTAGGCGGAGAAGAAGACAGAAGCGGGGAACCGCCATTGAAGTGGGCGGGGAGAGAAGATAAGCGCGGGAAACCGCCATTTTCGCGGGAACCGCCATCTTGAAAAAAAAAAGAAAATTTAAAGAAATAATCCGTGGTGTTATCAGGAAGAGAGGAAGATGCCTAAGCGTGGTAACATCAACGATTTTAATTCCGAGGTAGAAGACTGGGCCACGTATGTGGAACGCATTGAGATCTATGGTGAGGCCAATAAAATAGAAGAAGATGACAAAGCTATAACCTTGCTAAACTCGATGGGCGCGAAGACATACGGGCTCTTGAAGCATCTACTAGCACCAGCTAAACCGGCGGATCAGACTTTCGAGGATATTGTTGCTGTCCTGAAGGATCATTTTAACCCCGCACCACTGATGTTAGTGGAACGATCCAAATTTTACGCGAGAAAGCAACGGAAAGAGGAAAGCAACGCGGAGTACCTGATTGAACTGCGTAGGCTAGCGAAACACTGTCAGTTTAGGGAAAATCTGGCAGAGGCACTCAGAGACAAATTCGTGTGCGGAATGTCGAAGGGAGAAACACAAAAACGACTGCTCGAAGAGAACGATCTTACACTTGATAAGGCTGTCCTTATTGCTGCATCGAACGAAGCCGCAGCGAAAGGAACGGCGGAAATGCAGCTAAAGGCAGCGCACTCAGTGTGCAGCAAATTACTTCGGGTACAACGAAATGCTATCGTTGTGGGACG
This sequence comes from Somniosus microcephalus, assembly GCF_052327205.1. Taxonomy (NCBI): domain Eukaryota; kingdom Metazoa; phylum Chordata; class Chondrichthyes; order Squaliformes; family Somniosidae; genus Somniosus; species Somniosus microcephalus. Next base: position 12,086,967 of record NC_141002.1, on the reverse strand, counting down.
ACAACACACGACCAGAACCAATGCTGGTTTAAAAACCAGGAATGTAGGAAATGTGGCAAGCTCGGTCACATAGCTAAGGTATGCCGGTCAGGAAAGAAGACCAACAATAATGAGTCACCACAAAAGAGGTACAGGAAGGTACATGAGGTGACTAGGAAGAGTCCGGAAGAACAGAATTCGGACTCACACTCCAACTGCAAGGAACTGGATAGTCTGAGAATTCACAATGTGAGTAATGAAGCTGACCGACAAGCTATCTGGATCACACTACAGATTGCAAAAGTCCAAGTGAAAATGGAAGTGGACACCGGATCGGTGTTGACGGTCATGAATAAGCATGATTATAAAAAGTTATTCAAGCATATTCCCCTACGGGATACGGAACTAGTATTGCAGACATACACGGGGCACAAAGTATACCCCATCGGAAAGATAGAAGTCAAGGTGAGATACAAGGACAAAGATCACCAAAGGATGGACCTGTATGTGTTGCCTGAGGGAGGTCCACCACTTCTGGGACGGGAGTGGATCAGGAAAATAAAGATAGACTGGCATTCACTAAACACCATGACGGTAGATTCCGGAAAGGAAGATGTCAAACCTGAACGGTTGTCCAGAATATTGGACGAAGCTAAAGAGGTATTCCAGCAAGGACTGGGAACACTGCGAGGAATTAAAGCAAAGGTTAAGATTGCAGAACATGCAAGCCCAAAATTTTTCAAAGCCAGATCGGTACTGATATGCCTATCAATTAGTCCAATAAGAGGCGACGAGTTAAGAACGTAACTGAAGGTTTTTATTGGCTAAATAACAGAGCCCACCCTCGTGGGTGATCCGATCCAACAGGGAGGAATACTAGCCAGTCAGCTACCTTTATACTTGGGCAGGTAATGGGCGGAGTCGGAGGTGGTCAGCCCAGGTATAACAGTGCGACAAGAGGCGACCTCGTGTAGTGATGTGACAGTGAGAACAGTGAGAACAATATACAGTGATAACTATAACAGTGGTTTACCACATTCACCCCTTGTTTAGATTAGAGTCCGGCGGGGTGAAGTGTATTACCAGCTCTGGTATGTCAGTCTGTCCGGAGGCTTCGTTAGCCTCTCCGATCGTCGCAGCGGCGGTGTTACATTATCCAGTGTTAAAGCTGGTGTCTGCGTAGTCGGCAAAGGCTCGTGGGGTTCCGGCATGCCGTCTACCTCGGCTGGACTCGGGGGGTTGGGAGGGGGGGGTGAGGGTGCGAGGTCTCGTAAGGAGACAGTGTCCTCCCGTCCGTCTGGGTAAGCCACATAGGCGTACTGGGGGTTGGCGTGCAGGAGGTTCACCTTCTCGACCAGGGGGTCCGTTTTATGGGCCCTCACGTGCTTTCGCAGCAAGACGGGTCCCGGAGAGGTCAGCCAGGTTGGTAGGGTGGTTCCCGTAGTCGACTTCCTGGGGAAGACAAACATTCGAGCATGGGGGGTGGTGTTAATGGCAGTGCAAAGTAGTGACCGGATGGAGTGCAGCGCAATCGGGAGGACCTCTTGCCAGCGGGAGGTTGGGAGGCCCTTAGACTTTAAGGCTAAGAGGGTGGCCTTCCATACCGTCGCGTTCTCTCTTTCCACCTGGCCGTTCCCTCGGGGGTTGTAGCTGGTGGTCCTGCTTGCTGCAATACCCCTCTCCAATAGGAACTGACGGAGTTCCTCGCTCATGAAGGAGGCGCCCCGGTCACTATGTATATAGTTCGGGAACCCGAACAAGGCAAAGAGTTTGTTCAGGCATTTAATGACCGTGTTACTGGTCATGTCTGGGCAGGGGAAGGCAAAGGGGAAACGGGAGTACTCATCAACGATGTTGAGGAAGTACACATTACGGTCGGATGACGGTAGGGGCCCCTTGAAGTCGATGCTCAGACGCTCGAAGGGGCGGGTGGCCTTGATCAGGCTTGCTCTGTCCGGCTTATAGAAGTGCGGTTTGCACTCAGCACAGATCTGGCAGTTCCTGGTCATGGTCCTGACCTCCTCGATGGAGTATGGCAGGTTGCGGGCCTTAATGAAATGGTAGAGTCTGGTGACTCCGGGGTGGCAGAGGTCATTGTGGAGGGTCTGAAGTCTATCACTTTGCGCGCTGGCGCATGTAATGCGTGAAAGAGCATCAGGGGGGTCGTTCAGTTTACCGGGCCGGTACAAGATCTCATAATCATAGGTGGAAAGCTCGATTCTCCACCTCAAGATTTTGTCGTTCTTGATCTTGCCCCTCAGCTTGTTATTAAACATGAAGGCAACCGAGCGTTGGTCGGTGAGGAGGGTAAATCGTTTGCCTGCCAAGTAGTGCCTCCAGCGCCGTACTGCCTCCACAATTGCCTGGGCTTCCTTCTCGACCGACGAGTGTCGGGTCTCGGGGCCCTGTAGGGTCCTTGAGAAGAAGGCTACCGGCCTACCCTCCTGGTTAAGGGTAGCGGCTAGGGCGAAGTCGGATGCATCGCTCTCCACTTGGAAGGGGATTGACTCATCCACTGCGTGCATTGTGGCCTTGGCTATGTCTCCCTTAATGAGGGAGAAGGCCGCGCACGCCTCTTCCGTGAGGGGGAAGGATGTGGTTTTCAGGAGGGGTCTGGCTTTGTCCGCATAATTGGGTACCCATTGGGCATAGTAGGCGAAAAGCCCCAGGGTTCTCCTAAGTGCTTTTGGACAGTGGGGGAGGGGTAGCTCCATGAGGGGGCGCATTCTTTCGGGGTCGGGGCCGATGACTCCGTTCTCTACTACACAGCCAAGGATGGCAAGGCGCGCTGTGTTAAACACACATTTCTCCTTATTGTAGGTGAGGTTCAGCCGTTGGGCCGTACGGAGGAATTTCTCCAGATTCACGTCATGGTCCTGCCGGTTGCGGCCGCAGATGGTGACGTTATCGAGATAGGGGAAAGTGGCCTGTAGTCCGTTCTGGTCAACCATCCGGTCCATCTCCCGTTGGAAAACCGAGACCCCGTTGGTGACACCAAAGGGGACCCTAAGGAATTGGTAGAGGCGGCCATTCGCCTCGAAGGCGGTGTACTGGCTGTCCTCCGGGCTGATGGGGAGTTGGTGGTAGGCCGACTTGAGGTCGATGGTCGAGAATACGCGGTATTGTGCAATCTCATTGACCATGTCCGATATGCGGGGGAGGGGGTATGCGTCCAGCTGGGTGTATCTGTTTATGGTCTGGCTGTAGTCGATAACCAGGCGATTTTTGTCGCCGGTCTTGACTACCACCACCTGGGCACGCCAGGGGCTGCTGCTCCCCTCAATAATGCCCTCTTTCAGGAGTCGCTGCACCTCAGAGCTAATGAAGGCTCTGTCCCCAGCGCTGTACCGCCTGCTCTTAGTAGTGACAGGTTTGCAGTCGGGGGTGAGGTTAGCGAACAGGGAAGGTGGCGGTACCTTGAGGGTGGATAGGCTGCAGGTGTTACGCGGTGGGCGGTTTAACTTTCGCTGGTTGTCGACTGTGAGTGGGGGGAGGGGTCCACCGTATGCTAGGGTTACACTTTGGAGGTGGGATTGGAAGTCCAGCCCTAGTATGACGGCAGCGCACAGCTGGGGGAGTACGAGGAGTTTAAAATTTTTATACTCTGTCCCTTTAACCGACAATGTCACGACACAGTAGCCGCTGATGTCTGTGGCGTGCGACCTCGATGCCATCGAGATGCGGCTGCGCGTTGGCAGGACGGGGAGGGAGTAGTGGCTCACCGTGTCTGGGTGGATGAAGCTCTCCGTGCTTCCGCTGTCGAACAGGCAGGTCGTGGCGTGGCCGTTGACTTTGATGTCCATCATTGAGCTGGCCAGGTGGTGCGGGCGGGCTTGATCCAGGGTCACGGAAGCTAGGGTGTAGATGAGCGCGTCGTTGTCATGACAAGATGGCGGCGAAGATGGCGGCCCCCGTAGTTCACATGAGGCTCTGTTTAAATCGTTTGCCCCGCACAAAGATGGCCGCCCCTGCTGTTCCCATGAGGCTCTGCAGGCTTCGGCTGCCCCGCACAAAGATGGCCGCCCCTGGTTTTCCCATGAGGCTCTGCAGGCTTCGGCTGCCCCGCACAAAGATGGCCGCCCCTGGTTTTCCCATGAGGCTCTGCAGGCTTCGGCTGCCCCGCACAAAGATGGCCGCCCCCAGGGTTCGCATGAGGCACTGCTGGCTTCTGAGGATTTGCTTCTGCAGGCCTTGGAGAAGTGGCCTTTCTTGAGGCAGGTTTTGCAGGTCGAGTTTTTGGCTGGGCAGCGCGACCTCGGATGCTTCTCCTGGCCGCAAAAGAAGCAGCCAGCGGCCCGATCGGGGTTGCCTGATGTCGGGGCCGGTACCGGGGCTAGCGGGCCCGGTCGGATCCGTGATGCAGACGCTGAGGTAGGTCCCGGGGGCAGCGCTGTGAAGGGTGGTGGGGTGGGGGTCGGGCCCGAGTCCCAGGGTCGCGAATAGTACCTGGCAAACGCTTCCTGGTCTTGCTGGGTGGCCTCTAGGGTGAGGGCGAGGGCTTCGGCCTTGTCCAGGTCTATGTCCTTAGCTTCAAGCAGTCTTTGCCGTGTGTAGTCGGAACGTAGGCCTCTCACCAAGGCGTCGCGGACATTGTCTTCCATGTTCGCAGTAGCCGTCACCGCTTTAAAGTCACAGTTCCTGCCGAGTTGTCTCAGCGCTCGTGAAAATTCAGCTATCGATTCTCCTGGCTGTTGCTGGCGAGATCTTAAGAGATGCCTAGTGTACATGTAGTTTACCGGGCTCCGGTACTGCTGTTTCAGTAGGTTGATGGCGTCGTCGTACGTAGTCATGTCCTGGATGAGTGTATATACTCTCGGGCTCGCTTGGGCTTTCAGGACTCTTAGTTTGGATCTCTGAGGGACGACGGCTTCCTCCAGGTACGATTCGAAGCAGTCCAGCCAGTGTTTGAAGTCGTTGGCTGAGTTTGGTGCCTGTGGGTTTAGATCCAGGTATGGTGGTTTCAAGGCTTGCAGCCAAGCCGGCTGGTGTGGCCCGTTGTCTGGAGGCTGCTGTTGCTGTGCTGCTGGGTGAGCTCCTTGCTGTTGCTGTTCATTATCAGACATCTTTAAAATTTAGCCAATAAAATTGATATGCCTATCAATTAGTCCAATAAGAGGCGACGAGTTAAGAACGTAACTGAAGGTTTTTATTGGCTAAATAACAGAGCCCACCCTCGTGGGTGATCCGATCCAACAGGGAGGAATACTAGCCAGTCAGCTACCTTTATACTTGGGCAGGTAATGGGCGGAGTCGGAGGTGGTCAGCCCAGGTATAACAGTGCGACAAGAGGCGACCTCGTGTAGTGATGTGACAGTGAGAACAGTGAGAACAATATACAGTGATAACTATAACAGTGGTTTACCACAGGTACCTTACGCGATACGACCTGCTGTGGAGGCAGAACTGGAAGAACTTGAACGATCAGGGGTACTGTCAAAAGTGGACTGGAGTGAGTGGGCCACGCCCATTGTTCCCGTCATGAAGTCTTCACCAAGTAACAAGCCAGGGGGACCGGGGAAGGTTCGCATCTGCGGAGACTTCAAGATCACAGTGAATCCGGTGCTTCACACGGTACAATACCCGCTTCCGCGGATTGAAGACATCTTTGCTTCGTTGGCTGGAGGGAAACACTTCACCAAGATAGACCTGGCACAGGCATACTTACAAATGGAAGTCGAGGAAGAGTCGCGTCAGTACCTCACCATCAACACACACAGAGGCTTGTATCGTTATAATAGACTGGTTTTTGGGATAGCTTCGGCTCCAGCAATTTGGCAGAGGGCCATGGAGCAGGTATTACAAGGAATTCCAAGCACGCAGTGTTACTTAGACGATATCCTGATTATGGGAGAAGACGAGGAAGAACACCTCACAAATTTGAAACTGGTGCTCACTAGGTTGAAGGAATATGGCCTTCGAGTTAATCGCAAGAAATGTGAGTTCTTCCAAAAACGGATCTCGTACTGCGGTCATGTCATTGACCGAGAGGGGCTGCACAAGTCACCTGACAAGATAGAAGCTGTCGTGAAGGCCCCCGCTCCGGAAAACGTATCACAGTGAAGATCATTCTTGGGGTTGATTAATTATTATCACAAGTTTCTGCCGAATCTATCCACGGTGCTGCATCCGCTGAATGCTCTGTTGCGGAAAGAAGTACCATGGAAGTGGAGTGAGGAATGTAAAAAGGCCTTTCGCAGAAGCAAGGCGTTGATTACCTCTGAAGAAGTGTTGGCTCATTTCAACCCAACATTACCTCTTCGTCTATCTTGTGATGCTTCCCCCTATGGAATTGGAGCAGTACTTTCACACAAGTTACCAAATGGCTCGGAAAGGCCAGTGGCATTCGCGTCCCGATCATTGACCTCCGCGGAGCGAAATTATGCTCAAATAGATAGGGAGGCCCTCAGCCTTGTGTGGGGCGTAAAGAAATTCAATCATTACCTGCAGGGCAAGAAGTTCACATTACTGACAGACCACCAGCCGTTGGTGTCCATATTCAACCCTAACAAGGCCGTTTCCACCATGACAGCGCAAAGGTTACAGAGGTGGTCCGTGTTACTTGGGGCACACCAATATGACATCGAATACAAAAGGTCCAAACAGCATGGAAATGCTGATGGGTTATCGCGCTTGCCATTGCCGATAGTAGAAGAAGCGACTACAGTGGACCCGGTAGAGATGTTCCACTCATCCATAGTGGAATGTCTACCAGTAACAAATTCGATGATCGAAAACGAAACAAGAAATGACCCGACTCTCTCACGAGTCTATGATTTAACGGTGGAGGGATGGCCAGCACAGGGCGAACCAACGCTGCCAGCATTTTCGCAGAGAAAAGAACAGCTGTCAGTGTGTCGAGGAACCCTGATGTGTGGATCTAGAGTGGTGATTCCACCCAAACTTCAACAGAAGGTGTTAAAGGAGCTGCACGAGGGACATCTGGGTGGAGTGAAAATGAAGAACCTAGCAAGAGCGTTTGTGTGGTGGCCAGGCATTGATGGGGACATCGAAGAAATCACTAAGAGCTGTCTAGGATGCCAGAAGGTCCAAAACGCGCCACCACAGGCTCCTCTGCATCCATGGGAGTGGCCCTCATCTCCTTGGCAAAGGGTACACATCGACTTTGCTGGTCCATTTATGGACTCAATGTTTCTAATAGCGGTGGATGCACACTCCAAGTGGCCGGAGGTAATAAAGATGTCCACCACCACCACGGAAAAAACCATCACAGTGTTAAGGACCATGTTTGCTAGGAATGGGCTGCCGGAACAGATCTATTCTGATAATGGACCGCAATTTGTGTCCGAAGAATTCAAGAAATTCTTAAAGAGCAATGGGGTTAAGCACTACACGTCAGCCCCATACCATCCCGCCTCCAATGGATTGTCTGAAAGGTTTGTCCAGACCTTCAAGAAGGCCATAAAGGCCATGGGTAATGAAGCCATTAACTTACAACATAAGGTGGATAGCTTCTTGTTGGCGTACAGGAATGCAACACATGCGGTCACAAATCAAACTCCCGCCATGATGTTTTTTAATAGACGACTAAGATGCCGGCTGGATTTGCTTAAGCCAAACATCAGAAGGGACGTAGAGAACCGGCAATTCCAGGGCATGAATGAAAGGCCAACTAGATCTTTTCAGATAGGTCAACAAGTTTTGGCCCGGGACTACCGTACCGAGAAATGGCAGCCTGGAACTATTGGAAAAAGGCTAGGGCCGTTGATGTATACGGTGGACATTGGGGACAGTATAATAAGGTGCCATGTTGACCAGATCATAGGGTCAGCCACAAATGGCCAACCTACTCCACCACCTTACACGGTTAATGTTGAGACAGAGATACCCAGAACACCTACCTCCGATCTGGTAATACTGGAATCAGATGAACCTGACACTGTCCTTCAAGCCGAATCGACCTTGCCAGAAGCACCTACTACCCCGCCGGGAGTTACGACACCGCCGAGGCGTTATCCGGACAGAGTCCGGAAACCTCCAGAGAGACTGAATCTGTGAACTGTCTTACATAAAGTTGTATATATGTTATAATGTATGTTTAATGGGGAATCAGTATGTTGTAAGCTAAAAAGGGAGGATTGTAGTGTATGTACCCGTCTACCTTTAAGAGAACTACTGTATGTAACCATCCACCTTTAAGAGAACTACTTTAGGTGTTGCACTACTTTGTTGGCTTCTGTATACTGTAATACCGACGGTGACCACACCGGTCTATAAGTGCTGTGTCAGGATTTATTGGGCAGATTCGCCCTGACCTTCGAATAGTAAAGTCCTGTTTTAAGTTACTCTGGTAGTCTGTGTATTAATTAACTAAACAACCCACAGACTTTACAGTGTGGAGACACTGAAGGAGCTGAAAGCTCAGACACATAATGAAGCTGTGCTTAATGACATGGTGCAAAGTGTGGGATGGGACCAGATGATGGATCTCGGCAAGTCTGACAAGGGGGTTGTCCTGCTGGCCAGAGCAATGGTGAGATATTCTGGCCCCAGTCTGACTGGCATTGTGAAACAGCTGGCAGCTCAAATCCTTACGGTTCAAGACTGTCAGGCAGTCACCGAGGTTTCCTTCTTTGGAGAGCTGTTAAAATCTCCACTGGTTTCACAGCTGCAGCTCGCAGACATTCTGGTGAGTAGATTGCTAAGATGTTTGCTCTCTGGTTCTCCAGTTGCTGTGTGTCAAAGGCCTGTACAACATTAGAGCACATCCCAAGACTAAAAGATGGTCTCGGAAAGTGATGTGCACAATGATTACTCTGTTGGGGAACATGGAGAACCAGAAGGAGGTGCTAATATTTGAGGTGTTGTCGTGCCTCTCGAAGCACTTAATTCAGTTGCGAGCAAACACCATCCAACCTTTTGTAGAGAAAATCCTCGCCAGGATTCAGCCAATCTTTGGGGCAGAGTCTGATAGAGTGCGGGCTGAAGTGTTCGGTGTGTTAGGGATCTTGGCCAAGTGTGGGATCGGAGGTTCCAGATCCTCTTTCTGCCGACAGGTCCATTCCAAGCTGGTGCGCTTGTTGTTGCACCTGGATGGAAAGAGTGAGGAGCTCACTAGGTCTTGTTGTTCAACACTACGGTTGCTTTTCCCACTCATTGGATCTGTTGAGGCTTCCTTGTTGATTGACAAGTATGAGGAGGAGCCCACCAGGGGCTATATGAACCTCCTAAGGGACCTTTCATGACAGTTGGCTGAAGATATCCCCAAACAGATCACCTCATATGCCACGGATTGCGAGTCCTTCTTCCAGAACTCCCAGGAACAACTGTGAGCACATGCAGTGGCCTTTACATGTTTACTTCACCAACAGTCAGAATGTGTCCGACCCGCCCGGAGAGTCACCTGGTGGAACATCTGCACAAAGAACTGCTGCTGTTCATCATCAGACTGAAGACTAAACGTTCAGGCCACCAACCTTCTCCACGTCCTCTTAGCAACAAAGTGACCATTCGTTCAACATGATTTGTAAATATGTAATTTTATGGATTGTAAATAAATCGATATCCGGTTGTTCCATTGTAACTATCGGTGTGTCTTCAAACGGTGCAGGTCGTACTGCTGTGTGACTGGGAGTGACCTCTCCTGAAACTCTCTCTCTCACTCACTCACACCTGACATTAGACATAGATCCTGCTCCTCACTCCATGCAATTCCTCAGCTGGATCACCATGCTAGTTTGTTTATAGATGCAGTTCCCTTACAAACAGTGCATGGATTTGCCTGTGCACTCCCAAAGTGCATCACTTTACACTTATTTACATTAACTTGCAGCTGCCATGTGTCTGCCCATTTTACCAGTCTATGTCCTCCCGAGTCTGATATTATTCTGCTCACTATTTACTATGTTACCAGGTTTTGTATCTATCACAACTTTTGACATTGTACTCCCTAGCTTAGCGTTTCCGTCAGGTTACGCTGGTATTTTTCAGCACAAAATCGGCCAACCCAGTGCAAAAGATGGAGGAATTTTAAGCAGAAATTACGTCCAGTGGAAATCGAGTGTCTGCGATCTCGTCTGCTGGTTTAAAAAACATTGTGCTGGAAGAAAACCATGCTCACAAAACTAGCCCTGCCCCCAGGTCGAATTCATCACCATGGCGAGTTTCCGCTAATTGCGCTTGTTTGTGGGCCTTCAAGGAGGCTCTTAAAATTAAGCCTTTTTAAAGGCGCAATAAGCGTATTTTAAAAGTTTTTAAATATTAAAAAATATTCAATTTGCTAAGAAGCTGACTAATGTACACAAATGAAATAGTAAATTGTTCTGCATAGTTTTAAAACTCATTTTCACTTATTTAAAATCAGGTTACTCAGGTGGTGGACCTTATTAAAATGCTTATTTTTTGTGATTAAACCCATTTCCATGGTATTAATCAAACTCACCAGGTTACCACTCTTAAATATATAAAGCAATATTTTTAATGCAAGAAAAAAGTACACAATTGTGTTCCAAAACGCTGCTCGATTCAGCTGGTTCATGGAAGATTTTACCTTCACAGATGCAAATGTGCCTTTTGAAAGTCCATACTAATGTTCCTCCTGGCTTTTCTTTTGGGTGCACGGCCCTTTAAAGGGTCTGCGCGGCCCAGTCAAAGTTTCGTGCATGCACGAAATTTCACATCTGAAAAACCAGTCCAGGGCTGCACGGGACCAGAATTCAGCTGCGAGGCTGCGGCTACACAGCTCAGAGGGAACGTTGGTCCATACATACCTATACTGCACTACCATTATCAACCCTCTCTGTTACTTCATCAAAGAACTCAATCGGGTTAATCAGATACGATTTGCCTTCAACAAATCCGTGCTGGCTGTCCTTTATTAACCCATGCTCCTCCAAGTGAAAATTTCCTTGACAATGGTCTCTAGTAGTTATCCCAGTACTGCCATTGGATTGATTTCCCTGGAATTACCAGGTTTTTCCCTCTCCCCTTTTTTGAACAGGGGTGTAACATCTGCAATCATCCAATCTCCGGGCACTATTCCCACATTCAAGGAGAATTGACAGATTGTGGTCAGAGTTTCCGCTATCTCCATTCCATTCGTGTTGTGTCCATGTATAATAAGACACAGACTGCAGGAGAATGGTACAACAGGTGTTTACTCAACGTGGCTCACACTGGAACTGATCTGTACAGATTACTACTCAGTACTATATACAGGTGTGGTCACTGCCGGTACTGCAGTATACATGAGCTGTAAAAGATAGTTCCCCCCATAAAGGTATATACATTACAATTCCTCCCCTTTTAGATTAACAGGCCTAGAAATTCACTTTGGGGCAGCCAGCTCGCTCGCGCCCAAAAGTTAGCGCTGGGCGGGGATCCATTAGCGATCGTCAGATATTCAGTGTTTGCGCCACAATTCGGAACCGGGCGCTATACCAGGGTGTGCCCGCCTCCGCTTGGTGCGCTGACACTGAATTTCTGCGCTCTTGGCGCCGCTGCGCCAGCCGCTGCGGAGTGGCGGGCTGCGGTACTGCAGGCCTCCTCCTTCTCTTAAGGGGGAGCTGCCTGCAATGGGGAGATCTCCACTGGAGAGTGCCGGCAAATGAGCCCGGCACCACGGAGAAGTGCCGGGTTCGCAGAAAGCAGCTGGCAATGCCGCGGGGGGGGCGTGGAGGAGGCCGGGGAAGGAGGTGCAGGCAGGCGGCCGCCGAAAAAGCGGCCGGCCGCACCTTCCCCTTTAAAGCGCCCCACTAAGGCTACAGCATGGCCCCGTTTTCTGGTCGCTGTTTGCGGCCGCTTCGGAGGAGGCGGCCGCTACTAAATATGGGGATCGGGCCGGTTTCGGGGCGGAACCGGGGCACTGTGCACACCGATGACGTCATCGGTGCCGGCGCAGCGCTAACGGCTACTGCCGCCAATACCGCTGCGCTGAATATCAGCGCAAAATCATTTTTGTCGCAGAAGCCCTCTTTAGGCGGTAACTGGCCGCAAAGCTGGCAGCGCCTTAATGAATTTCTAGGCCACAGTACCATAACACTTATTTAACAATTAAATATCAAACTAATTACAATTAACACTTTTAACATGCAACATTAGCTGAAAATAGTCTATTTATATATTCAGTCTTTGGGGAGGCTTCCTGATCCTTTCTGGATAGCGCCTTTCCCGAGTGTCTTGCTCTTGGTGCGGAGGCGATTCTGGCCCCCTGTCGTCGGTTGGTTCATCAGCTTCCGATGCTACTGTTTCTGGGGTAGATGCGACCTGTACGTCGGGTTCATCACCAGGTACGTATGGGCGAGGCATGGGGTTGACTTGTTCCTGTGACTCTAGCATCTGGTCAGCATGGTGTCTCACGATGCTCTCCACAACGTCCACTGTGTACATTAGTGGGCCCTGCTATGTGCATATCGTTCCTGGCTGCCATTTTTCTGTTCGGTAGTCGCGGGCCAAGACTGGTTGCCCTACATTGAAGCTCCTTGTTGGCTTCTCATGGATGTGCTGGAATTGCTTACTCTCAACATCTCTTCGTACGTTTGGTCTGAGCAAATCCAGGTGAGATCTTAACCTTCGGTTAAAGAACATCATGGCTGGGGCCTGGTTGGTGACTGCATGTGTCGCATTCCGGTAGGCGAACAGGAAATTGTCCACCTTGTGCTGCAGCGGAATGTTGTCATTGTACATAGCCTTTATTGCCTTCTTAAAGGTTTGTACGAACCTCTCAGCCAATCCATTTGTGGCTGGATGATACGGGGCGGATGTGTAATGCCTTACCCCATTTTTATCAAGAACCTCCGGAACTCTTCGGACACAAACTGTGGTCTGTTGTCGGAGCAAATCTGTTCTGGCAAGCCATTCCTGGCAAAAATGGTCCGTAGGACTGCAATCGTTTTCTCCGTGGTGGTGGAGGACATTTTGATGACCTCAGGCCATTTCGAGTGCGCATCCACGGCTATTAAAAACATTGAGTCCATGAATGGACCGGCAAAATCAATATGCACCCGTTGCCATGGAGATGAGGGCCACTCCCATGGGTGTAGAGGGGCCTGTGGTGGTGCATTTTGGACTTTCTGGCATCCTGAGCAGCTCTTGGTCAGGTCCTCGATTTGTTTATCGATTCCGGGCCACCACACATAAGCCCTGGCTAGGCTTTTCATTTTTACCCCTCCCGGAAGACCCTCATGAAGCTCATTGAGCACTCTAACCCTTAACTTGGGTGGAATTACCACTCGGGATCCACACATCAAGGTCCCCCAGCACACTGACAGCTGTTCTCTCCTTGTCAAGAATGCTGGCAACAGTGAGTCGCCATGTGCTGGCCATCCCTTCACCGTCAAATCATATACCCGAGACAGTGTCGGGTCATTTCGGGTTTCCTTTTCGATACAAGCGTTAGTTACCGGTAGGTATTCAACTATAGTCGAATGGAATATTTTGACAGGATCCACTGCTGGTGCTTCCTCTGCAGTAGGCAGTGGCAGGCGTGATAGCTCATCAGCATTTCCATGCTGTTTCGTGCCCTTATATTCAATCTCATAGTGGTGCGCCCCTAGAAAAAGTGACCATCTTTGTAGTCGTTGCGCAGTCATCATCGGAACGCCATTCTTCGGATTATAAATGGAGACAAGAGGCTGGTGATCCATCAGCTAGGTGAATTTCTGCCCGTGCAGATAGTGATTGAACTTTTTCACTCCCCACACTAGGCTTAGGGCCTCCCTGTCAATCTGGGCGTAGTTACGCTCGGCTGAGGTTACTGATCCTGACGCAAAGGCTATTGACCTCTCTGAGCCGTCCGAGAATTTGTACGACAGCACCGCTCCAATGCCGTAGGGTGACGCATCACATGCCAACCGAATTGGTAATGCCAGGTTGTAATGGGCCATTACCTCTTTCGATGTGATTAGTGTTTTGCTCTTCTGGAAAGCTCGTCTAAATTCGTCACTCCACTTCCATGGCACCCCAGTTTGCAGTAGGGTGCTCAGTGGGTGTAGTATTGTAGACAAATTTGGCAAGAACTTATGGTGGTAGTTTACCAGCCCGAGGAACGACCTCAGTTGTGAGACATTTTCCGGTGCTGGAGCCTTGACTACTGCCTCAATCTTCTCTGGGGACTTATGTAACCCCTCTTTATCGATAACGTGGCCACAATACGAGATCTGTTTTCTAAAAAACTCGCATTTGGGGCGGTTAGCTCGGAGCCCATATTCCTGCAATCTAGTGAGCACCTGCTCCAGGTTGGCAAGGTGATCACTGTCATTTTCGCCCGTGACCAGGATGTCGCCCAAATAACACTGGGTCCCTGGGATCCCTTGCAGGACTTGTTCCATTGCCCTCTGCCAAATAGCCGGAGCTGATGCTACCCCGAATACCATCCGGTTGTATTGGTAGAGACGTTTATGGGTGTTGATTGTGAGGTATTTTTTTGATGCTTCTTCTACCTCCATTTGCAGATATGCCTGGGCCAGATCAGTCTTAGTGAAGCGTTTCCCTCCAGATAGCGAGGCGAAAATATCTTCAATCCGCGGAAGTGGATATTGTACGGTGTGAAGGACCGGGTTCACTGTTACCTTAAAGTCCCCACAGATGCGAACCTTCCTTGGTTCCCCAGGCGTGCTGCTCAATGACTTTTTCATCACAGGGACGATGGGTGTGGCCCACTCGCTCCAGTCTACCTTGGACAGTACACCTGAACGTTCCAGACTCTCCAGCTCTGCTTCGATGGCTGGCCGGATCGCATAAGGTACCGGTCTGGCCTTAAAAAATTTTGGGCTTGCGTTTTCTTCAATTTTAATCATCGCTGTCATGCCTTTTAGTGTTCCGAGTCCTTGCTGGAACACTTCTTTCGCATCAGTTAGGATCTTTGACAGTCGCCCAGGTGTGACGTCGTCATCCTTTTTGTCAGCCACAGTCAGTGCCTGTATGGAATGCCAATCCAGTTTATTTTCTGGATCCATTCACGTCCCAGTAATGGTGGTCCTCCATCTTGCAATACATACAGGTCTAGTTTTGGTGTTTCCTTACCGTTATATATAACGGTCACCCTTATTTTTCCTTTGGGGTAGACTTTTTGCCCCGTGTACGTCTTCAAAATAATTTTTGTGGCTCTCAAGGGTATGTGTGAGAGTAGCCGCTCGTAGTCCCATCGGTTTATGACTGTTAGGGCTGATCCTGTGTCCAATTCCATCTTTGCCTGGACTCCTGCTATCTTGAGAGTGACCCAAGTGGTTCGGTGATCCTCCATTGTGATCACATTATGTAGTTTCAGACAACTCAGTTCCCTGCTTTCGGAGTCGTTGTCACTCTTTTGTTCGTCTGAATTATTCTCCGTCATCTTATGTACCTTCTTGTACTTTTCTTTGGTAGGTTTCTTATTGCTGGTTTTCTTTCCCGACCTGCAGACTCGTGCTATGTGTCCTACTTTTCCACACTGTCTGCACACTTTGTCTTTGAACCAGCAATCATTCTGGTCATGTGTTGTTCTGCCGCAGCGATAGCACTTCTCTGTTCTATATGAAATTTCGTTTGTGCCATATTCTTGCGGTCTCTGTTGTATCTCTGCAGCGCCCCGTGCTGCTGCTTCATATGATACCGCAATGCTGAAAGCCTTTTCCAGCGTAAGGTCCTTTTCAGATAAAAGCCATTTCTGGGTTCCTTCACTTTGAAGCCCACACACAAACTTGTCCCTTAAGGTATCTGCCAGTCCCGCTCCAAACTGGCAGTGTTTCGATAGTTTGCGCAGTTCTGTTAAATAATCAGCATTGCTTTCATCCTTATGCTGGTCTCGTTTGTGGAA
Organism: Somniosus microcephalus; assembly: GCF_052327205.1. Taxonomy (NCBI): domain Eukaryota; kingdom Metazoa; phylum Chordata; class Chondrichthyes; order Squaliformes; family Somniosidae; genus Somniosus; species Somniosus microcephalus. The sequence goes on along the minus strand of NC_141002.1, from coordinate 12,071,237 downwards.
CTTGAATCTTTCTGCTATCAGCAGCGGTGTGGGGTTTAAATGTTCCTTTAGTATCGTTACTATGTCTTCAAAACTCTTTTCCATTGGCTTCGTTGGGGTTACTAGATTTCGTAATAAACCATACGTCTTTGCACCCATTAAATTTAACAATACCGACGCTTTCTTGTCATCTGACACCTCATTTGCCTTGCAGTATACCTCTATTCGTTCGACATATGTAGTCCAATCTTCAACTTCATTGTCAAATGCGGTGATACTGCCACTCTTCGGCATTTTGGGTGTGGTTTAAAATGGCATCTCCCAATGGCTTAAAATGGCATCTCCCGCGCTTTCCTTCCTCCCCCGCTGCTGCCAACGCCGCTCCCGGCGGTTCTCGTGGCAATGGCGGCATCCTGTAGGTTTCGCGCGCTTCTCCTGCGCTGCTGCCAACGCCGCTCTCGGCGGTCCTCGTGGCAATGGCGGCGCCTCGCAGGTTTCTGCGCGTCTCTCTCCCTCCCTTCGACGCTGCTTGGCCCCTGAACACCGGCTGCGCCCTCTGCGCTCTGCCCTCTCTCTCTCTCCCCCGTCGATGCTGCTCGGCCCTTTGCTGTGCCGCTTGGTCAGGCTCTAGCCCGCCGCTGTCCGGGAAGGGTCTGCGCACTACCTGTTGCCAGCCCGTTTTGCTGGACCACCTCGACTGGAAAGCCAAGCCTGGCGGTCGACAGCCTCCCCCGCAATTCTCGAGTCTCTGCTGGATGACTGGGCGGTTGCCCGTGGTCGACGCCTGAGTCTCTGGCCTTGACCTCCAATCCACTGATCTCCAGGAACGAATCCCCGGGAGTTGATGCAGGGTTGCAGGTAGGATCGAACTTGCCTTGTCACCAATGTTGTGTCCGTGTATAATAAGACACAGACTGCAGGAGAATGGTACAACAGGTGTTTACTCAACGTGGCTCATACTGGAACTGATCTGTACAGATTACTACTCAGTACTATATGCAGGTGTGGTCACTGCCGGTACTGCAGTATACATGAGCTGTAAAAGATAGTTCCCCCCTTAAAGGTATATACATTACAATTCGTATAGCAACTGTGCCATAAACACCGCCCTGCAGAGTTAATAATCACCGAACAGCTGCAGTTCCTTGGAGATTGTGTTCCACAGATGTTGGTGCAGGTCTTGCAGATCCCTGTCTGGAGTTATAACCTGGATATCCTGCAGTGAGGCCATGGTTATACGCCCCTATTGTTAATGGTCTACATTGAAGAGGAGTCCCTAAAAGTGAGCATGCAGAATGACCAGCCTTTATTGACGACACAACAAGTCTGCAATGTATCAAAGGTTAACTCGACTGAGCTGCGTCTGGTGTCCAGTGTCGCAGAACACGTATGGGTCTTTAATCAGACTGCAAAGCCACATCCAAACTGAGGGCGATGATATCCGCCAACCACTGCGTTGTTTGGCGTGAATAAGGTGGTAGCATTTTGAACAAAAAGCTTTGCGCCTGATGCCTTTATTGAGTGGGCCTCGATTTAATCGGCCATCCAAAACAGGCGGGAGCCTCATAAACATAAACAATTGAGGGTCCTTAGCCAGTTTTAGGACCCAGATGTCATTTTGGTTGCCACCCGTGTTCCTCAACTTGCCTACAAACCATTGGTGGTACAAGTTTGGGAGGATGCCATTTTCAGCCATATTTAAAGGGATTGTCAGCTGCTCTCAGATCATAACATTTTTGTAGGAAATGTTGCGCTTGCGTTAGAAAGTGAGTTTTGGGTAGTTATATCATTTCAAAGTGCTTCTAGTGCCTGTACAACATTCCCAACCCTTACACCCCCTGCCAATGCACTTTTCTCATCATTGGGGTCCTTTGGATGATAGTTGGAAGGGGGAAAAAAAAGCTAATGTTTTTTTAAAAAGTGTAATGCACTCTCCTGTTTCTGCTTACCATGTATCTGATGAGGTCATCTTCTAAATGCTTCCAGTCCAGACAATCATAACTGGATTGTAGACACCAGCTTAAAAATACCAGCGAGATTTGTCATTTGCAATGCCAATATTTTTCAACATACTGGCCTACTTTTAGCAGGGAAAAAAATTCAACCAAAGAATGAAGAAATGGCGATATATGTCCAAGTCAGGATGCTGTGTGACTTGGAGGGGAACTTGGAGGTGATGGTGTTACCATGCGCCTGCTGCCCTTGTCCTTCTAGGTGGTAGAGGTCGCGAGTTTGGGAGGTGAGCTCGAAGGAGCCTTGGTGAGTTGCTGGTTTATTAAATTAATATTCCCTCCTTTTCAATAGAGCACTTCCCCCTCCTACATCAGTTGTAGCAATTCATGCACGTGTATTTGCACCCAAGTCTTTTCACTTTTTCAATATTTGTTTCACAAAAAAAGGTCCTAATTGTTGCTTTACTTCTCACAACTCATGAAGCCAAAAGAAAACACTGAAAAATAACATTAAACTGGGGTGAATGCAACTAAGCCTTTAATCGTCCATCAATAATCATCTCCTTCCTCATTTTGGTTAATAAATACAGCACTGCTCTGAAAACTGAAGCATTCGCTTAGAATCATAGAATAATACAGCACAGAAAGAGGCTATTTGGCCCATCGTGCCTCTGCCGGCTCTTTGAAAGTGCCCTTTCTCCTCTGCACATCTCTCTAAGGCCTTGACATCCTACCTAAAGTTTGGTGCCCAGAATTGGACACAATACTCCAGTTAAGGCCTAACCAGTGATTTATAAAGGTTTGGCATAACTTCCTTCTCTTTGTACTCTATGGGCTGGATTTTACCAGCCCTCAGGAGGCGGGTTTGGAGGCATGCGACTTGTTAAAATCGCCAAAAATGGCGATCGGGCCCGATCCCGCCTCTGAGCAACTTTCCCACATGCGTGTTTTCTGACCCCCTTTCCATCACGCCTCCAAGAGGCGGGATAGGCCCTTAACAACCACTTAATTGTCTGTATAATCCCATTTTGACAGTCCTTTCTGATTTTTAGACATTTTCCCCATCCTACATGCCTCCTCTGGAACACGCCAGTTAATCTTGGCGACCTCACAAGTGGATTGCTTACTAACAGCTGCAGCTCCACCATTACAAAGGAGTTTTCACCGATGATCATTTGCAGGTGGCAGAACTGTGTTGTTTCAGGTCTGGGGGAACTTTTAGCAGGCATACTCAGTGTTGTGGGAGTTTGGAGCCTGACACCCATCTCCAGTGTGACCTCCTGAGAAACCCCTCTCCCCACCTTGACTAAGTGTTTCCTCAACTGAGGCATATACCAGAAGAATGGGAACCATTTACTTCCTTTCCTCCTGGACATCAGATTCAGACGAAGACCAGCCGCAGCAGCAGCAGAACCATGAGCAACAGCAGCACCAACAGCAGGAGCATCAACATGAGCACCAAGCTGCTAGTCACCCACCTGAAGGTGCACAGGTCAGAAGGCGCCAGCGCGAAAACATTGCTGCCCAGGATGCAAGGGATGCACTCATCCTGGCCAGATTTGCTTAGCCTGCACAATCAAACACTTTAGTCTCGATCCTTCTTACCACAGCATCGACAATGGACAAGAACCTACAGAATGCTATCACTCTGACCACCATTCTGATAATCACAAGGCACCCTAAGCCCTCAATGTGTAAGTCCTATTTGCAAAATGACACAGGCCACAACGTCAACAGTTTGCCATCAAAACACTTTATAATACAATCGCAATGATGGCTGGTCCAAAAACAAAACTACACAGCACCCAAGTGACTACCCTTGTGATTACTTGTGCTTTATCTTCCTCTTATGCGTGCTCCTGCGTGGTGCTTCCCCTGTGGCTTCAGCAGATGTGGAGGCCCCTTGCCCACTCTCTTGCTGCTCCTGTCTCGACGCCTTTGGTGGGTGTCCTCTGGGGTGGTGAACTTGTGCGGGCTCGCCAACAGTCTGCTGCTCCTGCGGCTGTGCATGGGCTGAGATACCCATCTCAGTTGGATGAGGACGCTGGTGGGGCTCTGACCGAGGGCTTTGCTGTAGCATGGTCATGTGAGCGCTTGGAGAGGAGCCCCCACTTCCTTGTTGTCTGCCACCAACATCGCACTCATGGGTCATCCCCACTTCAGAGCTAGCAAGTGGTTTGACAGCACCTTACTGCATTGCAGGGGGGCCATGAGGACCTGTTTCTGCACTGGAAGTGCTACTGCAGAGGGCTTGCATGAAGGTCTGGTTTGTTTGCTCAATAGCTAACCATCGCTCCTCAAGAGATGTCATTCTATTCTGAACAATGACCATGTTTTCAATACCCTGGTGACTAAGCTCCTCCATGGACGTAGCCATCCTCTCCTCTACCGCAGCCATCCTCTCCTCTACGGTAACCAGCCTTACCATGGAGGTAGCCATCCTTTCCACGGAGGTTGCCATCCTTTCCGCGGTGATGCGTTGATGCGCCAATGCCTCCTCAAAGGCTCTGCTCATGTTCGCGATGGACTCCTCCATTCGCTCCACACTCGCAGCGACCCTAAAGACAAAACCTGCCAGAGACTCCTGCACCTGTTCCTGGAGCTCCAGCACCGCTCTCCTTCTGAATGAACCTGGAGGCACAGGGTCGGCATGCAGCGGAGCCGAGCCGGCAGAGTCCTTCACCCTCCGATGAGGACTCTCCACTGCTGTCCCTGTCTCCACCATCTGCTGATGCTCACTTATGAGCTGTGATATACCAGGTGACAACACTACTCTATCTCGCGTAGGTCCCACCGAGGTGTGAGTGTCTGCACTGGTGCTGGGTGCACTGAATTCTGCTGACGCTGCGCCCTCAGAGGTTGCAGCTTCCTCTGAGGAGTCTGGAGGCTCAGGCTGTTCCTCCTGGATAGTGGGGGCGGGGGCTTTTGATGGCCCTGTGGGGGAATAAAGGAAAGAGTTAGAGATGTGAGGCCAAGGTTACATGCACATTGAATATTGCAGATGATCATAAGTCAATCTGTTAGAGCATCAGAATCATTATCAGTGACTCATGCTATGTCAATGAGAGAGATGATAAACTATTCTATTACCTGATTGCTGTGATGCTCCTGCCTGTCCGTCCCCCACTTGGGTATCCTCCTCGATCCCAGCAATTTCCAGGGCCGCCTCCTCCCAGGGGGGTGAGCTGGGCTACCGAGGGTGGCCCTCCTCCTGTCATGGCTCTTTCCCTCTTATTGTGAGCTCTCTTTTCCTGCAATGAGGGACACAAGTGGAGTTTGAGTGAGAATGAAGGAGTGAGTGTAGTGAATGCATAGCATAGATGCTTAGAAGAATACAAAAGACCCTCCCTGTGTGTTGTAAGTTGTTGTTGTCATGGCATCACAGTGATAGGGAGTGTGAGGGCTGCATGGTCGAATAGTTAAGTGAATGTGACCATAGAGAGAGAAGGAATGGCTAAGGGTGCAGGAATGTAAGTGACAAGTGGCATGTGGAGGAAGAGGTTGGCAAAGCAGAGTGCTGGTGAGGAGAGACCAGGTAAGGCCTCACAACGTCGGCGGGAAACCTGAGCGGCAGAGCGGGGTATAAAAGTCCCCAGAGACCAGGTAAGGCCTCACAGCGTCGGCGGGAATCCTGAGCGGCAGAGCGGGGTATAAAAGTCCCCAGAGACCAGGTAAGGCCTCACAGCGTCGGCGGGAATCCTGAGCGGCAGAGCGGGGTATAAAAGTCCCCAGAGACCAGGTAAGGCCTCACAGCGTCGGCGGGAATCCTGAGCGGCAGAGTGGGGTATAAAAGTCCCCAGAGACCAGGTAAGGCCTCACAGCGTCGGCGGGAATCCTGAGCGGCAGAGCGGGGTATAAAAGTCCCCAGAGACCAGGTAAGGCCTCACAGCGTCGGCGGGAATCCTGAGCGGCAGAGCGGGGAATAAAAGTCCCCAGAGACCAGGTAAGGCCTCACAGCGTCGGCAGGAAACCTGAGCGGCAGAGCGGGGTATAAAAGTCCCAGAGACCAGGTAAGGCCTCACAGCGTCGGCAGGAAACCTGAGCGGCAGAGCGGGGTATAAAAGTCCCCAGAGACCAGGTAAGGCCTCACAGCGTCGGCGGGAATCCTGAGCGGCAGAGCGGGGTATAAAAGTCCCCAGAGACCAGGTAAGGCCTCACAGCGTCGGCGGGAATCTCGAGCGGCAGAGCGGGGTATAAAAGTCCCCAGAGACCAGGTAAGGCGTACCAATCTCCAGTCTGGAAGGAGAGAGGTAAAAAGTAATCCAAGTGTAACATCACCAGAAAGCGGGTAAGTGATTGGTTGGTAAGTATTTCTCCCTTTTAAGCTTAAATCTCTTTGGTTTATAGTTTCTAAGGTGTGATATTCACCATCTAGAATCGGGGCAGAGGATATTTAAGAATAATATTAATAAATTTAATTAATTACATAGAATGGGAGATCAGGCGATGTGTTGCTGCTGCAATATGTGGGAGCTGGTGGACACCATTGATGCTCACGGTGATCACATTTGCAGTAAGTGTTGGCTGCTCGAGGAATCCCGGCTCCGTGTTGAAGAGCTGGAGTCCGAGCTTCAAATACTGAGACACAGCAGGGAGGGGGAGAGTTACCTGGACACTGTGTATCACGAGGTAGTCACACCTATTAGATTAATTAATGCAGATGTAGTCCGTGGCCAGGGTCAGGATGGTGTGACTAGAAGTGAGGCAGGTACGGGGTTCCAGGAGGTAGTGTTGGAGGAGCCGCAGCCCCTGCTCTTGTCCAACAGGTTCGAGGCTCTTACTCCCTGTGGGGACAGGAGCAGGGACTGCAGGGAGGATGAGCAACCTGGCCACAGCACCGTGGAGCAGGGGGCCATTCAAGTGGGGGGAGTTAAAAGAAATGTTGTAGTGGTAGGGGATAGTATCGTTAGGGGGATAGATAGAGTTCTTTGCAGCTGAGAGCGAGAGTCCCAGAGGCTGTGTTGCCTACCCGGTGCCAGGGTTAAGGACATCTCCTCTGGGCTGGAGAGAAACTTGGAGTGGGAGGGGGAGGATCCAGTTGTCGTGGTCCATGTTGGTACCAACGACATAGATTGGACAAGGAAGGAGGTTCTGCTGAGGGAGTTTGAGCAGCTAGGGGCCAAATTAAAAAGCAGAACCACAAGGGTAATAATCTCTAGATTATTACCTGAGCCACGAGCGAATTTGGCTAGGACAAATAAAATTAGAGAGTTAAATGCGTGGCTCAAAGACTGGTGTGGGAGAAATGGGTTTTGCTTCCTGGGACACTGGCACCAGTACTGGGGCAGGAGGGAGCTGTTCCGTCGGGACGGGCTTCACTTGGCCAGTGCTGGGACTAGAGTCCTGGCGGATCATATAACTAGGGCTGTAGAGAGGGCTTGAAACTAACTAGTGGGGGGGAGGTTCCTAGAGAGCAAATAATAAAAATGACAACAGAGAAGGTCATAGACTTAGGTAGCAGTGGGGAAATTAAAAACCAGAGCGTGTCAGGAAGGGGCAGAAGGTATGGAGTAAAAGGTAAAGTAATAAAAAGGGCAAAAGCCGGAACTAAGTGTCACAAAACATCTTTGAAAGTTCTCTATCTGAATGCACGTAGCATTCATAACAAAATAGACGAGTTAATGGCACAAATAACTACATATGGGTATGATCTTGTGGCCATTACAGAAACATGGCTGCAGGGTGACAATGCCTGGGAATTAAACATACCAGGTTATTTAACGATCAGGAAGGACAGGCAGGAAGGAAGGGGAGGTGGGGTGGCTATGTTAATAAAGGAAGGAATCACTGTAATACAGAGAAATGATATTGGGTCAAAAGATCTGGATAATGAAACAGTTTGGGTGGAGGTAAGGAATAATAAGGGGGAAAAAACACTAGTGGGCGTAGTGTATAGGCCGCCGAACAGTGGCAACTCTGTTGGACGGAGTATCAATCAGGAAATAGTTGAGGCTTGTAATAAGGGAACATCTATAATTATGGGGGATTTTAACTATCATATTAATTGGACAAATCAAATTGGGCAGGGCTGCCTTGAGGATGAGTTCATTGAGTGTATTAGGGATGGGTTTCTTGAGCAGTATGTAACTGAACCGACCAGGGGGCAAGCAACCTTAGATCTGGTCCTGTGTAACGAGACGGGATTAATTAAAAATGTCCTAGTAAAGGATCCCCTTGGAATGAGTGACCATAACATGGTTGAATTCCATATTCAATTAGAGGGTGAGAAGGTTGGATCTCAAACAAGCGTGCTAAGCTTGAATAAAGGAGACTATGAAGGTATGAGAGCGGAATTGAGTAGAGTGGATAGGGAAAATAGATTAAAGGGTAAGACGATACATGATCAGTGGTGTACATTTAAGGAGTTATTTTACAACTTCCAAAAAAAATATATTCCACTGAGGAGAAAAGGGTGTAAAAGAAAAGACAGCCATCCATGGCTAAGTAAAGAAATTAAGGATAGTATTCGACTAAAAACAAGGGCATACAAGGTAGCCAAATCTAGTGGAAGGATAGAGGATTGGGAAAACTTTAAAAGACAGCAAAAAATAACAAAAAGATTGATTAAGAAAGGGAAGATAGATTATGAAAATAAATTAGCAAAAAATATAAAAACAGATAGTAAGAGTTTTTATAGTTATATAAGAAGAAAAAGGGTGGCTAAAGTAAATGTTGGTCCCTTAGAGGATGAGACCGGGAAATTAATGGTGGGAAATATGGAGATGGCAAAAACACTGAATGAATATTTTACATCAGTCTTTACAGTAGAAGGCACTAAGAATGTCCCAACACTGGACAAACAGGGGGATAAAGGGGGGAGGAGCTAAACACGATCAAAATCACTAAGGAAGTGGTACTCGGTAAAATAATGGGACTCAAGGCGGATAAATCACCTGGACCTGATGGCTTACATCCTAGGGTCTTGAGGGAAGTGGCGGTAGGGATTGTGGATGCATTGGTAATAATTTTCCAAAACTCCCTGGACTCGGCAAAGGTCCCAGCAGACTGGAAAACTGCAAATGTAACACCCTTATTTAAAAAGAGCAGTAGACAGAAGGCTGGAAACTATAGACCGGTTAGCCTAACATCTGTGGTAGGTAAAATTTTGGAGTCCATTATTAAGGAGACAGTAACAGGACATTTGGATAATCATAACTTAATAGGACAAAGTCAGCATGGTTTTATGAAGGGGAAGTCATGTTTGACAAATTTGCTGGAGTTCTTTGAGGAAGTAACGTATAGGGTGGATAAAGGGGAACCAGTGGACGTAGTGTATTTAGACTTCCAAAAGGCATTTGACAAGGTGCCACACAAAAGATTATTGCTTAAGATAAAAAATCACAGGATTGGGGGTAATATTCTGGCATGGATAGAGGATTGACTATCTAACAGAAGGCAGATATTTGGGATAAATGGTTCATTCTCAGACTGGCAATCAGTAACTAGTGGTGTTCCGCAGGGGTCAGTGCTGGGTCCCCAACTCTTTACAATCTATATTAACGATTTGGAGGAGGGGACCGAGTGTAACATATCAAAGTTTGCAGATGATACTAAGATGGGAGGGAAAGTAGTGAGTGAGGAGGACATAAAAAACCTGCAAGGGGACATAGACAGGCTAAGTAAGTGGTCAGAGATTTGGCAGATGGAATACAATACTGGAAAGTGTGAGTTTATGCACTTTGGCAGGAAAAATAGTAGAGCAAGTTATTATCTTAATGGCAAGAAACTGGAAAGTACTGAAGTACAAAGGGATCTGGGGGTCCTGGTGCACGAAACTCAAAAGGTTAGTATGCACGTGTAGCAAGTGATTAAGAAGGCCAATGGAATGTTGGCTTTCATTGCTAGGGGGATAGAATATAAAAATAGGGAGGTATTGCTTCAGTTGTACAAGGTATTTGTGAGACCGCACCTGGAATACTGCGTACAGTTTTGGTGTCCATACTTAAGAAAGGACATACTTGCTCTTGAGTCAGTACAAAGAAGGTTCACTCGGTTAATCCCGGGGATGAGGGGATGGACATATGAGGAGAGGTTGAGTAGATTGGGACTCTACTCATTGGAGTTCAGAAGAATGAGAGGCGATCTTATTGAAACATATAAGATTGTGAAGGGGTTGGATCGGGTGGATGCGGGGAAGATGTTCCCGATGATGGGTGAAACTAGAACTAGGGGGCATAGTCTTAGAATAAGGGGCTGCTCTTTCAAAACTGAGATGAGGAGGAACTACTTCACTCAGAGGGTGGTTGGTCCATGGAATATGCTGCCCCAAAAAGTTGTAGAAGCTACATCATTACATAAATTTAAAACAGAAATAGACAGTTTCCTAGAAGTATAGGGAATTAAAGGTTACGGGGACCGGGCAGGAAATTGGACATGGGTCCAGGTTCGGATTGGTCATGGCCCTGTGGGTAGTGGAGCGGGCCCAGGGGCCGTGTAGCCTGATCCTGCTCCTATTTCGTGTGTCTAATTCTGTTAGATTCAGGAGATGGTTCTGGGATAGTGGATTGGCGGTTAGGATCAGATCAGCCATGATCTTATCGAATGGCGGAGCAGGCTCGAGGGGCCGATTGGCCTACTCCTGATCCTATTTCTTATGTTCTTATGTTCTTATGTAGGAGATGGGGATCAGATTGAGGGTGATGGGAAAGTCATACTCACTTTTCTTGTGCAGAGAAGGTCATGAAACCTGTTCCTGCATTGCAGCCAGGTTCTTCAGCTCATCAAAATGGAGTTGACCTCCTGGGCCACTTGTAGCCACACAGCTTTAGTCTGCTGGGGTGGCTTTTCTCTCCCTGAGGAAGGGAACAGCACCTCCTTATTACAGCTGGCTCCGTACACCAGAGCTTGGAGGAAGGGCTCATCAAACCTAGGAGCACACTTTTGCTTGATTGTTGACATTTTCCACAATTGAACTCCATCATATAAATTGCAGAGCCTTTGCAGTCTCCAGAAGAATCAAGGCTGCTTGCAGGCCTTAAATCCAACAGCTTTGATGATGTCATCGGAGGCGACTTTCTGTATGAAAAGACTCATTGGGCCAGTGTTTCCCACACGCAGGAAATCAATTGCCCAATTTGTATAAAATCCCACTTTTTCAATACATCACTTAAGAGTCAGGGCCGTGACACGATTTCCACCTGACACGCCCCAGCCCGCGCACACCGACAAAATCCAGCCCAATGCCTCTCTTTATAAAGCCAAGGATCCCATATATTTTTTAACAGCCTTCTCAACTTGTCCTGCCACCTTCAAAGATTTATGTGCGTAACCCACACCCACACCCGCACAAACCCCAGATCTCCCTGTTAAGAACATAAGAACATAAGAAATAGGAGCTGGAGTCAGCCATTTGGCCCCTCAAGCCTGCCACACCATTTAATGAGATCATGGCTGATCTGATCTTGGGCTTAGTTCCATTTCCCTGCCCGCTCCCCATAACTCATCACTCCAGTGTTGTTAAAAAATCTGTCTATCTCCGCCTTAAATATATTCAATGATCCAGCCTCCACAGCTCTCTCGTGCAGAGAATTCCACAGATTTACGACCCTCTGAGAGAAGAAATTCATCATCATCTCAGTTTTAAATGGCTGACCCTTTATTCTGAAACTATGCCCCTATAGTAATCTGGGGTGTAATGCTTAATTATCCACCAGATGGAGACAGATATTAAGGGATCATGTTTACCAGTATTAAGGTAATGTCCTGGCACACCACTTATTAAGGTAGTGGCATTGCATTCTGGGTATGACTCAGAGGTTGATCCTCCATCTTGGTGATCGCACAGTAAGAATTGGAAGTGCTTTGCCGGCAGCTGTAAGAGATGTTTCTCTGCTACATATGTATAATTAAACAGTTGAGTTTTGGTTCCTGAAGTCTGGCTTATCTCAGTTTCTGACCTTACCACTCGGATATCACATTTGGCGACGAGGCTGAACAGATCTCATCTTGAAGAAGGAAAAAGAAAAGAAAAGCACTGAATCAAGGAATCATGGCTGCTATGGTAGGACAGCTCTCTGCTTTTGATGTTCAGACGCAGACCTGGAACGAATACTGTGAGTTTTCTGGAGCATTTCTTTGCTGCAAATGATATAGTTGATGTTGGAAAAAGGAGAGCTATTTTGCTCACTTCCGTGGGAAGTCAGACATATAGTTGAATGAGAAACTTATGCAGTCCTGAGAAGCCTCCTGGAGACAGATCATTTACTGAATTAGTGGACTTGCTAAAGGAATATTTCAATCCCAGACTGAGTGAGATTGTACAGCGTTTCAAATTTAATTCAAATTTAATTTAAAACCGGGACAGACTGTTTTGGATTATGTAGCGGTGTTGAGAAAACTGGCACATGATTGCAATTACGGGAACAATTTGAAAGACATGCTGAGAGATAGGCTTGTTTGCGGGATAATGGATGCTCAAATGCAGAGGAGATTATTGTCCGAGACTGGGCTTACGTATGAAAAAGCGTTGGAACTTGCTCAAGACATAGAGACAGCTAACCGTGATGTAAAAGAAATACAAGGTTCAGACTGGGCTACTACGAGACAAGTTGCAGGTCCGCTGGTGCACAAATTAAATATGAGTCGGAAACCACAACATGAGCATGTAAAGGCATGTTATAGATGCAATGGAGATCACCTGGCGAGGGAATGCAGGTTTCTGGAGGAAAAGTTCCACAAGTGTGGGAAAAAAGGACATATAAAACGTGCATGCCGAGCAAAAGCTACCCTGGAGGTATACAAACCTAAAGGGGGAGGAAAGCAAAACCTAGTAAGAGAAGTGAAAAAACAGGGAGCACATCACATCAGCGGAGAAGCTGAGAAAGAAGAGGACATGTTCATATTGCATAGTATGGTAGAGGACATTCCAAAAGTGGATCCTATCACTTTGCAACTGATAGTAAATGACTCTAAGGTGAACGTTGAGGTGGATACCGGGTGTGGTGTTACCATAATGAACAGGGAGGAGTACTCAAAATTGTGGAACCGTGCAAAAGTTCCAGAGTTAAAGTCTTGCTCTATGCAGCTTAAAACATATACCGGTGAATGAGTGGCGACATTGGGTACAGCTACTGTAACTGTGAAACACAGGGACACCATGGAACAGCTACCTGTAGTTGTAGTATCGGGTTCTAGACCAAACTTGTTAGGTCGGGGCTGGATACGAGAACTTAAATTAGATTGGGGAGCAATAAATCAACTAGAGGGAGGCAAACAGTTGTCTTTGCAAGAAGTGTTGATTGAACATGAGAACGTGTTCAAGGAAGAACTTGGAACATTTAATGGCCCCCCAGCTAAGATTTATGTCGACAAGGAGGCACTGCCAAGGCTTTTTAAACAACGACCTGTGCCGTATGCCATGAAACCAAAGGTAGAGGCTGAGCTTGACTGTCTTTTGAGAGAGAACATTCTGGAACCCGTGAAATGTTCAGAATGGGCAGCTCCCATTGTACCTGTTTTAAAACCAGACAATTCGGTAAGAATCTGTGGAGATTATAAATTGACAGTAAATAGGGTGTCTAAACTTGAACAGTATCCTATTCCTAAAACTAAGGATCTTTTTGCAAACCTGGCTGGAGGGAAGAAATTCACGAAGCTGGATATGAGTCATGCATACTTGCAGATTACACTAGATGAGGAATCCAAGAAGTATGTAACCATAAATACACATAGGGTTTGTTTACGTATAACCGCTTACCATTTGGTGTCTCATCTAGTCCAGCTATCTTCCAGAGGACAATCGAAGGTGTACCGCAAGGGATCCCACATGTTTCAATCTATCTGGATGACATTCTGGTGACGGGAAGAACCGACCAGGAGCATCTGAGCACTCTGAGAGAGGTACTACAAAGATTGGATAAGGCTGGGTTACGGCTCAAGAGGAGTAAGTGCACTTTCCTGGGGAATGAGGCCGTGTACCTGGGACATAGAGTGGATGCCACCAGGCTCCATCCAATCAAGGAGAAGGTACAAGCACTGCAGGAGGCCCCAGCTCCTACCAATGTGACGGAGTTAAAAGCTTACCTGGGACTGCTAAACTATTATAACAGGTTTTTGCCAAAATTGTCAACTGTGTTAGCACCTCTTCACAAACTACTGTGCAAGGAGACACAGTGGCAGTGGGGAGAGGAGCAGAGGGTTTCATTTGAACAGTCCAAGAAACTGATACTGTCCTCGGATGTGTTGGTTCACTACAATGCAGAGAAAGACATCATTCTCTCTTGTGACGCTTCACCTTATGGGGTGGGGGCAGTTCTTTCACACAGCTTGGAAGATGGAACAGAAAGACCGATAGGGTTTATGTCTCGAACTCTGACCCCAGCGGAAAAAAACTATTCCCAGTTAGATAAAGAGGGATTAGCAGTAATATTTGGGTTACAGAGGTTTCACAAGTACATATATGGCAGGAAATTCACCATATGCACTGATCATAAACCTCTTCTATCTCTTTTTAATGAAATGAAGGCAGTACCACAGATGGTGTCACCCCGGGTCCAGAGGTGGGCAGTGACGTTGAGGGCATATGAGTATGTCATCGTTTACAAGGCGGACAAGTACCATGGGAACGCAGATGCCTTGAGCCGTCTTCCACTACCAGGTACACTTATCCGTGCAGCTCCAGAGGACAGAGTTTTGATGTTGGAGGACACGGACACGGCAATTGTGACCGCAGAACAAGTAAGGACTTGGACTGGTAAAGATCCAGTACTGTCTAGAGTCCGAGAATATGTGATGAGGGGTTGACCACAACATCCGGAAGGGACTGATTTCATACCTTACAGTGTCAGGAAAACAGAACTGAGTGTGCAGGATGGTTGCGTGTTGTGGGGCGCACGAGTGATTATTCCACAGCCAGCACGACAGTCTATCCTAGTGCAACTACATCAGTGTCATCCTGGAGTTTCGCGCATGAAAGCCTTGGCAAGGAGTTACTTGTGGTGGCCAAAGCTAGATGAGGAGATAGAAAATCTTGTCAAGACATGCAGCACTTGTCAAGTACACAGGAAGGCACCAGCAGCGGCTCCACTCCACCCCTGGGAGTGGCCGGATAAACCATGGCGAAGATTACATGTAGATTATGCAGGTCCATTCATGGGAAAGATGTTCCTCATAAACATTGATGCACATTCCAAATGGATGGATGTGTATCCTGTAAATTCTGCTTCATCTACTGTTACTATAGACTGCCTGCGTAGGAGTTTTAGTAATCAAGGGATACCGGAGATCGTAGTAAGTGACAATGCCACGTGTTTTGTGAGTACAGAAACTGTGCTGCCTCTCCCTCTAACTTAACCTCACTGTATGTATTTAACTTACTTATATATGTATAACCTACCTGTTGGGGCCGTTGCCCCTTTAACTTACCTTTTAGGGCCATTGCCCCTTTAAGACGCGCCTTAGCGTGCTGACGTCACGTCACGTACAACGTAGCGTGCTGACGTCACGGCACGTACGACGTGACGTGCGTGAGGCGGCTGCCGGCCCGACTCGGCCTTCCAGAAAGGCTGCCGGCACAGCCCGGCCTAGCGTCTTTGGCCGCATCTACCAGCCGCCGGGAGCGACGCGATCTTCCGCTCCCGCGGCAAGCATCGGCTCAGCCTGGCCTCCAGCTCCCGCTCCCGACTTCGGCCTCCACGGCCAGAAACGCGACCACGCGCATCACGTGACGCCCCAAGCGCGGACAACGCTACCGAGCGTGATGAGGTCATCACGCTCCCCACAGGACTGCTACGTAGTCCTCGTGGAGCCCTCGCTGGGACACAGACCTACACCACGGTGCTCCTACAGCAGCACAGGCTCTGGGCAGTTGTATTATCCCCATGCTTGAGTCTTGGAAATTGTTTGTCTGTAAGTATTTTAGAATGCTATGGATGATTAATGTGCACTGTATGTTGTAGAAAATGTTTAGTTGTAACTTTTCTCTGCCTAGCTGATTAACTAGTAGCTGTATTTTCATACACTATGTACAGGGCTAATTTAAAGAGAATGCCTCCCAGTTTACTAAATGTACTGTGTTGCTCAGGCGTACCTAAATCTGTGTATACATATCAGTTATGCGCCTGTATACTAATGTGTGCTTCCATTTCTGTGTTGTATTTCAGTTTTACAATTAGAATCGTTCAGTAAAGCGTTACAAGAAAAGTCAAGCCTTGTGATTTTATTGGAAAATATCGAGTTGTTCGCTATCTGTCTAGCTCTGCATAGAATCGCGTTGCGAGGGCAGAACAGTAAAAAGACAACAGCACAGCGGGCTCAAGCGCAGGAAGATACCACTCAGCTACCATGAGTCTACGCTCAGGAAAACAATATACCCTAGAGGACGTCGACCAGTCAAGCGAGAAGCATGAGCCTCTCCTAGCAAACGATGCCAAGTCACAGCCCTCTAAAGTATCCCCTAGGTCATCTCGGCGGTCCAGCAGACCGTCGTCATCGACAGCTTCTGCAGCCGCCAAAGCACGTGCCAAGGCAAAAGCTGCCCAGGCTCAATTGTCCTTCGCTGAAAAAGAAGCTGACCTTATGAAGCAGAGAGCCGACCTCGAAGCTAGTATGATGAAGCAGAAAGCTGACCTTATGAAGCAGAGAGCCGACCTCGACGCTAGTGTGATGAAGCAGAGAGCTGACCTCGACGCTAGTGTGATGAAGCAGACAGCACAGTCCTCTAAAGTATCCACTAGATCATCTCGGCAGTCCAGCAGACCGTCGTCATCGACAGCTTCTGCAGCCGCCAAAGCACGTGCCAAGGCAAAAGCTGCCCAGGCTCAATTGGCCCTTGCTGAAAAAGAAGCTAGGGTTATGAAGCAGAGAGCTGACCTCGCTGCCAGTCTCCACATTCTCCAAAGCCAGAGAGCTGCCGCTAAAGCTAAAGCCGCAGCTTATGAAGAAGGTGAGGAGAACAAAGGCGGGGAGCCCAGCCAGGAAACATATGTTCTGGGACAGCCCCTCAGTCCAGTGCAACGTACAAGTGAGTGTGTCCAACAACACTCCAAATTGTTCTCCAAGGAAACATCCAACTATCTCAACGCAGAACCAGCTACTCAACACAGTAGCAAACAGCCTGTTTTTGGAGACACTGAGCTTAAAGGAGAAGAAACAAGCAAGACTTACCTACAGAGACCTCCACAGCACTCGGCCAATCCAGCCAAGCAGTCCTCACCCGAGCCACAGGGTACACAGGACCTCGCTGGGTGCCTTATCCGCCGAGAGTTGTTGAGTTCGGGCCTTCTGGAGTTAGATGGCCGTCCTGAAAGTTGTTGGTCATGGAAAGAGCCCAACCTGAGACTACACAAGGTAGCATCGAACAGTGGACAGGTGATGGAAGCCTTCCCTGCAGAGGACCGTGCCAAGGATCTGAAGGATTTGCACCTTGGAGTGGATCCTCCCCCCCTTCAACGGAGCCTGGGGCTCTCCTGGAACCTGGAAACAGACAGCGTCACATTCCTGGTGTCCCGTGAAGAAAGGCCATTCACACGGAGAGACATCCTGTCCACAGTCAACAGTTTGTACGACCCTTTGGGGTTCGTAGCTCCCATAACAATGCAAGGAAAAGCATTTGTACGGGAACTCTCATCGGATCAGAGTGAGTGGGATGCTCCACTCCTCCCTGAAAAAGAAGCAAAATGGAACCTACAGTTGATCAGAGACAAGATTGACATCGATGTGGGCGCCGTCAAGTTCTTCACGGACAGCAAGATTGTACTTGGTTACATCCACAACTCCACAAGAAGGTTTTACGTGTATGTTTCCAACTGGGTGACTCGTATCAGACGATCCACTCACCCTGACCAGTGGTGCTATGTCCCCACGGACCTGAACCCTGCAGACCATGCTACCAGGTCTATACCAGCAGCACACCTACAGCAAAGCAGTTGGTTCTCGGGCCCCTCTTTCCTGTCTAATGTCAACACAGAGGAGACTCCTGAGTCCAATCCCTTCACCCTTGTGGAGCCTGAAGCTGATACCGAGATTCGGCCTGAAGTTACGACCCTGGTCACCAAAGCCTCAGAATCTCAGTTGGGCTCACAAAGCTTCGAGCGATTCTCAAGCTGGAGAACACTCTGCCGAACCACAGCCCGACTCATTCATGTAGCAGCATCCTTCAAGGGGAATTCGGACAACATAGAACGCAAAGGATGGAAATGTTCTAAAGAAGTATCCAGCACAAGTGAGCCATCACAAGCCAAAGGTGTGATCATTCGCTCTGTCCAGCATGATGTCTTCAAGGAGGAATTCAAATGTCTTGAAGAGGGACAGACATTCCCCAAGCAAAGAGGAGAGTATTTGTCCACCCTACAGAGCCGTAGGAAATGGACAGAAGACAAGCCAAACGTCAAAGTGAGAGACGTTGTCTTGCTGAAAGACAGCCAAGCACGCAGAAATGAATGGCCAGTGGGCCTGGTTGTCAAAACTCTGCCGACCAGGGACAAGAGGGTCCGCAAGGTGGAGGTGAAGATTGTCAAGGAGGGGCCTATCAAAGTGTTTCTGAGGCCAGTCTCAGAGATCCTCCTTTCTGAAGTAACCTAGAGAACGAACTCTGAGTATGTTGCAGCCAAAGGACGTTTTCTTCAGGTTTATTTTGTATCTGTAGTGGTACAATGGAATTGTACCAAGCGGGGAGTGTGCTGCCTCTCCCTCTAACTTAACCTCACTGTATGTATTTAACTTACTTATATATGTATAACCTACCTGTTGGGGCCGTTGCCCCTTTAACTTACCTTTTAGGGCCATTGCCCCTTTAAGACGCGCCTTAGCGTGCTGACGTCACGTCACGTACAACGTAGCGTGCTGACGTCACGGCACGTACGACGTGACGTGCGTGAGGCGGCTGCCGGCCCGACTCGGCCTTCCAGAAAGGCTGCCGGCACAGCCCGGCCTAGCGTCTTTGGCCGCATCTACCAGCCGCCGGGAGCGACGCGATCTTCCGCTCCCGCGGCAAGCATCGGCTCAGCCTGGCCTCCAGCTCCCGCTCCCGACTTCGGCCTCCACGGCCAGAAACGCGACCACGCGCATCACGTGACGCCCCAAGCGCGGACAACGCTACCGAGCGTGATGAGGTCATCACGCTCCCCACAGGACTGCTACGTAGTCCTCGTGGAGCCCTCGCTGGGACACAGACCTACACCACGGTGCTCCTACAGCAGCACAGGCTCTGGGCAGTTGTATTATCCCCATGCTTGAGTCTTGGAAATTGTTTGTCTGTAAGTATTTTAGAATGCTATGGATGATTAATGTGCACTGTATGTTGTAGAAAATGTTTAGTTGTAACTTTTCTCTGCCTAGCTGATTAACTAGTAGCTGTATTTTCATACACTATGTACAGGGCTAATTTAAAGAGAATGCCTCCCAGTTTACTAAATGTACTGTGTTGCTCAGGCGTACCTAAATCTGTGTATACATATCAGTTATGCGCCTGTATACTAATGTGTGCTTCCATTTCTGTGTTGTATTTCAGTTTTACAATTAGAATCGTTCAGTAAAGCGTTACAAGAAAAGTCAAGCCTTGTGATTTTATTGGAAGATATCGAGTTGTTCGCTATCTGTCTAGCTCTGCATAGAATCGCGTTGCGAGGGCAGAACAGAAACAAAAGAGTTCATGAGAAACAATGGTATAGTGCACGTGACTTCAGCTCCATATCATCCGTCTTCAAATGGACTTGCGGAGAGAGCTGTACAAACATTTAAGGAGATGATGGAAAAAAGTGCGGAAGGGAGTTTGGCAACCAAGGTGTTACGAGTTCTGTTCAGCTACAGAATAACACCTCAATCTACCACAGGACTCTCTCCTGTGGAGTTGTTGTTAGGACGTCGACTGCGCTCCACTCTTGACCTGGTTCACCCAGATCTAAAAAGGAAGGTGGAAAACCGACAAATCAAACAAAAGGAGAACCATGACAGAAGGACAAAGAGCTGCAGTTTTGCAGAAGGAGATGCGGTCCTTACCAGGAATTTCAGTTATGGTCCAAAATGGATTCCTGGCGTCATAGACTCAATGACCAGTCCAGTTTCATATACGGTCATGGTGGGAACTGGTCAGGTAGTACGCAGACATGTGGATCAGATACTGACCAGACAAAGGGAAATAGAACTAAAGGTTCCAGAGGAGATGTCAGAGGACAAGTTGGCCCCCAGTTATCCAAATGCATCGGTGGTACCAGCACCACGAAAAGAACCAGTTATACCTGGACCCCTTCATCAAGAGGAAACCATCGTAGCAGAGTCAGATACTCTGAGTACTGCTCAGGAGCAGCAGGTGGCTCTACCACTATCAAGCAGGGACTTGACTGTAAGACGTTCACCAAGGACTCACAAGCCGCCAGAGAGATTGATCACGACCTGCTAGATTCATTCAGTATGGACTATCGTTAAAGGAGTTTCCTTATGGACTTTTTAAGAATGTTGTTAAGAAATTATTGTAAACATAAGAGGGGGGAGATATAGTAATCTGGGATGTAATGCTTAAGTTATCCACCAGATGGAGACAAATATTAAGGGATCATATTTACCAGTATTAAGGTAATGTCCTGGCACACCACTTATTAAGGTAGTGGCATTGCATTTTGGGTATGACTCAGAGGTTGATCCTCCATCTTGGTGATCGCACAGTAAGAATTGGAAGTGCTTTGCCGGCAGCTGTAAGAGATGTTTCTCTGCTACATATGTATAATTAAACAGTTGAGTTTTGGTTCCTGAAGTCTGGCTTATCTCAGTTTCTGACCTTACCACTCGGATATCACAGCCCCCTAATTCTAGATTCCCCCATGAGGGGAAACATGTTCTCTGCATCTACCTTGTCGAGCCCCCTCAGTATCTTATATGCTTTAATAAGATCACCTCTCATTCTTCTAAACTCCAATGAGTATAGGCCCAACCTGCTCAACCTTTCTTCATAAGTCAAACCCTTCATCTCAGGGATCAATCTTGTGAACCTTATCTGAACTGCCTCCAATGCAAGTAAGTATATCCCTCCTTAAATAAGGAGACCAAAACTGTACGCAGTACTCCAGGTGTGGTCTCACCAATACCCTGCACAGTTGTAGCAGGACTTCCCTGCTTTTATACTCCAGCCCCCTTGCAATAAAGGCCAACATTCCAATAAAGGCCAACATTCCAATAAAGGCCAACATTCCATTTGCCTTCCTGATTACTTGCTGTACCTGCATGCTAACTTCTTGTGTTTCATGCACAAGGACCCCCAGGTCCCTCTGTACTGCAGCATTTTGTAATCTCTCTCCATTTAAATAATAATTAGCTTTTTTATTTTTCTTATCAAAGTGGATAACCTCATACTTTCCCACATTACACTCCATTGATATCTATTTGTGCCGTCAACTCATCTATCTTGTTATGAATGCTGCGTGCATTCAGATAAAGAGCTTTTAATTTTGTCTTTTTACTATTTTTCCATGCTTTGACCCCACTTTCTGATGCACTCTTATTTTTATACGTTCTGTCCCTTCCTGTCACACTCTGGTTCCCATTACCCCCATCGCTACCCTGCTCTATTGCCTTCTCCTTTCTCTTTGACTTTTTAAATTCCCGCTCACCTGAGCCCTCCCCCTGTGTTCCTGCACCCCCTTTAAAATTGTACTGTTAAGTTTATATTACCTCTCCTCATTCTTCCGACCAAAACCCATCACTTCATACTTCTCAGTGTTGAATTACATCTGCCATGTTTCTGTCCATTACACCAGTCTTTCAATGTCCTCTTGCAGTCTGTTACTATCCTCCTCACTGTTTAATACATTCTGAGTTTTGTGTCATCTGCAAATTTTGAAATTATGCCCTGTATACCCAAGTCCCGGTCATTAATATATATCAAAAAGAGCAGTGGTCCTAATACTGACCTCTGGGACACATCACTGTAAACTTCCCTCTAACCTGAAAAGTAACCGTTCACATCTATTCTCTGCTTTCTGTCCCTTAACCAGTTTCATGTCCATGCTGCCAATGCCCATTCAATCCCATGGGCTTCAATTTTGCTAACAGTGTTATGTTCATTAATAACTAGACATTCTTATTATGAACAGCTAGCTTCTAGCTAGTCATTTATTCAGTACACGTTCTCTAGGTACAGCATCTGTAGAGATTCAGCATGTGTACTTCTGTGTGTAGGCAGCCATCTTGACTACTGCCTTGTGGGTAGCCTAGTGCATCATGGGTAGTGTAGTCTTAAACACATACAACTAAATATACAGCTCTATACAGCTCTACGGCTCCATCTAGTGTACCACTCTAGAATGACATGTTATTGATCATTACATCCCCCTTTCTTTGAGGTTAACAAAATCAATATCAATCAACTTTCAAGAAAAACGATAAAGATGATATCAGTAACACTTTTGTTAGTGCTCTATAAACATAAACATTTTCACAACAGTCAATACATTTTCAATATAGTTTTTCTTTGTACTCAAAGATTAAGTCCATCAGGCTTTTTTACTACACGTGTGGGTCTTCTCAGCACGGATAAGTCTGATGTGTTTTCATGAGATTGTTCTGGTGGTGAATGACAAGATTCAGTTGCGGCATTGTCATCAATCTGCTCTTGGATAGTTTCTTGTGTTTTCAGGAGGGAACGGCGGTTCCTCCTGAGAATCTGTCCTTCCTCAGTTCTATCAGTGTATGACCTTGGTCGTACTTCCTCAAGAACTGTAGCTTTCCTGTTCCATGCATCTGGATCCTCAATCCTGACAACATCATCCCTTGTCAATGGTTTTAGAGTTTTGGATGACTTGTCATAGTATGATTTCTGTTTCAGCTTTAACAGTTGAAGTCTCTGTCTCAGTTCCTTACTTTGCTGTCTACTTTTGCACAGCAGGGTAGCGTGGTGCCAACTTGCGACCCATTAGTAGTTCAGCAGGTGAAGAACCACAGTCTAAAGGTGAGGCTCGGTAGCTTAGCAGGGCGAGATAAGGATCAGACTTGCTTTCTGTCGCTTTCTTCAGTAGCTGCTTGAGAACTTGAACACCTTTCTCTGCCTTACCATTTGACTGAGCATACAAAGGACTGGATGTGATGTGCTGAAAATCATACTGTGCTGCAACCTGTTGCCACTCCTTACAGTTGAAGCACGGACCATTGTCGCTAACGGCAATCCTGGGAATTCCATGTCTGGCGAAGATGGATTTCACATGCATTATGACACTGCTTGCTGATGTGCTTGAGAGCAGCGCCATCTCAGGATAGTTAGAATAGTAGTCAATCACTATTAGATATTCTTTACCATTTAAATGAAAGAGGTCCATACCAACCTTTTGCCATGGTGCTGTTGATAAGTCAGCTACTATCATTGGTTCCTTTGTTTGTTTGTTTTGGTGTTTCTGACATGTCTCACATTTGCCTATCATGTTCTCAATGTCCTTATTTACGCCAGGCCAATAAACAGTGTCTCTTGCTCTCCTTTTGCATTTTTCAATTCCGAGGTGTCCTTCATGAATCCTTTTGAGCATGTCTTGATGTAGAGCCTGTGGAATGACTAGTGCATTGTGGGTAGTGTAGTCTTAAACACATACAACTAAATATACAGCTCTATACAGCTATATGGCTCCATCTAGTGTACCACTCTAGAATGACATGTTATTGATCATTACAAACAGGTCTTTAGAAAGTCCATATACACAACATCAACTGCAGTACCTTCACCCACCCTCCCCGTTACTGCATCAGATGTATCTCTGCTTTTAAAACAGCAGCAAAGAGACTAAATTGCCAGGAATTCTTACATTCCAAACTCCCCCTTCTTCCAGGTTATATCAAAGACTTGTACAAACATTTTGATAGAAAAGAAGGTAATCAATGGCCTAGAAATTCAGTATCACCACGTTTGGGGCGCTACAGCCGGGCGTTCGCTAAATTTAGCGCCGGGCGCAACTTAGCGCCACCTTCGCCGAAATTGAGTTGCATCGCCCCAAGAGGTTGCTGCTGCGCTAAAGCAGGCGGTGCACGACTATCATAAGGTGCTAAGCCGGCGAGCCGAGGCGCTACCAGCGAGGGCGGGCGCAGCGCAGGTGCGGCGGGTTATAGACTGCAGGCAGACACGCTGGCGCCGGTCAGCTCTTGAAGGGTGAGGGTTGATCTGTTTTGCTGCCACACCCTGCACACTGCAGCCCTGAATCTAGGCCTAGACAGACCTGCTTCAACAACTCAACACCCACGACCATGGAGAAGGCCAGGGAGCAAGCGCAGTGGTTCAGTGAGGATGCCCTGAAGGTTCTGGTTGGCGCAGTGGAGCGCAGGTGACCTGTCCTCTTCCCTGACAGTGGCAGGAGGCCGCTGCCCAGCGAATACAGGAAAGCTTGGAGGGAGGTGGCAAACAGAGTGACCTCCAGCAGCATGGTCCCCAGGACCCCCACGCAATGTAGAAAGAAGTTCAATGACCTCACTCGGGTTGTCAGGGTGAGTACCTTTTCCAGTATCCTCTTCATCCCTGCATGTGCACCTCACTTTCTGGCCAAAGGGTCCTGAAAGCCCCAATGCCCAGCCCTCATCCAAGACCTATGGGACTCTCATGAAAATCACATGCACATTCACCACTTTACACACTGTCAGGGCTATTCCACCATGGGAGGTAGTGCAGGCAAGATGAGGGCTTGACACTGTCAGGGCTATTTCACCATGGGAGGCAGTGCAGGCAAGATGAGGGCTTGACACTGTCAGGGCTATTCCACCATGGGAGGCAGTGCAGGCAAGATCAGGGCTTGACACTGTCAGGGCTACTCCACCATGGGAGGCAGTGCAGGCAAGATCAGGGCTTGACACTGTACTCAGAGCCCGTCCTTTCTCTTGCAGGGCAAGCTGGCCCACAATCGCAGGCAGCAGCTACGGACCGGGGGAGGCCATCCTGAACTTAAAGATCTCAGCGACCTGGAGCAGCGAGTGGAGCGGATTATGGGAGGCCGGCTGATTGGCCCCGTCGCCACTGGAGATGCCGACCTCGCTCTGGACAGCAATGGTAAGGTCATCACCTTTTTGACTTCTCTCTTTCCACTTGTGCCTCACAGCAGCATCCTTTGCCACTCTTGAACCAATGCAGTGCATTGCAGCACTCATGACTCCCTCACTGCGCCCTGTCCTCACTCTAAAGCAACTCTTGTGTCTCCCTGCTTTCAGATGCTGAATCACCAGGTGAGGAGGCGGGCCCTCAAGCTGGCACTGTGAGTGAATCGGAAGGCGAGGAGGACGAAGAGGAAGCTGGACCATCAGGGACACCCTCAGCCGAGGCAGCCCATGGCCATGATGGGGACACGTCTTCCCTGGAGGGGAGCAGTGGGGAAGGGTCTGATGACGGTGAAGCTCCGGGGCCCAGCGGGCTGCAGCAATGCGGGAGGGGTAGGGAAGATCGGTGGCCTTCTCCCCGGAGGGTGAGTTCGGCCTCCAGTCCTGCTACAGTGAGCGCAGAGGAGGTGCGGCTCCTTGGTGAAATGGGCGCCCAGGCTGAGCGCAGGCACATTGGGCTCATGGCTGCAGTGGCAAGGATGCCTGACTGCATAGAGTCACTGGCAAGGAGTGTGCAGGAATTCGGGGCAGCACAGGCCAGGAGTCTGTAGGACTTCGGGACAGCACAGGCCAGGAGTCAGCAGGAGGTCGCTGCATCACAAGCCAGGAGTCAGCAGGAGGTCGCTGCATCACAGGCCAGGAGTCAGCAGGACGTCACTGCATCACAGGCCAGGAGTCAGCAGGACGTCACTGCATCACAGGCCAGGAGTCAGCAGGACGTCGCTGCATCACAGGCCAGGAGTCAGCAGGAGGTCGCTGCATCACAAGCCAGGAGTCAGCAGGAGGTCGCTGCATCACAGGCCAGGAGTCAGCAGGAGGTCGCTGCATCACAGGCCAGGAGTCAGCAGGACGTCGCTGCATCACAGGCCAGGAGTCAGCAGGACGTCGCTGCATCACAGGCCAGGAGTCAGCAGGACGTCGCTGCATCACAGGCCAGGCGTCAGCAGGACGTCACTGCATCACAGGCCAGGAGTCAGCAGGACGTCGCTGCATCACATGCAGCTTCCAGCCAAGTGCTTAGTCGTTTCATGCATTCACTGGCTGGTCTGATGCAGACACAGATCAGGGCCACACGGGCACTAACTGCTGCCACCCTTGCTGGATCGGCCAGGAATCACTGGGGCCCTCGCCGCGCCGCAGCAGCCCAGCAGTCTGTGCTTCAGCAGATTGCTGTGCATGCTTCAGTGCTGGCCCGTGCGAGTGCCAGTGTCTTGGCCAACCAGGGAGTACCTGTGCTCTGTCAGGTTGGCAGCATTCCTGCTGCCAACACTGTCACTCCTCCACTGCAGCTGCCACCACCCGTAGGACAGACTGCTGCCGCCCAAGCAGAGTTGGAGCAGTCAGCAGCCAGGCCCTCCAGGCCCAGAGCTGGTCCAGGCCGTCCCCCAAGGGCATCTGCTGACTCACTATCTGACCCTCAGCAGCCTTCCCCTAGCCTTGCTGCAGCCACTGGGGTCCCATTGAGGAGGAGCTGCAGGGCGGGAAGGGGCTAATCGCGCAAGCAAGGCGGATCACCCTCGCAGGCCAAAAAGTAGGAGGTGTGGCAAAATGTTGAGTTTTTTATGAAGGCCGAGAATGTTGTGTCACTTTTTTATGAAGGCCGAGAATGTTGTGTTACTTTTTTATTAAGGCCGAGGATGTTGTGTTAGTTTTTTATGAAGGCCGAGGATGTTGTGTTTGTTTTTTATGAAGGCCGAGGTTCATGGTCATTTTTGTTTCACTGTTTTGTTCATTTTCTCCAGGTTGTGAGAGCCAGTTATGTGTCTGACTGTTTTTTGGGGGGTTTCTCAGTATTTGTTTGTCATGTGGGAAGGGCACAGAGTTTGTTAAATAAAAAATTGTCTTTATTTAGATTGTCTATGTTTGCACTTTGAACTATTTGTTGCCTTGACCGCCTCAGGGTTTGCGGAGCGGCTCCATTCATGTTCTTTCAATGGCACAAGCCATTCCCTGAGAGGGGGCCGAGAACCAACTTGCAATAAGCCGCTGACGGACGGCCCTTGCACTTTGTGCCTCCCTCCCGTCTTGGTGTTCCTCCTCCTCCTCCTCCTCTGGTGGTCCTCCAATGTCTGCTGGCAGTGGCTGAGTCCTGAGGATAGCCAGGTTGTGCAGCATGCAGCACACGACAACGAAATGGGAGACTCGCTCAGGCGAGTACTGTAGGGCTCCAGACAGCGGAACCGTTGCTTCAGCACGCCGATTGTGTGCTCAATGATGTTCCTGGTCGCTTGATGGCTGTCATTGTATCATTCTTCAGCAGGGGTGGTGGGCGCACTGAGTGGGGTCATCAGCCAGGTGCACAAAGGATAGCCCTTGTCCTCGAGAAGCCAGCCTCCTGGGTGAGCCGGGGCTTCGAAAATGTCTGCCACAGAAGTCTGGCGCAGGATGAAGGCATCATGGCTGCTGCCTGGAAAGCTAGTATGAGCTGCCTGTGGTCACAAATGAACTGCACATTCAGCGAATGGTAGCCCTTCCGGTTGTGGTAATCCTCGGCATTCTCTAGAGGTGCCCGCAAAGCCACATGCGTGCAGTCAATGGCGCCCTGGACCATGGGGAAGCCCGCTATTCTTGCAAATCCCATTGCATGCTCTTGCTGCTTGTCCGGGGTCAGGGGATGGAAACGTACTGACGTCTCCTTCTGAAGAGGGCATTCATGACCTGGCGGATGCAGCAATGCACGGCGAACTGGGAGATATTGGCAATGTCCCCAGTAGCGGATTGGAAGGAGCCGGTGGCATAGAAGTTGAGAGCCACTGTTACCTTCACCGCCACCGACAGAGACGTCCTGCTCCTCAGCTGAGGCTCTCTGAAGCAGGTGGCAGATCTCCGTGACCACCTCCCTTCTGAATCGAAGCCTCCGAATGCACTGCTTCTCAGACATGTTGAGGTTGGAGAAGTGCTGTCGGTATACCCTGGGAGGGTAAGGCCTCCTGTGCTGATGCCTGTTGGTCCTTCTCCATCTGGCCATGATTGGCTCTCTCTCTCAGCGTCTCTGAGCCCTTTCAATGCAATGCAGAAACCCAACGTTTCCACCCATTGCAGCCCCCATTATATGTGGCCACTCAAGGCTATGGCACTGAGAAATAAATCCAACTGCAAAGCTCTGGCCTGAAGCCAGAAGTACCTGTGCAAGTGATGAGTCAAAGCAGAAAGCTCTCTCCCTTTGTCTCTCTCCAAATTTCTCTCTCTCACACACAGAAGGAGTGGAACAAAATGGCTGCCACAAAGAATGCAGGAAGAGTCCCCTTTAAATAGCGGCCCCCCCAGCCCCATAGCGACTGGGAACTGTTCCACACAACCAGTCGCTGGGAGCGCCAGGCGCAAAGAAGGGGGGCGCCACTGAAGTTCCGGTTCAGGGCGCACCAAGGGCGTTGCACCATGAAATGGCGTCAGGATCTGCGGTTTTGCGCCACCGCTAATTCTTGACTCAAGTTCATGAGAGGTGCAGATTGCGCCGTGCCCGGGCGCTAGCCGCTTCGCGCCCCACTTCTCGCCCTCTTAAGGCGCTAGCGGCTGGCGCTAACAACTGAATTTCTAAGCCAATATCTTTACAGTTAGGCAGGTTAATACTTGTCCAACACTGAGAGGCACAAGGAGTAATCTAGTCCAGAAAATTCAGGGAAAAGCAGCCACTGGGGTTGAAAGCATAGTTTGAACATATTAATGGTTCCATTGCAAGGACGATTCAATGCAAAGCGAAACACACCATTTAGTCCTTGTACACAACTTTGGTTAGGTCTCACTTAGAAAACTGTCCAGTTTTGGTCCTTTCACGTAGCGGCTGATATTGAGCCTTTGGTAAAGCTTTCGAGGAGGGCTTAAAACCCCTGAGTTACCCAGATAGGCTTAAAAGGTTGGGTCTATTTAATCTATCGACATAGGATGAACTGATAGCGGCGTTCAAAATAAGGAAGGGACTTTTGTGTTGATGCCATGTGACTTTGGGTACGCAGCAACACAAAAGTGGCAGTATAACACAGGAGACTAGCGAGCACATTAAAGCCTTAAGGTGCGAGACCCCCTTCTTGCGTGGAGTATAACTCCAGTTTAATACACAACGGGGGAAAAATTCAGTTGTTTGCGCCTCCCGTTAGCACCTTAAGAAGGCGCTAATGGGGCGCAAAGCAACTTGCACCCAGGCGCGGCGATGTTTGTGCCGCTCGCGAAATTAACTAGACATTTTGCGGCGGTGCTAAACACTACCGCCACAATCTCCTGCGTCGGCAGATCATGTCGTCAGTTGAGTGCGCAACGCCCCGGAACGGATGTTGAGTGACGCCCCCTGCCTTACCGCCTGCTGCTAGCAACGACAGGTTGAGGGGAGTGTTTTGCAGTCAAAAAGGGACTGGGGGAGCGCTATTTAAAGGCAACCGTTTCCTGCCTTTTTTTGTTGGTGACATTTTTGCACCACGCAATCTGAGAGAGAGAGAGAGAGGTCTCTGGAGAGATTCAACGCTGTGTGAAGGAGTTTTGGGTACTGAGCAGCACTTTGCAGGTTCATTTTGATGTGCCCTTTGTAAGATTATCAAAATTCACAGATCTCCCAAAAACTCGGAGAAAAACCCTAAAGGAAAGGACTTTGGACTCTTTTCTAACCACTTCAGGGTGATAAATTGTATTGGGCCTAACAGAGGGAGATTCAAGGTCAAAAACCAGGATTTGGTATTTTAAAAAGGCATGTTTGGGCTTGTAAAGAAAAGGCTGCTACAGGAAATGGGATCAACCTTTGTAAAAGACAGTTTGAGTATTGGAGTTAATCAGTTAATCAAGCTGTCTGGGGAACTGTCTAACGCCACTCAGCCTCTATCAGACAATTTACATTCTAACAATAGGCCCACGGAAGAACAGCCTCACCCAAAATACAGGACCCATCCAAAAACATGCATAAAACAAATCACTTCGCCAACCTGCAAAGAATCTCAGGCCCCACAGGAAACTCAAAGCCTGAGGACAATTCACTACAAGCAAGTATGGGTTCAACAGCTCATGGAACCATCCCAAAACCACTTTAAACAACTTAATATTAACAAGCCCGCCAAAATCTAACAATAAACCAGGACTGATTTGGCGCGCAGATTAGCAGGCCCCGATTAGTATAACTAAAGGTCTGTTTTCTCAAGAAGGAAGTAAGGTTCGGCAGTTCCAAGTTCGAGTTCAGTACAGTTCCAACATCGAAACTCGGCGGTTTCAGAGCAACATCAAGATCAAGGAGTTCAAGCATCTCGAAGCAGCTCTCTCTCGAAGAAGAAGAAGAAGAAGAAGTAACACACAAGAAGAAACCAGTGCAACAGTTTAATTGACCATCGGACACCTCACGGCAACAAGGGCCTTATGAAACAACCAACTGAACATTACCATCAGCCAACCGGGTAATATTGGGCCAGCGCGACCAAAGAAAACCAATTCGGAAGAAAACCGAAGATTCGCAAGTTTTTCCACTCTACAAACTATTCCAGACTTACCCCGAGTAAGATTTTACTCAGAGACTCTAAGTCTTATTTCTAACAGAAGAAAATTGGGTACTCACCTGATAAATCCAATACGCATCCTACCGCATCAGTGGACTCACGAAGACTGACCAGATACGCAGGTGAACTCCTCTACTGCGTCCGGGGTATGGCGCACCCCAACCAACATATCCAGCGAACCCCAAAACCGCGAACCAGCCTAACTGTCAAGGATTCGTTTGGTGAGCATTATCCCTGGTCTCTTAGAGTCCAACTTAGCTAGTAAGGTGGGATTGGGAGGGGTGAGGCATTTTTCTACTGTAATTCCCTCATGTGTATTGAAGTGTTCCCCATTTTATTAGAGTGTTAAGATTATTGTGTGTATTTTCCTTCTCAAATAAAGATCAATGTTTTCTTGCACCAAAACCAATTGTCTGCTGCACTTTTGTCACAACCCCCAAAATAAGTCCAAGGTCTAGAACCAAGGGAGTGGGGGCGATTCTAGCCACTCATAAGTCAGAGGTGAAGCTGACACACAACACCACCCCCTACACCTTCCTTGTATCGATTTAGAAGAGGCTGTGGGGGCTGCACTCTGAGCTCTTTCCCTGTGTCTCTCCATTGTTCTTTCCAGCAGATTTGATGTGCAGGTCTCGCCAGGCCGAGATTCAAGGCTGCAATGAGTAGGTTGTGGATGGAGAGCAAAATCAACCCTCCCCTTTAATGCTGGAGAAACTCAGCAGGTCAAGCAGCATCTGTGAAGAGAGAAACAGAGTTAAAGTTTCAAGTCGATGACCTTTCATCAGAACTCCCCTTTAAGAACTGGCCAGCGTCAGTGTGTCTGTGTTCCATTGCTGACTGACATCACATGAGCTTCGCCAGAACTCTGAGGTAGCGCCTCGCTCCTCGGCCTTTGCACCTTAAGACAGGTGTGAAGTGCCTGATTTAACGTTCCAATCAACTCCAGGGGTGATAAAAGCCAAGTTTGCTGTCGGAGGCTATAATTAGCGCCAGGCGCTAAACGTTGCGCACAGCCGATAATGGCGCCCCAAACGGGGCGATACTGAATTTTGCCCCAACATGCTGTACCACAGCACAAGACAGTGTCAGGAGGCAACAGGTTGTATTAAGAGAGAGCACTTTGAGCTGTACAACCCTAGGGTGTTTAACTGAATATTATAATGACCTAAGTTACTGTTCTCTGGATGTGACCATCGCTGGTATGGCTGGCATTTATTGCCCATCCTTAGTTGCCTTGAGAAGGTGGTGGTGGGCCTTCTTCTTGAAAAACTGCAGTCCGTGTGGTGAAGGTAGAGAAATAAAATCTGGCATCAGTAAAGTGACCATGAAGCTGTCGGATTGTTGTAAAAAAAGGAAACTTGCTGCCCTTATCCGGTCTGGCCTATATGTGACTCCAGTCCCATGCCAACGTGGTTTACTCTTAAATGAAGTGGCCTAGCAAGCCACACAGTTGTATCAAATAACATTCAAGGAGAAGGCCCACCACTACCTTCTCAGGGCTACTAGAGATGGGCAATAAATGCCCAGCGATGACCAAGAAACAATGGCCAAGTCAGGGTGTTGTGTTGGCTGGGAGCTGATGGTACTCCCATGACCTTGCAGCTCTGGTAGATAGTGTGGTGCTCTGTCCCAGCAATAAGCAGGAACCTCAGCAGGGAGGGGGTCATTTAAACCTTGCTTCCTAGTGCCATCTATTTTGCATGTATTGAAAGGATAATGTAGGCAGTGTATTGGCATAGCAGCAAAGCATTTAGGGTAAAATATTGATTGGGTCATGTATTGGTCCCAATGTGGTAAATAAGTCCGACAAACCACTATTGAAGTTCTAGGAACAGGAGTAGGCCATTCGGCCCCTCAAGCCTGTTCCATTCAATTGGATCTGCATCTCAACTCCATTTACTCACCTTTGCTCCATATCCCTTGATATCCTTGCCTAACAAAAAAATCTATCGACCTCATTCTTGAAACCTCCAATTGTCTGATTTCACGTGAAGTTATCCACTTTGGTATGAAGAATAGAAAAGAAAAATATTATTTAAATGGAGAAAGATTACAGAATGCGGCAGTACAGAGGGATTTTGGTGTCCTCGTACATGAAACACAAAAAGTTAACATGCAGGTGCAGCAAGTAATTAGGAAGGCAAATGGAATGTTGACCTTTATTTCAAGGGGGATAGAGTATAAAAGTAGGGGAGTCTTGCTACAACTGTATAGGGCGCTGGTAAGACCACACCCAGAGTACTTGTGTACAGTTTTGGTCCCCTTATTTAAGGAGGGATATTCTTGCATTGGAGGCAGTTCAGAGAAGGTTCACGAGGTTGATTCCAGAGATGAAGGGGTTGTCTTATGAGGAAAGGTTGAGCAGGTTGGGCCTATACTCATTGGAGTTTAGTAGAATGAGAGGTGATCTTATTGAAATATATAAGATTCTGAGGGGGTTGGACAGAGTAGATGCTGAGAGGATATTTCCCATCGTCAGGGAATCTAGAACGAGGGGGCATAGTCTCAGAATAAGGGGTCGCCCATTTAAGATGGCGATGAGGAGGAATTTCTTCTCTCACAGGGTCGTGAATCTTTCGAATTCTTTACCCCAGAGAGCTGTGGAGGCGGAGTCATTGAATATATTCAAGGCTGAGATAGACAGATTTTTGAACAACCGGGGAGTCAAGAGTTATGGGGAGCGGACAGGAAAGTGGAGTTGAGGCCAAAATCAGATCAGCCATGATCTCATTAATCGCGGGGCAGGCTCGAGGGGCCGAATGGTCTGCTCCTGCTCCTATTTCTTATGTTCTGATACCCAAATGTGTTGCCTCCTGTGGGTCAGGGCGCAAATCCAATGAGATCACATGTTGCTCTCGATCACAGTTCCACTTGCCGATTTGCATTGTGTGCTGCCAATCTACAGTTAGAATATTCTAATTTTTAAGTGTAGTCACTGTTGTAATGTAGGAAACGCAGCAGCCAATTTGTACACAGCAAGGTTGTAACAAGCAACAATGAGATAACGACCAATCTGTTACAATGACGTTGGTTGAGGGATAAGCTTGGCCAGGACACTGGGAGAAATCTGCAAGTAGTGGCGTGGGATCTTTTATGTTCACCTCAGTTTGATGTTTCATCCGAAAGACGGCACCTCCCTCAGTACTGCACTCGAGTGTGAGCATGGACTTTGTGCTCAACTCTCTGGAGTAGGGCTTGAACCTACAACCTTCTGACTCAGAGGCGAGAGTGCCAACATTGAGCCAAGATCAGCGGAGAAGATGTTGAATCCAAGACCTCCTGGGCTGTATAGCCTCGGGTACACTTACACTACGGTAATGACTTGCCTTTGTACAGTTCTTTTTAATGTACTGAAACATCCCAAGAGGCTTCACATGCGGATGTAAGGAAAATGGACACTGAGCCAGTGAAGGAGAGCTTTGGAGGGGCGAGCGAATATCAGAGACTGGAGGATTGAGGATGGTTTTTAGGGGTGTAGAAGTTCAGAGAGGGAATTCTGAAGACGTTTCCTCTCTCGCACTAATGTTGTCATTGTAGAGTGAACTGAGTCTGGAGTTCGGGCCTGATCAGATACCTAAGTGAAGTGGAGTGAGATCCCCTGGAAGAGTGAATTTCACTCCACTTCATTGTGTGTCAGTTTGGGCCTTAACATCTGATTTACGCTGAAGAAGGTTAATGTCAGTATGAAAGTGAAACGCTTCACACAAACCCTAAACTTGCAGCGTAACCGTTACTCTGGGTGGTGCATTTAATCACCAGGCCACTGGGGGAAGCCCCAATCCCCATAATTCTCCATTGGTCATCTCTATATGAGAAGGTTGATAGATTTTTGAATATTAAGGGAATCAAGGGATATGGGGATAGTGCAGTAAAGTGGAGTTGAGGTAGAAGATCAGCCATGAACTTACTGAATGGGGTAGCAGGTTCGAGGGGCCAAATAGCCTACTCCTGCTCCTATTTCTTCTTAAGGTAGGTGGAGCACCTGCTCCTGTGCCCAGTACTCCAACTGCTTGGAATTACTGAGGTAACTCACTTTGTTTGCCCACTGCTTGGATTGCTTTTTTCCCCGTTCTGTGCATCAGTATCTTGTCCAGTTTCTCCAGATTGTTCTGTGCTCCCAATGAATGCTAGGGACTGTTTGGAAGGACTCGCTGCAGTTAACCTCCTGCTGCCTGTTAACCGTTGAGAGTAATAATGTAAACCGGCCGATATCACACAAGGTTCTATCCACCTCAGGAGTTATTTTGCATTGTCCGCAATGACACAGTTCGAAAAGAGCGTCCAAAAAAAGACCCCCCAGCCCCAACCCACCTTGTGTCGCTCTCCTGTTTTTACATGTGAACTCTACCGCTGGTCTCCTGCATACCAACTGGGTCCACAGATATGAAATCAGATTTCCGCTGCTGGTGGCTCAGTTGGTAGTGTCTTGTTTTGCACACTTTGTACAAAAATAATAACTTGCAGGACAACGGAGTATTACAGTTTAACTCTTTTATTAAGCACTAGCTGGAGTGCCCGGCGGTGCCGAGGCTTTTTCGAGGGCATGTTGTTGTTGGAAGAGAGAGAGAGAGCGTTTGGGGGGTGGAAGAGAGAGAGCGACTGGGGGGGGGGGGAAGAGAGAGAGCGACTGGGGGGGGGAAGAGAGAGAGCGAGTGGGGGGGAAGAGAGAGAGCGACTGGGGGGGAAGAGAGAGAGTGACTGGGGGGAAGAGAGAGAGCGACGGGGGGAAGAGAGAGCGATGGGGGGAAGAGAGAGAGTGACTGGGGGAAGAGAGAGAGTGACTGGGGGGAAGAGAGAGAGTGACTGGGGGGAAGAGAGAGAGTGACTGGGGGAAGAGAGAGAGCGACTGAGGGGAAGAGAGAGAGCGACTGGAGGGAAGAGAGCGAGCGACTGGGGGGAAGAGAGCGAGCGACTGGGGGGAAGAAGGGGGGGAAGGGGAGGGGGGAAGGGGAGGGGGGGAAGGGGCGGAAGGGGAGGGGGGAAGGGGGGGAAGGGGAGGGGGAGGGGAGGGAAGGGGAGAGGGGGAAGGGGAGTGAAGTGGAGGGGGGAAGGGGAGGGAAGGGGAGGGGGGAAGGGGGGAAGTGGGAGGAGGGGAGCGGGGGGAGGGGTGGAGGGGAGGGGGGGGCGGAGGAGGGGGAGGGGGGAGGGGGGGCGAGGGGAAGGGGTGGGGGCGAAGAGGAGGGGGTGAAGGGGAGAGGGGGAAGGGGTGGGGGAGGGGGGAAGGGGAGGGGGAGAGGAGGGAGGGAAGGGGAGGGGGAAGGGGAGGGGGAGGGGAGGGGGGAGGGGGGAAAGGGGAGGGGGAAGGGGAGGGGGGAGGGGAGGGGGGAGGGGGGAAGGGGAGGGGGAGGGGAGAAGGGGAGGGGGGAGGGGGGAAGTGGAGGGGGGAGGGGAGGGGAGAGGGGGGAGGGGGAGGGGGAGGAGTGGTGTAAGGGGGAGGAGTGGGGGGAGGGAGGGGGTGTGGGGCAAGGGGAAGGGGGGAGGAGTGGGGGAAGGGGGAGGCGTGGGGGGAGGAGTGGGGGCGAGGAGTGGGTGGGGAGGAGGGGGAGTGGGGGAAGGGGGGGCAATGAGGGGGAGGGTGGAGGGGGAAGGGGAGGCAGGGGGGCAGGGGGAAGGCGGATGGAGGGGGAGGGAGGGGGAGGGAGGAGGGAGAGGGAGGGGGAAGGGAGGGGAAGGGGGAAGGGGGAGGGAGGGAGGGGGAAGGGGGGGTAGGGGGAAGGGAGGGGGAAGGGGGGAAGGGGAGGGGGAAGGGGGGAGGGGAGAGGGAAGGGGAGGAAGGGAGGGGAGGGGAGGAAGGGGGGAGGGAGGAGGGAGGAGAAGGAGGGGAGGGGAGGGAGGGGGGAAGGAGGGGAGGGGGGAGGGAGGAGGGGGAAGGGGGAGGGAGGAGGGGGAAGGGCGAGGGAAGGGGAGGGGGGGGAAGGGGGGAAGGGGAGGGGTGAAGAGGGGAAGGGGAGGGGGGGAAGGGGAGGGGGGAAGGGGAGGGGAGGGGGAGGGAAGCGGGAGAAGGGGGAAGGGGAAGGGGGAGGGAAGGGGGGAGGGGGAAGAGGGGAGGGGGGAGGGGAGGGGTGGGGAGGGGTCAGGGGGGAGGGGGTAGGGGAGGGGTGGGGAGGGGGGCAGGGGGAGGGGAGGGGGTGAGGAGGGGGAAGGGGGGAGGGGTGGGGAGGCGGAGGGGTGGGGGGGAGGGGAAGGGGGGTGGGGAGGGGACGGGGGGGTGGGGAGGGGGGAAGGCGGGGTGGGAAGGGGAGGGGGAAGTGGGGTGGAAGGGGGGAAGGGGGGTTGGGGAGGGGGGAAGGGGAGGGGAAAGGGGGGTGGAAGGGTGGAAGGTGGTGTGGGGGGGAAGGGGGTGGGGTGGCAAGGGGGTGTGGGGGGGAAGGGGGTGTGGGGGGTGGGAAGGGGTGGAAGGGGGCTGGGGGGTTTGGGGGAGGGGAAGGGGGTGAGGGGTGTGGGGGGCAAGGGGGTGTGGGGGGGAAGGGGGTGTGGGGGGATGTGGGAGGGGAAGGGGGAGGGGGTGTATGGGGCGTGTGGGGGGTGGAAAGGGAGGGTGGGAGATAAACCTAAAGTACAGGAAACTTTGTGCTATCCGGCACCCACTGGACCGAGCTGCTGCCTTGCCTCAAGTACTCTCCAGAGTTAATGTTGAGAGATACGGAGATTCTTATCTCCGTATTTGACAACAAACACTGTTGCTTAGCAACAGCTTCTAAACACTCAGGTGTGGCCCTAAAGCTCTGTAGCTAAAGCTGTTGCTATAGCTACAGACCTTGCACAGCTTGACTGTTCAAACAAAGCAAAAAAAACCCAAAAAGAATAAAAAACAGCTGCTGATTTTTGCCGGTGGCTCCAGATTGCCGGATAGCTCACCTCTGGATAGCACAAAGTTTCCTGTACTTATAAAACATTTTTGGTAAATCTTTCTATAACATACACTTTACAACCTCACCAATCTTTTTATTAAAAAAGGGGTGCTCACCTCTCAGTGTATTGTATCACAAACAATGGCCGCCGCTTGCTTTTCAGTTGGAAAGATTAGGCCCCGCCCACACAGTCGATTGTCTGTCTCGATCACCTGGACCCGATTTGGAGCACAGAAGCCCCACCCACTCTATGTTCCTGTACTAAGATAGCCGCGCATGCACTCTGTTACACACTGAATTAAAATGGCGTCTCACTGAAACTTTTCGCCCTCCTTGACAAAGATGGCTGCCGTTAACCTGGGGCTGTCAGCAGAAGAAATTTCCTCAGCTGCAAACACAGGATCTTCAGATTATTATTCGGGGCTTGCGACCTACCCCTGTTGCTTATGAAGCCTCCCCACCTACTGACCCCGGGAATGGAGCTGAGGCAGCACACCCCCTCCCCTCTGCCAGTGTTTGTCTCTGTCTAGGCCGGGAGCCTGGGTCTAGAGTTGCACTGCTGGCAGTTGGAGAAGCCTAGGCCCCGGGCCTGGAAAAACGGTGAAAGGTAGGAGAATTATAGAGGTTAGAGAAAAGATTTACAAATTAATTAACTTTTTTTTAAAACAATTTGTGTTTTAAAAGCAACTTTTTTTTTGCTGGAAATGTAGATTTGTAAAGAAACACACAGAAAGCGGGAAAAAGAAATGAAAAGTTTGGAATCAAGATGGCGGCGACTCACCTCGGTTCAGAACGATAAGGCCCGCCCACACAGGCACCGATTGGTCGACCGTCAGGTCACCGAAGCGTAGGATTGGTCAATCGTCCCGTCACTCGACTGTAGGAGGGCCTGCCCGCACGCGCCAGGAACCCGGCGTACGATTGGTCGACCTCGACGTCACTCTATCGCTAATGAGCGGATAATGAGATGCTAATGAGCGGAATTTTGAACGTTTTTTGGATACCGCGGGCGCAATTTTTGTCCGGCCGAAACGTAAATACGCTTACGACCGTTTTGGAATGGTAAGCTTTCTTTTGACGTAACGCACGCGTAGGTACGCTCTATAACTTTTGAGTGCATAGCCGGACAGACGCACACCGAAGGACAGACAGAAAGACAGATAGACAGACAGACAGACAGACAGCTTGATCCGTTTATATATATATAGATAGATAGATTAGGTCTGTGATCTTACTCATAACAGCACCATGGGGAAAGCCTGGCATTAGGACCCCTAGCCTGGGTCTTCAAAACAATAGTGGTCCTTACAGATGCCTGCAGGCCAATGACAACTCAGCATGTGATCACATGTGAATATATTAGGTATTCCTTCCAGATGCCTGCGGGCCAATGATAATTCAATATGCTAATGTTGAGGATAACATTAAAAGAAAAATGTTATGCATTACTTTTAAACCTTTCTTCTACATAATGCTCTTGGTAGCATAAACATATAAGTAAACTCAGCATTTAACTAGCACTGAAAACATCTCAATGTTTCAATAACGATGTACAGTTTTTTTTAGGGCAGCGATCCGCCTACACCCTTTGACAGTTCACAAGTCAAGGATAACTCTAGGCTTGACCTCTCATCCCGACCTTGTGTGGTATGAAACTGAGCATGCTCCTGAATTGGTCAACAATT
The DNA here is from genome assembly GCF_052327205.1 of Somniosus microcephalus. Taxonomy (NCBI): domain Eukaryota; kingdom Metazoa; phylum Chordata; class Chondrichthyes; order Squaliformes; family Somniosidae; genus Somniosus; species Somniosus microcephalus. The sequence goes on along the minus strand of NC_141002.1, from coordinate 12,032,313 downwards.
CAGGTTCAGGTTTAGGTTCAGGTAAGTATGATGTGTTTTGTGTATTGCTCTGTTCAGCACACTCTGTTGAACTGATCCTCTTGTTGGAATGACGGTGTTGTTCTTTGGTGTTCAGGAGGTGCCTGCGATTGCGGCGGTACACCTGTCCTTCTGGGGTGCGGACGTGATACGATCGCTCAGTGTCAGCTGGCTGGATGACGACTGCTGGCTTCCAGTAGTCATGCTCCTGGATTCTGACGGATTCTCCATTGTGCAGCGGCGGCAGTAGTCTAGCTGACCTGTCATGGTATCTCTTTTGGTGTTGCTGTCTCTGTACACGTTTTACATGCACTTGCTTGCAGCCGACAACCTCTGGCTGCAGCTGCTGGTTGGTGCTTGGAAAGATTGAGCGAAGTCTACGGCTCATCAACAGCTGTGCTGGTGACTTGAAGTTGTCAACCGGAGTGTTGCGGTACTCAAGGAGACTGATGTAGGGGTCTCTTTTGTCTGCTTTGGCTTTGTCCATGAGTGTTTTTGCAATCTGGACACTTTTTTCAGCAAGGCCATTACTTTGAGGGTAATGTGGGCTTGATGTGACATGTGTGAAATCCCATGCCTTGGCAAATGACTCGAACTCTTTTGATTTGTATTGGGGGCCATTGTCTGAGACTAAAGTCTCTACCATGCCATGCCTGGCAAAGGCTGCCTTTAGCTTGTGGATCACAGCTGCAGATGTGGTGCTGTGAAGCTTGTCCAGTTCAGAAAAATTTGCTGTAGTAATCAACAGTCACTATGTAGTCCTCGTTGTTCCATGTGAATAGATCCGGTGCCGCGACCTACCAGGGCCTGTCTGGGATACGGTGAGGTATCATGGGCTCTTTGACATTTGATGGGTGGCGTTCTAGACAAATGGAACATTTTCCAACAATGTCCTCAATGTGTTTGCACATTCCGGGCCAAAACATAATGTCACGTGCTCTTTGTTTGCATTTTTCCATGCCCATATGTCCAGCATGAATTTTTGTCAACATCTCTTCTCTGAGATTGGTAGGAATGATGATTTTCTCCCCTTTGAAGATGATTCTGTTGATTTGTGACAGTTCGTCTCTGTGGTTCCAGAATTCAGATATGCTCTGAGGGCATTTCCTCCTTTCCTCAGGCCATCTTTCATGTATGACTTTGCTCAGCAGTGTGAGTTGTGCATCTTTCTCTGTTCCTGCTCGGATCTCCTTCAGTTTTGAGTCACTCACAGGTAAGCTGTTGTACACCATGTGCACCTGCACATCCATGCCTTCACCAAGGCTGTTGTCCTGGTAGCTAAGAGACTTTCTGGAGAGCGTGTCTGCGACAGGAATGTCTTTGCCTGGACGGTGAATGATTGTGAAGTCGTACTTCTGTAGCTGAAGGATCATTCTCTGTAGCCTTGGTGGGGCTGCGGCTAGTGGTTTCCTCATGATTGACTCGAGGGGCTTGTGGTCAGATTCCACAATGACTTGTCGGCCATAGATGCACTGGTGGAAACGCTTACATCCAAACAGAATTGCATATAGCTCTTTCTCGATTTGAGCATAGTTGATTTCACTGTGTGAGAGATCTGGAAGCGTAGCCGATGGGCTTTCCTTCTTGCAGTAATACTGCACCTAGACGGTACTTTGACGCATCCACTTGTAGTCTGAGCTCTTTGTTGGGGTCGAAGTAGGCAAAAACTGGTCCTGGTTCTCTGGTGATTAGGTCTTTCATTTTCTGAAATGCTGTGTCATGTTGTTTGTCCCACAGGAACTCATTGGATTGTTTGAGCAACTGACGCATGGGTGCGTTGATTTCGGAGATGCTCGGGGCAAACTTGGCTAAGTAGTTAACCATGCCTAGTACTGCCTCTAGCTCTGCGCGGTTCTTTGGCAGCTCCATCTTCTTGATGGCGGAGATTTTCTCGGATCTGGCTTAATGCCATCAGTTGAGAGGCGATACCCGAAATAACTGATCTCGGTGGATCTGATTATGCTTTTCTCGGGGTTGAGCCGGATGCCTTTCTCCCGTGATCTTTGTAGCATCGCACAGAGGTTCCTGTCATGTTCCTCTCTATTCCTGCCATAGATGAGGATGTTGTCTACGATTGCGACTACTCCGTCAAGGCTTTCATAGGTTTCATCGATCTTCCACTGGAATTCATCCTGAGCTGAGATAAGACCAAATGGTAAACACAGAAATCGGTAGCGTCCAAATGGTGTGTTGAACGTGGTTAGCTTAGATGACTCTTCCGTGAGCTTGATAGTCCAGTATCCTGATCGTGTGTCAATTACACTAAAGTAACGTGCTCCCACTAGCTTGGGTGTGATGTCATCTAGCGTTGGTAGAGGGTAGTGAGGGCATTTGATAGCCTTGTTCAAATCTCTGGGGTCGAGACAGACTCTGAGCTTGCCTGTACGTGGTTTCTCAACCATTACTAACGCGTTGACCCACTCTGTCGGTTCTGTTTCCTGGACGATGATTTCTGTATTCTCCATGCTCTGCAGCTCCTCCCTCAGGTGACTATGTAGAGCAAGGGGCATCCTTCTCAGTGGGCAAACCACAGGGGTTGCTGCTGGGTCAAGGTGAATAGTGCATTCACCTGGGAATAGTCCGATTCCTTTGAAAACATCAGCAAACTCCTCCATGACTGTCTGCTTCTCAACTGGTGCTGTCAATGATAGCACTAGCTTGACGAGGTCCATGTTTAAACATGCCTTTAGACTGAGCACTGGAGGTGCTCGAGTGTCAACAATGTAAAAGTCCAACATCATGTCGCTTTCTTTGTACTTGCATTTCATCACGCATGTGCCTTTTACAATGAGCTGCTCACCCCCCATAGCTGGTCAGTCTGCATGAGGTGGGCTGTAGCTCACACTCATCCTTCAAGCTGTGATACTCACTCAGAGGAATTACATTAACCTGAGATCCAGTGTCTAGTTTAATCCTAAGCTCTGTGCCCTGTTTTCCTATCTCAATGTATGCAAAGGCTTGCTCAGTCTCTGAAATCTGTTTTTTCTGTGACACAGAATCAATAAACAGTTCCTCTGCATTTGGCTCTCTATCTGGCATTTGGCTGTCACTCACTGTGTGTACTGCTTATCCAAAAACAGCCCTGCAAACCTTAGCAAAGTGGTTCCATTTACCACATTTAGCACATTGCCTTCCTTTGGCGGGGCATTGCTCCTTTTCCCCATGCACCTTGTTTCCACAATATCCACAGTTTTTGAAGCATTTTATGTCTGTGTCGCTCATTTTTAGAACTCTCTCTGTTCTTTCTCTTCTGAAACACACTCTCTGGGTGGTGTTCTTTGGTGTGTGTCTATTAACTGTGTGCACTGTCTGTTCACGTGAGCTGCTCGTGGTGCTGGTTATGGTTTTTAACTGTGCTTGGGCTCTCTCGTGCGATCCAGCTATGTCCATAGCTTTGTCCAGCGTTAGCTCGGACCCAACATTCAAAAGTTTCTCTCTCACTTTATCTGAATGTATTCCAAACACGATGTGGTCTCTGACCATCTCATCTTTATCTGCATATTCACAGTCTTTTACCAGCAGTTTTAACTCAGTCACGAACTGTTCAAACGACTCACTAGCTCCTTGTACTTTCTCCTGAAACTTGTACCTAGCGAATATCGTATTTGTCTTGGGCATCACAGATGATTCAAAATGGTCAAAATAACATTTCAGTACCTTTGCTTCATCCGCAGTGAGAGACCATGTGTTAAAAATGTCTCTCCCTTTTTCCCCGATCCACAGGAGTAGGTAGCTGCATCTTTCTTCCTCCCCTTTGCTTTTCAGCAGACCCGAGAACATCAACTCCACGTGTTGCTTGAAATTGCGCTATTCTCCAGGTAAGTTCAAATATTCCCAATTCATTCGAGGCAAGGGAGCTCCATCTTCTGACACCATGTCTTGTTTTGCACACTTTGTACAAAAATAATAACTTGCAGGACAACGGAATTTTACAGTTTAACTCTTTTATTAAGCATTAGGTCTGATATCTTACTCATAACAGCACCATGGGGAAAGCCTGGCATTAGGACCCCTAGCCTGGGTCTTCAAAACAATAGTAGTCCTTACAGATGCCTGCAGGCCAATGACAATGCAGCATGTGATCATGTGAATATAATAAGTATTCCTTACAGATGCTTGCGGGCCAATGATAATTCAATATGCAAATGTTACAGGTAGCACTCTCGCTTCTGGGTCAGAAGATTCTGGGTTGAAGTCACACTCCAGAGACTTGAGCACATAATCTAGGCTGACACTGCAGTGCAGGACTGAGCGAGTCCTGCACTGACAGAGGTGTCGCCTTTCAGATGAGACATTAAACCAAAGCCCAGTTTGCCCTCTCAGGAGGTTGTGAAAGATCCCATGGCACTATTTGACGTGCAGGGGAGTTATCCTCGGTGTCCTGGCCAGTGATCATGTCCACAAATGCCCTCCAGCGCTGACCCATACAGCATCACTGGACTGGATGGGTATCTCACTTGCATGGTGCCGGAAGGTTCCTGCACGCGTACGGGGCTAATACTATTTTTTTGAATTCCTCCTCCCGAGAAGTCCATGCCATTTTCCTTGGGTTGTAAACCCCTCCCTAGCCCCCCAGTGAAGACCACCTGCACTCTTCTGCAGGTGCAGTCCAGTGTGCCTCATCTCACCAGACGTGCTGGCCTCCAAACAGACACTGGCTCCCGCTGAGGCAGGGGAAGCTGGAACTCTCAGCATTGGGATTCTTCACCCCTTGGCATCACTGGCCATGCAATGGGCGGCTGGAGGCTCTGTCCCTTACATGGTCAACTAGGAACTCCCAGCCTTGGTCACGATCCACCTTATTGAGGTCCCTTCCTATTTCAGCTCTGTCAGCTGTGCTCAATTGTCCGGAGTGGGATTTGATCCCACAACCTTCTGACTCAGGTATTCTCAGATATTTCAGTACAGTACTGAGGAAGTGCTGTCTTTTGGATGTGACAGGAGACTGCCCTCTCAGGTGGATGTAAAAGATCCCACGGCACTACTTCAAAGAAGAGCAGAGGAGCTCCCCGGTGTTCTGGCCAACATTTATCCCTCAACCAACATCACTAAAACAGATGATCTTGTCATTATCACATTGCTATGTGTGGGATCTTGCTGTGAGCAAATTGGCTGCCACATTTCCTACATTACAACAGTGACTACAATTCAAAAGTGCTGGTCTTCTCCACCTTCATTAAGTCAGGAGTGGGCTGTTAACTGATGATTTGTCAATGTTCATTCACAACTCCAGGACATGGACACCATCCAGACTTGGGCTGAGAATTGGTAGCTAACATTTATGCCACATAAGTGCCAGGTAATGATCGGCTCCAACAAATGAGAGTCTAACCACCTCCCCTTGACATTCAACATTACCATCGCCAAATCCCCCACCATCAACATCCTGGGGGGAGTCACCATTGACCAGAAACTTAACTGGACCAGCCACACAAATACTGTGGCTACAAGAGCAGGTCAGAGGCTGGTATTCTGTGGTGAGCATCTCACCTGACTCCCCAAACCCTTTCTACCATCTACAAGACACAAGTCAGGAGTGCGATGGAATACTCTCCACTTGCCTGGATGAGTTAAGCTCCAGCAACACTCAAGAAGCCTGATACCATCCAGGACAAAGCAGCCCATTTGATTGGCACCCCATCCACCACCTTAAACAGTCTCTGAATCGATCACCAGCGCACTGTGTCTGCAGTGTGTACCATCTACAAGATGCACTGCAGCAACTCGTCAAGGCTTCTTCAACAGCACCTCCCAAACCCACGACCTCTACCACCTAGAAGGACAAGGGCAGCAGGCGCATGGGAACACCATCACCTGCAAGTTCCCCTCCAAGTAACACACCATCCTGACTTGGAAATATATCGCCATTCTTTCATTGTCGCTGGGTCAAAATCCTGGAACTCCCTCCCTAGCAGCACTGTGGAAGTACCTTCACCACACGGACTGCAGTGGTTCAAGAAGGCAGCTCCCCACCACATTTTAACTTAATTTTCATGTTTCCCTTTAAGCTCAGTAGGAAGGCCTCCAGCAGAAGATCGCTTCAGCAGCTGTTCATCGAGAGTAGCTTCTCAGAGTAGGCAGAGAAACACTTCACAGTGACAACCACTGCCCAACGCACAATTGCTGGTAAACATTTATTTGCAGAGGTGTCAATATTGGACGAATCTTGGAGTTTTAGCTGGTGTTACACAGCTATGTTGGGACTACATTGTACAAGTGTACTAAAACTCAAATCAAGTGTAGCAGCACTACGATGCTGGGAAAGTAGTGCGCAGGCGCCGCACTGGACTTCGAAAATATCACCCCGCACCATGCGGCAGGCAGCCATTACAACACAAATAAAACAGTAGTTATAATTACAAACTACCGAGTCCAGAGTCATCCTTACAAAGCACTATGAGTGCTAGAAGACATAACATGGTGGCAGCGGTATAAGTGAGTAAAACTTACGCAAATAAAAACGATATCAGATTGAAGAAAGAAATTTAAAAGTAAACTCTGCAGCGTTGTAACTGCGAATCGTATGGGCAGCTAAAATGGTGGCGTCCAATGCACTGACCGCGAATATGCTCCCCATCATGAACTGGGAAGCCGACGATATCGTGGAAGCTTTCCAGAAATTTAAGCAAAAATGTGAGCTTACATTTAAAAGTTTCCTGAAAGGCTCCTCCGATGAGGAAAAAGTCAGTTACATTTTACTGTGGGCAGGAGAAAAGGCTTAGATCTCTATAACAGCTGGAGTTTATCCGAAGAGCATAAAACGAACCCTACGGAGATTTATGAAAAGTTCAGTAACCATCTCGAGCCTAAATCTAACCGCCGCATACACATGTATAAATTCCATAGCTTAAGACAGGAACCTGGTGAAACGGCTGACAATTTCCTGACGAGATTAAAAAACGAAGCCAGCAAATGCAAGTCTACGGAACTAGAAGAAAGGCTGGTAGGCCAATTAATATGGGGATCAGCACATACAGAAGTGCAAAAAGAACTAATAGGAAAAGAAAAGCTCAGAATATCAGAAGCCATAGATACAGCGAGGGCTCACGAAGCCACAAAACAACAGATGAAAACGCTGAATACTCATACGGCTGACGTGCGGACAACTCCCGAACCGGATCACAGAGTAGATGCAGTGCGCAAAAAGCACAGCACACAATAACAAGTATATGACAGCGGGAAGAATACGTGTAGAAACTGCGGAAGACAACACGACTACACAGACAGAAGAAAATGCCCAGCATATGGAACAAGCTGCAACACATGTGGTAAAGCAAACCACTGTCAAAAGATGTGCAGAGCTAAAAGAGAGGGGCTACACACCAAAAGCAGAGGTGGGCAGCAGAACCAACAAAAGAAAAACAAAATCCATACCATGGGTGAGCAAGATGACGAAGACTGCGGGTACGACAAAGCTCTGAACATTGAAACCATAAAGGTTCTCTTACACGAAACGTCCAGAGTGGAAAGCACCCCAAAGAAAGAATGGCACACTATCATCCAGATTAAAAAGAGGATCGAAGGACAGCCCACAACCGTCAATCTAAAAGTAAAGTTGGACACAGGAGCTCAGAGCAACATCCTTCCACTGAGGCTATACCAGAGGATCTTCCCCAAAAACTTGGGTGAAGATAGATACCCGAAAAGAGGATGTTTAAAAGCAAACAACGTCACGCTGACAGCGTACGGGGGGAGCGAGATCAGACAACTCGGAAAAATCTATATAAAAGGAACACACAAAAGCAGAAACATCAATTGCATGTTCTATGTGACCGACTCCGAGGGTCCGGCGATCCTGGGATTAAACAGTTGTGAGAAGCTGGGGTTAATCTCGGTAAACCACGAACAACAAAACCATCACTGAAAGTCGACAGCAACACCCCACTGGAGAATCGTCCACAAATCATGGACACAAAACATTTGATGGACATGTACCCAGAATGTTTTGATGACACTGTAGGATGCTTCAGGGAGTTCAAGTACCATATAACAATATAAGAGGTAAAACCCGTCATCCATGCTCCAAGAAAAATACCCATCGAGCTAAAAGAAAAATTATACACCGAACTAAAAGAAATGGAAGAGAAAGAAATAATCGCAAAGGTCACTGAACCCACAGACTGGGTAAACTCGATTGTGGTATGGGAAAAGACGAACGGGCGGCTCAGAATCTGTCTGGACCCCAAAGACTTAAACCAGGCAAGAAAGCGGGACCACTACCCCACACCAACTTTAGAAGAAATCACACCAGCACTGGCAGGGGCCAAAGTCTTCTCCAAACTGAATGCCAGAAACGGCTACTGGAACGTAAAACTGGACGAAGAATCAACTGACCTGACGACTTTTAATACACCATTGGGGTTTTATAAATTCCTGCGGCTGCCATTCGTGTTGAAAGTCAGCCAAGACATCTTCCAACAAAAGATCGATGAAACATACAAAGGCTGTGAAGGAGCCATTGGAATCGCTGATGACATCCAAGTTTACGGATCAAATGAAAGAGACCACGACGTGCACTTGCACGAGGCTATGGAGCGCACCAGAACAGCTGGCATCAAGCTGAACGCCGAGAAGTGCATCGTTAAAAGTACGAATTACAAATTTTTTGGCATGATCTACACACTGGAGGGTGTCAAGCCTAATCCCGAAAAGGTCGAGGCGATAGCAGAGATGAAAACTCCAAACGACAAGAAGGAGCTGAGAAGCTACCTCGGCTTGGTCCAGTATATGAGCTCTTTCATAGAAACATAGAAGATAGGAGCAGGAGTAGGCCATTTGGCCCTTCGAGCCTGCTCCGCCATTCAATGAGATCATGGCTGATCATCCAAATTCAGTACCCTGTCCCTGCCTTCTCCCCATATCCCTTGATCCCTTTAGCCTCAAGAAATATATCCAACTCTTTCTTGAATATATTTCATGAACTGGCCTCCACCGCCCTCTGTGGCAGAGAATTCCACAGGTTCACCACTCTCTGGGTGAAGAAATTCCTCCTCATTTCAGTCCTAAATGGCTTACCCCTTATCCTTAGACTATGACCCCTGGTTCTGGACTTCCCGGCCATCAGAAACATCCTTTCTGCATCTAGTCTGTCCAGACTTGACAGAATTTTATAGGTTTCGATGAGATCCCCTCTCAATCTTCTGAACTCCAGTGAGTATAAGCCCAATTCACACAATCTCTCCTCGTACGTCATTCCTGCCATCCCAGGTTTCAGCCTGGTGAATCTTCGCTGCACTCCCGCCATGGCAAGAACGTCCTTCCTCAGGTAAGGTGACCAAAACTGCACACAATACTCAAGGTGCGGTCTCACCAAGGCCCTGTACAACTGCAGCAAGACATCCTTGTTCCTGTACTCGAACCCTCTTGCTACGAAGGCCAACATACCATTTGCCTTCTTAACCGCCTGCTGCACCTGCATGCTTACCTTCAGCGACTGGTGCACAAGAACCCCCAGGTCTCTTTGCACTTCCCCTTCTCCCAATCTATTGCCATTCAAATAATAATCTGCCTTCCTGTTTTTGCCACCAAAGTGGATAACTTCACATTTATCCACATTATAGTGCATTTACCATGTTTCTGCCCAATCACCCAACCTGTCCAAATCGTACTGGAGTTTCATGACATCCTCCTCACAGCATACCCTCCCACCCAGCTTTGTGTCATCTGCAAATTTGGAGATATTACATCCAATTCCCTCGTCCAAATCATTAATATATATTGTGAACAGCTGTGGTCCTAGGACCGATCCTTGCGATACTCCACTAGTCACTGCCTGCCACTCGGAAAACGACCCGTTTATTCCAAGTCTTTGCTTTCTGTCCGCCAACCAGTTCTTTATCCAAGTCAATACCTTGCCCCCAATCCCATGTACCTTAATTTTGCATGCTAACCTCTGATGCGGGACCTTATCGAAAGCCTTCTGAAAGTCCAAATACACCACATCCACTGGTTCTCCCTTATCTATTTTACCAGTTACATCCTCAAAAAATTCCAGTAGATTAGTCAAGCATGATTTACCTTTTGTAAATCCATGTTGACTTTGTCCGATCCTGTCACAGCTTTCCAAGTGCTCTGCTATTACATCTTTTATAATGGACTCTAGCATTTTCCCCACTACCGATGTCAGGCTTACCGGTCTATAATTCCCTGCTTTTTCTCTGCCACCTTTTTTGAATAGTGGGGTAACATTAGCTACCCTCCAATCCATGGGTACTGTTCCAGAGTCTATCGAGTTCTGGAAGATGACCAGCAATGCATCTACTATTTCCAGGGCCACTTCCTTAAGTACCCTGGGATGTAGGTTATCAGGCCCTGGGGATTTATCGGCCTTCAATCCCATCAATTTTCCTAACACCATTTCCCTACAAATACTGATTTCTTTCAGTTCCACCCTTTCATCAGAACCTATGTTCCGCGGTATTTCTGGGAGGTTATTTGTGTCCTCCTTTGTGCAGATAGAACCAAAATATGTATTTAGTTGGTCTGCCATTTCTTTGTTCCCCATTATAAATTCCCCCGATTCTGACTGCAAGGGACCTACGCTTGACTTCACCAATCTTTTTCTCTTTACATATCTATAAAAGCTTTTACAGTCAGTTTTTATGTTCTCTGCAAGCTTACTCTCATATTCTATTTTCCCTTTCTTAATTAATCCCTTTGTCCTCCTTTGTTGAATCCTAAACTGCTCCCAATCCTCAGGATTATTGCTTTTTCTGGCCAATTTGTATGTGCTCTCCTTGGATCTTATGCTATCCCTAATTTCCCTTGTTAGCCACGGTTGAGTCACCTTTTTTGTTTTATTTTTATGCCAAACTGGGATGAACAACTTCTGTAGTTCATCCATTCGGTCTTTGAATGTTTGCCATTGCCTATCCACCGTCAACCCTTTGAGTGCCATTCCCCAATCAATCCTGCCCAACTCGCTCCTCAGACCATCGTAGTTTCCTTTATTTAAATTGAGGACCTAGTTTCTGAGTCAATTACTTCATTCTCCATCTTAATGAAGAATTCGATCATATTATGATTGCTCCAACCCAAGGGGCCTCGTACAACAAGATTGCTAATTAATCCTTTCTCATTACATAATACCCAGTCTAAGATGGCCTGATCTCTGGTTGGTTCCTCGACATATTGGTCCAAGAAACCATCCCGTAAACACTGCAGGAATTCCTCCTCCACAGTATTGTTACTAATTTGGTTCGCCCAATCTATATGTAGATTAAAGTCACCCATGATGACTGCTGTGCCCTTATTGCACGTGTTGTGTATGTACCTTTAAGAGAATAACTGGTCTCAGACTGCAGTACCGGCAGTGACCACCCTCTGTATAAAAGGCGCTAGAGAGCCTCTGTTTGTAAGTTTTCGCTATTGACTTCCACCAGTAAAGACTTGTTTGTTTTCACTCCTGCTGGTCCGTGTCTCAATCATTCATGGACTTAACACTGGCGACGAATAAGAAACGAACTTACCTGCAACTCGGCAGCACCTCACACGATGTTGTTGAAGGTCGGAGCCAGAAGAAAGAAAAAAAAATAGAATCCAAAGAAACTCGGGAAATGGGCGTCGACCGTCAGTCATCGGTTTGAAAACTTGCAGGAGAGACTGTCAAGAGCCAGGCTGGGTTCCTCGGTCTGTGGTTTCCCAGCTAATCGGGCTGGTGGCAGGTAGTGCTCTGATCCTTCCTGGGCTGCGGCGGGCTGAAGCTCGATCGGGTGGCTTTTCAACGGGGCCGGGCAGCGAGTCGGGAAGCAAAGAGAGAGAGAGAGGGTGGAGCACACAGGGCGCGGCCGGTGCTTCGAAGCCGGGCAGCGTTCAGACCTAAGAAGAGGGAGGGAAGTGTCCCAGAGGGTCCGCTCCACGATGGGAAAATAATAAAAGAAAAAGAATCGATATTTAACGCGCAAGAAACCGTGGAAAGCAGCGCTAACAACAGCGGGGAAGAAGGCAAAGCGCGGGAGGTGCCATTTTGTTATATCGGGGAAGAAGGCAAAGCGCGGGAGGCGCCATTTTAGATTTGCAAGATGCCGAAGACTGGCTGTATCACTGCTTTTGATAATACATTAGAGGACTGGACCACGTATGTGGAAAGAGTCGAGGTATATTTCGAGGCAAACGAAATAGCGGAGGGGAAAAAGGCATCGATATTGCTAAACTTAATGGGTGCTAGAACGTACAGCCTATTGCGGGACCTGATTACTCCAGCCAAACGGAAGGCGAAGAGTTTTAACGAAATTGTTGCTCTTCTACAGGAACACTTAAATCCTGCACCGCTGTTGATAGCAGAAAGATTTAAATTCCACAGGAGAACTCAGCACAAAGATGAGAGCAATGCTGAGTATCTTACGGAACTACGCAAGCTATCAAAGCACTGCCAGTTCGGAGCAGGACTGGCAGATACCCTACGGGTCAAATTTGTCTGTGGACTCCTGAGTGAAGGAACACAGAAGAAGTTACTCGCAGAAAAAGAGCTGACGCTAGATAAGGCTTTCAGCGTGGCAGTATCGTATAAAGCAGCAGCCAGGGGAGCTGCAGAAATTCAACAAAAACCACAGGAATACGGCACCCACGAAATGACACGGGGATTTGCAAAATGTTATCGCTGCGGCAGAACTAACCATGACCAGAAGGACTGCTGGTCCAAAGACAAAATATGCAGACAATGCGGGAAGATTGGACACATTGCACGAGTTTGCAGGTCTGGGAAGAAGACCAGCGACAACAAAAAGGCTACTAAGGAACCGTACAAGAAAGTACAAAAGATGACGGACAGTAGTTCCGAAGATCAGATGAGCGATAGTGAATCCGGAAACAGGAGACTAAGCTGTCTCAAACTTCACAATGTAATCGCAAAAGAGGATCACCGAACCATTTGGGTCACCCTCACGATAGCAGGGTCCCAAGTTAAAATGGAATTGGATACAGGATCAGCGCTAACCGTCATGAATCGACGAGACTACGAGCGGCTATTTTCACATATACCCTTGAGAGAGACATCCATCATCTTGACGACGTATACGGGGCAAAAAGTATACCCCAGAGGAAAAATAAGGGTGCCTGTCGAATACAATGGCAAGAAAATTCAGAAATTGTATCTCTACATACTGCCAAATGGTGGATGATCGTTATGGGACGGGAATGGATCAGGAAGATAAACGTAGATTGGCATTCCATTCATGCAATGACGGTGGACGGTAAAAAAGATGAAGACGTCACTCCTGGACGATTGTCAACAATCTTAGCTAACGCCAAAGAGGTATTTCAACAAGAACTGGGCACGCTTAAAGGCGTAACCGCCTCGATAAAAATAGAAGAGATTGCAGTTCCCAAGTTTTTCAGTACCATATGCAATTTGCCCAGTCATCGAGGCAGAGCTGGAGAATCTGGAGAAGGCGGGCGTGTTGTCTAAGGTCGATTGGAGCGAGTGGGCGACACCCATCATTCCTGTCATGAAGAAAACGTTAAGCAATAAGTCCGGAGAGCCAAGGAAGATTCGCATCTGTGGGGATTTCAAGGTGACGGTGAACCCTGTCCTTCACACAGTACAATATCCTCTTCCAAGGATAGAAGACATCTTACCCTCACTGTCTGGAGGGAAGCGTTTTACAAAAATTGACCTAGCACAAGCATATTTGCAGATGGAGGTTGAAGAGTCCTCTAGGAAGTATCATCGATTGGTACTCGGAGTAGCATCGGCTCCGGCGATATGGCAAAGAGTGATGGAACAAGTCCTGCAAGGGATTCCGGGGACTCAGTGTTACTTGGACGACATCCTTGTAACAGGTGAAGATGACAGTGAACACCTTAACAACCTAGAACAGGTGCTCACTAGACTACGGGAACATGGGCTGCGATCCAATCGCCCCAAGTGCGAATTTTTTAAGAAACAGATATCGTATTGTGGCCACGTGATTGATGAAGAGGGGTTACATAAGTCCCCTGACAAAATTGAAGCGGTTGTTAAGGCCCCAGCGCCTGAAAATGTGTCGCAACTGAGGACATTCCTCGGATTGGTGAATTACTATCATAAGTTTTTGCCGAATTTGTCGACAATTCTGCACCCACTGAATGCCCTGCTACGAATGGGGGTAGCATGGAAATGGAACGATGATTGTAAGCGTGCTTTTCAGAAGAGTACGGACTTAATCACTTCAAAGGAAGTATTGGCTCACTACAACCCAGCACTGCCAATCAGGCTGGCATGTGATGCGTCTCCCTACGGCATTGGGGCGGTACTGTCACATAAATTCCTTGATGGTTTAGAGAGGCCGATAGCTTTTGCGTCACGCTCGTTAACTTCTGCCGAGCGTAACTACGCCCAGATTGACTGAGAGGCCCTCAGCCTAGTGTGGGGGGTGAAGAAGTTCAATCACTATCTGCACGGTCAAAAATTTACTCTACTAACCAATCATCAACCTCTTGTCTCCATTTTCAACCCTCAGAAGGGCGTACCGATAATGACGGAACAACGGCTGCAGAGATGGTCCCTTTTCCTAGGGGCACACCAACATGACATCGAGTACAAAGGAACCAAACAGCATGGAAATGCTGATGGATTGTCACGCCTACCGTTGCCGACGGTGGAAGAAGAAGACCTTGCAGTGGATCCAATGGAGTTATTCCACTCGACCATAGTCGAATGTCTCCCTGTGACGAATGCAAACATAAAAAAGGAAACACGGAATGACCCGACACTATCACGGGTCTATGATTTGACGGTGGAGGGATGGCCAGCACATGGCGAACCACTGCTGCCAGCATTCTCGCCGAGAAGAGAACAGCTGTCAGTGTGCAGAGGAACCTTGATGTGTGGATCCAGAGTAGTAATTCCACCTAAGTTGATGGATAGAGTGCTCAATGAGCTTCATGAGGGTCATCTGGGTGGGGTAAAAATGAAGAACTTAGCCAGAGCGTTTGTGTGGTGGCCGGGAATCGATAGAGAAACCGAAGAGATGACCAAGAGCTGTGCAGGATGCCAGAAGGTCCAAAACGCCCCACCACAAGCTCCTCTGCATCCATTGGAGTGGCCCTCATCTCCATGGCAAAGGGTGCACATTGATTTTGCTGGTCCCTTCATGGACTCGATGTTTTTAATTGCGGTGGATGCACATTCAAAGTGGCCAGAGGTAATAAAAATGTCCTCAACCACCACGGAAAAAACTATCACAGTTTTACGAACCATATTCGCCAGGAATGGGCTGCCTGAACAGATTTGCTCTGACAATGGACCACAGTTTGTGTCTGAAGAGTTCCGAAGGTTCTTAAAGAACAATGGCGTTAAGCATTACACATCTGCCCCATATCATCCAGCCACTAATGGATTGGCCGAGAGGTTTGTCCAAACATTCAAGAACGCTATCAAGGCAATGTGTAATGAAGATATACCCCTACAACACAAGGTGGACAACTTCTTGTTTGCCTACCGGAATGCGACACATGCGGTTACCAACCAAACCCCAGCCATGATGTTCTTCAATCGAAGACTACGATGCCGCTTGGATTTGGTTAAGCCAAACGTCCGAAGAGATTTGGAGAACAGGCAGTTTCTGAATATGAATGAAAGGCCGACCAGGAGTTTTACGATAGGTCAACCAGTTTTGGCCCGGGACTACCGCACTGAGAAATTGCAGCCAGGAACGATTTGTACACGGCAAGGACCTCTCATGTATATCGTGGATGTTGGAGAGAGCATTGTAAGATGCCATGCTGACCAGATTCTAGAGTCACTGGAAAACATCAACTCCACACCACGATCTGATACACCTGGCAATGAAATCGACGTACCAATTGCAGCTACCGCAGAATCGGTGATATTGGAAGCAGATGAACCAAACAACGACATTGATCTCGACTCAACATTGCCAGAAGAACCTGATACCCCAAAGAGGCGTTATCCAGACAGAATCAGGAAGCCTCCTCAAAGACTGAACTTATAAATGCTTAAACTTAACCAATGTATCTAGCAACCGTAATTGTGATTGTAATTAGTTATCATTTAGTTGTTCAATGAATGTTATGTACTGTTTATCTAAAAGGGGAGGAATTGTTGTGTATGTACCTTTAAGAGAATAACTGGTCTCAGACTGCAGTACCGGCAGTGACCACCCCTGTATAAAAGGCGCTAGAGAGCCTCTGTTTGTTAGTTTTCGCTATTGACTTCCACCAGTAAAGACTTGTTTGTTTTCACTCCCGCTGGTCTGTGTCTCAATCATTCACGGACTTAACAGCACGCTTCTTTAATTTCCCTTTTAATGCTATCCCCAACCTCCACCTTACTGTTTGGAGGTCTATATACCACTCCCACTAATGTTTTTTCCCCCTTAGTATTTCTCAATTCTACCCATACAGATTCCACCTCATCAGAGCTAATATCCTTCATTACAATTGTGTTAATCCCTTCTTTAACCAGTAATGCTACCCCTCCTCCCTTTCCTTTTTGCCTATCTTTCCTGAATATCGAAACCCCTGGATGTTGAGTTCCCAGTCTTGGCCGTCCTTGAGCCACATTTCCGTAATCCCAACCAAATCATATTCGTTTACCTCTATTTGCGCAGCCAATTCATCCACCTTATTACAAATGCTCCTCGCATTAAGACACAAAGCCTTCAGGCTTGCTTTTTTAACGCTCTTAAACCTATTAGAATTATTATTTACCGTGGCCATGTTTGATTTAAACCGTTGATTTCTCTGACTGCCACTTTTGTTTTTCTCCTTCCTATCTTTTGCTTTTATCCTTGTTTCCCTTTCCTCTGTCTCCCTGCTCAGGTTCCCAACCCCCTTCCATTTTAGTTTAAACCCTCCCACAGAGCACTAGCAAACACTCCCCCTAGGACATCGGTTCCAGCCCTGCCCAGGTGCAGACCGTCTGGTTTGAACTGGTCCCACCTCCCCCAGAACCGGTTCCAATGTCCCAGGAACTTGAATCCCTCCCCCTGGCACCATTCCTCTAGCCACGTATTCATCTGAAGTATCCTTCTATTTCTACTCTGACGAGCATGTGGCACTGGTAGCAATCCTGAGATTACTACCTTTGAGGTCCTGTTTTTTAATTTACCTCCTAACTGCCTATAATCCGCTTTTAGGACCTCATCCCGCTTTTTTCCGATATCGTTGGTGCCTATATGCACCACGAAAACTGGCTGTTCACCCTCCCCTTCCAAGATGTTCTGCAGCCGCTCAGAGACATCCTTGACCCTTGCACCAGGGAGGCAACACGCCATCCTGGAGTCTCATTTGCGGCCGCAGAAACGCCTATCTATTCCCCTTACAATTGAATCCCCTATTACTATAGCTCTACCACTCTTTTTCCTCCCATTCTGTGCAGCAGAGCCACCCCTGGTGCCAGGAAGTTGGCTGCTGCTGCCTTCCTCTGATAAGCCATCACCCCCAACAGTACTCAAAGTGGTATATCTGTTGGAGAGGGGGATGGCCACAGGGGACCCCTGCACTACCTGCCTGCGCCTAGTACTCTGCCTGTTGGTCACCCGTTCCCTTTCTTCCTGTCCAACCTCTACCTGCGGTGTGTCCAACTCCGTAAACGTGCTATTCACAATGTCCCGAGCATCATGAGCGCTCCAGTATGCATCCAATCGCAGCTCCAGTGCCGCAATGCGGTCTGTCAGTAGCTGCAGCTGGGTGCACTTCCAGCACATGTAGTTGTCAGGGACACTGGAAGTGTCCCTGAGTTCCCACATCCCGCAGGAGGAGCAGATCATGGGGCCGGGCTGTCCTGCCATGACTTACCCTTTAATTAACTGAGTTTAAATTAAATCAATCAATCCCACTAATTACACTACAGTTAAATAGTTTACCAACACTCCCCGCTACACCAGAGAGACCTTAGAAACTATAAAACAGAGTTAAAGTTTAAAAAAGAAATACTCACCAACCAATCACTTACCTGCTTCCTGCTGACGTCACGCTTGGATTACTTTTTACCTCTCTCCCAGAACCTGGATTGGTATGCCTCTGGTGATCCCTCGCAGGTCCGCTGCCTCTCCGGTCTCGGGGCTCTGGGCCTCGTTGCCTCGGGCTGCTGTTTAAGTACCTCCGCCGCCTCTGGTGATCCCTCGCAGGTCCGCTGCCTCTCCGGTCTCGGGGCTCTGGGCCTCGCTGCCTCGGGCTGCTGTTTAAGTACCTCTGCCGCCTCTGGTGATCCCTCGCAGGTCCGCTGCCTCTCCAGTCTCAGGGCTCTGGGCCTCGCTGCCTCGAGCTGCTGTTTATCCCGAACATGTCAGACTACACAGCGAACCTAAGAGAATTACTAAAAGAAGACACCGAATACCAATGGTCGGAATCCCATGAGAGGAACTTCAAACACCTAAAGGAATTATTATGTAAAGAAACCAGCCTGTCTTATTACGATAGAAAAAAACCTGTCACCCTACAGGTAGATGCCTCTACCAGGGGGCTAAGGGCAGCCCTCGTGCAGGAAGGAAAACCAATAGCTTTCGCATCGAAGGCATTGACATCAGCAGAGACAAGATACGCAAACATCGAAAGAGAGCTATTGGCAGTAGTATACGGATGCGAAAAGTTCCACACCTACTTATACGGAAGAAAATTCGAGGTAGAGAGTGACCATCGTCCACTCGAACGAATTTACAAGAAAAACCTAAGCAAGGCCCCAGCAAGACTGCAAAGGTTGCTGTTAACACTCCAAAGTTACGACTTTGAATTAAAATACCGGCCAGGGAAAGAAATGGTACTGGCAGATGAATTGTCTCGATTGTCACCACACGAAAAACACGAGATGAAGGGCCTGACAGTAAAAATGCACGACCTCGTAAATGTTACTCCCACAAAGCTTAGCCAAATTCAAGAGGAGACTGGTAAAGAAGAGGAGTTGCTACTACTCATGCAACAGGTAATACAGGGGTGGCCGGAGTAGATCCAGCAGGCCCAAAACCAAATCCGACAGTACTGGACAATTAGAGATGACATCTTGGTGGAGGACGGTGTTCTCCTTGCTGGCTCAAGAATCATAATACCAAAAGCCTTGCAAATGGAACTTCTCCGCTTAATACACCAAGGCCATATGGGGATGGAGAAATGTAAACTAAGAGCCAGATCAGCTGTGTACTGGATAGGCATGTACAAAAGCATACAACAAATGGTCTCCACATACTGCATATGCCAGAAATACCGAAACACACAGCAGAAGGAGGAGATGATTCAAATGGAAGTACCCCCGAGACCATGGCACACGGTCGGAACAGATCTGTTCCTGTGCAACCAGGAGTGGTACATCATAGTAGCAGAATATTACTCAAAATTTCCTTTTGTCAGAAGGATAAATGACATGAGAGCCACAACAATCACAAAAATTGCGAAAAACTTATTCGCAGAACAGGGCATCCCAGAGAAGGTCAACTGCGACAATGGGACACAATTCACCTCCAGCGAATTCAGAGCACTGACTGGAAAATACGGATTTAAAATAATTACCTCATCCCCACATTACCCAAGGGGACATGGATTTATTGAAAGACAGATCCAAACAGTCAAAAGAGCTCTCATTAAAAGCAAGGAGATGGGAGAAGACCAAGACTTCGCCCTTTTGGCAATCAGATCGACACCTTTCAGAGCAGACTCGAAATCACCAGCAGAACTACTAAATGGTAGAAAATACAAAACAACTCTACCAGCAAAGGTATATCCTCCCCAGGACCAAGAGGACGTTCAGCAGAAGCTGATGGAAACACAAGCTACGGAGAGCACACACTATAACAAGCATGCAAAACCACTACCGGAGCTGCTAAATGGGCAATCAGTGCATATACAAGATCCGTTGTTGAGAACATGGAGTCCAGCCAAGGTTATTGGAAAAGCTGATACTCCAAGATCTTACTTGGTAGAGACAGAACCTGGAAACCAATACAGGCGAAACAGGATCCATATCAGACCCTCACCTGAAGCTGTCAAAAAGCGGACAACATTAACAGCAGTTAGGGTACCAAACACGGAAAACAATATAACGCCAGAAACAAACACCTCAAATACAACAACTGCAAACATACACTCTCCAGAGCCAAACACGACAGCACCGGCAAAAAGAAAAGAACACACCAAAACACCGCAGAAAGGAATAGTTACAGCCAAGTCCACAAGATGGAGGAGTAACATACAACCACCTGAGCGGTATCGCGAATAATTATAAAGACAATTATAATTCGCACAGAACAGTAAAACAACATGGACAAATACCTGTATATAAATTGAGCAAAGAAAGCTCACGTTCTGTATTTTGTTAACTTATTCAACTGGAAACATTGTAAAATAGAAAATTGATGTAATTAGTTTTGTTGGGAAAGAGGGATGTTACATAGTTATGTTGGGACTACATTGTACAAGTGTACTAACACTCAAATCAAGTGTAGCAGCACTACGATGCTGGGAAAGTAGTGCGCAGGCGCCGCACTGGACTTCGAAAATATCACCCCGCACCATGCGGCAGGCAGCCATTATAACACAAATAAAACAGTAGTTATAATTACAAACTACTGAGTCCAGAGTCGTCTTTACAAAGCACTATGAGTGATAGAAGGCATAACAGCTGGCGTGGAACTCAGCCAGGTAGAGCCCCAGCGAGATCCCGGGTTTGGTTCCTGTTCTGTGCTGAGTTATCCAATCTAAGCTGTGACACCAGTTGAGACCACAAGTGGCTTCAGTGCCCGTGGACTAGAGAGGCAAAGATCAGGCAGCGGCTACCAATCTTGATTTCTACAGGAGCTCCCCTATAGTAAGAGTTGTGATCCAGGGGGAGATGCAGCAGCAAGCATTGGGCTCCGACCTCAGCACTCAACTTCTCACCTGCTCCACTCACTCTCCCGCAGTCACTGGGCTGGGATGGGGGAAGGAGGTGGTGAAATCCAGTTCTCAAAAACTGTAATTACCCCTCGACTACTCAGATATTACAGACCTCACTGTAGATGTGTTTTGATTTCTTTTTGGGTTCAATAAAGACTCATTTCTGAAAGAGAATGTTGTTTAATCTAAAGTCTTGTTCAAGACTTTCTACAGCTTTTTACAGCACGGTGGCATAGTGGTTAGCACTGTTGCCTCACAGCGCCAGGGACCCGGGTTCGAATCTGGCCTCGGGCGACTGTGTGGAGTTTGCACATTCTCCCCGTGTTTGCGTGGGTTTCCTCCGGGTGCTCCGGTTTCCTCCCACAGTCCAAAGATGTGCGGGTTAGGTTGATTGGCTATGATAAATTGACCCTTAGTGTTAGGGGGATTAAATATGTGGGGTTACGGGGATAGGGTGGGATATGTGTTGGTGTAGGGGTTACGGGGATCGGGTGGGATATGTGTCAGTGCAGGCTCGATGGGCCGAAATGGCCTCTATCTGCACTGTGGGGTTTCTGTGATTCTGTGATTCTGTGAACACACTATGCTGTGATGCATCTAGAATGAAACTGAAAGTAAAACTCCTCTGGACTGCTTGTCTCTCACATGACCTCTGCTGGTCAGGCACAAGTAATCAAAAACACAGACAAATATGCTGTAAGGCATAAGTAATCAAACACAGACAAATATCATCACTATTTGCTGATATCATTACAAGCTGAAGCACGAGAAGCTAGTTTCTGAGTTGTCACACAGCTCATATAATGAAATAACCGGTGTTTCAAGAAGTTTATAAACTTTCAATGTCGTGCACTCTTGTTTTATCTATCACTAATCATTTTGCCAACTATTTTTATATTATCTATTGCAAACATGCTTTTTCAAGATCATGCCTGTGCTGATTGGAGACCAGATTCAATAGTTTGTAGTTAGTAAACTGGTGCTCATCCAAAACTCTGCTGCCCATATCCTAACTCTCACCAAGTTCCGTTCACCCATCACCTCTGCGCTCACTGACGTACATTGGCTCCCGGTTCAGCAACACCCAAAGCACACACAATGATCTAAAACACTCGCACACTCTGCTTTTCATCTTAGCATTTTACCAACAAATGTGCAAAAAAGGTTAAAGTTCACATGCATATGCCATGTGAATATGAGTATTGAGATCGCATGCCCAACAAGAGTGTCTATTACTCACTTCGCTACCAAGGGACAATCATCAGAACAATGGGATCGGGAGTTGAGAAATGGATGGCCACTTTGTACAATTGGCTGCATATAGTGACATCACAAGTCTTGGCCAGAATGGAGATGATTGGGTAATTCCCTGTCAATCACGCCTAGAGACCGCACTGCTGTAAGTGACTGGGATTAATTTTATGCATATCATTTGTATTTTGTAACTACCCTCCTCTCACTGCAATTTGCTGATTAAATGGACTCTGCTGTAGTTTATGAGTAAATTAAAACCACATGTTCCGCATTGCCTCCAACTCATTGGCTGACACAGTGGTGTCAATATTCATTCCCTTTCTTATTTATTCATCGGATCTGGATTCCCAATTAGTTACATGTGGCTAGTGGCAAATGTATGGGACAACACAGTTGTACAGTACCATGGATCCACTTTCTCTTCCAGTATGAATTCTTTCTCTACCTTACCCGACTGTTTAAATCCCTGCATCTAACTATTGCTGGAAGAACAGGCTGAGCACTTTGCTACCAAGTGACAATCATCAGAACGATGGGATTGGGAGTTCAGAACTGGATGGCCACTTTGTACAATTACTGGCAATTAATTAGACAGCACATGATTTCCTCACGCTTCTAACCAGTAGATCATAAGAAGGTCTTTCATTGGTTGTAATTCAATACCTCCCACTAAAATGTGATGGTCTTTTTACATCAGTTTTCCTTGTAACAGGACAGTGAACTTTCACACAGCTCTCTGCTGCAATGCCAGTGTGGATAATTTGTGGGATTTCATTTAAATGAAAGCAAATTAAAGACCCATTTATAGATTGAAGAATATCAAATGTTTATTATAAGCCACATAAACTGTCATCTGATGTTCTGTTCTCTGGATGGGAGAAGGAGGTGGTGAAATCCAGTTCTCAGGAACTGTAATTACCCCTCGACTACTCAGATATTACAGACCTCACTGTGGCTGAACCACGAGAAGCTAGTTTCTGAGTTGTCACACAGCTCATGTAATGAAATAACCGGTGATTCAAGATGTTTATAAACTTTCGGTGTTGTGCACTCTTGTTTTATCTATCACTAATCATTTTGCCAACTATTTATTCATTCATTAACTCAGGACCCTTACAGCCGGCCCAAACTGCAAGTACCGTCACTGGGCATAATTATTGTATTGGCACCAATAAGATCAATATCTTACTTCCAGACAATGCGTTTCAATGTTGTGCAATTTGCAAAAGTTACTTCCCACGACTACCACCATCTGTACTTTGCCCCATCGAAGAAACAGAAGAAAAGTACAGGAGCAGTAAATAGGTTTAAATAATAGAAACTGTTTCCGCTGGTAGGAGGGTCGGTAACCAGAGGGCACAGATTTTAGGTAATTGGCAAAAGGACCAGAGGGGAGAGAGATAATAATTTTACATAGGGAGTTGTTACGGTCTGGAATGCAATGCCTGAAAGGACAGTGGAAGCACACTCAATAGTAACTTTCAAGGGTTGGGATTCAACATTGCAGCGAAGATTCACCAGGCTGATACCTGGGATGGCAGGAATGACGTACGAGGAGAGATTGTGTCGATTGGGCTTATACTCACTGGAGTTTAGAAGATTGTGAGGGGATCTCATCGAAACCTATAAAATTCTGTCAGGTCTGGACAGACTAGATGCAGAAAGGATGTTTCTGATGGCCGGGGAGTCCAGAACCAGGGGTCATAGTCTAAGGATAAGGGGTAAGCCATTTAGGACTGAAATGAGGAGGAATTTCTTCACCCAGAGAGTGGTGAACCTGTGGAATTCTCTGCCACAGAGGGTGGTGGAGGCCAGTTCATTAAATATATTCAAGAAAGAGTTGGATATATTTCTTGAGGCTAAAGGGATCAAGGGATATGGGGAGAAGGCAGGGACAGGGTACTGAATTTGGATGATCAGCCATGATCTCATTGAATGGCGGAGCAGGCTCGAAGGGCCGAATGGCCTACTCCTGCTCCTATCTTCTATGTTTCTATGTTTCTATGTTTCTGGGAGCTTGCTGTGTGTAAATTGGCTGTTGTGTTTCCTACAACAATAACGGTAATTCATTGGCTTTAAAGCGCTTTGGGACGTCTTGAAAGGTGTTATATGAATGCAAGTCTTTCTTTTTTCTTCATGAGTGCCTGCCCACGTGCAGAAAATATTGGCATGGTCTTCATTTGTTGCTTTGTTCTGGTCATTGGTTGTCCTTCCCTCACCTGTTTGGTCCTCCAGAGATAGGGACCACTTGACAGCCGACTCTCACATTAGGGCCAGTTTGTCCGTTGGTGATTTGCCGCAATTTTTCCTTCCTTTAGCCTTTCGGAATGACTGAGATCAGGAATTCAAAGTGCAGGTAGATGCCGGTGTGAATACACTTCCTATTATACTAAGGGTGCAGTTATCCTGCCACTCGTGTGTTGATGTCACATGACTTTGGATATGCATCAAGTGGCCGTATAACACAGGAGACTAGCGAGCACATTAAGCCCTTGAGGTGCCAGACCACCTCCAGCTCACACCGAGTACAGTATAACTCCAGTTTAATGCACAACATGCTGTACCAAAGCACAAGAGTGTGTCAAGATGCAACAGGTTGTGTTAAGACATAGCACTTTGAGCTGTAGAACCCTAGGGTGGGTCACTGAATATTATAGTGACCTGAGTTACTGTTCTCTCGATGTGGCCATCGCTGGCAAGGCCAGCATTTATTGCGCATCCTTAGTTGCCTTGAGAAGGTGGTGGTGGGCCTTCTTCTTGAACAACTGCAGTCCGTGTGGTGAAGGTAGAGAAATAAAATCTGGTGTCAGTAAAGTGACCATGAAGCTGATGGATTGTTGTAAAAAAAGGAAACTTGCCGCCCTTACCCGGTCTGGCCTATATGTGACTCCAGTCCCATGCCAACGTGGTTTACTCTTAAATGAAGTGGCCGAGTAAGACAAACAATTTTATCAAACAGCTTTCAAGGAGGAGGCCCACTGCTACCTTCTCAGGGCAACTAGAGATGGGCAATAAATGCCCAGCGATGACCAAGAAACAATGCCCAAGTCAGGGTGTTGTGTTGGCTGGGGGCTGATGGTTCTTCCATGACCTTGCAGCAGTGGCAGAGCAAACGTTAGGGGCTGAATGTCCTCCTCCTGTTCCTATGAGAGAGTGTTTTTTTCGTTAGAGGTGGATGCAGAAGGAAGTAGGGTTGGAAAGAGGTAGAGGGTTGTGGGTGATACAACGTATTGGCCAGAGATGGTCTTGTCAGTGATTGAGACCATGGAAGTATGAAGCCAGATGAGTGGGTAGTTACGAATATGGGTAGGCGAGTTTAAAGGACGACAGGAGGGCAGTAAAATCAGAGGAGAGAGGGCAAGGGAAGTTGAAATGGAGATTGAAATGACCAAGGATGAGGAGTCACTGAGTCCAGAGGCTGAAGGAGGAAATCAGGGAGGATGTGTGGGTGAGAAACCAGGGTGGTCGGCAGTAGAGAACAAGGATATTAAAGGAGAGAAGACTGGAACAAGTGCTCTGATGTCACAACAACTTCATAACATCATGAAGCAGCTTCAATCCCTTTAGAGTTTTACTTCGTGTTAAGGTGTAACAACAACAACAACTTGCATTTATATAGCACCTTGAACGTAGTAAAACATCCCAAGGTGCTTCACAGGAGCATTATAAAACAAAATTTGTCATCGAGCAACATAAGGAGATATGAGGGCAAATGACCAAATGCTTGGTCAAACAGGCAGTTTTAAGAAGCGTCTTAAAGGAGGTTAGAGACGTACAGTAGCAGAGAGGTGTTTAGGGAGGGAATTCCAGAGCTTAGGGTCTTAGTAGCTGAAGGTACAGCCACCAATGGCGGAGCGATTAAAATTAGGGATGCTCAAGAGGCCGGAATTAGAGGAGTGCAGATAAATACAGGGGAATCGTTTGTTTAGACAGTGATGAATGTACAAACATACAGCCGTGTTCACTCATCCTTTCGAGTCAAATACAAACACCATCTGACCCATTCCATATTATTTGAGACTATCCTACTGGAGTGAAGGAGTCTTACTGTTCTCCCATATTACCTGGGCTGGAAATGATGCTTTCCCATTCCAAACGCGGAATGATCTCATGAGTTTAGGGGGGAGAAATTCAGTTGTTAGCGCCACCCGTTAGCGCCTTAAGAGGGCGATAAGTGGGGCACGATGCGGCTAGTGCCCGGGCGCGGCAAAACCTGCGCCTCTCGCGAAATTGAGCGGACATTTAGCGGCGGCGCTAAACCGCAATGCCCGCTCAGCTGCGCACGCCGATCCTGACGTCATTTCATGGTGCAACGTCCTTGGGGCGCCCCGAACCGGAAATTCAGTGGCGCACCCCTCCTTTCCGCCTGTCGCTCCCAGCGACTGGTTGACTGGAACGGTTCCCAGTCGCTGTGGGGCTGTGGGGGCACAATTTAAAGGGGGTTCTTCCTGCCTTCTTTGTGGTAGCCATTTTTGGACCACTCCTTCTGTAAGAGAAAGAGAGAGATTTGCAGAGAGACAAAGGGAGAGAGCTTTCTGCATTGATTCAGTCCTCGCAGAGGTACTTTTGGCTTCTGACCAGAACTTTGTAGTTGGTTTGCTTTTTCACCAGCATAACCTTCAGTGGCCACATACTATGGGGGCTGCAATGGGTGGGAACGTTGGGCTTCTCCACTACATTGAGAGGGCACAGAGACGCAGAGAGAGAGTGCCAATCATGGCCAGACGGAGGAGGGCCAACAGGCATCGGCACACGAGACCTTACCGTCCCAGGGTTTTCCGCCAACAGTTCTCATACCTCAACATGTCTGAGGAGCAGTGTTTTCGGAGGCTGCGATTCAGCAGGGAGGTGGTCACTGAGCTCTGCCACCTGCTGCAGCCAGATCTGCAGCCTCAACTGAGGAGCAGGACGTCTCTGTCAGTGGCAGTGAAGGTCACAGTGGCTCTCAACTTCTATGCCACCGGCTCCTTTCAATCCGCTACTGGGGACATTGACAATATCTCCCAGTTCGCGGTGCATTGCTGCATCCGTCAAGTGACGAATGCCCTCTTTAAAAGGACACGTCAGTACATCTCCTTCCCCATGACCCCGGACAAGCAGCAAGAGCATACAATGGGATTTGCAAGAATAGCGGGCTTCCCCATGGTCCAGGGCACTGTTGTGTCCGTGTATAATAAGACACAGACTGCAGGAGAACGGTACAACAGGTGTTTACTCAACGTGGCTCACACTGGAACTGATCTGTACAGATTACTACTCAGTGCTATATACAGGTGTGGTCACTGCCGGTACTGCAGTATACATGAGCTGTAAAAGATAGTTCCCCCCTTAAAGGTATATACATTAAAATTCCTCCCCTTTTAGATTAACAGTACCATAACACTCATTAAACAAATAAATATCAAACTAATTACAATTAACACTTATAACATGCAACATTAGCTGAAAATAGTCTATTTATATATTCAGTCTTTGGAGAGGCTTCCTGATCCTTTCTGGATAGCGCCTTTCCCGAGTGTCTTGCTCTTGGTGCGGAGGCGATTCTGGCACCCTGTCATCGGTTGGTTCATCAGCTTCCGATGCTACTGTTTCTGGGGTAGATGCGACCTGTACGTCGGGTTCATCACCAGGTACGTATGGGCGCGGCATGGGGTTGACTTGTTCCTGTGACTCTAGGATCTGGTCAGCATGGCATCTCATGATGCTCTCCCCAACGTCCACTGTGTACATTAGGGGGCCCTGCCGTGTGCATATCGTTCCTGGCTGCCATTTTTCTGTTCGGTAGTCGCGGGCCAAGACTGGTTGCCCTACACTGAAGCTCCTTGTTGGCTTCTCATGGATGTGCTGGAATTGCTTACTCTCAACATCTCTTCGTACGTTTGGTCTGAGCAAATCCAGGCGAGAACTTAACCTTCGGTTAAAGAACATCATGGCTGGGGCCTGGTTGGTGACTGCATGTGTCGCATTCCGGTAGGCGAACAGGAAATTGCCCACCTTGTGCTGCAGCGGAATGTTGTCATTGTACATAGCCTTTATTGCCTTCTTAAAGGTTTGTATGAACCTCTCAGCCAATCCATTTGTGGCTGGTTGATACGGGGCGGATGTGTAATGCCTTACCCCATTCTTTTTCAAGAACCTCCGGAACTCTTCGGACACAAACTGTGGTCCATTGTCGGAGCAAATCTGTTCTGGCAAGCCATTCCTGGCAAAAATGGTAGGACTGCAATAGTTTTCTCCATGGTGGTGGAGGATATTTTGATGACCTCAGGCCATTTCGAGTGCGCATCCACGGCTATTAAAAACATTGAGTCCATGAATGGACCAGCAAAATCAATATGCACCCGTTGCCATGGAGATGAGGGCCACTCCCATGGGTGTAGAGGGGCCTGTGGTGGTGCATTTTGGACTTTCTGGCATCCTGAGCAACTCTTGGTCAGGTCCTCGATTTGTTTATCGATTCCCGGCCACCACACATAAGCCCTGGCTAGGCTTTTCATTTTTACCCCCCCCAGATGATGCTCAAGAAGCTCATTGAGCACTCTATCCCTTAACTTGGGTGGAATTACCACTCGGGATCCACACAGCAAGGTCCCCCGGCACACTGACAGCTGTTCTCTCCTTGTCGAGAATGCTGGCAACAGTGAGTCGCCATGTGCTGGCCATCCATTCACCGTCAAATCATATACCCGAGACAGTGTCGGGTCATTTCAGGTTTCCTTTTCGATACAAGCGTTAGTTACCGGTAGGTATTCAACTATAGTCGAATGGAATATTTCAACAGGATCCACTGCTGGTGCTTCCTCCGCAGTAGGCACTGGCAGGCGTGATAGCCCATCAGCATTTCCATGCTGTTTCGTGCCCTTATATTCAATCTCATAGTGGTGCGCCCCTAGAAAAAGTGACCATCTTTGTAATCGTTGCGCAGTCATCACCGGAACGCCCTTCTTCGGATTAAAAATGGAGACAAGAGGCTGGTGATCAGTCAGCAAGGTGAATTTCTGCCCGTGCAGATAGTGATTGAACTTTTTCACTCCCCACACTAGGCTGAGGGCCTCCCTGTCAATCTGGGCGTAGTTATGCTCGGCTGAGGTTAGTGATCGTGACGCAAAGGCTATTGGCCTCTCTGAGCCGTCTGAGAATTTGTTCAACAGCACCGCTCCAATGCCGTAGGGTGACGCATCACATGCCAACCGAATTGGTAATGCTGGGTTGTAATGGACCAATACCTCTTTCGATGTGATTAGTGTTTTGCTCTTCTGGAAAGCTCGTCTACATTTGTCACTCCACTTCCATGGCACCCCAGTTTGCAGTAGGGTGTTCAGTGGGTGTAGTATTGTAGACAAATTTGGCAAGAACTTATGGTAGTAGTTTACCAGCCCGAGGAACGACCTCAGTTGTGAGACATTTTCCGGTGCTGGAGCCTTGCCTACTGCCTCAATCTTCTCTGGGGACTTATGTATCCCCTCTTTATCGATAACGTGGCCACAATACGAGATCTGTCTTCTAAAAAACTCGCATTTGTGGCGGTTAGCTCGGAGCCCATATTCCTGCAATCTAGTGAGCACCTGCTCCAGGTTGGCATGGTGATCACTGTCATTTTCCCCCGTGACCAGGATGCCGTCCAAATAACACTGGGTCCCTGGGATCCCTTGCAGGACTTGTTCCATTGCCCTCTGCCAAATAGCCGGAGCTGATGCTACCCCGAATACCAGCCGGTTGTATTGGTAGAGACCTTTATGGGTGTTGATTGTGAGGTATTTTTTTGATGCTTCTTCTACCTCCATTTGCAGATACGCCTGGGCCAGATCAATCTTAGTGAAGCGTTTCCCTCCAGATAGCGAGGTGAAAATATCTTCAATCCGCGGAAGTGGATATTGTATGGTGTGAAGGACCGGGTTCACTGTTACCTTAAAGTCCCCACGGATGCGAACCTTCCTTGGTTCCCCAGGCGTGCTGCTCAACGACTTTTTCATCACAGGGACGATGGGTGTAGCCCACTTGCTCCAGTCTACCTTGGACAGTACACCACAACGTTCCAGACTCTCCAGCTCTGCTTCGACGGCTGCGCGGATCGCATAAGGTACCGGTCTGGCCTTAAAAAATTTGAGGCTTGCGTTTTCTTCAATTTTAATCATCGCTGTCATGCCTTTTAGTGTTCCGAGTCCTTGCTGGAACACTTCTTTCGCGTCAGTTAGGATCTTTGACAGTCGCCCAGGTGTGACGCCGTCATCCTTTTTGTCAGCCACAGTCAGTGCCTGTATGGGATGCCAATCCAGTTGTATTTTCCGGATCCATTCACGTCCCAGTAATGGTGGCCCTCCATCTTGCAATACATACAGGTCTAGTTTTGGTGTTTCCTTACCGTTATATATAACGGTCACCCTTATTTTTCCTTTGGGGTAGACTTTTTGCCCCGTGTACGTCTTCAAAATAATTTTTGTGTCTCTCAAGGGTATGTATGAGAATAGCCGCTCGTAGTCCCGTCGGTTTATGACTCTTAGGGCTGATTCTGTGTCCAATTCCATCTTTACCTGGACTCCTGCTATCTTGAGAGTGACCCAAATGGTTCGGTGATCCTCCGTTGTGATCACATTATGTAGTTTCAGACAACTCAGTTTCCTGCTTTCGGAGTCGTTGTCACCCTTTTGTTTGTCTGAACTATTCTCCTTCATCTTATGTACCTTCTTGTACTTTCCTTTGGTAGGTTTCTTATTGCTGGTTTTCTTTCCTGACCTGCAGACTTGTGCTGTGTGTGCTACTTTTCCACACTGTCTGCACACTTTGTCTTTGAACCAGCAATCATTCTGGTCGTGTGCTGTTCTGCCACAGTGATAGCACTTCTCGGTTCCATATGACATTTCGTTTGTGCCATATTCTTGCGGTCTCTGTTGTATCTCTGCAGTGCCCCGTGCTGCTGCTTCATATGATACCGCAATGCTGAAAGCCTTTTCCAGCGTAAGGTCCTTTTCAGACAAAAGCTGTTTCTGGGTTCCTTCACTTTGAAGCCTGTCAGCAAATAGTGATGGTATTTGCCTGTTTGATTACTTATGCCTGACCAGCAGAGCGCATGTGAGAGACAAGCAGTTTAGTTTTAGTTTCATTTTTAGATGGATCACTAGCATGGTGTCTCCTGTAATGCTGTTAAAAAGAGTTGAACAAACTTTAGATTAAAAGACATTCTCTTTCATAAATGTCTCATCATTGAACCCACAAAAAAATCAATACATGGTGTCAGAAGTGATTGAAAAAGATGAAGAGGAAAAATCTGAAGTTAAACCAGCTCTCCACATATTAGCAAGCCAAAAGAGAACATCGTTACTTACCATTGGAGAATAACTGACGAAGTGAAAAATGGAAGGTTTACTCCCACCGGCGAAGCTTCAGTTGAAAGGTAATGTGGCTGAAAATTGGAGGAGGTTCAAACAACGTTTGGAATTGTATTTAGCGGCAATAGGAGCTGACGAGAAAAGTGATAAAAAGAATCGTCAGTGTTCTTACATGTCGTGGGTGATGAAGCGCTGGAGGTGTATAATAACTTCACATTCACTGCTGATGGAGACAAAATGAAGCTAGATAAAATAATGGAACAGTTTGAGGCCTACTGCATACATAAACGTAACGTGACGTTTGAGAGGCACAGATTTTTCACATTTGTACAGAAAACGGTTGAGAGTATTGATCAGTATGTGACTGAACTGAGAAACCGAAGCAAAACATGTGAATTTGGGGGACTGACAGACTCGCTGATAAAAGACAGACTGGTGTGTGTTATTCCAGATAATGGTCTAAGGGAAAGACTGCTAAGAGAGCAAGATCTAGACCTGGGAAAAGCCATAGCACTGTGTAGGGCTACAGAGACTGTGAAGTTGCAGGCAAAGGAGCTGTTCAGTGACAATAGCTGCAACGTGGATGCAGTGAGAAAGAACGGATACAAACTGTTTAACAAAAAGAGCGCAAATGTGAAAAAAGAGGCGTGGCTAGCGAACAAAAATGAAAGGGACAATCGAAAGCCATGTAATCGATGCGGTACACAGCATACACCAAAAAAGTGTCCAGCATATGGTAAAACATGCAATAGTTGCAACAAAAACAACCATTATGCCCGTTGCTGCAATAACCAAGCGCAACAAAGCAAGGTCCATGCAGTAGATGAAAGCGAGATAGAGGAATTCTATGTAGATGTTGTGTCTGAAAACAAAAAAGAAGAAAGAGACTGGATGTTGACACTAAAAGTGAATGACATACACATTCCATTTAAATTGGATGCTGGAGCACAAGTTAATGTGATATCAGAGGCTGATTTTAAGAAAATTAGACCCAGACCAAAGATACATGGAATAAAAGTGAAAGTGACAGGATACTCAGGTACTGATATACCAGTGAAAGGAAGATGCATTGTCAAAGTGACACACAAGGACAAAAAGCACACGTTAGCATTAATCGTGGTGCCAAAGGATGTGCAGGCCATACTAGGTTTAAAAGCATGTGAGAGACTGAACCTGGTAAAGAGAGTCCTCGTTGTGGAATGCGAAGGAGAGACAGTCTATGATGAACTCATGAAAGAGTACAAAGGCCTATTTCAGGGTCTAGGCTACATTCCAGGAGAACACACGGTCAGAGTAGATAAAAGTATGCCAACGGTCAAACATCCATGCAGAAAAGTTCCGTTTGCTCTTCAAAAGCAACTGAAGGCAGAGTTGGACAGAATGGAAAGCCTGAACGTGATTCAGAAGATAGATGAGCCAACTGAGTGGGTGAGTTCCCTCGTTGTTGTGGACAAAAAGAATGGAAAGCTCAGAATTTGCCTGGATCCAAGAGATCTAAACAGAGCAATAAAGAGAGAGCACTTCAAGCTTCCTACACGTGAGGAAATCATGTCACAATTTGCAAATGCAAAGTATTTCAGCAAGTTAGATGCATCATCAGGATATTGACAGATGAAATTGGACGAAGCAAGTTCAAGACTGTGCACGTTCAACAGTCCATTTGGCAGATACAGATTCCTAAGCTTACCATTTGGCATTGCCTCAGCTCCTGAAGTGTATCACAAGACTATCCATATGATCCATGAGCACCTGGAGGGAGTTGATACATCAATGGATGACATCATAGTATGGGGAACCACGAGAACTGAGCATGACGAGAGACTGAAAAAAGTGCTGGAAGCAACAAGGAAAGCAAACCTGAAGCTGAATAAAGAGAAATGCCAGCTCGGGGTGACAGAACTGACATTTGTGGGAGATATCCTTAGCAGTGAGGGCATCAGACCAGATCCCAGAAAGGTGTCCGCCATTGAGAATATGCCAAAGCCACAATGCAAAAAGGACGTGCAGAGGTTTAATGGAATGATCAACTGCATGGGTAAATTCATATCCAACCTCTCAGAAAAGATGGCGCCACTGAGAAGACTAACTGAAAAGAACATAGAATGGGAATGGAATCATGAGCATGAGAAGTCATGGAGCGATCTAAAGAAACTGCTCACAGAGGAACCCGTTCTGAGGTTTTATGACCCAGCGAGACCCATCAAGATATCATCAGATGCATCACAGAGTGGGCTCGGTGCCGTTCTTCTGCAAAAATATGACTACTGGCAACCTATTGCATATGCATCACGCTCAATGACAGACGCGGAGACGCGATATGCTCAAATAGAAAAGGAGCTGCTCAGCATCACATACGCCTGTGAAAGATTTCACCAGTTTGTGGCAGGACAAGCAATCAGTGTAGAGACTGACCATAAGCCCTTGATTGCATTGTTCCAAAAGCCACTAAATAGCTGTCCGCTTAGAATACAAAGAATGATGATCAGGCTGCAACGCTATACACTGAATGTTGCGTACACACCGGGTAAGCTAATGTTTACAGCAGACACGTTGTCCAGAGCTGTAGACCCAAGTGAGCTCGCAAACACCAAAATGGATGAAAAAGTGAACGCCTACGTGGACATGATCACAAGTGCACTGCCCATAGCAGATGCAAAAATGGAGCTCATAAAGACTGAGACAAACAAAGATGAAACAATGAGACGACTGAGAAAAAGCATCTTGGATGGATGGCCCAACATGAAGCAAGACTGCTCACCTGACATGGCAGAGTACTGGAACTGCAGGGCGGAACTATCAGTGGTCAAAGACATCATCTACAAAGGAAGTAAAATAGTTATCCCAAAGAGTCTGAGAAAAGAGATACTAAAAAGGATCCATGGAGGACATCTGGGAATCGAAAAGTGTAAGAAAAGAGCACGAGAGATGATGTACTGGCCACGAATCAACCAAGATGTGACAAATGAGGTGTCAAACTGCACAATATGCCTGAAATATCGAGCAAGCAATCCGGTAGAACCACTAAAGCCACACCCAGCGCCATACAGACCTTACCAGAAGGTAGGCGCTGACCTATTCGTATGTCAAGGGAAGGACTATCTTGTAGTCACAGACTATTACTCCCTGTATCCAGAGGTTTGTAGACTATACACCACCACTGCAGATGCTGTGATAACATGTATGAAAGCCATATTCTCCAGACATGTCGTGGCGAGCGAGGTCTTCACAGGCAACGGACCCCAGTTTTACAATGCAAGTTTCCGACACTTTGCCAAAGAGTGGGACTTTGTCCACACAACGTCAAGTCCTCACTTTCCACAGTCCAATGGACTAGTGGAAAAATCAGTCCAGTCAGTGAAAAGACTGATGTACAAGGCAAAAGACAGTGGAACTGATTTCTACCAGAGCATACTTGTATACCGCACAACGCCGCTCGAGTGTGGTATGTCACCAGCCCAACTCCTGATGGGACGTCTGCTAAGGTCAAACCTACCCATCCCGGAGAACCTCCTGAAAACAAAAGAGGGGGAGAAAGTGAGGAAATTCAAAGAACAATAGAAAGAAAAGCAAAAGTACTACTATGACAGAGGAACACAAAACCTACCTGAACTCCACACTGGTGACAAAGTAAGGTTCAAAGACAAAACAAACATATGGACTCAGAAGGGAACTGTCCTGAGTGAAGTTCAACCAAGATCATACACCATTCAGACAGATGAGGGTGCTGTTCTGAGAAGAAATCGTCGGGATCTTCTCATGGGACCAGCCACAGCAGGTGAAAAGACTGATACTGTTGAACAACCTGATCACACAGCAGGTCAAAAGACTGATACTGTTGAACAACCTGATCACACAGCTGAGAAACCATCATCTGAGGCAACAACTCAGATTCAAGGACAATCCATCAGAAAATCCTCAAGACACGTGGAGCCTCCTGAGAGACTCATTGAGCAAATTTAAGGACAATTGTTACAGAAGGAAGTAATGTTATCTTATTCTTTCTTCAAGTTCTAGGTATTTACATATTTCACGTGAACACACAAAGCAAGGTTAAAAAACCTTGATCATGATAATGATAATGTAAGTTCATTAAGTGTTACAGTTAAAATGCAGATTAATACAAAGAAAACATGTTGTTAGTTAAAAGTAAAATACTTTTGTTTTAAGAAAAGGAGATGTAATGATATCAGCAAATAGTGATGGTATTTGCCTGTTTGGTTACTTATGCCTGACCAGCAGAGGGCATGTGAGAGACAAGCAGTTTAGTTTTAGTTTCATTTTTAGATGGATCACTAGCATGGTGTCTCCTGTAATGCTGTTAAAAAGAGTTGAACAAACTTTAGATTAAAAGACATTCTTTTTCATAAATGTCTCGTCATTGAACCCACAAAGAAATCAATACAAAGCCCACACACAAACTTGTCCCTTAAGGTATCTGCTAGTCCCGCTCCAAACTGGCAGTGTTTCGATAGTTTGCGCAGTTCTGTTAAATAATCAGCATTGCTTTCATCCTTATGCTGGTTCCGTTTGTGAAACTTGAATCTTTCTGCTATCAGCAGCGGTGTGGGGTTTAAATGTTCCTGTAGTATCATTACTATGTCTTCAAAACTCTTTTCCATTGGCTTCGTTGGGGTTACTAGATTTCATAATAAACCATACGTCTTTGCACCCATTAAATTTAACAATACCGACTTTCTTGTCATCTGACACCTTATTTGCCTTGCAGTATACCTCTATTCGTTCGACATATGTAGTCCAATCTTCGACTTCATTGTCAAATGCGGTGATACTGCCACTCTTCGGCATTTTGGGTGTGGTTTAAAATGGCGTCTCCCAATGGCTTAAAATGGCATCTCCCGTGCTTTCCTTCCTCCCCCGCTGCTGCCAACGCCGCTCCCGGCGGTTCTCATGGCAATGGCGGCACCCTGTATGTTTCGCGTGCTTCTCCTGCGCTGCTGCCAACACCGCTCTCGGCAGTCCTCGTGGCAATGGCGGTGCCTCGCGGGTTTCTGCGCATCTCTGTATCCCTCTCTTCGACGCTGCTCGGCCCCTGAACACTGGCTGCGCCCTGTGCGCTCTGCCCTCTCTCTCTCTCCCCCGTCGACACTGCTCGGCCCTTTGCTGTGCCGCTCGGTCGGGCTCTAGCCCACCGTTGTCCGGGAAGGGTCTGCGCACTACCTGTTGCCAGCCCGTTTCGCTGGACCACCTCGACTGGAAAGCCAAGCCTGGCTCTCGACAGCCTCCCCCGCAATTCTCGAGTCTCTGCTGGATGACTGGGCGGTTGCCCATGGTCGACGCCCGAGTCTCTGGCCTTGACCTCCAATCCACTGATCTCCTGGAACGAATCCCCGGGAGGTGATGCAGAGTTGCAGGTAGGTTTGAACTTGCCTTGTCGCCAATGTTGTGTCCGTGTATAATAAGACACAGACTGCAGGAGAACGGTACAACAGGTGTTTACTCAACGTGGCTCTCACTGGAACTGATCTGTACAGATTACTACTCAGTGCTATATACAGGTGTGGTCACTGCCGGTACTGCAGTATACATGAGCTGTAAAAGATAGTTCCCCCCTTAAAGGTATATACATTACAAGCGCCATTGACTGCACGCATGTGTCTTTGCGGGCACCGCAAGAGAATGCCGAGGATTACCGCAACCGGATGGAGTTCCATTCGTTGAACGTCCTGTTGGTCTGTGACCACAGACAGCTGATAGTCGCTGTCAATGCCCGCTTTCCAGGCAGCAGTCACGACGCCTTCATCCTGCGCCAGACTTCTGTGGCAGACCTTTTCGAGGCCCCGGCTCACCCAGGAGGCTGGCTTCTCGGGGACAAGGGCTATCCTCTGTGCACCTGGCTGATGACCCCGCTCCGTTCGCCCAGCACCCCTGCTGAAGAATGATACAATGAGAGCCATCAAGTGACCAGGAACATCATTGAGCACACAATCGGCATGCTCAAGCAACGGTTCCACTGTCTGGACCATTCCGGAGGAGCCCTTCAGCACTCACCTGAGCGAGTCTCCCATTTCGTTGTTGTGTGCTGCATGCTGCATAACCTGGCAATCCTCAGGACTCAGCCACTGC
Source organism: Somniosus microcephalus (assembly GCF_052327205.1). Taxonomy (NCBI): domain Eukaryota; kingdom Metazoa; phylum Chordata; class Chondrichthyes; order Squaliformes; family Somniosidae; genus Somniosus; species Somniosus microcephalus. The sequence goes on along the minus strand of NC_141002.1, from coordinate 11,994,826 downwards.
CACCAGACATTGGAGCACCAGCAGAGGAGGAGGAGGAAGAGCAGCAGCACCAAGACGGGAGGGAGGCACAAAGTGCAAGGACCGTCCGTCAGCAGCTTATAGCAAGTCGGTTCTAGGCCCCCTCTGAGGGAATGGCTTCTGCCATTCAAAGAACATGAATGGAACCGTGCCGCAACCCCTAAGCCGGTCAAGGCAACAAATAGTTCAAAGAGCAAACATGCACATTCTGAATAAAGACACTTCTTTATTTAACAAACTGTGTGCCCTTCCCGCATGACAAAGTAATAGAGAGAGAACCCCAAAAAAGCAGTCAGTCACATAAACCCTGAGCCGGTCAAGGCAACAAATAGTTCAAAGTGCAAACATAGACAATCTGAATAAAGACAATTTTTTATTTAACAAACTCTGTGCCCTTCCCGCATGACAAACAAATAGAGAGAAACCCCCCAAAAAACAGTCAGACACATAACTGGCTCTCACAACCTGGAGACAATGAACAAAACAGTAACCAAAAAATGACCACGATCCTCGGCCTTCAATAAAACATTTAACAGCATTTTGCCACACCTCCTACTTTTTGCCCTTCGAGGGTGATCTGCTTCGCTTGCGAGATTCGCCCCTTCCCAACCTGCAGCTCCTCCGCAATGGGACCCCAGTGGCTGCAGCAAGGCTGGGGGAAGGCTGTTGAGTGTCAGAAACTGAGACTGCAGATGCCCTTGAGGTACGGCCTGGACCAGCTCTGGGCCTGGAGGGCCTGGCTGCTGACTGCTCCAACTCTGCATGGGCGGCAGCAGTCGTTCCTACAGGTGGTGGCAGCTGCAGTGGAGAAGTGACAGTGTTGGCAGCAGGAATGCTGTCATCCTGACAGAGGACAGCAACTCCCTGTTCGGACAACACACTGGCAGTCCCATGGGGCAGCACTGCAGCATGCGGAGCAATCTGCTGAAGCACAGACTGCTGGCCTGTTGCGGCGCGGCGAGGGCCCCGGCGATTCGTTTCCGATCCAGCAAGGGTGGCAGCAGTCAGTACTCGTGTGGCCTCAATCTGCGTCTGCATGAGACCAGCCACTGACTGCATTGCAGCCCTAAGCACTTGCGTGGCAGCCGCCTGTACTGCACCGAATTCCTGGAGACTCCTTGCCTGTGCTGCGCCGAAGTCCTGGAGACTCCTTGCCTGCGCTGCGCCGAAGTCCTGGACACTCCTTGCCAGTGACTCAATGGATTCGGGCATCCTTGCCACTGCAGCCATGAGCTCAGTGTGCCTGTGCTCCGCCTGGGCGCTCATTTCAGCGAGGGGCCATGCCTCTTCTGCGCTCACTGTAGCAGGATTTAAGGCCAGACTCTCCCTCCGGGGAGAAGGCCACCGAGCTTCCCTACCCACTCCCGTGTTGCTGCAGCCCGCTGGGCCCCGGAGCTTCACCCTCCTCAGACCATTCCCCCATGCTCCCCTCCAGGGAAGACATGTCCCCATTATGGCCATGGGCTGCTTCAGCTGAGGGTGGCACTGATGGTCCGGCATCCTCCTCCTCGTCGCCTTCAGAGTCACTCACAGTGGCAGCTTGAGGGCCCACCTCCTCACCTGGAGAATCAGCATCTGAAAGCAGGGAGGTACAAGAGTGGCTTTAGCGTGAGGACAGGGTGGCAGCGAGGGAGGCATGAGTGCTGCAATGTACTGTATTGGGTCAATAGTGGCAAAGGATGCTGGTGTGAGGCACAAGTGAAAGGAGAGAGGTCAAAAAGGTGATGACCTTACCATTGCTGTCCAGAACGGGGTCGGCATCTCCAGTGGCGACGGGGCCAATCATCCGGCCTGCCATAATCCGCTGGACTCGCTGCTCCAGATCGGTGAGGGCTTGAAGGTGAGGCCGGCCTCCCCCGGTCCATTGCTACTGCCTCCTGTTATGCGCCAGCTTGCCCTGCAAGAGAAAGGACGGGCTCTGAGTACAGTGTGAAGCCCTGATCTTGGCTGCACTGCCTCCCATGGTGGAATAGCCCTTACAATGTGAAGCCCTGATCTTGGCAGCACTGCCTCCCATGGTGGAATAGCCCTTACAGTGTGAAGCCCTGATCTTGGCAGCACTGCCTCCCATGGTGGAATAGCCCTTACAGTGTGAAGCCCTGATCTTGGCCGCACTGCCTCCCATGGTCGATTAGCCCTTACAGTGTGTAAAGTGCTGAATGTGTGTGTGAGTTTCCTGAAAGGGCCATAGGTGTTGGATGAGGGCTGGGCATTGGGGCTTTCAGGACCCTTTGGCTATAAAGTGAGGTCGACATGCAGGAATGAAGAGGATTCTGAAAAGGGTACTCACCCTGACGACCCGAGTGAGGTCATTGAACTTCTTCCTGCATTGCACAGGGGTCCTAGGCACCATGCTGTTGGAGGTCACTCTGTGAGCCACCTCACTCCAAGCTTTGCGATAGTCGTTGGGCAGCGGCCTCCTGCCAGTGTCCGGGAACAGGATAGATCGCCTGCGTTCCACCGCACCAACCAGAACAAGCAAGGCCCCCTCGCTGAACCGCTGCGCTCGCTCCCTGGCCCTCTCCATGGTCCTAGGTGTAAGAATGTGGCAGTAGGTCTGTCCAGGCCAGAAATCAGGGCTCCGATGCGCAGGGTGTGGCTGCAATCCCAAATCGAACCTTCCCTTTAAGAGCTGACCGGCGCCAGATTGTCTGCGTGCAATCGCTAACTGGCCGCACCTGCACTGCGCCTGCCCTTGGTGGTAGCGCCTCGCTTCTCCGGCTTAGCGCCTTAAGACAGTCGTGCAGCGCCTCTTTTAGTGCTCCAAGCACCTCCTGGGGCGAAGTAGGCCAATTTACCAGTAGGTGGCGATAATTTGCACCGGGCGCAAAATTTCGCGCCCGGCCGATATTTAGGCCTCAACGGAGCGAAACTGAATTTCTCCCCCTAGATCTTTTATTTCTAGTGTATTTAAAATTGATTTGAGTCATAAGAACATCCCAATGTGGGGGCAATTCTGCTAGAAATGTCTGTCCTACACTCCCATTTCTAAATCTTTTGTCACAAGTACTTTGAGTGTCTGTGGTTCGGTGGGTTCTTTATTAGGAACAAACAGCTGCTCGATCCAATATGGTTGCCAAGAGTTGCGTATGCTGCCTTGTCTGTACGGTCTGTATCTCAGGTCTGGGCCTGAACCCTCACCACCCACCTTAATCTGCCATAAACAGCTGACAAGACTTATATGGGCACATGACCCAGGGCCACATCACAACTGAGGGATTATGTAACCTGGCATCACAATGAAAACCATGACAACCCAGAAACCACAGGGGTGGACTAGACATGGCAAAGTGGTCCAAACTGTGCATTTGTGCATGAGAGAGCAAAGAGGAGAGAGCTTCAAGACAAGTGCGTTCATCAAATCTATTCAAATTTCAGAAGGTCACCAAGAACAAATTGGAAATACTGCGTAAAGGAACAGTGTTAATCATTGTAGAGAAAGAAGTCAAGGAACAACATCCGAGCAGAGACCTGATTTCACACTGTGAGTTAGTGAACAAAGACAATCTTTAACTGATCATCACTCACAGAAATTATTTGGTTGAAACTTTTCTTCATATTGAAGAGTTGTAAAATTTGACTGAGAAAATGTCCCTCAATGTGGAAACATTATCACTTGCCCTCGTGAAGATGATAGCCGAGGAAGATGAAAATTTTCAGCAGAAAATATCAAAGACCCTCCAGAGACTGGGGCGTCAGCACCCAGAAATAATATTAATGAGCTGCCATGACTATCTGTGTCATCACAGCACGCAGACAGCTCCACACGGTGTTGTAGTATTGGAGACCATGGTGATGATCATCAAGGACACCCTTGATCAAATCAGCCAAGCACTTGCTGAGAAAGTTATCTCTTTGGCTGCAATGTGGATGATGATGTTAACAGGAGCACAAGCTGACAGCCAGAAAGCGGCCAGCAATCTCCTGGTTACCACAAACTTCAAGTTCAGAAATGAAGTTGTCCAGTTGATGACAAAGAGTTTCAGACAAGGGCACCTTCCGCATGTGTACATGGTCAAGACCTTAACAAAACTGTCAATGGAAAATGTGTACGGCATGGTTCCTTTACTAAAATCTATCTTAGGGATCATGATTCCAGTATTCATTGGTGTTAAACAGACTGAGCTGACGACTGCATTTGCCTCAGCAGTGGGTAGTTTTAGCAATAGCATCCTGATCTATCTGGGAAATATGGAGAAAGCCTCAGACCCTAACGTGACTAAAGATACTTTCTCCACCGAGATCAACGCTGTCTATATTCTGTTACTCAAGGTGTGGCTCGAGAAGGAGTCCTCTGAATTGAAGATCCCAACAGTAGAAGCTCTAGGCTGTGCCATTTCCCTGCTGCCCAAGGACACACTAGAAGAAGAGCTGCCCAGGATAGTTCCAGGCATCCTGTCTCTCTACAAGAAGCAACCAGGGCATTTTTCCATCACAGATTGTTTGTGCCGGGTACTGGACGTTGCCACAGAGATGAGGGGCAGGATATTCATTGGGCCGTGGAGTCGGGATTGGAGGCGTGCGGGGGGTTAAAATCCCAAAATCAGGGGTCCCGACCCCATCCCGCACCCAAACCCGCCTCCATGCCAGTTTCAAAGGAGGCGGGTACCCGCCCCGCACTGGGACCCGCCTACCCGAGGCTGGAAGGGATTAGTGCCAATTAACTGCCTGTTAACAGGTAGTTAACAGGCAGTTTTTAGCATAATCCCTATTTTTAAGGTTGAAGTGTGGGATTCCCGACGGCTCCACACCACACTAAGTTAGAGGAGGCGGGCCGTCGGGCTGAAGGGCTTGGAGGGGTCGAGATGTCAGTGTTCAGGTGAGTGATGGGTACATGAGTGCAAAGGTAAGTGTGTTTGATGTGTCTAAAGTGATTAAATAAGTTTTACATACCGTTTCTTACCTCTTCAGCCTTCCTTCCTTTAGGTCTCGGGAGTCCTTCATCTCACCAGCACAGAAAGGCGACTGGCTGCGATCTGTCAAAAGTGACAGCCTGCAGATTTCTGTGCAGGAGAGATTTCGAACTGAGTCTGTGGAGAAGGACTCATGTTAGAAGTGAGACTGTCAGTGTTTGACAGCTTCAAACAGCTGTGAAACGCTGATATTTCATCTGTCAAAACCTCTTGACAGATGAAATTTCAGTCTGTGACGTCACCTGTTGCCGGGTGGCCCTTAATTGGCCTGCTGAGCCCGCTGGGTGGGCTCAACAAGGTCAATCAAGTTAAAATCGCATGGATTGGCCGGATCTCGATGGAGGCGGGACTACAACCCCGAAAGTTGTAGTCCCGCCTCCAACTCAACTCCTGAATGAAAATCCTGCCCGAGGTATCTGGGGCTGAAAACACAGATGGACAATCTGCTTAAAAGTCCCCACCAGCAGATGTGTGTTTTGGCAGGAGATAATAACCATTTTGCTGTGAAGAAACGCAATAAGATCCTTTGCTGTTTTAGAGTTCTGGTCCCAGCTTATGCAGACTCAATAGTCCAATTTCTCCTCTCGCAGTTAGAGAACGCTGAGCAAAAAACGAAAGTAGGAACATTCAATGTACTGAGGCACCTCATCATATCGGTCTCCTCACATTTTGAGAGGAAGAAAGCTCAGGTTGTGGCTGCCAAAAAACACTGCTCCTGGACAAGAGCAGCAATCAGGAGAAGAAGCTAATTGCCCAAGTAATATGTGTCATGGCCCAGCAAGGTTACCTTGAGCTAGAGGGAGGAAAGGCAATGGTGGAATTTGTCATCCAACAGTGTGCTGCATCTGTTGATTCAGGGACCCTGGTACCACCCAATCATCAGCCAGACCAGGTAACAACTGAGGAATTAGTCACAGTATGTGAAACAGTGATGTGTGTGATCACAACTGCAGTGAAGATGGAGGATGTCCATTGGCCATTCTTACTGGAGTTTGTCACCATGACCCAGTACACCAAGGCTTTAACAACAATCTGTAATTGTTCAGCACACCTTGGAAAAAAGAAACTGCAAGCCGGCAGTGAGAGGCTTTTCCTCACTTACAATGAAGGTGCCAATCTCCCTAAAGCCCAGGCACTGCTGACCCGGCTCCTCATCGTGTCTTGTTGCCCATATCAGGGAGGAAGCCGAGGAGCTGCGGCACTGAGGCTAATGCAAGTCCAAGTCCTGAGCCTCAATATCCACCCAGCAACTGTGAGAGGGTGGGAAGAGGAACTTCCATCATTGGTTGAACAATTACTGAAGAATTCAAAGGAGTTTCTGGCCCAAAGGGAATGGGAGGAGAAAATTATTGTTGGCCTTGTCCAGAACTCTCAATATCATTGATGACGAGGAATGGACATGTCAGCTCGCTGATGAAATACATAGAGGTCAACACCAACCATCTTTCCCCACAAGAGAAGGGCTTTCTCTATAAATCTCTTGGGACAGTGCTCCGTCAGACCCGCACAATGAAAATAAAGGAGGAGCTTTACAAAATGCTACTGAGTGTGCAGCACAGTGAGAGTGCGGAGAGAGAGGGAGCAGCCCTCGCCTTTGGTTTCTGTGACATGACACACTTTGATGATACCCTCAGTAGCCTGGAGGAGTTTGCTAACTCCAACAGATTTAAGAAAACTAATAGTTTCTTGGATATTCTTAGGATCAAGCCTGATGTGGTTTTGGCTACTCTCAATCATCAGCAAAGTGATGGAAGGTGTCGTCGACAGTGCTATCAAGCGGCACTTACTCAGCAATAACCTGCTAACTGACACCCAGTTTGGGTTCCGCCAGGGCGACTCAGCTCCTGACGTCATTACAGCCTTGGTCCAAACATGGACAAAAGAGCTGAACTCAAGAGGTGAGGTGAGAGTGACTGCCCTTGACATCAAGGCAGCATTTGATCGAGTGTGGCATCAAGGAGCCCTAGCAAAACTGAAGTCAATGGGAATCAAGGGGAAAACTCTCCATTGGTTGGAATCATACCTAGCACAAAGGAAGTTGGCTGTGGTTGTTGGAGGTCATTCATCTCAATCACGTGACATCACTGCAGGAGTTCCTCAGGGCCGTGTCCTAGGCCCAACCATCTTCGGCTGTTTCATCAATGACCTTCCCTCCATCATAAGGTCAGAAGTGGGGATGTTCGCTGATGATTGCACACTGTTCAGCACCATTCGAGACTCGTCAGATACTGACGCAGTCCGTGTCCATATGCAGCAAGACCTGGACAACATTCAGACTTGGGCTGACAAGTGGCAAGTAACATTCGCACCACACAAGTGCCAGGCAATGACCATCTCCAACAAGCGAGACTCTAACCATCTCCCCTTGAAATTCAATGGCATTACCATCACTGAATCCTCCACTATCAACATCCTGGGGGTTACCATTGATCAGAAACTGAACTGGACCAGCCATATAAATACTGTGGCTACAAGAGCAGGCCAGAGGCTGGGAATTCTGCGGCGAGTGTCTCACCTCCTGACTCCCCAAAGCCTTTCCACCATCTACAAGGCACAAGTCAGGAGTGTGATGGAATACTCTCCACTTGCCTGGATGAGTGCAGCTCCAACAACACTCAAGAAGCTCGACACCATTCAGGACAAAGCAGCCTGCTTGATTGGCACTCCATCCACCACCTTCAACATTCACTCCCTCCACCACCGGCGCACTGTGGCTGCAGTGTGTACCATCTACAAGATGCACTGCAGCAACTCGCCAAAGCTCCTTCAACAGCACCTTCCAAACCCGCGACCTCTACCACTTAGAAGGACAAGGGCAGCAGACGCATGGGAACATCACCACCTACAAGTTCCCCTCCAAGCCACACACCATCCTGACTTGGACCTGTATCGCCGTTCCTTCACTGTCGCTGGGCCAAAATCCTGGAACTCCATTCCTAACAGCATTGTGGGTGTACCTACACCATATGGACTGCAGCGGTTCAAGAAGGTGGCTCACCACCATCTTCTCAAGGGCAATTAGGGATGGGCACTAAATGCAGGCCTAGCCAGCAACGCCCACATCCCATCAATGAATAAAAAAAAACCCTGGTTCTTTGCTATGGGAACTTGGCATTCTACACACCTGAGGAACTAATGCTGTCCACAAGCGAGACCCACATTCTGCCAGCTGTGATCAATCAATACAGTACAAGTGGACAGGAGAAAAAGACTGAATCCAGGGATCTCACACTAAAGATCAGCCTAATAAAGACCGTGACTCTGGTAGCTAGATCCCTACATTCAAATCGCTAGAGAGCATCCCTCAACTTGACCAGAAACAGGGAGCTGCTGACATGCATGCTGAATCTTCTCGAGGCCGAGCCACCAGAGCTGCTGCAGAGCCCTGTTCGACATTTAGCCATGGATGCCTGCAAGCATCTGATACAACTACACATCGAGTCAAACCAAGCTGACATCTGCCAATTGATTCAAACCTGCCTGACCAGTACCTTCAGCTTGTTACCTTCAGAACTGGACAATGTCAAAGACATGAATAGGATGGCAACACTTTATACCCAAACCATGAGTTCACTGCTAGAGCTCCTGAAGCAATTACTGCTTCAGGATCTGTCCCCTGAAGGAATTGAGGTCATTTTCAATCAGGTAGCAGTCTGGACCACTTCAGCAAAAGCTCATGAATGAGAGAGCGCCATGGACACAACCTTACAGCTCCTGAAATGTTGCTGGGAGAAGTTCAATGTTCAGAATGTAACGGCTGGAAATAACACGGGAATTCTGATTGGACAACTGATGCCGCGTTGTGCAGACCCATTGCTTCCCGTTCGACAGATGACTCTGGACACCTTGTACATCATCCTTTCCATTCAGTTATCATATGAAGGCACCAATCTGGATCAGCAAAAGGAGCAGTTGGAGGTTCTGAAAGGAGTCAGGGAACAGTTAGTTAACCCTGATGCTTCAGTTCTCTTTCAAGCATGCTGCCAGCTCACAGAGGTCATTTCCAAGTGTTTGCCCCATGACCAACTGGGCAACTTGCTTCCCGTGGCACTCAAAGGACTGTCCGACCAACACCCCAGCTGTTCCAGTGCAGCTGCTGTGCTCCTGCAAAACATCATTAAAAGACGAGGCAGTGAACTTCGGGATCAGGTCTCAGAGATACTTCATGTGCTGAGCATTGAATTGCAGTCAGTTCTGTTGTGTTTTGAGTTTTGCTTCAATTAAGTTTGTCCCAGTTCCCGGGTGTTACCTGAAGGGGGTGCTGGGAGGCTCAGTTTTACTTTGTCTTTCACTTTCTGTTTCGGGTTCTGCCATGCAGACAATGTGCTGTAATGTCCACCCATTTACTCAGTAAATAGTAAAAGGTTCATTCCGTCTCCTCTATTCATTACTGTTCAGTCAAGATGCAATTCTGGCGACGAGGCGGCTGTTGAACTCTCTAGAAGGACTGAGATAGACATGCGAACCTACAGCCGTGATATTGGAAATTGTGACGAGCGGGCCACTCAGCTAGCAACATCAATGGCATTTTGATAGTTGGCTAGCTGCGACGTAGATGGCAGACAGAGTATTGTGAGGGCCAGGCAACTACCGTGAGTGTAGCTACCGTAACTCTGACCGGAGGAGAAAAATAATTTTTAAAAAAAATAAAGAAAAAAGTCCGTGGATCTTAAAGGGACAGTGCACATTAAAACTATGACGACCTTGGGACATATTGAAGAGCTCTCTGGGGATAAGGACAGTTCATGGGAGGAATACGCAGAAAGACTGGGGTGTTTCTTTGAGGCCAATAATATTGACAAAGAAGAGAAGAAGCGCTCAGTGTTGCTAAGTGTATGCGGAGCTGCTACTTACTCCGTCCTGCGTTCATTGGTGGCTCCTCGTAAACCTAGTGAGGTGGATTATGCTGATTTGATTGAGAAGCTGCAGAAACATTTTAACCCAAAACCCTCAGAGATTGTGCAGCGTTTCCATTTTCACAATTGTAAACACCAGCCTGGACAATCTATTTCAAGTTACATTTCTGAGTTGAGGAAACGCTCATTACATTGTAATTTTGGTGACCATTTAGACAATATGCTCCGTGATCGGATTGTGTGTGGAGTGCTGGGCTCGGCATTGCAGAGACAGCTGTTAGCGGAGAAGGCCCTGACGTTCCGACTGGCCGAGGAGAAGGCTTTAGCAGCAGAGGCTGCATCGATGAACACACGTATGCTCTGTACAGAGGCAGCACCATCTCAGGCCGCCGAGGAGGTGCACAAGACCACACACGCAGCTGCTGCTGTGAGAGACATGGAGGCAACTAAAGGGACAGGAAGAAAATGTTTCCGCTGTGGGGCCCTCCATGGTTCCACTACATGCAAATTTGTGTCAGCGGTATGTCATTTCTGTAAGAAGAGGACACATAGCTCGTGTCTGCATGAAGAAAGCTCAGGCTGCTGCAGCAGAGCCAACACAAGCATCGCAGACACACACCCTGACACTGGAGGACAACGATGAGTACACAGTGTATACCACGGAAGCTGAGCAGCTACCCCACAGAGGGTGGGGATACACGGCAAATGTGATCATGAATGGGGCACCACTCTGCATGGAGGTGGATTCAGGCTCAGCGTGTTCGTTGATAAGTGAAGACACTTACAATAGGCTGTGGCCAAGTGAACCCCCGGCGATGGCTCAGGTCAGTGGTGTGCTACGGCAGTGGTCCCAAGCTCAACTCCAGGTGCTGGGTATGATTCATGTGGAAGTTAAGTTTCAGGCAGTCAAGGACACACTTCCACTTTATGTGGTGGCGGGGCAGGGCACAAGCCTGCTGGGCAGAGATTGGTTTGAGCCCCTTGGTATTGAAGTGACAGGAGTACACACAGTACAGCGACAGCCCATAATGCCTATGTTGGAGAACTATGAAGAGGTTTTTGGTGAGTTCGGGGCCTGTCGGGGACCGCCACTCTCAATTGAAGTGGACCCAGGGGTAGCGCCTAAGTTCTTCAAGGCGCGACCAGTTCCTTTTGCGTTGCGCAAGAAGGTGGATGAGGCCCTGGATAAGCTGGTGAACCAAGGGGTTCTCTTGCCAGTGAAGAACTCCCGTTGGGCCACCCCTATCGCGCCCACTGCAAAGAAGGATGGGGGCCTGCGAATCTGTGGAGATTACAGATGTACGGTTAATACTGCTGTGTTACCAGATGTGTATCCCTTACCAACTGTTACAGAGCTGTTTTCAACACTGGCTGGAGGCACTCTGTTCACCAAGCTGGATCTCAAGCAAGCATACCAGCAACTGGTCCTGGGTGAAGAGTCAGCCGAGCTGTTGACAATCAACACCCACAGAGGACTTTTCCGAGCCACAAGGCTGCAGTTTGGGGTGTCTACGGCTGTGGCAATCTTTCAGAGGTTCATGGACACCCTGTTGGCTGGTGTTCCGGGAGTTCAGCCTTACTTGGATGACATACTGATTACAGGCAAGACACAGGAAGCCCATGATGAGCGGCTGCAGGAAGTACCACGCCGGCTGGCTGAGGTAGGACTACGCCTTCAGCAGGAGAAATGTGTGTTCGCTGCCAATGGGGTGGAGATCTTGGGATTCCGAGTGGACAAAGACGGTGTGCATCCGACTACGGAGAAGGTGGAGGCTATCAGGAGCGCTCCCACCCCCAAGAACAAGACCAAACTGCAGGCATTCCTCGGACTGTTAAGCTTCTACAGTTGTTTTCTCAAGGGCAAAGCCACAATCTTAGAGCCACTGCACGGGCTGTTAGACCAAGCAACAGTGTGGAACTGGACCTCAGCTCATGAAACAGCCTACAGACAGGCAAAGGAATTGCTACAAGCAGATAAGGTTCTGGCACACTATGATGAAAACAAGCCATTGGTGTTGGTGTGTGATGCCTCACCATACGGGCTGGGAGCTCTGTTGGGTCACATAGAGCCAGATGGCCGGGAAGCGCCTATCAGTTTTGCCTCAAGAACACTCTCAACAGCAGAACGTAATTACGCCCAGATTGACAAGGAGGCCCTAGCCATCATATTTGGGGTAAAGAAGTTCAGCCAGTACCTGTTAGGGAGACAGTTCGTCATCTACACAGACCACAAGCCACTCTTGCATCACTCCAAGCCCATGCCCCAGATCATATCACCGCATATGCTTCGGTGGAGTCTGATGTTGGGGGCCTACAGTTATGAACTTTGCTACAGGCCTGGGAAGATGCTGGCTAATGCTAATGCTCTGAGTCGCTTGCCTTTGAACCGGCCGATGGCTGAGACGCCACCACCCCTGGAGGTGCTGCTACTGGAGGAGGTTCTGGAGGCCCCACTCCATGCCCAGCGGATTGGCAGCCTCACACAGAAAAATCCAGTCTTATCACGGGTGCTACGCTGGCTGCTGCATGGCTGGCCCTCCGAGGTCTAGGAGGAGCATTTCAAGCCCTTCGTTCAGAGGCGCCATGAAATGTCTGCACACAAGAACTGCGTGCTCTGGGGAAGCCGTGTGGTGGTTCCTGCCGCCGCAAGAGAGGAGGTGCTGAAAATGCTGCATGACTCACACCCTGGGATTGTGCACATGAAGGTGTTGGCGAGAAGCTACGTCTGGTGGCCGGGGTTGGACCGAGATGTGGAGGAGGTGGTAAAGAGCTGTGAGACATGTCAGCTGACTCGCCATAGCCCATCCAAGTGTCCCCTTCACCCCTGGGAGTGGACCACTCGTAAATGGTCAAGACTCCACATTGACTTTGCAGGGCCATTTCAGGGGAAGGTCTTTTTGATAGTGATGGATTCTCATTCGAAATGGCTGGAGGTGGCAATCATGAGCTCCATGACATCCAGTGCAGTGATCAACGCGTTGCGTTTGCTGTTTGCCACACATGGGGTCCCCGACATGCTGGTTTCGGACAATGGAGCAGCCTTCACGTCAGCGGAGTTCAAGGCTTTTGCAGGCAGAAACTGGAACCGCCACGTGACCACAGCGCCCTATCACCCCTCCTCTAACGGGCAGGCAGAGAGGATGGTGCAAACCACAAAAGAGGCACTTGTTGTGTCTGGGTATAATAAGATACAGACTGCAGCAGAAACGGTACAACAGGTGTTTACTCAACGTGGCTCACAGTTGAACTGACTGTACAGATTACTACTCAGTGCTATATACAGGTGTGGTCACTGCCGGTACTACAGTACACATGAGCTGTAAAAAGTAGTTCCCCCCCTTAAAGGTATATACATTACAATTCCTCCCCTTTTAGATTAACAGTACCATAACACTCATTTAACAATTAAATATCAAACTAATTACAATGAACACTTATAACATGCAACCGTAGCTGAAAATAGTCTATTTATATATTCAGTCTTTCGGGAGGCCGCCTGATCCTTTCTGGATAGCGCCTTTCCCAAGTGTCTTGCTCTTGGTGCGGAGGCGATTCTGGCCCCCTGTCGTCAGCTGGTTCATCAGCTTCCGATGCTACTGTTTCTGGGGTAGATGCGACCTGTACGTCGGGTTCATCACCAGGTACATATGGGCGAGGCATGGGGTTGACTTGTTCCTGTGACTCTAGGATCTGGTCAGCATGGCGTCTCACAATGCTCTCCCCAACATCCACTGTGTACATTAGTGGGCCCTGCGGTGTGCATATCATTCCTGGCTGCCATTTTTCTGTTCGGTAGTCGCGGGGCAAGACTGGTTGCCCTAAATTGAAGCTCCTTGTTGGCTTCTCATGGATGTGCTGGAATTGCTTACTCTCAACATCTCTTCGTACGTTTGGTCTGAGCAAATCCAGGCGAGATCTTAACCTTCGGTTAAAGAACATCATGGCTGGGGCCTGGTTGGTGACTGCATGTGTCGCATTCCGGTAGGCGAACAGGAAATTGTCCACCTTGTGCTGCAGCGGAATGTTGTCATTGTACATAGCCTTTATTGCCTTCTTAAAGGTTTGTACGAACCTCTCAGCCAATCCATTTGTGGCTGGATGATACGGGACGGATGTGTAATGCCTTACCCCATTCTTTTTCAAGAACCTCCGGAACTCTTCGGACACAAACTGTGGTCCATTGTCGGAGCAAATCTGTTCTGGCAAGCCATTCCTGGCAAAAATGGTCCGTAGGACTGCAATAGTTTTCTCCGTGGTGGTGTTGGACATTTTGATGACCTCAGGCCATTTCAAGTGCGCATCCACGGCGATTAAAAACATTGAGTCCATGAATGGACCAGCAAAATCAATATGCACCCATTGCCATGGAGATGAGGGTCACTCCCATGGGTGTAGAGGGGCCTGTGGTGGTGCATTTTGGACTTTCTGGCATCCTGAGCAACTCTTGGTCAGGTCCTCGATTTGTTTATCGATTCCCGGCCACCACACATAAGCCCTGGCTAGGCTTTTCATTTTTACCCCTCCCAGATGACCTTCGTGAAGCTCATTGAGCACTCGCTCTCTTAACTTGGGTGGAATTACCACTCGGGATCCACACATCAAGGTACCCTGGCATACTGACAGCTGTTCTCTTCTGGATGAGAATGCTGGCAACAGTGAGTCGCCATGTGCTGGCCATCCCTTCACCGTCAAATCATATACCCGAGACAGTATCGGGTCATTTCGGGTCTCCTTCTCCATACCAGCGTTAGGTACTGGCAAGCATTCAATTATAGTCGAATGATATATTTCGACAGGATCCACTGCTGGTGCTTCCTCCGCAGTAGGCAGTGACAGGCGTGATAGCCCATCAGCATTTCCATGCTGTTTCGTGCCCTTATATTCAATCTCATAGTGGTGTGCCCCTAGAAAAAGTGACCATCTTTGTAGTCGTTGCGCAGTCATCACCGGAACGCACTTCTTCGGATTAAAAATGGAGACAAGAGGCTGGTGATCAGTCAGCAAGGTGAATTTCTGCCCGTGCAGATAGTGATTGAACTTTTTCACTCCCCACACTAGGCTGAGGGCCTCCTTGTCAATCTGGGCGTAGTTACGCTCGGCTGAGGTTAGTGATCGTGACGCAAAGGCTATTGGCCTCTCTGAGCCGTCTGAGAATTTGTGCGACAGCACCGCTCCAATGCTGTAGGGTGACGCATCACATGCCAAACGAATTGGTAATGCTGGGTTGTAATGGACCAATACCTCTTTCGATGTGATTAGTGTTTTGCTCTTCTGGAAAGCTCGTCTACATTCGTCACTCCACTTCCATGGCACCCCAGTTTGCAGTAGGGTGTTCAGTGGGTGTAGTATTGTAGACAAATTTGGCAAGAACTTATGGTAGTAGTTTACCAGCCCGAGGAACGACCTCAGTTGTGACACATTTTCCGGTGCTGGAGCCTTGACTACTGCCTCAATCTTCTCTGGGGACTTATGTAACCCCTCTTTATCGATAACGTGGCCACAATACGAGATCTGTTTTCTAAAAAACTCGCATTTGGGGCGGTTAGCTCGGAGCCCATATTTCTGCAATCTAGTGAGCACCTGCTCCAGGTTGGCAAGGTGATCACTGTCATTTTCGCCCGTGACCAGGATGTCGTCCAAATAACACTGGGTCCCTGAGATCCCTTGCAGGACTTGTTCCATTGCCCTCTGCCAAATAGCCGGAGCTGATGCTACCCTGAATACCAGCCGGTTGTATTGGTATAGACCTTTATGGGTGTTGATTGTGAGGTATTTTTTTGATGCTTCTTCTACCTCCATTAGCAGATACGCCTGGGCCAGATCAATCTTAGTGAAGCATCTCCCTCCAGATAGCGAGGCGAAAATATCTTCAATCCGCGGAAGTGGATATTGTACGGTGTGAAGGATCGGGTTCACTGTTACCTTAAAGTCCCCACAGATGCGAACCTTCCTTGGTTCCCCAGGCGTGCTGCTCAATGACTTTTCATCACAGGGACGATGGGTGTAGCCCACTCGCTCCAGTCTACCTTGGACAGTACACCTGAACGTTCCAGACTCTCCAACTCTGCTTCAATGGCTGGGCGGATCGCATAAGGTACCGGTCTGGCCTTAAAAAATTTTGGGCTTGCGTTTTCTTCAATTTTAATCGTTGCTGTCATCCCTTTTAGTGTTCCGACTCCTTGCTGGAACACTGCTTTCGCGTCAGTTAGGATCTTTGACAGTCGCCCAGGTGTGACGTCGTCATCCTTTTTGTCAGCCACAGTCAGTGCCTGTATGGAATGCCAATCCAGTTGTATTTTCCGGATCCATTCACGTCCCAGTAATGGTGGTCCTCCATCTTGCAATATGTACAGGTCCAATTTTGGTGTTTCCTTACCGTTATATTTAACGGTCACCCTTATTTTTCCTTTGGGGTAGACTTTTTGCCCCGTGTACGTCTTCAAAATAATTTTTGTGTCTCTCAAGGGTATGTGTGAGAATAGCCGCTCATAGTCCCATCAGTTTATGACTGTTAGAGCTGATCCTGTGTCCAATTCCATCTTTACCTGGACTCCTGCTATCTTGAGAGTGACCCAAATGGTTCGGTGATCCTCCATTGTGATCACATTATGTAGTTTCAGACAACTCAGTTCCCTGTTTTCGGAGTCGTTATCTCTCTTTTGTTCATCTGAACTATTCTCCGTCATCTTATGTACCTTCTTGTACTTTCCTTTGGTAGGTTTCTTATTGCTGGTTTGCTTTCCCGACCTGCAGACTCGTGCTATGTGTCGTACTTTTCCACACTGTCTGCACACTTTGTCTTTGAACCAGCAATCATTCTGGTCGTGTGTTGTTCTGCCGCAGCGATAACACTTCTCTGTTCCATATGACATTTCGTTTGTGCCATATTCTTGCGGTCTCTGTTGTATCTCTGCAGCGCCCCGTGCTGCTGCTTCATATGATACCGCAATGCTGAAAGCCTTTTCCAGCGTAAGGTCCTTTTCAGATAAAAGCTGTTTTGGGTTCCTTCACTTTGAATCCCACACACAAACTTGTCCCTTAAGGTATCTGCCAGTCCCGCTCCAAACTGGCAGTGTTTCGATAGTTTGCGCAGTTCTGTTAAATAATCGGCATTGCTTTCATCCTTATGCTAGTTCCGTTTGTGAAACTTGAATCTTTCTGCTATCAGCAGCAGTGTGGGGTTTAAATGTTCCAGTAGTATCGTTACTATGTCTTCAAAACTCGTTTCCATTGGCTTCCTTGGGGTTACTAGATTTCGTAATAACCCATACCTCTTTGCACCCATTAAATTTAACAATACCGACGCTTTCTTGTCATCTGACACCTCATTTGCCTTGCAGTATACCTCTATTCGCTCGACATATGTAGTCCAATCTTCGACTTCATTGTCAAATGCGGTGATACTGCCACTCATTGGCATTTTGGGTGTGGTTTAAAATGGCGTCTCCCAATGGCATAAAATGGCATCTCCCGTGCTTTCCTTCCTCCCCCGCTGCTGCCAACGCCGCACTCCGCGGTCCTCGTGGCAATGGCGGCGCCTCGCGGGTTTCTGCACGTCTCTCTCTCCCTCTCTCCGATGCTGCTCGGCCCCTGAACACCGGCTGCGCCCTATGCGCTCTGCCCTCTCTCTCTCTCCCCCGTCGACGCTGCTCGGCCCTTTGCTGTGCCGCTCGGTCGGGCCCTAGCCCGCCGCTGTCCGGGAAGGGTCTGCGCACTTCCTGTTGCCAGCCCGTTTCGCTGGACCACTTCGACTGGAAAGCCAAGCCTGGCTCTCGACAGCCTCCCCCGCAATTCTCAAGTCTCTGCTGGATGACTGGGCGGTTGCCCGTGGTCGACGCCCGAGTCTCTGGCCTTGACCTCCAATCCACTGATCTCCAGGAAAGAATCCCCGGGAGGTGATGCAGAGTTGCAGGTAGGTTCGAACTTTCCTCATCGTCAATGTTGTGTCTGGGCATAATAAGATACAGACTGCAGCAGAAACGGTACAACAGGTGTTTACTCAACATGGCTCACAGTTGAACTGACTGTACAGATTACTACTCAGTGCTATATACAGGTGTGGTCACTGCCGGTACTACAGTATACATGAGCTGTAAAAAGTATTTCCCCCCCTTAAAGGTATATACATTACAGCACTGGTGAGGATATCGGTGGGGGACTGGCAAACCAGATTGGCCAGGTTCCTGTTATCACAGCATACCACACCAAACTCAGCAACGGGGAAGAGTCCTGCCGAGATGCTGATGGGTCGCCGGCTGGCGACTACACTGGACCGGCTACACCCGGACTACAGGGATGAGATGCACACAAAGCAAGAGGAGCTGGCTAAGAAGCACCAGGGCACTGCCAGGCAGTTCGAGCCATCAGAGACTGTGTTTGCCCGTTGCTATGCAGGAGGAGACAAATGGATGCCTGCCGTGGTGGAGCAGGCCACGGGTCCCCTGTCGTACAGCGTCCGTACACCTGATGGCCAGCATCACAGATGCCACATAAACCAGCTACGGGGTCGTACTCCGGTGAGAGTAACAGAGACGTCACAGGCTAGGCCATTGTCTCCGCCACCTCTGCCAGGCAGTGACGGCCTGCTTCCTGCAACAACGATGGAAGCCACATCGACAGAAGGTGTCACGGAGTCATCAGCCATGGAGGAAGGTTTTCCTGTGGTTAGCAGTGGCACCCCGACTATGCCTGTCCAGCGGCGCTCAAGTCGGGTTAGATTCTGTCCCAGACGCCTGGAGGACTAAGGGGTTTTATCTGGGGGAAAGGAGTGTTGTGTTTTGAGTTTTGCTTCAATTAAGTTTGTCTCAGTTCCCGGGTGTTACCTGAAGGGGGTGCTGGGGGGCTCGGTTTTACTTTGTCTTTCACTTTCAGTTTCGGGTTCTGCCATGCAGACAATGTGCTGTAATGTCCACCCATTTACTCAGTAAATAGTAAAAGGTACATTCCGTCTCCTCTATTCATTACTGTTCGGTCAAGATGCAATAAGTTCCTTATGAGAATATGAAACTTTCAGTTCTACTGAGTATCGCCATACTGCCCTCACACAACAGAGCAACAGTTGTGTCCTGTCTCCTCACCTACCCCGTCCCTTTGGACAAGTACGTCAGTGACGTGTGTCGATCACTGTCCGAGGACACAGAATGTACCACGAGTACAATGGGAGAGCTGCTGGACACACTGAACAAACAGTTAGGATTTGCAATAAGCAAAACCTATCCCATCAGAGATAACACAACCCAGTATTCAAGCCTTGAATCCCTGGCTGCCATCTGTGGGCTGTACGAGATAATAACTAAGCCCGAGTCAGCAAAGGCGGTGGCTACATTATTACCGCAGATATTTAGTAGCCTGCTGATTCATCTTAGCTCGTGTGTTAATGTTTGTCTGGTCAGTGGCTTTGTTCCTGATGGTCAACCGCAGCAGAGGGAATTCTCAGTTAAGCCTCTAACATCTGAAAGCAGCAATGTTTGTGTGAATTGTGTGGAGACACTGAAGGACCGCCTAGCTCAGACAAATAATGAAGCAGTGCTTAATGACATGGTGCAATGTGGAGAATGGGACTAGATGATGGATCTGGGCAAGTCTGACAAGGGGGTTGTCCTGCTGGCCAGAGCAATGGTGAGATATGCTGGCCCCAGTCTGACTGGCATTGTGAAACAGCTGGCAGCTCAAATCCTTATGGTCCAAGACTGTCAGGCAGTCACCGTGGCTTCCCTCCTTGGAGAGCTGTTAAAATCTCCACTGGTTTCACAGCTGCAGCTCACAGACATTCTGGCGAGTAGATTGGTAAGATGTTTGCTCTATGGTTCTCCAGTTGCTGTGTGTCAAAGGCCTGTCCAACATTACAGCACATCCCAAGACTAAAAGATGGTCTCGGAAAGTGATGTACACAACAACTCTGTTGGGGAACATGGAGAACCAGAAGGAGGTGCTAATATTTGAGGTGCTGTCGTGCCTCTCAAAGCACTTAATTCAGTTGCGAGCAAACACCATCCAACCCTTTGAAGAGAAAATCCTCGCCAGGATTCAGCCACTCTTTGAGGCAGAGTCTGATAGAGTGCGGGCTGAAGCGTTCAGCGTGTTGGGGATCTTGGCCAAGTGTGGGATCGGAGGTTCCAGATCCTCCTTCTGCCGACAGGTCCATTCCAACCTGGTGCGCTTGATGTTGCACCTGGATGGAAAGAGTGAGGAGCTCACTAGGTCTTGTTGTTCGGCACTACGGTTGCTCTTCCCATTCATTGGATCTGTTGAAGCTTCCTTGTTGATTGACAAGTATGACGAGGAGCCCACCAGGAGCTACATGAACCTCCTAAGAGACCTTTCACGACAGTTGGCTGAAGATATCCCCAAACAGATCACCTCATATGCCACGGATTGCAAGTCCTTCTTCCAGAACCCCCAGGAACAACTGCGAGCACATGCAGTGGTCTTTGCATGTTTACTTCACCAACAGTCAGAATGTGTCCGACCCGCCCAGAGCGTCACCTGGTGAAACATCTGCACAAAGAGCTGCTGCTGTTCATCATCAGACTGAAGACTAAACGCTCAGGCCACCAACCTTCTCCATGTCCTCTTAGCAACAAAGTGGTCATCCGTTCAACATGACTTGTAAATTTGTAATTTTATGGATTGTAAATAAATCGATATCCTGTTGTTCCATTGTAACTATCGGTGCGTCTTCAAATGGTGCAGGTCGTACTGCTGCGTGCAGAAGGTATTTAAAAATATTAATAAATGTAATTAATTACATAGAATGGGAGGTCAGGTGATGTGTTGCTGCTGCAATATGTGGGAGCTGGTGGACACCATTGATGCTCACGGTGATCACATTTGCAGTAAGTGTTGGCTGCTCGAGGAATTCCGGCTCCGTGTTGAAGAGCTGGAGTCCGAGCTTCAAACACTGAGGCACATCAGGGAGGGGGAGAGTTACCTGGACTCTGGGTATCAGGAGGTAGTCACACCAATTAGATTAATTAATTCAGATGTAGTCCGTGGCCAGGGTCAGGATGGTGTGACTAGAAGTGAGGCAGGCACGGGGATCCAGGAGGTAGTGTTGGAGGAGCCGTAGCCCTTGCTCTTGTCCAACAGGTTTGAGGCTCTTACTCCCTGTGAAGATGGGAACAGGAACTGCGGGGAGGATGAGCAACCTGGCCACAGCAACATGGAGCGGGGGGCCATTCAAGTGGGGGGAGTTAAAAGAAATGTTGTAGTGGTAGGGGATAGTATCGTTCGGGGGATAGATAGAGTTCTTTGCAGCCGAGAGCGAGAGTCCCGAAGGCTGTGTTGCCTGCCCGGTGCCAGGGTTAAGGACGTCTCCTCTGGGCTGGAGAGAAACTTGGAGTGGGAGGGGGAGGATCCAGTTGTCGTGGTCCATGTTGGTACCAACGACATAGATAGGACAAGGAAGGAAGTTCTGCTGAGTGAGTTTGAGCAGCTAGGGGCCAAATTAAAAAGCAGAACCACAAGGGTAATAATCTCTGGATTACTACCTGAGCCACATGCAAATTTGGCTAGGGTAAATAAAATTAGAGAGTTAAATGCATGGCTCAAAGACTGGTGTGGGAGAAATGGGTTTTGCTTCCTGGGACACTGGCATCAGTACTGGGACAGGAGAGAGCTGTTCCGTTGGGACTGACTTCACTTGGCCAGTGCTGGGACTAGAATCCTGGTGAATCGAATAACTAGGGCTGTGGAGAGGGCTTTAAACTAATTAGTGGGGGGGAGGTTTTAAGAGAGCGAAAAATAAAAATGACAGCGGAGAAGGCAATAGAGCAAGGTAGCAGTGGGGGAATTAAAAACCAGAGTGTGTCAGGAAGGGACAGAATGTACAATGATAAAGGTAAAGTAGTAAAAGGGGTAAAAGCAGAAATAAATTGTCAGAAAACATATTTGAACGTTCTTTATCTGAATGCACGCAGCATTCGTAACAAAATTGATGAGTTGACGGTGCAAATAACTACACATGGGTATGATCTGGTGGCCATTACGGAAACATGGCTGCAAGATAATCATGACTGAGAACTAAACATACAAGGGTATTTGACAATTAGGAAGGACAGACAGGAAGGAAAGGGAGGTGGGGTTGCTATGTTAATCAAGGATGGAATCACTGCAATAGTCAGAAATGATATTGGGTCAAAGGATCAGGATAGTGAAACAGTTTGGGTGGAGATAAGGAATAATAAGGGGAAAAAGTCACTAGTGGGCGTAATCTATAGGCCTCCTTACAGTTGCAACTCTGTTGGTCGGAGTATAAATCAGGAAATAGTTGGGGCATGTAATAAGGGACCAGCTATAATCATGAGGGATTTTAACTTTCACATTGACTGGACTAATCAAATTGGGCATGGCACATTGAGGAAGAGTTCATAGAGTGTATTAGGGATGGGTTCCTTGAGCAGTATGTTGTTAAGTATGTGTATTGTATTGAACAATTAACACAAAGACTTAAACGTATAACTCAAACAGGTCTTTACTGGTTGGAGGTAGGGACTATACATAGGTCTTTACTTCATGCCCACAGGCGGGAACTGAGGGGAGATCAGTACCCACAGTACTATTTATACCCCTATGGCCAGGAGTGGTACTGCGTATCACTACGCCCAACAAGTAGTGCAGTCCTGTCCATAGGTTCAAAGTAGCACACATATTACATACACAACATTCCTCCCTTCCTAGCTTTACAGTCATCTCCCCATTTAACATAACGTAATAACATATATACATATATAACTTCAGGTTTACATAACAGAATAACATAGATACATAGATAACTTCATGTCAAAACAGATCACAGATTCAGTCTCTGCGGAAAACAGTTCACAGATTCAATCCCTGTGGTGGAGTCGGTTCACGTTGCTGGAGTGACTCATTCAATAGTCCTTCCATGGATTTAACAGTTTGAACTTCCGAACTGAATTGGCTCCGTTCGGAGGGACCACGTGTGTGATCTGGTAGAGGTAATAATGGTTCAGATGGGTCATCTTCTGTTTCGACTTTTCCTTTTCTGCTTCTTGGAGACTCTCTGGGCTCCACTGTCAGCTGCCAGCTGCATGCGCAGTTCCTCCTTCTCTCCCTCCTTTTTCCGTAGTAGAGCCACCTTCTCCCGATGTTCCGTAGACTTTCGGTGCTCCTCCATGATTTCTGTATGGTGGGAGTCGAAGTTACAAGTTGGACAGGACAGGACATAGTAATATTCGGTGTCGTCCTGATCTAGGCCAGCGAGAGGGTCTTCTATTTCCTCCATACCCAGCTGGGCGTTAGCCAGCTTTTGTTCCAAGTCCAGACATCTTTCCTGAAGAGACTTCTTCATGCGTACCTCTTCATCCAGCTTTTTCTGGGCTTTCAGCAAGTCGTTTACTAATGACCTCATTTGAGATTTTACTACTTCAACTTCTTTTGGAGATTGATTGATCGGACTATTCAATCCCTCTACCGGAGCAGCTGTTTCAGCGGTCTGTTGTTCTACGTTGACGTGAGTCAGCGTACTTTTGGCATCCAAGGGCTGCTCTGTTGCAGTCATCTCAGTCTGTGTTGCCACCTCAGCTCTTCCAATAACCTTTGAGAGCTCCGAACCCCTTTCGTTTGAATATTGAAGTTCGTGTTCAAGTTTTTCCCATTTTAGAGTCCTGTCCTTCAGCATATGCAGGAGTTGGCTGACCGTTAACTCCTCTGACATCAGACGTTTTGTGTGCTCCTGCTCCATTTTCTCCATCAGCTGCTTCTGTTGTCTTTCCAGATTCTCCAACTCTATATCAAAGAACTCTTTCATTGCATTCAACTCTTGCTCACAACGGCGAAGCATTTGTTCTAATTGCTGTTGTAGTTTGAAATGGAGTTGAGTTCGAGCCCGGTGTCCATCAGAAATGGGCACATCAGTAGACTTGCCAGACTCAGAATCCACAGTTAAACTATGTTGTTGTTGCTCAGTGGAATTCTGTGCTGAAACTTTGTCTTTTGCACCTGAGTTGGGCTTACCATCATCCGTTCCAGAGTCTGGGCCGACTATCTTCACCGAGTTCTCACTCGTTATTGTTTGTAGGAAATGCCAGTCCATATTCATTTTCCTAATCCACTCCCGTCCTAGTAGTGGAGAACCTCCTTCAGATATCACATATAAGTCCATTATTTGACTGTCTTCGCCCTTGTGGACCACTGCAACCTCTATTTTCCTGATGGGGTACACTCTTTGCCCCGTGTATGTTTTCAATATAATCCCCGTATCCTGTAGGGGAATATGTTGGAATAACTTTCCGTAATCTTTCTTATTTATGACCGTCAATGCCGATCCAGTGTCCAATTCCAGTTTTACTTGGACTCCTTCTATCTGAAGAGTGACCCAAATTGTCTGGAGGTCTGCACCCTTACCAGCGTTGAGTACTCTTAAGCTAGCCAGTTCATTACAGCTTAAGCTAGCCAGTTCATTACTGCTAGCGTCTGAATCGGACTCCTGTTCGGTCACCTTGTGTACCTTTGCGTATTTTCCTTGCGGTGACTTCTTGTTGCTGGTCTTCTTCCCTGACCTGCATACTCTAGCTATATGTCCAAGCCTACCACAAGTTCTACATTCTTGGTATTTAAACCAACACTGGTTCTGATCATGCGTTGTCTTTCCACAACGATAACATTTGCCAGAACTCACACCCAATTTGTGTGCACTGAGCTCCGGTGACCGTAGCTGCATTACTGCCGTGCCTCTCGCTGCGGCTTCGTGTGCTGCTGCCATAGTGACCGCCTTCTCAAGCGTCAGCTCATTCTCCTCGAGCAGTCGCTTTTGTGTATCCTGTTTAAATAAACCACACACTAATTTGTCTCGAAGTGCCTCTGTCAGTCCCGTTCCAAACTGGCAATATTTCGCTAATTTACGCAATTCCAGCAAATAATCAGCATTGCTTTCATGCTGTAGCTGCCTTCTGTCGTAAAATTTAAATCGTTCCGCTAGCATCAGCGGCGTGGGGTTTAGATGATCTTTCAGGACAGTAACAATCTCATCGAACGTCTTATCCGCCGGTTCATCTGGTGATAACAGGTGTTTCAATTGCCCGTATGTCTTCGCACCCATTAAATTTAATAATGTTAAAGCTTTATCTTGGTCATGAATTTTATTGGCCT
Organism: Somniosus microcephalus; assembly: GCF_052327205.1. Lineage (NCBI taxonomy): Eukaryota > Metazoa > Chordata > Chondrichthyes > Squaliformes > Somniosidae > Somniosus > Somniosus microcephalus. The sequence goes on along the minus strand of NC_141002.1, from coordinate 11,969,928 downwards.
TACAATAATTTTTTACTCTTTCAACATATATGGCCCAATCTTCGAGGTCACTATCAAAGGTGCTAATATTCCCATGTTTAGGCATTGTAGATTTGCAATTTCTCAGATTTTATTTTGTTTACTTGTTATCAAAGATGGCGGCTTCCCGCTCTTGCCGTCGTCCTCCGCCCACAAAATGGCGGATTTCCCGCGCTTGGCGGTCTTCACCCGTCCCCCGACGCCGTCTCCCTTCAGCCCCCGAGTGCGGCCCTTATCTTTGGTTCCGATCGCTGGCCCGCGCTGCGCCTCGCACTTGAAGCGGCTCCCGGCCTCTGGCTCACCCGCTCGCGCGGCTCTTGCTTGCTCGCTCCCTCCCGGGCTCTGGCTTACCCGCTCGCGCGTTTCACCACGGCTCTTATCAGGGATTGCGATCGCCCTTATCTTCTCCAACTTCCCCAGCCCTGTCTTTGCAGCCAACACTGCACGGCTTACCCCACCACCTAGGTTGAACAAGGAAACTGCAGAAAGACTTCTGTCAGTCGCTGGAAGCTGTCAGGATGTTTGCTGCACTCCAGTGCTCAGTGGCTGATGGAGGCTTCAGAGTCCTAAAGCCTGTCGCTTCTAGTGGGGTGGTGATGTTTGAAACCTCTCTTCAACTGCCGCAGGGTAAGAACCTGACTCGTCGCCAGTGTTAAGTATGTGTATTGTATTGAACAATTAACACAAAGACTTAAACGTATAACTCAAACAGGTCTTTACTGGTTGGAGGTAGGGACTATACATAGGTCTTTACTTCATGCCCACAGGCGGGAACTGAGGGGAGATCAGTACCCACAGTACTATTTATACCCCTATGGCCAGGAGTGGTACTGCGTATCACTACGCCCAACAAGTAGTGCAGTCCTGTCCATAGGTTCAAAGTAGCACACATATTACATACACAACATATGTAACTGAACCAACCAGGGGGCAGGCAATCTTAGATCTGGTCCTGTGTAATGAGACAGGATTAATAAAAAATGTCCTAGTAAAGGATCCCCTTGGAATGAGTGACCATAATATGGTAGAATTCCAAATTCAGTTTGAGGGTGAGAGAGTTGGATCTCAAACCAGCGTACTAAGCTTAAATAAAGGAGACTATGAAGGTATGAGAGTAGAATTGACTAAAGTGGACTAGGAAAACAGTTTAAAGTGTAAGACGGTACAAGAGCAGTGGTCTACATTCAAGGAGATATTTCACATCTTTCAAGATAAATATATTCCACTGAGGAAAAAGGAGTAAAAGAAAAGACAGCCATCCGTGGCTTAGTAAAGTAATAAAGGGTAGTATTTGACTGAAAACAAGGGCATATAAAGTAGTCAAAGGGTTGGATCGGGTGGATGCGGGGAGGATGTTCCCGATGATGGGTGAAACTAGAACTAGGGGGCATAGTCTTAGAATAAGGGGCTGCTCTTTCAAAACTGAGATGAGGAGGAACTACTTCACTCAGAGGGTGGTAGGTCCATGGAATATGCTGCCCCAAAAAGGTGTAGAAGCTACATCATTACATAAATTTAAAACAGAAATAGACAGTTTCCTAGAAGTAAAGGGAATTAAGGGTTACGGGGAGCGGGCAGGAATTTGGACATGAGTCTAGGTTCGGATCGGACATGGCCCTGTGGGTAGCGGAGCGGGCCCAGGGGCCGTGTAGCCTGATCCTGCTGCTATTTCATGTGTCTAATTCTGTTAGATTCAGGAGATGGTTCTGTGATAGTAGGTTGGCGGTTAGGATCAGATCAGCCATGATCTTATTGAATGGCGGAGCAGGCTCAAGGGGCCGATTGGCCTACTCCTGCTCCTATTTCTTATGTTCTTATGTTCTTATCTAGTGGGAGGATAGAAGGTTGGGAAGCATTTAAAAGCCAGCAAACAATAACTAAAAGATTAATTAAGAAAGGGAAGATAGATTATGAAAGTAAACTAGCAAAAAATATAAAAACAGATAGCAAGAGTTTCTACAGCTATATAAAAAGAAAAAGGGTGGCCAAAGTGAACGTTGGTCCCTTAGAGGATGGGACCGGGAAACTAGTGGTGGGGAACATGGAGATGGCAAAGACGCGGAACAAATATTTTGTATCAGTCTTTACAGTAGAGGACACTAAAAATATCCCAACACTGGACAAACAGGGGGCAATGGGGGGGCAGGAGCTAAACACGATTAAAATCACTAAGGAGATGGTACTCAATAAAATAATGGGACTTAAGGCGGATAAATCCCCCGGACCTGATGGCCTACATCCTAGGGTCTTGAGAGAAGTGGCGGTAGGGATTGTGGATGCATTGGTGATCATTTTCCAGAACTCCCTGGACTCAGGAAAGGTCCCGGCAGATTGGAAAACTGCTAATGTAACACCCTTATTTAAGAAGGGAAGTAGACAAAAAGCTGGAAACTATAGACCAGTTAGCCTAACATCTGTGGTTGGCAAAATGTTGGAGTCCATTATTAAGGAAACAGTAACAGAGCATTTGGATAAACATAATTTAATAGGACAGAGTCAGCATGGTTTTACGAAGGGGAAGTCATGTTTGACAAATTTGCTCGAATGCTTTGAGGATGTAACATACAGGGTGGATAAAGGGGAACCAGTGGATGTAGTGTATTTGGACTTCCAAAAGGCATTTGACAAGGTTCCACACAAAAGATTACTGATCAAGATAAAAAAAATCACGAGATTGGGGGTAATATACTGGCATGGGTGGAAGATTGGCTATCTAACAGAAAAGAAATAGTTGGGATAAATGGTTCGTTCTCGGGCTGGCAATCAGTAACTAGTGGTGTTCCGCAGGGGTCAGTGCTGGGACCCCAACTCTTTACAATCTGTTATGTCTTCAAGCGCTCATAGTGCTTTGTAAAGATGACTCTGGACTTGGTAGTTTGTAATTATAACTACTGTTTTATTTGTGTTGTAATGGCTGCCTGCCGCATGGTGCGGGGTGATATTTCTAAGTCCTGTGCAGCGCCTGCGCACTACTTTCCCAGCATCGTAGTGCTGCTACACTTGATTTGAGTGTTAGTACACTTGTACAATGTAGTCCCAACATAACTATGTGACATTCCTCTTTCCCAACAAAACTAATTACATCAATTTTCTATTTTACAATGTTTCCAGTTGAATAACATTAACAAAATACAGAACGTGAGCTTTCTTTGCTCAATTTATATACAGATATTTGTCCATGTTGTTTTACTGTTCTATGCGAATTATAATTGTCTTTATAATTATTCGCGATATCGCTCAGCTGGTTGTATGTTACTCCTCCATCTTGTGGACTTGGCTGTAACTATTCCTTTCTGCGGTGTTTTGGTGTGTTCTTTTCTTTTTGCCAGTGCTGTCATGTTTGGCTCTGGAGTGTGTATGTTTGCAGTTGTTGTATTTGAGGTGTTTGTTTCTGGCGTTATATTGTTTCCCGTGTCTGGTACCCTAACTGCTGTTAATGTTGTCCGCTGTTTGACAGCTTCAGGTGAGGTTCTGATATGGATCCTGTTTCACCTGTATTGGTTTCCAGGTTCTGTCTCTACCAAGTAAGATCTTGGAGTATCAGCTTTTCCAATAACCTTGGCTGGACTCCATGTTCTCAACAACGGATCTTGTATATGCACTGATTGTCCATTTAGCAGCTCCAGTAGTGGTTTTGCATGCTTGTTATATTGTGTGTGTTTCCATCAGCTTCTGCCGAACGTCCTCTTGGTCCTGGGGAGGATAGACCTTTGCTGGTAGAGTTGTTTTGTATTTTCTACCGTTTAGTAGTTCTGCTGGTGATTTCGAGTCTGCTCTGAAAGGTGTCGATCTGATTGCCAAAAGGGCGAGGTCTTGGTCTTCTCCCATCTCCTTGCTTTTAATGAGAGCTCTTTTGACTGTTTGGATCTGTCTTTCAATAAATCCGTGTCCCCTTGGGTAATGTGGGGATGAGGTAATTATTTTAAATCCGTATTTTCCAGTCAGTGCTCTGAATTCGCTGGAGGTGAATTGTGTCCCATTGTCGCAGTTGACCTTCTCTGGGATGCCCTGTTCTGCGAATAAGTTTTTTGCAATTTTTGTGATTGTTGTGGCTATCATGTCGTTTATCCTTCTGACAAAAGGAAATTTTGAGTAGTAGTCTGCTACTATGATGTACCACTCCTGGTTGCACAGGAACAGATCTGTTCCGGCCGTGTGCCATGGTCTCGGGGGTACTTCCATTTGAATCATCCCCTCCTTCTGCTGTGTGTTTCGGTATTTCTGGCATATGCAGCATGTGGAGACCATTTGTTCTATGCTTTTGTACATGCCTATCCAGTACACAACTGATCTGGCTCTTAGTTTACATTTCTCCATCCCCATATGGCCTTGGTGTATTAAGCGGAGAAGTTCCGTTTGCATCGTTTTTGGTATTATGATTCTTGAGCCAGCAAGGAGAACACCGTCCTCCACCAAGATGTCGTCTCTGATTGTCCAGTACTGTCGGATTTGGTTTTGGACCTGCTGGATCTTCTCCGGCCACCCCTGTATTACCTGTTGCATGAGTAGTAGCAACTCCTCTTCTTTACCAGTCTCCTCTTGAATTTGGCTAAGCTTTGTGGGAGTAACATTTACGAGGTCGTGCATTTTTACTGTCAGGCCCTTCATCTCGTGTTTTTCGTGTGGTGACAATCGAGACAATGCATCTGCCAGTACCATTTCTTTCCCTGGCCGGTATTTTAATTCAAAGTCGTAACTTTGGAGTGTTAACAGCAACCTTTGCAGTCTTGCTAGGGCCTTGCTTAGGTTTTTCTTGTAAATTCGTTCGAGTGGACGATGGTCACTCTCTACCTCGAATTTTCTTCCGTATAAGTAGGAGTGGAACTTTTCGCATCCGTATACTACTGCCAATAGCTCTCTTTCGATGTTTGCGTATCTTGTCTCTGCTGATGTCAATGCCTTCGATGCGAAAGCTATTTGTTTTCCTTCCTGCACGAGGGCTGCCCCTAGCCCCCTGGTAGAGGCATCTACCTGTAGGGTGACAGGTTTTTTTCTATCGTAATAAGACAGGCTGGTTTCTTTAACTAATAATTCCTTTAGGTGTTTGAAATTCCTCTCATGGGATTCTGACCATTGGTATTCGGTGTCTTCTTTTAGTAATTCTCTTAGGTTCACTGTGTAGTCTGACATGTTCGGGATGAAACAACTCATATACTGGACCAAGCCGAGGTAGCTTCTCAGCTCCTTCTTGTCGTTTGGAGGTTTCATCTCTGCTATGGGGGATGGGATACAGAGGGGAGCTGAAATAGGGGGTGATGTGCTGCCAATTATAGAGAAAAAAACAAGTCAGCTTGGTGGACAGGGCAAACATATAAGGGCAAGGCTGGATGGCATCTATTTTAATGCAAGGAGTCTTGCAAATAAGGTGGATGAACTGAAGGTGTTGATAAACACATGGGAGTATGATATTGTTGCTATCACGGAGACATGGTTGAGGGAGGGGCAAGACTGGCAGCTCAATATTCCGGGGTACAGAATCTTCAGGCGAGACAGAGGGGGAGGTATAAGAGGAGGGGGTGTCGCAATATTAATTAAGGAGTCAATTACTGCAGTAAGGAGGGATGATATATTAGCAGGTTCCTCTGAGGCCATATGGGTGGAGCTTAAAAACAAAAAGGGGGCAAGCACTTTGCTGGGAGTGTACTATAGGCCTCCAAACAGTCAGGGGGAGATAGAGGAACAGATATGTAGGCAAATCTCAGAGAAATGTGCAAATAATAGGGTAATAATAATGGGGGATTTCAACTTCCCCAATATTAACTGGGATAGTCAGAGTGTGAAAGGCTCAGAGGGTGTAGAATTCTTAAAGTGCATCCAGGAGAGCTTTTTGAGCCAGCATGTAGAAAGTCCTACAAGAGAGGGGGCGGTACTGGACCTAATTCTAGGGAATGTGGCTGGCCAAGTGGAAAAAGTGCTAGTAGGTGAGCACTTTGGTGACAGTGACCATAATATGGTAAGATTTAAGGTGGTCATGGAAAAGGACATGGATGGGCCGGAAATAAAGGTTCTAAATTGGGGGAAGGCCGATTTTAATAGGATAAGGCAGGATCTGGCCAAAATGGACTGGGATCAGCTACTTGTAGGAAAATCCGCATCGGAGCAATGGGAGGCTTTCAGAAGGGAGATTGAGATCATACAATGGCAACATGTTCCTGTAAAGGTCAAGGGTGGTTCCAAAAACCACAGGGAACCTTGGATGTCAGGGGATATACGAGAATGGACTAGGAAAAAAAGAAGGGCTTTTGGCAGATACAAAAGGCTAAAGACGGAGGAAGCCCTAGAGGAGTACAAAAAGTGCAGGGGGATACTTAAAAAATAAATTAGGAGATCAAGGAGGGGCCATGAAATAACACTGGCGAGCAAAATAAAGGAAAATCCTAAGATGTTTTATAAGTATATTAAGGGTAAGAGGATAACTAGGGAAAAAATAGGGCCCATTAGGGACAAAAGTGGCAATGTGTGTGGAGCCGGAAGATGTAGGAGGGGTTCTGAATGAATTTTTTGCATCTGTTTTCACTATGGAGAAGGACGATGTAGACATAGAAATAGGGCGGGGGGACTGTGATATGCCCGAACATATTAACATCAAGAGGGAGGAGGTATTGGCGGTTTTAGCTGGCCTAAAAATGGATAAATCCCCAGGCCCGGATGAAATGTATCCCAGGCTGCTGTGTGAGGCAAAGGAAGAGATTGCGGGGGCTCTAACACATATATTCAGGACCTCTCTGGCCACAGGGGATGTGCCAGAGGACTGAAGAACCGCTAATGTAGTACCATTATTCAAGAAGGGAAGTAGGGAAAAACCGGGGAACTACAGGCCAGTGAGCCTAACATCAGTGGTAGGAAAATTATTGGAAAAAATTCTGAGGGACAAAATTTGTCTCCACTTGGAGAGGCAAGGATTAATCAGGGATAGTCAACATGGCTTTGTCAAGGGAAGATCATGTCTGACTAATTTGATTGAATTTTTTGAGGGGGTGACTAGGTGTGTGGATGAGGGTAACGCAGTGGATGTGGTATACATGGATTTCAGTAAGGCCTTCGATAAAGTCCCGCACAGGAGACTGGTCAAGAAGGTAAGAGCCCATGGAATCCAGGGTGCCTTGGCACATTGGATACAAAACTGGCTTAGTGGCAGAAGGCAGAGGGTGATGGTCGAAGGTTGTTTTTGTGACTGGAAGCCTGTGGCCAGTGGGGTACCACAGGGATCGGTGCTGGGTCCCTTGCTGTTTGTGGTCTACATTAATGACTTGGATATGAATGTAAAAGGTATGATCAGTAAGTTAACGGATGATACAAAAATTGGTAGGGTGGTAAATAGCGAGGAGGGTAGCCTCAGTCTGCAGGGCGATATAGATGGGTTGGTCAGATGGGCGGAACAGTGGCAAATGGAATTTAACCCGGAAAAGTGCGAGGTGATGCACTTTGGGGGGACTAACAAGGCAAGGGAATACACAATGAATGGTAAGACCCTAGGCAAGACGGAGGGTCAGAGGGATCTGGGTGTGCAAGTACACAGATCCCTGAAGGCCACGGAACAGGTGGATAAGGTGGTAAAAAAGGCATATGGGATACTTGCCTTCATTAGCCGAGGCATTGAATATAAGAGCAAGGAGGTTATGATGGAGCTGTATAAAACACTGGTTAGGCCACAGCTGGAATACTGTGTGCAGTTCTGGTCGCCACACTACAGGAAGGATGTGATCGCGTTGGAGAGGGTGCAGAGGAGGTTCACCAGGATGTTACCAGGGCTGGAGCGCTTCAGCTATGAAGAGAGACTGGGCAGATTGGGTTTGTTTTCCTTGGAGCAGAGGAGGCTGAGGGGGGACATGATTGAGGTGTACAAAATTATGAGGGGCATAGATAGGATGGATGCCGAGGAGCTTTTTCCCTTAGTAGAGGGGTCAATAACTAGGGGGCATAGATTCAAGGTAAAGGGCGGGAGGTTTAGAGGGGATTTGAGAAAGAACTTTTTCACCCAGAGGGTGGTTGGAGTCTGGAACTCACTGCCTGAAAGGGTTGTGGAGGCAGGAACCCTCACAACATTTAAGAAGCATTTGGATGAGCACTTGAAATGCCACAGCATACAAGGCTACGGACCAAATGCTGGAATATGGGATTAGATTAGACAGGGCTTGATGGCCGGCGCGGACACAATGGGCCGAAGGGCCTCTATCCGTGCTGTATAACTCTATGACTCTATGACCTTTTTGGGATTAGGCTTGACACCCTCCGGTGTGTAGATCATGCCAAAAAATTTGTATTTCGTACTTTTAACGATGCACTTCTCGGCGTTCAGCTTGATGCCAGCTGTTCTGGTGTGCTCCATGGCTTTGTGCAAGTGCACGTCGTGGTCTCTTTCATTTGATCCGTAAACTTGGATGTCATCAGCGATTCCAATGGCTCCTTCACAGCCTTTCTATGTTTCATCGATCTTTTGTTGGAAGATGTCTTGGCTGACTTTCAACCCGAATGGCAGCCGCAGGAATTTATAATGCCCCAATGGTGTATTAAAAGTCGTCAGGTCAGTTGATTCTTCGTCCAGTTTTACGTTCCAGTAGCCGTTTCTGGCATCCAGTTTGGAGAGGACTTTGGCTCCTGCCAGTGCTGGTGTGATTTCTTCTAATGTTGGTGTGGGGTAGTGGTCCCGCTTTATTGCCTGGTTTAAGTCTTTGTGGTCCAAACAGATTCTGAGCCGCCCGTTCGGCTTTTCCCGTACCACAATCGAGTTTACCCAGTCTGTGGGTTCAGTGACCTTTGCGATTATTTCTTGCTCTTCCATTTCTTTTAGTTCGGTGTATAATTTTTCTTTTAGCTCGATGGGTATTTTTCTTGGAGCGTGGATGACGGGTTTTACCTCTGGATCTATTGTTATATGGTACTTGAACTCCCCTAAGCATCCTACAGTGTCATCAAAACATTCTGGATACATGTCCATCAAATGTTTCGTGTCCATGATTTGTGGACGATTCTCCAGTGGGGTGTTGCTGTCGACTTTCAGTGATGTTTTTGTTAGTTCGTGGTTTACCGAGATTAATCCCAGCTTCTCGCAGCTGTTTAATCCCAGGATCACCGATCCCTCGGAGTCGGTCACATAGAACATGCAGTTGATGTTTCTGCTTTTGTGCGTTCCTTTTATATAGGTTGTTCCGAGTTGTCTGATCTCGCTCCCCCCATACGCTGTCAGCATGACGTTGTTTGCTTTTAAAGATCCTCTTTTCGGGTATCTATCTTCGCCCAAGTTTTCGGGGAAGATCCTCTGATATAGCCTCAGTGGAAGGATGTTGCTCTGAGCGCCTGTGTCCAACTTTACTTTTAGATTGATGGTTGTGGGCTGTCCTTCAATCCTCTTTTTAATCTGGATGGTAGTGTGTCATTCTTTCTTTGGGGTGCTTTCCGCTCTGGACGTTTCGTGTAAGAGAACCTTTATGGTTTCAATGTTCAGAGCTTTGTCGAACCCGCAGTCTTCGTCATCTTGCTCACCCATGGTATGGATTTTGTTTTTCTTTTGTTGGTTCTGCTGCCCACCTCTGCTTTTGGTGTGTAGCCCCTCTCTTTTAGCTTTGCACATCTTTTGCCAGTGGTTTGCTTTACCACACGTGTTGCAGCTTGTTCCATACGCTGGGCATTTTCTTTTGTCTGTATAGTCGTGTTGTCTTCCGCAGTTTCTACATGTATTCTTCCCGCTGTCATATACTTGTCATTGTGTGCTGTGCTTTTCACGCACTGCATCCACTCTGTGATCCGGTTCGGGAGTTGTTCGCACGTCAGCCGTATGAGTATTCAACGTTTTCATCTGTTGTTTTGTGGCTTCGTGAGCCCTCGCTGTATCTATGGCTTCTGATATTCTGAGCTTTTCTTTTCCTATTAGTTCTTTTTGCACTTCTGTATGTGCTGATCCCCATATTAATTGGTCTACCAGCCTTTCTTCTAGTTCCGTAAACTTGCATTTGCTGGCTTCGTTTTTTAATCTCGTCAGGAAATTGTCAGCCGTTTCACCAGGTTCCTGTCTTAAGCTTTGGAATTTATACCTGTGTATGCGGTGGTTTGATTTAGGCTCGAGATGGTTACTGAACTTTTCATAAATCTCCGTAGGGTTCGTTTTATCCTCTTCGGATAAACTCCAGCTGTTATAGAGATCTAAGCCTTTTTCTCCCACCCACAGTAGAATGTAGCTGACTTTTTCCTCGTCGGAGGAGCCTTTCAGGAAACTTTTAAATGTAAGCTCGCATTTTTGCTTAAATTTCCGGAAAGCTTCCACGATATCGTTGGCTTCCCAGTTCATGATGGGTAGCATATTCGCGGTCAGTGCATTGGATGCCACCATTTTAGCTGCTCGAATGATTCGCGGTTACAACGCTGTAGAGTTTACTTTTAAATTTCTTTCTTCAATCTGATATTGTTTTTAATTGCGTAAATTTTACTCACTTATACCTCTGCCACCATGTTATGTCTTCTAGCGCTCGTAGTGCTTTGTAAAGACGACTCTGGACTCAGTAGTTTGTAATTATAACTACTGTTTTATTTGTGCTGTAATGGCTGCCTGCCACATAGTGCGGGGTGATATTTCTAAGTCATGTGCAGCGCCTGCGCACTACTTTCCCAGCATCCTAGTGCTGCTACACTTGATTTGAGTGTTAGTACACTCGTACAATGTAGTCCCAACATAACTATGTAACACAATCTATATTAATGATTTGGAGGAAGGGACCGAGTGCAACATATCCAAGTTTGCCAACGATACAAAGATGGGAGGGAAAGCAGTGAGTGAGGAGGACATAAAAAACCTGCAAAAGGACATAGATAGGCTAAGTGAGTGGGCAGAGATTTGGCAGATGCAATATAATATTGGAAAGTGTGAGGTTATGCACTTTGGCAGAAAAAATCAAAGAGCAAGTTATTATCTAAATGGAGAGAAACTGCAAAGTGCTACAGCACAAAGGGATCTGGGGGTCCTGGTGCATGAAACACAAAAAGTTAGTATGCAGGTGCAGCAGGTGATCAGGAAGGCCAATTGAATCTTGGCTTTTATTGCAAGGGGTGTAGTGTCCGTGTGTAGATAAAGACACTGAAGACAGGAGTTGGTTCATAGGTATTTGCTAAGCAAGTCTGGGGGGGGGGTTTCTAAAGGATATACACAATACACAGGCTTATACAGCCCAAGTGGCAATTACCGGCATTACGCACACCTGGGGCTCTTAAAGGCACATACACCATAATTGCTCTTAAAGGCACATACACCACAATTCCTCCCCTTCTAGCTAACTAGTACATCATATTTTAAGTAATTATTAATTACATGTTATATGCAAAATAATATACATTGCTGTATTAATTAATTATAAGTTAGTCTCTCAGGAGGCTTCCTGACTTGGTCCGGATAACGCCTCGGGGGTGTAGTAGTTTCTGGTGGTGTAGTCGGTTCTTCTGGCAAGGCTGATTCGGCTTGAAGGCCAGTGTCGGGTTCATCGGGCTCCAGTATCACCGGATCGGAGGTAGATATGGGTATCTCTACTTCATCGTTAGATGTATACAGTGGTGGTGTAGGTTGTCCCTTTTCGGATGACTTGATGATTTGGTCAGCATGGCGCCTTATTATGCTGTCTCCGATGTCCACAGTATACATCAGTGGTCCTAATCGTGTGCAAATAGTTCCAGGCTGCCATTTCTCGGTACGGTAGTCCCGGGCCAAAACCGGTTGGCCTATCTGGAAGGCCCTAGTTGGCCTTTCATTCATGCCCTGAAACTGCCGGTTCTCCACGTCCCTTCGGATGTTGGGCTTGACCAAATCCAGCCGGCATCTTAGGTTTCTATTGTAGAACATCATGGCGGGAGTTTGGTTAGTAACCATATGCGTTGCATTCCTATATGCAAATAAGAAGTTATCCACCTTGTGCTGAAGTTTTATGTCTTCATTACCCATGGCCTTGATGGCCTTCTTGAAGGTCTGGACAAACCTTTCAGCCAATCCATTGGTGGCGGGATGGTATGGGGCGGACGTGTAGTGCTTTACCCCATTGTTCTTTAAGAACTTTCTGAATTCTTCGGACACAAATTGCGGTCCATTATCAGAACATATCTGCTCCGGCAGCCCATTCCTGGCAAATATGGTCCTTAATACTGTGATGGTTTTTTCCGTGGTGGTGGAGGACATCTTTATTACCTCCGGCCACTTGGAGTGTGCATCAACTGCGATTAAGAACATTGAGTCCATAAATGGACCAGCAAAGTCGATGTGCACCCTTTGCTAGGGAGATGAGGGCCACTCCCATGGATGTAGAGGGGCCTGTGGCGGAGCATTTTGGACCTTCTGGCATCCTAGGCAGCTCTTGGTCATGTCTTCGATGTCTCCATCAATACCTGGCCACCATACAAACGCCCTAGCTGGGTTCTTCATTTTCACTCCACCCAGATGCCCCTCGTGAAGCTCCTTTAGCACTTTATCCTGGAGTTTGGGTGGAATCACCACTCTGGATCCACACATCAAGGTTCCTCGGCACACTGACAGCTGTTCTCTTCTTTGCGAGAATGCTGGCAACAGTGGTTCGCCATGTGCTGGCCATCCCTTCACTGTTAAATCGTAGACCCGTGAGAGAGTAGGGTCATTTCTTGTCTCCCTTTCAATGGCAGAATTTGTCACCGGTAGACATTCCACTATGGTAGAGTGGAATATCTCTACTGGGTCTACTGTAGGTGCCTCTTCTATCGTTGGCAACGGTAGGCGTGATAAACCGTCAGCATTCCCATGCTGTTTTGACCCTTTGTATTCAATGTTGTATTGGTGTGCCCCTAGAAAAAGGGACCACCTCTGTAGTCTTTGTGCCGTCACAATGGGGACACCTTTTTTAGGGTTGAATATGGAGATGAGGGGTTGATGGTCAGTCAGCAAGGTAAATTTTTGTCCGTGTAGGTAATGGTTGAATTTCTTCACTCCCCATACCAGGCTGAGTGCTTCCCTGTCTATCTGGGCATAGTTACGCTCAGCTGAGTTCAATGAGCGTGATGCAAAAGCTATCGGCCGTTCCGAGCCATCAGGGAATCTATGGGACAATACCGCTCCTATGCCGTAAGGGGATGCATCGCACGCCAGTCTGATTGGTAGTGATGGGTTGTATTGAGCCAAAATTTTCTCGGATGTGATTAAGTCTTTACATTTATGGAAGGCACGTTTACAGTCTTCGTTCCATTTCCAAATCACTCCTGTCTGTAGAAGATCATTAAGAGGGTGTAGAATAGTTGATAAGTTCGGTAAAAATTTATGATAGTAATTTATTAATCCCAGGAATGACCTTAATTGTGAAACATTTTCAGGTGCTGGGGCTTTTATAACTGCTTCAATTTTTTCAGGTGACTTATGCAACCCTTCCTTATTAATTATGTGGCCACAATATGATATCTGATTTTGGAAAAATTCGCACTTGGGGCGATTTGCTCGTAGGCCCCATTCTTTCAGCCTAGTGAGCACCTGCTCCAAATTGGCAAGGTGCTCGTTGTCGTTTTCTCCTGTTATAAGGATGTCGTCTAGGTAGCATTGAGTCCCCGGAATCCCTTGCAGGACTTGCTCCATAGCTCGGACCAGCGAGGCCCGAGACCAGTCGGGAGCAGTGTGGTGAGACCGGTATAAAAACCGGAGAGAGGCGAGGCATACCAACTCAGCAGCGGGGAGAGAGGTAAAAAGTAATCAGTGTGTGACGTCACCAGGGAGCAGGTAGGTGATTGGTTGGTGAGTATTTCTCTTTTTTCAATACAAGCTTGAATTCTGTGGTGTTAAATTTCTGTGGTGTAGTGGGGATTGTTGGTAAATAAAGCGCCCTAGAGCATACCTGTAACTGGGGTATTGAATAAATTTTTAAAGTAATTAAAGGGGTAAGTCATGGCAGGAGAGTTCAGACTCGTGCTCTGCTCCTCCTGCTCTATGTGGGAAGTCAGGGATGCTGCCAGTGTCCCTGATGACCATGTGTGCGGGAAATGCATCCAGCTGCAGCTACTTGTAGACCGCATTGTGGCGCTCGAGCTGCGGGTGGATGAATTTTGGAGCATGCGCGATGCTGAAAGGCTCGTGGATAACACGTTTAGCGAGTTGTGCACGCCTCAGGGTAGGGCAGCACAGGGGGTGACCATCAGGCGGAGCAACAAAGGCAGGCAGGTAGTGCAGGGAACCCCTGCGGACATCCCCCTTTCAAACAAGTATACCGCTTTGGATACTGTTGAGGGGGATGACTCACCAGGGGAAGGCAGCAGCGGCCAACTTCCTGGCACTGGGGGTGCTCCTGCTGCCCAGGAAGGGGGGAAAAAGAGTGGGAGAGCAATAGTGGTAGGGGATTCTATAGTAAGGGGAACAGATAGGTGTTTCTGTGGCCGTAGACGTGAATCCAGGATGGTTTGTTGCCTCCCTGGTGCCAGGGTCAAGGATGTCACTGAGCGGCTGCAGGGCATTCTGGAGGGGGAGGGAGAACAGCCAGTGGTCGTGGTCCACATTGGTACCAACGACATAGGTAAAAAGAGGGATGAGGTCCTGCAGCAAGAATTTAGGGAGCTAGGTGAAGGATTAAGGAGCAGGACCTCAAAGGTTGTAATCTCTGGATTACTCCCGGTGCCACGTGCTAGTAAGTATAGGAATAGGAAGATAGAACAGATGAATGCGTGGCTAAAGGGATGGTGCAGGGGGGAGGGCTTTAGTTTCCTGGATCACTGGGTCTGCTTCTGGGAAAGGTGGGACTTGTACAAGTCGGACGGTTTACACCTGAACCAGGGGGGAACCAATATCCTTGTGGGGAGGTTTGCTAGCACTGCTGGGGAGGGTTTAAACTAACTTGGCAGGGGGTTGGGGTACAGAGTGGAGCTATAGTAGGGGGTGATTTACGGCCAAATACAGAGGGAAAAACAAGTCAGCTGGGAAGGCAGAGCAAATATGTGAAGGCAAAAGAGAATATGGCAGGGCTGGAAGGCATTTATTTTAATGCAAGGAGTCTTGCAAATAAGGTGGATGAACTGAAGTTGTTGTTGAACACATGGGAGTACGATATTGTTGCTATCACGGAGACATGGTTGAGGGAGGGTCAGGACTGGCAGCTCAATATTCCGGGGTATAGAATCTTCAGGCGAGACAGAGGGGGGTGTAAAAGGGGAGGGGGTGTTGCAATATTAATTAAGGAGTCAATTACTGCTGTAAGGAGGGATGATATATTAGCGGGTTCCTCTAATGAGGCCATATGGGTAGAACTTAAAAACAAAAAGGGGGCAAGCACTTTGCTGGGAGTGTACTATAGGCCCCCAAACAGTCAGGGGGAGATAGAGGAACAGATATGTAGGCAAATCTCAGAGAAGTGCGAAAATAATAGGGTAATAATAGTGGGGGATTTCAACTTCCCCAATATAAATTGGGACAGTCAGAGTGTGAAAGGCTTAGAGGGTGCAGAATTCTTAAAGTGCATCCAGGAGAGCTTTTTGAGCCAACATGTAGAAAGTCCTACAAGAGAGGGGGCGATACTGGACCTAATTCTGGGGAATGTAGCTGGGCAAGTGGTGGAAGTGTCAGTAGGAGAGCATTTTGGCGACAGTGACCATAATTCGGTGAGATTTAAGGTGGTCATGGAAAAAGACAAAGACGGCCCGGAAATAAGGGTTCTAAATTGGGGGAAGGCCGATTTTAATATGATAAGGCAGGATCTGGCCAAAGTGGACTGGGAGCAGCTGCTTATAGGAAAATCCACATCAAAACAGTGGGAGACTTTCAGAAGGGAAATAGAGAGAGTACAACGCCAACATGTTCCTGTAAAGGTCAAGGGTGGGACCAACAAGCAAAGGGAACCTTGGATGACAAGGGATATACAAAAATGCATTAGAAATAAGGGGGGGGCTTTTGGCAGTTACAAAAGACTAAAGACAGAAGAAGCCCTAGAGGAGTATAAAAAGTGCAGGGGCATACTTAAAAAAGAAATTAGGAGGGCGAGGAGGGGCCATGAAATAACACTGGCGAGCAAAATAAAGGAAAATCCTAAGATGTTTTATAAGTATATTAAGGGCAAGAGGATAACCAGGGAAAGGGTAGGGCCCATTAGGGACCAAAGTGGCAATCTGTGTGTAGAGCCAGAGGATGTAGGCGGGGTTTTAAATGAATTTTTTGCATCTGTGTTCACTATGGAGAAAGACAATGCAGACATAGAAATCGGGCAAGGGGACTGTGACATACTCGAACATATTAGCATCGAGAGGGAGGAGGTGCTAGCGGTTTTAGCGGGCCAAAAAGTGGATAAATCCCCAGGCCCGGACGAGATGTATCCCAGGCTGCTGTGGGAGGCAAGGGAGGAGATTGCAGGGGCTCTGACACTAATTTTCAGAACCTCTCTGGCCACAGGGGATGTACCAGAGGACTGGAGAACAGCTAACGTAGTACCATTATTCAAGAAGGGTAGCAGGGATAAACCAGGGAATTACAGGCCAGTGAGTCTAACATCTGTGGTGGGGAAATTATTGGAAAAAATTCTGAGGGACAAAATTAATCTCCACTTGGAGAGGCAAGGATTAATCGGGGATAGTCAGCATGGCTTTGTCAAGGGTAAATCATGTCTAACAAATCTGATCGAATTTTTAGAGGGGGTGGCTAGTGGGGTGGATGAGGGAAATGCTGTGGATGTGGTTTACATGGACTTCAGTAAAGCTTTTGACAAAGTCCCGCATAGGAGACTGGTCAAGAAGGTAAGAGCCCATGGGATCCAGGGTGCCTTGGCGCGTTGGATCCTAAACTGGCTGAGTGGCAGGAGGCAGAGGGTGATGGTCAAAGGTTGCTTTTGTGACTGGAAGCCTGTGTCCAGTGGGGTACCTCAGGGATCGGTGCTGGGTCCCTTATTGTTTGTGATCTACATAAATGATTTGGATGAGAATGTAAAAGGTATGATCAGTAAGTTCGCAGATGACACGAAAATTGGTGGGGTGGGAAATTGCGAGGAGGAAAGCCTCCGGCTACAGGACGATATAAACAGGTTGGTCAGATGGGCGGAAAAGTGGCAAATGGAATTTAACCCTGAAAAGTGCGAGGTGATGCATTTTGGACGGACAAATAAGGCAAGGGAATACACAATGAGTGGTAGGACCCTAGGAAGTACAGAGGGTCAGAGGGACCTTGGTGTACATGTACATAGATCCCTGAAGGCAGCGGAGCAGGTAGATAAGGTGGTTAAAAAGGCATATGGGATACTTGCCTTCATTAGCCGAGGCATAGAATATAAGAGCAGGGAGGTTATGATGGAGCTGTACAAAACGCTGGTGAGGCCACAGCTGGAGTACTGTGTGCAGTTCTGGTCGCCTCACTATAGGAAGGATGTGATTGCTTTGGAGAGGGTGCAGAGAAGATTCACCAGGATGTTACCTGGGATGGAGCGCCTCAGCTATGATGAGAGGCTGGACAGGCTGGAGTTGTTTTCCTTGGAGCAGAGAAGGCTGAGGGGGGACCTGATTGAGGTGTACAAAATAATGAGGGGCATAGATAGGGTAGATAAAGAGGAACTTTTCCCCTTAGTGGGGGGGTCAATAACAAGGGGGCATAGATTCAGGGTAAGGGGCAGGAGATTTAGAGGGGATTTGAGGAGGAACTTTTTCACCCAGAGGGTGGTTGGAATGTGGAACTCAATGCCTGAAAGGGTGGTGGAGGCAGGAACCCTCACAACATTCAAGAAGCATTTGGATGAGCACTTGAAATGCCATTGCATACAAGGCTATGGACCAAATGCTGGAAAATGGGATTAGACTGGACAGGGATGGATGGGCGGTGCAGACACGATGGGCCGAAGGGCCTCTTTCTGTGCTGTAAAACTCTATGACTCTATGACTCTTTGCCAGATAGCTGGAGCTGATGCTATTCCAAAAACCAGTCGATTGTACTGGTACAGGCCTTTGTGTGTGTTTATTGTGAGATACTTTTTAGAGGTCTCCTCAACCTCCATCTGTAGATATGCCTGTGCCAAGTCAATTTTTGTGAAACGTTTCCCTCCGGATAGTGAGGCGAAAATATCTTCTATCCTCGGAAGAGGATACTGTACCGTGTGAAGGACCGGGTTTACAGTCACCTTAAAGTCCCCACAGATGCGAATTTTTTTCTGTTCCTCAGAGTTATTTTTCAATGTTTTTTTCATGACTGGAACGATGGGTGTTGCCCATTCGCTCCAATCTATTTTGGATAATACACCTGCCTTTTCCAAATTCTTCAGCTCTGCCTCGACTGCCGGACGTATTGCGTATGGCACCGGTCTTGCCTTAAAAAATTTTGGAATTGCTGTATCTTCCACTTTTATTGAGGCGGTGATGCCTTTCAAGGTTCCTAGTTTCTCTTGAAACACTTCTTTGGCGTTGGCCAAGATGTCTTTTAATCGTTCAGGTATGATGTCATCATTGTTTTTTTCCTTACTGGTCACCGTCAGTGCCTGAATGGAGTGCCAGTCTAAACGTATCTTCCTTATCCATTCACGTCCCAACAATGGTGGACCACCATCTTGTAGAATGTATAAATACAACTTTTGTATTTCTTTGCCGTTGTATACCACAGGCACCCTTATTTTTCCTTTGGGGTAGACTTTCTGCCCCGTATATGTTTTTAAGATAATGGATGTGTCTTTTAGAGGTATATGCGAAAATAGCCTCTCGTAATCTCGTCGATTTATTACGGTTAGAGCTGATCCTGTATCTAGCTCCATTTTAACTGGGGACCCTGCTATTGTGAGGGTAACCCAAATGGTTTGGTAATCCTCTTTGGCAAGTACATTATGTAATTTGAGACAGCTTAGTCTCTTGTTTCCGGAGTCGCTATCGCTATTCTGGTCTTCGGAGCTATTGTCCGTCATCATTTGTACCTTCCTGTACTTTACTTTATTGATTTTTTGTTTTCTGTCAGTGGATTTATTTTGTCCAGATTGGCATACCCGTGCAATGTGTCCAATCTTACCACATTGCCTGCATGCTTTGCCCTTGAACCAGCAGTCCCTCTGGTTATGGGTGGATCTGCCGCAGCGATAACATCTTCCGAACTCCTGTGTCATTTTATGGGTGCCGAAGTCCTGTGTCTCTTGTTGTATCTCTGCAGCTCCTTTTGCTGCTGCTTTGTATGATACAGCCATACTGAAAGCTTTGTCCAATGTTAAATCTTTTTCAGAAAGCAGTCTTTTTTGTGTTCCTTCACTTAAGAGACCGCAAACAAATTTGTCTCGAAGATAATCCGATAGTCCTGCTCCGAATTGGCAGTACTTTGATAGCTTTCTTAATTCGTTTAGGTAATCAGCGTTACTTTCATTCTTGTGTTGATTTCTCTTGAAGAACTTGAATCGTTCCGCTATCAGCAGCGGTGTTGGGTTTAAATGCTCCTGCAGGGTATCAACAATTTCTTTAAAAGTCTTGTCCTTTGGTTTGGCTGGAGTGATTAAATTTCGTAACAGCCCATATGTCTTCGCGCCCATTAAGTTCAGAAGTACTGAAGCTTTTTTTTCATCTGTTATTCCATTTGCAGTGCAATAAACCTCTACTCTTTCCACGTATGTGGTCCAATCTTCTATTTCGCCATCAAAAGCCTCAATATTACCAGATTTAGGCATTTCAGAAAAGATATGGCGCTTCCCCGCCGCTGCTACCGATAACAACGCTGTTTTACTGTGGTTTCCGTTTATTCACTGTTGGAGACTCGTTCCCGACGGAGGTCTAAACGCTGACCTGCTTGCCGCGCCGGCCGTCTCTCGAGTGCACCCTCCCAGTCCGTTATTGCTTGCCTCCGATTTTGCTGCCTGTCTCAGCTGTAGAGCCCGCCGCTGGAGCTCCAGCATGATGCCCAGGAAGGATTAGCGCAGTACCTGTCACCAGCTTGGCCAGCTGGTGAAACCACAGTTTCTCTTACTTCCTTGAGTCTTCTGGACGCTGGAGGAATCGATGTCCTTGAGGTGCTGCCGAATTGCAGGTAAGTCCGTTTCCACTTCGTCGCCACTGTAGTGTCCGTGTGTAGATAAAGACACTGAAGACAGGAGTTGGTTCACAGGTATTTACTAAGCAAGTCTGGGGGGGGTTTCTAAAGGATATACACAATACACAGGCTTATATAGCCCAAGTGGCAATTACCGGCATTACGCACACCTGGGGCTCTTAAAGGCACATACACCATAATTGCTCTTAAAGGCACATACACCACAAGGGGGATGGAGTATAAAAACAGGGAAGTCTTACTGCAGTAATACAGGGCATAGGTGAGGCCACACCTGGAATACTGCGTGCAGTTTTGGTTTCCATATTTGAGAAAAGATATACTTGCACTCGAGGCGGTTCAGAGAAGGTTCACTCGGTTGATTCCGGAGATGAGGGGGTTGACGTATGAGGAAAGGTTGAGTAGGTTGGGACTCTACTCATTGGAGTTCAGAAGAATGAGAGGCGATCTTATCGAAACATATAAGATTGTGAGGGGTCTTGATCGGGTGGATGCGGTGAGGATGTTTCCACTGATGGGTGAGACTAGAACTAGGGGGCATAATCTTAGAATAAGGGGCTGCCCTTTCAAAACTGAGATGAGGAGAAACTTCTTCACTCAGAGGGTAGTAAATCTATGGAATTTGCTACCCCAGAGAGCTGTGGAAGCTGCAACATTAAATAAATTTAAAACGGAGATGGACAGTTTCCTAGCTGATAAGGGAATTAGGGGTTACGGGGCGAGGGCAGGGAAGTGGACGAGAGTCTAGATTCGGATCAGCCATGATCCTATTGAATGGTGGAGCAGACCCGAGGGGCCGTATGGCCTACTCCTGCTCCTACTTCTTATGTTCTCACAAAACTAGCCCTGCCCCCAGGTCGAATTCATCACCATGGCGAGTTTCCGCTAATTACACTTGTTTGTGGGCCTTCGAGGAGGCCCTTAAAATTAAGCCTTTTTAAAGGCGCAATAAGCGTATTTTAAAAGTTTTAAATATTAAAATATATTCAATTTGCCAGAAGCTGACTACTGTACACAAATGAAATTGTAAGTGGTTCTACATAGTTTTAAAACTCATTTTCACTTATTTAAAATCAGGTTACTCACAGGTGGTGGACCTTATTAAAATGCTTATTTTTTGTGATTAAACCCATTTCCGTGGTATTAATCAAACTCACCAGGTTACCACTCTTAAATATATAAAGCAATATTTTTAATGCAAGAAAATTGTGTTCCAAAACGCTGCTCGATTCAGCTGGTTCATGGAAGATTTTCCCTTCGCCGATATGCAAATGTGCCTTTTGAAAGTCCATACCAATGTTCCTCCTGGTTTTTCTTTTGGGTGCACGGCCCCTTTAAGGGTCTGCGTGGCCCAGTCAAGGTTCCGCGCATGCACGAAATTTCACATCTGAAAAACCAGTCCAGGGCTCCACGGGACCAGCATTCAGCTGCGAGGCTGCGGCTGCACAGCTCGAGGGAACGTTGGTCCATACATACATATACTGCACTACCATTATCAACCCTCTCTGTTACTTCATCAAAGAACTCAATCGGGTTAATCAGATACGATTTGCATTTCACAAATCCGTGCTGGCTGTCCTTTATTAACCCATGCTCCTCCAAGTGAAAATTTCCTTGACAATGGTCTCTATTAGTTTTCCCAGCACTGCCATTGGATTGATTTCCCTGGAGTTACCAGGGTTTCCCCTCCCCCCTTTTATTAACATGGGTGTAACATCTGCAATCCTCCAATCTCCTGGCACCACTCCAACATTCAAGGAGAATTGATAGATTGTGGTCAGAGTTTCTGCTATCTCCATTCCATTCCTATAGCAACTGTGCCAAAAACACCTCCCTGCAGAATTAATAATCACCCAACAGCTGCAGTTCCTTGGAGATTGTGTTCCACAGATATTGATGCAGGTCTTGCAGCTCACTGTCTGGAGTTATAACCTGGATATCCTGCAGTGAGGCCATGGTTATACGCCTCTATTGTTAATGGTCTACATTGGAAAGGAGTCCGTAAAACTGAGCCTGCAGAATGACCAGCCTTTACTGTCGACACAACAAGGCTGCAATGTATCAAAGCTTACATCGACTGAGTTGCGTCTGGTGTCCAGTGTCGCAGAACACGTATGGATCTTTAATCAGACTGCAAAGCCACATCCAAACTGAGGGCGATGGTCATCCGCCGACCACTGCGTTGCTTGGCGTGAATCAGGTGGTAGCAGTTTGAACAAAAAGCTGTGCGCCCGATGCTATTATTGAGTGGGACTCGATTTAAATTGGCCATCCAAAACAGGCGGGAGCCTCATAAACATAAACAATTGAGGGTCCTTAGCCAGTTTTAGGACCCAGATGCCATTTTGGTTGCCACCCATGTTCCTCAACCTGCCCACAAACCATTGGTGGTACAAGTTTGGGAGGATGCCATTTTCAGCCATATTTAAAGGGATTCTCAGCTGCTCTCAGATCATAACATTTTTGTAGGAAATTTTTTGCTTGTGTTAGAAAGTGAGTTTTGGGTAGTTAGATCATTTCAAAGTGCTTCTAGTGCCTGTAAAACATTCCCAACCCTTACACCCCCCTGGCAATGCACTTTTCTTATTATTGGGGTCCTTTGGATGATAGTTGGAAGGGGGGGTGAAAAAAAAGCTTATGTTTTAAAAGAAGTGTAATGCACGCTCCTGTTTCTGCTTACCATGTATCTGATGAGGTCATCTTCTAAATGCTTCCAGTCCAGACAATCATAACTGGATTGTAGACACCAGCTTAAAAATACCAGCGAGATTTGTCATTTGCAATGCCAATATTTTTCAACATACAGGCCTACTTTTAGCAGGGAAAAAAATTCAACCAAAGAATGAAGAAATGGCGATATATGTCCAAGTCAGGATGCTGTGTGACTTGGAGGGGAACTTGGAGGTGATGGTGTTACCATGCGCCTGCTGCCCTTGTCCTTCTAGGTGGTAGAGGTCGCGGGTTTGGGAGGTGAGCTCGAAGAAGCCTTGGTGAGTTGCTGGTTTATTAAATTAATCTTCCCTCCTTTTCAATAGAGCACTTCCCCCTCCTGCGCCAGTTGTAGCAATTCATGCACATGTATTTGCACCCAAGTCTTTTCACTTTTTCAATATTTGTTTCACAAAAAAAGGTCCTAATTGTTGCCTTACTTCTCACAACTCCTGAGGCCAAAAGAAAACACTGAAAAATAACATTAAACTGGGGTGAATACAACTAAGCCTTTAATTGTTCATCAATAATCATCTCCTTCATTTTGGTTAATAAATACTGAAGCATCCACTTAGAATCACAGAATAATACAGCACAGAAAGAGGCTATTCAGCCCATCGTGCCTCTGCCGGCTCTTTGAAAGAGCCCTTTCTCCTCTGCACCCTCTCTAAGGCCTTGACATCCTACCTAAAGTGTGGTGCCCAGAATTGGACACAATACTCCAGTTAAGGACTAACCAGTGATTTATAAAGGTTTGGCATAACCTCCTTCTCTTTGTACTCTATGCCTCTGCTTATAAAGCCAAGGATCCCATATGTTTTTGAGCAGCCTTCTCAACTTGTCCTGCCACCTTCAAAGATTTATGTGCGCAACCCACACCCGCACCAACCCCAGATCTCCCTGTTCCTGCACCCCCTTTTGAATGATACCTGTTAGATCAGGTAATTAATTTCAGTGGACCACACTGATCTGAGGTCAACACACTAAAATTAAAGTTTGCGAGTCCGGTGGTAAGTTTTAAATAGTTGATTTATTGCATCACTTGATTTACACTGTTTGACTTCCTTTATCCGACTAACATCATATTCAAAATGGCTGGTTTTTATACAGCAGCAGATGTACCCGCCCCCTTTATTACCATTGGCTCAGCAGCATGCATACAGAGCTATGGTTGGTTCAACTACATCACACTGATTGGATCTCTGGTACATCAATCATTCCTTTGTTCTCTAGTTAAGCAGAATCATCACTTTCAGTATTAAGCTTAGATCAGCACTTTCATTGTTCTCAGTTTTTAAGCTAAATCATATTAAAATCTATGTTATTAAAATATTATATTCCCTAACAATACCGTTCAGTTTATATTACCTCTCCTCATTCTTCCGACCAAAATCCATCACTTCACATTTCCCGGTGTTGAATTACATCGGCCATGTTTCTGCCCGTTACACCAGTCTGTCTCTGTCCTATTGCAGTCTGTTACTCTCCTCCTCACTGTTTACTACATTCTGAGTTTTGTGCCATCTGCAAATTTTGAAATTATGCCCTGCATACCCAAGTCCCGGTCATTAATATATATCAAAAAGAGCAGTGGTCCTAATACCGACCTCTGGGACACATCACTGTATACTTCCCTCTAGCCTGAAAAGTAACCGTTCACATCGATTCTCTGCTTTCTGTCCCTTAGCCAGTTTCATGACCATGCTGCTGCTGCCCATTTAATCCCATGGGCTTCAATTTTGCTAACAAGTCTATTATGTAGTACTTTATCAAACACGTTTTGAAAGTCCATATACACAACATCAACTGCAGTATCTTCACCCACCCTCCCCGTTACTGCATCAGGCGTATCTCTGCTTTTAAAACAGCAGCAAAGAGAATAAATTGCCAGGAATTCTTCCATTCCAAACTCCCCCTTCTTCCAGGTTATATCAAAGACTTGTACAAACATTTTGATAGAAAAGAAGGTAATCAATATCTTTACAGTTAGGCAGGTTAATACTTGTCCAACACTGAGAGGCACAAGGAGTAATCTAGTCCAGAAAATTCAGAGAAAAGCAGCCACTGGGGTTGAAAGCATAGTTTGAACATATTAATGGTTGCATTGCAAGGACGATTCAGTGTAAAATGAAACACGCCATTTAGTCCTTGGTTAGGTCTCACTTAGAAAACTGTCCAGTTTTGGTCCCCTCACATGTCGGCTGATATTGAGGCTTTGGTAAAGCTTCCGAGGAGAGCCATGAGAACAGTATCCAGCTTAAAACCCCTGAGTTACCCAGATAGGCTAAAAAGTTGGGTCTATTTACTCTAACGATGTGGAATGAGCTGATAGCAGTGTTCAAAATAAGAAAGGGACTGCACGGCTTTCATATTGACATAATATTTGAATTAGATATGTTTGGGAGGACTAGGTGGTCATGTGTCTAAGTTACACAAGGGAAAAACTAGGTTAGATGTCAGGAGATTCTCCTTTTCCCAGAGAATAGTAGACCGGTGCAACAAGTTGTCAGCTCATATGGTGAATGCTGATTCACTACACACTGAGAAGGACAAGCGCAGCAGGCGCATAGAAACACCACCACCTCCAAGTTCCCCTCCAAGTCACACACCATCCTGACTTGGAAGTATATCGGCCATTCCTTCATTGTCGCTGGGTCAAAATCCTGGAACTCCTTCCCTAACAGCACTGTGGGAGTACCTTCACCACACAGACTGCAGCGGTTCAAGAAGGCGGCTCACCACCACCTTCTCAAGGGCAACTAGGGATGGGCAATAATAGCTGGCCTTGCCAGCGGCACGCTCAAATCCCATGAATGAATTTTTAAAAAGTTGGCGTCTAGACACCATAGCGTATTGTTTATTACTCCCTCTGTTCTGCCACCCCTTCTGAAGGCCCCCACTATTGCTGGGTTACTGTTTCATAGATGCTACCAGCCCTCCACTATTTCATCTGTGGCCTTTCATCAAGTGTGTAAGCCTGAACGAGTGTCAGACGACTATTCAGTTATGAAGCGAGGCTATTCTGTTCTCACCCAATGTCCACAGATGCACATTTTCCAGTATGGGTCACTGGACAGCCATCCATAGGAGCAACTATGTCTGACTTTTTCCTTAAGTAGCTCAGGAACACTGAAAAAGAAACAAAAGAAAGAACTGGCATTTATGTAATGCCTTTCACTACCTCAATAATCTGTAAAGCATTTTGTGACATCCTAAGTAATTTTGAAGTGTTGTCACTGTTGTAATGTGGCAAACACAGCAGCCAATTTGCACACAGCAAGATCCCACAAACAGCAATGAAATAAATGACCAGATAATCTGTTTTAGAGATGTTGGTTGAGGGATAAATGTTGGCCAGGGTCCCAGGAGAGTTACCATGCTCTTCTTCAAATTTTTTACGTCCACCTGAGGGGGCAAATGGAGCCTTGGTTTAATGTCTCATCCGAAAGACGGCACCTCAGACAGTGCCGCACTCTCTCAGTACTGCACTGGGAGTGACCACCTAGATTATATGCGCCAACCAACCGAATCCAATTATAACGCCTCACCTGCCGCCCTGGCTGCGATTAGCTGACCCACCACATATCAGTGATAGAACCCGAGACTTGGCTCAGTACTACACGGTGTGATACTGTTACCTATTATGACATGAGGCAACTGGTAATACTGCGGATGTTTAATGCATATGTAAATGAAGGCATTCATCTGCTTACTCCTAATTTGGCAAACAAAGTCTTCCATTTTTCCTTTCCTCAAGGAAAATCTTATTTATTTAAAAAAATTGGATGGATCGGTGGATTCTTCTTGACCTGAAATGAAGCGGAGAGATACTTCAAATATTCTGATTACATTGTGGCAAAGCCAACAAGAGACTCTTGTAAAGTCCGTGCCTCAATAATACATGGACTTCGGGAGAACAGTTAACAGGTACTTTACTGAACAAGAGGCAGCTAGAAACTGAAACTACAGAAGCCTCCTAGGGTCTTTTATACAGGGGTGGTCACTGCCGGTACTGCAGTCTAACACCAGTTATTCCCTTAAAGGTACATACACAACAATTCCTCCCCTTTTAGATAAACAGTACATAACATTCATTTAACAACTAAATAATAACTAATTACAATTACAATTTTCTCAGTAATATATATATCAACGGAAATAGTCATTTATAAGTTCAGTCTTTGAGGAGGCTTCCTGATCCGGACTGGATAGCGCCTTTCTCGAGTATCCTGTTCTGGCGGTGGAGTCAATTCTGGCTCATTGTCATTGGTTGGTTCGTCAGCATCCAACACCCCTGCTTCTGAGGTAGACGCAATCTGTACTTCAGGCTCATTACCAGGTGCACAAGTTTGTGGTACAGGTTTAGCTTGTTCCTGTGACTCTAGAATCTGATCAGCATGGTGTCTCACGATGCTCTCTCCAACGTCAACTGTGTACATTAGTGGTCCCTGCTGTGTGCATATCGTGCCTGGCTGCCATTTCTCTGTTTGGTAGTCGCGGGCCAAGACTGGTTGCCCTATCTTGAAGCTCCTGGTTGGCTTCACATTTATGTGCTGGAACTGCTTATCCTCAACATCTTGTCTTATGTTTGGTTTGAGCAAATCCAAGCGACATCTTAGTCTCCGGTTGAAAAACAGTACGGCTGGAGTTTGGTTGGTTACTGCATGTGTCGCATTCCGGTAAGCAAACAGGAAGTTATCCACCTTGTGTTGCAGTGGTATGTCGTCATTATACATTGCCTTTATGGCCTTTTTAAAGGTCTGAACAAACCTCTCAGCCAATCCATTTGTGGCTGGATGATATGGGGCAGATGTGTAATGTTTCACCCCATTATTCTTCAGGAACCTCCGGAAATCCTCAGACACAAACTGTGGGCCATTGTCGGAACAGATCTGTTCTGGCAACCCATTCCTGGCGAAGATGGTCCTTAGGACTGCAATAGTTTTTGCCGTGGTGGTGGTGGACATTTTAATGACCTCTGGCCATTTCAAATGGGCGTCCACAGCGATTAGAAACATTGAGTCCATAAATGGACCAGCGAAATCAATGTGTACCCATTGCCATGGAGATGAGGGCCACTCCCATGGATGTAGCGGGGCCTGTGGTGGAGCGTTTTGGACCTTCTGGCATCCTGTGCATCTCTTGGTCATATCCTCGATTTCTTGATCGATTCCCGGCCACCACACAAACGCCCTGGCTAGGCTCTTCATTTTTACCCCTCCCAGATGACCCTCGTGAAGCTCATTGAGTACTCTATCTCTCAACTTGGGTGGAATTACCACTCGGGATCCACACATCAAGGTTCCCCGGCACACTGACAGCTGTTCCCTCCTTGGCGAGAATGCTGGCAACAGTGAGTCGCCATATGCTGGCCATCCCTTCACCGTCAAATCATAGACCCGAGAGAGTGTCGGGTCATTTCGGGTTTCCTTCTCAATACTTGCGTTTGTAACAGGCAAACATTCGACTATGGTCGCATGGAATATCTCCACAGGGTCCACTGCAGGTGCTTCTTCCGCCGTAGGCAACGGTAGGTGCGACAGCCCATCAGCATTTCCATGTTGTTTCGTACCTTTGTACTCTATGTCATACTGATGTGCCCCTAGAAAAAGTGACCATCTTTGCAGCCGTTGCGCCGTCATCACCGGAACGCCCTTCTTTGGGTTAAAGATTGAGACCAGGGGTTGATGATCAGTCAGTAGGGTGAATTTCTGCCCGTGCAGATAGTGATTGAACTTCTTCACCCCCCACACCAGGCTGAGGGCCTCCCTGTCAATCTGGGCGTAGTTACGCTCGGCTGAGGTTAGCGAGCGGGATGCAAAGGCTATTGGCCTCTCTGAACCATCACGGAATTTGTGTGACAGCACTGCTCCAATGCCGTAAGGTGACGCATCACATGCCAACCGAATCGGTAGTGTTGGGTTGTAGTGGGCCAATACTTCTTCTGAAGTGATTTGGCATTTACATTCCTGAAAGGCACGCTTACACTCATCACTCCATTTCCATGTTACACTAGTTTGAAGGAGGGCGTTCAGTGGGTGCAGAATTGTAGATAAATTCGGCAAGAACTTATGGTAGTTTTTGAGTCTGTGTTTTCAAATGTAGTTATGCTGAATAACAGGACACAGACTACCGAAGTAAGTAAACAGGTCTTTCGTGATTGAGGGTCAGGGCTGAACTGGGATACACTTTGCTCCGCAGGGTTTATATACCGGTGTGGTCACCACCGGTACTACAATGTACAGGAGCCATCAAAAAGTAGTCCATCACCTGAAGGTATCCTCTTAAGGTGGTACAGGTTACATACACTACAATTCCTCCCCTTTTAGCTTAACAGTGTACACCCCAATTTAAACATTACATGGATAACATATATACAATTTTCACACAAAACTGTTCAAAGATTCAGTCTCTGAGGAGGCCTCCTGCTCCGGGCCGGATAACGCCTTTCAGGGGTCTCTGGTTCTCGTTGCTGGGGTGACTCATCCATTTGATCTCCTATGGATTGAACATCATCATGTACGTTCGAGTCTGAGGTAGATGCTACAGGCTCAATAACTTCTTCAACTGGTGTCTCTGCCGTAGACATGGGGTCAAACCTTGTTCTCGATTCCACAAGTTGGTCAGCATGACGTCGTATTACGTTCTCTCCAACGTCTACCGTGTACATCAAGGGTCCTTGTCGGGCACGAATTGTTCCGGATTGCCATTTATCATCCCTATAGTCCCTGGCCAACACTGGTTGTCCTATTTCGAAACTCCGAGTGGCCTTGTTATTTACGTGCTGGAATTGCTTGTTTTCGACTTCCCTTCGCACATTGGGTTTTAACAAATCCAACCGGGACCGCAACCTTCTGTTATAGAACATTATGGCAGGGCTTTGATTTGTCACTGCATGCGTGGCATTTCGATATGCCACCAGGAAATTGTCCACCTTGTGTTGTAGTGGAATATGGTCTTCACTCATGGCCTTTATCACCTTTTTGAACGTTTGTACAAATCTCTCGGCCAACCCATTTGTAGCCGGATGATATGGGGCAGATGTATAGTGTTTCACCCCATTCTTTTTCATGAATTTCTGGAATTCTTCTGACACGAACTGTGGTCCGTTGTCTGAACATATTTGTTCCGACAACCCATTCCTTGCAAATATGGTTCTTAGAACTGCGATCGTCTTTTCTGAGGTAGTTGTCGACATCTTAATCACTTCTGGCCATTTAGAATGTGCGTCTACTGCTATCAAAAACATGGAATCCATGAATGGACCTGCAAAGTCGATATGCACACGTTGCCATGGGGTTGAAGGCCATTCCCACGGATGCAGCGGTGCAATTGGAGTTGCATTTTGAACTTTTTGGCACCCTGAGCAGCTTTTAGTCAGATCCTCTATTTGTTTGTCGATATCTGGCCACCACACATAAGCCCTAGCAAGGCTTTTCATCTTGACTCCCCCCAGATGACCTTCATGCAATTCCTTCAGAACTCTCTCCCTTAATTTAGGAGGAATAATCACCCTTGTTCCATACATCAATGTTCCTTGACATACGGACAGCTGTTCTCGTCTGGCTGAGAATGCTGGTAACAGTGGGTCGCCATGTGCTGGCCATCCCTTCACTGTCAAGTCGTAGACCCAAGACAGTGTCGGGTCGTTTCGGGTCTCTCTCTCAATACCCGCATTGGTGACTGGTAAGCATTCGATGATGGTCGAGTGAAATATCCCGACAGGGTCAACTGCCAGTGCCTCTTCCGCTGTAGGTAGTGGCAGGCGCGACAGCCCATCAGCATTACCATGTTGCTTTGTACCTTTGAATTCGATATCATATTGAATTACCCCTAGGAAAAGGGACCATCTCTGAAGCCTCTGCGCCGTCATTACCAGAACACCCTTCTTAGGGTTGAAAATGGAAACCAACGGCTGGTGATCTGTCAGCAGCGTAAACTTTTGGCCTTGCAGGTAATGGTTAAATTTCTTAACTCCCCACACGAGGCTGAGAGCCTCCCTATCTATCTGAGCATAGTTGCGCTCTGCGGAGGTCAATGATCTGGATGCGAACGCGACTGGCCTTTCCGAGCCATTTGGAAACTTATGTGAGAGCACTGCCCTGATACCATATGGAGAAGCATCACAAGCTAAGCGAATAGGCAGCGTTGGGTTAAAGTGAGCCAACACTTCCTTAGAGGTGATCAGTGCCTTGGCTTTTGAAAAGCCCGCTTACAATCATCGCTCCACTTCCATGGTATTCCCATTTGCAAAAGAGTGTTCAGCGGGTGTAACACCGTGGATAAATTTGGAAGAAACTTGTGGTAATAGTTAACCAACCCAAGGAACGACCTCAACTGGGATACATTTTCCGGAGCAGGAGCTTTCACAACAGCTTCGATCTTGTCAGGTGACTTTTGGAGCCCCTCCTGGTCAATGACGTGGCCGCAGTACGAGATTCGCTTTTGAAAGAACTCACATTTCTGGCGATTAAATCTGAGCCCATATTCTTTCAATCTGGTGAGCACCTGCTCCAAATTCGCGAGGTGATCCTTATCATCATCTCCTGTAATCAGGATGTCGTCCAGGTAGCATTGTGTGCCTGGAATTCCCTGCAATACCTGCTCCATGGCCCTTTGCCAAATCGCTGGAGCCGATGCCACTCCAAAAACCAGTCTATTATACCGATATAAACCCTTATGTGTGTTGATCGTGAGATACTGGCGTGACGCTTCATCAACTTCCATCTGTAGGTACGCCTGCGCCAGGTCTATCTTGGTGAAGTATTTCCCGCCAGACAGCGAAGTGAAGATATCTTCAATCCGCGGAAGCAGATATTGCACCGTGTGAAGAACCGGATTAACAGTGATCTTGAAATCGCCACAGATGCGAACCTTGTCAGGTTCCCCCGGCTTGTTGCTCAACGAACGCTTCATGACAGGAACAATGGGTGTGACCCATTCGCTCCAGTCCACCTTGGACAGTACTCCTGAACGTTCTAGCCCTTCCAGCTCTGCTTCCACAGCAGGTCGTATCGCATAAGGTACCGGTCTGGCTTTGAAAAATTTTGGGTTTGCATGTTCTTCAACCTTGATGTTTGCCGTAATTCCTTTCAGTGTTCCCAGTCCCTGTTGGAACACCTCCTTAGCATCGTCCAATATTTTGGACAGTCGTTTAGGTTTGACGTCGTCCTCTTTACAGGCATCTACAGTCAGTGCTTGTATGGAATGCCAGTCCACATTTATTCTCCGGATCCATTCCCGTCCCAGTAGTGGCGGACCTCCATCAGGTAACACATACAAGTCCATTTTCTGACTTTCTTTACCATTGTAGACCACATTTACTTTTATCTTTCCTTTGGGGTATACTATTTTCCCCGTGTATGTTTTCAATACAATCTCTGTATCCCTCAGGGGAATGTGCGAGAATAACCTTTTGTAATCTTGCTTATTCATGACCGTTAATGCCGATCCAGTGTCCAATTCCATCTTCACTTGGACTCCTGCTATCCGAAGCATGACCCAGATAGTTTGGTGGTCTGCTGTGTTACCCACATTATGTATTTTTAGACAACCCAGTTCCTTACTGCTGGAGTCTGAATCCATCTTCTGTTCATCCGAACTGTTCTGTCACCTTGTGTACTTTTTTGTACTTCTCCTGTGGCGACTTTTTGCTGCTGGTCTTCTTTCCTGACCGGCATACTCTCGCTATGTGACCAAGTTTGCCACATTGCCTGCATTCTTTATCTTTGAACCAGCACTGGTTCTGGTCATGCGTTGTCCTTCCGCAACGATAGCACTTTACTGCGCCCAATGCCATTTCATTGGTGCTGAATTCCAATGGCCTTTGCTGTATCTCTGCAGTGCCTCGTGCTGCTGCCTCGTGTGATGCTGCAATGCTGAAAGCTTTGTCCAGCGTAAGATCCTTTTCCTCTAGCAGTCGCTTCTGGGTTCCTTCCCTTAGGAGCCCACAAACAAACTTATCTCTCAGTGCGTCTGCTAGTCCTGTACCGAACTGACAGTACTTTGATAACTTGCGCAGTTCGATTAAGAATTCAGCGTTGCTTTCTTCTTTAAGTTGAATTCTTGTGTTGAATTTAAATCGTTCCGCTATCAGCAGCGGCGTGGGGTTTAAATGCTCTTGCAGGATAGTAACAATATCCGCGAAACTCTTTCCTACCAGTTTATCTGGTGTTACAAGGTTCCTTAATAACCCGTACGTCTTCACACCCATCGAGTTTAATAGGGTTAGTGCTTTCTTATCCTCCGGTACCTCATTCGTTGTACAGTAAACTTCGATGCGTTCCACATAAGTGGCCCAATCTTCCACATCGCTATCAAAAGCAGTGATGTTACCCGTTTTTGGCATCCTTGTTGAGTTTCCTTTCCTTCGGATATGATTATTATTTTATTTTATTTATTTATTTATTTCAAAATGGCGGCTTCCCACGCTTGGCGGCTTTTCCCGCGCTTGTCTTCTTCCCCCGCCGACTCAAAATGGCGATTACCGCGCTGTTGCCGTTCTCGCCTATTTTCCCCTATGCTGCTGCTCTTGTTCCCTGCCGCTCCCGCGGTCCTTGTGGTCATAAACGCTTTTCTGGCTGCTGCGCGTCTCTGCCCCGATTGCAGTCCGGCCCCTGACACCAGCTGCGGTCATGTTCTCCGCCCTTTTCGTCGTTTCCCTCCCCTTCTCTTACTGACAACTCGGCTGACTTCCACCCCGTGCCGCTCGATCGGGCTTACCCGCGGCTGTCGTCGAAGGGATGTTCACTGATGTTTGACTTCGTGGCCAGAAACCAACCCAGGTTCCTGATGGCCTCCCATGCTATGCAGTGCCCAGCAGGATGTTGAGGGTGGATGTCCTTGTTCGACGCCCGTTTCAGAGGCGAAGCTTCCTTTGATGCAACTGCCGCTAGGTAAGATCAGACTCGTCGCCACTGTTGAGTCTGTGTTTTCAAATGTAGTTATGCTGAATAACAGGACACAGGCTACCAAAGTAATTAAACAGGTCTTTAGTGATTGAGGGTCAGGGCTGAACTGGGATACACTTTGCTCCGCAGGGTTTATATACCGGTGTGGTCACCACCGGTACTACAATGTACAGGAGCCATCAAAAAGTAGTCCATCGCCTGAAGGTATCCTCTTAAGGTGGTACAGGTTACATACACTACAGTAGTAGTTCACCAACCCGAGGAACAACCTCAGTTGCGACACATTTTCTGGTGCTGGAGCCTTGACTACAGCCTCAATCTTGTCCGGCAACTTATGCAACCCTTCCTCATCAATCATGTGGCCACAATACGAGATTTGTCTCCTGAAGAACTCGCATTTGGGACGGTTGGCTCGTAGCCCATATTCCTGCAATCTCGCGAGCACCTGTTCCAGGTTGGCAAGGTGTTCATTGTCATTTTCGTCCGTAACCAGGATGTCGTCCAAATAGCACTGGGTCCCCGGGATCCCTTGCAGGACTTGTTCCATTGCCCTCTGCTGTTGTGTATGTAATATGTGTGCTACTTTGAACCTATGGACAGGACTGCACTACTTGTAGGGCGTAGTGATACGCAGTACCACTCCTGGCCATAGGGGTATAAATAGTACTGTGGGTACTGATCTCCCCTCAGTTCCCGCCTGTGGGCATGAAGTAAAGACCTACGTATAGTCCCTACCTCCAACCAGTAAAGGCCTGTTTGAGTTATACGTTTAAGTCTTTGTGTTAATTGTTCAATACAATACACATACTTAACATCTGCCACATAGCCAGGGCCAATGCTACCCCAAATACCAGTCGATTGTACTGGTAAAGGCCTTTGTGAGTGTTTTTCGTGAGGTATTTCCTAGATGCTTCTTCCACCTCCATTTGTAGATACGCTTGAGCCAGGTCAATCTTTGTAAAACGTTTCCCTCCAGATAGTGAGGCGAAAATATCTTCTATCCGCGGAAGCGGATACTGTACTGTGTGCAGGACTGGGTTCACAGTCACCTTGAAGTCCCCACAGATGCGAACCTTCCTTGGCTCCCCAGGCGTGCTGCTCAATACTTTCTTCATTACAGGAACGATGGGTGTGGCCCACTCACTCCAGTCCACCTTAGACAACACCCCCGAACGCTCCAGACTCTCCAGTTCAGCTTCCACAGTTGGGCGTATCGCGTATGGCACCGGTATGGCCTTGCAAAATTTTGGGGTTGCGTTATCCTCAATCTTTATGGTTGCCTTTACTCCTTTTAGAGTCCCAAGTCCTTGTTGGAACACCTCTTCCGCGTCAGATAGAATTTGTGACAGACGTCCAGGTGCGGCGTCATCATCTTTTTTGTCAGCCACAGTTAGTGCCAGAATGGAATGCCAATCCAATTGTAGTCTTCAGATCCATTCACGTCCCAATAATGGTGGTCCTCCATCTCGTAGTATATACATGTATAGTTTCTGTGTTTCCTTTCCGTTATATTCAACTGGCACCCTTATTTTTCCTCTGGGGTAGACCTTTTGCCCCGAGTATGTCTTCAATACAATGGACGTGTCCTTTAAGGGTATGTGTGAGAATAGCCGCTCATAGACTCGTCGATTCATGACAGTTAGGGCTGATCCTGTGTCCAATTCCATCTTCGCTGGAGACCCTGCTATCATGAGGGTGACCCAAATGGTTCGGTGATCTTCTTTTGCGATCACGTTGTGTAGCTTTAAACAACTTAGTCGCCTGCTCCCGGAGTCCTTATCACTCTCCTGATCTTCTGAACTACTATCTGTCAGTTTCTTTACTTTCCTGTACTGTTCCTTAGTAGTTCTTGTCGTGTTGGTCTTCTTTCCCGACCTGCAGACTCTTGCTATATGTCCCATCTTCCTGCATTGCCTGCATATTTTGTCTTTAAACCAGCAGTCCTTCTGCTCATGGGTTGTTCTGCTGCAGCGATAGCACTTTTCGGCTCCATACGCCATTTCGTTAGCGCTGTATTCTTGTGGTTTCTGTTGTTTTCCGCAGCTCCCCGTGCTGCTGCTTCGTAGGATACTGCCACGCTGAAAGCCTGTTCTAGCGTCAGGTCCTTTTTTGCAAGTAGTCATTTCTGGGTTCCTTCACTCTGGAGCCCACAGACAAACTTATCCCGTAAGGTGTCTGCCAGTCCTGCTCCGAACTGGCAGTTCTTCGATAACTTGCGTAGTTCCGTAAGATAGCCAGCATTGCTCTCATCTTTGTGCTGGTTTCTTTTATGGAACTTGAATCTTTCTGCTATCAGCAGTGGTGTAGGGCTTAGGTGTTCCTGTAAGATATGAACAATCTCCTCAAAACTTTTCTCCATTGGTTTAGCTGGGGTAATTAAATTCCGCAATAGGCCGTACGTATTCGCACCCATCAGATTTAATAATACCGACGCCCTCTTTCCATCGGCCACCTCATTTGCCTTGCAGTACACTTTGATTCTTTCTGCATACGTGGTCCAATCTTCTACCTCGTTGTCGAAAGCAGTGATACTGCCACTTTTCGGCATCTTGGGCGATTTTAAATGGCGCCTCCCGCGCTTTTACTTCTTCCCCAATGGAATAAAATGGCGCCTCCCGCGCTTTTGCTTCTTCCCCAACGGAATAAAATGGCGCCTCCCGCGCTTTTGCTTCTTCCCCTTACTGCCACGCTGCTCCTAGCGTTCTACGGGGTAATGGCGGCGACCCGCAGCTTCGGCACGTCTCGCTTTCCTTCCCCCCCGTTTAGTTTCTCTCCGCTGTCCTGTTCTCAAGCACCGACCGCGCCCTGTGCGCTCCACCCTCTCTCTCTTGTTTTCTTTTCCCAGCGACGCCGCGCGGCCCGATTTGTAGAGCCACTCGATCGAGCTTGAGCCCGCCGCAGTCCGGAAGGGTCAGCGCGCTACCTGCTACCAGCACGATTTGCTGGAACCACAGTCTCTCCCGCAATTCTCCAAACATCGATGGATTCTTTGGGCGGTTGCCCTCGGTCGATGCCCGTTGCTCAGACTATGACCTTCCAGGACCTTCCTTACAGGTGAGATTCCCGTGAGATGATGCCACACTGCAGGTGAGTTCGAGCTTACTCGTCGCCACTGTAAAGTCCGCGCCTCAATAATACACGGACTTCGGGAGAACAGTTAACAGGTACTTTACTGAACAAGAGGCAGCTGGAAACTGAAACTACAGAAGCCTGCTAGGGCCTTTTATACAGGGGTCGTCACTGCCGGTACTGCAGTCTAAGACCAGTTATTCCCTTAAAGGTACATACACAACAGCTCTTGCAGTAATGTATATAATTGCCTTTAACAGGGGCTTGTTACCTTTAAGTGTTTGCTCTGTATAAACAGTGCGGGTTCGATAAAATGGCGATCCAGTGCGATGATGTCATCACGCAGGTCACGTGACGTTCCCAATGGCGGGAAACGTGATGACGTCATGACATCAGAGGGGAGAGGTGTTCCCCCTCTGTCCTCGTGGAACCAATTGGTGTACAGACCTGTATAGAGCTTCTCCTGCGTTTTTGTTTGTAACTTTTACTAGTGCATTAAACCACGTTTGGTTAACTGCTAGTTTCAGTCTCAGTACTTTCGTTAGGAGTTCAAGCACTCCCACATTGGTGACCCCGAATCCTCGCGGACGTTCTTCGCGGCAGAAACGGAACGCAGGGCCCTGATGGAAGCCAACGCAGTGGCTTTGAAGCTCCCCCAATTTTGGGAACAACAGGCGGCCTCCTGGTTCGTACAAGCAGAGGCACAGTTCGAGCTCCGCAACGTCGTGCAGGATCAGACCCGTTATCTTTACGTGGTCTCCGCACTCGACAGCTCGACTGCGTCGAGGATCATCAGCCTACTGGAGAACCCCCGGCCACCAACAAGTATGTCACCATTAAGGCACGGCTAATCCAGGTAATCGGCCTTACGAAGGCAGAGTGCGCACGCCGCCTACTCACGCTGCCCGGGTTAGGAGACGCCAAACCTTCGGAGTTGATGAGCCAGATGCTCACACTCCTGGGGTCTGAACTGCAATGTTTCCTGTTCCGCGAACTGTTCCTCAGTCAACTGCCTGCACAGGTGCAGGCGGCCCTTGCCAGATTGGACGGCAGGGATTGCATAGCGCTCGCTGAAGAGGTGGATAAAATATACGCGGTCCGACAACAAAACTGCACCGTCGCGAGACGCCCCGCCCCAAAGGGCCCTGCCTCGATGCCTCCAACAACCGGTTTCTGTTATTACCACGCTCGGTTTGGCGAACAAGCAACTGCGCGTCAAGAACACCGACTCCGGGGTGTGCCCCGCGGCCATGATGGCGATCGGCGATTCCAGGAAACTACTTTATTTAACCGACTCCATCTCGGGCCGTCGTTTTTTGTGCAACACAGGGGCGCAGTGCAGCATCCTTCCCGCGTCAGTCCTTGACCTTCGGTCCGGCAGGCATGGTTCTCCCCTCCAAGCTTCCAACGGGGGTGCGATTCGTACATGCGGGACACGGCGGGTCCAGGTCTGCTTCAGTGGCGAACACTTTATATGGGACTCCGTCACTGTCAAAATTTCACAGGCACTCCTAGGCGCTGACTTTTGGTTGATTTAAAAAATCGTCGGCTCGTTCACGCCACCACGTTCGACTGTATTCCCAGTGTGCGCGGCACGGTCGCACCACACTTGGTCTCCTGCGCTCAGCCACCCCCCGACGTTTTCTCCCGCCTCCTCGGGGACTTTCCAGAGCTGACTAAGCCCACCATCTTGGCTTTGACTGCCAAACATAGGGTGGAGCACCATATAACGACGACCGGCTCTCCCGTCTATGCCAGGGCACAGCGGCTAGAGCCCAGCAAGCTCGCGGCGGCTAAGGTGGAGTTTGCCGCCATGGAATAGTTGGGGATTATTCGCCGGTCGAATAGTCCCTGGTCCTCGCCTCTCCACATCGTCCCTAAGCCCGGGGGTGGATGTCGGCCCTGCGGCGACTACCGCCACCTCAATGATGTCATGACCCCCGACCGGTACCCCATACCGCACATACAGGATTTCTCCGCACATTTGGCGGGGAATTCGATCTTCTCCAAGGTCGACCTCGTCCATGGGAACCATCAGGTACCGGTGCATCCCCAGGATGTCCAAAAGACAGCGGTCATCACCCCTTTTGGCCTGTTTGAGTTCCTCTGCATGCCTTTCTAACCAATCAGCAGGGGTGATTCATTTGGCTGTAAACAAACAAACAGTATAAAAAGACCAGTGTTAGTGCGAGCAAGCACTGAGTGTGAGTCAGCAGAGAGTGCTGTGAGTTTGGGTAAGTGTGAGAGTTCTTTAATTGTTATTTCTCTTTAAATCATTCTTGATAAGATTACTTAAGCAGTTTAAGTAAAGGGGAAAAGTTAAATATTTGGGATGCTGTTGGTTTAAGAAGAGTAAAACAAGGTTACACTGCAGTAGGAGTAAATTGGCACAGCAGGCAGTGGAAACCAGTTTTCTAACCAATCAGCAGGGGTGACATATTTGGCTGTAAACAAACAAACAGTATAAAAAGACCAGTGTTAGTGCGAGCAAGCACTGAGTGCGAGTCAGCAGAGAGTGCTGTGAGTTTGGGTAAGTGTGAGTTAGTGTAAGTGGGGTGTTAGGTGCTCTTTTCAAACGTTAACTCTGTGGGTTGTAGTTAATAAGGCCTTTCTGGTGCAGAGTGACTGTTGGTAAACCATTTAACTGGTGTAATTAGAGGGATTGGTTTAATTTAAATCCAATTAATTAAAGGGGATACTAGCATCTAAAATTGGGCAGAGGGTGTCCATAAATAACAATAAAAAATTTAATTAATTACATAGAATGGAGCAGGTGATGTGTTACTGTTGCGAGATGTGGGAGCCGGTGGACCCCATTGAGGCTCACGGTGATTACGTCTGTGACAAGTGTCTGCTGCTACAGGAACTCCAGCTCCGTGTTGATGAGCTGGAGTCTGAGCTTCAGACACTGCGACACATCAGGGAGGGGGAGAAGTACCTGGACTCTGTGTTCCAGGAGGTGGTCACACCTATGAAGTTAATTAATCCAGATGTAGCCCATGGTCAGGGTCAAAACG
Organism: Somniosus microcephalus; assembly: GCF_052327205.1. NCBI lineage: Eukaryota > Metazoa > Chordata > Chondrichthyes > Squaliformes > Somniosidae > Somniosus > Somniosus microcephalus. The sequence goes on along the minus strand of NC_141002.1, from coordinate 11,930,248 downwards.
GTGTGACTACGAGTGAGGCAGGTACGGGGATCCAGGAGGTAGTGTTGGAGGAGCCGCAGCCCTTGCTCTTGTCCAACAGGTTTGAGGTTCTTACTCCCTGTGGAGACTGGAGCAGGGACTGCAGGGAGGATGAGCAACCTCGCCACAGCACTGTGGAACGGGGGGCCATTCAAGAGGGGGGAGTAAATAGAAATGTTGTAGTGGTAGGGGATAGTATTATTAGGGACATAGATAGAGTTCTCTGCAGCCGAGAGCGAGAGTCCCGAAGGCTGTGTTGCCTACCCGGTGCCAGGGTTAAGGACATCTCCTCTGGGCTGGAAAGAAACTTGCAGTGGGAGGGGGTGGATCCAGTTGTCATGGTCCATGTTGGTACAAACGACGTAGATAGGACTAGGAAGCCGGTTCTGTTAAAGGAGTATGAGCAGCTAGGGGTCAAATTAAAAAACAGAACCTCAAGGGTAACAATCCCTGGATTATTACCTGAGCCATGAGCGAATTTGGCTAGGACAAATAAAATTAGAGAGTTAAATGCGTGGCTCAAAGACTGGTGTGGGAGAAATGGGTTTTGCTTCCTGGGACACTGGCACCAGTACTGGGGCAGGAGGGAGCTGTTCCGTGGGGATGGGCTTCACTTGGCCAGTGCTGGGACTAGAGTCCTGGCGGATCATATAACTAGGGCTGTAGAGAGGGCTTTAAAATAACTAGTGGGGGGGGAGGTTCCTAGAGAGCAAATAATAAAAATGACAACAGAGAAGGTCATAGACTTAGGTAGCAGTGGGGAAATTAAAAACCAGAGTGTGTCAGGAAGGGGCAGAAGGTATGGAGTAAAAGGTAAAGTAATAAAAAGGGCAAAAGCAGGAACTAAATCTCACAAAACATATTTGAAAGTTCTCTATCTGAATGCACGTAGCATTCGTAACAAAATAGATGAGTTAATGGCACAAATAACTACATAGGGGTATGATCTTGTGGCCATTACAGAAACATGGCTGCAGGGTGACAATGCCTGGGAATTAAACATACCAGGTTATTTAACGATCAGGAAGGACAGGCAGGAAGGAAGGGGAGGTGGGGTGGCTATGTTAATAAAGGAAGGAATCACTGTAATACAGAGAAATGATATTGGGTCAAAAGATCAGGATAATGAAACAGTTTGGGTGGAGATAAGGAATAATAAGGGGAAAAAAACACTAGTGGGCGTAGTCTATAGGCCTCCGAACAGTTGCAACTCTGTTGGACGGAGTATCAATCAGGAAATAGTTGAGGCTTGTAATAAGGGAACATCTATAATTATGGGGAATTTTAACTATCATATTAATTGGACAAATCAAATTGGGCAGGGCTGCCTTGAGGATGAGTTCATTGAGTGTGTTAGGGATGGTTTTCTTGAGCAGTATGTAACTGAACCGACCAGGGGGCAAGCAACCTTAGATCTGGTCCTGTGTAACGAGACAGGATTAATTAAAAATATCCTAGTAAAGGATCCCCTTGGAATGAGTGACCATAACATGGTTGAATTCCATATTCAATTACAGGGTGAGAAGGTTGGATCTCAAACAAGCATGCTAAGCTTGAATAAAGGAGAATATGAAGGTATGAGAGCAGAATTGAGTAGAGTGGATTGGGAAAATAGATTAAAGGGTAAGACGATACATGATCAGTGGTGTACATTTAAGGAGTTATTTTACAACTTCCAAAAAATATATATTCCACTGAGAAGAAAAGGGTGTAAAAGAAAAGACAGCCATCCGTGGCTAAGTAAAGAAATTAAGGATAGTATTCGACTAAAAACAAGGGCATACAAGGTAGCCAAATCTAGTGGAAGGATAGAGGATTGGGAAAACTTTAACAGACAGCAAAAAATAACAAAAAGATTGATTAAGAAAGGGAAGATAGATTATGAAAGTAAATTAGCAAAAAATATAAAAACAGATAGTAAGAGTTTTTATAGTTATATAAAAAGAAAAAGGGTGGCTAAAGTAAATGTTGGTCCCTTAGAGGATGAGACCGGGAAATTAATGGTGGGAAATATGGAGATGGCCAAAACACTGAATGAATATTTTGTATCAGTCTTTACAGTAGAGGACACTAAGAATATCCCAACACTGGACAAAGAGGGGGCTATAGGGGGGGAGGAGCTAAACACGATCACAATCACTAAGGAAGTGGTACTCGGTAAAATAATGGGACTCAAGGTGGATAAATCACCTGGACCTGATGGCTTACATCCTAGGGTCTTGAGGGAAGTGACGGTAGGGATTGTGGATGCATTAGTAATAATTTTCCAAAACTCCCTGGACTCAGCAAAGGTCCCAGCAGACTGGAAAACTGCTTATTTAAAAAGGGCAGTAGACAGAAGGCTGGAAACTATAGACCGGTTAGCCTAACATCTGTGGTAGGTAACATTTTGGAGTCCATTATTAAGGAGACAGTAACAGGACATTTGGATAATCATAATTTAACAGGACAAAGTCAGCATGGTTTTATGAAGGGGAAGTCATGTTTGACAAATTTGCTGGAGTTCTTTGAGGAAGTAACATATCGGGTGGATAAAGGGGAACCAGTGGACGTAGTGTATTTAGACTTCCAAAAGGCATTTGACAAGGTGCCACACAAAAGATTATTGCTTAAGATAAAAAATCACGGGATTGGGGGTAATATTCTGGCATGGATAGAGGATTGGCTATCTAACAGAAGGCAGAGAGTTGGGATAAATGGTTCATTCTCAGACTGGCAATCAGTAACTAGTGGTGTTCCGCAGGGGTCAGTGCTGGGTCCCCAACTCTTTACAATCTATATTAACAATTTGGAGGAGGGGACCGAGTGTAACATATCAAAGTTTGCAGATGATACTAAGAGGAGAGGGAAAGTAGTGAGTGAGGAGGACATAAAAAACCTGCAAGGGGGCATAGACAGGCTAAGTAAGTGGGCAGAGATTTGGCAGATGGAATACAATACTGGAAAGTGTGAGGTTATGCACTTTGGCAGGAAAAATCGTAAAGCAAGTTATTATCTTAATGGCAAGAAACTGGAAAGTACTGAAGTACAAAGGGATCTGGGGGTCCTGGTGCACGAAACTCAAAAGGTTAGTATGCAGGTGCAGCAAGTGATTAAGAAGGCCAATGGAATGTTGGCTTTCATTGCTAGGGGGATAGAATATAAAAATAGGGAGGTATTACTTCAGTTGTACAAGGTATTGGTGAGACCGCACCTGGAATACTGCATACAGTTTTGGTGTCCATACTTAAGAAAAGACATACTTGCTCTCGAGGCAGTACAAAGCAGATTCACTCGGTTAATCCCGGGGATGAGGGGATGGACATATGAGGAGAGGTTGAGTAGATTGGGACTCTACTCATTGGAGTTCAGAAGAATGAGAGGCGATCTTATTGAAACATATAAGATTGTGAAGGGGTTGGATCGGGTGGATGCGGGGAGGATGTTCCCCATGATGGGTGAAACTAGAACTAGGGGGCATAGTCTTAGAATAAGGGGCTGCTCTTTCAAAACTGAGATGAGGAGGAACTACTTCACTCAGAGGGTGGTAGGTCCATGGAATATGCTGCCCCAAAAAGGTGTAGAAGCTACATCATTACATAAATTTAAAACAGAAATAGACAGTTTCCTAGAAGTAAAGGGAATTAAGGGTTACGGGGAGCAGGCAGGAATTTGGACATGAGTCTAGGTTCGGATCGGACATGGCCCTGTGGGTAGCGGAGCGGGCCCAGGGGCCATGTAGCCTGATCCTGCTCCTATTTCGTGTGTCTAATTCTGTTAGATTCAGGAGATGGTTCTGTGATAGTAGATTGGCGGTTAGGATCAGATCAGCCATGATCTTATTGAATGGCGGAGCAGGCTCGAGGGGCCGATTGGCCTACTCCTGCTCCTATTTCTTATGTTCTTATGTTCTTTCAGACTTAAAAACGCAGCGCAGGCATTCCAACACCTAATGGATTCGGTGCTGCGGGATCTCAAATTTTTGTTCGTCTATCTGGATGATATACTGATCGCCAGCACCACACAGGAGGACCATCTCAAGCATCTGCGCATTCTCTTTCGTCGCCTTCAGCAGCACGGCCTCATTGTCAACCCGGCCAAATGCCAGTTCGGCCTGCAGCAAATCGACTACTTAGGCCACCGCATCACTTCAGAGGGGGCAATGCCGCTTCGGGCTAAGGTGGAGGTGATCACCGCATTCCCGCGGCCGCAGTCCATGAAGGCACTCCATGTGTTCCTGGGTATGGTAAATTTTTAACACCATTTTGTTCCCAGGGCTGCACAGCTCATGTGGCCGCTCTACGAGGCCCTCAGATGGAAGCCAGGAAAGGAGCCCGTAGTTTGGACGCCGGAAATGGACTGCGCTTTCGGGGACACGAAGACCACCCTCGCGAATGTGACAATGTTGGCACACCCCCTGCCAGGAGCCACCATCGCTCTCACGACTGACGCATCGCACTACGCCATAGGGGCCGTCCAAGAGCAATGGGTCGACGGCACGTGGCAACCACTAGCGTTTTTTAGCTGCCAGCTGCGACGGCACGAACGCCAGTACAGTACCTTTGACAGGGAGCTGTTGGCGTTGTTTTTGGCCATTCGCCATTTTCAGTTTCTGCTCGAAGGACGCCACTTCACTGCGTTTGTCGACCACAAACCGCTGACTTTCGCGATGGCCAAGACTGCCGAACCGTGGTCGGCTTGACAGCAGCGACAGCTTACATTTATTTCTGAATTTACCACCGACATCCGATACTGGAACGTCGGTTCGACCACATCCATGTCGACCTTGTGGGGCCACTCCCGCCGTCGCGGGGTTTCACACACCTTCTGACGATGGTAGATCGCACCACGAGATGGCCAGAAGTGGTTCCCCTGACGTCTACCACCTCTGCGGATGTCGCTCGAGCCTTTATCTCGTCATGGGTAGCACGCTTTGGGGTTCTGATGGATATTTCGTCCGACCGCGGTCCACAATTCTCATCTGAGCTTTGGAACTCGGTGGCCTCAGCCTTAGGCACCAAACTCCATCGCACCACGGCCTACCACCCGCAGGCGAATGGGCTGTGTGAGCGTTTTCATCGTTCATTGAAGGCGTCGCTCAGTGCCAGCCTCCTGGACGCGGCATGGGTCGATAAACTGCCTTGGGTTATGCTGGGGTTGTGCACGGCACCAAAGGAGGACCTGCAGGCTTCGGCCGCGGAAATAGTTTACGGCCAGCCGCTCCGGGTACCAGGCGAATTCCTGCCGTCCCCTACACAGCCGTGGTCCGCAGCCACTCAGCAGGAAGCCCACCGGGAAGCGGCCCAGTGCTTCCAGCCAGCTCCGACATCGCAACATGGTTTTCCTGCCTCCCACATTCCAGTGGAGTTGATGAAGGCCAAATTCGTGTTCGTTCGTCAAGACGCTCATTGCAACCCGCTCCAGCCTCCGTATACGGGTCCTTTCCGGGTTTTACAGACAGGGGCTAAGACTTTTTTGGTCGATCTCCGTCGATCGCCTCAAGCCCGCGCACTTGGACCTTGAACAGCCAGTCGAGCCCGCTCAGCCACCGCGTAGGGGTCGACCGCCGGCTGCTGCCGCACCTGACCAGGCCGCTATCCCCTCCAGCTCACCAGCTGCTCAGCGTTTTCCTCTCCGGGAATTTAGGAGTCGTTCAAACAGGCTTGTCCGACCTCCTCTGCGATTGACTTTCCTTGTTAAAGACAATCCTGGGGGGGGGCGTATGTTGCAAAGCCACCAAGAGACTCTTGCAGTAATGTATATAATTGCCTTTAACAGGGGCTTGTTACCTTTAAGTGTTTGCTCTGTATAAACAGCGCGGGTTCGGTAAAATGGCGATCCAATGCGATGACATCATCACGCAGGTCACGTGCCGTTCCCAACGGCGGGAAACGTGATGACGTCATGACGTCAGAGGGGAGAGGCGTTCCCCCTCTGTCCTCGTGGAACCAATGGGTGTACAGACCTGTATAGAGTTTCTCCTGCGTTTTTGTTTGTAACTTTTACTAGTGCATTAAACCACGTTTGGTTAACTGTTAGTTTCAGTCTCAGTACTTTCGTTAGGAGTTCAAGCACTCCTACAACATAAACATTTGCTCTATAAACCCAGTGTCAAGAAATAATTAAATTAAATTATAGTAACGTTTGTGCTTGTAACATAATTAGTTCCATTTATACATCTGTTAGTGCTCAAGATGTCCATGGTTGCTTTTTAATCCCCTTCATCTCTTTGTTTTCTCCACTCCCTTCCTTGTTTCTCTTTCTCACCCGAAGGTGTTAACTGCTTGATGGGATTAGGTTCCACCAATGCCAGTTACCCACCCACCACGTGTGAGTGTGGTCAACTAGCTGCAACAACCAATTTGACCATAGACAAGCACTATTCCTATCATTGGTTAACATACATACATGCCCACTTTACAGCAGGAGCCACTAGATAGTGGCAGGGACACTGGATGATTCCTTCCCACCCCCACCCCCGGAACCTAGGCATGCTGAGGCCAATTGCAGTGCTCCATGGCTGCCCCTGGCTGGGACAGCTGGCTCACCACAGACAGGGATTGAGATTGGGAACTTCCTGATCTTGATGCCTAAACTACTCATTAGCTTAAACAGTGGAGTCATTGGGAGCTTTATCCTATGCTTTGATTAAATTTTTGAGATTTAAAAAAAAATCACATTAAACCAAACAACCAAAGCAGACATTAAGAAGTCACAGCTTTTTGTTTTCCTAATTAATGAGAATAAAAGAGTGTTTAAATAAAAATAAAAGGAATCAAATAAATAAGGAGAACATCTGCCCCATGTGGCATAGCTGGTAAAGCACTGACTTGGTGCAGTGCTGAGATACACAGGCCAGGAAAATCCCAGATTCGATCGCTGATGTGTGCTGTGTTAGTTGATCTCAGCCATCGTAGAGGTTGCTACAATTAGCTTTAGATCACTGGGATTCAGGAGGAGGAATTGGCCAAGTTACCATTCCTAATTGTTGGTCAGAATGCCCAAGAGGACTTTATAAATGGCTTGATATCATTTATGATAGAGGGAGTGCTGCACCATCGGAGCTGCCGTCTTTCGGATGAAACGTTAAACCGAGGCCCCGTCTGTCCTCTCATGTGGACATAAAAGATCCCACGGCACTATTCAAAGAAAAACAGGGGAGTTCTTCCCTCAACCAACATTGCTAAAAAAAAATCATCTGGTCATTATCACATGTGTAGTTGTGGGACCGGTGACTACACTTAAAAAAGTACTTAATTGGCTGTAACTCATTTTGGGAACATCCCGAGGTTGTGAAAGGCATTAAGAAAGAAAGACTTGCATTTTTTTCCAGTACACTAGCAAGCTAATTACAACACTTGATATAATTCCAAAAAAGAAAGCCAACAACTCAAGTGGTCCTATTTTTCCACAGTGTAATACATTCCCCAACATCCTGTCAGCCACATAAAACCTGGCATTGGTCTGCAAGATCACAAAAATTAATCAGCTTGTCTAAGGCGTCATTAACTGGCACATAAAACAAAAATAATCAATCCGAGCCAACGGTGACATGACAACGGTTATTATCATTACATTGTCAACTCCTCGGATTCTAAACTCTAATCTTCCTTGCTGCAGCTGTACACTTGTCAGAAGATAAGAACAAGTTCTGATCGGTGACGCTACAGAAATAAACAGCTCATGATCTGCAAAGATAACCGTTGCAGATGATGGTAAATCGCAATGAGAAGAAGAATTTGGCATGTAATGATATAGCAATGAGCATAGGATACAAGTGCATGATAATGAGATAGAGAGGTAGAGACTTTATTCACTGCAAGAAACTAAGCCGGTTATGACACAGTGTTATAAGAAAATGAGCAGGTTGTAATTCATAATGAGGTTTTGATACCTAATCGCAGCCTGAGCAGGTTACAATATATGATAATGAGCAGCTTTTAATAATAAAATAGCAAGCTTTGTATGTAATAATATGATAATGAACAGGATTTGACAATGATATGATAATCATAAAATGATACAGAACAGAAGACATCCATTCGGCCCATTGTTCCTGTGCTGGCTCTTTGAAAGCCTATCCAATATCACTACTATCTCCTCCTTTACTGCTACATTGGCAGCATCCTCTTCTCTAGTGAAGACTGATGCAAAGTACTTATTTAGTACCTCAGCCATGCCCTGTGTGCCTGCACAAAATCATCTCCTTATTGTCACTAATCGGCCTCAGCCTTCCTTGACTACCCTTTTACTATTTATATGTTTATAAAAGCTTTTTGGGTTCCCGTTTACGTTACTTACTAATCGAACCTCATACTTTCTCTTTCCCCTCTTATTCCCTTTTTTTAAGATCTCCTCTGTACTTTCTATATTCAGCTTGGTTCTCTACTGTATTATCAACCTTACATTGTCATAAGCCTCCTTTTTGTCTCATTTTAATCTCTATGGGCTAGATTTTCAGTCGCTTGCGCCAGCAGTTAGCGCCTTAAGAGAAGTGATTTCCGGGCGCTATGCGTGTAGCGCCCGGGCGCAGCGCAGTTTGCGCCCCGCCCCAAATTAAGTTGCCCGTTAGCGCCGGCGCAAAGTTTAGCGCCCGCCCGGATGCGCGCGCAGAAAATGACGTCACATCCTCGTGCAACGCCCTTTGGCCGCCCCGATTCCAAACTTCAGTCGGACCGCCCCATTGTGCGGCGGGCGGCCGGAGCGTTTGGAAAAAGGAACGCAACACAACCAGCGCGGGCCCCGGGGGGCGCTAATTAAAGGGAACGTCCTCTCCAGTATAAAGGCCAGCCTTTTTTCAGAAAACAGTCTTGTGCAACGCATTTCTGGAGACACAACAAGGAGGATAGCTAACTGGTTTCAAGCAGCAAGAGCCAGGTATTTTTGGACTCAGGCCATAGCGCTGCAAGTGGCCATTTGGAAATTAGACTGTTTGCCAGGATTTGATGGGGCCTGCATGGGGTGCCAACGCGGAGCTGCAGCGCCATGTCCGTAGGGCTCGCAGACGCATTGTGAGAGGGGCAGCCCTGGCTAGAGGCAGAGGGGGCTACAGGCGTCGGCCACGTAGGCCTTACCCAGTCAGGCTATACCGCCAGCAGCGCTCCTACCTAAACATGAGTGCCGCGCGATGTGTTAAAAGGCTCCGATTCCGAAAGGAGGTGATTGCAGAGATCTGCCACCTGCTTCGCCGAGATCTGCGGCCAAAGCTCAGGTGCAGGACGTCTCTGTCGGTGGAAGTGAAGGTGACGGTGGCATTGAACTTCTATGCCACTGGCTCCTTCCAATACGCTGCTGGGGACATAGCAAACATCTCCCAGTATGGCGCACATCGCTGCATCCAACAGGTGACCGAAGCACTGTTCAGAAGGAGAAGCCAATTCATCTCCTTCCCCATGGCCCTCGAGAGCCAGCATCAGCGTGCATTGGGATTTGCCAGACTCGGGGAATTCCCCTTGGTGCAGGGCGCCATTGCATGTGGCTTTGCGGGCCCCTCTGGAGCATGGCGAGCAGTATCGCAACAGGAAGGGCTACCATTCTCTGAATGTGCAGCTGGTATGTGACCACAAGCAGCGCATCATGGCAGTCAATGCCAGCTTCCCAGGCAGCAGCCACGATGCCTTTATCCTGCGGCAGAGTACTGTGCATGACATGTTCCAGGCCCAGCCTCCCCCAAGAGGATGGCTCATCGGGGACAAAGGCTATCCTTTGTGCACCTGGCTCATGACCCCGCTCCGCGCGCCCAGGACCGCTGCTGAAGAGGCCTACAACGAGAGCCATCAAACCACCCGCAACATCATCGAGCTAACTATTGGGGTCCTCAAGCAGCGGTTCCGCTGCCTTGATCGCTCCGGAGGAGCTCTCCAGTATTCGCCGGACCGGGTCTCCCAATTTGTGGTGGTTTGCTGCATGCTACACAACCTGGCTATCCGCAGGACTCAGGCACTGCCACCTGACGTTGGACCAGCACCTCAGGCGGAGGAGCAGGAGGAGCATGAGGAGGAGGAGGAGCAGGAGTACGTTCCCAGGAGGGAGCGACCAGGGCCAAGGGCCGCACGACGCCACCTTATTACACGGTACTTCTAAGCCCCCTGTCAGGGAATGGCCAGGGGCCATGAGGGAAGATGAATGCAGCCGCTCCGCAAGCCCTCAGCCGGCGAAGCCAACAAACACTAAGAAGAACAACCATGGAGACTGCATGAATAAAGATAATTTTTTATTGCACAAAAATGAAAAGCCCTTCCCACATGAATCCCCAAAAACAATAAACGGGCCCCACAAAAAGCCCAACAAACGACTCACTCCCACAAACTGGGGAGGAGTCACTCCACCTTTCTTCAAACCGGGCCTCAACGTCGGCCTAACGCAAAAAATAAGCCCTCCAACAACACAACCATGGGCAAAATAAAGATGGCCATCGCCATATTAAAGGAAAGCTGCCCACACCCTCTACTGAGTGGCCCGCGAGGGCGAGACCTTGGCCAGCCTTTTGCCTCCCCTGCCCGGCCTGCTGCTCCTTCGCAAGCTCTGCCCAGTGGCTGCTGCGAGGCTGGGGGAAGGCGCCTGAGGCTCAGATGCCCTTCCGCCAGATGCCGCTGGGGGGCGGCCTACATGGCGTTTGGGCCTCGAGGGGCCGTCTGCTGAGTGGCGCACCTGAGCCTGGCCACCATCAGCTGCAGCCGCTTGCCCTTGACGCCCCAGTGGGGGAATGGCGGCGACGGATGGCGCAATGTGGGCCAGCTGGCGTCTGGGATGCGCTGGCTGGTGCTGTGGCACGGTGGCACTCAGCCGGGCCCGCACTGCAGGATCCGCAGCAATCAGCCGAGGGGCGGCTTGCTGGGATGGTCCAGCGCGGCGGCTGCCCTGGCGATGCCTGCCTGAGACAGCGCGTGTGGCAGCAGTGAGTGCCCCTGTGGTCCTGGTGTGCGCGCGCATCACAGCCGCCAGGGTCTTGACGGCATCAGTCAGCATGCAGCCACTCGCGGCAGTTGCTGCCCCGAACTCGCGCACACTGGTCGCCAGCGATTCGATGGCCTCAGGCATGCGCCCCACCATGCTCATGAGCTCCGTGTGGCGCCGGTCTGAGTCCTCGGCCATCTTATCCAGCTTCCGCACCTCCTCTGAAGTGAAGGTGTCCGGACTGGAGTCGCGACTCTCCCGCTGGGGAGGAGGGGGCCGAACTAGGGGACCCTTGCCGTGTTGGTGGCGGCGAGTGTGCCGAGCAGCAGCACTCCCCTCTGATCCTTCCCCCCTTTGGGGGGGAAGGCCGCGGGCCACGCGCACGGCTGCTGGGTGGCTGGACGCCACTGGTCCCAGAAGCTGCATTGCCCTGCGACAGTTCCTCCAGGCACTCGTCCAGTGAGGAGGTGTCAAGCATTTCCTCCTCTCCTGCGGGACGTGACTGTTCCCCCGAAGGTCCGGCTTGCTCCTCCTCCTCCTCCTGGTCGGAGGTGCTGTCACTGGCAGCTTCAGGGTCCTGGTCATCACCAGCTGAAAGCAGGAATGCACAAGAGTAGCTTCAGAGTGAGGAGACGGCGTCAGCGAGGGAGTTAGGACTGGTGGCATTCAGCGCATTGGTGGGACAGTGGCAAAGGAGGTAGCTCGGATGGGCCAGTGCGACGCGAGAGGGCCAAAAGGCGAGGTCCTTACCATTGCCGGGCAGTGGAGGGTCGGACACACCGCACGCTGTGGGGACAATCACACGGGCTCCCATGAGCACACACACGCGCTGCTCCAGCCGAGTGAGCTTCTGCAGCTTGGTGCGGCCACCCCTGGCACGGGCCTGGCGATTAAACACTACTTTAGCCTGCAAGAGAAAGGACGGGCTGTCAGTGCGCAGTGAAGCCCTGATGTAGTGTGCACTGCCTCCCATGGTGGAATAGCTTGGACAGAGTGAAGCCCTGATGTAGAGTGCACTGCCTCCCATGGTGGAATAGCTTGGACAGCGTGAAGCCCTGATGTAGTGTGCACTGCCTCCCATGGTGGAATAGCTTGGCCAAAGTGTAGAGTGCCGAATGGCCATTTGATGCTCATGACTGTCCCAATGCTGCTGGCTGAGGGCTGGCCAATAGGACTTTCAGCTCCCTTTGCCCATCATGTCAGGTGTACATGCAAGAATGAGGAGGAGACTGGAAAGGCTACTCACCTTCACAATCCTGGTCAGATCGTTGTATTTTTTACGACATTGTTTGTGGGTCCTGGGGGCATCGCCGGTGAACGTCACCCTCTGGGCGATCTGCTTCCAGGCTTTGGTGTAGTCATGGTGGGTTGGATTCCTCCCACTCTCTGGAAACAAGATCTTGCGCCTCACCTCCAGAGCTGTGACCATTATGTCCAGATCACCCTCTGAGAAGCGCAGGGCACGCTGACGGGCCTTCTCTGGCATTGCCATGACTCCCTGGGGCTGAGCAGCAGTGTTGAGGCCTCTTTGCAAGGCTGCAGTGTGCAGGGCGTGGCAGCAGACCAATTCGTCCCTTCCCCCTTTAACAGCTGGTCGGCACCACGGGGTCTGCTGTCAGTGCAAAAATGACCGCACCCGCGCTGCGCCCCGCCTGGGCGCTATCCCTCTGGACCGCCGGCTTAGCGCCTAAAGGTAGGAGTGGAACGCCTCTTTTAGCGCTCCACCACTCTCTTAGGGCGAAGCCACTGAATTTCCGGCAACGGGGCGCTACTTTGGGGCGGGCGCTAACTTCGGGCGGGCGCTAAGGTTAGCGCCCCAAAACTGTCTATACTGAAAATCTAGCCCTATATCTTTAATTATCAAGAGAGCTCTAGCTTTGGATGTACTTCCTTTCCCCCTCATGGGAATGTGTCTACTCTACCCGAACTATCTCCTCTTTGAAGAACCCCTGTTGTTTAATTACGGTTTTGCCTATCAATTTTTGATTCCAATCCACCTGGGCCAGATCCCTTTTTAACTCACTGAAGTTAGCCCTCCTCTAGTTAAGTATTTTTAAACTTGATTTGTTCTTTGTCCTTTTCCATAACTATTCTAAACCTGATGATATTATGATCATTGTTCCCCAAATGCTCACCCACTGAAACATAGTTCATTTGCCCCACTTCATTTCCCAGCACTAGATCCAGCACTGTGTTCTTCCTCATTGGGCTGGAAGCACACTTAAAGTTCTCTTGTAAACATTTCAGGAAGAGACATGGACCAACCACAACTTCTAGCTGTTCCCCTTCCCCCTTTCAAAATGTTCGGCACCCTTTCAGTGAAATTCTTTACCCACCAGGGAAGCAACACACCATGTGAGTCTCAGTTAGTGGTTGCAGAAACACCTGTCTGCCACACGACTATTAAATCCCCTATAACCACGGCATTCCTACACTTTGCTGTACCCCGTGCAGTCCTTTGCCCCATGGTGCCATTCGCCAGACTGCACTTCTTCAATATTGAAAACCTGTTACTGACTGCTACACTCCCAGAGTATTCCACTGCATTGCCTGCTTCTTCCCACTCTTTGCCCTTTGCACTGTTATTATCCCAGTCTATTTTTGGATAATTGAAGTCACCCATTATCACTACTCTGTAGCTCTTGCAACTTTCTGTAATTTACCTGAAAATTTGCTCCTCTATCTCCTTCCCATTATGTGATGACCTATAGAATACATCCAGTAACGTAATAGCTTCTCTATATTTCCTTAATTCTAAGGAAATAGGCTGTCTTTGATGTCTCAACTACATCATCCCGTTCCAGTGCTAGAATAGTTTCTTTGATCAATACGGCCACTTTTTTCCTTCCCTTTCTTTCCTGAATACCGTGTAGCCAGGAATATTAATTTCCCAATCCTCCCCTTCTTTGAGCCAGGTCTATATCATAGTCCCATATGGCGATTTGTGCCTGTAGCTGACCAACCTTATTTATCATGCTAATGTGCATTTACACAAATACACTCTAAACCTATCTTAGAATGCCTCGCATTTTCAGCATGTCGATTTTTCCTGTTTCTTAACTATTCTTCACTCTAGTGCTATTTGTGCCTCCCAGTCCTCTGTGCACCTTGTTTCTTCTCTAATGTTTCATCCTGGTGCCCACCCCCCTGACAAATTAGTTAACACGCCCCCCCCCACAGCACGAGTTAACGTCCCCACAAGAACATTGGTCCCAGCTCTGTTGAGATGCAACCCGTCCATCTTGAACAGGTTCTTCCTTCCCCCAAACTGGTCCCAATGCCCCAGGAATTTGAAGCCCTCCCTCCTGCACCATATCTCCAGCCATGCGTTAACCTGTTTTATCCTACCATTCCTATACTCACTAGCGCATGACACTGGGAGTAATCCAGAGATTACTACCTTTGAGGTCCTGCTTTTTAACTTCCTCCCTAGCTCTTGAAACACTGACTGCAGGACCTGAACCTTTTCCTTCCTGGGTCATTGGTTCCCACATGGACCATGACTTCTGGCTGTTCCCCTTCCCCCCTTTAAAATGTTCGGCACCCTCTCAGGTGAAGTTCTTTATCCACCAGGGAGGCAACACACCATGCGAGTCTCAGTTGGTGGTTGCAGAAACACCTGTCTGCCCCACGACTATTGAATCCCCTAAAACCACGGCATTCCTACACTTTGCTGTGCCCCTCACCCCCGTGCAGTATTTTGCCCCATGGTGCCTTCCTCCAGACTGCACTCCTTCAATATTGAAAACCTGTTAGTGACCGCTACACTCCCGGAGTATTCCACTGCACTGCCTGCCTCTTTCTACCATTGTCAGATGGCCACCCACTTACTGTCCTGTGCCCTCTGTGGCTGTGGGGTGGCTACCTCCTGAAACATACAACCCAGGAAAATGTCAGCCTCCTGTATGCCCTGCAGTGATTCCAGACGTTCCCAAGCTATAATAATGCCCAGTAGGAGTCAGTGCTTTCGAGAGAATGGGGAGAAGGGGAAAATAGTTGAATGAAATAATATTGAAAGGGTACCCATGGAACAGACACTTCAATCAGAGGTAACTCAAGTAGTCTAAATGAAAGGCAGAACTAACAATGGGATTCTAACTCTAATATTGTGGTTACCTTGAAATGGAACAATGTTACTCTCCATTGTGAGGGATACATACCAAACCGCATTTCTCCCTACATTGGCAACATGATGTGACTGTGTGCTCCAATTACCATATCTGAGTCACAGTCACAATTCTCGAGGCAAGTTAGTGTTGAAAGCAAAAGCCTTTAGATGGGTTTATTAGAATCCATGCTTTGAAATGCCAGGACTATCAACAGACTGGCAGGCTGGATGGATGATCAGCCCTTTGCTTCAATCTTCTTAACAGGATTAATACTATATTAACATGATTAAGGCCAAGAGAACATGCTGAAACATCTCTATAATAGTCAATAGGAAGATCGTTGAACTGTGATGGCATTAATTTATCTTTCCGGCCTTATTAATCTGAATGCTATTCCTGGTTTTACTGTCATCTTTCTATTAAAATGCTAAATGTCAAAGATAATGTTTGTTCAGTGCTTGTTTGGATGAAATGTCCTCTTTTGAATAGTGCAGTTAATCTCATTAGTGATGCAGAGGATCATTGAACACTACTATTTGCTTAACTACGATTTCATTCCGGAATGCCCATTGTAGTAATGTAAGGTCATTGAGTGCAGCTCAAGTTCTTCACCAGAAGTCAGGAGAAGTCAGTTGTGAATATTATTCATCAATGGTCTTTTCATCTGTATCATCCAAATTCAAGTGTAGTTCAAAGAGGGAGAATGACACCCTCTCTGACAGACGGTGACTTGCTCAGTGTGTTAGAACACCCTCCATTCACTTCCTGAGGCCCACTTAGCAGTGAATTATTAACAGTGTACTTATTCTCCTGAAGAATTCCTTGAAGCTTGAAAGGCAGGTATTTCATAGCAGATATGGAATATTGATTTTTCCTACTTATGTTTTTATTAAAATTATCCCTTCAAACAACCTACATCAACATATTGATATTTTACATATTGCTGAGTGATAGATTGCTTCCCCCCCTCTTCTCTTCTCCTGAAGGCACAAAGTCTTGTAGGGGATGTCAGCCATGGCTCATTGGGTAGCACTCTCGTCTCTGAGTCACAAGGTCGTGGGTTCAAGTCCCACTCCAGAGACTTGAACACAAAAATCTAGGCTGACACTCCAGTGCAATACTGAGGAGCGCTGTACTGTCGGAGGTGCCGTCTTTCAGATGGGACGTTCAACCGAGGCCCCGTCTGCCCTCTCAGGTAGACATAAAAGATCCCATGGCACTATTCGAAGGAGAGCAGGGGAATTATCCCCAGTGTCCTGGCCAATATTTATCTCTCAATCACCATCACTAAAAACAGGTTATCTGGCCATTATCACATTGCTGTTTATGAGAGCTTGCTGTGCACAAATTAGCTGCCGTGTTTCTTACATTACAACAGTGACTACACTTCAAAAGTACTTCATTGGCTGTAAAGCGCTTTGGAATAACCTGAGGTCATGAAAGGCGCTATAGAAACGTATGTCTTTATTTCTTTTCTTTCATCATACCACAAGCACTGGGACTAGTTGTACAGAGACAGATCTGTACACACCAGTACTGTACCCCAGTATTTACAACGATAGACCTGTACCCACCAGTACTGCACCCAGCATTAAAGACCTGTACCCACTAGGACTGTACCCCAGCATTATACAGTGATAGATCTGTACCCACCAGTACTGCACCCCAGTGTTAGTGATAAACCTATACCTAGCAGTACTGTACCTCAATGTTACAGTGACAGACTTGTACCCACCAGTACCGTACCCCAGTGTTGCACGTGCTACAATGGTTCCTCCATTTCCACATGGTCATTCCAGGACTACCCCAAGGTTCCACACTGAGCCTCTTCCTATTCCTCATATGCATTCTACCCCTCAGCAATATCATTCATATTCATGGTGGTCAGCTTCCATTAATATACTGCTCGGCCTCTCTGTTGCTGCTGTAACCACCACCACTACTGTGGTATCTGACTTCTTCACCAACATCAAGTCTAGGATGAGCCAGAAAGTTTTCCAACTTACCAGCAAGACGAAAGTGAAAATCTCTGGCCCGATTCTATCCCCTGACAGTAAACTGAGCTTCTAGCCCGATATTCTGTCCATCACCAAGGCTGTCACTAAACCTCAACTCATCCACACCTTCCTCACTTCCAGGCTCGACTTCTCCAATGCAGTCCTCACCAGCCTCCGATGCTCAGTCGTACGTAAACTACTACCTGTCTAAACCTCTGTCACTTGAATCCTATCCAGTACCTCCTGTCATTTATGTCTTTGACAACCTCCAATCCATTGAATTCAATCCATTGGGAAACAATGTCCTGGTCTTTGTTCACAAATCTCTCCACAGCCTCACGTCAGTTGAACCGGGTGAACTTATGCAGCTCAATGTACCAGAGCATGGCTTTAACGCTTCGGACTCTTGGTATTCTTTTCATTTCCCCCTCCCTCTATTCCCTAGTGAAAGCACAGGCTTCAGCCATTGGACCTCAACCTCCCACTCCCAAACCCTTAAGCCTAGAAATTCGGTGGGCTGCGCCACCAGTTAGCGCCTAAAGAGGGCACTCAGTGGCTTTAGCGCCACTGGCCGCGCCTCCCGCGATATTTAGCTGGGGCGCTAATGGCGGCATTAACCTGTTGCGCTGCGCCGCCTCCGATGACGTCATCGGTGTGCACAGTGCCCCGCAACCGCCCCGATCTCGATATTTGGCAGCGACCGCCTCTGTAGCGCCGTTCGCAAATGGCGCCCGGTTCACGGGGCCTTCCTGTGACGGCAGTGGCGCAAATTAAGGTGGAGGTGCGGGGCGGCCATTTTTTCCGGCGGCTGCCTGCCAGCACCTCCGTCCCCGGCCTCCTGATCGCCCCCCGCGGCATTGCCGGCTGTTTTCCGAGAGCCCGACACTTCTCCTCGGTGCCGGGCTCTTTTGCCGGCACTCACAATCTCTGATCGTGCTGGTGCAGGCCCCTCCCCCTTAAGAATGGGAGGAAGGCCTGCAGTACCGCAGCGCGCCGTGCCGCAGCGTGTGGCGCTGCGGCACGTTGCGCTGCGATATTCCGTTTCAGCGCCCTAAGAGGGACGCGGAGCGCCTCGAGCCTCGCCCCGTGTCCCTCTTGGGGCGGTCAAGCTGAATTTCCGGCGGTCGCTACTGCTCCAAACGCTGCGCTAAATCCGGCGCCCAGGCGAGCTTGGCGCCCCGTTTGCAGCTCCACCCAATTTCTCCCCCTTAATCTATTAACCTCTCTCCCACCTTCAAAAGCATCCTCAAAAATCAACTTCCTCAACCATACCTTTGGTCACCTCTCTGATGCTCAGCTGTGAAGTGCCTTGGGATGTTTATTATGTTAAAGGTGTTCGATAATTCAGATTACTGTTGTGATTGAGTTCTGTGCGCAGGATCTAAGTCAAGTGCAGGAAATAAGTAGGGGTAGTGATTTGCTGTGGCAAAAAAAATGAAATTCGTGTGAACAACTGTGGGTTTTTCACTGCTTTTCTACATGAGCTTCTCCCCAAATGCTGTGCATGAAGCATGTTGACACTCAATGCTCCCACATGTACACATTTGTTGTCCCTGCTCACAGCTATTGTTATAGGTGGAAGCACTGACCAGGAACCAGTATTTTGACTGGGTCTGGGATTTACCTGTACAGAAACTGCAGAAATTTGCAAGATTCCTTTGTGGGACCATAACAAATTACTTGCCTTAGACCAGAGTTAAAACATAAAGCACTGAATGAGAACTGCCCATGCAGCCCTGCTCTTGCTTCCACAAATAATATACAATTTACTCCATTCATATAACACCCCGAGGGAAAAGTTCTGCTTAAATGCTCAGTCCTCCTCAAAATGTAATTAAGCAAAACTGGAGAACACTGATCCATCCTCACATCTCCAATATGTAACCCTGGCATGTTCTTCAGAGAACACGTCTCCTTGCCCTGGTAGCATGAAAACAACTGTGATTACCTCAGTTATCCTTTGGGATCCAATAACTACCAATTCCCATTCACCAGCAGATACTAATCCAGATCCTCCTCAAATGGGGATAATAATCTCAACCTCAACTGCTTCTACGCAAATCAAATGGCAACAGTAGTAAACAGCACAGCCAGTGTGGAGAGCTCTTTCTAAGTAGGAATGTCTTGTTCAAATCTAGCCTAGATGGATGGCTGAAAGTCTCCTCTGTCTTCTGGCTGCAAGAGTCTTATGCAAAATGAGTTTAGTAGAACAACATTGGCTCCCGGTCCACCAACGCCTCAAGTTTAAAATTCTCATCCTCTTATTCAAATCCCTTCATGGCCTCGCCCCTCCCTACCTCTAACATTAACATCCTCCAGCCCTACAACCCTCCGAGAACGCGGCATTCCTCCAATTCTGGCTTTTTGTGCATCTCCCACCCCCTTTTCCCCACCATTGACATCCGAACCTTCAGTCGTCTAGACCCTAAGCTCTGGAATTCCCTCCCTAAACCTCTCTCCTCCTTTAAGATGCTCTTTAAAACCTACTTCTTTGACCAAGCTCTTGGGTCACCTGTTCTAATGTCTCCTTCTTTGGCTCAGTGTCGATTTTTGTTTGATAACGCTCCTGTGAAGTGTTTTGGGACATTTTACTACATTAAAGGCGCTATATAAATGCAAATTGTTGTTGTATGATTACACATCATAAAACTGCTGCTAATTTGTCTTTACCGTGTATGTAACCATGCAGTACCTCAACCAGAAGTATTTGATGACGACTCTTAGGCCCTCAAGTGGAAACATGTTTAATTCCCCAACAATAATATCCCTCACCACGTGCACAAAAAGTAAAGGCAGGGGCCTAAAAATTCAGTATAGCCACGTTTGGGGCGCTACAGCATGGCGTTCGCTAACTTTTGCGCCCGGCGCAACTTAGCGCCACTGATGAGCCTCAATGAATCTGAGACTCAACGTTAACGGAGCAAAGCAAGGCTTTTATTAACTCAGAAAGTAATACACAGTGGAGAAGTGTCTCTCATCCAGAGATCTGCTGTACTGCCTGTGAGACACGCTGGGGCCTGCTTAAGTAGGGGCCAGGTATGGGTGGAGCCCTACACACAATACAATACAGGTAAGGAAATGAAACTGAAACTAAACTCCCCTGCTTGTCACAGTCACAGGCACAATCAAACACGGAGAATACAGAGTGCCTGATGAATGGCATATTTCATCACAGCCACCTTTGCCGATATTCAGTTGCATCGCCCCAAGAGGTTGCTGCTGCGCTAAAGCAGGCGATGCACGACTATCATTAGGCGCTAAGCCGGCGATCCGGGGCGCAAACACCGAAGGCGGGCGCAGCGCAGGTGCGGCGAGTTGCTCATTGAGGGCAGACAGTCAGGCACCAGTCAGCACTTAAAGGGGGAGGGTGGAATTGTTTGGCTGCCACGCCTTGCACACTGCAGCCCTAAGGCAAGGCCTGAACACTGCTTCTGGAACTGCTCCACGCCCAGGAGAATGGAGAAGGCCAGGGAGAGAGCGCAGCGCTTCGGCGAGGGTGACCTGAGGCTGCTGGTTGGCGCAGTGGACCGCAGGCGCCATATCCTCTTCCCTGAGGGTGGCAGGAGGCCGTTGCCCGCTGAATATCGGAAAGCATGGAGGGATGTGGCAAACAGGGTCACGTCCAACAGCGTGGTTGGCAGGACACCAAACCAATGCCGGAAAAAATTCAACGACCTCACTCGAGTTGTCAGGGTGAGTACCCTTTCCAGTATCCTCCTCATCCCTGCATGTGCACCTCACTTTATGGCCAAAGGGGCCTGAAAGCCCTAATGGCCAGCCCTCGTCCAGCAGCTATGGGACTGTCATGAAAAGTACTTGCACATTCAGGACTTTACACACTGTCAGGGCTAATCGACCATGGGAGACAGTGCGGGCAAGATCAGGGCTTGACACTCTCAGGGCTAATCGACCATGGGAGGCAATGCAGGCAAGATCAGGGCTTGACACTGTACTTAGAGGCTCTCCTTTCTCTTGCAGGCCAAGCTGGTGCATAACAGAAGACAGCAGCGACAGACCGGGCGAGGCCGTCCTGACCTGAAACAGCTGAGCGACCTCGAGCAGCGAGTGGAGCAGATCATGGCAGGCCGGCTGAGTGGCCCCGTCGCCACTGGAGATGCTGACCCTGTTCTGGGCACCAATGGTAAGGTCATCACCTTTTTGACCTCTCTCTTTCCACTTGCGCCTCACACCAGCAGCACTCATGCCTCACTCGCTGCCGCCCTGTCCTCACTCTAAAGCAACTCTTGTGCCTCCCTGCTTTCAGATGCTGACTCGCCAGGTGAGGAGGCGGCCCCTCAAGCTGGCACTGTGTCCGAGTCAGACATAGAGGAGGAGGAAGAGGAAGCCAGCCCATCAGGGACACCCTCAGCCGAGGCAGCCCATGGCCATGATGGTGACACGTCTTCCCTGGAGGGGAGCAGGGGGGAAGGTTCGGAGGATAGTGAAGCTCCGGAGACCAGCGGGCTGCAGCAACGCGGGAGGGGTGGGGAAGCTCGGCGGCCTTCTCCCCGGAGGGTGAGTGCGGCCTCCAGTCCTGCTACGGTGAGCGCAGAGGAGGTGCGGCTCCTAGAGGAAATGGGCGCCCAGGCTGAGCGCAGGCACACTGAGCTCATGGCTGCAGTGGCAAGGATGCCTGACTCCATAGAGTCACTGGCAAGGAGTGTGCAGGAATTCAGTGCAGCACAGGCCAGGAGTCTGCAACAATTCAGTGCAGCACAGGCCAGGAGTCTGCAGTACTCATGGCAGCACAAGCTAGGAGTCAGCAGGACTTCGCTGCATCACAGGCGGCTTCTAGCCAAGTGCTCAGTCGTGCCGTGCATTCACTGGCTGCTGTCATGCAGACACAGACCAGGGCCACACGGGCACTAACTGCTGCCACACTCGCTGGATCGGCCAGGCATCGCCGGGGCACTCGACGTGCCGCAGCAGCCCAGCAGTCTGTGCCTCAGCAGATTGCTGCGCATGCTGCAGTGCTGGCACGTGCACGTGCCAATGTATCAGCCGACCAGGGAGTGCCTGTGATCTGTCAGGTTGGCAGCATTCCTGCAGCCAACACTGTCACTCCTCCATTGCAGCTGCCACCAGCCGTTGGACAGACTGCTGCCGCCCAAGCAGAGGTGGAGCAGTCAGCAGCCGGCCCCTCCAGGCCCAGAGCTGGTCCAGGCTGACCCCCAAGGGCATCTGCCATCTCACCATCTGACCCTCAGCAGCCTTCCCCCAGCCTTGCTGCAGCCACTGGGGTCCCATTGAGGAGGAGCTGCAGGGCGGGTAGGGGCCAGTCACGGCAGCGAAACGGATCACTCTCGCAGGGGAAAATGTAGAAGGTGTGGCCAAATGTTTTGTTTCATATATAAAGGCTGAGACTGCTGTATTTGTTTTATATTTAAAGGCCGAGACTGGTATATTTGTTTTACTTATAAAGGCCGAGACTGGTATATTTGTTTTACTTATAAAGGCCGAGACTGGTGTATTTGTGTTTTTGGGGGGGGGGGTTCTCTCCATTAGTTTGTCATTTGGAAAGGGCACAGAGGTATCACAGTAAAAAAATTTCTTAAATCGCACTGTCCATGTTTTCTTTTGGAAGTCCTGGTTGCCCTGCTCGGCTGAGGGCTTGTGGGGCGGCTACATTCATCCTCTGCCATTGGCACAAGCCATTCCCTGAGAGGGGGCCTAGAACCGAGTTGCAATAAGCCGCTGACGGGCGGCCCTTGCACTTTCTGCCTCCCTCCCGTGCTGGTCCTCCTCCTCCTCTGGTGGTCCTCCAATGTCTACTGGCAGTGGCTGAGTCCTGCGGATAGCCAGGTTGTGCAGCATGCAGCACACGACAACGAAATGGGAGACTCGCTCAGGTGAGTACTGTAGGGCTCCCCCGGAACGATCCAGACAGCGGAACCGTTGCTTCAGCACGCCGATTGTTTGCTCAAAATATTCCTGGTTGCTTGATGGCTGTCATTGTATCCCTCTTCAGCAGGGGTGCTGGGCGCACAGAGCGGGGTCAGCAGCCAGGTGCACAAAGGATAGCCTTTGTCCCCGAGAAGCCATCCTCGTGGGTGAGGCTGGGCCTCGAACATGTCTGCCACGGAAGTCTGGCGCAGGATGAAGGCATCGTGGCTGCTGCCTGGAAAGCGGGCATTGACAGCTAGGATGAGCTGCCTGTGGTCACACACCAACTGCATGTTGAGCGAATGGTAGCCCTTCCGGTTGCGGTAATCCTCGGCATTCTGTAGAGGTGCCCGCAAAGCCACATACATGCAGTCAATGGCGCCCTGCATCATGGGGAAGCCCGCTAATGCTGCAAAGCCCATTGCATGCTCTTGCTGCTTGTCCACGGTCATGGGGAAGGAGATGAACTGACGTCTCCTTCTGAAAAGGGCATTGGTCACCTGGCGGATGCAGCAATGTACCGCGAACTGGGAGATGTTGGAAATGTCCCCAGTAGCGGATTGGAAGGAGCCGGTGGCATAGAAGTTGAGAGCCACCGTCACCTTCACTGCCACCGACAGAGACGTCCTGCTCCTCAGCTGTGGCTGCAGATCTCCGCAAAGCAGGTGGCAGATCTCAGTGACCACCACCCTTCTGAATCGCAGCCTCCGAACACATTGCTCCTCAGACATGTTCAGATATGAGAACTGCTGGCGGTATACCCTGGGTGGGTAAGGCCTCCTTTGCCGACACCTGTTGGCCCTTCTCCGTCTGGCCATGACTGGCACTCTCTCACGGCGTCTCTGAGCCCTTTGAATGCAATGGAGAAGCCCAACGTTTCCACCCATTGCAGCCCCCATTATATGTTTCCAATCAATGCTATGACACTGAAGTTAAAGACAAGTGCAAAGCTCTGGCCTGAAGCCACAAGTACCTGTGCGAGTGTTGAACCAAACCAGAAAGCTCTCTACCTTTGTCTTTCTCCAAAGATCCATCTCTCACAAAGAAGGAGTGGTGCAAAATGGCTGCCATTTATACTGCAAGAGGAGTCCCCTTTAATTAGCGCCCCCCGCTCCCCACAGTGAATGGGAACTGTTCCCCTCTACCAGTCGCTAGGGGCGCCAGGCGCACAATAGGCCGGCACCACTGAATTTCCGGTTCGGGGTGCACAAAGGGCGTTGCACCATGAAAGTATGTCAGGATCTGCGCGCGCAGCTGAGCGTGCGCAAAGGTTTTGCGCCACCGCTAAATCTTAACTGAAGTTCGCGAGAGGCGCAGATCGTGCCGTGCCCGGGCGCTAGCCGCTTAGCGCCCCACTTCTCCTCCTCCTAAGGCGCTAGCGGCTGGCGCAAACAACTGAATTTCTAGGCCAGGGCCTCTTAGCATCTAAAATTTTCAATGAAGACTATAAACAGTCAACATAATAAGATGCGTGCCACACTCTGTTCATATACACATCTCTTTGTGCCTCAAAACACATGAGAGCTATAATTCTTCGCTCTTTGTTCAGTTTTATAAAAGGAACTCAATTAAGTCAAACCACTAAAATAACAGAAAATGCTGGAAATACTCAGCAGGCCAGGCAGCATCCGTGGAGAGAGAAACAGAGTTAACGGGATCAATTTTAACTCAGGCGCGGGGAATTGTCAGGTTCCCCGAATTTAGTGTTTCCCACATGAATCTAAATGGGTCTGTGAGATTGATGCAACTTTAACTTAATTGACCAATTGATTTCCAACATGTGGGAACCCTTGGCAATTGAGTATTTCCAGTCAGAAAGTCGCAGAATATGACGTCATCATTGCTGCTGCTTTTAAGGTCCACAGCAAGCCTTGCATCTTCTGCAGGCTTCCAAACTTTACCATTAAGATGGCATGGGAGCCTGCAGGAGCAACGGCCAGCGGGAGGGCAAGAGCTGCCCCAAAATTTGATGAGGCTTCACTCCAGGCATTGCTGGATGGTGCTAGGGCCCACAGGGAGGTGCTGTTCCCTTCTTCAGGGAGGAAGAGGCCTCCCAGTCAGACCAAGGCTGTGTAGCTGCAGGTGGCTGGGGAGGTCAACTCCTTGGGGGTCACACGGTGCACCTGGATGCAGTGCAGGAAGAGATTTCATGACCGTCATCGCACTGGAAAAGTAAGTATGAAGTTTCCATCACCCTCAATCTGATCCCCATTGCCTTTCCTCACCAGCACTCAGCTTTAGTAATCTCTTCCTCCACATCCCACTTGACACTCACATTCCTCTCTCTCTATGCTCACATTCACCTAACTATTCGACCATACAGCCCTCACACTCCCTCTCACTCTGATGCTTTGAACACAACTGACAACACACAGGGAGGGCCCTTGGTCTTGCAACCTCACTCCATCTTTGTCTTCTTCTAAGTATCTGTGCTATGCAATCTCTGCACTCACTCCACCTCCACTTGTCTCCCTCATTGCAGGAAAAGAGAGCTCACAACAGGAGAAAGCACGCCAGGACAGGAGGAGGGCCACCCTCATTAGCCCAGCTCACCCCCTGGGAGGAAGCCATCCTGGAGATTGTCGGGGCTGACAGAGATGCGGAAGTTGGGGAAGGACAGACAGGTGCATCCCCGCAAGCTGGTGACAGAATAGTTTTCCATCTCTCTCATTGGCATTGCATGAGTCGCTAATAATGATTCTGAAGCTACATCATATGGACTTATGATCATCTGCAAAATGCAATGTGCATGTAACCTTGGCATCACATCTCTAACTTTTTCCTTGACTCCCCCACAGGACCATCGAGACCCCCCCGACCCCAGTGTGCAGGAGGAAGAGCCTGAGCAGCCGGACTCCTCAGAGGAATCTGCAACCTCTGAGGGCGCAGCGTCAGCAGAAATAAGCACACCCAGCACCAGCGCAAACACTCACACCTCGGTGGGACCTTCGGGACATAGAGTAGAGTTGTCACCTGGTGTATCACAGCTCACAAGTGAGCATCAGCAGATTGTGGAGACAGGGACAGCAGTGGAGAGTCCTCGTCGGAGGGCGCAGGACTCTGCCAGCTCGGCTCAGCTGCATGTCGACCCTCTGCCTCTGCGTCCATCCGTAAGATCAGAGGTGATGGAACTCCATGCACAGATGCAGGAGTCTCTGGCAGGTTTTGTCTCCAGGGTCGCGAGTGTGGAGCGAATGGAGGAGTCCATAGCGAACATGAGCAGAGCCTTTGTGGAGTCAGTGGCGCATGAACGCATCAACACGGAAAGGATGGCTACCTAAGTGGAAATGATTGCTGCCTCCATGGTAAGGCTGGTTACGGTAGAGGAGAGGATGGCTACGGTGGAGGAGAAGAGGGCTACGGCCATGGAGGAGGTTAGTCGCCAGGGTATGGAAAACATGGTGAGTGTTCAGAATAGAATGACATCTCTTGAGGAGTGATGGGCATCTATTGAACAGAGAAACCAGACCTTCATGGAAGTCCTTCTGAGTAGGACTGCCATTGCAGATATGGGTCCCCATGGCCCCCCTGATGAGCAGCAAGGTGCTCTCAAGCCACTTGCAGGCACTGAGGGGGACCTGACCCATGAGAGGGAGGTTGGTGACAGACCTCAAGGAAGTGGGGACTCCTCTCCAAGCGCTCACACTTCCATGCCACTGCAGAGCCCTCGGTCAGAGCCCCGCCGGAGTCCACACCCAACTGAGATAGACGTCTAAAGTCCTGCACAGCCTCAGGAGCAGCAGACTGCTGACAAGCCCTCACAGGCTCGCCACCCCAGAGGACGCTCGCCAAAGGTGTCGAGACAGGAGCAGCAGGAAAGTGAGCAATGGGGCCTCCACATCTGCTGAAGCCACAGGCGAACCACTATGTAGGAGCATGCGTAACAGGAAAATAAAGCACAAATAGTCACAAGGGTAGTCACTTGGGTGAAATGTGTATTTTGTAAAAATGCCATCAGTTGTTTGTTTTGCATAAAAATTCTGATGGCAACTGCTGCAGTTCTGGCGCATGTCATTTTGCGAATGGGGCTTTCACATTGGGGGCTTAGGATTACTTGCAGTTGTCAGGATGCTGGTCAAACAGCTCGGAATGCGCAGGGTTTGGCCATCGTCGATGCTCAGGTAAGAAGCTGCGAGGCAAAAGAGTTTGATTTACTAGGCTAAGCAAATCTGGCCAGGATGAGTGCATTCCTTGCATCCCGGGCAGTAATGTTCTCGCGTAATGCTGCCGCTGGTTGATGGGCCTCTGCAGGATGCTCGTTTTTGCCCTCCTCCTCCTCCTCATCATCTGAGGAGGGTATGTGAGGAGCCACTGGGTCTTCAGGAATCTGCAAGCCATGACGCTGTGCCATGTTGTGGAGTGCACAGCAAACCACGACGATTCTGGAGACCCTGGCTGCTGAGTACTGTAGGGCTCCACCTGATCTATCCAGGCATCTGAAGCGCATCTCCAGCAAGCCGATGGTTTGCTCGATTATGGATCTGGTGGAAATGTGGCTGGAGTTGTAGCACTCCTCAGCTTCGTTGGCTGGCCTCCTCAATGGCGTCATTAGCCAAGTCCTCAGGGGATATCCCTTGTCTCCAAGTAGCCATCCGTGAAGTTGGTCTGGCGGACTGAATAGCGGAGGCACACTAGACTGGCGCAGTATGAAGGAGTCATGGCAACTGCCAGGGTACTTGGCACAAACATGCAAAATCTCCACCTTGTGGTCACACACCAGCTGAAGGTTAAGGGAGTGGAAGCCCTTGCGGTTGACAAAAATACCTGGACTGCGATGGGGTGCCCTAAGGGCCACATGTGTGCGGTCAACGTCGCCCTGCACCCTGCCAGCTGAGCTAATCCAACCGCTCATGCCGTCACATTTGCGCGATCCCTGGTGAAATGGATGTGATTGTGCGCGAGGGCAAAGAGGGCATCGGTTACCTGCGTGATGCAAGTGTGTGCGGCCAACTGGGAGATGCTGCTGATGTCTGCTGCTGATCCCTGGAATGAGCCTGAGGCAAAAAAGTTGAGTGCGGTGGTGACTTTGATGGCCACTGGTAAGGAGTGTCCACCTGGTCCTCTGGGCAACAGGTCTTGCTGTATCATTGCGCAGATGTCAGTCACTACCTGTCGCGAAAGTCAGAGCCGCCTTTGGCACTGCTGCTCAGTCATGTTGAGGTAGCTGACCCTGTGTCTGTAGACCCTGTTTGTGGGGTATCTCTTGCGCCGATGGGCTTCCATGCGCTGGCCCCTTCTGGCCTGTGCTGCCTCAGGTGGGTGAGCAGCAGCCTGTCACTCCTGCTGCTGCTGCTGTTGTTCCTGGTTCTGCTGCTGCCGCGCCTGGTGCTGGAGGTCCTCTAATGCCAAGAAGGGAAGGAAAAAAAGGCCTCCCATGCTTCTGGTAGATGCCTCAGTTGAGGAAGCGCTGAGTGAGGGTGGCGAGAGGGGTTTCGCAGGAGGTCACACTGGAGAAGTGTGTGAGGCTCCAACCTTCCACAGGTATGGTAAAGCCTGGTAAAAGTTGCCCCAGGCCTCAGACAACAAAGTCCTGCCACCTGCAAATGGTGACTGATCAAATCTCCTCTTTAATGGTTGACCTGCAGCTGATAGTCAGCAAGCCAATAGTGCTCACACCAGGTTTCACAGACGTGATCCCCACCAGGCGTGTTTTACCAGGGAAATAGACAGGGGGGTGGTTTAGGAGGGGAGGAAGGAATTGAAAGAACAAACACTTACTCTTACAAAAGTACAGTATATTCTTTCAATTCCTTCCTCCCCTCCTAAACCGCCCCCCCCTCCCGTGTCTCTGCACCTGCTTAATATCTGTTACATCTCCAGCTTTTTCCAGTTCTGATGAAGGGTCCCAGACGTGAAACGTTAACTCTGTTTCTCTCTCCACGGATGCTGCCTGGCCTGCTGAGTATTTCCAGCATTTTCTGTTGTTATTTCAGATTTCCACCATCCGCAGTATTTTGCTATTGTAAGTCAAACCACTACCTTGCAGTGAGATGTGGTGACAATTGTTAGATTATGGCTGTAATCATAACCTGTCACGGGCCATGTCATTTTGATACAAGAGACAGCAAATTAAAACAAAGCTAAAAATCACATCATGGACTTGTATTCATTTATCTATGAAATGTTTAAAAAACAGGAATTTCGAAATGGCTAACTTTTCCATTTCTAATTACAAGTGAGACTATAGTTCAGATCAGAATGATCAAAGATATTTCCCAGATCCTTTTCTCTATTAATAATCTGATAAAATAATAAAAACATGGAGGCTGAATCAGAGAAGTTCTCCAGTTCCCATTCTTGGTTTACTGGCAATGAGTGGCTGACACACTCATTCCTCCTCATAAGAACATAAGAAATAGGAGCAGGAGTAGGCCATTTGATCCTTCGAGCCTGCTCCGCCAGTCAATAAGATCATGGCTGATCTTCTACCTCATCTCCACTTTCCTGCACTATCCCCATATCCCTCGATTCCCTTAATATTCAATAATCTATCGATCTCTGTCTTGAATATACTCAACGACTGAGCCTCCACAGCCCTCTGGGGTAGAGAATTCCAAAGATTCACCACCCTCTGAGTGAAGAAATTTCTCCTCATTGCAGTCCAAAATGGCCGACCCCTTATTCTGAGACTGTGACCCCTGGTTCTAGATTCCCCAGCCAAGGGAAACATCCTCTTTGCATCTACCCTGTCATGTCCTGTAAGAATTTTGTATGTTTCAATGGGATCACCTCTCATTCTTCTAAACTTCAGAGAATAAAGGCCTATTTTACACAATCTCTCCTCATAGGACAATCCACCCCCCCCCCCCAGGAACCAGTCTGGTGAACCTTCGTTGCACTCCCTCTATGGCAAGTATATCCTTCATTAGGTAAGGAGACCAAAACTGTACACAATACTCCAGGTGTGGTCTCACCAGGGCCCTATATAATTGCAGTACGATGTCTTTACTCTTATACTCAAATCCTCTTGTAATAAAGGCCAGCATTCCATTTGCTTTCCTAATTGCTTGCTGTACCTGCATGTTAACTTGCAGTGTTTCGTGTAGAAGGACACCCAGGTCCCTCTGAACACCAACATTTCCCACTCTCTCACCATTTAAAAAATACTCTGCTTTTCTTTTTTTCCCCTACCAAA
Organism: Somniosus microcephalus; assembly: GCF_052327205.1. Taxonomy (NCBI): domain Eukaryota; kingdom Metazoa; phylum Chordata; class Chondrichthyes; order Squaliformes; family Somniosidae; genus Somniosus; species Somniosus microcephalus. Next base: position 11,900,231 of record NC_141002.1, on the reverse strand, counting down.
GTGGATAACTTCACGTTTCTCCACATTATATTCCATTTGCCATGTTCATGCCCACTCACTTAGCCTGTCTATATCCCCTTGAAGCTTCCTTGCATCCTCCTCACAACTTACATTCTCATCCAGCTTTGTATCATCAGCAAACTTGGATATATTACATTTGGTCCTCTCATCCAAATCATTGATATAGATTGTGAATAGCTGAGGCCCAAGCACTGATCCTTGTGGTACTTACGAGTTACAGCCTGCCAACCCGAAAATGACTTGTTTATTCCTGCTCTCTGTTTTCTGTCTGTTAACCAATCCTCAATCCATGCTAATATATTACCCCCAATCCCATGCGCCCTAATTTTGTTTAATAACTTCTTGTGTGGCACTTTATCAAATGCCTTCTGAAAATCCAAATACACCACATCCACTGGCTCCCCCTTATCTATTCTGCTGGTTACAATCTCAAAAAACTCTTAACAGTTTCGTCAAACATGATGTCCTTTTCATGAATTCGTGGTGACTCTGCCCAATCCTATTATTATTTTCTAAGTGCCGTTACCACATCATTAATAATAGATTCTAGCATTTTCCCGACTACTGATGTCAGGCTAACTGGTCTGTAGTTCCCTGTTTTCCCTCTCCATCCTTTCTTAAATAGTGGGGTTACATTTGTCACCTTCCAATCTCTGGGAACTGTTACAAAATCTATGGAATTTTGGAAAATGACAACCAATGCATCCACCATCTCCATAGCCACCTCTTTCAAAACCCTAGGGTGTAGGCCATCAGGTTCAGGAGATTTATTGGCTTTCAGTCCCATTAATTTCTCCATTACTTATTTTTTTCTTTTACTAATACTAATTTCTTTCAGTTCCTCATTCTCGCTAGACACTTGGTTCTCCACTATTTCTGGGAAGGTTTTTGCATCTTCTTCCGTGAAGACAGGCAAAATATTTGTTTAATTTCTCTGCCATTTCCTTATTCCCCATTATAATTTCTCCTGTCTCAGCCTGTAAGGGACCCACATTTGTTTTCGCTAATCTTTACCTTTTTACATACCTATAGAAGCTTTTACAGTCTGTTTTTATGTCTCTCGCTAGTTTACTCTCATATTCTATTTTCCCTTTCTTTATCAATTTCTTGGTCCTCCTTTGCTGAATTCTAAAATCCTCCCAATCCTCAGGCTTACTACTCTTTTTTGGCAACATTATAAGCCTCTTCCTTTGATCTAATACTATCTTTAACTTCTCGTTAGTCATGGTTGGACCACTTTTCCTGTGGGGTTTTTATGGCTTAAAGGAATGTATATTTGTTGTAAATTATATATTAATTCTTTAAATGCAAGCCATTGCTCGTCCATTGTCATACCTTTTAATGTAGTTTCCCAATCTACCTTAGCCAACTCACCCCTCATACCTACGTAGTTTGCTTTGTTTAGATTTAAGACCCTAGTTTCGGATTTAACTAAATCACTTTCAAACGCAATATAAAATTCTATTGTATTATGGTCACTCTTCCCTAAAGGCCCCTTTACTACAAGATTATTAATTAACCCTTTCTCACTGCACAATACTAGATCTAAAATAGCCTGTTCCCGAGTTGGTTCCTCAACATACTGATCTAGAAAACTATCTTGCATACATTCCATGAATTTGTCCTCCGCACTATTACTGCAATTTTCATTTGCCCAGTCTATATATAGATTAAAGTCCCCATTGATCACTGAATTACCCTTGTTACATGCGCCTCTAATTTCCTGATTTATACTCTGCTCTACATTATAACTACTGTTTGGGGGCCTATAAACAACTCCCACCAATGTTTTCTGCCCCTTGCTGTTTCTTAGCGCCACCCAAACTGATTCTACTTCTTGATTTTTGGAGCCAAGATCCTTTCTCTCTACTGTCTTTATCCCATCCTTTATTATCAGGGCTACCCCTCCTCTTTTTCCATTTCGCCTATCTCTTCCAGAAGTTAAGTATCCTGGAATATTCAGTTCCCAACCTTGGTCACTTTGCAACCATGTCTCTGTTATGGCTATTAGATCAAACCTGTTCATTTCTATCTGCGCTATTAATTCATCTATTTTGTTGTGAATGCTTCGCGCATTCAGATATAGTGCCTTTAGCTTTGACTTATTTTTCTTTTTCCCTGATGTCACCTCAGTCACTGATGCCTTATTACCTTTGTTACTCTCTGTCCCTTCCTGACCCACTCTGCTTATTTTTACCCAAACTCTACTCTACTCTAGAGCCTTGACGTTTCTCTCACTGCTTTTAAATTTACTCATTCCTGAATCCTCCCACACACCCTTCATTAGTTTAAAGCCCTGTCTACTGCCCTAGCTATTCAATTTGCCAGGACGCTGGCCCAGCCCGGTTTAAGTGGAACCCATCCCAACGGAACAACTCCCTCTTTCCCCAGTACTGGTGCCAGTGCCCCATGAACTGAAACCCCTTCCTCCCACACCACTCTTTGAGCCACGCATCTAAACCTCTAATCTGTTTGTCCCTATGCCAATTTGCGCATGGCTCAGGTAACAATCCAGAGATTATTACCTTTGAGGTTCTGCTTTTAATTTGGATCCTAGCTCCTCAAACTCCCTCAGCAGAACTTCATTCCCAGTTCTACCTATGTCGTGGTTCCTGTGTGGATCGCGACAACTGGATCCTCCCCCTCCACGCCAAGTTCTTCTCCAGCCACAAGATGTCATCTTTAACCCTAGCACCGGGCAGGCAACACAACCTTTGGAACTCTCGGTTGTGAGAACAGTATCTATCCCCCTGACTATACTGTCCCCTACCACAACTACATTCCCTTTCACTCCAACTTGAATGGCCTCCTGCACCATGGTCAGCCTGCTCATCCATCCTGCAGGCTTTTCCCTCATCCATACAGGCAGCAAGAAATTCATACCTGTTGGACAAGGGCAAAGGTTGAGGCTCCTCCAGCACTGCACCTGGGGTCTGTATCGATTTGTATGTGGGTTCAATGATGAGATATTTATGAAAGAGAATGACATTTTATCTAAAGTATGTTCAATTCAGTTAACAGCATTACAGGAGACACCATCTTAGAGATCCATCTAAAACGAAACTAAAACTAAACTCCTTCTGCCTCTGTCACATGCCCTCTGCTGGTAAGGCATAAATAATCAAGCAGGCAAATATGCTGGTAAAGCATCATAATCAAACAGGCAAATACCATCACTATTTGCTGATATCATTACATCTCCCTTTCTTAAAACAAAAGTATTTTACTTTTATCTAACAACATGTTTTCTTTGTATTACTCTGCATTTTAACTGTAACACTTAATGAACTTACATTATCATTATCATGATCAAGGTTTTTTAACCTTGCTTTGTGTGTTCACATGAAATATGTAAATACACTAGAACTTGAAGAAAGAATAAGATAAATTACTTCCGTCTATAACAAGAGTCCTTAAATTTGCTCAATGAGTCTCTCAGGAGGCTTCACGTGTCTTGAGGATTTTCTGATTGATTGTCCTTGAATCTGAGTTGTTGCCTCAGATGATGGTTTCTCAGCCGTGTGATCAGGTTGTTCAACAGTATCAGTCTTTTGACCTGCTGTGTGATCAGGTTGTTCAACAGTATCAGTCTTTTGACTTGCTGTGGCTGGTCCCATGAGAAGATCTCGACGATTTCTTCGCAGAACAGCACCCTCATCTGTCTGAATGGTGTATGATCTTGGTTGAACTTCACTCAGGACAGTTCCCTTCTGAGTCCATATGTTTGTTTTGTCTTTGAACCTTACTTGGTCACCAGTGTGGAGTTCAGGTAGCTTTTGTGTTCCTCTGTCATAGTAGTACTTTTGCTTTTCTTTCTGTTGTTCTTTGAATTTCCTCACTTTCTCCCCCTCTTTTGTTTTCAGGAGGTTCTCCGGGATGGGTAGGTTTGACCTTAGCCGACGTCCCATCAGGAGTTGGGATGGTGACATACCACACTCGAGCGGCGTTGTGCGGTATACAAGCATGCTCTGGTAGAAGTCAGTTCCACTGTCTTTTGCCTTGTACATCAGTCTTTTCACTGTCTGGACCGATTTTTCCACTAGTTCATTGGACTGTGTAAAGTGAGGACTTGGCATTGTGTGGACAAAGTCCCACTCTTTGGCAAAGTGTCGGAAACTTGCATTGTAAAACTGGGGTCCGTTGTCTGTGAAGACCTCGCTTGCCACGCCATGTCTGGAGAATATGGCTTTCATACATGTTATCACAGCATCTGCAGTGGTGGTGTACAGTCTACAAACCTCTGGATACAGGGAGTAATAGTCTGTGACTACAAGATAGTCCTTCCCTTGACATACGAATAGGTCAGCGCCTACCTTCTGGTAAGGTCTGTCTGGCGCTGGGTGTGGCTTTAGTGGTTCTAACAGATTGCTTGCTCGATATTTCAGGCATATTGTGCAGTTTGACACCTCATTTGTCACATCTTGGTTGATTCGTGGCCAGTACATCACCTCTCGTGCTCTTTTCTTACACTTTTCGATTCCCAGATGTCCTCCATGGATCCTTTTTAGCATCTCTCTTCTCAGACTCTTTGGGATAACTATTTTACTTCCTTTGTAGATGATGTCTTCGACCAGTGATAGTTCCGCCCTGCAGTTCCAGTACTCTGCCATGTCAGGTGAGCAGTCTTGCTTCATGTTGGGCCATCCATCCAAGATGCTTTTCCTCAGTCGTCTCAGTGTTTCATCTTTGTTTGTCTCAGTCTTTGAGCTCCATTTTTGCATCTACTATGGGCAGTGCACTTGTGATCATATCCACGTAGGCGTTCACTTTTTCATCCATTTTGGTGTTTGCGGGCTCACTTGGGTCAACAGCTCTGGACAACGTGTCTGCTGTATACATCAGCTTACCCGGTGTGTACGCAACATTCAGTGTATAGCATTGCAGCCTGATCATCATTCTTTGTATTCTAAGCGGACTGCTATTTAGTGGCTTCTGGAACAATGCAATCAAGGGCTTATGGTCAGTCTCTACACTGATTGCTTGTCCTGCCACAAACTGGTGAAATCTTTCACAGGCGTATGTGATGCTGAGCAGCTCCTTTTCTATTTGAGCATATCACGTCTCCGCGTCTGTCATTGAGCGCGATGCATATGCAATAGGTTGCCAGTAGTCATATTTTTGCAGAAGAACGGCACCGAGCCCACTCTGTGATGCATCTGATGATATCTTGATGGGTCTCGCTGGGTCATAAAACCTCAGAACTGGTTCCTCTGTGAGCAGTTGCTTTAGATCGCTCCATGACTTCTCATGCTCATGATTCCATTCCCATTCTATGTTCTTTTCAGTTAGTCGTCTCAGTGGCGCCATCTTTTCTGAGAGGTTGGATATGAATTTCCCCATGTAGTTGATCATTCCATTAAACCTCTGCACGTCCTTTTTGCATTGTGGCTTTGGCATATTCTCAATGGCTGACACCTTTCTGGGATCTGGTCTGATGCCTTCACTGCTAAGGATATCTCCCACGAATGTCAGTTCTGTTACCCCGAGCTGGCATTTCTCTCTATTCAGCTTCAGGTTTGTTTTCCTTGTTGCTTCCAGCACTTTTTTCAGTCTCTCGTCATGCTCAGTTCTCGTGGTTCCCCATACTATGATGTCATCCATTGATGTATCAACTCCCTCCAGGTGCTCATAGATCATATGGATAGTTTTGTGATACACTTCAGGAGCTGAGGCAATGCCAAATGGTAACCTTAGGAATCTGTATCTGCCAAATGGACTGTTGAACGTGCACAGTCTTGAACTTGCTTCGTCCAATTTCATCTGCCAAAATCCTGATGATGCATCTAACTTGCTGAAATACTTTGCATTTGCAAACTGTGACATGATTTCCTCACGTGTAGGAAGCTTGAAGTGCTTTCTTTTTATTGCTCTGTTTAGATCTCTTGGATCCAGGCAAATTCTGAGCTTTCCATTCTTTTTGTCCACAACGACGAGGGAACTCACCCACTCAGTTGGCTCATCTATCTTCTGAATCACGTTCAAGCTTTCCATCCTGTCCAACTCTGCCTTCAATTGCTTTTGAAGAGCAAACGGAACTTTTCTGCATGGATGTATGACCGTTGGCATACTTTTATCTACTCTGATCGTGTGTTCTCCTGGAAGGCAGCCTAGACCCTGAAATAGGTCATTGTACTCTTTCATGTGTTCATCATAGACTGTCTCTCCTTCGCTTTCCACGAGGATTCTCTTTACCAGGTTCAGTCTCTCACAGGCTTTTAAACCTAGTATGGCTTGCACATCCTTTGGCACCACGATTAATGCTAGCGTGTGCTCTCTGTCCTTGTGTGTTACTTTGACAATGCATCTTCCTTTCACTGGTATATCAGTACCTGAGTATCCTGTCACTTTCACTTTTATTCCATGTATCTTTGGTCTGGGTCTAATTTTCTTAAAATCAGCCTCTGATATCACATTAACTTGTGCTCCAGTATCCAATTTAAATGGAATGTGTATGTCATTCACTTTTAGTGTCAACATCCAGTCTCTTTTTTCTTTTTTGTTTTCAGACACAACATCTACATAGAACTCCTCTATCTCGCTTTCATCTACTGTATGGACCTTGCTTTGTTGCGCTTGGTTCTTACAGCAACGGGCATAATGGTTGTTTTTGTTGCAACTATTGCATGTTTTACCATATGCTGGACACTTTTTTGGTGTATGCTGCGTACCGCATCGACTACATGACTTTCGATTGCCCCTTTCATTTTTGTTCGCTGGCCACGCCTCTTTTTTCACATTGGTGCTCTTTTTGTTAAACGGTTTGTGTCCGTTCTTTCTCACTGCATCCACGTTGCAGCTACTGTCACTGAACAGCTCCTTTGCCTGCGACTTCACAGTCTCTGTAGCCCTACACAGTGCTATGGCTTTTCCCAGGTCTAGATTTTGCTCTCTTAGCAGTCTTTCCCTTAGACCATTATCTGGAATACCACACACCAGTCTGTCTTTTATCAGCGAGTCTGTCAGTCCCCCAAATTCACACGATTTGCTTCTGTTTCTCAGTTCAGTCACATACTGATCAATAGTCTCTCCCGTTTTCTGTACACACGTGAAAATTCTATGCCTCTCAAACGTCACATTACGTTTAGGTATGCAGTAGGCCTCAAACTGTTCCATTATTTTATCCAACTTCATTTTGTCTCCATCAGCAGCGAATGTGAAGTTATTATACACCTCCAGCGCTTCATCACCCATGACATGTAAGAACACTGACGCTTTCATTTTATCACTTTTCTCGTCAGCTCCGATTGCCGCTAAATACAACTCCAAATGTTGTTTGAACCTCCTCCAATTTTCAGCCACATTACCTGTCAACTGAAGCTTCGCCGGTGGGTGTAAACCTTCCATTTTTTCACTTCATTAGCTATTCTCCAATGGTAAGTAACGATGTTCTCTTTTGGCTTGCTAATATGTGGAGAACTGATTTAACTTCAGATTTTTCCTCTTCATCTCTTTCAATCACTTCTGACACCATGTATCGATTTGTATGTGGGTTCAATGATGAGACATTTATAAAAGAGAATGACTTTTTATCTAAAGTATGTTCAACTCAGTTAACAGCATTACAGGAGACACCATCTTAGAGATCCATCTAAAATGAAACTAAAACTAAACTCCTTCTGCCTCTGTCACGTGCCCTCTGCTGGTAAGGCATAAATAATCAAGCAGGCAAATATGCTGGTAAGGCATCATAATCAAACAGGCAAATACCATCACTATTTGCTGATATCATTACAGGGTCCCCTTACCTGTCTGAGTTGCAGTCACACCCACCTGTCCCTGACCACTAACCAGACCTGTACCACTACCTAATCTAAGGAGTGTGACTGCCCCCTGGATCAAAGTGCCCAGGTAAATCTCTCCTTCCCTGATGCCCCGCAATGTCTGTACCTCAGTCTCCAGCTCAAAAACTCTGAGCTGAAGTTCCTCATGATGCAGGCACTTACTGCAGACATGGTTGTCCGGGATCACAATGCTCTCCACAAACTCCCACATGCTGCAGTTGCGGCACACCACCTGCACCGCCATCCCTATATGAACTTATTCTATTTAATTAAATTTAAATGCATTTGTATTTTGGTAACTTAGTTTACAGTGTAGTTTCTTGACTACTTACTTGATCTAGATTAAGTTAAGGGTACTGAAATTAAATATCTAGTGTAAGTAAAAAGCAACAACTTCTTCCCCCTCTTCTCCGAATTCCTACTCTTTCCAAATTCCCAAATAAAACAATCTGTTCAAGTCCACTCCGTTTAATCCCGCTCACTCCCCTGTCCCGTTCCCAAGCAGGCCAGGCATCATATGAGAATGATGTGTGCCAACCTACCTACCCAAGTTTGCAAAGCTAGGGCAATACAGTCAAAAAGATCTAATGGGCATTGCTGCAACACAGCCACAGCAGACTACCACTCACCAAGATCAATCTCTGGCACCATCTGTGAGCCACGATGTAAGATTTTCTCCCCCTCACGTTTTAATCTGTTTTATGTACACTGAGCCACGTACACAGTATACGACATTCACAGTGTGTGACTGACGGTTGTAACTCAGGAACAATTGTAAGGAAAGCATTCTGGAATCCCTGACCAGTTAGGAGCAATATTACACGACACCTGATACATTGCCCCACCAATGTGCCTTCACAACCTCAAATGTCGTCAGAGTGACATTTCTCCCCATTTCCCAAGCAGCCATCCTCTGCTCTCAGAGTGAGATTTCCAATTTAGTGTCAAATAAATTAAATGCCCATTAAGAAGACGATTGAGGCTTCCCAAACTCAATTTATACATAAATAGATATCTGACCAATCTAGGCTGGATTCAAACTAAGTAAAACCCCAGTGCCTTACCAACTCCAGCAATAAGTCTCAGACTTGGGAAGTTCTGGAATAATTGTTGCTTAAACATTCTCCACTACATAATTTTTTTTAAGGTGAGGTGCCCAAAATGGCTCGGAGCTCTCTAATGAGTTATACAAGGTTAAAACATCGGCTTTGATTTATCATTGGAGGCTTTAGAGCTGTGTCTCAGAACTTAATTGAAAATAAAATAGAGCAGCAGGTGGACCCTCTTGGCTGTGTGATGGTGTATCATGCAGCGAAACCTAAAGAAATATTACTTTAAAAGGGAGATAAAACATCACTTTAAAATATACAAAACACTGCACGCGTATGCTGCTTAAAGCATAGGTACTGAAGCTAATGTGCCATTGTGCCCTCATTACATTTTGAATATCATTAGCATAATTATCTCCAGTGTGAGATGTTTAAATCACAAATTAGCTGCTAGTTTGAAGGGGTGAGGTATCAGGGTAGATTAGAAAAGTTTGAGTTTTAGTCTACAGAGGCCTGATTGAAATGTACAAAATATCATAGATCAGATAAATCCAGATCATTAATTCAAAGTACATCAAGAAAGAAGCACCAGGGTCATGAATAGATATTTAGTAAATTAGATCATATATCAGGGAAAACTTCTTTATGTAAAGACTGACAAATGATTAGCATTATCTGCCAAGCAAGAGAAGGAAAAACACTGGGGGATCATAATACAATTTGATGTCACAATGGGAGAATTCATATATTAAAGAGATGAACTTCTATGGGCAAAATTGTCTTTTCTCAAAGTGAACTTTTCTTTACATTCTTCTTGCTGTTTTTCCTGCAGAAGTTGCAAACTAGATCGTAAATATAAAAAAAGAAACTTGTAAAATATAGCGCCTTTCACAACCTTAGGAAATCCCAAAGTGCTTTATAGCCAGTTAAGTATTTTGAAGTGTAGACACAGTTGTAATATAGGAAACATGGCAGCCAGTTTTAGTGATATTGGTTGAGGAATAATGCTGGCCAGGATACCGGAGAGAGCTCCCTTGTTCTTCTTCACATAGTGCCGTGGGATCTTTTCTGTCCACCTGAGGGGGCCTCGGTTTAAGGTCTCATCCAAAAGACGGCACTTCTGACAATGCAGTGCTCCTTCAGTACTGCACTGGATTGTCAGCCTAGATTTTTTGCTAAATCCCTGTATCCTCTCCTCTCCCCCACTCTGCTGTTACTCACCTCATCTTAACCATCCATTTATTCCTCCCACTCCCACTCTCTCCCCGCCTGCCTGCCCCCACCACCCCCCCCCCCACGGCGACGAGAGGCCAGAGCCCTTGTAACCCTTGACCTATTTTCCCTTCTGATCCTCCCTTCCCAGTTAGTTCCATCAAAGAGGCTTTGTTTGCTTTTAAAAATTCAATTTACTTTGGGTGTGTATTTTTTTTTAAAGAAATCAAATTATAATGATGAAATACTGTTTGTGTCTGTTTTTCTCTGGTATTAACAAATAGGACATTTACCTTCTTTAACTGATGATTAATTGGCATCAAAGTTCAACTATTTTCTGAAAGTTGAAGTAACCAACATAAGGAAATGTATTTATTCTATCACTTTAATATACTTTCTGAAATTTATAGAATGCAAAACTTAATTGCCTTTTTTTAATGTCCTAATTATTGTTTTTTCTTTAAAAACATTACTTGAATTTAATGGGGGGGGAGGGAAGTAATTGGTTTTTGGCAGTAGCGCAAAACAGGCAATAGCGAACCGCCCGACTTTCATTTCCATCATGTGGTGTAAAACGGAGCTGCTGGTTCATATCGTCCGTTTTGCGCTACCATCCAAGACCAATTTCATCCCCCTGTTTTTGCCCAGGGTGCTCAGATACTGATGACATCCAACCAAGTGCTGGGCTCACCATAACAATTAACAGCAAGCGGGTCTGATGACGCGTCATCAGCCGGTTTCCTTAAAGGGACCACAGCCACATTGAGTTTGACAGTTGTTCTGTCAATGTTTTACAGCATTGAGGTGCTGCAAACACTGACAAACACTGCACAAAGGTGGATGGTTGCACCCAGGCTTTCCAATGATTCCCTCTATATGCTTATGGAGGGAGTCACAGCACGCAGGGAGGTTCTCTTCCTTCCCCAGGACACCAACGCAGCCTGGTTGCATATTGCACAGGAGGGCAAAAGCAGGGATGTGGTCAGGAGTCCCTGGCTACAGTGGCGCCAGCCTTTCAATGATCTCAGTGGATCACAAAATGTTACTGCAAAGCCACACTCAACCTCACCCTGCTGAGCCACTCAACATATCCCCATCACCCTTCTCCTGCACATCCTTACTCACACCAACTTACCTTGCACCTCCACCCATCCCCCTCAATCTACATTATCACTTCCCCATCTCACTAGCCACCCCTCACACTCACCCTCATCCTACTGCAAGCATACCAACTAACAACACGCAAGGGTAGGCACTTGAGAGGTTTAGCCAATGTCCATGTGACGTTTCTGGTAATGTGTTGTCATACAGTAAAATCTATATTTTCAACACTGCCCCTTATTGGACAGATATGTGCACACCTTGAGTTCCAGTGAATGCTGAGACATAATTTCTCTCCTCCCCCCCATCCCCCCCGCCCGGCTATAGTGATGGGTGTGCATGGAATGGCTTGGACATTAAAGGAATGCTTTACAGTGCTGGTGTGGGATGGTGTCAACCTGGCGCATTATGTGGCAGCCAGGGTTTACAGCGTCAAGTGAAGAAAATCTAGCCATGGTGATGCCATCGCTGGACTCCCAGGCAGCAATGTTGTCAGGGGCTGATACCCTATGTCCTGTGCAGCATCAGGTGATGGCAAAGAAGGTTGGTGTTGTTGTTGGTGCTGCTGGTGTGCCTGGTGATGTTGGTGATGGGGCTGAGCGTGGAAGGAATCAGAGGAGCAAGGTGAGATCGTTTCTAGAGCACCGATGTTGCTGCAATAGATGGCAGCTGCAGGTGAGGTGACAGAAGCAATCTGTCAATGGTGAGAGAGGTTGTCCAGTGAAGTGGCACTGGACATACAGTTGGCTCTAAACACTTGCAAGCTGAAGAAATCTCTATATGTCTTACAAATGCAGTAACCAACAGTGTCTGCGCTCTGAAACTGACCATCTACAACATGGCATCCTTTACACCACTTCTGCAGCAGCCAGCTTATCAGATACATCAGAACAGACTCAACTCACACCAGGGTGAGCTGGCGTGTTTCCCGAGCAGCGGGTAACCCGTGGGGGAGCACGAAAAATTGCGGGGAAGCCTCAAAAACCATTAAATTGGCTGTTAACAAGCCATTTAATGAGCTCAATTGTCTCCCCCGCCGTTTGGTGTTGGGTCAGTTCTCCGCTGTCAGACCCGACAGCAGGGAGACAGATTCACGTGGAGGCGGATTGACAACGGGTTTCCTACCCGATCAATCTTTGCTATTTTGATAGCGGACCGCCTCCAAACCCACCCTCTGAGCGCCGGCAAAATTCAGCTTTAAGAGTGAGCTGAGGGCAAGCTAATTTCAATGGGCTACCTAGCTTCAATCAAACCTTTTTAAACGTGATCTATTTTGGCTTTCACAAGCCCAGTTCTTCAAGCAAATCAATTTTGTTTGAAACACCTTCAAAAATAAAAAATAAAAATCGATTTCGGTGACAGTTTTTCCAAGGCGTATAGAATCAAAATGAATTTGCAGCTGGTGTGTGCGGGTTAATGCTCAGAACTAAAAGAGAAAAGACTTCCAGGGGTTGAATCAAGAACAAGATGATTTCTACATCTCTCCTGTGCCCACTTCTGTATTTTATAAATGGAGATAAAAATAGTATTACTGATGAGATGTTCAAGAAAAATAACGCCTACAGTGACCACCAGCTGTAACATCTTTCTTGAAATATTTCTTTCAGCTGATTCTTGTGGTTTAAAACATTCAGCACCAATAAAGAAAGAGGAGGTGCCATCTTGCAGGAGTTAGAGTCTGACAAAGTGACAAGAGCTACATTATCAGCGGACATGCAGTTGTTAACCTAGCAGTTCTTTTGCTTCAACCGCGAATACTAATGCAGCTCCTTCACAGTGTCAGACACAGCAGGTCCACTGAATCAGTTGCGCTATGATGTTGTCAGCACACACTTTATTCAAAAATCTATCTCAATAGAAAGATGAAAATAAAACAACATGAGCTTTAACAGTCAATGCTAATTTTTCCTTCTGTAAATTTTGTGCTCTTTGAAGTGAGGGATGTTGGTGCTGGGGATTGTAATGATGCCAGCGCCAAGCACTCCCAGGTCAGGCATTGTAAGGTTAGAGAAAGAGTAAAGCTCTCTCCGCTCAGTCCATCAATGTGCCTCAGTCCCCTGTTCACTGGGAACTGGGCTGTTAATTTATGCGTGTCTTTTTAAAAAAAAAAGAGTAATTATAACTTGCCAGCTCAGGAGGAACCAAAAGTAGAAACAATACCCTGAGTGCCTACTGCCCATAAGTGAATGGAGGGCCTGAATCTCTTTAAATGGTTTGTTGTGTCTCACTCCTTTTTGATCATAAATCTCAACCTTAAAATATCACCAACGTCACTAATTTTTATCTGAACTCAATAAAAGAACATTTGCTGATCTGATATCTGCCCACAGGTTCCCAGCCTAACTTAGCCTCCTCATACAGAGACCACAGTCTACAGCACAAGACAACAAGCTGAAAAGGCATGAGCATTCCTTTCAAGTTTCTAAAATTGATAGCCTGATTGATGCAGTGTAATAAAATGCTCGTCTCAATCTTCCCAACTGCACTAATCCAAGTATCAGCAGGCAAATCAAGAGGGCTGCTTCAAAACTATAGGCCCATATCAACATGTTTGGGTCAGTCTTAGTGGGCACCTGTCCACAACTCAGCTCTAATTGGCACTAAATTGGCAGACTGAGTTACAGCAGCTGCAAGCAATACAGGCATGGGAAACCTAAGTGGCATAATGTGCTTGTTGAAGGTTGGGGTTAAGGCAGGTTATCAGGGCAGAACAGAGGGTACTTTTCCCTGCCTTTTTTAAAAAAAAAGCACCAAAATATTTATTTGTTTTTGTTTTTCCAGCAAATGTCTCCCCTTCCCTTCACCTGAAGCTGTTGACTCCTTGCAGGGTTATTATTCCATGGGCACTGACTGCCCTCTGAAACTATGCTCAAGTACCCATTCTTCATGTTTGAGCTTAGACAGCATGTGCAATTCAACCATGTAGGGCATCACAGCTGTAGTGTCCGGGTATCAATAATACTCGGACTGCAGGAGAACAATAAAACAGGTATTTACTGAACAGAGGGGACTCTTTTATTTATTCTGAACAGAGGGGAACTCAAGACTGAAATACAGAAGCCTGCTATGGCTTTATATACAGGGGTGGTCACTGCCGGTACTGCAGTATAGAATCAGTTCTTCTCTTAAAGGTACATACACAACAACAGCTATGCCAGACCCTCTCCTCACCCAACATCCACACGCCAAAGCTCCAGCAAAGTTCAAGGAACAGGACTTCTGGTTGATTTGCTGCTCCATAACGGAGGGGCACGGCCAATTGAAGCACACCTCTTATTGCCTTAGCTGAAAGCAGCTAATCCAGCCCCGAACTGTAATCGACACTGGACCCTTCCTAGTCTATAGGGCTCAGCTGTTCACCAAGTTAACCAGCAAAGTCATCAGGGGAAGCCAACCAAAATGCTATTGAGCATTCAAGATAACACTTGATGCTAAAAGGACCGTTGACAGCTACCCAAACGCTCCATTGGCAAAGTGATCATCTCCTGAATAGTAATCATTGCTAAAAGAGCAGCAGTGGCCTGCAGTGTAGCTCATTTCAACTGAATTCAAGTATTAGTACAAATCCTGTCTCTCCCCCACAAGTCTCTGCCTAAGTCAGCACCATGACTGACAGCCTAGCCAGATGATAAGGCAGTGGATGATATGCTCTGGGAATTTGGGCAGGGAAAGAACTCTAATAGGAGAGAGTAAATTAGCTCATCTGAGCTGATTAAAAATGAATACAAGGCATATCCAGCATGCGCGATTTCTGTAGAAAAAGCAGCAGTTTGCCTATTCAGCAGACAGCAACGAGTCAGCTTTTGTCCGTTCAGCTTTCATTCTCGCCCCATAATTAAGCATCCGTCTTTTTTTATATAAAATAATTGAAGCACGCAGATGCACACGCACTCTTTCACACTCACTGGTACAAGGGCTCGAGCTAGTTCCTTGTTTCAGAAGTTTGGGATGGAGTGGGAAAGACTAAAGTTGGGAAAGAGCAATTCACAATGAGGGCTGCCAACTGTGGACAAATCCTGGCTGTGAGATGCACAGTTGCAGCCTGCATACTTCAGATACTGACTTACACCATGAAGGTGAACGTGTGGCTAAATGCAGAGAGCTGCATGTGTCACCTGGGCTTCAGGGGGCAGCCAAGTGGCATTAATGTATTCCTCCAACCTTTATCTCTTCTCCACTTTCACTTATTCTCTGTTTTTCTTGCCTGCTTGCTTTTCACAGCTCACCTGGTTGTGCCTCACTGGAAAGTAAGAGAAAGCAAGAGGCATGTCTGAAGGCTGGTCTATCCCAGCATCCAGTGGTAATGGAAGCTGAAGCTATGGTCTATAGCTTTAATAGGAGGTTTCTGCAATCTCTGACATTGCTGGAATAGACCTACCTACACAGCGTTTACTGATCAGTGAGCGGATACAATAAAAATGCTGAGGATTATTGTCCATGCACACAAGATTATGATCCTCAGACAGGAGGGCACGATACTCCCAACAAATCAAAGTGTTGGTAGGCCCGCATACAGCACTAGGTTTGCAATCCTTGCTCTCATGAAGGAGAACCCCAGTTGGAACAAATATTGTGACTGTATAGGTGGAGGAGAGCTGAAAGGGGGCAGTGGGTAATGTAAATGAACCACTTGTGGTTGCAACATTCGCACATTGCAGATGAGCTGTGATGTGCCTCAATAATTCCGAGACTCGAAGTTAGCAGAACAAAAACAAGGCTTTTATTAACTTAGAAAGTAACACGTAAGAGAGAGAGATGCCTTCCTTCTGGAGACTGAGGCCAGACTGAAGCTAGCTTACAAACGGGGCCAGGTATGGGCGGAGCCCTACACACAGCACATTCCAGCTGTACCTCCTGCTTTTGGTCGCTATTGGCCGGCAGTTAGGGGTAAGGTTCGCGAATAGCGAAGGCGGCTTTACCTTCAGGGTAGCCAGACCGCACACTGAGGGGCGGCTGCGACCCACCGTACTTGAGCGTGATGCTTTGGTGGTTGCACTGGAAATCCAGGCCCAAGATCACGCTCACACATATGTTCTTCATGATTAATACTTTAAAATTATCATATACAGTTCCGTTAACGCACAATTGTACCGTGCAGTAACCCAGAATGGTCGATGTCTGGGTTTTATCAGCCATAGAGATGGTACCCTGAGTAGGGACCACCTTTAGGGAGAGTTGTTGTGCCAGTTCTGGGTGGATAAAGCTCTCCGTGCTTCCACTGTCAATTAAGCATTTAACCCGGCACCCGTTTACCTCGATGTCCACCATTGATCTGGATAGCGGGTGCGGCCTGGTCTGGTCCACTGTGACCGATGCCACTGTAGGGCCCTGATCGATACAAGATGGCGTTCACACTGTCTGCTCACAAGATGGCGGACCCCACGAGGTCGGGCAAGATGGCGTCCAAGATGGCCGCTCCCACGGCGCACATGCGGCGGTGGCGGGTTTTCCGGCGGTTGGTTTTCCGGCGGGGTTCCCTCTGCACACCTTCCCGAAGTGCCCCTTCTTACCGCACTTAAAGCAGGTGGTGCCTTTCACCGGGCACAGGTTTCTGGTGTGCTTTGGCTGCCTGCAGAAGTAGCAGTTGGGTCCCTGACGCATCGCGGCTGTCGTAGGGCTTCTGGGGGGAGAGCAGGGTCCAGCCGGTGTCGGGCTGTCGGGCGGGGAAGATGCCTTCCAAGATGGCGGCACCCTCGGTGCACACGTGGTGGCATGGACAGCGCAGGCTGAAGAGCAGGCGTCCGAGTTTCTCTGGGCCACATCCAGGGATCGCGCGGTGTCCGCAGCCTGTTTCAGGTCCAACCCCGTTTTTTTCCAGCAGTCTTTGCCGGATGTAAGTGGAGCTGAGGCCTGTGATGAAGGCATCGCGAACAAGCTCGTCAGTGTACACTGTGGCTTTTACATCTCGGCACTTGCAGTCTTTGCCAAGCATTTTCAGTGTGCTTAGGAACTCCTCCACCGATTCCCCAGGTCGCTGTGCGCGGGTAGCGAGCAGGTGCCTAGCATACACCTCATTCGTAGGCTGCTGGTAATGCGCCTTTAAGATGTCGCAGGCGGCCAGGTACGTCTCGGCGTCTTGGGTGAGGGGGTAAACCCGGTGGCTTACCCAATTCCGCAGAATTCCGAGTCTCATCCTCGCAGCGCCCGTAGCGTCTTTGACGGCTGCGGAATTGTCCAGGAAGAATTCCATACACTCAAACCAGTGTCCGAAGCGTGCTGATGCATCCGGAGCATGTTGATCCAAATCCAAACGTTCGGGTTTCAGGAGTTGATCCATAGTGTTGAAAAATAAGTTAATAAAATTGATGTGCCTCAATAATTCCGAGACTCGAAGTTAGCAGAACAAAAACAAGGCTTTTATTAACTTAGAAAGTAACACGTAAGAGAGAGAGATGTCTTCCTTCTGGAGACTGAGGCCAGACTGAAGCTAGCTTACAAACGGGGCCAGGTATGGGCGGAGCCCTACACACAGCACATTCCAGTACACAATACAATGAGGTCTGGGGGAAGGGAAATGACACTGAAACCGATCTCAGTCACAGGCAGTGGTGAATGGAATATTTCATCACAAGCTGAGGCAGGAGCGGAGACAGGTGATGTTACAGAGGTGGCAGTAGGCGGACTTAGTGATGGAGGGGATATGGGTCGGAAGCTCAGCTCAGGGTCAAATAAGATGGAAAGGTTGCGAATGTTCTGGTGTAGCCTCTGACACCAGGCTGTCCAGGGAGAGGGATGGAGTTAGTAGCTAGGGAACAGAGTTTGTGGTGGGGACCAAAGACAATGGATTCCGTCTTCCCAATATTTAATTGGGGGAAATTTCTGTTCATCCAATGCTGGATGTCGTACAAGCAGCGTGACAAATCAGAGGCAGTAGAGGGGTCGAGAGAGATGGTGGTGAGGTGGCGCTGAGTGTCATCAGTGTAAATGCTAGTCCTTCTTTAAAAAAAATCTTGATGTTCAGTTTACAATTTTGGATTTGGATTTTGGATACTCAGGGGACATTGGGTAAGCAGAGTAATGTTCCATAACAATGGGACTTATGAATTACTTCTGTAAAGTTGTATAATGAATACCAGATTGGGGTTGTAACCTTCTGGTTCTGAGTGGGCTATTCAAAAATTAAACATAGTCAACTGGAAAGTCAAAAGTATGCTATTTTATGAAATACAAGTCTATTTTTCCCACTTCATTTCTACGCCTTGTGAAATGTAAGTTCCCCCATTCCTAATTTATTTATTCATTAAGGTTTTCAATGGATTTATCATCAACATTAGAACCAACATGCCATATTCTGCCCCATCGGATCTTGGACTTTGCAAAAGGTGTCAACCCTAAACAATACAATCCACAGAAGCTAATAGCCTGACAAGGTTGAGAGCAGAAACTATGCAAAGCAAAATTCACATGCATAAAAGAAGTAGAATATCAACCAGCCTGCCTTGATGATCTTGAATATCCAATTTATAAAACCATGTTCAATGGCTGCCCCACAAGTACATACTTCCTTTCCTAAATTCACTCTGAACAGCTACATTAGCCAAATTTTAAGATCCTGAGAGGTAGTCGGGCAAGAAAAACACTTGTAAAACTATAAAGTTTAACTCAGTTCCCATTGCTTCTCGCTTGTACCTTCACTCACTCTGCCCACCAAATAACACGCATGACACTTCCTCTCTCAGTCAGCCAGCTATCTCCCTATGTACATAATGTTTGGTATACATGGAAGCAATAAACCTGAGTTTGCCAGTCATTTGGAAATGGGGGGAAAAAATGCTGTTTGACTGGGCAGGGCCATTGGAGGTGGGAGGTCACGTGACGAAACCTCCGGAAATACACCCACAGTTGGCAACTCCAAAGGCAAACGGCAGCACGCCAACTGCTCCCGACTGAGATCAGCTGATTTACCGACTAGGAATCGCGATGAGTCCTCCTGTTCCGTACGGATTATATTACACTGGGTGATACCCGCAGGGATCTCGACAACGGTGGGAAATTTCATCAGAGCTGCTCCTGCTCCACCGCTAAAACTGCGGTTAACACCCCATGTCAACGGGGATTCTGTAATGTATGTACCTTTAAGGGGGGAGCTATTTTCTACAGCTCATGTATACTGTAGTACCGGCAGTGACCACACCTGTATATAACGCTGAGTAGTAATATGTTGTTTCAGTTGCAGTTTGAACCACATTGAGTCAACACCTGTTGTACCGTTCTCTGCAGTCCTTTTCTTATTATTACACGGACGTAACAGTGGCGACGAGCAAGTTCGAACCTACCTGCAACTCTGCATCACCTCCCAGGGATTTGCTCCTGGAGAACAGTGGAAGAAGGTCGAGTCCAGAAGCATGGGCGTCGACCACGGGCAACTGCCCAGTCATCCAGCGGAGATTTGAGCATCGCAGGGGAGGCTGTCGAGAGCCAGGCTTGGCTTTCCAGTCACAGTGGTCCAGCGAAACGGGCTGGCAACAGGTACTGCGCAGACCCTTCACGGACAGCGACGGGCTAGAGCCCGACCGAGCGGCACAGAAAAAGGCCGAGCAGCGTCAACGGGGGAGAGAGAGAGAGGGCAGAGCGCACGGGGCGCAGCAGGTGTTCAGGACCGAGCGGCGTCAACGGGGGAGAGAGGCGAGAGAGAGCAGAGCGCAGCCGGTGGTCAAGGGCCGAGCAGCATCAATGGGGGAGAGAGGTGCGCAGGAAAACACGAGGCGCTGCCATTGCCATGAGGACCGCAGAGAGCGGCATTGGCAGCAGCGCAGGAGCAGTGCATGAAACCCACAGGGCGTCGCCATTTGCCACGAGGACCGCCGAGAGCGGCGTTGGCAGCAGCGCGGGAGACGTCATTCTAAGCCGCAGCGGGGAAGAAAGGAAAGCGCGGGAGACGCCATTTTAAGCCAGTCTAACCACACCCAAAAATGCCAAAGATGGCAGTATCACAGCGTTCGACAATGAAGTCGAAGATTGGACGACATATGTCGAACGCATAGAAGTATACTGCAAGGCGAATGAAGTGCCAGATGACAAGAAAGCGTTGGTATTGTTGAATTCAATGGGTGCAAAAATGTATGGCTTACTACGAAACCTAGTAACCCCAGAGAAGCCAGTAGAAAAGGATTTTGAAAACATAGTGTCAATCCTACAGGACCACTTAAACCCCACACCGCTGCTGATAGCAGAAAGATTTAAGTTTCACAAAAGGAACCAGCATAAAGATGAAAGTAATGCTGAGTATTTAACGGAACTGCGCAAGCTATCGAAACACTACCAGTTTGGAATGGGACTAGCAGATACTTTAAGGGACAAATTTGTGTGTGGGCTTCAAAGTGAAGGAACTCAGAAACGGCTTCTATCAGAAAAGGATCTTAAGCTGGACAAGGCTTTCAGCATTGCAGTATCACATGAAGCAGCAGCATGGGGCGCTGCAGAGATACAACGGAGACCGCAAGAATATGGCACAAATGAAATGTCATACGGAACGGTGAAGTGCTATCGCTGTGGCAGAACAACACACGAACATAATGATTGCTGGTTCAAGGACAAAGTGTGCAGACAGTGTGGAAAAGTAGGACACTAGCAAGAGTCTGCAGGTCGGGAAAGAAAACCAGCAGCAAGAAATCTCCACAGGAGAAGTACAAGAAGGTACATAAGGTGACGGAGAGTAGTTCAGACGAACAGAAGAGTGATACAGACTCCGGAAGCAAGGAGCTGGGTTGTCTGAAACTACATAATGTGATCAAAACGGAGGATCACCAAAATATCTGGGTCACGCTCAAGATAGCAGGAGTCTAAGTGAAAATGGAATTGGACACAGGATCAGCCCTAACAGTCATAAACCGAAGGGACTACAAGCGGCTATTCTCACATATACCCTTGAGAGATACAAAGATTGTCTTGAAGACGTACACGGGGCAAAAAGTCTACCCCAAAGGAAAAATAAGGGTGAACATTATTTAAAACGGCAAGGAAACACCAAAAATGGACCTATATGTATTGCCAGATGGAGGACGTGAATGGATCCGGAAGATACAGCTAGATTGGCATTCCATACAAGCACTGACTGTAGATGCCAAAAAGGATGACGACGTCACACCTGGACGACTGTCAAAAATGCTAGCTGACGCACAAGAAGTGTTCCAGCAGGGACTCGGAACATTAAAAGGCATAACAGCGACGATCAAAATAGAGGAAAATGCAAGCCCAAAGTTTTAAAGGCTAGACCGGTACCTTATGCGATCTGCCCAGCCGTCGAAGCAGAGCTGGAAGGTTTGGAACGTTCAGGAGTACTGTCCAAAGTGGACTGGAGCAAGTGGGCTACACCCATCGTTCCTGTAATGAAGAGGTCGTTGAGTAATACGCCTGGGGAACCAAAGAAGGTTCGCATCTGTGGGGACTTTAAGGTGACAGTGAACCCAACCCTTCACACTGTACAATATCCGCTTCCGCGGATTGAAGATATTTTCGCCTCGCTATCTGGAGGGAAACGCTTCACTAAGATTGATCTGGCCCAGGCGTACCTGCAAATGGAGGTAGAAGAAGCCTCGAAACAGTACCTCACGATCAACACTCATAAAGGTCTCTATCAATACAACCGGCTGGTGTTCAGGGTAGCATCAGCTCCGGCTATTTGGCAAAGGGCAATGGAACAAGTCCTGCAAGGGATTCCAGGGACCCAGTGTTATTTGGACGACATCCTGGTCACGGGCGAAAATGACAGTGATCACCTCGCCAACCTGGAGCAGGTGCTCACTAGATTGAAGGAATATGGGATCCGAGCTAATCACCACAAATGCGAGTTTTTCCAGAAGCAGATCTCGTATTGTGACCACGTTATTGACAAAGAGGGGTTACATAAGTCCCCTGAAAATATTGAGGCAGTAGTCAAGGCTCCAGCACCGGAAAATCTGTCACAACTGAGGTCGTTCCTCGGGCTGGTGAACTACTACCATAAGTTCTTGCCGAATTTGTCTACCGTACTACACCCACTGAACACCCTACTGCAAACGGGGGTACCATGGAAGTGGAGTGACGAATGTAAACGAGCTTTCCAGAAGAGCAAAGCATTGATCACATCAAAAGAGGTGTTGGCTCATTTCAACCCAGCACTACCAATTCGGTTGGCGTGTGATGCATCACCCTATTGCATTGGAGCGGTGCTGTCGCACAAATTCCCAGACGGCTCGGAGAGGCCAGCAGCCTTTGCGTCTCGGTCACTAACCCCAGCTGAGCGTAACTATGCCCAGATTGACAGGGAGGCCCTCAGCCTAGTGTGGGGAGTGAAAAAGTTCAATCACTATCTGCACGGGCAGAAGTTCACCTTGCTGACTGACCACCAACCACTTGTCTCCATCTTTAATCCAAAGAAGGGCGTTCCAGTGATGACTGCGCAACGGCTACAAAGATGGTCCCGATTTCTAGGGGCACGCCAAAATGAAATCCAGTATAAGGGCACGAAACAGCATGGAAACGCTGATGGGCTATCACGCCTGCCACTGCCTACTGCGGAGGAAGCACCAGCAGTGGATCCTGTCGAAATATTTCATTCGACTATAATTGAATGCTTGCCAGTAACTAACGCTGGTATAGAGAAGGAGACCCGAAATGACCCGACACTGTCTCGGGTATATGATTTGACGGTGAAGGGATGGCCAGCACATGGCGACTCACTGTTGCCAGCATTCTCATCCAGAAAAGAACAGCTGTCAGTATGCCATGGGACCTTGATGTGTGGATCCCGAGTGGTAATTCCACCCAAGTTAAGGGAGAGAGTGCTCAATGAGCTTCACGAAGGTCATCTGGGGGGGGTGAAAATGAAAAGCCTTGCTAGGGCTTATGTGTGGTGGCCGGGGATCGATCAGCAAATCGAGGACCTGACAAAGAGCTGCTCAGGATGCCAGAAGGTCCAAAATGCACCACCACATGCCCCTCTACACCCATGGGAGTGGCCCTCATCTCCATGGCAACGGGTGCATATTGATTTTGCTGGTCCATTCATGGACTCAATGTTTTTAATAGCCGTGGATGCGCACTCGAAATGGCCTGAGGTGATCAAAATGTCCTCCACCACCACGTCGAAAACTATTGCAGTCCTACGGACCATTTTTGCCAGGAACGGCTTGCCAGAGCAGATTTGCTCTGATAACGGACCACAGTTTGTGTCCGAAGATTTTCGAAGATTTATGAAAAGGAATGGGGTAAGGCATTACACATCTGCCCCGTATCATCCAGCCACAAATGGATTGGCTGAGAGGTTCGTACAAACCTTTAAAAAAGCAGTAAAGGCCATGTGCGATGACGACATTCCACTGCAGCATAAGGTGGACAATTTCCTGTTAGCCTACAGAAATGCGACACATGCAGTCACCAACCAGGCCCCGGCCATGATGTTCTTTAACCGAAGGTTGAGATCTCGTCTGGATTTGCTCAGACCAAATGTACGAAGAGATGTTGAGAGTAAGCAATTCCAGCACATCAATGAGAAGCCGACAAGGAGCTTCAATGTAGAGCAACCAGTCTTGGCCCGCGACTACCGAACAGAGAAATGGCAACCAGGAACGATATGCACACGGCAGGGGCCACTAATGTACACAGTGGACGTTGGGGAGAGCAACGTGAGACGCCATGCTGACCAGATCCTAGAGGCACAGGAACGAGTCAACCCCATGCCTTGCCCATACGTACCTGGTGATGAAACCGATGTACAGGTCGCATCTACCCCAGAAACAGTAGCATCGGCAGCTGATGAACCAACCGACGACAGGGGGCCAGAATCGCCTCCGCACCAAGAGCAAGACACTCGGGAAAGGCGCTATCCAGAAAGGATCAGGAAGCCTCCCCAAAGACTGAATTTATAAATAGACTACTTTCAGCTAATGTTGCATGTTAAAAGTGTTAATTGTAATTCGTATGATATTTAATTGTTAAATGAGTGTTATGGTACTGTTAATCTAAAAGGGGAGGAATTGTAATGTATGTACCTTTAAGGGGGGAACTACTTTCTACAGCTCATGTATACTGTAGTACTGGCAGTGACCACACCTGTATATAACGCTGAGTAGTAATCTATTGTTTCAGTTGCAGTTTGAACCACGTTGAGTAAACACCTGTTGTACCGTTCTCTGCAGTCCTTTTCTTATTATTACATGGACGTAACAGATTCCACCGCGCCTCTGGCCAGGTATAAAAGCAAGGAAGTTATAAAATCACTGGCTAGGCCTCAGCTGGAGTATTGTGTCTGTAGAGTTCTCAAAATTCCCACATTCTCCAAAGTTATTAATAAAGGGACCCTGAAGGACAAGTTATTAATAAGGATACCCTAAAGGAAATGGCTTCTGGACCTTGTGGCAGAAACCTGCAACATTGAAAGCAGGACCCTGCTAAAATGGCAGGCCAAGTTCAAAAAGGCTTTGAAAAACCTGACATGCCTGGGCCTGTGAGAGACTTGTTATTTTGAAGCCAGACAACTAGATAATACAGAATACGCATTCTTCATTTTGAAACAAATCAACTCAGGAAAGACTTAATCTTGAACCCATCAAGCCTTTGCATAAATAATCGCTTAGAGTTTAAACTGGCTACCAAGCCAGGAAGATACTGATTCACATTATGCATAACAAACACCGAGACATTAAAGATCATTTAGCAACGGGGCAACCACCCAAAAAGCAGTTAAGGTGAATGACTATAATCACTTTAACGAGCCCGCCAAAAATCAGACAAAGAACTAACCCTGATTTGGCGCATGTAAAGTCTGTGGGTTGTGCAGTTAATAAATACACAGACTTCAGAAGTAACAAACAAACAAACAGGTCTTTACTATTCGAAGATCCGGGCGAATCTGCCCCAGCAATCATGCCACAACACTTATATACTGGTGTGGTCACTATCGGTATTACAGTATACAGAAGCCAAACAAATAGTGCCACACCTAAAGTAGTTCCCTTAAAGGTGAACGGTTACATTCAATAGTTCCCTTAAAGCTAGACGGGTACATGCACTACAATCCTCCCTTTTTAGCTTATTACTTACAGAGTCCCCGTTAAACATACATATCTTCAACTTCCTAGAAACAAATTACAGATATAATCTCGGTGGAGTCAATGTCATATAAAACAATTTACAAATATAATCTCGGTGGAAACAGTTCACAGGTTCAGTCTCTGTGGAAACAGTTCATAGATTCAGTCTCTGATCTTGACTCGTTCCGAACAACATTTCTTTGGTGTAGCCGGTTCACCTGGCTAGCGTGACTCCTCCATAGCCTTTTTCTTGACGTAACAGCTTGAACTTTTGTCCTGTTGAACCAGTAGTGCGGACTTTTACAACCAACTGGCTGTCTTGACATTTTCCAGTTTTTCAACTAATTTAGCTCCTTTCGTAATGTCCCGCCTGGAATGGTAGAAGTGCTAATATTTTAGACAGTTATTATCTTCTGCTTCTTCTTTTTCTTTTCTGCCTTTTTGAAACTCTCGGAGCTCCTTTCTCGGCTGCCAGCTGTAGCGCCACCAACTCTCTATGTTCCTTAGACCTTAAGTGCTTCATCCGGATTTCAGCACTTTGAGAGTTTTCATCACAAGCTGGGCAGACCACATCCTCGTAATATTCAGTGTCACTCAACAGGTCATGGTAATATTCAGGTTCGTCCTGAGTTAGGCCAGCGAGAGAGACTTCTTCTTCCTCCTCACCCGTCTGGACGTTAGCTGACGGTGGTTCCTTCCCTAAACATCTTCCTTGAAAAGCCTTCTTCATGCATTCATATTCATCCCGCTCTTCCTGGGTTATCTGCCATTCCTTCACGACGGACCTCATTTGTGAGTTCAATACCTTCCTTTCCATCGGTAATTGCGTTATCAGGCTATTTAACCCTTCTACTGAAATAACGGTTTCCACATTCTTCTGTTCACCTTGACGTGATTCAATGTACTTTTGGCATCCTTGTAAAATTTGTGTTGCCACCTCAGCTATCTCCGTGACTTTTGAGAGCTCCGAACTCGTTCCCCCTGAAGATTGAAGCTCGTGTTCAGATTGTTCCCCTTGCCGAGTCTTGTCCTTCAGCATATGAAGGAGTTGGCCGACCGTTAACTCTTCCCTGGGAACACGGTGGATCAGAGTCTTCTCCATTTCATCCACCTCTTTCTCCAATACTTCCACCTTACGTTCCTCTTGAACTTTGGCTTTCAGCGCTCGGCAAAGTTGCGCCCTGATGCTCTCTAGTTCATGTTCAGGGACCATTCTTACAGTGTCCTGTTCTTCCACTGAAAGGATTCCCAGTTGAATCTGTTCTTCAAGTTGTTGAACCTCGGTCATTGCCGCCTCATACTTGTCTTGGGTGTCCTTCAATGTTTTTATAAGTTCTTGGACATCCTGTCTTTCATGCTCTGCCATGATTTTCACCTCTAATTGCTCATCTATGGATGGAGCTTCTATCGATGAGTCTGTCTTGGCCTTGAGCTCATCAAGAATTTCCTGCAGCCTTTGGACTTCTTGCTCATGTTCAACCTTTAGTTGTTCATATGCTTCTACTGAAACTAGCTTTTCGGTGGCTGCCGAGTTAACCCCCTCCAGAATTGTAGCCTGGGCCTGTTCATACTGTTCTTTCAACTTCTCACACTCTGCTTGTAAGGAGTCGTAGAGAAGAACTGGAATAAAATCCTGGCTCCCTGAAGATTCCTCTTCCTTTGGTTCATTCTGTAAATATTCTAGTTCCTGAACAGCATCAGGGGAATGTGATTGGTATTTGATCACGATGGCTCTATGGTCGCTCTCTGCTTGAGCTAGCTGTCTCTGTAGTCTTTCCAGGTTCCCCCATTCGGTGTCCCAGAACTTTTCCATATTTTTCATCTCCTGTACGAGACGGTCACTCAACTGTTCTAATTGTTGTCGTACTTTGACATAAGTTTGCGTCCGAGCTCGGTGTTCTTCCGTCATGGATGAATCCTTTGCTTGAACAGGCTCAGAATTCTCTGTCAACCTGGAGTTCTGCTCTGCAGCTTTATTCTTCTTGGTACCATAAGTCCTTCTGCATGTCTTCGTTTTCTTTCCCATCGTCGGCAAGTCCCTTTTAGCCTTGTCTTCCATTTCCGACTTGGTCTTATCATCATCCATTTCAGAATCTGAGCTAATAGCTTGCACCGAGTCCTCCCTCATTATGGCTTTTAGGTAATGCCATTCCATGCCTATTTTCTTAATCCACTCCCGTCCTAGAAGTGGTGGTCCTCCCTCAGATAATACGTACAAGTTCATTCTTGGGTGTTCTTTACCTCTATCTCTCACCTTGACTCTTATTTTCCCCACGGGGTATACGTTATGCCCCGTGCATGTCTGTAATACGAACTTGGTATTTCTTAAAGGTATGTGAGAGAATAGCCGGTGGTAGTCCCTTCGGTTGATGACTGATAGAGCTGATCCAGTGTCCAGCTCCATTCTTACTTGGACTCCAGCTATTTTTAGTACGACCCAGATCGTTTGTAGATCCGTCTCTTTCCCCACATTGTGGATTCTCAGACTACCCAGCTCCTGGTTGTTTGGGTCTGAGTCTGAATTCTGTTCGTCTGAACTCTTCTCAGCCACCTCGTGTACCTTGTTGTACTTTTCTGGTGGTGGCTTCCTTTGATTATTGGTCTTTTTCCCGGACCGGCATACCTTCGCGATGTGACCCAGTTTGCCACACTTCCTACACTCTTGGTTCTTAAACCAGCATTGATTCTGATCATGCATTGTCTTCCCACAACGGTAGCATTTTGTTGTGCTTGAAGTAATTTGGTCCACCCCGAGTGCCGCCGCCTTTAGTTGCATTTCCGCCGTTCCTTTCGCTGTGGCTTCGTGCGATGCAGCTATAAGGACAGCCCTGTCCAGTGTGAGGTCGTTCTCTTCCAGTAGTCGCTTCTGCGTCCCTTCTTTGGACAATCCGCATACGAACTTGTCCCGCAGCGCTTCTGTCAGATTCCCTCCGAACTGGCAGTATTTCGCTAGCCTACGCAGTTCGACCAAGTATTCCGCATTGCTTTCGTCTTTCTTCTGCGTTCTTGCGTAGAATTTGAATCGTTCAGCCAGCATCAGCGGTGTGGGGTTCAAGTGGTCCTTCAGCACAGCCACAATCTCTTCGAAGGTCTGATCCGCTGGTTTATTTGGTGCTATTAGATGCTTCAAGAGCCCGTATGTTTTTGCCCCCATCGAGTTTAGCAATGTTATCGCCTTGTCGTCTTCCTCTATTTTGTTGGCTTCGCAATAGATCTCTATGCGTTCCATGTACGTGGCCCAGTCTTCTATTTCAGAATTAAAGTCGTTAATATTCCCTCGCTTAGGCATCTTTCTTCCCTTGGGAGCAGCACCAGTATTTCTTTAAGTATTCTTATTTATTTGTTTGTTTCTAAGATGGTGGTTTTCCCACGAAATCGGCGGTTTCCCGCTCTTTCCTTCTCTCCCCGCCCACTTCAATGGCGGTATGTCAATCAAGATGGCGGTTTTCCCGTGAAAATGGCGGTTTCCCGCTCTTCCTTTCTCGCCCCGCCCACTTCAATGGCGGTTTCCCGCTTCTGGCGTCTTCTCCGCCTAATGGCGGCTTCCCGCGTTTCTTCCCGGTGGAAGGGGTACGCTTCCCCCACAGCGGACAGGTTCAGCCGCTGGCTGGCTGCCGCACAGCTCCCCTTACTCGGCTATGTCTTTTCCTCCCGCCCGCACGGCTCTACCGGCGCTGGGTACACCCCGTTAACGGAGGACAGTTCAGCTGCTGGACTGGCTCTTGCGCAGTCTCTCTCTCCGTACCCGGCTCTGTCGCTCTCTCACCCGCACGTTCGGTGCTACCGGCCCTGGGTACCCCGTTGGTGGAGAACAGCTCAGCCGCTGGACTGGCTCCTCGCAGTCTCTCTCTCCGCACCCGGCTCTCATCCGCACGGTTCCCGTTCGCCTCCCCAGCCCTCTCGCAGACCGGTGTTTCCCTCCCCGGCTGCGGCTGGGTTTCTCTTCCCGCGCCTACTCGCAGGCTCAGCGCTTCGTGGCTGCGGTCGCTGCCCGTAGTTTTCCCGCCGATCGCGGTCCGGCTGTCACCCAACGCCGTTGGACCCGACTTTTGGCCGGCACAGCTCCCCCTCGACCGAGGTCGAGTGCTCTGCCCTTATCCTCCGGATACTTCTACACCTTCCCCTACTCACAGTCTCTTCGGCCACCTTGTTTCTTGCTGGTCGGCTCACTCCACACCGTGGCAGAAGGGTAGTCAGTGCCTGTTGCTGATACAGCTTTTGTTGTTAGTCTTCCTGCTTTCTGTTGTTGCAGCCTCGTGTTTTCTTTTGGTAGCACGACGAGGGCGGTTGTCTCTCTTCGACGCTCTTCGTTGCTTTTGGTAGTCTTGCCGCAGGGTACGATCGGACTCGTCACCACTGTAAAGTCTGTGGGTTGTGCAGTTAATAAATACACAGGCTTCAGAAGTAACAAACAAACAAATCTTTACTATTCGAAGATCCGGGCGAATCTGCCCCAGCAATCATGCCACAACACTTATATACTGGTGTGGTCACTATTGGTATTACAGTATACAGAAGCCAAACAAATAGTGCCACACCTAAAGTAGTTCCCTTAAAGGTGAACGGTTACATTCAATAGTTCCCTTAAAGCTAGACGTGTACATACACTACAGCGCACAGATAACGAACTCCAAAAGAGTATAATTGTAGGCCCACTGGTAACAAAAGGTGTGCAGCAAGCGGGCAAGCGAGGCGAGACGAATGGCAAGGCCGACGAGCAAGCAGAGAAGGGCAGTGTGGAGAAGCGTTGGGGATGAGCAGGCACACGCTCAGGCCCAGGTCTACTCAAAATGCAAAGAAGTGTTGGGGGATGAGTAAGCACACGCTTAGGTCCAGGGTTACTCGAAACTCAAAGAAGCAGACAGGCATGGTGGGGCAGGCTCGACCGAAGACGACTAGGCCGCAACCGCAGCCTTACACGAGGAACGACCACAAGCACCGCGGTAACAAAGGGCCGGGTAAGCCATACCTTCAGATCATTACCACTGCACAAGTAACGATCTAGGCCACTGCGACTGTTATGTCCGTGTATCTTAATGTTGTGTCCTTCAATAATCAGACAACAGACTGCAGGGAACGATTGAACAGGTGTTTACTGAATGAGGGTTACTCTAGAACTAACTGTACATATCACTACTCAGGGTTTATATACAGGTGTGGTCACTGCCGGTACTACAGTATACAGGAGCTGTAAAAAGTAGTTCTCTCCCTTAAGGTATATATACATTACATACATTACAGCGACCGAGCCGACATCGAAGACTGCCAACCGAACCCCAACCGCAACAAAACCTTGACGACCAGACCACCACCAGAAGAACAAAACCCAAAGTTTTCCACTCTACAAGATAAAGTACCCAACAAAGACTTTACTCCCTATCTCTAACGGAGAAAAGAGGGTACTTTACTCAGACAACTCCACCACCGCGCCCTGGGACCACGTGACAACGGCAGGCCCCAAAGGACACAAAGAGCGAACCCCAAAACCGCAACCGGCTTAATCGACAGGATTTGACCTGTCCAGAAACCTTTATTGGTGAGCATAATCCCTGGCCCCTTACAGCACAATTTAGTTCGATATTGGGTGTGGGACAAGGGTAGGGGGATTATTAATTTGATTTTTCCCTCGATGTGCCATGTGTTCCCCATTCCTAATTAAGTGTACTCTTGTAAGCCTGTAACTATTCCAGTAATTTTCAGTGTTGTAATTTTATTGTGCCTTTTAATAAAATACAGTTTTCTTGCACCAAACCAGTTGTCTACTCCAATTCTGTATCGCCACCTGTACCTAAGTCCGGTGTCTCGAACCCAGGGGTGTGGGAGCGATTCGAACTGCTCAAAACAGTCAGGGGCAAAGCTGACTGCACGCATGCCACCCCCTACAGAAATGGTGACTACGGCAGGACTCTGGCAACAGGGGTGCAATACAGTAGACACTGATTCAGAAGAGCAAACTGTAATGGAAGAGAGGATTTCTAATTATGTTTTCAGTAAAGTGAATATCACTAAGAAGTGGATCACTAATCTGTTAAAAGCTGGGCGTCCGGTAAATGCTGCAGCTAAATGGACAGAAGGGAAGGATAATAGGAAATCCATAGAAAAGGCAGTCTGGCTGATGTGCTTCAAGAAACAGATCCAGCTTTTGGACAGGCTTGTTGAAGCATAGGCAGCCGAAATACGAGAGTCAGCCCTGGAAGTCCAAGACAGGACTCTAGCAGGGGAGAAGTTACTGGTAGCATTGCAGGCTCTGAACCAGGAAAGGTTACAGCTAATGGGGGAGCATAAGGCCAGGCTGGAATATCTACAGTGTCAGGTCACCGAGGCCAAGAGCAATGAGCTGAGGTTGCGGGAGAAGAATGCCCGCCTAGCGAGACAAGTAAGAGAGCAGGAGGAGAAAGTGAAAGACATAAAGGCAGCCTATAAGTTAGCAAGCGAGCAGGGGTTTGAAGATGCAGATCATGGCCCCTGCCAGGAACAGATAGAGAATCTGAGCCTGGCCCTAAGGAAGGCAAAGGGCATGGTGTGCCTCATAAGCCCGAAGGCAGCCCAGGTGGATTTTATAGGGAACGAGGGGAGAGCGGTTCAGACACCACGGGTTGAGGAACGGGAGGTTTCACGACCACCACCCGTAGCGACAGGTTTTAGCGAGGTCTGGCAGCAAGGGGGGGTGGAGTTAGGGGTAGAAGCGGAGGTGGAACAACCCCTGCAAGAGAGGCTGGAATCGCGGCCGATGTGCCCGGCTCGGCAGTGCAGGTTTGGCCCACCCGCTCATGACGGGGAAGAGGGACCCCTCCAAAACCAGTTCATAGTTCCCTACGGCACCCAACAGCTTAGAGCTATGGTAAGCCACTTACCAAAGCTTACAGAAAAGGGGGACCCCTTGGTCCACTTCAGGGAATTGGAACAGGCAGCCAGCATCAACGAGTGAGATGATGCCGAACAGGCCAAAATGCTGCTGTTCTCCCTGGAGGGTAAGCTCCTCCAGTCCCTTTCTGACCAGTGTAAGAAGGGACAGTGCGAGTATGGGGAACTCAAGGAGGAAGTTCTTAAGGCCATGGGGATGAATGAGGGAAGTCCTTTCTCCCGAGTGAAGACAGTGCAGCTCGCAGGGGAAACCCCGCAGGCTTTCGCAGACAGGTTGTGGCCGGTGTATAGGAGTGCCTGTACAGGGACACCTAACCGGGCTCACCTGGACCAGGATCAGCTGGCCCACTGGCTCTGTTGCCTGGTGGCAAACAGCCTGCCACAGGTCAGGGGCAAGGCGGAAGTTTGGTTTGACCCTAAGAATCCCCTGACTACCGAACTGACGGTGATCAGACAGTTGACCCTAGCTTACAGGAATGGTAGGGGAACTGATGCACACCCACCTAAGGGGAAGGTGCATGAAGTAAAACCCGGACAGGGTAGGAAGGAGTGGCAGCAGGAAGGGAATAACCTTTCCGGCACAAAGCTTAATTGTTACGGGTGTGGGAAGGATGGACACTGGAGGAAGGAGTGCAAAAACCCTTGGAAGGATAACAAGGGAAAGAATTCCTCAGCCCCAACCCAAAAGACAGTTAGGGATACCTCCCGCCACGGTCGAGTCATTTTTTGACACGATGAGGACCCTATTGCCTGGCCCAGGGAGGGTAGCAGCCACTACCGGTGCTCTGACCCCATCAGCCCCATCCAACCCACAGCCCTGACTAGAGCCAGCGCAGCCTGTTTACCTGTGTTCCCTTCAATACGACTTATGGAAGAGACCCCTCGTTGAGATGGAGGTAGAAAAGGTAAAGGGGACCTATCTGTTGGATACGGGGGCATCATGCACCGTGATCCATTCAGATAACCCCACCACCTCACCTCTATCTAGCGGGGTCCCATACAGTCTGTCGGGATTCACAGGTAAAGAACAGGCTGGCTCATTTTCCATCCCGCTGTCTATTCATTTGGGAACACTCCGCTCTAAGTGGACCTGTATCCTAATGAAGTGGGAAGTGGAGGGTGGAAAAAGGATCCTGGGAGCCGACTTTATTGCAGGCCACGGGATCCTAGTGGATTTAAGGAATCACTGCCTATGGGGGGCAAGTACAGGAAAGGAAGGCGGGGTAGTAGTCATCCCAGGGAAAGAGGGGAAGGGGACCCTGTGCACCATGAAGCCTAAAGAGGGTTATAACCTCGAGCTCATGGTCAGCAATACCCCAAAGGAATTCCAGGCATTTGTGCGAGCCCACCTAGCCACATTTGCCACACACAAGCACGACTGTGGGAAGGTCAACGGGTTCGAGGTCAGCGTAGACGGGGACCCCATGGCCCGACCACAGAAACAGTATAACTTCCCCAGGGAAGCGGAGCCAGACATGGAAGCAGCCATGTCCTCCTTAGTACAACAGGGGCTCCTGAGACCGATAGCCACCCACGTAAACTCTCCACTGTGGCCGGTTAGAAAGCCAGACAACTCCTGGAGGGCCACGGTGAACTATCGGGTGCTCAACAGTAACATCCCAGCCTGTGCACCCACGGTAGCAGCAGTTGCCGACCTGATAGGAAGCATCCGTGACCACTTTCACAGTGCTGGATATTTCCAACGGGTTTTGGTCCATCCCTTTGAGGAGGGAGGATCAGTACAAGTTTGCCTTTACTTTTAAAGGGCAACAGTGCACCTGGAACTGTTTGCCTCAGGGCTTCCATCAATGCATGGCAAACAGTTTAAAGGGCTTCAGCCAGCCCAGGCAGCTGGTACAGTATGTGGATGACCTGCTCCTATTCACCGATTCGAGAGAGGAGCATGGCCCACTACTGGCCAAAGTACTGGAGCTGCTCAGGCAGGAGGGTTTTAAAGTAAACCCAAAGAAAGCGCAGATTGGCCAGCAGGAGGTGAAATTCCTGGGCCTGACCGTACGCGCTGAGGAAAGGGCCATAGACAAAGCTAGAAGGGAAGCAGTACAGGAGTTACCAGTCCCCAATACAGTCACGGGAGTGCGATCTTTTCTAGGGCTAACCGGGTACTGCAGAGATTTTATTGAGGACTATGCAGCCACAGCAGCCCCTCTGCTCCGACTCCTACACAAGGGAGTGGAGTGGGCTTGGGATGAGGGTTGCCAGGCAGCATTTGTCAGGCTCAAGGAAGATCTGCAGACCGCACCAGCTCTAGGGGCCATAGATGGGGGGAAGAGTTCTTCCTGGAGGTGGCAGCCAGCGTGTAGTGTATGTACCCGTCTATCTTTAAGGGAACTATTGAATGTAACCGTTCACCTTTAAGGGAACTACTTTAGGTGTGGCACTATTTGTTTGGCTTCTGTATACTGTAATACCGATAGTGACCACACCAGTATATAAGTGTTGTAGCAGGATTGCTGGGGCAGATTCGCCTGGACCTTCGAATAGTAAAGACCTGTTTGTTTGTTACTTCTGAAGTCTGTGTATTTATTAACTGCACAACCCACAGACTTTACAGTGGCGACGAGTCCGATCGTACCCTGCGGCAAGATTACCAAAAGCAACGAAGAGCGTCGAAGAGAGACAACCGCCCTCGTCGTGCTACCAAAAGAAAACACGAGGCTGCAACAACAGAAAGCAGGAAGACTAACAACAAAAGCTGTATCAGCAACAGGCACTGACTACCCTTCTGCCACAGTGCGGAGCGAGCCGACCAGCAAGAAACAAGGCGGCCGAAGAGACTGTGAGTCGGGGAAGGTGTAGAAGTATCCGGAGGATAAGGGCAGAGCACTCGACCTCGGTCGAGGGGGAGATGTGCCGGCCAAAAGTCGGGTCCAACGGCGTCGGGTGACAGCCGGACCGCGATCGGCGGGAAAAATCCGGGCAGCGACCGCAGCCACAAAGCGCTGAGCCTGCGAGTAGGTGCGGGAAGAGAAACCCAGCCGCAGCCGGTGAGGGAAACACCGGTCTGCGAGAGGGCTGGGGAGGCGAACGGGAACCGTGCGGGTGAGAGCCGGGTGCGGAGAGAGAGACTGCGAGGAGCCAGTCCAGCGGCTGAGCTGTTCTCCACCAACGGGGTACTCAGAGCCGGCAAAACCAAACATGCGGGAGTGGGTGAGAGACACAGCCGAAAACGGGGTGAGAGACTGCGCGAGAGCCAGTCCAGCGGCTGAGCTGTTCTCCACCAACGGGGTACCCAGGGCCGGTAACACCGAACGTGCGGGTGAGAGAGCGACAGAGCTGGGTACGGAGAGAGAGACTGCGCGAGAGCCAGTCCAGCGGCTGAACTGTCCTCCGTTAACGGGGTGTACCCAGCGCCGGTAGAGCCGTGCGGGCGGGAGGAAAAGACATAGCCGAGTAAGGGGAGCTGTGCGGTAGCCAGCCAGCGGCTGAACCTGTCCGCTGTGGGGGAAGCGTACCCCTTCCACCGGGAAGAAACGCGGAAAGCCGCCATTAGGCGGAGAAGACGCCAGAAGCGGGAAACCGCCATTTTCGCGGGAAAACCGCCATCTTGATTGACATACCGCCATTGAAGTGGGCGGGGAGAGAAGGGAAGAGCGGGAAACCGCCGATTTTGCGGGAAAACCGCCATCTTAGAAACAAACAAGTAAATAAGAATACTTAAAGAAATACTGGTGCTGCTCCCAAGGGAAAAAAGATGCCTAAGCGAGGGAATATTAACGACTTTAATTCTGAAATAGAAGACTGGGCCACGTACGTGGAACGCATAGAGATCTATTGCGAAGCCAACAAAATAGAGGAAGACGACAAGGCGATAACATTGCTAAACTCGATGGGGGCAAAAACATACGGGCTCTTGAAGCATCTAATAGCACCAGCTAAACCAGCGGATCAGACCTTCGAAGAAATTGTGGCTGTGCTGAAGGACCACTTGAACCCCACACCGTTGATGCTGGCTGAACGATTCAAATTCTACGCAAGAACGCAGAGGAAAGACGAAAGCAATGCGGAATACTTGGTCGAGCTGCGTAGGCTGGCGAAATACTGCCAGTTCGGAGGGAATCTGACAGAGGCACTGCGGGACAAGTTCGTATGCGGATTGTCCAAAGAAGGAACGCAGAAGCGACTACTGGAAGAAAACGACCTCACACTGGACAGGGCTGTCCTCATAGCTGCATCACACGAAGCCGCAGCGAAAGGGACGGCGGAAATGCAGCTAAAGGCGGCGGCACTCGGGGTGGACCAAATTACTGCGAGCACAACAAAATGCTACCGTTGTGGGAAGACAACGCACGACCAGAATCAATGCTGGTTTAAGAACCAAGAGTGTAGGAAATGTGGCAAACTGGGTCACATCGCGAAGGTATGCCGGTCCGGGAAAAAGACCAACAATCAACGGAAGCCACCACAAGAAAAGTACAACAAGGTACATCAGGTGGCTGAGAAGAGTGCAGACGAACCGAATTCAGACTCAGACCCAAACAACCAGGAGCTGGGTAGTCTGAGAATCCACAATGTGGGGAAAGAGACGGATCTACAAACGATCTGGGTCGTACTAAAAATAGCTGGAGTCCAAGTAAGAATGGAGCTGGACACTGGATCAGCTCTATCAGTCATCAACCGAAGGGACGACCACCGGCTATTCTCTCACATACCTTTAAGAAATACCAAGTTCGTATTACAGACATACACGGGGCAGAACGTATACCCCATGGGGAAAATAAGAGTCAAGGTGAGAGATAGAGGTAAAGAACACCCAAGAATGAATTTGTACGTAGTACCTGAAGGAGGACCACCACTTCTGGGACGGGAGTGGATTAAGAAAATAGATATGGAATGGCACTACCTAAAAGCCATAATGAGGGAGGACTCGGTGCAAGCTATCAGCTCAGATTCTGAAATGGATGACGATAAGACCAATGCAAATATGGAAGACAAGGCTAAAAGGGACTTGCCGACGATGGGGAAGGAAACGCAGACATGCAGAAGGACTTATGTTACCAAGAAGAATAAAGCTGCAGAGCAGAACTCCAGGTTGACAGGGAATTCTGAGCCTGTTCAAGCAAAAGATTCATCCACGACGGAAGAACACCGAGTTCGGACTCAAACTTATGTCAAAGTACGACAACAATTAGAACAGTTGAGTGACCGTCTCATACAAGAGATGAAAAATATGGAAAAGTTCTGGGACACCGAATGGGAGAACCTGGAAAGACTACAGAGACAGCTAGCTCAAGCAGAGAGCGACCATAGAGCCATCGTGGTCAAATACCAATCACATTCCCCTGATGCTGTTCAGGAACTAGAATATTTACAGAATGAACCAAAGGAAGAGGAATCTTCAGGGAGCCAGGATTTTATTCCAGTTCTTCTCTACGACTCCTTACAAGCAGAGTGTGAGAAGTTGAAAGAACAGTATGAACAGGCCCAGGCTACAATTCTGGAGGGGGTTAACTCGGCAGCCTCCGAAAAGCTAGTTTCAGTAGAAGCTTATGAACAACTAAAGGTTGAACATGAGCAAGAAGTCCAAAAGCTGCAGGAAATTCTTGATGAGCTCAAGGCCAAGACAGACTCATCGATAGAAGCTCCATCCATAGATGAGAAATTAGAGGTGAAAATCATGGCAGAGCATGAAAGACAGGATGTCCAAGAACTTATAAAAATATTGAAGGACACCCAAGACAAATATGAGGCGGCAATGACCGAGGTTCAACAACTTGAGGAACAGATTCGACTGGGAATCCTTTCAGTGGAAGAACAGGACACTGTAAGAATGGTCCCTGAACATGAACTAGAGAGCATCAGGGCGCAACTTTGCCGAGCGCTGAAAGCCAAAGTTCAAGAGGAACGTAAGGTGGAAGTATTGGAGAAAGAGGTGGATGAAATGGAGAAGACTCTGATCCACCGTGTTCCCAGGGAAGAGTTAACGGTCAGCCAACTCCTTCATATGCTGCAGGACAAGACTCTGCAAGGGGAACAATCTGAACACGAGCTTCAATCTTCAGGGGGAACGAGTTCGGAGCTCTCAAAAGTCACGGAGATAGCTGAGGTGGCAACACAAATTTTACAAGGATGCCAAAAGTACGTTGAATCACGTCAAGGTGAACAGAAGAATGTGGAAACCGTTACTGCAGTAGAAGGGTTAAATAGCCTGATAACGCAATTACCGATGGAAAGGAAGGTATTGAGCTCACAAATGAGGTCCGTCGTGAAGGAATGGCAGATAACCCAGGAAGAGCGGGATGAATATGAATGCATGAAGAAGGCTTTTCAAGAAAAATGTTTAGGGAAGGAACCACCGTCAGCTAACGTCCAGACGGGTGAGGAGGAAGAAGAAGTCTCTCTAGCGGGCCTAACTCAGGACGAACCCGAATATTACCATGACCTGTTGAGTGACACTGAATATTACGAGGATGTGGTCTGCCCAGCTTGTGATGAAAACTCTCAAAGTGCTGAAATCCGGATGAAGCACTTAAGGTCTAAGGAACATAGAGAATTGGTGGCGCTACAGCTGGCAGCCGAGAAAGGAGCTCCGAGAGTTTCAAAAAGGCAGAAAAGAAAAAGAAGAAGCAGAAGATAATAACTGTCTAAAATATTAGCACTTCTACCATTCCAGGCGGGACATTACGAAAGGAGCTAAATCAGTTGGAAAACTGGAAAATGTCAAGACAGCCAGTTGGTTGTAAAAGTCCGCACTACTGGTTCAACAGGACAAAAGTTCAAGCTGTTACATCAAGAAAAAGGCTATGGAGGAGTCACGCTAGCCAGGTGAACCGGCTACACCAAAGAAATGTTGTTCGGAACGAGTCAAGATCAGAGACTGAATCTATGAACTGTTTCCACAGAGACTGAACCTGTGAACTGTTTCCACCGAGATTATATTTGTAAATTGTTTTATATGACATTGACTCCACCGAGATTATATCTGTAATTTGTTTTATAGGAAGTTGAAGATATGTATGTTTAACGGGGACTCTGTAAGTAATAAGCTAAAAAAGGAGGATTGTAGTGTATGTACCCGTCTATCTTTAAGGGAACTATTGAATGTAACCGTTCACCTTTAAGGGAACTACTTTAGGTGTGGCACTATTTGTTTGGCTTCTGTATACTGTAATACCGATAGTGACCACACCAGTATATAAGTGTTGTAGCAGGATTGCTGGGGCAGATTCGCCCGGACCTTCGAATAGTAAAGACCTGTTTGTTTGTTACTTCTGAAGTCTGTGTATTTATTAACTGCACAACCCACAGACTTTACACAGCGGGGACAGCCTGAGTGCTGTGCTACACCAAGAGTGGCATGGCAGGCTGAGGCCGGTGGTCTACTCCTCCAGGATACTCACGGGTGTGGAGAGGAGCTACTCCAATTGTGAGAGGCACCTCTTGGCCACACATTGGGCTGTGAAAAGATCGCTGATCTTCACAGGCACCTCTCCCATCACCCTCCTCACCCATCACATGCCCACGCAGGTGCTTCTGGATGGGAGAATCAAGGATGGGACTGTGAGCAGTGCCCGCATTGCTCGCTGGACCCTGCTTCTCTCACAGATGGACCTAAAGGTGAAAGGGCTCTGTGAGCCAAAGCTCGCAGCTAACTTGGTATATCCTGGAA
Source organism: Somniosus microcephalus (assembly GCF_052327205.1). Classification (NCBI taxonomy): domain Eukaryota; kingdom Metazoa; phylum Chordata; class Chondrichthyes; order Squaliformes; family Somniosidae; genus Somniosus; species Somniosus microcephalus. The sequence goes on along the minus strand of NC_141002.1, from coordinate 11,860,564 downwards.
CAACCCACCGGTGTTCCATAGAAGGGGTTTGGGAAGTGGACATAGGTTTGCGGGCCGGGATACACCCCACAAGCTGCAAAATCTATGTGGATGGCTCCAGCACAGTATCTGCTGGTGAGCGAATCACAGAGTGTGGAGTTTATGACCCAGCGGCAAACATCGCCCTGGCAATTAAGCTCCCCAGCACCATGAGCACCCAGCAGGCTGAACTGTCTGCGGTAGTGTACGTTGTTACACACCCCGAAATCTTCCCCACCCCATACACGATTTGCTCAGACAGCATGTTCACGTGCAATTCGTGTACGGAGTACCTGGACATCTGGTCCCGCCGCGGATACACCTCCGCTGACGGGAGACCCCTCACAGTGAAACCCCTGCTGGAGAAAATCTTAGCAGCAGTGGGGGAGGAAGGGGAGGTTTTCATCCATAAGGCGAAAGCACATTCCTCCACAGAACTCCGTAGTCAGGGCAACCAGCAGGCTGACGTGCTAGCTAAGGAGGGTGCCCGCACAGGCACTTTCTGGGACCCATATGGGTCCAGTCCTATAGCAGCAGTCAGGGGTAGGAATGGGACACAAGGAAGTGCAGGGGTAGCTTTAGCCCCGGATCTTAAGACAGTCCAAACCCAAGTCCTACCGTTGGTCCTGATGGGGATCCGAGCCAGCCAGTCAAAAAGCATGGGGTACTCCCCGCACGAGCTGATGACTGGCAGAGTTATGCGGACCCCCACCCATGTACTAGCCCCGGTGCTCACGGAAGGTCAGCTTAGGGAAGTAAACCGGGACAGGTTCGCCAGGAACCTATTCGAGCACCTTGAACAGGTCCATGGGCAGGCGGCTGGGAACGTGGGAAAGCAGCATCGGAGTAACCGATTGCTGTTAGAACCCCGAAAACAGCATGAGTGGGAAATAGGGGATCAGGTTATGGTGAGGAATTTTGCTCGGGTAGGGAGTCTAGAACCATTATACATGGGGCCCTACAGCATTGTAGACAAGGCAAGACCCATGGCATATGCCATAAAGATGCCTCAGCGCATCAAATGGTTCCATATTAACCAATGCAAATTGTTTAAGCCCGAGAAAAGAGAACAGCCAGTTGGGGCAAGGTCTGAGGATAGAAATCCTCAGCCTGCAGCAGGAGAAAATTCACAGACTGCACAGGCAGGTGCAGTGGCTTGTTTTAGGGGAGGGGCCATCCCACCCACCGTTTGGGACACTCCCCCACTCCTCTGGGATTTATATGAGGTGGGATGCGAGGGCGAAGACCCTGCCCCGACCCAGGTTTAGATGAGGTGGGACCTGAGGGCGAGGACCCCCAGCCTGCAGCATCAGGCTACGCAGAGTTGCCTGCCCCTAGCACAGGTTTAGGAGAGGTAAAGCCTGAGGATGAAAATCCCCAGCCAGCGGTAGTGGGAAGCCCACAGACCACACCGGAGGGGGCAGTGGCTCATGTTAAAGAACCACCAGCCAGAACAACCCCACCAGCCAAAGTCCCTAGAAGGTCCCCACGAACGCCACGGCCAAAGAAACCGTGGCATCGGCTCCCCAGTTTAAAGGGGCAGCCTCTCAGGTCAGGGATCTATCAGAGGGCAGAGGTCCCCAACCAGCAGCCGCAGGCTGTGAGGGACCAACGGAACAGGACAGAGCAGCCACACCGAAGGGAGTGGTGTGCTGCAGCCCGAACAGGGATTAGGCTGACCGCCCGGAGACGGGCGGTGGATGTACATAGTTTCTGTAATGTAATTTTAGTTATTGTTAAGTTTGGGGGTTAGTTTAAGTTTATACAAGGTGATTGGTAGTTTAAGCGTCATTGTTAAAGAATGTTTGTATTGAGTCGAGGTCGCAAGACTCGACTATGCTTTACCCAAGCCAGAGAATCTCCTCGGGACCTGGCTATATGCTCTTGTGTCTCTTTACAGAAGGGATTTTGAGATGAAGGGGGGCATACTCCTACTCGCCCTGATAGGAATGAGCACTGGGAAGCGAGGTGACGTGGAGGACTCCCACATCTATGGATGCACAGGAGAGAAAGCACCGGTTGTGACTGCTGGGGGCGGCGAACGAGGCATGGAGGAGCTCGCCATCTATTCCCATGAGGGAAGATGACCAGGGTGGCTGGGATCCAACTCCACCCGGTACTCCAGCCAGACCGGGTTCACCTACGGGGAGGCCTCCCTCCCCGGCCCCAGCATACAGGTTGTGGCCTCACGGGTCGGGGTCACTGAGGGGAAACGCGTGTGCCTGACCTGCAGAGGACAGATTCCCCTGGGAAGGTGGTGGCGGCTCAGAAAGCTGAGCAGAGACATGGGGGGCCATACAGCTGACTGGATACGATTGGGGAACGACACCTACCGGACGGTCACAGGGACCCGAGGTGGGGCTAGAGTATGCTGGGATAAGTGGTGGGAGTCGGAGCAAGGAATTTATGTCTGTATGTGGGGTCACAAAGGGCCTGTCCCATGGGCATATCCATCATCTTCTCCGCATCATGGCAGGATAAGGGGAAGGGGGTGAAATGGGATTCCCACCTACACACTTGCATAGTCCCACGCTCCCCAGCCCCAGTCAAAGCCACTTAACTCGTGGCACGCGCCCGAAAGCCCCTGCCCACGACCCAGGCAGCAAGGACACACAGAGAGGGGTGCCCTGCCACCACCAAGGGACCAGGGAATGGGCTGGCACTAGTGCCAACGGAAAAGGTGCTATACCAGGGGGTACACTACGTGGTGGCTTCTGTGATCCTGAACCTTACCGAGGTACACTTACATAAGAACATAAGAAATAGGAGCAGGAGTAGGCCAATTGGCCCCTCGAGCCTGCTCCGCCATTCAATAAGATCATGGCTGATCTGATCCTAACCGCCAATCCACTATGACAGGACTATCTCCTGAATCTAACAGCATTAGACACACGAAAACAGGAGCAGGATCAGGCTACACGGCCCCTGGGCCCGCTCCGCTACCCACAGGGCCATGACCTATCCGAACCTAGACTCATGTCCAAATTCCTGCCCGCTCCCCGTAACCCTTAATTCCCTTTTCTACTAGGAAACTGTCTATTTCTGTTTTAAATTTATGTAATGATGTAGCTTCGACAGCTTTTTGGGGCAGCATATTCCATGGACCTACCACCCTCTGAGTGAAGTAGTTCCTCCTCATCTCAGTTTTGAAAGAGCAGCCCCTTATTCTAAGACTATGCCCCCTAGTTCTAGTTTCACCCATCATCTGGAACATCCTCCCTGCATCCACCCGATCCAACCCCTTCATAATCTTATATGTTTCAATAAGATCGCCTCTCATTCTTCTGAACTCCAATGAGTAGAGTCCCAATCTACTCAACCTCTCCTCATATGTCCATCCCCTCATCCCCGGGATTAATCGAGTGAACCTTCTTTGTACTGATTCGAGAGCAAGTATGTCCTTTCTTAAGTATGGACACCAAAACTGTATGCAGTATTCCAGGTGCGGTCTCACCAATACCTTGTACAACTGAAGCAATACCTCCCTATTTTTATATTCTATCCCCCTAGCAATGAAAGCCAACATTCCATTGGCCTTCTTAATCACTTGCTGCACCTACATACTAACCTTTTGAGTTTCGTGCACCAGGACCCCCAGATCCCTTTGTACTTCAGTACTTTCAAGTTTCTTGCCATTAAGATAATAACTTGCTCTACGATTTTTCCTGCCAAAGTGCATAACCTCACACTTTCCAGTATTGTATTCCATCTGCCAAATCTCTGCCCACTTACTTAGCCTGTCTATGTCCCCTTGCAGGTTTTTTATGTCCTCCTCACTCACTACTTTCCCTCCCATCTTAGTATCATCTGCAAACTTTGATGTGTTACACTCGGTCCCCTCCTCCAAATCGTTAATATAGATTGTAAAGAGTTGGGGACCCAGCACTGACCCCTGCGGAACACCACTGGTTACTGATTGCCAGTCTGAATATGAACCATTTATCCCAACTCTCTGCCTTCTGTTAGATAGCCAATCCTCTATCCATGCCAGAATATTACCCCCAATCCCGTGATTTTTTATCTTAAGCAATAATCTTTTGTGTGGCACCTTGTCAAATGCCTTTTGGAAGTCTAAATACACTACGTCCACTGGTTCACCTTTATCCACCCTATATGTTACTTCCTCAAAGAACTCCAGCAAATTTGTCAAACATGACTTCCCCTTCATAAAACCATGCTGACTTTGTCTTATTAAATTATGATTATCCAAATGTCCTGTTACTGTCTCCTTAATAATGGACTCCAAAATTTTACCTACCACAGATGTTAGGCTAACCGATCTATAGTTTCCAGCCTTCTGTCTACTGCCCTTTTTAAATAAGGGTGTTACATTAGCAGTTTTCCAGTCTGCCGGGACCTTTGCTGAGTCCAGGGAGTTTTGGAAGATTATTACCAATGCATCCACAATCCCTACTGCCACTTCCCTCAAAACCCTGGGGTGTAAGCCATCAAGTCCAGGTGATTTATCCGCCTTGAGTCCCATTATTTTACCAAGTACTACTTCCTTAGTGATTTTAATCGTATTTAGCTCCTCCCCCCCTATAGCCCCCTGCTTGTCAAGTGTTGGGATATTCTTGGTGTCCTCTACTGTAAAGACTGATACAAAATATTCATTCAGTGTTTTTGCCATCTCCATATTTCCCACCATTAATTTCCCGGTCTCATCCTCTAAGGGACCAACATTTACTTTAGCCACCCTTTTTCTTTTTATATAACTATAAAAACTCTTACTATCTGTCTTTATATTTTTTGCTAATTTACTTTCATAATCTATCTTCCCTTTCTTAATCAATCATTTTGTTATTTTTTGCTGTCTTTTAAAGTTTTCCCAATCCTCTATCCTCCCACTAGATTTGGCTACCTTATATGCCCTTGTTTTTAGTCGAATACTATCCTTAATTTCTTTACTTAGCCACGGATGGCTGTCTTTTCTTTTACACCCTTTTTTTCTCAGTGGAATATACTTTTTTTGGAATTTGTAAAATAACTCCTTAAATGTACACCACTGATCATGTATCGTCTTATCCTTTAACCTATTTTCCCAATCCACTTTACTCAATTCCGCTCTCATACCTTCATAGTCTCCTTTATTCAAGCTTAGCACGCTTGTTTGAGATACAGCCTCCTCACCCTCTAACTGAATATGGAATTCAACCATGTTATGGTCACTCATTCCAAGGGGATCCTTTACTAGGACATTTTTAATTAATCCTGTCTCGTTACACAGGACCAGATCTAAGGTTGCTTGCCCCCTGGTTGGTTCAGTTACATACTGCTCAAGAAACCCATCCCTAATACACTCAATGAACTCATCCTCAAGGCAGCCCTGCCCAATTTGATTCGTCCAATTTATACGATAGTTAAAATCCCCCATAATTATAGATGTTCCCTTATTACAAGCCTCAACTATTTCCTGATTGATACTCCGTCCAACCGAGTTGCGACTGTTCGGAGGCCTATACACTACACCCACTAGTGTTTTTTTCCCCTTATTGTTCCTTATCTCCACCCAAACTGTTTCATTATCCTGATCCTTTGACCCAATATCATTTCTCTGTATTACAGTGATTCCTTCCTTTATTAACATAGCCACCCCACCTCCCCTTCCTTCCTGCCTGTCCTTCCTGATTGTTAAATAACCTGGTATGTTTACCTGAGTGGTGCCCCAAAGGGACGGAACAGCTATACCAGGCCCTGTTAAAAGAAATGTTTAGGAAATTCTACGAGTTCAATTTTGCCAATGTAGACAAGACAGAACTGTACACTACACACACGGAATATTTTGGTAATGCAGGGAGACAAAGAAGGGGAACCTGGAATGACGTTTTCACAGCATTTAACACAGGATCCTCTGTTATAAACAGCCTGGATGACATAGAATTGCAGACAAAGATAAACAGTTTGAAAACACAGTTGCGAAAAATCTTAATGGATGAAAATACAGTAGTAGGCTCAGAGTTACTCGAGGACCAAGCTATGATGGTCCATTTAAAGGAGATCATTGCTGAGCTGGAGAGGCACACAAAGACTGTAAATGCCCTTATAAGAGAGGACAAGAATGCTTCAGATCAGGCTGCACAGAACGAGGTGTGCGTACTGTAGAGGGCATGGTTGCTAGGCGAGGGCCGCAGTAACCTGGAGGATTTAAAACAGGGTTTAGCCCCCTCCTGGATCAGCAACAAGCACCTCGCAGCCCTCCATCCATTCGAGAATGCATTGAGCCCATCTCTACTCCGGCTAGCTTCTGAGGCCTACCCTGTCCCAGTAGATTGTGGACAGTCCAACCACACAATCATGGGGATAGTAGTGAGGATGTCGGTCATGGGTGGGACAGCCTGACCCGTGCCGGTATACAGGGTGGAGAACATTGGAGTCATTCAAGAGGGTGCACACATCCGTTTCACAGCGGTCCCACCTTATGTCATAAAGTGGGAACACGCTATGACAGGTACTGACCTCTCGGGGTGCCGGAGCCGGGGAGCACACATCATACTGTGTCCCCAGCACTTGAATGCCTATTCAAAACCACAGTGCGGGTTTAAAGCTGCTGGCGCAAAACCTATAAACTGTACCATGGAGGTAATGGCACAAGACCATGTTCCCCCACAGGTAGCATATATAGGAGGTGGGACATATTGTGTCACCACAGGTGCGCCCCACTACCAGCATGGACAGCATAGCTGTAAGTGACAGCAGTTTCTGCTTTAAACCCGAGGCAGAAGTTTAAGTGGCCCAGGAACGAATTGTCCCCATTCCTGAACCCTCCACTGTTCACCTCACTGTAAAGGAGAATTTCACCAACCTGCAGAAATATGTAGCACATTTCGGCTATGAAATCCCCCCTCTCCCAGAACATCTGACCAAGATACTAAAAGCAGTAATCGTCTCACAAAACATTTCTACATGTTAGAGCAGAAGACAGTAGAGATAGTGGCCAAGATATTGGACATTGTAGTTCCACCCTGGTGGGACATTTTTGAAAATACAGAGGTCCCTTCATGGGTTAGAATGGCTTCCCATATCCTCGTGGTTTGCCAGCTGGGAATAGTATTGTACCTAGTGGGCACTCAGTGCAAAGGAAAAGGCCAAATACTAGAATTCCAAAACCAAAGGACTTGGAAGGAGCATTATGTTAAGTTGGAGGGAGATACACCTGTTTGAATCTTTTATTTTATTTCTGAATAAAGATTTTTTTTTGTGTTTTTGTTATTTTTAATAAAGATTTTGACGTGTTATTTTTAATAAAGATATATGCGTACCAAGTGGTGCAGGGGTGCTGGACCCCTCCATGCTTGGATGTGTGTAAACAACTGTATTCTGCCGATGTCTGCTTATGTATACTACATTTTCGAAGAATGGGAAATACAAGTGTCATGGGATTTTAGATAGGTAATTACAGGGAAGATTGGCTATGGAGGGTCGGGAATTTTGCTCACCTTCATAAGTATGATACTTAAAGCGAGTTTTAGTATCAACAGGCGGGAGTGTAGGGTTCGCAAAATTCCCACATTCTCCAAAGTTATTAATAAAGGGACCCTGAAGGACAAGTTATTAATAAGGGTACCCTAAAGGAAATGGCTTCTGGACCTTGTGGCAGAAACCTGCAAGATTGAAAGTAGGACCCTGCAAAAACGGCAGGCCAAGTTCAAAAAGGCTTTGAAAAACCTGACATGCCTGGGCCTGTGAGAGACTTGTTATTTTGAAGCCAGACAACTAGATAATACAGAATACGCATTCTTCATTTTGAAACAAATCAACTCAGGAAAGACTTAATCTTGAACCCATCAAACCCTTGCATAAATAATCGCTTACAGTTGAAACTGGCTACCAAGCCTGGAAGATACCGATTCACTTTATGCATAACAAACACCGAGACATTAAAGATCATTTAGCAACGGGGCAACCACCCAAAAAGCAGTTAAGGTGAACGACTATAATCACTTTAGTGAGCCCGCCAAAAATCGGACAAAGAACTAACCCTGATTTGGTGCGCAGATAACGAACTCCAAAAGAGTATAATTGTAGGCCCACCAGTAACAAAAGGTGTGCAGCAAGCGGGCAAGTGAGGCGAGATGAATGGCAAGGCCAACGAGCAAGCAGAGAAGGGCAGTGTGAAGAAGGATTGGGGACGAGCAGGCACACGCTCAGGCCAAGGTTTACTCGAAATGCAAAGAAGTGTTGGGGGACGAGTAGCACATGCTCAGGTCCAGGGTTACTCAAAACTCAAAGAAGCAGACAGGCACGGTGGGGCAGGCTCGACCGAAGATGACTAGGCTGCAACCGCATCTTACACGAGGAACGACCATGAGCACCGCGGTAACAAAGGGCCGGGTAAGCCATACCTTCAGATCATTACCACTGCACAGGTAACGATCTAGGCCACCGCGACCAAGCCGACATTGAAGACCGCCAATCGAACCCCAACCGCAACAAAACCTCGACGACCAGACCACCACCAGAAGAACAAAACCCGAAGTTTTCCACTCTACAAGATAAAGTACCCAACAAAGACTCTACTCCCTATCTCTAACGGAGAAAAGAGGGTACTTTACTCAGACAACTCCACCACCACGCCCTGGGACCACGTGATGATGGCAGGCCCCAAAGGGCACAAAGAGCGAACCCCAAAACCCCAACCGGCTTAATCGACAGGATTCGACCTGTCCAGAAACCTTTATTGGTGAGCATAATCCCTGGCCCCTTACAGCACAATTTAGTTAGATATTGGGGGTGGGACAAGGGTAGGGGGATTATTAATGTGATTTTTCCCTTGATGTGCCATGTGTTCCCCATTCCTAATTAAGTGTACTCTTGTAAGCCTGTAACTATTCCAGTAATTTTCAGTGTTGTAATTTTATTGTGCCTTTTAATAAAATACAGTTTTCTTGCACCAAAGCAGTTTTCTACTCCAATTCTGTATCGCCGCCTGTACCTAAATCCGGTGTCTGGAACCCAGGGGTGTGGGAGCGATTCGAACCGCTCAAAACAGTCAGGGGCAAAGCTGTCTGCACGCACGCCACCCCCTACATGTCCAATTCTAGGCACCACACTTTAGGAAGGATGTCAAGGCCTTGGAGAGGGTGCAGAGGAGATTTACTAGAATGGCACCAGGGATGAGGGACTTCAGTTACATGGATAGATTGGAAAAGCTGGGATTGTTCTCCTTAGAGCAGAGAAGGTTAAGAGGAGATTTGATAGGTGTGTTCAAAATCATGAATGGTTTCGATAGAGTAAATAGGGAGAAACTGTTTCCACTGGCAAGTGAGTCAGTAACCAGAGGGCTCAGATTTAAAATAGTTGGCATAAGAACCAGAGGGGAGGAAATGAGGAGAATTTATTTACATAGCAAGTTGTTATGATCTGGATTTCGCTGCCTGAAAGGGTAGTTGAAGCAAATTCAATAGTAACTTTCAAAAGGGAATTGGATATACACTTGAAAAGGAAAGATTTGCAGGGCAATGGGGAAAGAGCATGGGAGTAGGACTAATTGGATAGCTCTTTCAGAGAACAGGCACGATGTGCCGAATGGCCTCCTTCTATGTTGCAAGATTCTACGAATCTATGATTTAAAAATACATGGTTTCAAAGTCTCTACACGCAATAGTTACCTTCACAGTTAACTGACAAGTTAATTGAACAGCTTGTAATTCACCAGCTAACAAGAGTAGGACATTTTTTTTTAAGATCTTTGTTGTCTCCAAATGTCCAAGTTGCTAGCTGAAATACAAAACTGCACTTCTATGAACAATTTCAATGACTACATCCCCCTTTAGACAGGCTCACTGAGAGATTTTACTCGGCAAAGCATATTTCAAGAAATTACAAGGTCAAATTGATTTTCAACAAAGACTTACAGAAGCAATCTCAAAGTCTTCTTCACTCCTTCCTGCTCACCTCACATGTCTGTTTTTGGGCACTTTCATATAATTGCATTATACTGGCCATCAGGGTCCCCACCCCTATGGCTCAGTCAATAAATATACATCCTGATTTGGAACGGAGCTAGACAAACCAGGAAAGCCCCAGGTACCACCCCCAGTTTACGCTGAGCTAGCTGATCTAATCTGTGGCGGAACTGCAATTCCTCAGCGTCTGACTGGGCTGGGGAAGAGGAGAGATCAGCCAGAGTTCTCGCTCCTCGTCACCTTTTAGTGACTCCTACTTGAAAACGTGCATGTGTAGATATCAGATGAGCACAAGATAGGACTCAGCTGTGGTGCCCTTGATTGATGAATAGCTAGTTACATTCAATGGCTAGAAACCCAGATGAAAATTGGCCATTTGGGGAAGGTAATGAAGCCTGACCAGCACTTGCGGAATCAGTGGAGGGAGCTGCACTGCATTTCAGCACAATAGACTTGTCCTTGGAATGCATTAGGTGATTTTTGTTAGGTAAGGATATCAAGTGATATGGAGAAAAGACAGGTAAATGGGGTTGAAGTACAGATCGGCCATGATCTAATAGAACAGACTCGAGTTGTACAGAGTCTTGGTCAGACTCCATCTGGAGTTTAGTGCACCGCACCTCGGGAAGGATATATTGGTCTCCGATTCGGTACAGCGCAGATTCACCAGAATGTAGGGTTTAAAGGGTTAAATTATGATGACCGGTTACATAAACATGGCTTGTATTCCCTAGAATTTATAATGTTGAGGGGTCTAATTGACACGTTTGAAATGATTAAGGCATTCAATAAGGTCGATACAGATAAACTATTTTATCTGGTGCTGGAATCCAGAACAAGGGGGCACAATCTTCAAGTAAGAGCCAAGCCGTTCAGGAGTGAAATAAAGAACGACGGTTTCATATAAAAGGTAGTGGAAATCTGGAACTCTCCCCAAGAAGGCTGGGGTGCTGGGTTAATTGAAATTTTCAAGACTGAGATCAACATGCAAGGGTATCAAGGGATATGGATCAAAGGTGGGTAAATGGAGTTGAGGTAAAGATCATCCATGATTTAATAGTGATGGAAGAGACTTGAGGGGCTGAATGGCCTACTTATGTTGCTATGATACTGACATTGGATGCTAAGTGTTAATGTTCCACTCTCCTGCATTAACATCGATCACCTTGATGAGCAAAATATTACCAAAACAAGGTTATACAGAGTATTCCCTTATACATATTCTTCTAATGTGTAGAAACAAGTTACTCAGTTTGCAGCAGCTTTCCAGATAATTCAAAGGCAACGACTCTGCCGCTGTCACAGAAATAACTCGGGTTGACTTATCAATAGATTCCAGCACTGGACTGAATGTTCCATAACGTCCACACATCCCGCATACTGCCTCAACCCCCTGTCAAATTAGATCAGCCTCCCCCATCTAACCCAAGGTTGCCCCCCCACTGCAGGGAATGACTGACTCCAATGAGTAATACCACATAAATCTGCAGGACTGTAAAAGCTCCTGCAAATGTGTTTCTACATGTAGCAGGTAATCTACAATGTAGCATGTATTAGTGTTAGTTTTGGCCCGGTTAATAGCATTCAGTGTGTACCATCTACAAGATGCATGGCAGCAACTCGCCAAGGCTTCTTCGGCAGCACCTCCCCAACCCTCAACCCCTTCCACCTAGAAGGACAAGGGCAGCAGGCACATGGGAACACCACCACCTGCAAGTTCCCCATCAAGTCTCACACCATCCTGACCTGGAAATATACCATCGTTCCTTCATCGTTGCTCAGTCAAAATCCTGGAACTCCCTACCTAACAGCACTGTGGGAGTACCTTCACCACACAGCCTGTAGCGGTTCAAGGCGACGGCTCTCCACCACCTTCTCAAAGGCAACTAGGGATGGGCAATAAATGCTGGCCTTACCAGTTACACACACATCCTTGCCTCTAAGTCAGTCGGTTATGTTTACAAGCTATACTTCAAATATTGAGCACACAATCTAGGCTGGCACTCCACTGCAGTACTGAAGAATGCTGGATTACTGAGGTGTAATCTTCCGGGTGAGAAATCATAGCAATTCCACCACAAATCTCAAAAGTTATGTTGGTTTAATGAAATCTTTCAAGTTTAGTCTCCAGAGTAGGTCAATTAAATCCTGCATTTAAAAACATAGGTCAGCCAATAATAATACTGCTAAGATATATAACATTGGATCTGACAGCCAGTTAACATATCTACATAATGTTAAAAATTAAAATTATTTAAATGACATGTATACCTAATCTAATCAACAGCTGAAAAGGCCAGAACGAACAAATAATAATTGGTAGGAGTTTAAAAGCTATTACAAGTGTCAGTACTGATATTTACTCAATTAAAAGCTTTTTATTGGCAGCTCAAATGTTGTGTGTGAAGAAAGATTTGAATCCAGCAGCAGCCTGGCTGTGTCGAAGTTTCGACTGTTCAATAAGACTCTGTGAAACAAAGTGATCGTCAAAGGCAGACTTTATTTAACTACTTGCTAGCAAGGGGAGCTTCACATAGGCAATGGCTATCGTGACTTCTCCGAATACATGGACAACAGCACCTTTTATACACAAAGATCAAAACACTTTATCATATGACATGGTATGGTATTGAGACACAATTAATAACATTAATAAAGAGATGAGTAAGGAATGTTTAAGGTCAACAAGAAGATGACTAAAGGGTCAGCGGAGCCTCAGTGTCTTAAGATAAGGTTAGTCAATAGATACTCAAAAAGTCATGATGCAGGAATACCTTTAGATAAAGTTAATTAATTTTATACAATGGAGACGGTTTGTCTCTCACTTTGGTTCTGGACATTCATACGAATGTTTACAGTACATGTCCTTCGGTTATCATGCTTTTTGTTCTGCTAAGCTTATCTTGTTTATGGAACTGTCTAGCCTGCAAGCTACAAAGGAGTCACATCCTCTTCCTTAAACCGCTTCCTAATATGGGCCTGCCCGTTTCCCCTTATGTTATACTGTGTGAAGCCATTTTGGCCTGTTGAAACAGTTCCAGACTCCATTTTAATATAAGAGAGTATGTGTGCTTATTTTATACTAATATGTGTGGATATATATTTCTATGCTGATGCACTTCTACAGCTGGAACTGAATAGAATCTCACTCAAAGTAGAGCAATGACTAATCCAGAGACAATGGGCCTGATTTTAACTGCCGCCGTCTGGTGGAAACTGGGCCGAATTTGGGGGGGGGAGTTAAAATAACGGAGCCATTTACACCCTCTGATCCCGCTTACTTCCCGCCGTATCCCCATAGTAACCTGCTCTTTTGAGCAGGAAAGCGAGGCACCCACAGGAAGGAAGTCCTACTCTAAACAGAAAGATTGGGTCCAATGATATCAGGACCTGATGGGCAATTTGAAGCTGAGGCGAGAGTCAGGCAAAACCTGCTGGGATCTGGATGCTGGGCCAGAAAGAGTCAGAAGTTAAGCTTTAATTTAATTTTTGATGTTTCCTTTTGAGTCACGGACCTCCCTTGTGCCAGGCGACCCACCCGTCCCCCCAGGATGGAGGACAGACCCTGCCTCTCCCCTCCGATCATGCACAGACCCTCTTCTCCCCCGATCGCGACCAGTCCCCTTCCTCCCCACCGACCGTAGCCAGGCCCCCTTCTCCCCTGATCGTGGCCAGACCCTCTCTCCTCCTGATCGCAGCCAGCCATCCCTCTACCGCTGTTCATGGCCAGGGCCCTCTCCCCCCCCGATCGCAGCCAGACCCCCCTCTCCCCCTGATCACAGCCAGACCCCCCCTCTGCCCCCGATTGTAGCCATACCCCCCCCGCCCCCGATCGCGGCCAGATCCCCCTCCGCCCCCGATCGCGGCGAGACCTCCCTCTCCCCCAGATCGCGGCCAGATCCCCCTCTGCCCCCGATCGCGACGAGACCTCCCTCTCCCCCAGATCGCGGCCAGATCCCCCTCTGCCCCCGATCACGGCGAGACCTCCCTCTCCCCCAGATCGCGGCCAGATCCCCCTCTGCCCCCGATCACGGCGTGACCTCCCTCTCCCCCAGATCACGGCCAGATCCCCCTCTGCCCCCGATCACGGTGAGACCTCCCTCTCCCCCAGATTGCGGCCAGATCACCGTCTGCCCCCGATCGCGGCGAGACCTCCCTCTCCCCCAGATCGCGGCCAGATCCCCCTCTGCCCCCGATCACGGCGAGACCTCCCTCTCCCCCAGATTGCGGCCAGATCCCCCTCTGCCCCCGATCGCGGCGAGACCTCCCTCTCCCCCAGATCACGGCCAGATCCCCCACTGCCCGCGATCGCGGCGAGACCTCGCTCTCCCCCAGATCACGGCCAGATCCCCTTCTCCCCCAGATCGCGGCGAGATCCCCCTCTGCCCCAGATCGCGGCCAGATCCCCCTCTGCCCCCGATCGCGGCGAGACCTCCCTCTCCCCCAGATCGCGGCCAGATCCCCCTCTGCCCCCGATCGCGGCGAGACCTCCCTCTCCCCCAGATCGCGGCCAGATCCCCCTCTGCCCCCGATCGCGGCGAGACCTCCCTCTCCCCCAGATCGCGGCCAGATCCCCCTCTGCCCCCGATCGCGGCGAGACCTCCCTCTCCCCCAGATCGCGGCCAGATCCCCCTCTGCCCCCGATCGCGGCCAGATCCCCCTCTGCCCCAGATCGCGGCCAGATCCCCCTCTGCCCCCGATCGCGGCGAGACCTCCCTCTCCCCCAGATCGCGGCCAGATCCCCCTCTGCCCCTGATCGCGGCCAGATCCCCCTCTGCCCCCGATCGCGGCGAGATCTCCCTCTCCCCCAGATCGCGGCCAGATCCCCCTCTGCCCCCGATCGCGGCGAGACCTCCTTCTCCCCCAGATCGCGGCCAGACCCCCTCTGCCCCCGAACGCGGCGAGACCTCCTTCTCCCCCAGATCGCGGCCATATCCCCCTCTGCCCCAGATCGCGGCCAGATCCCCCTCTGCCCCCGATCGTGGCCAGATCCCCCTCTGCCCCAATCGTGGCCAGACCCCCACATGCCCCCAATCGCGGCCAGACACCTCCCCTGGCCCCGATCACGGCCAGACTCCCCCCCTGCCCCCGATCGCAGCCAGAACCGCCTCCCCTGATCGTGGCCAGACACCCCCTCTCCCCTGCCAGACCCCACCCCTCCCCACCACTCTCTGCCAGACAACCCTCCTCCCGCCGCCACTCCCACCCCCCCACCCCTGATCATGGCAAGACACCCCCCCCCCAGCCCCAATCATGGCAAGACACCCCCCCCACCCCGCTAATCATAGCCGGGTGGTTAAAAAAGTATATGGGTTACTTGGATTTCTACAGAGAGGAATAGAATGTAATAGCAAAGAAATCATGCTAGAACTTTATAAATCGCTGGTTCGGCCCCAGCTGGAGTATTGTGGACAATTCTGGGCACCATACTTCAGGAAAGATGTAAAGGCCTTAGAAAGGGTGCAGGATGTTACCAAGGATGGGGGAGTCCAGTTATGAGGAGAGATTGGAAAAGTTAGGACTGTTCTCCTTGCAACAGAGTAAGTTAAGAGGTAACCTAATAGAGGTTTTCAAGATGATGAGGGGTTTTGATAGAGTAGATAGAAAAAAACTATTCTCTCTGGCGAGTGGGTCAATAACTAGAGATCATAAATTCCAAAACATTGGCAAAAGATCTAGAGGGGAAATAAGGAGAAATATTTACACTCAGTTGTCGGGTTCTGGAACGCTCCACCTGAAAAGGGGATGGAAGAGGATTCCATCAATAATTTTAAAAGGGAGTTGGACAGGTACTTGAGGATGAGCAACTTACAGGGTTATCAGACAAAAAGCCAGGATTCGGGACTAGGCATGACGGCTCTTGCAAAGAGCCAGCACAGACACGACGGACCGAATGGCCTACTTCTGTGCTGTAAGTTCCTATGATTCTATTTATTTAAGTGAGCATTTAGACAGTCTTAAATCAGCCCTCAATAGAGCTTTTCAGTCAAGAGTCCTTGGGGGAAAAATTCGGTTGATTTGCGCCTCTCGTTAGCGCCCGAGGGCGCTAATGGGGCGCAAAGCAACTAGTGCCTGGGCGTGGCACTGCCAGCACCTCCCACGAAATTCAGCAGGAGGTTAGCGGCGGCGGTAACCGTTAGCACCCCGTGGCGCTGCAATCCAGTGATGATGGCCTAGAAATTCACTAGCCTTAGCGCCGCTTTTGAGGCGCTAGAGGGACTAGCGCCAGAGTTATGGCCATTTGAAAAATTGAGTGGGGCCCTAAAGCGGCGTTGCACCGGTAGCGCTGCGCCGGCACCGATGATGTCATCGGTGTGCGCAGCGTCCCGGTTGCCGTGGTAACCCGCCCAAACTCCAAAATTGAGTTGCGGCCGCCTCGCCCGTGGCAGCCGCAAGCAACGTTCTGTAAAAGGTGCCTTGCTGAAGTTAGCGCCGGCGCATTAAGGTCGCGCGGCGGCCGGCCGCTTCCCCGGCGGCCGCCTGCCCGCACCTCCCTCCCCGGACTCCTCCAAGACCCCCCCGCGGCACAGATGCATGTGGGCCGCGAGCCCGGCACTTCTCCGAGGTGCCGGGCTCATTTTTATTCAGCCGTCAACGGCCAGCGGTCGGGTGCAGGCAGCTCCTCCTTAACGGAAGGAGGAGGCCTGCACTTCCCCAGCCTGCCGCACCGCATCGGGCGCCACAGCGCCGGAACAGCGCCGCAATGGGGCAGGTAGCGCCCATTGGGAGGCGCTGAAACCCTCCAGTAGCGCCGGCAGCCGTTTGGGCGCGGCGCTACTGAATTTTTGGCGCGCGCAGGGGGACTTAGCGCCGGCACTAACTTCCGGCGCTAAAGCCCTGGCTGCGCCAAAACCCAATTTCTAGGCCGATGTCATCGCCGTGCGCAGCGCCCCGCTCGTGCCCCAGCTGCGATCTTCAGTACAGCCCCCTGATATACTGCCGGACGCTATGTCCGACAGGGTCAGGGGGGCCTACCTGCAGCTGGGGCGGTGCAAATTAAAGAGGTGCCGGGCGGCCATTTCTGTTGCTGGTCGCCTGCCAGCACCTGCCCCTGTTGCTGTCCCTGGCCTTCTGTGCAGCCCCCCCGCTGGGTGCAGGCTGCGCTCCGTGAACCCGGCACTTCTCTTGAGTGCCGAGATCTTTTGCCGACACTCCGATCCCTGGTGGCCCAGCTGGGCCCCGGGTCGCGTTGCGCTAGGCCCCTCCCGTTTAGTAAGGGGAGGAAGGCCTGCAGTGCCGCGGCGCGACGCAGCGCCATGATATTCACTCGCAGTGCCCCAAGAGAGAGGCAGGGCACTTCCAGTCGCGCCCCGCCTCCCTCTTGGGGCGCTACCAGTGAATTTCAGGCACGGGTGCGACCGAATTTTCTCCCCCCTTGCCTCTTTTTAAAAAAAACACGGTAAAATTGTGAGTGAGTTACAGTTCAAATTGATTTTCTGATGGGGCTTAATTGTACCTCCGGTAGAATGAAACACTGGGCTTTGATCCATATAACTGTATGAATTTTGTATTCACTGCAGAGTTGAAAGGCATTTCATGTCCTCTGGCATTTATTGGGTAGAATTCAATGGATACCAAGTCTGTGCTACACAAAAAAATCTCAACATGACACATGAAAATGACATAGGTGCTCAATGAACTGAGTGTGGAAGCAACTTAAAACACTGCGCGAGACGGAGCAGAGATTTTCATTCTAATGGAACAACCTGGACATGACAGATTTCCATGTAATTTCCTTTAGCACAATCTCCAGGGAGAACTAGGAGTATTGCTAAACTAAAGGTTAGGACAGCAGGGATCTTTTCAAATTAAATAGCCCAATCCTGTATTATTCACACTCGTGCACACAACAAATCCCTTGCTTCCTCCATTGATGTTCAATACTTCTCTCTCAGTGTGCTGAGGAGAGCAGGCTGTAAAAAGGTGAGGGATGGGAGAGAGAAATAGCTGTCATTAGCACTCCTGGGCAAAGGAAAGGGTGAGGAAGAGGATTTGTGCTCTTGATTACTATTCAACCACCACACTGACTATAGCATGTGCACATGGATGTGGATGAGTACATGATCAGGCTCAGCTGTGATACCCTGCAGAGTCAAATAATCAACTACAAATAAAGTGCACACTGGAAATTCTGTAGATTTTCAATCTTCGATAGAATATCAAAATGCAGATCAGGGCTTTAACAGGCTAAAAATAATGACAGCATTTCATAACAATTGAAGGGACAAAGAAGCATCAGAATATTAAGGCAAAACAAGTAATACTTTCTGCTGTGACAGTTAGACCACTCTGCTTTCAATTCAAGTCCTGTTCACCCATCACCCCTGTGCTCGCTCACCTACATTGGCTCCCCATTAAGCAACGCCTCGATTTAAAAAATCTAATTCTTGTTTTCAAATTCCTCATGGCCTCGCCCCTTCCTATCTCTGTAACCTCCTCCAGCCCCACAACCCTCCGAGATATCTATGCTCCTCTAATTCTGACCTCATGAGCATCCCCGAGTTTAATTGCTCCACCATTGGTGGCTGTGCCTTCAGCTGCCTAGGCCCTAAGCTCTGGAATTCCCTCCCTAAACCTCTCCGCCTCTCTTTACTCTGTTAAGACGCTCCTTAAAACCTACCTCATCTGCCCTAACTTCTCCTTATATGGCTCGGTGTCAAATTTTGTTTTATAACACTCCTGAGAAGTGCCTTGGGACATTTTACTACATTGAAAGCGCTATATAAATGCAAGTTGTTGTTGTAGCACTTGAGAGGACTCAAGGGATTTAGGGGGAAAAATTCGGTTGGTTAGCGCCTCCGGGGGGGCGCTAGGAACTTAGCGCCCGAGCACGGTGACTTTAGCGCCGCTCACGAAATTGACCAGTTGATTTGCTGCAGCGCTAAACACTACCGCCACGATCTCCTGCGCCCGCAGATCGTGATGTCAGTCGAGCATACAACGCCCCAGACCGGATATTGAGTCGCGCCCCCTGCCTCGCCGCCTGCTGCTAGGAACGACAGGTAGAGGGGAACATTTTCAAATCAGGAAGGGGCTGGGGGAGCGCTATTTAAAGGCGGGTGCTTCCTGCCTTTTCTTGTTGGCAAAATTTTTGGAACACACAGGTTGAGAGGGAGAGAGGCGTCTGGAGAGGTTTGTCGCTGTCCGAAGGAGTTTTGGGTCCTGAGAACCACTTTGGAGGTTAACTTTTATTGCACCTTCATATTTATGATATTTAGAAGCTTCTATGGGGGCTGCACTAACTTGGGGTGTCGTTGGCCAGCTTCACAATCAGAGGCAGCAGAGGCGCAGTGAGAGTGGCAAATGTGGCCAGAAGGAGGAGGGCCAACAGGCCTCTGCACAGGAGACCTTACCTTCCCAGGGTATTCAGGGAGCAATTCTCCTATATCCATTAGTCCAAGCAGCAGTGTTTCCACAGGCTGCACTTCAGCAAGGAGGTGGTCACTGAGCTCTGCCATCTCCAGCAACCAGATCTGCAGCCTCAGCTCAGGACCAGGACGTCTCTGTCGGTGGCCATGAAGGTGACAGTGGCTCTGAATTTTTATGCCAGCAGCTCCTTTCAGGCTCCTACTGGGGACATAACAAATATCTCGCAGTTCGCTGTTCATTGTTGCATCTGGGAGGTGACAAAAGCTTCGTATTGTGGTGGAGCCACTAAAGGACTCAGATCGTTTGTATATAATTCCCTTTAACAACATGTTAGCTACAGCCTGAGTCTGTATCTTTATTTATACTGTTTACTTGTACAGAGCGTGATTACTTTAAAAGCGCGGGTAAACGCGATGACGTCACGCCGTTCATCATGTGATCCCCCACTGGCGGGAAGAACGTCATGACGTCATCCACGGGACCACCCGAGCAGTCCTTGTGGAGCTTCCGAACTGAGCAGACCTACACTCGATGTTCTCCTGTAGTTACTTGTTTAAACCTGTTAGTTTCCATTAATCTTCATTTTGTTTGATCGCCTGAGTGGACCTCAGTCTTTGGATAGGAACTAGACATTCCTACAATGGTGACCCCGACATTTGCGAACGGTTTTCGCAGAAGATACTCAACATGGAAATGAACGCCGTTACCTTGAAGCTACCGCAGTTCTGGGAGCAACAACCAGCTGCGTGGGTCATCCAGGCTGAAGCCCAGTTCGCCATGAGGGACATCGTTGCGGATCAGACCCGTTATTATTACGTGGTCTCCGCCCTCGACAGCGCCACAGTCTCGCAGATCGTCAGCCTACTTGGTAGTCCGCCTACTGATCCAAAGATGTACGGGTTAGGTTGATTGGCCATGATAAAAATTGGCCCTTAGTGTTAGGGGGGATTAAATACGTGGGGTTACGGGGTTACGGGGATAGGGCTTGGGTGGGATGGCTGTCGGTGTCGGGACCGGGTGCTAGGGTTTGGATGATCAGCCATGATCTCGTTGAATGGCAGAGCAGGCTCGAAGGGCCGAATGGCCTACTCCTGCTCCTATCTTCTATGTTTCTATGTTTCTATGTTGATCGCAAGTATGACACGTTAAAGGCGCGGTTGCTACAGGTCTTCGGGCTCACGAAGTCGGAGCGCGCCAGCCGCCTGCTCGCTATGCCCGGCCTCGGGGACTCCAAGCCGTCCGAGCTCATGAGCCAAATGCTCATGCTCCTCGGTTCCGAACCGGAATGCTTCCTCTTCAGGGAGCTATTCCTCAGCCAACTACTGGAGCAAGTTCAGGTTGCCCTAGCCGGTCTGAAGTCACAGACTGTGCGGAGCTGGCTGCCGAAGCGGACAAGATTTTCGTGGTGACGCAGCAGCACTGCGCTGCCACGAGGTGCCCATCCCCCACAGCCGCTGCTCCAGCTCCTCAATCAGCGGGGTTGTGCTTCTACCACGCCCGTTTTGGCTCAAAAGCAAGATGCTGCCGCCCTTCCTGCAGCTATTCGCTGCATCTACAGCAACCCTGGTGAAAGAGGACTGGGTCTAACATGTAAAGTCCACGCCTCAATAATACACGGACTTCGGGAGAACAGTTTAACAGGTACTTTACTGAACAAGAGGCAGCTTGAAACTAAAACTACAGAAGCCTGCTAGGGTCTTTTATACAGGGGTGGTCACTGCCGGTACTGCAGTCTAAGACCAGTTATTCCCTTAAAGGTACATACACAACAATTCCTCCCCTTTTAGATAAACAGTACATAACATTCATTTAACAACTAAATAATAACTAATTACAATTACAATTTTCTCAGTAATATATACATCAACTGAAATAGTCATTTATAAGTTCAGTCTTTGAGGAGGCTTCCTGATCCGGACTGGATAGCGCCTTTCTTGAGTATCCTGTTCTGGCGGTGGAGTCAATTCTGGCTCATTGTCATTGGTTGGTTCATCAGCTTCCAATACCCCTGCTTCTGAGGTAGACGCAATCTGTACTTCGGGCTCATTACCAGGTGCACATGCTTGTGGTACAGGTTTGGCTTGTTCCTGTGACTCTAGAATCTGGTCAGCATGGCGTCTCACGATGCTCTCTCCAACGTCCACTGTGTACATTACTGGTCCCTGCTGTGTGCATATCGTGCCTGGCTGCCATTTTTCTGTTCGGTAGTCGCGGGCCAAGACTGGTTGCCCTATCTTGAAGATCCTGGTTGGCTTCTCATTTATGTGCTGGAACTGCTTATCCTCAACATCTCATCTTATGTTTGGTATGAGCAAATCCAAGCGACATCTTAGTCTCCGGTTGAAAAACAGTACGGCTGGAGTTTGGTTGGTTACTGCATGTGTCGCATTCCGGTAAGCAAACAGGAAGTTATCCACCTTGTGTTGCAGTGGTATGTCGTCATTATACATTGCCTTTATGGCCTTTTTAAAGGTCTGAACAAACCTCTCAGCCAATCCGTTTGTGGCTGGATGATATGGGGCAGATGTGTAATGTTTCACCCCATTATTCTTCAGGAACCTCCGGAAATCCTCAGACACAAACTGTGGGCCATTGTCGGAACAGATCTGTTCTGGCAACCCATTCCTGGCGAAGATGGTCCTTAGGACTGCAATAGTTTTCTCCGTGGTGGTGGAGGACATTTTAATGACCTCTGGCCATTTTGAATGGGCGTCCACAGCGATTAGAAACATTGAGTCCATAAATGGACCAGCGAAATCAATGTGTACCCGTTGCCATGGAGATGAGGGCCACTCCCATGGATGTAGCGGGGCCTGTGGTGGAGCGTTTTGGACCTTCTGGCATCCTGTGCATCTCTTGGTCATATCCTCGATTTCTTGATCGATTCCCGGCCACCACACAAACGCCCTGGCTAGGCTCTTCATTTTTACCCCTCCCAGATGACCCTCGGGAAGCTCATTGAGTACTCTGTCTCTCAACTTGGGTGGAATTGCCACTCGGGATCCATACATCAAGGTTCCCCGGCACACTGACAGCTGTTCCCTCCTTGGCGAGAATGCTGGCAACAGTGAGTCGCCATATGCTGGCCATCCCTTCACCGTCAAATCATAGACCCGAGAGAGTGTCGGGTCATTTCGGGTTTCCTTTTCAATACTTGCGTTTGTAACAGGCAAGCATTCAACTATGGTCGCATGAAATATCTCCACAGTGTCCACTGCAGGTGCTTCTTCCACCGTAGGCAACGGTAGGCGCGACAGCCCATCAGCGTTTCCATGTTGTTTCGTACCTTTGTACTCTATGTCATACTGATGTGCCCCTAGAAAAAGTGACCATCTTTGCAGCCGTTGCACCGTCATCACCGGAACGCCCTTCTTTGGGTTGAAAATTGAGACCAGGGGTTGATGATCAGTCAGTAGGGTGAATTTCTGCCCGTGCAGATAGTAATTGAACTTCTTCACCCCCCACACCAGGCTGAGGGCCTCCCTGTCAATCTGGGCATAGTTACGCTGGGCTGAGGTTAGCGAGCGCGACGCAAAGGCTATTGGCCTCTCTGAACCGTCACAGAATTTGTGTGACAGCACCGCTCCAATGCCGTAACGTGACGCATCACATGCCAACCGAATCGGTAGTGTTGGGTTGTAGTGGGCCAATACTTCTTTTGAAGTGATTTGGCATTTACATTCCTGAAAGGCACACTTACACTCATCACTCCATTTCCATGTTACACCAGTTTGAAGGAGGGCGTTCAGTGGGTGCAGAATTGTAGATAAATTTGGCAAGAACTTATGGTAGTAGTTCACCAACCTGAGGAACGACCTCAGTTGCGACACATTTTCTGGTGCTGGAGCCTTGACTACAGCCTCAATCTTGTCCGGCGACTTATGCAACCCTTCCTCATCAATCATGTGGCCACAATACGAGATTTGTCTCCTGAAGAACTCGCATTTGGGACGGTTGGCTTGTAGCCCATATTCCTGCAATCTCTTGAGCACCTGTTCCAGGTTGGCAAGGTGTTCATTGTCATTTTCACCCGTAACCAGGATGTCATCCAAATAACACTGGGTCCCCGGGATCCCTTGCAGGACTTGTTCCATTGCCCTCTGCCACATAGCCGGGGCCGATGCTACCCCAAATACCAGTCGATTGTGCTGGTAAAGGCCTTTGTGAGTGTTTATCGTGAGGTATTTCCTAGATGCTTCTTCCACCTCCATTTGTAGATACGCTTGAGCCAGGTCAATCTTTGTAAAACGTTTCCCTCCAGATAGTGAGGCAAAAATAACTTCTATCCGTGGAAGCGGATACTGTACTGTGTGCAGGACTGGGTTCACAGTCACCTTGAAGTCCCCACAGATGCGAACCTTCCTTGGCTCCCCAGGCATGCTGCTCAATGCTTTCTTCATTACAGGAATGATGGGTGTGGCCCACTCGCTCCAGTCCACCTTAGACAGCACCCCCGAACGCTCCAGACTCTCCAGTTCAGCTTCCACAGCTGGGCGTATCGCGTATGCGTATGGCCTTGAAAAATTTTGGGGTTGCGTTATCCTCAATCTTTATGGTTGCCTTTACTCCTTTTAGAGTCCCAAGTCCTTGTTGGAACACCTCTTCCGCGTCAGATAGAATTTGTGACAGACGTCCAGGTGCGACGTCATCATCTTTTTTGTCAGTCACAGTTAGTGCCAGAATGGAATGCCAATCCAATTTTAGTCTTCGGATCCATTCACGTCCCAATAATGGTGGTCCTCCATCTCGTAGTATATACATGTATAGTTTCTGTGTTTCCTTTCCATTATATTCAACTGGCACCCTTATTTTTCCTCTGGGGTAGACCTTTTGCCCCGTGTATGTCTTCAATACAATGGACGTGTCCTTTAAGGGTATGTGTGAGAATAGCCGCTCATAGTCCCGTCGATTCATGACAGTTAGGGCTGATCCTGTGTCCAATTCCATCTTCACTGGGGACCCTGCTATCATGAGGGTGACCCAAATGGTTCGGTGATCTTCTTTTGCGATCACGTTGTGTAGCTTTAAACAACTTAGTCACCTGCTCCCGGAGTCCTTATCACTCTCCTGATCTTCTGAACTACTATCTGTCAGTTTCTTTACTTTCCTGTACTGTTCCTTAGTAGTTCTTGTCGTGTTGGTCTTCTTTCCCAACCTGCAGACTCTTGCTATATGTCCCATCTTCCCGCATTGCCTGCATATTTTGTCTTTAAACCAGCAGTCCTTCTGCTCATGGGTTGTTCTGCTGCAGCGATAGCACTTTTCGGCTCCATACGCCATTTGATTAGCGCTGTATTCTTGTGTTTTCTGTTGTATTTCCGCAGCTCCCCGTGCTGCTGCTTCATAGGATACTGCCACGCTGAAAGCCTGTTCTAGCGTCAGGTCCTTTTTTGAAAGTAGTCGTTTCTGGGTTCCTTCACTCTGGAGCCCGCAGACAAACTTATCCCGTAAGGTGTCTGCCAGTCCTGCTCCGAACTGGCAGTGCTTCGATAACTTGCGTAGTTCCGTAAGATAGTCAGCATTGCTTTCATATTTGTGCTGGTTTCTTTTATGGAACTTGAATCTTTCTGCTATCAGCAGTGGTGTAGGGCTTAGGTGTTCCTGTAAGATATGAACAATCTCCTCAAAACTTTTCTCCATTGGTTTAGCTGGGGTAATTAAATTCCGCAATAGGCCGTACGCATTCGCACCCATCAGATTTAATAATACCGACGCCCTCTTTCCATCGGCCACCTCATTTGCCTTGCAGTACACTTTGATTCTTTCTACATACGTGGTCCAATCTTCTACCTCGTTGTCGAAAGCAGTGATACTGCCACTTTTCGGCATCTTGGGCGATTTAAATGGCGCCTCCCGCGCTTTTGCTTCTTCCCCAATGGAATAAAATGGCGCCTCCCGCGCTTTTGCTTTTTCCCCAATGGGGTAAAATGGCGCCTCCCGCGCTTTTCCTTCTTCCCCTCACTGCCACGCTGCTCCTAGCATTCTACGGGGTAATGGCGGCGACCCGCAGCTTCGGCGCGTCTCGCTTTCCTTCCCCCCCGTTTAGTTTCTCTCCGCTGTCCTGTTCTCGAGCACCGACCGCGCCCTGTGCGCTCCACCCTCTCTCGTTTTCTTTTCCCGGCGACGCTGCGCGGCCCGATTTGTAGAGCCGCTCGATCGAGCTTGAGCCCGCCGCAGTCCGGAAGGGTCAGCGCGCTACCTGCTACCAGCACGATTCGCTGGAACCACAGTCTCTCCCGCAATTCTCCAAACACAGATGGATTCTTTGGGCGGTTGCCCTCGGTCGACGCCCGTTGCTCAGACTACGACCTTCCAGGACCTTCCTTTCAGGCGAGATCCCC
Source organism: Somniosus microcephalus (assembly GCF_052327205.1). NCBI lineage: Eukaryota > Metazoa > Chordata > Chondrichthyes > Squaliformes > Somniosidae > Somniosus > Somniosus microcephalus. Next base: position 11,834,931 of record NC_141002.1, on the reverse strand, counting down.
ATGAGATGATGCCACACTGCAGGTGAGTTCGAACTTACTCGTCGCCACTGTAAAGTCCGCGCCTCAATAATACATGGACTTCGGGAGAACAGTTTAACAGGTACTTTACTGAACAAGAGGCAGCTTGAAACTGAAACTACAGAAGCCTGCTAAGGCCTTTTATACAGGGGTGGTCACTGCCGGTACTGCAGTCTAAGACCAGTTATTCCCTTAAAGGCACATACACAACATAACGAGCGCCCCACGGCTGCGATGGCCATCGGAGATTCAGGAAAGCTTCTCTTCATCACCGACTCCCTATCTGGTCAACGTTTCCTTTGCGACACCGGGATGCACTGTAGCATCCTACCTGCGTCAAATCTCGATATACAAGCTGGGGGTCATGGCCCCTCCCTCGTGGCGGCTAATAGCGTGGACATTCGAACCTTCGGAAGGCGGCGGGTTCAGGTGTGTTTCGGCGGCCAGCGCTTCCACTGGGAAGTCATCATGGCCAAAGTCTTGCAGGCCATCTTCAGGACGGATTTTTTGTGCGCCAACAGCCTCCTGGTCGATGTCAGGCACCGCCGGTTGATCAATGCGGCCACATTCCACTCCATCATGTGCCACCGCGGTAACGCCGTGCCGCGCACTGTCTCCTGTGTGTTCCCACCTCCAGATGACTTAACTCGCCTCCTCGGAGAGTTCCCAGATCTGACTAGGCCCAATTTCTCCTCCTCAGCCACGAAACATGGTGTAGAACATCACATCACCACTACTGGCCCCCCGGTTTACACAAGGGCCCAACGACTCGAAACCGGCAAGCTCGCTGTTGCGAAAGCGGAGTTCGACACGATGGAGCAGTTGGGGATTATTCGCCGGTCGAATAGTCTCTGGTCTTTGCCTCTCCACATTGTTAAGAAACCCGGCGGCGGCTGGTGGCCATGTGACAACTACCGACGCCTGAACGACGCCACTACTCCTGATCGGTACCCGATCCCGCATATTCAAGATTTCTTGGCCCATTTGGCAGGAAATACTTTTTTTTCAAAAGTCGACCTCATCCGTGGTTAGCACCAGGTCCCCGTGCACCCACAAGGCGTCCCGAAGACCGCAGTCATCACCCCATTCAGCCTGTTTGAATTTCTGCGGATGCCGTTTGGCTTGAAGAACGCTGCACAGGCTTTCCAGCGCTTGATGGACTCCATGCTTCGGGACCTAAAATTCCTCTTCGTCTACCTCGACGACATCCTCATCGCCAGCCCTAGCAAAGAGGAGCACTTCTGCCATTTGCGCACCCTCTTTACACGCCTCAGTCAACACGGCTTGATTATCAACCCGGCTAAGTGCCAGTTCGGCCTGCAGCGGATTGATTTCTTGGGCCACCGCATCACATCAGACGGCGCAATTCCCTTACAGACGAAGGTCGAGACGGTTACATCTTTCCTGCACCCGTAGACCGTCAAGGCCCTACAAGAGTTCCTCGGGATGGTCAATTTTTATCACCGGTTCGTCCCTAAGGCGGCCCTGCTTATGCAGCCCTTGTACGAGGCCCTCAAGGCCAAGTCCGGTAAGGATCCAATCAGCTGGATGGCCGAGATGGACCGGGCGTTCATTGACACCAAAGACGCTTTGGCCAACGTAACCATGCTGGTGCACCCGCTTCCAGGTGCCACCATCGCCCTTACCACCGACGCGTCGGAATACGCAATCGGCGCAGTGCAGGGACAGTGGGTGAATGGGACGTGGCATTTTTCAGCCGTCAACTACGGTGAAACGAAAGAAAGTACAGCACTTTCGACCGGGAGTTGCTGGCCCTTTTTCTAGCCATCCGCCATTTCCGGTTCTTACTGGAGGGACATCCGTTCACGGCTTTTGTAGACCACAAGCCATTAACGTTCGCTATGGCCAAGACCGCCGAACCGTGGTCAGCTCGGCAACAATGTCACCTGACGTTCATTTCAGAATTCACCACGGACATTCAGCATTTGTCCGGTAAGGACAACCTGGTGGCGGATTGCCTGTCCCGCACGACTGTTCACGCAGTCCAACTCGGAATCGACTAATGGCTGCGGATCAAGCCTCGGACCCAGAGGTCCAATCATACAGAACCAGCCCCTCTAGCTTCCAAGCGGCCAACGTCAAATTTCACGCCGCAGGCACCACGCTACTTTGCGACGTCTCCATGGGAGCTCCCCGCCCTATCGTACCAGTCGCCTGGCGCCGAAAAGTGTTCGACACCATACACGGGTTGTCACACCCTGACATGAAGGCCTCGCAAAAGCTGATGTCGTCAAAATTCGTCTGGAGGGGTATGCACATGGATGACCGCGACTGGGCCAACACCTGCGCGGTCTGCCAAAAGGCCAAGGTACAGCGTCATGTAAAAGCTCCATTGGCCACTTTCTTTGTTCCGGAGCATCGGTTCGACCACGTGAATGTGGACCTCGTGGGGCCACTTCCACCTTCTCAAGGTTTTACACACATCCTCACAATGGTAGACCACACCACTAGATGGCCAGAGGCAGTTCCTTTGGTTGCCACCACTTCGGCAGACGTAGCCAGAGCTTTCATCTCCTCTTGGGTTGCTCGTTTCGGGGTACCGGCGGACATCTCTTCCGATCGTGGACCGCAGTTTTCCTCTGAGCTCTGGAACGCTGTGGCTCAGGGGCTCGGCACCAAACTACATCGCACCACCGCCTATCATCCACAGGCGAATGGCCTGTGTGAACGATTCCACAGGTCGCTCAAAGCCGCACTGCGGGCCAGTCTTCAAGGCGCGGGATGGGTGGACAGACTTCCATGGGTCCTTTTAGGTCTTCGTACGGCGCCCAAAGAAGATTTGCAATCGTCCTTGGTGGAACTCGTATATGGTCAGCCACTACGAGTACCAGGGGATTTCATCTCATCTCCAACAGAGCCATGGTCCACATCCCAGCAACTCGTCAGCCACCAGGAGGCAGCCAGATGTTTCACTCCAGTGCCTATGTCGCATCACGGCTTACAGAGCTCCCATGTCCTAACTGAGCTGAAGAGCGCCGAGTACGTGTTTATCCGCCACGACGCCCACCGGGATCCGCTCAAGCCCCCTTACACTGGTCCCTTCCGCGTCATAGAGCCAGGAGACAAAACCTTTTTGGTCGATATCGGAGGTAAACCGGACCACATTTCGGTTGACCGGTTGAAGCCGGCACACTTAGACCTGGACCGCCCAGTCGAGATCGCTCAACTGCCAAAACGTGGCCAACCGCCCACAGTCGCCATGCCAGATCCATCACAACCACCCGCCAGCTCGACCACCGCCCATCAGCTTCCACTTCAGGGTTACAGAAGTCGCTCGGATAGGTTTGTCAGGCCTCCTCGCCGTCTCACTTTTGCTGTTAAAGACAATTCTGGGGGGGTGCATGTGGCGGAGCCACTAAAGGACTCAGATCGTTTGTATATAATTCCCTTTAACAACATGTTAGCTACAGCCTGAGTCTGTATCTTTATTTATACTGTTTACTTGTACAGAGCGTGATTACTTTAACAGCGCGGGTAAACGCGATGATGTCACGCCGTTCATCACGTGATCCCCACTGGCGGGAAGAACGTGACGACGTCATGACGTCAACCTCGGGACCGCCCGAGCAGTCCTCGTGGAGCCTCCGAACTGAGCAGACCTACACTCGATGTTCTCCTGTAGTTACTTGTTTAAACCTGTTAGTTTCCATTAAACTTCGTTTTGTTTGATCGCCTGAGTGGACCTCAGTCTTTGGATAGGAACTGGACATTCCTACAGTATAAAAGGAGACGCCAGTACATTTCTTTCCCCATGACTCGGGACAAACAGCGCAAACGGCTTTGCGAGGATAGTCGGCTTCCCCATGGTTCAGGGCGCCATTGATTGCACACATGTGACATTGCAGGCACCTCATGAAAATGCAGAGGTGTTCCAAAACCGCAAGGGCTTCCACTCTTTAAATGTACAGTTGGTCTGTGACCACAGACAGCATATCCTTGCCATTAATGCCTGCTATCCTGGCAGCAGCCACGATTCTTTTATCCTGCGCCAGACTGGTGTGGCAGACCTCTTCCAAGCACCACGTCAACCTAGTGGATGGCTCCTCGGGGACAAGGGTTATCCACTCTGCACCTGGCTGATGACACCGCTCTGTAACCCCAACACCCCTGCCTAGCTGCAATACAATGAGAGCCATAGCGCCACTAGGAACCTCAGAGCAGACGATCGGTGTCTTGAAACAACGGTTCCGGTGTCTGGACCACTCAAGAGGAGCCCTGCAGTGCTCTCTCGAGCGAGTCTCCCTTTTCATTGTTGTGTGCTGCATGCTGTATAACATTGCAATCATGAGGACCCAGCCGTTGCCACCAGCGATTGGTGGATCATCTGAGGAGGAAGAGGGAGAGGAGGAGGATCAGCAGCAGCAACGTACCATTGCTGTCCCCAAAGGGGGTTGACCTCTCCAGTGGCCACGGCACCTATGACCTGGCTGGCAATGATCCTGTGCACTCTGGCCTCCAAATCGGTCAGGGGGTGTAGGTCCTCCTCCCATGCGTTACTACTCCCACCCGTTATGAGAGCTTGGCCTGCAAGAAAAAGGACAGTGTCTGAGTGAGTGTGCAGCTATGTGTTTGCCTGATGTGCCTCCCATAGTTGAATAGCCCATAATGTGTGCAAGGTGTGGAATGTGCATGTGTCTTTTATGAGATGGCCATAGGGCTTGGATGAGTGTTGGGCATTTGGGTTTTTAAACCCTCTGGGTACAGACTGAAATTGAAAAGCAGGCACTCACCCTGACCAACCGAGTGAGATAATTGAAAATGGCCCAGAAATTCGGGTCCCAACGCGTGACTACGCACGGGGTACTCACGCGTGGACCCGATGGAAGTGCCGGTTTCTTGCATGCACTGCGCATGCGCGGGAAACCGGCACTTCCGATCCTCTGAACGAAGGGGTTCAGAGGTCGAACGCGTGCACGCGGGAGTCTGCGCGTGCGCTTTGAACTTAGGTTTTTTTACTGTTTTTTCCGTGAGGGTAAGTCTTTAGATTTTAGAAATGTAAAAACCAGGCGTAAGGACTGCATTTTAAAAGGTAAGTGGTCAATTAATTAAAATTAAAACATTTTTTCCACAGGTTTATTATTTTTAAATACTTTAAAGCAAGGTAAGTTTATTTTTAGCCCCGTTAGAATATAAAATTATTTTTTCAAAAATTTAAATTATTGTTTAAAATAGTTATTTAATGTAATTTATAGTTTATTTAAAAAGTGCGATTTTTTAAAAATTTATGTGAAGGTTAACTACTGTTTTGGGCCCTCAGCATTCATACGTTTTGACAGGTCTTTCTGTCAATCTTATGAATGGGCTTTTCCCTCCTCCGATTGGCTGCCCATGGCTCACGTGATCCCAGGGGACGCATCGCACTAACTACGCCCCTGGGACACGCCAGCACAGCGCGCCGGCCTCTGGGCCAGGCCCCGGAGAGGAATTCTACGCAGGCCCAGAGCTCAACTGCCGGCGCGCCGGGTAAGTGTAGGTCGGGGGCTTGCACCCGCGGGAAGCCCCCGACCATTCTTCCTGCACCGAGGATCATTTTTCCCCCTTAAACTCCAGATGTCATACAAGCAAAACAATGCTCCTTGTACTTTGCCCCAATAACATGCATCAACCGCCACCCCTACTAGTGTGGCATTTTTATGTTTCACACATCAGCCAGTTAGCGTCGAATGATGGGAAGATTTGTGCTGTGTGCCCATGCCCACTAGGATCCACATTGAGGATTTTCAAACTCATTTCACGTAGGACATTTAGGGGGAGAAATTCGGTATTGCCCCATTTGGGGTGCTAAATTTTGAAAGCTGGAAAAATTAGCGCCAGGTGCTAATGATTCTCAGCTTTCTCTAAATTGGCTGTTAGCACTCCAGGAAGGAAGTGGAGCGCGAAACCACGCAGCAGGGGCGGTAGAAGTGCAACGCTGCACAATGTCCTGCTGGGATCCGAGGCTCCTTCCCTCCCTTAAAGGGAAGGGCCATTGCTGCAGGCTCTGCATTTCAACGATGTCCCTCATTGCCGACGGCAGCCGGGATCCACAACGATCAGCCCCAAGCACTCTAACAGATTGCAGGGCTGCTCAATCGCAGCAGTTAAAAATTTTCAAATGGCAACCTTAGGAATGGAAACAAATTTTTTCTGCAGACCAGCGGCCTTACCTTTAATTACCGCTCCCGAAGCGCCTGGCTTCTCAAACAACGCCTCCTGCAGCTGTTGGTGTTAACACCCAGCGATGCTGCAGGGGGCAGAACCAAAATTTGGGTCCGGGGCGCTACGCAGCCGGAGGACGCCACGATCTCCGGGCACAGGAGATCGCGGTGCTAGGGGTTACCGCTGCCGCAAACCTCCAGGTGAATTTCGCAGGAGGCGGTACTATCGCCGTGCCCAGGTGGTAAGTCGTTAGCGCCCTGTTATCGCTCCCCGGAGGTGCTAATGGGAGGCGAATTTCTCGCCCTAATTAGAGCCTGCGGTCAGAAGAGAATTTCACTCCACCAGCCTGAACTCCACTTGAACTCAAGTCCCAAAGTTGAAAAGTCTTATTTACTGAATCAGCCATTCCCTCTCGCACTTGTATTCCTTAGGAGTCAGGAGCAAAACGGTGACGGCAGTAATGTTCCGGCTATAGGAGGTTTCCGGACAGGTCAGCTATCGACTATTAACTCGGGATGATACTTACACAAAATGTCTCAAATTGTCCCAACGATGACACCATTTGCTAACAACAGTGCTTTGGGGATAGCTGCCTTGCAGTCACTAGAAATTAAAATGGTCTCTTCAATCACTGGGCTATTTGCAATGGTTATACACTTGGGTCTGCCCTATATACAATCTTGCCATCAGTCACTTCTGTAAGTAGTCTGAGTATCTTACTTTTATGGGAATTGATTCACACCGCCCTATATGTACTTGTACAATTGCATAACCCAGAGATGTAACAATAGCATCCCCTTGTGATGTGTGGTGGATATTCATGTCTTCTGCATGGGTATTGCTTCAATCTATCTGATGGACCGAGCTGATGTTTGGTAAGCCACATGAATCGTTAAGTTGGTTTATTTCATAGCGAATAAACATAGAGGAGCAGTTACGACCAGTCAATCAGTGCAACTTATCTTCACATAAGGATGCAAAATAAAGGACATACCACGCTTCCCCGCATCAGTAGGTTGCCTGGCTTGACTTAAGACAAGGCGGGGGGAAAATTTGTTTGCTTTGCACCTCCCATTAGCGCTCTAAGAGGGCGCAAAGCAACTAGCGCCCGGGCACGTGATGTTTACGCCACTCGCGAAATTGACCAGACATTTTACGGTGGCGCTAAAGACTACTGCCACGATCTCCTGCGCCCGCAAATCGTGATGTCAGTCGAGCGTGCAATGCCCCAGTAGTGCCCCAGACCGGATATTGAGTGGCGCCCCCTGCCTTTCCGCCTGCCGCTAGCAATGACAGGTTGAGGGGAACGTTTTGCAGTCGGGAAGGGACTGGGGGAGCGCTATTTAAAGGCGGCCGCTTCCTGCCTTTTTTTTTCAGCGACATTTTTGCACCACGCATTCTGAGAGAGAGAGAGAGAGAGGCTTCTGGAGAGATTCAACACTGTGTGAAGGAGTTTTGGGTACTGAGCAGCACTTTGCAGGTTCATTTTGATTTGACCTTCCTTGCATCGATTTAGAAGAGACTGTGGGGGCTGTACTCTGAGCCCTTTCCCTGGGCCTCTCCATTGTTCTTTCCAGTAGAATTGATGTACAGGTCTCTCCAGGCTGAGATTCAAGGCTGCAATGAGCAGGATGTGGATGGAGAGCAAGATCGACCCTCCCCTTTAAGAACTGGCCGGCGCCAGTGTGTCTGTGTTCCATTGCTGATTGACATCACATGAGCTTCACCAGCGCTCTGAGGTAACGCCTCACTCCTCGGCGTTAGTGCCTTAAGAGAGGCATGTAGTGCCTGATTTAGCGCTCCAATCACCTCCAGGGCGATAGAAGCCAAGTTTGCAGTCGGAGGCAATAATTAGAGCCAGGCGCTAAACTTTGCACCCGGCCGATAATTGCGCCCCAAACGGGGTGATACTGAACTTCTCCCCCGATGTCTTTTAACTATCCTCCAGCATTTCTAATCACTGCCCTTCATCAAAGGCCCTCACAGCTTTTCCTTTAACCTGACTGCCCTCACAGCCTTCCCATTTCTAAAATCTGCCTTCTGCTCTTTGTCTCTTTATTTTATCTCCCTCTTCACAAATGGACAGAGATCAAAGGGCTTTTCAACATAACAGGTGTGGGGTGTTCTTGGATTGCTAACAAACTCCAGATACCAGCCTTGATCTGTGCTTAGCTGATTTCATCCATTTGGGACACTATAACTAGTCTCAGTGCCGTTGGGTTAGAGGGGAGGGGAATCAGAGTCCCTGTTCCTGAACCATGCTGAAAGTGTGTACGTTAGGCGAGGACAGGCTTCAGCTTTTCTGTGATGCCACATAAAGTCAAAATAGCCTCCTTATCCAGGCTCATACATGAAGAATCATAGATTCGTACTGAATAGGAGGCCATTCGGCCCATCATGCCTGTGCCGGCTCTTTGAAAGAGCTAACCAATTTTTAAAAAATATTCATTCACGGGATGTGGACGTTGCCGGCAAGGCCAGCATTTATTGCCCATCCCTAATTGTCCTCAAGAAGGCAGTGATGAGCTGCCTTCTTGAATACAACTGAATGTCTTGCTAGGCCATTTCAGAGGGCAGTTAAGAGTCAACCACATTGCTGTGGGTCTGGAGTCACATATCGACCGGACCGGGTAAGATTTCCTTCCCTAAAGGACATTAGTGAACCAGATGGGTTTTTACGACAATCCGGTAGTTTCATAGTCACCATTGCTAGCTTTTTTATTCCAGACTTATTTAACTGAATTTAAATTCCCCAACTGCTGTGGTGGGATTTGCACTCATGTTTCCGGATCATTAGTCCATTGGATTACTAGTCCAGTAACATAACCACTATGCTACTGTACCCACTCCCCAGATTTTTCCCCACAGCCCTGCAAAGTTTTCATTTTAAAGTATATATCCAATTCCTCTTTGAAAGTCACTACTGAATCTGCTTCTACCACCCTTTCAGGCAGTGTATTCTCGATCGTAACTTGCTGTGTAAAACAAAAACATTCTCATCTCCCCTCTGGTTCTTGTTCTAATAACCTTAAATCTGTGTCCTCTGGTTACCGACACTCCTGCCACTGGGAACAGTTTCTCCTTATTTACTCTATCAAAACTCTTCATGATTTGAACACCTCTATCAAATCTCCCCTTCTCCTTCGAGCAGAGAAGGTTAACAACGTCCACTTGGTGAGGTGCCGGAGTGCACTTGTGTCTGTGAAACTGAAGCTCAGCAAGAATCAGCATTTTCAGGATAGAAAAAAAGAGGAAAGAGGAAGGAAAAAAAGTTCAGCGTGTCTTTGGACAGGGCGGATGAAAACAGAGCGAAGAAAGTAATAGAAGCTGGGCAAAAATGAGGAAAGAGGCAGGTTGGGCTGCATACAATGAGATGTTAATAAATCTTCCAGAATTCCCTAGATTCTAGAACAGTCCTCAAGGACTGGGAAGTAGCAAACATAACCCTTCTATTTAAGAAAGGAGGAAGAGAAAAAATGTGGAACTATAAGCCAGTTAGCCTGACATCGTAGGCAAAATGCTAGAATCTAGTATTAGGGACGTGGTAACAGGGCACTTAGAAAATCGTAATATGATTAGGCAGAGTCAACATGGTTTTACGAAAGGGAAATTGTGTTTGACAAATCTGTTAGAGTTTTTTGAAGATATAACTAGTAGGATGGATAAGGGGGAACCAGTGGATGTAGTGTATTTGGATTTTCAAAAAGCATTCGATAAGGTACCACACAAGAGGTTCTTACACAAAATTAAGACACAGGGGATTGGGGGTAATGTATTAGCATGGATTGAGGATTGGTTAATGGACAGAAAACAGAGAGTAGGAATAAATGGGACTTTTTCAGGTTGGCAGCGTGTAACTAGTGGGGTACCGCAAGGATCAGTGCTTGGGCCTCAGCTATTTACAATCTATGTTAATGACTTAGATGAAGGGACTGAGTGTAACATAACTAACTTTGTATCATCAGCAAACTTGGATGAGAAAGTAAGCTGTAAGCAGGACTCAAAGAGGCTGCAGAGATATAGACAGGTTGACTGAGTGGGCAAGAACATGGCAAATGGAATACAATGTGGGGAAGTGTGAAGTTTTCCACTTTGGTAGGAAAAACAAAAAAAGCAGAATATTTTTTGAATGGTGAGAGACTGGGAAATGTTTGCATTCAGAGGAACCTGGGTGTCCTTGTACATGAATCACAGAAAGTTAACATGCAGGCACAGCAAGCAATTAGGAAAGCAAATGGTATGTTAGCTTTTGTTACAAAGGGATTGGAGTATAAGAGTAAAGAAGTCTTACTACAATTATACAGGGCATTGGCAAGGCCACACCTGGAGCACTGTGTACAGTTCTGGTCTCCTTAGCCAGGGAAAGACATACTTGCCTTAGAGGGAGTGCAACAAAGGTTCACTAGACTGGTTCCTGGGATGAGGGGGTTGCCCTAGGAGGAGAGATTGAGCAGACTAGGCCTATATTCCCTAGAGTTTAGAAGAATGAGAGGTGATCTCATTTAAACATATAAAATTCTTAAAAGGTATTGACAGGGTTAATGCTGAGAAAATGTTTCCCCGGCTGGGGAATCTAGAACAGTGGCGGCGGACCTGGTTGGAGCGGCGGTGAGTTTGAGAGGCGAGCAGCAGCAGGTAGGCCCCACGGCTCCTGTAGGGGGTGGTGTGTGCGCCCAGTCAGTTATGCCCCTGACTGTCCTCTGAGTGGTTCGAATCGCTCCCACACCCCTGGGTTCGAGACACCGGACTTAGGTACAGGCGGCGATACAGAAAATTGAGTAGACAAGTGGTTTGGTGCAAGAAAACCAAGATTTTATTAAAACAGAATAAAACACAGTCTTGAGAAGTTACTGGTATAAAATACAGGCGTAAACAATTACACTTATACAGGGAATGGGGAAAACACGGCACATCGAGGGAAAACAACTACATTAACAATCCCCTTATCATTATCCCACCCCCTATACCTAACTAGATTTGAGGGGCCAGGAATTCATGCTCACCAATCCAAAACCTGTTGCTTTAACAGTTGCGAGTTTTGAGGTTTGGTCCTCTGTCCTTTGGGGTACTCCGTCGCCACATGGTCTCAGGGCGCGGTGCTGGAGTTGTTGCTGCGACACACTTTCCCTCTCCTCAGCTACCGTCGTCGTCTCGTCGTGATGGGTTCTCTTCTTCTTCTCCCTCGGGTGGTCGTCGGCGGTAACATTGCGGTTGTGGGGCGGTTGGCAGTCTTCACTGCTTATTCGATTTTTCTACCCATTCTTTGAACGCCAGCATATTCATTGCGGCGTGGACACCTGCGTCAAACGCCAACTTATTCGCAGTGTTTTAATAGCCAACTTATTCTCACTGTCCATACATACATACACTGCTAAATTCTTCCCCAAACGTCAGCTTATAACTAGGCGTTTGGTTTTTACCAATGCGTCTTCTGCTGCCCTTCTCTGCTCTTGTCGGGTCTTTACCTTCTTCTTCGTCTCGTTTTGTTTCATCTTGTTTCATGGCCCGTGTGTCCTGTATGACTTTGGACTCGGGTCTCGTTCCCCTCCTGCGATTGGTATGGATGTCCTTGGTTGTAAAAAAACATGCGGGGAGCGAGAAGAGAACCCGCAACGAGGCCAGGGCACGAGTACGAGCGGCAGCGGCCCAAGACCAAACAAGTGGTCAGAGTCAAGAGTGCGATTGCTACTGATGGGCCGCCAATTATACCCGTTTCTTCCACTCCTTATCTGCGTGCCAAATCAGGTCAGTCCATTGTTTAACTTTTGGCGGGCTGTTTTAAATGATTATACCAATCTAAGTTAACTGGCTTTAGATGGCCGTTTATCGCACCTGATGGCCCGATGTCCGGGTTGTATTGTCATTAATGCATTTTAATCGGCCTGTCCAGCCTTGGTGGCTCCCTTGAGCTGTTTCCAATTATTTATGCGGACAAACTTATGCTTAGGCCTAACTGGGTTTGATCTGTTTCGATTTGACACAATGCTTATTCAATGTTTGCCTGTCTGTCTGGCTTTTCAAACACAAAAGGCCTAGAAATTCACTCAGTCTCGCCAGGGCGCCGAAAGTACCGCCCCGGAAGGAGTCGCGAATGCCCGCCGGAAATTCAGTTTCGGCGCCCCAAACGGAAGCGCGGTGCTACTCGAGGTGCCCCGCATCCCTCTTGGGGCGCTGCAACTGATAATCGCAGCGCAACGTGCCGCAGCGTGTGTGCATTGTGGTACTGCAGGCCTTCCTCCCCTCCCCAGAACCAGGGGTCATAGTCTAAGGATAAGGGGTAAGCCATTTAGGACTGAAATGAGGAGGAATTTCTTCACCCAGAGAGTGGTGAACCTGTGGAATTCTCTACCACAGAGGGCGGTGGAGGCCAGTTCATTAAATATATTCAAGAAAGAGTTGGATATATTTCTTAAGGCTAAAGGGATCAAGGGATATGGGGAGAAGGCAGGGACAGGCTACTGAATTTGGATGATCAGCTATGATCTCATAGAATGGTGGAGCAGGCTCGAAGGGCCGAATGGCCCACTCCTGCTCCTATCTTCTATGTTTCTATGTTTCTATTAGCGCCCCGCTAAATTTAGAGGGAGGCGTGGCCAGTGGCGCAAAACCCACTAAGTGCCCTCTTTGGGCGCTAACGGGTGACGCAGCCCACTGAATTTCTAGGCCAAAGTCCTTTTCACAGAAATGCATTTTAAGTTTCGATTTCCCAAAGCTGCCAGCTTGTGCTGCAGAAAATCTTACAGGCTTTTGGTCATGAGGTGGGGACGCCATCTTTTTGGGTGCCCTTTTTAAATTGTCCATACAGGGCCCCTTTTATTAATAACCTTGGGGGAATGTGGGAATTTTGTGAACCTTACAGGCGGCGGACCTGTTGTGTCGGTACCTTTTTTACCTAGACACAATTAGAACTCAGAACTCAGAGATTCAAACATGAAGTGCTTCATTCGAAGGGAAAGGGAAGTTCTGGAGAGTTCCGAACAAAGAGAGCTAAACTTAACCAAGAGAACACCCAACCATTTATCTGCTGTGACAGCGCCACCACAGGAGGGAGGAGAACACACAATACATAACATATTCCTCCCCTCTTAAATGGAAGGTCCACATTATTCCTCAACAGGTAAGTTACTTTCAATGCACTCAACTAACCTAGGGTAGAGGTAGACTGCCTCAACCCCTGACTTTACCCTGGGGTTTATTCTGCCCCAGTCTTGTGGGTAAGTCGCTAAGCCTACAGATCCAAGCGTCTTGCAGGCCGCCGCTCTCTGACAGGATACCGGCAGTCATCGCTGGCTTCCACAGCAGTAGGCATTGACACAGGCCTAGATGGAGAAGGTGCCTGTGTCAGTCGAAAGTCAGGAGTTTGCACAGGTGGAACAGTCTCTTTGACTTCCTGTGTTGGAGAAGAGCACTGTGGCAAAGGATGCTGGTTTGCGGTATCACCCGGAAACAGTTCAGGCCAACCAGCCGTTGGAGCCTCTGTGGCTGTCTCTGCTCCTAGCAACAGTTGATCTGTGTGTCTTCTCCAGACGACATCCTCAGCAGTCTCAACCGTGTAAGACACCGTCTGCGCGATCACCGTAGCAGGAACCCATTTCGGTCCAGTGTTGTAGTTTCAAGCTAGGCCGTGCTCTCCCAGATGAATCCGTCTCTCCTTGGCTCTTTTCTCTCTCTTTTCAACTTGAGCTTGTTGTTGATGATGGACAACCTGCTCTGCCCTTGAAGGTTTGAGTAAGTCAAAACTTGTCCGCAACTGCCTCTTCATCATGAGCGAAGCGGGGGAAGTTTTGGTTGTGGCATGCGGCTCATTCCTGTAGGACAACAGGAAGCTGTTCAGATGTTGGTGGATTGAGCCCTGACCTTGCGATGCCTTCAAGGCGTGCTTCAAAGTTTGCATGAACCTTTCTGCCTGGCCGTTAGTAGAGGGATGATAGGGCGCAGACCTGATGTGTTGGACACCATTCACATGCAGGAAGGTTGCAAACTCCTGTGATACAAATTGTGGACCGTTGTCACTTATGAGTTGTTCTGGTGAGCCATAACGGCTGAACATCTCACCAAGTTTCTCAATTGTTTTCTCTGCCGTGGTAGACCTCATCACAGCGACCTCCAGCCACTTGCTACGAGCGTCCACAACCATCATAAACATCTTCTCTTCGAAAGGACCGGTGAAATCGACATGTACTCGCTGCCACACTTCTGCAGGCCAATCCCAGGGGTGTAGGGTTGCCAACTGTGGAACATTCCGGACCCTTTGTCACGGGGAACATGTTTTGGCTTTCTCCTCAATATTCCTATCGAGACCTGGCCACCAGAAGTAGCTTCTTGCCATTTCCTTCATCCGAACCATCCCACTGTGGCCTGTATGAAGTTGTTGCAGTATAGGTTCCCTCAGAGGTGGCAGAATGATGACACGGCGTCCCCAAAGAAGACAACCTGCCTGGACGGAGAGCTCATTTCTTTTTGAAACGTAAGGTTTCAAACTAGGAGAATCTCATATAGCTCTCCCTCGAATGACATCGTCCATTACCTCAGACAGGACTGGATCGTTGCGGGTGTAACTTCGCACCTGAACTGCAGTGACAGGTGCTCCCTCCACTTGTCTAAAGTAGAAGATGTCTACCTGACGAGGCTCTGGGGGAGTAACAGGCAAGGGTAGCCTCTAGAGACCGTCTGCGTTGCCGTGCAAGTCTGATTTGCGATATTTGATGTCGTATGTGTGTCCTGACAACAGTAAAGCCCACCTTTGCATCCTGCTTGCAGCGAGAGACGGAATTCCGGTGTGGGGCCCGAAGATTGAAGTCAATGGACGGTGGTCCGTCAGGAGTGTGAACCTTCTCCCAAACAGGTACTGATGACATTTTCGAATTTCAAAAACGATTCCCAAGGCCTCGCGCTCGATCTGCGCATAGTTACTCTCGGCCTTGTTCAAGGTGCGTGATGCGAAGGCGATAGGTTTCTCTTCACCAGAAGGCATGATGTGGGATATGACTGCTCCCACACCATATGGTGACGCATCACATGCTAGCTGCACGGGTAGCTTTGGGTCGAAGTGTATCAGGACCTCTGATTTCAGCAATGCTTTCTTTGCTTGGGTGAAAGCTTCGTTGCACAGTTCAGTCCATTTCCATGTTTTGCCTTGACATAGCAACTGATGTAATGGCTTCAGAAATGTTGCTAATTCTGGAATAAACTTCCCATAGTAGTTAAGTAGCCCCAGAAATGAACGTAACTGGCTCACATTCTGGGGTGCTGGGGCCTCCACGATCGCCTTGACCTTTGACGGCGCATTATGCAGGCCAGTAGCGTCAATCACATGCCCCAGGTCCTCAACTGAAGACTGAAAGAATTCACATTTGTCTTTACGGTTGTGTCTGTGTATAATAAGACACAGACTGCAGGAGAACGGTACAACAGGTGTTTACTCAATGTGGCTCACACTGCAACTGATCTGTACAGATTACTACTCAGTGCTATATACAGGTATGGTCACTGCCAGTACTGCAGTATACATGAGCTGTAAAACATAGTTCCTCCCTTAAAGGTATATACATTACAATTCCTCCACTTTTAGATTAACAGTACCATAACACTCATTTAACAATTAAATATCAAACAAATTACAATTAGCACTTTTAACATGCAACATTAGCTGAAAATAGTCTATTTATATATTCAGTCTTTGGGGAGGCTTCCTGATCCTTTCTGGATAGTGCCTTTCCCGAGTGTCTTGCTCTTGGTGCGGAGGCGATTCTGGCCCCCTGTCGTCGGTTGGTTCATCAGCTTCCGATGCTACTGTTTCTGGGGTAGATGCGACCTGTACGTTGGGTTCATCACCAGGTACGTATGGGCGAGGCATGGGGTTGACTTGTTCCTGTGACTCTAGGATCTGGTCAGCATGGCGTCTCACGATGCTCTCCCCAATGTCCACTGTGTACATTGGTGGGCCCTGCCGTGTGCATATCGTTCCTGGCTGCCATTTTTCTGTTCAGTAGTCACGGGCCAAGACTGGTTGCCCTACATTGAAGCTCCTTGTTGGCTTCTCATGGATGTGCTGGAATTGCTTACTCTCAACATCTCTTCGTACGTTTGGTCTGAGCAAATCCAGACGAGATTTTAACCTTCGGTTAAAGAACATCATGGCTGGGGCCTGGTTGGTGATTGCTTGTGTCGCATTCCGGTAGGCGAACAGGAAATTGTCCACCTTGTGCTGCAGTGGAATGTTGTCATTGTACATAGCCTTTATTGCCTTCTTAAAGGTTTGTACGAACCTCTCAGCCAATCCATTTGTGGCTGGATGATACGGGGCGGATGTGGAATGCCTTACTCCATTCTTTTTCAAGAACCTCCGGAATTCTTCGGACACAAACTGTGGTCCGTTGTCAGAGCAAATCTGTTCTGGCAAGCCATTCCTGGCAAAAATGGTTCGTAGGACTGCAATAGTTTTCTCCGTGGTGGTGGAGGACATTTTGATGACCTCAGGCCATTTCGAGTGCGCATCCACGGCTATTAAAAACATTGAGTCCACGAATGGACCAGCAAAATCAATATGCACCCGTTGCCATGAAGATGAGGTCCACTCCCATGGGTGTAGAGGGGCCTGTGGTGGTGCATTTTGGACTTTCTGGCATCCTGAGCAGCTCTTGGTCAGGTACTCGATTTGTTTATCGATTCCCGGCCACCACACATAAGCCCTGGCTAGGCTTTTCATTTTTACCCCTCCCAGATGACCCTCATGAAGCTCATTGAGCACTCTATCCCTTAACTTGGGTGGAATTACCACTCGGGATCCACACATCAAGGTCCCCTGGCACACTGACAGCTGTTCTCTCCTTGTCGAAAATGCTGGCAACAGTGAGTCGCCATGTGCTGGCCATCCCTTCGCCGTCAAATCATATACCCGAGACAGTGTCGGGTCATTTTGGGTTTCCTTTTCGATACAAGCGTTAGTTACCGGTAGGTATTCAACTATAGTCGAATGGAATATTTCGACAGGATCCACTGCTGGTGCTTCCTCCGCAGTAGGCAGTGGCAGGCGTGATAGCCCATCAGCATTTCCATGCAGTTTCGTGCCCTTATATTCAATCTCATAGTGGTGCGCCCCTAGAAAAAGTGACCATCTTTGTAGTCGTTGCGCAGTCATCACCGGAACGCCCTACTTCGGATTAAAAATGGAGACAAGAGGCTGGTGATCAGTCAGCAAGGTGAATTTCTGCCCGTGCAGATAGTGATTGAACTTTTTCACTCCCCACACTAGGCTGAGGGCCTCCCTGTCAATCTGGGCGTAGTTATGCTCGGCTGAGGTTAGTGATCGTGACGCAAAGGCTATTGGCCTCTCTGAGCCATCCGAGAATTTGTGCGACAGCAGCGCTCCAATGCCGTGGGGTGACGCACCACATGCCACCCGAATTGGTAATGCCGGGTTGTAATGGGCCAATACCTCTTTCGATGTGATTAGTGTTTTGCTCTTCTGGAAAGCTCGTCTACATTCATCACTCCACTTCCATGGCACCCCAGTTTGCACTAGGGTGTTCAGTGGGTGTAGTATTGTAGACAAATTTGGCAAGAACTTATGGTAGTAGTTTACCAGCCCGAGGAACGACCTCAGTTGTGACACATTTTCCGGTGCTGGAGCCTTGACTACTGCCTCAATCTTCTCTGGGGACTTATTTAACCCCTCTTTATCGATAATGTGGCCACAATAAGAGATCTGTTTTCTAAAAAACTCGCATTTGGGGCGGTTAGCTCGGAGCCCATATTCCTGCAATCTAGTGCGCACCTGCTCCAGGTTGGCAAGGTGATCACTGTCATTTTCACCCGTGACCAGGATATCTTCCAAATAACACTGGGTCCCTGGGATCCCTTGCAGGACTTGTTCCATTGCCCTCTACCAAATAGCCGGAGCTGATGCTACCCCGAATACCAGCCGGTTTGTATTGGTAGAGGCCTTTATGGGTGTTGATTGTGAGGTATTTTTTTGATGCTTCTTCTACCTCCATTTGCAGATACGCCTGGGCCAGATCAATCTTAGTGAAGCGTTTCCCTACAGATAGCGAGGCGAAAATATCTTCAATCCGCGGAAGTGGATATTGTATGGTGTGAAGGACCGGGTTCACTGTTACCTTAAAATCCCCACAGATGCGAACCTTCCTTGGTTACCCAGGCGTGCTGCTCAATGACTTTTACATCACAGGGACGATGGGTGTCGCCCACTCGCTCCAGTCTACCTTGGACAGTACACCTGAACGTTCCAGACTCTCCAGCTCTGCTTCGATGGCTGGGCGGATCGCATAAGGTACCGGTCTGGCCTTAAAAAATTTTGGGCTTGCGTTTTCTTCAATTTTAATCATCGCTGTCATGCCTTTTAGTGTTCCGAGTCCTTGCTGGAACACTTCTTTCGCGTCAGTTAGGATCTTTGACAGTCGCCCAGGTGTGACGTCGTCATCCTTTTTGTCAGCCACAGTCAGTGCCTGTATGGGATGCCAATCCAGTTGTATTTTCCGGATCCATTCACGTCCCAGTAATGGTGGTCCTCCATCTTGCAATACATACAGGTCTAGTTTTGGTGTTTCCTTACCGTTATATAACGGTTACCCTTATTTTTCCTTTGGGGTAGACTTTTTGCCCCGTGTACGTCTTCAAAATAATTTTTGTGTCTCTCAAGGGTATGTGTGAGAATAGCCGCTCGTAGTCCCATCGGTTTATGACTGTTAGGGCTGCTCCTGTGTCCAATTCCATCTTTACCTGGACTCCTGCTATCTTGAGAGTGACCCAAATGGTTCGGTGATCCTCCGTTGTGATCACATTATGTGGTTTCAGACAACGCAGTTCCCTGCTTTCGGAGTCGTTATCACTCTTTTGTTCGTCTGAACTATTCTCCGTCATCTTATGTACCTTGTACTTTTCTTTGGTAGGTTTCTTATTGCTGGTTTTCTTTCCCGACCTGCAGACTCGTGCTATATGTCCTACTTTTCCACACTGTCTGCACACTTTGTCTTTGAACCAGCAATCATTCTGGTCGTGTGTTGTTCTGCCGCAGCGATAGCACTTCTCTGTTCTATATGACATTTCGTTTGTGCCATATTCTTGCAGTCTCTGTTGTATCTCTGCAGCGCCCCGTGCTGCTGCTTCATATGATACCGCAATGCTGAAAGCCTTTTCCAGCGTAAGGTCCGTTTCAGATAAAAGCCGTTTCTGGGTTCCTTCACTTTGAAGCCCACACACAAACTTATCCCTTAAGGTATCTGCCAGTCCCGCTCCAAACTGGCAGTTTTTCGATAGTTTGCGCAATTCTGTTAAATAATCAGCATTGCTTTCATCCTTATGCTGGTTCCGTTTCTGAAACTTGAATCTTTCTGCTATCAGCAGTGGTGTGGGGTTTAAACATTCCTGTAGTATCATTACTATGTCTTCAAAACTCTTTTCTATTGGCTTCGTTGGGGTTACTAGATTTCGTAATAAACCATATGTCTTTGCACCCATTAAATTTAACAATACTGACGCTTTCTTGTCATCTGACACCTCATTTGCCTTGCAGTATACCTCTATTCGTTTGACAGATGTAGTCCAATCTTTGACTTCATTGTCAAACGCGGTGATACTGCCACTCTTCGGCATTTTGGGTGTGGTTTAAAATGGCATCTCCCAATGGCTTAAAATGGCATCTCCCGCGCTTTCCTTCCTCCCCCGCTACTGCCAACGCCGCTCCCGGCGGTTCTCGTGGCAATGGCGGCGCCCTGTATGTTTCGCGCGCTTCTCCTGCGCTGCTGCCAACGCCGCTCTCGGCGGTCCTCGTGGCAATGGTGGCGCCTCGCGGGTTTCTGCGCATCTCTCTCTCCCTCTCTTCGACGCTGCTCGGCCCCTGAACACTGGCTGCGCCCTGTGCGCTCTGCCCTCTCTCTCCCCCGTCGATGCTGTTCAGCCCTTTGCTGTGCCGCTCAGTCGGGCTCTAGCCCGCCGCTGTCCGGGAAGGGTCTGCGCACTACCTGTTTCCAGCCCGTTTCGCTGGAGCACCTCGACTGGAAAGCCAAGCCTGGCTCGCGACAGCCTCCCCCGCAATTCTCGAGTCTCTGCTGGATGGCTGGGCGGTTGCCCATGGTCGACGCCCGAGTCTCTGGCCTTGACCTCCAATCCACTGATCTCCAGGAACGAATCCCCGGGCGGTGATGCAGAGTTGCAGGTAGGTTCGAACTTGCCTCGTCGCCAATATTGTGTCTGTGTATAATAAGACACAGACTGCAGGAGAACGGTACAACAGGCGTTTACTCAACGTGGCTCACACTGGAACTGATCTGTACAGATTACTACTCAGTGCTATATACAGGTGTGGTCACTGTCGGTACTGCAGTATACATGAGCTGTAAAAGATAGTTCCCCCCTTAAAGGTATATACACATTACATTTACGAACTCTGAGTCCGTACTCTTTCAGTCGTTGTAGTGTCGCATCCAAGTTCAGAAGATGATCCTCCTCATTTGTCCCAGTGACAAGGATGTCGTCCAAGTAGCACTGGACTCCTGGCAGTCCACTTAAAATCTGATCCATTGCCCTTTGGAATAGAGCAGGGGCCGACGTAATTCCAAACGGAAGGCGGCAGTACCTGTATAGCCCCTTGTGTGTCACAATTGTCAGCAGCTCCTTTGATTTGTCATCGACATGCATTTGTAGATAAGCCTGGCATAAGTCTATTTTGCTGAACTTTTGCCCTCCGGCCAGGCCCGTAAAAAGATCATCAATGAGGGGAAGAGGGTACTGTTCCACAGACAGCACCGGGTTAATAGTCACTTTAAAATCCCCGCAGATTCGAACAGATCCATCCTTTTTCAGGACAGGAACAATGGGTGTGGCCCATTTGCTCACGCTCACAGGCTCCAGGACTCCATTCTCAACTAAGGCCTCCAAGTTAGTCTCAACTTTTGGCCTAATTGCATAGGGTACAGGTTGGGCTTTGTGAAACTTCGGCTTGCTGTCAGGTTAAATGTCCAGTCTCACGCTGATATTTTTCATGCTCCCAAGTTCCCCATTGAAGAGTTCTGCATGTTTGTTTAACACTGCAGTCAGACCTGACTCCCCTTTTGACATCATGCGGACTGCAGGCCAGTCCAGTGTGATTTTCTCTAGCCACGCACGTCCCAGTAACGATGGGTAATTTCCCTCTACCACATATAGTGGCAGTTTTGCAGACTGTCTGTTCAATTTAACCGTCACCTCAATGGTGCCTCTCATGGCCACAGGTTCGCCGGTATACGTCTTTAGCACAATGTTTGTTGGCTGAAGGGTAAGATGCTTTAGCATTTTGTTGTAGACAGTGTCTGAAACAAGGGACACAGCCGCGCCTGTGTCCACCTCCATCCGCACTGATTGTCCCTCCACCAGCGGTGACACCCAGTAGCCATTTGAACCACCTACAACCGTCAGTATGTGCACCTCTTCCTCCTCAGAGGCGTCGCTCCCCTCTGTTTTGCTTGTTCCATCATACTGCACTGAATGAACACTCTTTTTCCTCTCTTGTCCAAATACAGACATTTTGCTTCCATGCTTCCCAGCTCTGTCTGTTCTTTTTTAACCTCTACAGGCGCATTCAATGTGACCCTTTTTGCCACAATTTCAGCATTCCAGCTCCGTACACCAGCAGTCATTAGCATGATGGCCTGTTTTCCCACAACGGTAACATGTGCTGTTCCGCGCACCTTTAGGCTCAGATGACACCTTGTGAACTCTCCCTGTTGAACTCAACTGGTGAGCCTCCTTTTCCGCCATCTCCATGGAGACACTAACTTCAATGGCCTTTTCAAGAGTAAGGTTGTCCTCAGTAAGAAGATGCTTCTGTGTGGCTGCACTTTGCAGACCACACACAAGTCTGTCTCTAATGGTGTCATTCAGCACCTCCTTGAACTGGCAGTGTTCCGACAACCTTTTTAAAGCAGCAATAAACATAGTCACTGATTCCCCCTCCTCTTGATTCCGTTTGTGAAATCTAAATCTCTCAGCAATAACCAGAGGTTTTGGTGAAAAATGTGCTCCAAGAATTTCCACTAGTTGCTTATATGTTTTAGTTCCTGGCTTATCTGGCTGCACAAGGCTGTGAAGTAAATTGAATGTCTTCCATCCCATTACACTCCAAAAGGTAGGCACGACCTTTTCGTTTGCCACCGCATTCGCCAAGACAAAATAGTCAAAACGTTCTGTATATGCGCTCCATTGCTCCACATTTTCATCAAAATCACCAATGTTTCCTAATATAGTAGCCATCTCACATTTCAAATTTAAATTTCTGTTTACTCACTGCACCCGTAATGTACGCAGATTCATCCGCTCCTCGTCGCCACTTTGTTGTGTCGGTACCTTTTTTACCTAGACACAATTAGAACTCAGAACTCAGAGATTCAAACATGAAGTGCTTTATTCAAAGGGAAAGGGAAGTTCTGGAGAGTTCCAAGCAAAGAGAGCTAAACTTAACCAAGAGAACACCCAACCATTTATCTGCTGTGACAGCGCCACCACAGGAGGAGAACACACAATACATAACAGGACCTGGTTGGAGCGGTGGTGATATAAGAGGCGAGCAGTAGCAGGTAGGCCCCACAGCGGCGGCGGACCTGGTTGGAGCAGCGGTGAGTTTAAGAGGTGGCGAGGAGCAGGTACTCCCCACAGCAACAGTGGACCTGGTTGCAGCGGCGGTGAGTTTAAGAGGTGGCGAGGAGCAGGTAGGTTTACCAATCGCCAAGGGAGGGAGAGAAGTAAAAAGTAATGGAAGTGTGACGTCACCAGAAAGCAGGTAAGTGATTGGTTGGTGAGTCTTTCTCTCTTTCTCCTTTTTTCCAAACTTAAATTTTTGTGGTTTATAGGATGTCTGTGGTGTTGCGGGGACTGCTGGTAAACCAAGGCCCTTAAGTATATCATTTAATTGTAGTGTAATTGGTGGGATTGATTTGATTTCATTTAATTTGAATTAATTAAAGGTTAAGACATGGCAGGAGAGCTCGGCCCCGTGGTATGCTCCTCCTGTGCTATGTGGGAAATCAGGGACACTTCCAGAGTCCCTGACGACCATGTGTGCGGGAAGTGTATCCAGCTGCAGCCAATGACCGACCGCATTGCGGTGCTGGAGTTGCGAGTGGATACATATTGGAGCATTCGCAATGCTGAGGAGGTCGTGGATAACACGTTTAGGGAGTTGGTCACACCCCAGGTAAAGTCTGCACAGGCAGGAAGAGAATGGGTGACCACCAGGCAGAGTAGTAGGTGGAGGCAGGTAGTGCAGGGGTCCCCTGTGGCTACCCCCCTCTCAAACAGATATACCGCTTTGGATATTGGTGAGGGAGATGGCTTATCAGAGGAAGGTAGCAGCAGCCAACTTCCTGACACCGTGGGTGGTTCTGCTGCACAGGATGGGAGGAAAAAGAGTGGGAGAGCTATAGTAATATGGGATTCTATTGTAAGGGGAATAGATAGGCATTTCTGCGGCCGCAAATGAGACTCCAGGATGATATGTTGCCTCCCTGGTGCAAGGGTCAAGGATGTCTCAGAACGGCTGCAGAACATTTGGAAGGGGAGGGTGAACAGCCAGATGTCGTGGTGCATATAGGTAAAAGACGGGATGAGGTCCTAAAAGGGGAATATAGGGAGATAGGAGGTAAATTAAAAAATAGTGCCTCAAAAGGTAGTAATCTCAGGATTGCTACCAGTGCCACGTGCTAGTCAGAGCAGAAATAGAAGGATATTTCAGATGAATACATGGCTAGAGGAATTGTGCAAGGGGGAGGGATTCAAATTCCTAGGACATTGGAACCGGTTCTGGGGGAGGTGGGACCAGTACAAAACAGATGGTTTGGACCTGGACCGATGTCCTAGGGGGAGTGTTTGCTAGTGCTCTGGGGGAGGGTTTAAACTAAAATGGCAGGGGGTTGGGAACCTGAGCAGGGAGACAGAGGAAAGGGAAACAAGAATAGAAGCAAAAGAAAGGAAGAAGAAAAACAAAGGTGGCAGTCAGAGAAATCAAGGGTTTAAATCAAACATGGCCACAGTAAATAATAATTCTAAAAGGTGCAAGAGCATTAAAAAAACAAGCCTTTGGCCTTGTGTCTTAATGCGAGTTGCATTCGTAATAAGGTGGATGAATTAGCTGTGCAAATAGAGGTAAAGAGATATGGTATGATTGAGATTACGGAAACATGGCTCCAGGGTGACCAAGGCTGGGAACTCAACATCCAGGGGTATTCAATATTCAGGAAAGTTAGGCAAAAAAGAAAAGGAGGTGGGGTAGCATTGCTGGTTAAAGAAGGGATTAACACAATTGAAAGGAAGCATATTAGCCCTGATGATGTGGAATCTGTATGGATAGAACTGAGAAATACCAAGGGGCAGAAAACGTTAGTGGGAGTGGTATACAGACCTCCAAACAGTAATGCGAAGGTTGGGGATGGCATTAAATTGGAAATTAGAGAAGCGTGTAATAAGGGCACAGCAGTTATCATGGGTGACTTCAATCTACATATAGATTGGGCTAACCAAATTAGTAACAATACTGTGGAGGAGGAATTCCTGGAGTGTATATGAGATGTTTTCCTGGACCAATATGTCGAGGAACCAACTAGAGATCAGGCCATCTTAGACTGGGTATTATGTAATAAGGATTCATTAGCAATCTTGTTGTGCGAGGCCCCTTGGGTCGGAGCGATCATAATATGATCGAATTTTACATTAAGATGGAGAGTCAAGTAGTTGACTCAGAGACTAGGGTCCTGAATTTAAATAAAGGAAACTACAATGGTATGAGGCGCGAATTGGGTATGATTGATTGGGGAATGTTGCTCAAATGCTTGACGGCGGATAGGCAATGGCAAACATTCAAAGATCATATGGATGAACTACAGAATTTGTTCATCCCTGTTTGGCATAAAAATAAAACAAAAAAGGTGACTCAACCGTGGCTAACAAGGGAAATTAGGGATAGCATAAGATCCAAGGAGAAGACATATAAATTAGCCAGAAAAAGCAGTAAACCTGAGGATTGTGAGCATTTTAGGATTCAGCAAAGGAGGACAAAGGGATTAATTAAGAGGGGGAAAATAGAGTATGAGAGTAAGCTTACAGGGAACATAAAAACTGACTGTAAAAGCTTTTATAGATATGTGAAGAGAAAAAGATTGGTGAAGTCAAGCGCAGGTCCCTTGCAGTCAGAATCGGGGGAATTTATAATGGGGAACAGACAAAGAAATGGCTGACCAATTAAATACATACTTTGGTTCTATCTTCAGAAAGGAGGACACAAATAACCTCCCAGAGATGTCGGGGAACATAGGGTCTAATGAGAGGGAGGAACTGAAAGAAATCAGTATTTGTAGGGAAATGGTGTTAGGGAAATTGACGGGATTGAAGGCCGATAAATCCCCAGGGCCTGATAATCTGCATCCCAGGGTACTTAAGGAAGTGGCCCTAGAAATAGTAGATGCATTGCTGGTCATCTTCCAAAATTCGATAGACTCTGGAACAGTTCCCATGGATTGGAGGGTAGCTAATGTTACCCCACTATTCACAAAAGGTGGTAGAGAGAAAACGGGGAATTATAGACCGGTAAGCCTGAC
Organism: Somniosus microcephalus; assembly: GCF_052327205.1. Taxonomy (NCBI): domain Eukaryota; kingdom Metazoa; phylum Chordata; class Chondrichthyes; order Squaliformes; family Somniosidae; genus Somniosus; species Somniosus microcephalus. The sequence continues at coordinate 11,809,171 of NC_141002.1, read as the reverse complement.
ATCGGTAGTGGGGAAAATGCTAGCGTCCATTATAAAAGATGTAATAGCAGAGCACTTGGAAAACAGTGACAGGATCGGACAAAGTCAACATGGATTTACAAAAGGTAAATCGTGCTTGACTAATCTACTGGAATTTTTTGAGGATGTAACTGGTAGAATAGATAAAGGAGAACTAGTGGATGTGGTGAATTTGGACTTTCAGAAGGCTTTCGATAAGGTCCCGCATAAGAGATTAGCGTGTAAAGTTAAGGCACATGGGATTGGGGGTAAGGTAATTGTTAAGTCCGTGAATGATTGAGACACGGACTAGCAGGAGAGAAACAAACAAGTCTTTACTGGTGAAAGGCATAAATGAAACTAACCAACAGAGGCTCTCTAGCGCCTTTTATACAGGGGTGGTCACTGCCGGTATTGCAGTCTGAGACCAGTTATTCTCTTAAAGGTACATACACAACAATTCCTCCCCTTTTAGATAAACAGTACATAACATTCATTTAACACGAATGATAACGAATTACAATCACAATTACTGTTGCTAGATACATTGGTTAAGTTTAAGCAATTATAAGTTCAGTCTTTGAGGAGGCTTCCTGATTCTGTCTGGATAACGCCTCTTTGGACTATCAGGTTCTTCTGGCAATGTTGAGTCGGAATCAATGTCGTTGTTTGGTTCATCTGCTTCCAATATTACCGGTTCTGCAGTAGCTGCAATTGGAACGTCGATTTCATTACCAGGTGTATCAGATCGTGGTGTGGAGTTGACGTTTTCCAGTGACTCTAGAATCTGGTGAGCATGGCATCTTACAATGCTCTCCCCAATGTCCACGGTATACATGAGAGGTCCTTGTCGTGTACAAATCGTTCCTGGCTGCCATTTCTCAGTGCGTTAGTCCCGGGCCAAAACTGGTTGACCTATCTTAAAACTCCTGGTCGGCCTTTCATTCATATTCGGAAACTGTCTGTTCTCCACATCTCTTCGGACGTTTGGCTTAACCAAATCCAAGCGGCATCGTAGTCTTCGATTGAAGAACATCATGGCTGGAGTTTGGTTGGTAACCGCATGTTTCGCATTCCGGTAGGCAAAGAAGAAGTTGTCCACCTTGTGTTGTAGGGGTATATCTTCATTACACATTGCCTTGATAGCCTTCTTGAATGTTTGGACAAACCTCTCGGCCAATCCATTAGTGGCTGGATGATATGGGGCAGATGTGTAATGCTTAACACCATTGTTCTTTAAGAACCTCCGGAACTCTTCAAACACAAACTGTGGTCCATTGCCAGAGCAAATCTGTTCAGGCAGCCCATTCCTGGCGAATATGGTTCGTAAAACTGTGATAGTTTTTTCCGTGGTGGTTGAGGACATTTTTATTACCTCTGGCCACTTTGAATGTGCATCCACCGCAATTAAAAACATCGAGTCCATGAAGGGACCAGCAAAATCAATGTGCACCCTTTGCCATGGAGATGAGGGCCACTCCCATGGATGCAGAGGAGCTTGTGGTGGGGCGTTTTGGACCTTCTGGCATCCTGCACAGCTCTTGGTCATCTCTTCGATTTCTCTATCGATTCCCGGCCACCACACAAACGCTCTGTCTAAGCTCTTCATTTTCACCCCACCCAGATGACCCTCATGAAACTCATTGAGCACTCTAGCCGTCAACTTAGGTGGAATTACTACTCTGGATCCACACATCAAGGTTCCTCTGCACACTGACAGCTGTTCTCTTCTCGGCGAAAATGCTGGCAGCAGTGGTTCGCCATGTGCTGGCCATCCCTTCACTGTTAAATCATAGACCCGTGATACTGTCGGGTCATTCCGTGTTTCCTTTTCTATGTTTGCATTCGTCACAGGGAGACATTCGACTATGGTCAAGTGGAATAACTCCATTGGATCCACTGTAAGGTCTTCTTCTTCCACCATCGGCAACGGTAGATGTGACAATCCATCAGCATTTCCATGCTGTTTAGTTCCTTTGTACTCGATGTCATATTGGTGTGCCCCTGGGAAAAGGGACCATCTCTGCAGCCGTTGTGCTGTCATTATCGGTACGGCCTTCTGAGGGTTGAAAATGGAGACAAGAGGTTGATGATCGGTTAGTAGAGTAAATTTTTGACCGTGCAGGTAGTGATTGAACTTCTTCACCCCCCACACTAGGCTGAGGACCTCTCTGTCAATCTGGGCGTAGTTACGCTCAGCAGAAGTTAACGAGCGTGACGCAAAAGCTATCGGCCTCTCCAAACCATCAAGGAATTTATGTGACAGTACCGCCCCAATGCCATAGGGAGACGCATCACATGCCAGCCTGATTGGCAGTGCTGGGTTGTAGTGAGCCAATACTTCCTTCGAAGTGACTAAGTCCTTACTCTTCTGAAAAGCACGTTTACAATCATCGCTCCATTTCCATGCTATCCCCGTTCGTAGCAGGGCATTCAGTGGATGCAGAATTGTCGACAAATTCGGCAAAAACTTATGATAGTAATTCAGCAACCCGAGGAATGACCTCAGTTGCGACACATTTTCAGGCGCTGGGGCCTTAACAACCACTTCAATTTTGTCAGGGGACTTATGTAACCCCTCTTCATCAATCACGTGGCCACAATACGATATCTGTTTCTTAAAAAATTCGCACTTGGGGCGGTTGGCTCGCAGCCCATGTTCCCGTAGTCTAGTGAGCACCTGTTCTAGGTTGTTAAGGTGTTCACTGTCATCTTCACCTGTTACAAGGATGTCGTCCAAGTAACACTGGGTCCCCGGAATCCCTTGCAGGACTTGTTCCATCGCTCTTTGCCATATCGCCGGAGCCGATGCTACTCCGAATACCAATCGATGATATTGGTAAAGACCTTTGTGAGTGTTTATCGTGAGATACTTCCTAGAGGACTCTTCAACCTCCATCTGCAAATATGCTTGTGCTAGGTCAATTTTTGTAAAACGCTTCTCTCCAGACAGTGAGGCGAAGATATCTTCTATCCTTGGAAGAGGATATTGTACTGTATGAAGGACAGGGTTCACCGTCACCTTGAAATCCCCACAGATGCGAATCTTCCTTGGCTCTCCGGACTTATTGCTTAACGTTTTTTTCATGACAGGAACGATGGGTGTCGCCCACTCGCTCCAGCCGACCTTAGACAACACGCCCGCCTTCTCCAGATTCTCCAGCTCTGCCTCGACGGCTGGATGAATTGCATATGATACCGGTCTCGCTTTGAAAAACTTGGGAACTGCATTCTCTTCTATTTTTAACGAGGCGGTTACGCCTTTAAGCGTGCCCAGTTCTTGTTGAAATACCTCTTTGGCATTAGCTAAGATTGTTGACAATCGTCCAGGAGTGACGTCTTCATCTTTTTTACCATCCACCGTCATTGCATGAATGGAATGCCAATCTAAGTTTATCTTCCTGATCCATTCCCGTCCCAATAACGGTGGTCCACCATTTGGCAGTATGTAGAGATACAATTTCCGTATTTTCTTGCCATTGTATTCGACAGGCACCCTTATTTTTCCTCTGGGGTATACTTTTTGCCCCGTATACGTCGTCAAGACGATGGATGTCTTTCTCAAGGGTATGTGTGAAAATAGCCACTCGTAGTCTCGTCGATTCATGACGGTTAGCGCTGATCCTGTATCCAATTCCATTTTAACTTGGGACCCTGCTATCGTGAGGGTGACCCAAATGGTTCAGTGATCCTCTTTTGCAATTACATTGTGAAGTTTGAGACAGCTTAATCTCCTGTTCTCGGATTCACTATCGCTCATCTGCTCTCCAGAACTACTGTCCATCATCTTTTGTACTTTCTTGTACGGTTCCTTAGTAGCCTTTTTGTTGTTGCTGGTCTTCTTCCCAGACCTACAAACTCATGCAATGTGTCCAATCTTCCCGCATTGTCTGCATATTTTGTCTTTGGACCAGCAGTCCTTCTGGTCATGGTTAGTTCTGCCGCAGCGATAACATTTTGCAAATCCCCGTGTCATTTCGTGGGTGCCGTATTCCTGTGGTTTTTGTTGAATTTCTGCAGCTCCCCTGGCTGCTGCTTCATACGATACTGCCACGCTGAAAGCCTTATCTAGCGTCAGCTCTTTTTCTGCGAGTAACTTCTTCTGTGTTCCTTCACTCAGGAGTCCACAGACAAATTTGTCCCGTAGGGTATCTGCCAGTCCTGCTCCGAACTGGCAGTGCTTTGATAGCTTGCATAGTTCCGTAAGATACTCAGCATTGCTCTCATCTTTGTGCTGAGTTCTCCTGTGGAATTTAAATCTTTCTGCTATCAACAGCGGTGCAGGGTGGTTTAAGTGCTCCTGTAGAACAGCAACAATTTCGTTAAAACTCTTCGCCTTCGGTTTGGCTGGAGTAATCAGATCCCGCAATAAGCCGTACGTTCTAGCGCCCATTAAGTTTAGCAATATTGATGCCTTTTTCCCCTCCGCTATTTCATTTGCCTCGAAATATACCTCGACTCTTTCCACATACCTGGTCCAGTCCTCTAATGTATTATCAAAAGCAGTGATACAGCCAGTCTTCGGCATCTTGCAAATCTAAAATGGCGCCTCCCGCGCTTTGCCTTCTTCTCTGATTTAACAAAATGGCGCCTCCCGCGCTTTTCCTTCTTCCCCGCTGTTGTTAGCGCTGCTTTCCACGGTTTCTTGCGCGTATTCTTTTTCTTTTATTATTTTCCCGTCGTGGAGCGGACCCTCTGGAACACTTCCCTCCCTCTTCTGAGCTCCGAACGCTGCCCAGCTTCGAAACACCGGCCGCGCCCTGTATGCTCCACCCTCTCTCTCTCTCCTTGCTTCCCGACTCGCTGCCCGGCCCCGTTGCAGCCCAGGAAGGATCAGAGCACTACCTGCCACCAGCCTGATTAGCTGGGAAACCACGGACCGAGGAACCCAGCCTGGCTCTGGTACGTCGCTCCTGCAAAGCCTTGAACCCGATGATTGACGGTCGACGCCCGTTCCTCGAGTTTCAATGGACTCCAATTTTTTTTTTTTTTCTTCCGACCTTCAACGTCGTCGGAGCTGCTGCTGAGTTGCAGGTAAGTTCTTTCTAACTCGTCGCCAGTGTTAAGTCCGTGAATGATTGAGACACGGACTAGCAGGAGAGAAACAAACAAGTCTTTACTGGTGAAAGGCATAAACGAAACTAACCAACAGAGGCTCTCTAGCACCTTTTATACAGGGGTGGTCACTGCCGGTATTGCAGTCTGAGACCAGTTATTCTCTTAAAGGTACATACACAACAGTAATGACTTGGATAAAGAACTGGTTGGCAGACAGGAAGCAGAGATTTGGAATAAACAGCTCTTTTTCCGAGTGGCAGGCAGTGACTAGTGGGGTACCGCAGGGATCAGTCCTAGGACCCCAGCTATTCACAATATATATATATATATAAATGATCTAGACGAGGGAACTAGATGTAATATCTCCAAGTTTGCAGACAACACAAAGCTGGGTGGGCATGTGTGCTGTGAGGAGGATGCCGAGAAACTCCAGTATGATTTGGACAGGTTGGGTGATTGGGCAGAAACATGGCAGATGCAGTATAATGTGGATAAATGTGAGGTTATCCACTTTGGTGTCAAAAACAGGAAGGCAGATTATTATCTGAACGGCAACAGATTGGGAGAAGGGGAAGTGCAACGAGACCTGGGTGTCCTTGTGCACCAGTCGCTGAAGGTAAGCATGCAGGTGCAGCAGGCGGTTAAGAAGGCAAATGGTATGTTGCCCTTTATAGCGAGAGGGTTCGAGTACAAGAACAAAGATGTCTTGCTGCTGTTGTACAGGGCCTTGGTGAGACCACACCTTGAGTATTGTGTGCAGTTTTGGTCGCCTTATCTGAAGAAGGATGTTCTTGCCATAGAGGGAGTGCAGCGAAGATTCACCAGACTGATACCTGGGATGGCAGGAATGACGTATGAGGAGAGATTGGGTCAATTGGGTTTATACTCGCTGGAGTTTAGAAGAATGAGAGGGGATCTCATTGAAACTTATAAAATCCTAACCGGACTGGACAGACTGGATGCAGGAAGGATGTTCCCGATGGCTGGGGAGTCCAGAACCAGGGGTCACAGTCTAAGGATAAAGAGTAAGCCATTTAAGACAGAGATGAGGAGGAATTTCTTCACCCAGAGAGTGGTGAACCTGTGGAATTCTCTACCACAGAAGGCAGTGGAGGCCAATTCATTAAATACCTTCTAGAAGGAGTTGGATATATTTCTTAAGGCTAAAGGGATCAAGGGATATGGGGAGAAGGCAGGGACAGGGTACTGAAATTGGATGATCAGCCATAATCTCATTGAATGGCGGAGCAGGCTCGAGGGGCCAAATGGCCTACTCCTGCTCCTTGTTTCTATGTTTAACACAGGGTCACAGTCACAGATTAAGGGGTCGGCCATTTAGGACTGAGATGAGGAGAAATTTATTCACTCAAAAGTGTTGTAAATCTTTGGAATTCTCTACCCGAGAGAGCTGTGGATGCTCAGTCGTTGAGTATATTCCAGACAGAGGTCAATAAATTTTTGGGATCTAAGGTAATTAAGGGATATGGGGATAGAGCAGGAAGGTGGAGTTGAGGCAGAAGATCAGCCATGATCCTGCTGAATGGTGGAGCAGGCTTGAAGGGCCAAATGGCATACTCCAGATCTTATTTCTTATGTTGAGTGGAATTAAAAAGTTGCAACAATTGATTTCAGTGAAGAAATCAAGAAATTGGAATATTTGGGAAAGCAGAGAACAGGGATGGATATCCTCTCTTTTCAGGACCATGGCGATGGAAGTCGAAGCAAATAATGGAACTGGCAGAAAGCTAGCACAAAATGTCAAGCCTTTAAAAATACCACTGATTTTTGATCAGTTGTTTTGTACAAGACTTTCATTTTCCCCCTCAATTTCCAATGAATCCACACCTAACATATCTCCACATTACTGTTATTTTTGTTTGCCCCAATGAAGGTATATCACCATTTCCCGATTTACAACTGTTTCTAAACACACATTTTGTACCAGCAGTTGCACAATAAGTAAATGTATTAACTGGGTACACAACTCAGTCATATACAGGTCAGTGATGCCTAAGAATAGTTGGCTTCAATATAATACCTGCATTATATTTTACCAGAAATGCTGTACATACTCAATTGAACACCAGAAATACACAGATATACATGCAATGGAAGATACATGGAGAGTTGCCATCTATCCAGTTTTGGAGTGTGCGGTCCAGTTATTACTTGAATGTAAACCAGACATCAAAATGCTGTAAGTCCCCCACCCCCTACCAATTCTTTCTGTCTCACGTGATGTGGAATTCATTAGATTTGTTATGGAGGTTCTTCTGGCTTTCAGTGAATTTTCATCACAAGCAAGCCATGATCCCAATCCCTATCCTGCCCATCTCCCACCACCCCGTCTGATTTTTCTCTTGGCCAAAGGTGGCCATCAGAACTGAAAGTATAGGGTCAGACACTTCCATAAAGTCCTTCCTGCATTAAAAAGAGCAAGACTGATAAGACTATGCAACAGTCATTTCTGATTCAGTTCTGGGGTTTGATCCGTCCCTCCATTCTTTTGTAGTTTCCATAAACTATAACCCTCATTCCTAGTGTAATTTTCACAGAACGCAAAAGGTCAGAGTGGTTTGTCTGAGAGATAGTAAGAGAAATATTATAATGTACAATTGGGGTCCAGATCAAGCCAGGCTCTTCTGAAGATTAGGACATTTAAAAACTGACCAACATTGTTCTTTCAGTGTCTGTTCCCGGTGCTGTTTCAGAATTCCATTTCTCATACCATCGCTCCAGTCCCTAGGGAGGTGTGTATGGAGCAGATCTATAAGAACATCTAAGAAATCTCCTAATTCCAGAAATTCATCACTTTTACTGTGTATAGCTAATCAATGTCAGCAAGCTGACATAATTCACTGACGGCACAGGAGATAATGATGACTAATATTAATCACTATCACCAGATTTTATGGATCAGTGATTCAAAATGTCACTCAGCACTGCATCACACAAACCAAAATGCCAACCGCAAATGTTGTAACATTTACAGAATCCACTTTCTTAAGGCTTTCAGTATCCATTAGTATTAACGCTCTCCGGGCTGAACTTCCAGCAGAAGAATGGTCCTCTGTCGCACTCGAGCATTATGCAATACAATGGTCCACTCTCATAGAATCAATATATGATGGGTATCATTTAGACATGCTGTTCTTCACTTTCAATAGGTGTGCCCAATGCTGACGAGAGGGGAGGAAAGTGCATTCAACTGTATCAGGGCCCAGAGTACGGGAAGGGGGGTGGGGGGGGGGAAATTTATGTTTTCTGTTAAATAAACTTTTAAAAACTTATAATTTATTAAGTGATGAAAATTACAAATACCCATTTCCTAAATTCCATTTGATTCTAATCTATAGCAGATTTTTCACTGAGCTCATTGGCAACAAAGCTCGACATTTGGGGTTGCCAAGAGAAACAGCACCAGGTTCCAGTTTCTCAGAAGATAGCACTTCACAGCACTCTGCAATCACTTACTCCTTCAAATGCAAACATCACCATTGGTATATCCTTAGAGAGGATAAAACCCCAGGTCTGGATGGATTGCATCCACGCATATTAAAAGAAGTTAAGGGAGAGATAACAGAGGCACTATTATATATCTGAATATATATATATAAATTCATTAGAAAAGGGAATAATGCCAGGACTGGTGAACAGCTAATATGAATCCTATATATAAAAAGGGAGATAGAACAACTCCAGAGATCAACCCCAGGGAACTATAGACCAATTAGTTTAACGTTGGTGGTAGGAAAGATAATGGTATCCTTACTCAAGGATGTAATAGAAAAACATCTAGAAACTGAAAATATAATAAAAAGAGCAGTCAGCACAGATTCCAAAAAGGAAGGTCATGTTTGACCAACCTCACTGAATTCTTTGAAGAAGCTAACAGAAAGGGTAGATAAGGGTAATGTAGTAGACACAATATATTTGGATTTCCAAAAAGCCTTCAATAAGGTACTGCCGAGTAGATTCATGACTAAGGTCAGAACATGTGGTGTCAGGGGACAAGTAGCAGACTGGATAGCAAGTTGGCTAGAAAACAGAAAACAGTGAGTAGAGGTGAAAGGTAGTTACACATATGGTGTTCCACAAGGATCAGCGCTGGGACCACTGTTGTTCACCATTTACATAAACGATTTGGACACAGGAATCAAAGTACAAATTCAAAATTTGTGGATAACACCAAGTTAGGGGATGTAGTTAATACAGAGGAGTACTGCGACTAAATACACAAAGACATTAAGAAACTTGCAGAATGGGTATGTAATTGGCAAATTAACTTCAATATAGATAAGTGTGAAGTGGTACATTTTGTTAGGAAGAGTAAGGAGGCTACATCCTCCTTGGAAAATAAGTGTCTAAATGGGGTAGAGGAACAGAGGGATTTGGTGGTACAGATACACAATTCACTAAAAGTAGCAATGCAGGTTAATAAGGCCATAAAAAAGCAAACAAAGTACAGGGGCTCATTTCTAGAGGGATTGAAGTGAAAAGCAGAGAAGTTATGTTAAGCTTGTATAGAACATTGGTTAGACCACACTTGGGAGTACTGTGAACAGTTATGGTCTCCATATTATGAAAAGAACATTGAGGCACTGAAGAAGGTGCAAAAAAGATTTACTCGGATGATATCAGAACTGGGAGGCTATAACTATCAGGAATGATTAAGAAGGCTGGGGCTCTTTTCTCTAGAAAAGAGAAGACTGAGGGGTGACCTGATAGAAGTCATTAAGATTATGAATGGGTTTGATAAGATAGACATAGAGAAGATGTTTCCACTTGTGGGTGAGACCAGAACTAGGGGTCATAAAAATAAGATAGTCACTAATAAATCCAATATGGAATTCAGAAGAAACTTTTTTACCCAGAGAGTGATTAGATGTAGAACTTGATACCAGAGAGAGTAGTTGAGGTGATGCAATTAAGGGGGAGCTAGATAAGCATAGGAGGGAGAGGAAAAGAAGGATATGTTGATGGGGTTGGATGAAAAAGGGTGGGCGGAGGCTCGTGTGGTGCAAAAACACCAGCATAGACCTGTTGGGCCAAATGGCCGCTTTTTGTGCTGTAAATACTTAGTAATATCTGTAAGAATTTGCAATAATTTACAGTTCTGAAGATTAATTTTTTTGATTAAAGAATCCCTGGGCGATGTGCCTTTAAATTTCCAAGGATAAAAATGGCCATCAGACCGCATGGCCGAAGACAAAAGGACTTGGAAGCAGGTTGTGTGTGTGTCTGTGAAAAAGGGGTGATCAAAGATGGCTGCCTGACCTCGTGTCAGGACACAGAGACAATCGACATGAAAAAGGAGGATCAAAGATAGCTGAATAAACTGCCAATCAAAGGCAGTTCGGGTAGTTCCCTCCCTGCAGAGACAATTGATGTTTGTTTACAGAAACTACTACAAGAATGTTTGCACAAGGGATTAACCATTTGACTGCAGTTTAGCCTGACCACAGAACAATGGCCTTCTGTTTACACTCCTCCCAAGCTGTTTACATAGTAATACAGCTCCATTCAAAACCCATCAGGATGAATGGAAATGGTTCAATAGCCCATCACACACAATGAAGACACATCTAGACTGCAGCTTTATATTCAAAGCTCAGCACAGACAAGTGAAGAGACTTTTAGACTGAGAAAAGGAACAGTTTAAAATGAATGGGTTTGGATGAATCACCCATTACTGGACAATGGGGCAGTTGGATCCCTTTTGTTTTAGCCCAGAAACATCCAGAGCTGGGTGGGCCCCAAAAGGTGGTATAAAAGATAGCTTCCCAGAAGCTCTCTCTCTCTCTGGCCTTGCCTCCGTGTGCCTCTACAGCGTGGGAGTCTGCCTGTGGAAGCGAAACACCAGCAGTTTACTTCTAAAACATTGGGGTGTTTTTCACTTTGGGGCAGTGAAGATCTAAGTTCACAGGGCATGGAGCTGGCATTGCAGTGGTGAGCATATATTTTTCTGGCCTTCCACAAGGCAACTTAGGATAGGCATAGGGGTGGGAGTAAAGTGGGAATTTCGTTAGAATTGTGATTTTAGTCAATTTCACAGAATCACAGAAACCCCACAGTGCAGATAGAGGCCATTTCGGCCCATCGAGCCTGCACCGACACATATCCCACCCGATCCCCGTAACCCCTACACCAACACATATCCCACCCTATCCCCATAACCCCACGTATTTAATCCCCCTAACACTAAGGGTCAATTTATCATAGCCAATCAACCTAACCCGCACATCTTTGGACTGTGGGAGGAAACCGGAGCACCCGGAGAAAACCCACGCAAACACGGGGAGAATGTGCAAACTCCACACAGACAGTCACCCGAGGCCGGATTCCCTCATTGTGTCCATTTTTCCTCCCCTATTTAAGTAAGACAGTGTTGCACCTAGCAGAGAAGTGCGATGGTGAACACTGAATTCGGTATTTAAAACTGTATTAAAAGGGAGAAGCTGTTTTAAAGTACTGTATTTATAACTGTATTAAAAGGGGTGTTGCACCAAGCAAAGGAGTGCTGTGGTGAATGCTGTTAGCTGTTTTTAAAGTAACTGCATTAAAGTGCTGTGTTTTTAAGTAAAAGCCACTAAGCTAAGGTGCTGTAATGAGTAAAGGGTCTTTTAAGTAAAAGGTACTGGATTTAAAATAAAAGCAGTGTTGCACTGAGCAGAGAGCGCTCTAGTGGACACTGAGTGTACTGCATGTATTAATCAAAGGAGAGTTGCACTGAGTAGGGAGGAGGGCGCGAGGGGGCGGGGGGAGGAGGGCGCAAGGGGGCGGGGGAGGAGGGCGCGAGCGGGCGGGGAGGAGGGCGCGAGAGGGCGGGGGAGGAGGGCGCGAGAGGGCGGGGGAGGAGGGCGCGAGAGGGCGGGGGAGGAGGGCGCGAGAGGGCGGGGAGGAGGGCGCGAGAGGGCGCGAGAGGGCGGGGGAGGAGGGCGCTAGAGGGCGGGGGAGGAGGGCGCGAGAGGGCGGGGGAGGAGGGCGGGGGAGGAGGGCGCGGGAGGAGGGCGCGGGAGGGCGGGGGAGGAGGGCGCGGGAGGGCGGGGGAGGAGGGCGCGAGAGGGCGGGGAGGAGGGCGCGAGAGGAGGGCGTGAGAGGACGGGGAGGGGGGCGCGAGAGGGCGGGGGAGGAGGGCGCGAGAGGGCGGGGAGGAGGGCGCAAGAGGAGGGCGCGAGAGGGCGGGGGAGGAGGGCGCGAGAGGGCGGGGGAGGAGGGCGCGAGAGGGCGGGGGAGGAGGGCGCGCGAGGGCGGGGGAGGAGGGCGCGAGAGGGCGGGGGAGGAGGGCGCGAGAGGGCGGGGCAGGAGGGCGCGAGAGGGCGGGGCAGGAGGGCGCGAGAGGGCGGGGCAGGAGGGTGCGAGAGGGCGGGGGAGGAGAGCGCGAGAGGGCGGGGGCGAGGGAGCGAGCGGGGAGGGAGTGAGGGGGGAGGGAGCGAGCGAGTGGGGAGGGAGCGCGGGAGGGCGAGGGAGGAGCGCGCGAGAGGGCGGGAGCGAGGGGGGAGGGAGCGAGGGGGAGGGAGAGCGGGGGGGAGAGAGAGAGCGTGGGAAGAGAGAGAGCGGGGGTAGAGAGAGAGCGGGGGGAGAGAGAGAGCGGGGGGAGAGAGAGCGGGGGGAGAGAGAGAGCGGGGGAGAGAGAGAGCGGGGGGGAGAGAGAGAGCGGGGGGAGAGAGAGAGCGGGGGGAGAGAGAGAGCGGGGGGGAGAGAAAGAGCGGGGGGAGAGAGCGGGGGGAGAGAGAGAGCGGGGAGAGAGCGAGCGGGGGGAGAAAGAGAGAGAGCGGGGGGAGAGACAGAGAGCGGGGGGGAGAGAGAGAGAGCGGGGGGGAGAGAGAGAGCGCGGGGGGGAGAGAGAGAGAGAGAGAGCGGGGGGAGAGAGAGAGAGAGAGAGAGCGGGGGGAGAGAGAGAGCGGGGGGGAGAGAGAGAGAGCGGGGGGGAGAGAGAGAGAGCAGGGGGGAGAGAGAGAGAGCGGGGGGGAGAGAGAGAGCGGGGGGGAGAGAGAGAGCGGGGGGTAGAGAGAGAGTGAGAGCGGGGGAGAGAGAGAGAGAGAGCGGGGGGGAGAGAGAGAGAGAGAGCGGGGGGGAGAGAGAGAGAGAGAGCGGGGGGGAGAGAGAGAGAGAGAGCGGGGGGGAGAGAGGGAGAGAGAGCGGGGGGGAGAGAGAGAGCGGGAGCGGGGGGGGAGAGAGAGAGAGCGGGGGGGAGAGAGAGAGCGGGGGGGAGAGAGAGAGCGAGAGCGGGGGAGAGAGAGAGAGAGCGGGGGGAGAGAGAGAGAGAGCGGGGGGGAGAGAGAGAGAGCGGGGGGGAGAGAGGGAGAGAGAGCGGGGGGAGAGAGAGAGCGGGAGCGGGGGGGAGAGAGAGAGCGGGGGGGAGAGAGAGAGCGTGGGGGAGAGAGAGAGAGCGGGGGGGAGAGAGAGAGCTCGAGGGGAAGAGAGAGAGAGAGAGAGCGGGGGGAGAGAGAGAGAGAGCGGGGAGGAGAGAGAGAGAGCGGGGAGGAAGAGAGAGAGAGAGAGAGAGAGAGCGGGGGGGGAAGAGAGAGAGCGGGGGGGAGAGAGAGAGCGGGGGGGAGAGAGAGAGCGCGGGGGGGAGAGAGAGAGAGAGAGAGCGGGGGGGTGAGAGAGAGAGAGCGGGGGGGAGAGAGAGAGACCGGGGGAGAGAGAGAGAGAGCGGGGAGAGAGAGAGAGAGAGAGAGCGGGGGGGAGAGAGAGCACGGGGGGGAGAGAGAGAGCGGGGGGGAGAGAGAGAGAGCGGGGGGAGAGAGAGAGAGCGGGGGGGGAGAGAGAGAGAGCGGGGGGGAGAGAGAGAGAGCGGGGGGGACAGAGAGAGAGCGGGGGGGAGAGAGAGAGAGCGGGGGGAGAGAGAGAGAGCGGGGGGAGAGAGAGAGAGAGCGGGGGGGAGAGAGAGAGAGCGGGGGGGAGAGAGAGAGAGCGGGGGGGAGAGAGAGAGAGCGGGGGGGAGAGAGAGAGAGCGGGGAGAGAGAGAGAGAGAGAGAGAGCGGGGGGGGGAGAGAGAGCGCGGGGGGGAGAGAGAGAGCGGGAGGGAGAGAGAGAGAGCGGGGTGGAGAGAGAGAGAGCGGGGGGGAGAGAGAGAGAGCGGGGGGGAGAGAGAGAGAGCGGGGGGGAGAGAGAGAGAGCGGGGGGTAGAGAGCGAGAGCGGGGGGGAGAGAGCGAGAGCGGGGGGGAGAGAGAGAGAGCGGGGGGGAGAGAGAGAGAGCGGGGGAGAGAGAGAGAAAGCGGGGGGGAGAGAGAGAGAGCGGGGGGGAGAGAGGGAGAGCGGGGGGGAGAGAGAGAGAGCGGGGGGGAGAGAGGGAGAGCGGGGGGGAGAGAGAGAGCGGGGGGGGAGAGAGAGAGAGCAGGGGGAGAGAGAGAGAGAGAGAGCGAGCGGCGGCGGGGGAGAGAGATAAGGGGGCCTTGGGTTACTTAGGATTCCATAGGATATACAGCACATTAATAGGCCATTCGGCCCAACTAGTCCATGCCGGCATTTATGCTCCACTCGAGCTTCCTCCAGTCTTTCCTCATCTAAATCTATCAGCGTAACCTTCTGTTCCCTTCTTCCTCATATGCTTGTCCAGCCTCCCCTTAAATGCATCTATACTATTCGCTTCAACCATTACCTGTGGTAGCGAGTTCCACATTCTCACCACTCTTTGGGTAAAGAAGTTTCTACTGAATTAATTTGGATTTCTTGGTGACCATCTTACATTGATGGCCTCTAGTTATGCTCTTCCCCACAAGTGGAAACATTCTCTGTGTCCACTCTATCAAAACCTTTATTAGGTCACCACTCAGCCTTTTCTCAAGATAAAAGAGACCCAGTCTGTTCATCCTTTCCTGATACCCTCGCAATTCTGCTATCATCCTTGTAAATCTTCTCTGCACCCTCTCCAGTGCCTCTATATCCTTTTTATAATATGGCGACCAGAACTGTACGCAATACTCCCATGTGTGGTCTAACCAAGGTTCAATACATGTTTAGCATAACTTCCCTACTTTTCAATTTTATCCCTCTAGAAATAAACCCTAGTTCTTGGTTTGCTTCTTTTATGGCCTTGCTAACCTCTGGCGCAACTTTTAGTGATTTGTGTATTTGTACTCCGAGACCCCTTTGTTCCTCCTCTACCCCACCTAGACTCGCACCCTCCAAGTGATAAGTGACCTCCCTATTCTTCCTACCAAAATGTAATACCTTACATTTATGTGTTGAACTTCATTTGCCAATTATTTGCCCATTCTGCAAGTTTATTAATGTCCTCCTGTAATTTGTTGCAGTCCTCCTCAGTATTGACTATTCCCCCCAATTTGGTGTCATCTGCAAATTTAGAAATTGTATTTTTGATTCCAAAGTCTAAATCGTTAATGTAAATTGTGAACAGCAGTGGTCCCAGCACTGATCCTTGTGGAACACCACTACCCACCTTCTGCCACTGTGAATAGCTACCCTTTACTCCCACTCTCTGCTTTCTGTCTTGAAGCCAGCTAGCAATCTATGCTGCTACTTATCCCCTGACTCTGCATTCTCTGACCTTTATTCATTAGTCAATTATCGGGTACCATATTGAAGGCCTTTTGAAAATCTAAATAAATTACATCTACCGCATTACCATTGTCTACTCTCTGTTACCTCTTCAAAAAATTCAATAAGGTTGGTCAAGCAAGATTTTCCCTTTTGAAATCCATGCTGACTATTCATTATTCTACTTTGTTTCTAGATGTTAATTCTATTCTTTCCTTTAGTAGGGAATCCATTATTTTTCCTACCACCGATGTTAAGCTGACTGATCTATAATTCCCTGGACATGTTCTATCTGCCAGTCCTCTGGCACTATACCTTTTTCTAACGAATTATTAAATATGTGCAGTAATGCCTCTGCTATCTCTTCCCTAGATTCTTTTAAAATGCGGGGATGCAATCCATCCGAACCAGGGGTTTTATCTTCGGGTTTGATTAGGTTATTTAATATATCCCCTTTTTTATTTTAAATGCACTTCTCATTACTAATCTCATCATCCAATGTCATGTCCACCTGTTCTATCTCCCTTGTAAATAATGATTTCATATTTTTGCCATCTCTCTATCGTTACCCGTGGCATTGTCCTGTCTTTCCCTTAAATGGTCATATTCCCATTTCAACCTTCCTTTTTTTTAAAATTTATCTGCCTATAAAATATTGTACTAATTTGTTTTGTGTTCTGTGATAATTTAATTTCATAGTTCCTCTTTGCCTTCCTAATTGTTTTTCTGACTTCTCCCCTAAACCCTTCATATTCTCCCTTATCAGGCACTCCTCTGCTGTCTATGTACTTAATGTATGCCTCTTTCCTTCCCCTCAATTGTTCCCTTATGTCTTTATTCATCCATGGGGTCTCATCATTGTTTAGTTTGTTCTTTCCTTGTAGCGGAATATATTTTTCCTGCACTCTGTTGAACACTGTTCTAAATGTTTCCCATTGTCGTTCTACATCATTGTTTTCCAATATTATTGCCATTTTATCTTCCCTAGTTCTATTATCAGCCCCTCAAAATCAGCTTTACTCCAGTCTATTAACCTGGTTTTTGTCTTACTTTTATCCTTCTCTATTGTCACTTTTATCCATCTCTATTGTCATCTTAAAGTGTATTATATTATGGTCACTATTGCCTATATGTTTCCCTACTTTTACTTCTCTTATCTGCTCTAGCACATTCCCCATTACTAGATCGAATAGTGAATGCTCCCTTGTTGGGCTTTTTATATGTTGGGTTAGAAATGAGTCCTGTAGACATTGTAGGAACTCCATTCCCTTATCTCCATTACCTACCTCTTCTGTCCAATTAATATTGGGGTAGTTGAAATCACCCATGATTATTATTCTATGTTTTTTACTCATTTCTCAAATTTCTGTATATTTCTTCCTCCACCTCCCTTCCACTATTAGGTGGTCTGTAGACTACACCTATTAGTGTGATTTATCCTTTATTATCTTTTACCTCTATCCATATGGATTCTATTTTTGTCTTGGTGATATCTGCGTCCCTTTTTCTACTGCCATTATGTTATCCCTAATAAGTACAGCTACTCCACCTCCCCATTTTCCCACTCTATCTTTTCTAAATATGTTATACACTGCAATGTTTAATTCCCAGTCCTGATTTTTCTGTAGCCATCTCTCAGTAATCCCTACTATGTCTGGTTCCTCCCAATGCATGATTGCCTCCAGCTCCCCTGTTTTATTATGGACACTGTGTGCATTGCTGTACAGACAGTTTAACTCATTTTTAATAGGATTTCCTCTCACTTTATGTTTAACCACCTTTATAGAGTCCTGTTCTATAACTCTATTTGCTCCCTTACTTTATTCATTCCTATGCTCACTTTTCCTGTTTTGTTCGTATTTAGGCTGCTTACGTTTCTTGTAGATCCCTTCCCCCTTCTTACGAGTTTAAAGCCTTTGCCACCTCCCTATTTACCCTATCCGCTAGGACACGGGTCCCATCCTGGTTCAGGTGGAGCCCGTCCCATCGGTATAGCTCCTTCCTATCCCAGAACTGGTGCCAGTGTCCCATGAAAAGGAGCCCCTCTTTCCCACACCAGCCCTTTAGCCACGTGTTAATTCTCCTGGTCTGTCTGCTTCTGTGCCAATTTGCACGTGGCTCGGGCAATAATTCAGAAATTATTACCCTCGAGGTCCTGCTTTTTAATTTAGAGCCAACTCCTGAAACTCTTTCAGCAGGACCTCCTCCCTGTTCCCTGTTCCTACCTATGTCATTTGTTCCAACATGGACCAGACAACTAGATTTACCCCCTCTCTTTCCAAGTTCCACTCCAGCCACTGTGAGATATCCCTTACCCTGGTAACACACCCTTCCAGATTCTTGTTCTTGGCTGCAGAGGACACTATCTATCCCCCTAATTATAGAGTCTCCTATTACTACCATATTTCTATTCTGCTCTTTCCCCCTCCCCCTGGACAGCTTTCTGAGCCAGGGTGCCTTGGTCTGACCTCCCTGTAGTCTTTCTCCTCGTCCTCACAGGTAACGAGTACATCATACCTGTTGGACAGGACCAGTGTCCGCAGGATCCCCTTCTCAACCGCTCATAAATCCCCGCTACCCGGCTCCCTAACAGTCACACCCTCCCATTCCTGAACCTGTGCTTTCCTCTGGGGTGTGACTGTATTCTGTATAAAAAACTGTCCTGAAAATCCTCCCCCTCCTTAATGTGTCAGAGCATTTCCAACTCGCACTTCAGCTCAATGACTCTGAGCTGGAGAGATTCGAGATGGAGACATCTCCTGCACACGTGTTTGCTCGGGACAGTCTCGCCGTCCACAAACTCCCACATACTGCAGTCCAGACACACAACCTGTTCTGCCATATCTTTAGGCTAGTCTTATTTTATTTATTTAATTAGTTAAAGTCTTTATTTAACAATTATTTAGTTATATTAAATAGTTTAACTAACTAAGCTATAAATTTAATACGTTATAATTTCCCGCTCTTCGTTTAAACCACTGCCCTGGGTTAGAGAGAAAATAAACCTTAATACTCACCAACCAATCACTACCTGCTGTCCTGTGACTTCACTCTTTGTTTTTTTTGGAAATTGTCGACAGTTCAGCCGCCGCTAATACCGCCTCCAAATCAGGTCAGCGCTGTTTTCCCCATTTTTTTAATGCTCCGCTGCCGCTGGCGTCTCCAATCAGGTCGGCGCTGTTTCCCCCGCTGTTTTATGCTCTGCCGCTGGTGTTTAACATCTCATCTAAAAGACGGCACCTCTGACAGTGCAGCACGCCCACATACTACATTAAATGTCAGCTTAGATTTTGTGCCCGAGGATTTTGGGGGATCCTGTCATGCAAAGGAAATATAGTTTGCTCTAATTTTGCTGCAGATCGTCCATTGCAAAAGCAGTGAAATTGCCCTGAGCAACAGTCACCTGATTGATACATCCAAGAACTGCAGATTAACTGAGTTTGCTGATGTTTCATGTGGCAGTTTGCAATGAGCCATAAGAGTTCAGTGCCGATGCTGTACTCAGGTAAAAACAGCTGGAGGTGAATTTCCAGGAAAAGGCACAATGCTGTCTCCACCTCAACACGGTCACTGTCTGTGGAGTCAGTTTTCCACAGACATGCCAAGGGAGGTACTTGTAGATCAGAGTCTGTGGCTAACAACAGCTGTAGGCAATACATCTTATATGTTGTATGTGCCTGGTGTCCCTACTCTCCTTTGTCTTCTTTCTCCAAATAACAGCACTTCCCATTGGACTGCACATATAGTAAACTATAATTGCAGAAGCTGAAGAAATGTTATCCATTGTGAAATGAGTTTGAGCAGTTTCAATTCAATTCTTGCTGGGCATGGGCTGCTAATTCAGCACTAAATTAAAAAGCTGCACTCAGAGGAGGCGACAGTATGCCCGGTGCAGGAGATGAAATATGTCACACTGATACAATAGGTTTTAAGGTTGGGGCTATGCTATAATGTTGAGGCGGAATAAAGGAAGTTTTACTCTGCATCTAACTTTACCTGGGAGTGCCGATAGTGGGTACCTGAAATTCCACTGCAGTAGCATCCCTTACCTTGCTGTGCACAAAAATTTTTTTTAAACTGAAGTGTCAAACTCCCAATTGGACTTCTGTTGTGTATGTAACCTGTTCCACCTTAAGAGAGCTTAAGCCTGTTCCACCTTAAGAGATGTACTACTTTCTCAGGCTGCTGTAGACGTAATACCGGGGGTGAACACACCGGTATATAAGCACTGTGCAGTAATCTTGTATTCAGTGTAGTCCCTACCTCCAACCAGTATAGACCTGTTTTATTGTTACTGATTAAGTCTGAGTATTAATTACTTGAACAACTCACAGACTTAACACTGGCGACGAGTCGGTTCGAACCCTGCGGCAGTTATTCCACGGCGGCTTCGTCCAAAGACTGGACGTTGAAGAGAGGTTTCAAATCTCACCACCCCACTGGATGCGACAGGCATTAGGACCCTGAAGCCTCCATACCTCATGGGTAAGCCAGAGCCCGGGAGGGAGCGAGCAAGAGCCGCGCGAGCGGGTGAGCCAGAGGCCGGGAGCCGCTTCAAGTGCGAGGCGCAGCGCGGGCCAGCGATCGGGACCAAAGATAAGGGCCGCACTCGGACTGAAAGGCGCGGCGGCTGCAGAAGCTCAAGGTGCGAGAGCCGCGGTGCACAGCGCGGGCTATCGATCGCACAGAAGATAAGGGCCGCACTCGGGGGCTGAAGGGAGACGGCGTCGGGGGACGGGTGAAGACCGCCAAGCGCGGGAAAATCGCCATTTTGTGGGCGGAGGACGACGGCAAGAGCGGGAAGCCGCCATCTTTGATAACAAGTAAAGAAAATAAAATCTGAGAAATTGCAAATCTACAATGCCTAAACACGGGAATATTAGCACCTTTGATAGTGACCTCGAAGATTGGGCCATATATGTTGAAAGAGTAAAAAATTATTGTAAGGCCAATAAAATTCGTGACCAAGATAAAGCTCTAACATTATTAAATTTAATGGGTGCGAAGACATACGGGCAATTGAAACACCTGTTATCACCAGATGAACCGGCGGATAAGACGTTCGATGAGATTGTTACTGTCCTGAAAGATCATCTAAACCCCACGCCGCTGATGCTAGCGGAACGATTTAAATTTTACGACAGAAGGCAGCTACAGCATGAAAGCAATGCTGAATATTTGCTGGAATTGCGTAAATTAGCGAAATATTGCCAGTTTGGAACGGGACTGACAGATGCACTACGAGACAAATTTGTGTGTGGTTTATTTAAACAGGATACACAAAAGCGACTGCTCGAGGGGAATGAGCTGATGCTTGAGAAGGCGGTCACTATGGCAGCAGCACACGAAGCCGCAGCGAGAGGCACGGCAGTAATGCAGCTACGGTCACCGGAGCTCAGTGCACACAAATTGGGTGTGAGTTCTGGCAAATGTTATCGTTGTGGAAAGACAACGCATGATCAGAACCAGTGTTGGTTTAAAAACCAAGAATGTAGAACTTGTGGTAGGCTTGGACATATAGCTAGAGTATGCAGGTCAGGGAAGAAGACCAGCAACAAGAAGTCACCGCAAGGAAAATACGCAAAAGTACACAAGGTGGCCGAACAGGAGTCCGATTCAGACGCTAGCAGTAATGAACTGGCAGGCTTAAGCAGTATTGAACTGGCTAGCTTAAGGGTTCTCAACGTTGGTAAGGGTGCAGACCTCCAGACAATTTGGGTTACTCTTCAGATAGAAGGAGTCCAAGTAAAAATGGAATTGGACACTGGATCGGCATTGTCGGTCATGAATAAGAAAGATTACAGAAGGTTATTCCAACATATTCCCCTACAGGATACGGAGATTATATTGACAACCTACACGGGGCAGAGAGTGTACCCCATCGGGACAATAAAGGTAGCAATGGCCAACAAGGGCGAAGGAAGTCAAATAATGGACTTATATGTGCTACCGGAGGGAGGTCCACCACTACTAGGCCGGGAGTGGTTTAGAAACATAAATATGGACTGGCATTCGCTAAAAGCCATAAAGAGTGAGAACTCGGTGCAGATAATCAGCCCAGACTCTAGAACTGATGATGGTAAGACCAACCCATGTGCAAAAGACAAAGTTTCAGCACAGAATTCCACTGAGCAACAACAACATAGTTTAACAGAGAATTCTGAGTCTGTCAAGTCTACTGATATGCACATTTTTGAGGGACACTGGGCTCGAACTCAACTCCATTTCAAACTACAACAGCAATTAGAACAAATGATTCGCCGTTTTGAGCAAGAGATGAATGAAATAAAAAAGTTCTTTGTTACAGAGTGGGAGAATCTGGAAAGACAACAGAAGCAGCTGATGGAGAAAATGGAGCAGGAGCACACAAAACGTCTGATGTCAGAGGAGTTAACGGTCAGCCAACTCCTGCATATGCTGAAGGACAGGACTCTGAAATGGGAAAAACTTGAACACGAACTTCAATATTCAAACGAAAGGGGTTCGGAGCTCTCAAAGGTTATTGGAAGAGCTGAGGTGGCAACACAGACTGAGATGACTGCAACAGAGCAGCCCTTGGATGCCAAAAGTACGCTGACTCACGTCAACGTAGAACAACAGACCGCTGAAACAGCTGCTCCGGTAGAGGGATTGAATAGTCCGATCAATCAATCTCCAAAAGAAGTTGAAGTAGTAAAATCTCAAATGAGGTCATTAGTAAACGACTTGCTGAAAGCCCAGAAAAAGCTGGATGAAGAGGTACGCATGAAGAAGTCTCTTCAGGAAAGATGCCTGGACTTGGAACAAAAGCTGGCTAACGCCCAGCTGGGTATGGAGGAAATAGAAGACCCTCTCGCTGGCCTAGATCAGGACGACACCGAATATTACTATGTCCTGTCCTGCCCAACTTGTAACTTCGACTCCCACCATACAGAAATCATGGAGGAGCACCGAAAGTCTACGGAACATCGGGAGAAGGTGGCTCTACTACGGAAAAAGGAGGAAGAGAAGGAGGAACTGCGCATGCAGCTGGCAGCTGACAGTGGAGCCCAGAGAGTCTCCAAGAAGCAGAAAAGGAAAAGTCGAAACAGAAGATGACCCATCTGAACCATTATTACCTCTACCAGATCACACACGTGGTCCCTCCGAACGGAGCCAATTCAGTTCGGAAGTTCAAACTGTTAAATCCATGGAAGGACTATTGAATGAGTCACTCCAGCAACGTGAACCGACTACACCACAGAGATTGAATCTGTGAACTGTTTTCCGCAGAGACTGAATCTGTGATCTGTTTTGACATGAAGTTATCTATGTATCTATGTTATTCTGTTATGTAAACCTGAAGTTATATATGTATATATGTTATTACATTATGTTAAATGGGGAGATGACTATAAAGCTAAGAAGGGAGGAGTGTTGTGTATGTAACCTGTTCCACCTTAAGAGAGCTTAAGCCTGTTCCACCTTAAGAGATGTACTACTTTCTCAGGCTGCTGTAGACGTAATACCGGGGGTGAACACACCGGTATATAAGCACTGTGCAGTAATCTTGTATTCAGTGTAGTCCCTACCTCCAACCAGTAAAGACCTGTTTTATTGTTACTGATTAAGTCTGAGTATTAATTACTTGAACAACTCACAGACTTAACAACTTCTAGTTGTCTCCAGCAGATTAAAATATCACACTGTGGAAGAGCTGACCTTGGTACACAAGCTCTGTGCTCTTTGTTAATCTCCCGTACCTATTTCCACTGCAATATAAAATGAACATAAACTACAGCAGATTCAACAAAAGTGTGGCCCTCTTTCAAAGATCAGGTCCTTGGCTAAGAAGAGGAGCTGCTAATGATCATCAGCTGTCAGTGGTTGCCATTAATTACCAGCAAAACCACAAATGTGAGAGACTGTAATCCTCAGGAGGGAGGCCAAGGGACTGTGAGATCCCTGAAAAATGTAGGATATTGGGAGGCTTGCTCTTTTCAAAACCATGAATTGATAGTTTCAACTTCTTTTACACGAGATCAGAGATAACACTGATTACTGCTGTCACCGCAGAGATACAGGTGACTATCCATGCCAATCTAGAAAACTAGCAAAAGCTGACCAACAGCTTCAATAAGTTGGCAACCCAAGCCTGATACAAACCCATGTAACTCCCTGTTTTAGTGTAACTTAAACTGCAGTTGTACACATCATTCCTTAGAATGAAAAAGAATAATTAAATGAAAGCCTGGGAGAGATAAACCCAAATGAAGACGCACAATTGGTGGGGTTTCTCAGGAGATCTACAAAATATTGAATTTTTACATTAAAAATTCTGCATTCTGGTTATTCTTAAGCACTCATTTCACAATTAATACATTTTTACTTATTTTCTATAATAAGGATAAACAATGACATTTGGATTTTCAACCAATCACTTACTCAAAAGTAACCTCACAGTCACTATCCCACATTCAGCCTCCCACCGACCTAGTTCCTTACAGCCCTCGAGGCCAGTTCAGAAATGCTGCAACCCATCAAACTCCCCACCCTTTCAGAGACATTAAACTATCCTCCAACTTCCCAATGCATAATGGTACCCTTCCCCAACCCATCTTGCTTCAATCTGGCACTCTCACCCCCTCTTTACCTGGGTAAGCTGGTATTCTTCTACTCCCTGAATTCAAACTGGCACTCTCTCCTCTCTCCAGAGTTCAGGCTCACTCCTCACTCCTCTCTCCAGAGTTCAGGCTCACTCCTCTCTCCTCTCTCCAGAGTTCAGGCTCACTCCTCACTCCTCTCTCCAGAGTTCAGGCTCACTCCTCACTCCTCTCTCCAGAGTTCAGGCTCACTCCTCACTCCTCTCTCCAGAGTTCAGGCTCACTCCTCACTCCTCTCTCCAGAGTTCAGGCTCACTCCTCCTCTCTCCAGAGTTCAGGCTCACTCCTCTCTCCTCTCTCCAGAGTTCAGTCTCACTCCTCTCTCCTCTCTCCAGAGTTCAGGCTCACTCCTCTCTCCTCTCTCCAGAGTTCAGGCTCACTCCTCTCTCCTCTCTCCAGAGTTCAGGCTCACTCCTCTCTCCTCTCTCCAGAGTTCAGGCTCACTCCTCTCTCCTCTCTCCAGAGTTCAGGCTCACTCCTCTCTCCTCTCTCCAGAGTTCAATTGTAAGAAGTCACACAACACCAGGTTATAGTCCAACAGCTTTATTTGAAATCACAAGCTTTCGGAGCGCTGCTCCTTCATCAGGTGAAGTGGAGAGATGCATAAAGACACAGCTTATATCGTCAGAGAATAATGCCAGATGATTACAGGTAATCTTTCTAACTGCCATTTATCACACCTCGGCAGAGAGATAATCACAATGATCAAAGGTGTGAATGGTGTCCAAACAGGTTAGTCAGGAAAACATTACATCAAAGAACAATGAGGTGGGGTCACAAGGGGTCAAATGTTGCAGATGCTGGGGTCTGTATGAAAAACAAAAAACAGACAAAAAAACATTTTTTTTTGCTGGAAGTCACAGCAGGTCTGGCCGCATCTCTGTAGAGAGAACAAGCCAACGACGACTCGAGTCTGGGTGACCCTACGTCAGGTGGGGTTACATGTAGTGTGACATAAACCCAAGATCGCGGTTGAGGCCGTCCTCATGAGTGCGGAACTTGGCTATCAGTTTCTGCTCGCCGATTTTGCGTTGTCGTGTGTCTCGAAGGCCGCCTTGGAGAATGCTTACCCGAAGATCGGAGGCTGAATGTCCTTGACTGCTGAAGTGTTCCCCGACTGGGAGGGAACTCTCTGCCTGGCGATTGTTACGCGGTGTCCGTTCATCCGTTGTCGCAGTGTCTGAATGGTCTCGCCGATGTACCATGCTCCGGGGCATCCTTTCCTGCAATGTATGAGGTAGACAACATTGGCCGAGTCACATGAGTATGTACCATGTACCTGGTGGGTGGTGTCCTCACGTGTGATGATGGTATCTGTGTTGATGATCTGGCATGTCTTGCAGAGGTTGCCGTGGCAGGGTTGTGTGGTGTCGTGGTCGCTGTTCTCCTGAAAGCTGGGAAATTTGCTGCGAACGATGGTCTGTTTGAGGTTAGGCGGCTGTTGGAAGGCGAGTAGTGGAGGCGTGGGGATGGCCTTAGCGAGGTGTTCGTCGTCATTGATGACATGTTGAAGGCTGCGAAGAACATGGCGTAGTTTCTCCGCTCCAGGGAAGTACTGGACGACGAAGGGTACTCTATTGGTTGTCTCCCGTGTTTGTCTTCTGAGGAGGTCTATGCGATTTTTTGCTGTGGCCCGTCGGAACTGTCGATCGATGAGTCGAGCATCATATCCCGTTCTTACGAGGGCGTCTTTCAGCATCTGTAGGTGTCCATCGCGTTGCTCCTCGTCTGAGCAGATCCTGTGTATTCGCAGGGCTTGTCCATAGGGGATGGCTTCTTTAACATGATTAGGGTGGAAGCTGGAGAAGTGCAGCAGTGCTCCGAAAGCTTGTGATTTCAAATAAAACAGCTGGAATATAACCTGGTGTTGTGTGACTTCTTACATTTGTCCACCCCAGTCCAACTCCAGCATCTCCACTCCAGAGTTCAGGCTCACGCTCTCTCCTCTCTCCAGAGTTCAGGCTCACTCCTCTCTACACACTCCAGAGTTCAGGCTCACTCCTCTCTACACACTCCAGAGTTCAGGCTCACTCCTCTCTACACACTCCAGAGTTCAGGCTCACTCCTCTCTCCAGAGTTCAGGCTCACTCCTCTCTCCATTCTCCAGAGTTCAGGCTCACTCCTCTCTCCTCTCTCCAGAGTTCAGGCTCACTCCTCACTCCTCACTCCAGATTTCAGGCTCACTCCTCTCTCCTCTCTCCAGAGTTCAGGCTCACTCCTCTCTCCTCTCCCCAGAGTTCAGGCTCACTCCTCTCTCCTCTCTCCAGAGTTCAGGCTCACTCCTCTCTGCTCTCTCCAGAGTTCAGGCTCACTCCTCACTCGTCTCTCCAGAGTTCAGGCTCACTCCTCTCTTCAGAGTTCAGGCTCACTCCTCTCTTCAGAGTTCAGGCTCACTCCCCTCTCCTCTCTCCAGATTTCAGGCTCACTCCTCTCTCCTCTTTCCAGAGTTCAGGCTCACTCCTCTATCCTCTTTCCAGAGTTCAGGCTCACTCCTCTCTCCAGAGTTCAGGCTCACTCCTAGAACATAAGAACATAAGAAATAGGAGCAGGAGTAGGCCAATCGACCCCTCGAGCCTGCTCCGCCATTCAATAATATCATGGCTGGCCTGATCCTAACCGCCAATCCACTACCACAGAACCATCTCCTGAATCTAACAGAATTAGACACACGAAATAGGAGCAGGATCAGGCTACACGGCCCCTGGGCCCGCTCCGCTACCCACAGGGCCATGACCGATCCGAACCTAGACTCATGTCCAAATTCCTGCCCGCTCCCCGTAACCCTTAATTCTCTTTACTTCTAGGAAACTGTCTATTTCTGTTTTAAATTTATGTAATGATGTAGCTTCTGCAGCTTTTTGGGGCAGCATATTCCATGGACCTACCACCCTCTGAGTGAAGTAGTTCCTCCTCATCTCAGTTTTGAAAGAGCAGCCCCTTATTCTAAGACTATGCCCCCTAGTTCTAGTTTCACCCATCATCGGGAACATCTTCCCCGCATCCACCCGATCCAACCCCTTCACAATCTTATATGTTTCAATAAGATCGCCTCTCATTCTTCTGAACTCCAATGAGTAGAGTCCCAATCTACTCAACCTCTCCTCATATGTCCATCCCCTCATCCCCGGGATTAACCGAGTGAACCTTCTTTGTACTGACTCGAGAGCAAGTATGTCCTTTCTTAAGTATGGACACCAAAACTGTACGCAGTATTCCAGGGGCGGCCTCACCAATACCTTGTACAACTGAAGCAATACCTCCCTATTTTTATATTCTATCCCCCTAGCAATGAAAGCCAACATTCCATTGGCCTTCTTAATCACTTGCTGCACCTGCATACCAACCTTTTGAGTTTCGTGCACCAGTACCCCCAGATCCCTTTGTACTTCAGTACTTTCCAGTTTCTTGCCATTAAGATAATAACTTGCTCTACGACTTTTCCTGCCAAAGTGCATAACCTCACACTTTCCAGTATTGTATTCCATCTGCCAAATCTCTGCCCACTTACTTAGCCTGTCGATGTCCCCTTGCAGGTTTTTTATGTCCTCCTCACTCACTACTTTCCCTCCCATCTTAGTATCATCTGCAAACTTTGATATGTTACACTCGGTCCCCTCCTCCAAATCGTTAATATAGATTGTAAAGAGTTGGGGACCCAGCACTGACCCCTGCGGAACACCACTAGTTACTGATTGCCAGTCTGAGAATGAACCATTTATCCCAACTCTCTGCCTTCTGTTAGATAGCCAATCCTCTATCCATGCCAGAATATTACCCCCAATCCCGTGATTTTTTATCTTAAGCAATAATCTTTTGTGTGGCACCTTGTCAAATGCCTTTTGGAAGTCTAAATACACTACGTCCACTGGTTCCCCTTTATCCACCCTATATGTTACTTCCTCAAAGAACTCCAGCAAATTTGTCAAACATGACTTCCCCTTCATAAAACCATGCTGACTTTGCCCTATTAAATTATGATTATCCAAATGTCCTGTTACTGTCTCCTTAATAATGGACTCCAAAATTTTGCCTACCACAGATGTTAGGCTAACCGGTCTATAGTTTCCAGCCTTCTGTCTACTGCCCTTTTTAAATAAGGGTGTTACATTAGCAGTTTTCCAGTCTGCCGGGACCTTTGCCGAGTCCAGGGAGTTTTGGAAAATTATTACCAATGCATCCACAATCCCTACTGCCACTTCCCTCAAGACCCTAGGATGTAAGCCATCAGGTCCAGGTGATTTATCCGCCTTGAGTCCCATTATTTTACCGAGTACCACTTCCTTAGTGATTTTGATCGTGTTTAGCTCCTCCTCCCCCTTTAGCCCCCTGTTTGTCCAGTGTTGGGATATTCTTAGTGTCTTCTACTGTAAAGACTGATGTAAAATATTCATTCAGTGTTTTTGCCATCTCCATATTTCCCACCATTAATTTCCCGGTCTCATCCTCTAAGGGAACAACATTTACTTTAGCCACCCTTTTTCTTTTTATATAACTATAAAAACTCTTACTATCTGTTTTTATATTTTTTGCTAATTAACTTTCATAATCTATCTTCCCTTTCTTAATCAATCTTTTTGTTATTTTTTGCTGTCTTTTAAAGTTTTCCCAATCCTCTATCCTCCCACTAGATTTGGCTACCTTATATGCCCTTGTTTTTAGTCGAATACTATCCTTAATTTCTTTACTTAGCCACGGATGGCTGTCTTTTCTTTTACACCCTTTTCTTCTCAGTGGAATATATATTTTTTGGAAGTTGTAAAATAACTCCTTGAATGTACACCACTGATCATGTATCGTCTTACCCTTTAATCTATTTTCCCAATCCTCACTCCAGAGTTCAGGCTCACTCCTCTCTCCAGAGTTCAGGCTCACTCCTCACTCCTCTCTCCAGAGTTCAGGCTCACTCCTCTCTCCTCTCTCCAGAATTCAGGCTCACTCCTCTCTCCTCTCTCCAGAGTTCACGCTCACTCCTCTCTCCTCTCTCCAGAGTTCTGGCTCACTCCTCTCTCCAGAGTTCAGGCTCACTCCTCTCTCCAGAGTTCAGGCTCTCTCCTCAATCTTCTCTCCTGAGTTCAGGCTCACTCCTCTCTCCAGAGTTCAGGTTCACTCCTCTCTCCTCTCTCCAGGGTTCAGGCTCACTCCTCTCTCCTCTCTCCAGAGTTCAGTCTCACTCCTCTCTCCTCTCTCCAGAGTTCAGGCTCACTCCTCTCTCCAGAGTTTAGGTTCACTCCTCTCTCCAGAGTTCAGGTTCACTCCTCTCTCCAGAGTTCAGGCTCACTCCTCTCTCCAGAGTCCAGGCTCACTCCTCTCTCCTCTCTCCAGAGTTGAGGCTCACTCCTCTCTCCTCTCTCCAGAGTTCAGGCTGACACTCACTCCTCTCTCCAGAGTTCAGGCTCACTCCTCTCTCCTCTCTCCAGAGTTCAGGCTGACACTCACTCCTCTCTCCAGAGTTCAGGCTCACTCCTCTCTCCTCACTCCAGATTTCAGGCTCACTCCACTCTCCTATCTCCAGAGTTCAGGCTCAAGCTCTCTCCTCTCTCCAGATTTCACGTTCACTCCTCACTCCTCTCTGCAGAGTTCAGGCTCACTCCTCTCTCCTCTCTCCAGTGTTCAGACTCACTCCTCTCTCCTCTCTCCAGAGTTCAGCCTCACTCCTCTCTCCTCTCTCCAGAGTTCAGGCAAATGCTCACTCCTCTCTCCAGAGTTCAGGCTCACTCCTCTCTCCTCACTCCAGAGTTAATGCTCACTCCTCTCTCCTATCTCCAGAGTTCAGGCTCACGTTCTCTCCTCTCTCCAGAATTCAGGCTCCCTCCTCACTCCTTGGAATGATATCAGCAAATAGTGATGTTATTTGCCTGTTCGATTATGATGCCTACCAGCATGATTGCATGTATTGATTGCTTGTGCCTGACCAGCAGAGGTCATGTGACCGAGACAAGCAAGGCAGTCTAGTTTAGTTTCAGTTTCATTCTAGATGCATCACCAGCATAATGGTGTCTCCTGAATGCTGTATAAAGAGTTGAACAGACTTTAGATTAAAACTCATTCTCTTTCATAAATGTCTCATCATTGAACCCACAAAGAAATCAATACACTCCTCTCTCCAGAGTTTGGGGTTGTATTTATCAGCAATCGGAGCTGATGAGAAAAGTAATGAAAATAAATCGTCACTGTTCTTACATGTCGTGGGTGATGAAGCGCTGGAGGTGTATAATAACTTCACATTCGCTGCTAATGGAGACAAAATGAAGCTAGATAAAATAATGGAACAGTTTGAGGCCTACTGCATACCTAAACGTAACGTGACGTTTGAGAGGCACAGATTTTTCACATGTGCACAGAAAATGGGTGATACTATTGATCAGTATGTGACTGAACTGAGAAGCAGAAGCAAATCGTGTGAATTTGGGGGACTGACAGACTCGCTGATAAAAGAAAGACTGGTGTGTGGTATTCCAGATAATGGCCTAAGGGAAAGACTGCTAAGAGAGCAAGATCTAGACCTGGGAAAAGCCATATCACTGTGTAGGGCTACAGAGACTGTGAAGTTGCAGGCAAAGGAGCTGTTCAGTGACAAAAGCTGCAACGTGGATGCAGTGAGAAAGAATGGATACAAACCGTTTAACAAAGAGCGGCAATGTGAAAAAAGAGGCGTGGCCAGCGAACGAAAATGAAAGGGACAATCGAAAGACATGTAGTCGATGCAGTACACAGCATCCACCAAAAGAGTGTCCAGCATATGGTAAAAAATGCAATAGTTGCAACAAAAACAACCATTATGCCCGTTGCTGTAAGAACCAAATGCAACAAAGCAAGGTCCATGCAGTAGATGAAAGCGACATAGAGGAGTTCTATGTAGATGTTGTGTCTGAAAACAAAAAAGAAGAAAGAGACCGGATGTTGACACTAAAAGTGAATGACATATACATTCCATTTAAATTGGATACTGGAGCACAAGTTAATGTGATATCAGAGACTGATTTTAAGAAAATTAGACCCAGACCAAAGATACATGGAATAAAAGTGAAAGTGACAGGATACTCAGGTACTGATATACCAGTGAAAGGAAGATGCATTGTCAAAGTAACACACAAGGACAGAGAGCACACGCTAGTTTTAATCGTGGTGCCAAAGGATGTGCAAACCATACTAGGTTTAAAAGCCTGTGAGAGACTGAACCTGGTAAAGAGAGTCCTCGTTGTGGAAAGCGAAGGAGAGACAGTCTATGATGAACTCATGAAAGAGTACAACGACCTATTTAAGGGTCTAGGCTGCATTCCAGGAGAACACACGATCAGAGTAGATAAAAGTATGACACCGGTCATACATCCATGCAGAAAAGTTCCGTTTGCTCTTCAAAAGCAACTGAAGGCAGAGTTGGACAGGATGGAAAGCCTGAACGTGATTCAGAAGATAGATGAGCCAACTGAGTGGGTGAGTTCCCTCGTCGTAGTGGACAAAAAGAATGGAAAGCTCAGAATTTGCCTGGATCCAAAAGATCTAAACAGAGCAATAAAGAGAGAGCACTTCAAGCTGCCTACAAGTGAGGAAATCATGGCACAGTTTGCAAATGCAAAATATTTCAGCAAGTTAGATGCATCATCAGGATTTTGGCAGATGAAGCTGGACGAAGCAAGTTCAAGACTGTGCACGTTCAGCAGTCCATTTGGCAGATACAGATTCCTAAGGTTACCATTTGGCATTGCCTCAGCTCCTGAAGTGTATCACAAGACTATCCATATGATCTATGAGCACCTGGAGGGAGTTGATACATCAATGGATGACATCATAGTATGGGGAACCACTAGAACTGAGCATGACGAGAGACTGAAAAAAGTGCTGGAAGCAACAAGGAAAACAAACCTGAAGCTGAATAGAGAGAAATGCCAGCTCGGGGTGACAGAACTGACATTCGTGGGAGATATCCTTAGCAGTGAGGGCATCAGACCAGATCCCAGAAAGGTGTCCGCCATTGAGAATATGCCAAAGCCACAATGCAAAAAGGACGTGCAGAGGTTTAATGGAATGATCAACTACATGGGGAAATTCATATCCAACCTCTCAGAAAAGATGGCGCCACTGAGAAGACTAACTGAAAAGAACATAGAATGGGAATGGAATCATGAGCATGAGAAGTCATGGAGCGCTCTAAAGAAACTGCTCACAGAGGAACCAGTTCTGAGGTTTTATGACCCAGCGAGACTCATCAAGATATCATCAGATGCATCACAGAGTGGGCTCGGTGCCGTTCTTCTGCAACAATATGACTACTGGCAACCTATTGCATATGCATCACGCTCAATGACAGACGCGGAGACGCGATATGCTCAAATAGAAAAGGAGCTGCTCAGCATCACATACGCCTGTGAAAGATTTCACCAGTTTGTGGCAGGACAAGCAATCAATGTAGAGACTGACCATAAGCCCTTGATTGCATTGTTCCAAAAGCCACTAAATAGCTGTCCGCTTAGAATACAAAGAATGATGATCAGGCTGCAACGCTATACACTGAATGTTGCGTACACACCGGGTAAGCTGATGTATACAGCAGACACATTGTCCAGAGCTGTAGACCCAAGTGAGCCTGCAAACACCACAATGGATGACAAAGTGAACGCCTACGTGGACATGATCACAAGTGCACTGCCCATAGCAGATGCAAAAATGGAGCTCATAAAGACTGAGACAAACAAAGATGAAACAATGAGATGACTGAGAAAAAGCATCTTGGATGGATGGCCCAACATGAAGCAAGACTGCTCACCTGATATAGCAGAGTACTGGAACTGCAGGGCGGAACTATCAGTGGTCGAAGACATCATCTACAAAGGAAGTAAAATAGTTATCCCAAAGAGTCTGAGAAGAGAGATGCTAAAAAAGATCCATGGAGGACATCTGGGAATCGAAAAGTGTAAGAAAAGAGCACGAGAGGTGATGTACTGGCCACGAATCAACCAAGATGTGACAAATGAGGTGTCAAACTGCACAATATGCCTGAAATATCGAGCAAGCAATCCGGTAGAACCACTAAAGCCACACCCAGCACCAGACAGACCTTACCAGAAGGTAGGCGCTGACCTATTCGTATGTCAAGGGAAGGACTATCTTGTAGTCACAGACTATTACTCCCTGTATCCAGAGGTTTGTAGACTGCACACCACCACTGCAGATGCTGTGATAACATGTATGAAAGCCATATTCTCCAGACATGGCGTGGCAAGCGAGGTTTTCACAGACAACGGACCTTAGTTTTACAATGCAAGTTTCCGACACTTTGCCAAAGAGTGGGACTTTGTCCACACAACGTCAAGTCCTCACTTTCCACAGTCCAATGGATTAGTGGAAAAATCGGTCCAGACAGTGAAAAGACTGATGTACAAGGCAAAAGACAGTGGAACTGACTTCTACCAGAGCATGCTTGTATGCCGCACAACGCCGCTCGAGTGTGGTATGTCACCAGCCCAACTCCTGATGGGACATCGGCTAAGGTCAAACCTACCCATCCTGGAGAACCTCCTAAAAACAAAAGAGGGGGAGAAGGTGAGGAAGTTCAAAGAGCAACAGAAAGAAAAGCAAAAGTACTACTATGACAGAGGAACACAAAACCTACCTGAACTCCACACTGGTGACCAAGTAAGGTTCAAAGACAAAACAAACACATGGATTCAGAAGGGAACTGTCCTGAGTGAAGTTCAACCAAGATCATACACCATTCAGACAGATGAGGGTGCTGTTCTGAGAAGAAATTGTCGAGATCTTCTTATGGGACCAGCCCCAGCAGGTCAAGAGACTGATACTGTTGAACAACCTGATCACACAGCTGAGAAACCATCATCTGAGGCAACAACTCAGATTCAAGGACAATCAATCAGAAAATCCTCAAGACACGTGAAGCCTCCTGAGAGACTCATTGAGCAAATTTAAGGACTATTGTTATAGAAGGAAGTAATGTTATCTTATTCTTTCTTCAAGTTCTAGTGTAGTTACATATTTCATGTGAACACACAAAGCAAGGTTAAAAAACCTTGATCATGACAATGATAATGTAAGTTCATTAAGTGTTACAGTTAAAATGCAGATTAATACAAGGAAAACATGTTGTTAGTTAAAAGTAAAATACTTTTGCTTTAAGAAAAGGAGATGTAATGATATCAGCAAATAGTGATGTTATTTGCCTGTTCGATTATGATGCCTACCAGCATGATTGCATGTATTGATTGCTTGTGCCTGACCAGCAGAGGTCATGTGACCGAGATAAGCAAGGCAGTCTAGTTTAGTTTCAGTTTCGTTCTAGATGCATCACTAGCATAATGGTGTCTCCTGAATGCTGTATAAAGAGTTGAACAGACTTTAGATTAAAACTCATTGGCCTAGAAATTGGGTTTTGGCGCAGCGACGGCTTTAGCGCCGGAAGTTAGTGCCGGAGCTAAGTCGCGCTGGGCGGGCCAAAAATTCACTACTTCTGCGCCCAAACGGCTGCCGGCGCTGCTGAAAGCTGTTAGCGCCTGAAAACTGGCGCTATGCGCTGAATTTCGGCGCTATTCCGGCGCTGCGGTGCCCGCTGCGGTGCGGCAGGTTCGGGAAGTGCAGGCCTCCTCCTTCCCTTAAGGAGGAGCTGCCTGCACCCGGCCGCGGCCGGCGATAATCTTTTTTAAAATGAGCCCGGCACCTCGGACAAGTGCCGGGCTTGCTTCTGTTCCGGGGGGGGGGGGGAAGTCCGGGGAGGGAGCTGCGGCCAGGCGGGCGGCGGGAAAGCGGCCGGCCGCCACGGGGCCGTTAATGCGCTGGCGCAACGTTCTGTAAGGCACCTCTGCCAGAACGTTGCTTGCGGCTGCCACGGGCGAGGCGGCCGCAACTCAATTTCCGAGTTCGGGCGGGTTACCATGGCAACCGGGACGCTGCGCACACCGATGATGTCATCGGTGCCGGCGCAGCGCTACCGGCCTAACGCCGATTTAGGGCCCCTGTCAATTTCAAAACTGGCCATAACTTCGCCGCTAGGCCCTCTGGCGCCTCAAAAGCGGCGCTAAGGCCAGTGAATTTCTAGGCCATTCTCTTTCACAAATGTCTCATCATTGAACCCACAAAGAAATCAATACACTCCTCTCTCCAGAGTTCAGGCTCACTCCTCTCTCCTCTCTCCAGTGATCAGGCTCACTCCTCACTCCTCGCTCCAGAGTTCAGGCTCACTCCTCTCCCTAGAGTTCAGGCTCACTCCTCTATCCAGAGTTCAGGTTCACTCCTCTCTCCTCTTTCCAGTGTTCAGGCTCACTCATCTCTCCAGAGTTCAGGCTCACTCCTCTCTACTCTTCCCAGATTTCAGGCTCACTCCTCTATCCTCTTTCCAGAGTTCAGGCTCACTCCTCACTCCTCACTCCAAAGTTCAGGAACACGCTGTCTCCTCTCTCCAGAGTTCAGGCTCACTCCTCACTCCTCTCTCCTCTCTCCAGAGTTCAGGCTCACTCCTCACTCCTCTCTCCAGAGTTCAGGCTCACTCCTCTCTCCTCTCTCCAGAGTTCAGGCTCACTCCTCTCTCCTCTCTCCAGAGTTCAGGCTCACTCCTCACTCCTCTCTCCAGCGTTCAGGCTCACTCCTCTCTCCTCTCTCCAGAGTTCAGGCTCACTCCTCACTCCTCACTCCTCTCTGCAGAGTTCAGGCTCACTCCACTTTCCAGAGTGCCGCCTCACTCCTCACTCCTCTCTCCAGAGTTCAGGCTCACTCCTCACTCCTCTCTCCAGAGTTCAGGCTCACTCCTCTCTCCTCTCTCCAGAGTTCAGGCTCACTCCTCACTCCTCTCTCCAGAGTTCAGGATCACTCCTCTCTCCTCTCTCCAGAGTCCAGGCTCACTCCTCTCTCCTCTCTCCAGAGTTCAGGCTCACTCCTCTCTCCAGAGTTCAGGCTCACTCCTCTCTCCTCACTCCAGAGTTCAGGCTCACTCCTCTCTCCAGAGTTCAGGCTCACTCCTCTCTCCTCTCTCCAGAGTTCAGGCTCACTCCTCTCTCCTCACTCCAGAGTTCAGGCTCACTCCTCTCTCCTCTCTCCGGAGTTCAGGCTCACTCCTCTCTCCTCTCTCCAGAGTTCAGGCTCACTCCTCTCTCCTCTCTCTGGAGTTCAGGCTCACTCCTCTCTCCTCTCTCCAGAGTTCAGGCTCACTCCTCTCTCCAGAGTTCAGGCTCTCTCCTCTCTCCGGAGTTCAGGCTCACTCCTCTCTCCGGAGTTCAGGCTCACTCCTCTCTCCTCTCTCCGGAGTTCAGGCTCACTGCTCTCTCCTCACTCCAGAGTTCAGGCTCACTCCTCTCTCCTTTCTCCAGAGTTCAGGCTCACGCTCTCTCCTCTCTCCAGAGTTCAGGCTCACTCCACTCTCCAGAGTTCAGGCTCACTCCTCTCTCCATTCTCCAGAATTCAGACTCACACTCTCTTTTCTTCCCCCACTCAGAAGAGCAACTCAGTTTCTCACTTAATTTCCCCCAAAGCACCACTCCCAGCTTCTGCCTCTTTCCCTCTCCCACTTCATTGCTCGGGGCCATAAATATAAGATCGTCATTAATAAACCCAATAGAGTATTCAGGAGAAATCTCTTTATCCAGAATGGTTAGAATGTGGAACTCACTACTACGAAGATTAGTTGAGGTGACTAGCATAGATGCATTTGAGGGGAAGCTCTAGTGAGCTCTAGATAAACACTAGTGAGAAAGGAATAGAAGGATATGCTGATTGGGTTAGATGAAGGAAGGGTGGGAGGAGGCTCGCGTGGAGCATAAACACTGGCATGGACCTATTGGGCCAAATGGCCTGTTTCTGTGCTGTAAATACTAGGTTGTGGCAAAGCCACCAAGAGACTCTTGCTGTAATGTATATAATTGCCTTTAACAGGGGCTTGTTACCTTTAAGTGTTTGCTCTGTATAAACAGCGCGGGTTCGGTAAAATGACGATCCAGCGCGATGACATCATCATGCAGGTCACGTGACGTTCCCAATGGCGGGAAACGTGATGACGTCATGACATCAGAGGGGAGAGGCGTTCCCCCTCTGTCCTCGTGGAACCAATTGGTGTACAGACCTGTATAGAGCTTCTCCTGCGTTTTTGTTTGTAACTTTTACTAGTGCATTAAACCACGTTTGGTTAACTGCTAGTTTCAGTCTCAGTACTTTCGTTAGGAGTTCAAGCACTCCTACATTGGTGACCCCGAATCCTCGCGGACGTTCTTCGCGGCGGAAACGGAACGCAGGGCCCTGATGGAAGCCAACACAGTGGCTTTGAAGCTCCCCCAATTTTGGGAACAACAGGCGGCCTCCTGGTTCATACAAGCAGAGGCACAGTTCGAGCTCCGCAATGTCGTGCAGGATCAGACCCGTTATCTTTACGTGGTCTCCGCACTCGACAGCTCGACGGCGTCGAGGATCATCAGCCTACTGGAGAACCCCCCGGCCACCAACAAGTATGTTGCCATTAAGGCACAGCTAATGCAGGTATTCGGCCTTACGAAGGCAGAGCGCACACGCCGCCTACTCACGCTGCCCGGGTTAGGAGACTCCAAAACTTCGGAGTTGATGAGCCAGATGCTCACACTCCTGGGGTCTGAACCGCAATGTTTCCTGTTCCGCGAACTGTTCCTCAGTCAACTGTCCGAACAGGTGCAGGCGGCCCTCGCCAGATCAGCCGCCGGGGATTGCATAGCGCGCGCCGAAGAGGCGGATAAAATATACGCGGTCCGACAACAACACTGCACCGTCGCGAGACGCCCCGCCCCAAAGGGCCCTGCCTCGACGCCTCCAACAACCGGTTTCTGTTATTACCATGCTCGGTTTGGCGTGAAGGCCAGAAGCTGCCGTCCGCCTTGCAGTTTCGTGCCCAAAACACCGAACAAGCAACTGCGCGTCAAGAACACCGACTGCGGGGTGTGCCCCGTGACCACGATGGCGATCGGCCATTCCGGGAAACTACTTTATTTAACCGACTCCATCTCGGGCCGTCGTTTTTTGTGCGACACAGGGGCGCAGTGCAGCATCCTTCCTGCGTCAGTCCTCGACCTTCGGTCCGGCAGGCGTGGTTCTCCCCTCCAAGCTGCCAACGGGGGTGCGATTCGTACTTGCGGGACACGGCGGGTCCAGGTCTGCTTCAGTGGCCAACGCTTTATATGGGACTTCGTCACCGCCAAAATTTCACAGGCACTCCTAGGCGCCGACTTTTTATGCGCCAAAAAATCGTCGGCTCATTCACGCCGCCACGTTCGACTGTATTCCCTGTGTGCATGGCACGGTCGCACCGCACTCGGTTTCCTGCGCTCGGCCACCCCCCGACGTTTTCACCCGCCTCCTCGGGGACTTTCCAGAGCTGACTAAGCCCACCTTCTCGGCTTCGACCGCCAAACATAGGGTAGAGCACCATATAACAACGACCGGCTCTCCCGTCTATGCCAGGGCACGGCGGCGAGAGCCCAGCAAGCTCACGGCTGCTGAGACAGAGTTCGCCGCCATGGAAAAGTTGGGGATTATTCGCCAGTCGAATAGTCCCTGGTCCTCGCCTCTCCACATCGTCCCTAAGCCCGGGGGTGGATGGCGGCCCTGCGGTGACTACCGCCGCCTCAATGATGTCACGACCCCCGACCGGTACCCCATACCGCACATACAGGATTTCTCTGCACATTTGGCGGGGAATTCGATCATCTCCATGGTCGACCTCGTCCGTGGGTACCATCCGGTGCATCCCCAGGACGTCCAAAAGACAGCGCTCATCACCCCTTTTGGCCTGTTTGAGTTCCTCCGCATGCCTTTCGGACTTAAAAACGCGGCACAGGCATTCCAACGCCTAATGGATTCGGTGCTGCGGGATCTCAAATTTTTGTTCGTCTATCTGGATGACATACTGATCGCTAGCGCCACAAAGGAGGACCATCTCAAGCATCTGCGCATTCTCTTTCATCACCTTCAGCAGCACGGCCTCATTGTCAACCCAGCCAAATACCAGTTCGGCCTGCAGCAAATCGATTTCTTAGGCCACCGCATCACTTCAGAGGGGGCAATGCCGCTTCGGGCTAAGGTGGAGGTGATCGCTGCATTCCCGTGGCCGCAGTCTGTGAAGGCACTCCAGGAGTTCCTGGGTATGGTTTTTACCATCTTTTTGTTCCCAGGGCTGTACAGCTCATGCGGCCGCTCTACGAGGCCCTCAGAGGGAAGCCAGGAAAGGAACCCATAGTTTGGACGCCGGAAATGGACCACGCTTTCGGGGACACGAAGACCGCCCTCACGAATGCGACAATGTTGGCACACCCCCTGCCAGGAGCCACCATCGCTCTCACGACTGACGCATCGGACTACGCCATAGGGGCCGTCCAACAGCAATGGGTCGACGGCACGTGGCAACCACTGGCGTTTTTTAGCCACCAGCTGCGACGGCACGAACGCCAGTACAGTACCTTTGACAGGGAGCTGTTGGCGTTGTTTTTGGCCATTCGCCATTTTCGTTTTCTGCTCGAAGGGCGCCACTTCACTGTGTTTGTCGACCACAAACCGCTGACATTCGCGATGGCCAAGACTGCCGAACCGTGGTCTGCTCGACAGCATCGACAGCAGCGACAGCTTACATTTATTTCTGAATTTACCACCGACATCCGGCACATGGCCGGCAAGGACAACGTGGTAGCGGATTGCCTTTCCCATGCCACCGTCCAAGCCGTGCAGTTGGGGATCGATTATGCGAGAATGGCGGCCAACCAAGCTGCCGACCCGGACACTCAAGCCTTTCGTTCTGACTCCACCAGCCTTCAACCGAAGGATGCGCCGTTCCATTCGGCGGGCACCACTTTACTCTGTGACATCTCCTTGGGAGACCCCCGTCCGATTGTTCCGTCCACCTGGCGTCGGAAAGTTTTCGACGCCATACACGGGCTTTCACATCCTGGTGTGAGGGCATCGCAGAAGTTGCTAGCATCCAAATTCGTCTGGAGAGGGATGCGCAAGGACATCCGCGACTGGGCGAACACATGTGTGGTTTGTCAACGAGCCAAAGTACAACGACACGTCAGGGCCCCCTTGGCCACCTTCGCGGTACCGGAACGTCGGTTCGACCACGTCCACGTCGACCTTGTGGGGCCACTCCCGCCATCGCGGCATTTCACACACCTTCTGACGATGGTAGATCGCACCACGAGATGGCCAGAAGTGGTTCCCCTGATGTCTACCACCTCTGCGGATGTCGCTCGAGCCTTTATCTCGTCATGGGTAGCACGCTTTGGGGTTCCGATGGATATTTCGTCCAACCGCGGTCCACAATTCTCATCTGAGCTTTGGAACACGGTGGCCTCAGCCTTAGGCACCAAACTCCATCGCACCACGGCCTACCACCCGCAGGCGAATGGGCTGTGTGAGCGTTTTCATCGTTCATTGAAGGCGTCGCTCAGGGCCAGCCTCCTGGACGCGGCATGGGTCGATAAACTGCCTTGGGTTATGCTGGGGTTGCACATGGCGCCAAAGGAGGACCTGCAGGCTTCGGCCGCGTAAATGGTTTACGGCCAGCCGCTTCGGGTACCTGGCGAATTCCTGCCGTCCCCTACACAGCCGTGGTCCGCAGCCACTCAGCGGGAAGCCCACCGGGAAGCGGCCCAGTGCTTCCGGCCAATTCCGACATCGCAACACAGTTTTCCTGCCTCCCACATTCCAGTGGAGTTGATGAAGGCCAAATTTGTGTTCGTTCGTCAAGACGCCCATCGCAGCCTGCTCCAGCCTCCGTATACGGGTCCTTTCTGGGTTTTACAGGCAGGGGCTAAGACTTTTTTGGTCGACTTCGGGGGCAGGCCGGACCACATCTCCATCGATCGCCTCAAGCCCGCGCACTTGGACCTTAAACAGCCAGTCGAGCCCGCTCAGCCACCGCATAGGGGTCAACCGTCGGCTGCTGCCGCACCTGACCAGGCTGCTATCCCCTCCAGCTCACCAGCTGCTCAGCGTCTTCCTCTCCGGGTATTTAGGAGTCATTCAAACAGGCTTGTCCGACCTCCTCTGCGATTGACTTTCCCCACAGAAACCCACAGAAACCCCACAGTGCAGATAGAGGCCATTTCGGCCCATCGAGCCTGCACCGACACATATCCCACCCGATCCCCGTAACCCCTGCACCAACACATATCCCACCCTATCCCCATAACCCCACGTATTTAATCCCCCTAGCACTAAGGGTCAATTTATCATAGCCAATCAACCTAACCCGCACATCTTTGGACTGTGGGAGGAAACCGGAGCACCCGGAGGAAACCCACGCAAACATGGGGAGAATGTGCAAACTCCACACAGACAGTCACCCGAGGCCGGATTCGAACCCGGGTCCCTGGCGCTGTGAGGCAACAGTGCTAACCACTATGCCACTTTCCTTATTAAAGACAATTCTGGGGGGGCGTATGTGGCAAAGCCACCAAGAGACTCTTGCAGTAATGTATATAATTGCCTTTAACAGG
The DNA here is from genome assembly GCF_052327205.1 of Somniosus microcephalus. Classification (NCBI taxonomy): domain Eukaryota; kingdom Metazoa; phylum Chordata; class Chondrichthyes; order Squaliformes; family Somniosidae; genus Somniosus; species Somniosus microcephalus. The sequence continues at coordinate 11,767,538 of NC_141002.1, read as the reverse complement.
GGCTTGTTACCTTTAAGTGTTTGCTCTGTATAAACAGCGCGGGTTCGGTAAAATGGCGATCCAGCGCGATGATGTCATCACGCAGGTCACGTGACGTTCCCAACGGTGGGAAACGTGATGACATCATGACGTCAGAGGGGAGAGGCATTCCCCCTCTGTCCTCGTGGAACCAATGGGTGTACAGACCTGTATAAAGTTTCTCCTGCGTTTTTGTTTGTAACTTTTACTAGTGCATTAAACCACGTTTGGTTAACTGTTAGTTTCAGTCTCAGTACTTTCGTTAGGAGTTCAAGCACACCTACAAGGTAATATTATGTAAAGGAAAATCAGATGGGGCGATCTGATATTACCCTTTTATGCCACTGCCAAAAGCTACAATTATCCCTGCCCTCAATCATGTTGTCTGCAGAGGTCAATGTGTATTTAGTAAACTTCATTCCATGTGTTGTGAAAGACACGTCCATTCCATTGTCTTCAGTGATGTTTGAGGCAGATCTGACAGTTTAGCCAAGGTCTCGAATTGGCTGCTCTTTTTTTGTTATTGAAACAATCATCTGACAGGATACCAACAAGATTGAAAAATGTAGAAGAGAAGGCAAGGTAAACCAGGGTGTAATGATCAAGTGATGCCAAGCCTGGGTTGAAGTGGCACCAACATGTCCTATTAACACCAGCTCACAACCCTATATAATGAGCTTCCTTAGTCTTTAAAAAAATCCATACCACAAATGCTGTTGCTATGAGGAATCTCCTCAAATCCGATTTGCCTTCATTGTATACAGGCGACATCACGCGCATACACCACAGGCGACATCATGTGCTTTTCAATTATACACTTGGATCCAGACAATCAACGCAATTGGGTGAAGAGTGTGGAATTTTCACTGTTACCTAGTAACTGACAAAAGCAAAGAATAGCCTTAGTCAGGGGCATTGTGAGCAAAGAGGGCATCTGGCTTGGCTTTAACAGCTGTTGTGGTCACATAGCCTGCTGACACTCACTGCTTTGGCACACAAATGAAGAATGATTACTTAAGTGACAAAACAAGAGGGCTGCCGGTACCTGTGGAATTGTACCCCAGCCAGGAAGAAAAAGCGACATCAGCAATTGAATCACTTCACGCTGATATTGACAAACACCACACGGGTCATACTCTGCGCCAAAAGGGATAAAGCATTTAACCACCACCCGCCCCCCCGACCCCCCCAAGCCCATTTATAAACAAAACTCCACTTAAGAGTACAATCAAAAATGCCCAACAGCCCAGGTGCCACTGTGGCAGTAAGTTATACAGACGAGAAGGTCGCAGGTTCCATTGCCAGTCTGTGCTGGCTTCACTGAATACAACGAGTAGGTGCTATAGTTGGACTCAATACCTCCGGATTACATGGGGTGGGGGAAGGAATTCATTGTCCCCTGAAGGAAAATGTCTGTGTGTGGATCTCTGATGAAAACAGGATTATGTAAGATTAGCAAAATTTGTGCATTTCCCCAAAGGTTATCTATATATATAAAGCGGGTTGTCTCTCTGTTTGTCTGTCTGTTTGTTTGTCTGTCTGTCTGTCTGTCTGTCCGCTATACACTCAAAAGTTATAGAGCGCACCTACACGCATGTTATATCAAAAGAAAGCTTATCATTAGGGGAGTCTAATAGGCATATTTACTTTTTGATCAGACAAAAATTGTTCGAACAGTATACAAAAAAGATTCAAAAAATGGCAACATTCTGCTCATTAGCATTGAGTGACGTGATGGTTGACCAATCATACAGGGGATTAACCTGATGGTTGAGTAATCGGTGCATCACGGGGGGGCATTTCATTGCGTGTGTGGGCGGGCCTAATCCTTCTGAGCTGAGGTGAGTGGCCGCCATCTTGATTCCTAACTATTGATTTATTTTTCCCACTTTCTGTGTGTTTATTTTTCCCACTTTCTGTGTGTACCCCATTAGGTTCTTTTCTGCAGTTGTCTTCTTAGCTATGGGGTGCTTAAAAACCTGAAGTTTAATATTTAGGAATCTCTCTTTATTGTAGTGGATGCGTGGAGCAGCGGCCTAGCAGTGCGGGAAGTCTGGGCCTCGAGTTCAGCAGATTCCCGACGCGACGCAACCTGTCGAACCTGCTCAAGGCCGTTCGTTTCCGCGACCAGGGAAGGGGGGAAGAGGGAGGAGGGGAGGGGGGAAGAGGGAGGAGGGGGAGGGGGGAAGAGGGAGGAGGGGGAGGAGGGAAGAGGGAGTATGGGGAGGGGGAGGAGGGGAGAGGAGAGGGGGAGGGAGGGGGGAACGGAGAGGAGGGGAGAGGAGAGGGGGAGGGAGAGAGGGGAGACGGGGAGGGAGGGGGAGGAGAGGGGCAGGGAGGGAGAGGAGAGGGGAGGGAGGGACAGAGAGTAAAGCAGGGAGAGACAGGGGGAGGGAGAGAGAGAGGGTGAGGGAGGGAAAGAGTGAGGGGGTGGGAGAGGGAGGGAGAGCTCGCCTTCTTCCTTCCTTCCTTCGCAGGGGTCCATCGGGCCAGGTCTGAGGCGCTCCTTCGCCCCCTCTCTCTCCAGGCTAATCCCGAACTAAATCCAGCAGTCTCTCTCTCTCTCTTCCCCCTGTCTCTCTCTTCTCCCCCCAGTCTCTCTCTCTCTCTCTCTCCCCCCCAGTCTCTCTCTCTCTCTCTCTGTCTCCCCCCCCCCGTCTCTCTCTACTCTCCCCAGTCTCTCTCTCTCTCTCTTCCAACAACATCCCCTCAAAAAACCCTCGGCACCGCCGGGCACTCCAGCTAGTTATCGATAAAAGGGACCCTGCGTGGACATTTCTTTTGAAATTAAAAAGGGTACCCAAGATGGCGTCCGTGCCTCGTGGCAGAAAGCCTGCAGGTCTCCAAAATGGATTCTGCAGTCCAGGCAGTTTGCGGGAAATCGAAACTAAGGCTGCAGGTTTCCTGTGAAAAGAACTTTGTGAATTGGGACCCAGACAAACTGTGAATTATGTATTAGGCCGAATTAGAGGCAGGTCTGAATTCAATGAGGCCTACAGTTAAAGCCATCAAACAGTCTGCATACATAATCGGAAACAGATTAAACACATCCATCGCGGCCGGACAAGCCCATCAAGGACTTTCAGGACAATACGAGTCAATTATCGGGCCAGTAGATGCAATTACCGGCCATCTAAAAACCCGTCAGTATAGATTGCTACCATTATTTTAACTAGCCTGCCAAAAATAAAACAAAGAACTAACCTGATTTGGTGGGCAGATAAGGTTCTTCGACGAAGGTATAATTGAAGGCCCCCAGGTAGCAATCGGGGGGGTAGGGGTAGTCGTTGGAAGAAGAAGAAGAAGACTGCTGCTCGGCTGCTGTCGGTATTGCCGCTCCCTGGTCCTTCTGCCCCTCGCCCTCGTGGCTGCCGCTCTTTCCCCCGTCCCGCGCTTACCCCCTGGCCTTTGCCCATGCCCTCTCCAACTCCATCTGGCCTCGCCCCGACACCGGGTTGGGCGAACACGGGCAATTCAGGCCAGGTGAAGTGGGACGCGACGAGGGGAGGAGGAAGAGCACCCGGGGAAGGCCAACTGAGGGTAGGCTTCGAATTATCGGGTCTTCAGCCTCAGCCGACCTGCGAGTATCTTCATGCAAACTCAAGCTGTCGGCGAAGAATCATCCCTGCAAGGTGAAGTACCCAAGCAGAGACTGTAACTTTGGGGTACTCGAACCTGGGCAATGCCCTTGCAGCACCCGGAGCCCACGTGATGACGGCAGGCTCCAGAGAGCACCAAGAGCGAACCCCGAACCCAACCGCTGTTTTGAGTCTAACAAACCCTTTTGATTGGTGAGCATGAATTCTGACCCCTCATAGATTAACCTCGTTAGGTATAGGGGGTGGGTTAAGGATAAGGGGATTGTTAAGGTAGTTGTTTTCCCTCGCTGTGCCGTGTGTTCCCCATTCCCTGTATAAGTATAAGTATTATTATGACTCTCTTGTAATCTTTGCCTGTAGAAGTGGACACTAATAATTTTCCATAAGATTGTATCAAGTTTTTCCTCTTCAATAAAATCTTCGTTTTGTTTGCATCCAACCACCTGTCTACTCGAGTTTTCTCTATATCGCTGCCTCTATCTAAGTCCGGTGTCCAGAACCCAGGGGGCGAGCGATTCGAACCGCTCAAAAGAAGTTAGTCAGAGGTAAAGCTGACTGACCCGAACACGCCTGTGCAAAAACCCCCTACAATTAGGCTTTTCTGTAATACAAAAGCAAAATACTGCAGAAGCAGTTCTGATGAACGGTCATCGACCTGAAACGTTAACTCTGTTTCTCTCTCCACAGATGCTGCCTGGCCTGCTGATGTGTTTCCAGCATTGTCTGTTTTTATTTTAGTCTTTTCTGTTTGCCCTCTATGGTTGTACAGCCTGCCAACAGTCACTGCCCTAGGTCACATGTGAAGAATTGCCATTTAGGTATGGTGCTGGAGGGCAGGAATTGTGTCTGGAGCTGTACCCCTGCAAGAGTCAGCACCTTCAGGAGAGGAAGGCCAAACATTAAATAGAGAGAGAATAAAGTAAAATGAAAACACCTTCCGATGGCAGGGTGCAGTAGGTAAACGATCTCCTGCTGGCCGAAGCAGTGACCTCCAGTGTACTAAAGTCTCAGGAGCTTCGGTAACCCTTTGGTCAATAGCTTCCACAACCCTGAACTGCAGTTAATATTCCTAGAATAAAAGACAGAGAGAAATCATTTTCAAAGATGTATCACACTCCTTACTGAAGCTACTGGAGCAGCCTGCATGTAATTTATAGACAGGGACAAATAAAGATAGAAGCAAAATTCTCCATGGGAAGCAGCGGGATATCAGAAATAACTCAGAATAATGTAGGTAAAGCAAAGATCATATTCCAGTATCCTGCTGCTCCTGACTCAGTTATTCTATTTATACCGCCCATCTGTGTGCTAAGTGTTGCAAGACAGATTATTTAAAAAATGTTTAATTGCTGATAATAGTGATGAAACAAAGATCGTGTGAGATAATTCACCCCACCCCCAATTTTTCTCCCCATTACTCGAAGGCATGGACTCCTCACTGGGGTACGGCCCCATTGGTGCCAGCCAGCAGCCCTCTGGTAGCTTGCTTAAATGGGCATTCTTCATCAAAGAGCCTGAACAGTGAGCGTCAATGTTGGAGGGCATCACAACTGAGCCAGACTCGGTTCCCTACCAATGTCCACACACTCACTTTCCAACAGAGAGAGAAAGAAAGAAAGAAAGAGAGAGAAAGAAAAAGAGAGAAAGAAAGAAAGAAAAGAGAGAAAGAGAGAGAGAGAAAGAGAAAGAAAGGACAGACTTGCATTTCTATTGCGCTTTTCATGACCACTGGACATCCCAAAGCACTTCAGAGTCAATGAAATACTTTGTTGTAATGTGATCACCAGATCAGCAGCAGGAATCAAAGCCGATATTTATACTACTTGGGACAAATGACAAGTGCAGTGATTGCCCCAATTAATACACCGAACACGGTCAATAATACTCCAATTTTACAAAATAACAAAACCACTACATCTCAAGCCACAGGCCTGTGATGAACCCTTGTGTGGCACATTCACTGTCAAATCAAAAATGCTATCTCGAGTGAAAAATTGAATGTCAAGTCTTAACGTTGCCCCTCATGCTCTCCCAGACTCAGTGAGTTTATCCAATATGTAGCTAACGCATGCAAACCAGCAACCTTCCAGATTTGATCTCCCATCTGTACTGGACTGACTGATTTTAGTCAGCGTAGCAACAGGGGTAATAATACGGGCGCGAGTAGCCCTGGTTTAGAGAGAGGGCAGATTATCCCGGGCTCTCATTCCCAATTGTTATCCAATATCCATTGCTGGAAAATCCAGAAGTGTGAATCTTAGGTGAGGATGGGTGCAAGTTCAGCAAGTTCACCCCATGGTCAAATAACCCATCAACAGTCACGGTCTTTTTTTAAAATTTGTTTATGGGATGTGGGCGTCGCTGGCAAGGCCAGCATTTATTGCCCATCCCTAATTACCCTTGAGAAGGTGGTGGTGAACCGCCTTCTTGAACCGCTGCAGTCCGTGTGGTGAAGGTACTCCGACAGTGCTGTTAGGTAGGGAGTTCCAGGATTTTGAACCAGCGACGATGAAGTTTTTCAAAGCAAGACCGGTACCATATGCAATTCGCCCAGCCGTCGAGGCAGAGCTGGAGAATCTGGAGAAGGCGGGCGTGTTGTCTAAGGTCGACTGGAGTGAGTGGGCGACACCCATCGTTCCTGTCATGAAGAAAACGTTAAGCAATAAGTCTGAGGAGCCAAGGAAGGTTCGCATCTGTGGGGATTTCAAGGTGACGGTGAACCCAGTCCCTCACACAGTACAATATCCTCTTCCAAGGATAGAAGACATCTTCGCCTCACTGTCTGGAGGGAAGCGTTTTACAAAAATTGACCTCGCACAAGCATATTTGCAAATGGAGGTTGAAGAATCCTCTAGGAAGTATCTCACGAAAACACTCACAAAGGTCTTTACCAGTATCATCGATTGGTATTCGGAGTAGCATCGGCTCCGGCGATATGGCAAAGAGCGATGGAACAAGTCCTGCAAGGGATTCCGGGGACTCAGTGTTACTTGGACGACATCCTTGTGACAGGTGAAGATGACAGTGAACACCTTAACAACCTAGAACAGGTGCTCACTAGACTACGGGAACATGGGCTACGAGCCAACCGCCCCAAGTGCGAGTTTTTTAAGAAACAGATATCGTATTGTGGCCACGTGATTGATGAAGAGGGGTTACATAAGTCCCCTGACAAAATTGAAGCGGTTGTTAAGGCCCCAGCGCCTGAAAATGTGTCGCAACTGAGGTCATTCCTCGGATTGGTGAATTACTACCATAAGTTTTTGCCGAATTTGTTGACAATCCTGCACCCACTGAACGGCCTGCTACGAACGGGAGTAGCATGGAAATGGAGCAATGACTGTAAGCGGGCCTTTCAGAAGAGTAAGGACTTAATCACTTCAAGAGAAGTATTGGCTCACTACAACCCAGCACTGCCGATCAGATTGGCGTGTGATGCATCTCCCTACGGCATTGGGGCGGTACTGTCACATAAATTCCTTGATGGTTTAGAGAGGCCGATAGCTTTTGCGTCACGCTCGTTAACTTCTGCCGAGCGTAACTACGCCCAGATTGACAGAGAGGCCCTCAGCCTAGTGTGGGGGGTGAAGAAGTTCAATCACTACCTGCACGGTCAAAAATTTAGTCTACTAACCGATCATCAACCTCTTGTCTCCATTTTCAACCCTCAGAAGGCCGTACCGATAATGACAGCGCAACGGCTGCAGAGGTGGTCCCTTTTCCTAGGGGCACACCAATATGACATCGAGAACAAAGGAACTAAACAGCATGGGAATGCTGATGGATTGTCACGCCTACCGTTGCCGACGGTGGAAGAAGAAGACCTTGCAGTGGATCCAATGGAGTTATTCCACTCGACCATAGTCGAATGTCTCCCTGTGACGAATGCAAACATAGAAAAGGAAACGCGGAATGACCCGACACTATCACGGGTCTATGATTTAACGGTGAAGGGATGGCCAGCACATGGCGAACCACTGCTGCCAGCGTTCTTGCCGAGAAGAGAACAGCTGTCAGTGTGCAGAGGAACCTTGATGTGTGGATCCAGAGTAGTAATTCCACCTAAGTTGACGGATAGAGTGCTCAATGAGCTTCATGAGGGTCATCTGGGTGGGGTAAAAATGAAGAACTTAGCCAGAGCGTTTGTGTGGTGGCCGGGAATCGATAGAGAAATCGAAGAGATGACCAAGAGCTGTGCAGGATGCCAGAAGGTCCAAAACGCCCCACCACAAGCTCCTCTACATCCATGGGAGTGGCCCTCATCTCCATGGCAAAGGGTGCACATTGATTTTGCTGGTCCCTTCATGGACTCGATGTTTTTAATTGCGGTGGATGCACATTCAAAGTGGCCAGAGGTAATAAAAATGTCCTCAGCCACCACGGAAAAAACTATCACAGTTTTACAAACCATATTCGCCAGGAATGGGCTGCCTGAACAGATTTGCTCGGACAATGGACCACAGTTTGTGTCTGAAGAGTTCCGGAGGTTCTTAAAGAACAATGGTGTTAAGCATTACACATCTGCCCCATATCATCCAGCCACTAATGGATTGGCCGAGAGGTTTGTTCAAACATTCAAGAAGGCTATCAAGGCAATGTGTAATGAAGATATACCCCTACAACACAAGGTGGACAACTTCTTGTTTGCCTACCGGAATGCGACACATGCAGTTACCAACCAAACTCCAGCCATGATGTTCTTCAATCGAAGACTACGATGCCACTTGGATTTGGTTAAGCCAAACGTCCGAAGAGATGTGGAGAACAGGCAGTTTCAGAATATGAATGAAAGGCCGACCAGGAGTTTTAAGATAGGTCAACCAGTTTTGGCCCGGGACTACCGCACTGAGAAATGGCAGCCAGGAACGATTTGTACACGGCAAGGACCTCTCATGTATACCGTGGACGTTGGAGAGAGCATTGTAAGACGCCATGCTGACCAGATTCTAGAGTCACTGGAAAACGTCAACTGCACACCACGATCTGATACACCTGGTAATGAAATCGACGTACCAATTGCAGCTACCGCAGAATCGGTGATATTGGAAGCAGATGAACCAAACAACGACATTGATCCCGACTCAACCTTGCCAGAGGAACCTGATACCTCAAAGAGGCGTTATCCAGACAGAATCAGGAAGCCTCCTCAAAGACTGAACTTATAATTGCTTAAACTTAACCAATGTATCTAGCAGCCGTAATTGTGATTGTAATTAGTTATCATTTAGTTGTTAAATGAATGTTATGTGCTGTTTATCTAAAAGGGGAGGAATTGTTGTGTATGTACCTTTAAGAGAATAACTGGTCTCAGACTGCAGTACCGGCAGTGACCACCCCTGTATAAAAGGCGCTAGTAAGCCTCTGTGTTTTCAGCTTCCCGATTGACTCCTTTCAGTAAAGACTTGTTTTGTTCAACTCCTGCTGTCCGTGTCTCAATTATACACGGACATAATAGTACACACTGCAGACACGGTACGCCGGTGGTGGAGGGAGTGAATGATTAAGGTGGTGGATGGGGTGCCAATCAAGCGGGCTGCTTTGTCCTAGATGGCGTCGAGCTTCTTGAGTGTTGTTGGAGCTGCACTCATCCAGGCAAGTGGAGAGTATTCCATCACAATCCTTACTTGTGCCTTGTAGATGGTAGAAAGGGTTTGGGGAGTCAGGAGATGAGACACTTGCCGCAGAATACCTAGGGGGGAATTTTCCCAGCCCTGGGGAGGTGGGTATGGAGGTGGGACTCTCGGGAGGCGGGTCCCCGATCGCGCAGCGACCAGTCTCTGAGGCGGGAAGGGGATTAGAGCCAATTAACTGCCTGTTAACAGGTAGTTAACAGGCAGTTTTGAGGCTTTTCTCTATTTTACGCCTGCAATTGCGGGTTTCCCGACGGCTGCAAACCTCGCCAGGGTCAGCGAGGCGAGCAGTGGGACTGCTGGCGCGAGAGGGGTTGAACTGTCAGCTGTAGAGGTGAGTGATGGGCGCAAGTGTGGACAGGTAAGTATGAGAGGTGAGTGTAAAGTGTTGGAAACAGTTTCCTTATCTTTGCTTCTTTCTGCAGGCTTCAACCTCTGAGGATCCGGAGGTGCCTCATCTCAACGGCAGAGATGACAGAATGGCTGCTGCTTTCTCAGATGCAGCAGCCACCTGCTTTCTGCTGAGGAGAGGGGCCTTGGTGAGCCTGTGTGCAAGGACTCACCTTAGAACAGAGATTATCATTGTTTGACAGCTTTTCAAAGCTATCAAACGCTGACATTTCATCCATCAACAAATTTGACAGATGAAGCGTCATACGCTGATGTCATCTGCCACCGGCTTTCCCTTAATTGGCCGGTAAGCCCGCAGGACGGGCTTAACAAAGCCAATCAAGGCAAAATAGCGTGGGTTGTTCAGACGTCACTGGGGGCGGGACTGAAACCCAGAAACCATAAGTCCCGCCTCCAGCACGTCTCCATTGAGAAAATCCAGCCCCTAGCCTCTGAGCTGCTCTTGTTGTCACAGTATTTATGTGTAAGTTTCTGGTCAATGGTAATCCCCAGGATGTTGATGGTGGGGGATTTGGCAATGGTAATGCCATTGAATGTCAAGGGGCGGTAGTTAAACTCTCACTTGTTGGAGAGAGTCATTGCCTGGCACTTCTGTGGTGCGAATGTTACCTGCCACTTATCAGCCCAAGCCTGAACGTCGTCCAGGTCTTGTTGCATGCGGGCATGGACTGCTTCATTATCTGTGGAGTTGTGAATGGCGCTGAACACTGTGCAGTCATCAGCGAACATCCCCATTTCTGACCTTATGTTGGAAGGAAGGTCATTGATGAAGCAGCTGAAGATGGTTGGGCCACAAATTAATACAATTAATACTGGAAATCTGAATTATAAACAGAAAATGCTGGAAATACTCAGCAGGTCAGGCAGTATCTGTGGAGAGAGAAACAAAGTTAACGGTTCTGACCAAAGGTCACAGACCTGAAACGTTCAGCTGGATTTTAAGTTCGCAACACGCTGGGAGCAGGGTGGTGGACGGGGGCGGGGGGGGGGTGGGCGGGCGGTTCGGTAGCGTGCGGGAAACACAGAAGTCAGTGCAGCATGTCTGTCAGTGGCTTTTTAACCCAGCCACTGAATTACCATATAATTTCCGGGTTTCCTGACCAATTAGCGTCTGCGGGCATGATGAGGGCCTGCATGACACAATTTCAACTCCTCTATTTAAAGGGGCACGCCAGACATATAATTTGAAGGAGTTTGAAGCCAAAGAGAAGGAAGAGGGCGAATGGAGTCAAGAAAGTCAAAAGCTGCGCCTCAGTTCAGTGACGCCTCCCTCGATGTGCTAGGGGTTGTGAGGACCTGGACGAAGATACTATTCCCTAGCGATGGGAGGAAGAGTCCAGCTGGGGACACCAAGAAAGCATGGTTGGAGGTGGCACAAGAGGTCAGCAGCAGGAGTGTGATGCCACGCTCATGGATACAATGCAGGAAGCGGTTCAATGACCTAAGCGAGGCAGGAAAGGTGAGAGGAATGGTACATTCACCTACATCTTGATATGCATATGACCCCAACCCTCTGCCTCTGCTTTCTCAAGCCTACTCCAGCAGACCACTCCTCACACCCACTTACCTTGTAGTTACACCCATCCCTCTCTGTATATGCACGTCCTCACAAACCTGTCTATCCACCACTGATGCTCACCATCATCCTTATGCAATGTGATGCCTCTCCTTCATAGTCACCCTCAAGAAATGCTCTCCATCCATCAGTTCAACATATGCCATTACTCTTACTCATGGGTATCTTCTTTCCCTCCTTGCAGGAGAAGTGAACACAGAACACGAGGGAGAGGCAAAGAACCGGAGGTGGCCCTCCAGCCATCTCACAACTAACAAATGCAGAGGGCCACTTTCCCGTCTTGCTCATTTTTGGTTGCTGGCTGGCAAGTGGCCTTTTCAGTTACGCAATGATGAATTGAAGACATGAATTGACGCCAAGCATTGAGGGGCTGTGAAAGGGAGGCTTGGTTGGTTGCAGAACTGCTTTTTGTGTTAGTGGCATTGGCTGGGGTGGGGAGGGGGGCAAAAGTAGCTTTTGCATGTGGTTGTTAGATGGATGCACTAATGGAACCTAAGTGAACCTCGCAATAATGATGGTATCCCGGACAGCAATGTGCGCCACTGGTGGTGCAATGCCCGCATCACCTTTTGTTTCCTCCTCCCCCTCTTCCTCAGAATCATTCAAAGAGGCTCTGTGCCTTGTTCCTCCTGCAGGTCCAAACCTCGCTGCAGTGCAATGTCGTGCAGAACACCACAACCATTCTGGAGACCCTGGCTGGTGTGTACTGAAGGGTGCCTCCAGATCTCTTCAGGCACCTGAAGCGCATCGTCAGCATGCCAATGGCTTGATCGATGACACATCTGGTGGTAATATAGCAGTCATTGCTTGATGACACATCTGGTGGCGATATGGCAGTCATTGCATCACTCCTGGGCCTCATTCCTTGGGTTTCTGAGAGGTGTGATCAGCTATGTTTTGCAGCCAGACAGTAACTCTACTTCGAGGTGTGAAGAGATCAGGGAGGGTGGACTGCCGCAGTACAAAAGCATCATGGCAGCTGCCCGTGAATATTGTGCATACCCTCATAACGATTTTGTTGTGGTTGCACACCAGCTGCACATTGACTAAGTGGAAGCCTTGCAGTTGATGAACACTCCTGTGTGATCTACAAGTGCCTTAATTGCCACATGTGTGCAGTTGATGACGCCCGGCACCTGTGGTAAGCCAGCCAGAGCAATAAATCAGAGTGCCCGCTCATTCTGACTGGTATCATCGCAGGTGAAGTTCACATAATTGCCGGCCCTGGCAAAGAAGCAATTAGTCACCTGTCTTATGCATTCGTGTACCACTGACTGCAAGATCCTACAAATTTCGCCAGCAGAGCCCTGGAAGGGTCCAGAGGCAAAAAAGTTGAGGGCAGTGGTGACTTTGACAGCAGGTCTTGTTCTAGTAGACTGCAAATGTCTGCCACCACCTGACACGGCACCCTGAGCCTCAACAACAACTTGTATTTATATAGCACCTTTAACGTAGTAAAACGTCCCAAGGCGCTGCACAGGAGTATTATAAAACAAAATTTGACACCGAGCCACATAAGGAGAAATTAGGGTAGGTGACCAAAAGCTTGGTCAAAGAGGTAGGTTTTAAGGAGCGTCTTAAAGGAAGAAAGAGAGGTAGCGAGGCGGAGAGGTTTAGGGAGGGAATTCCAGAGCTTAGGGCCGAGGCAACAGAAGGCACGGCCACCAATTGTTGAGCGATTATAATCAGGGATGCTCAAGAGGGTGGAATTAGAGGAGCACAGATATCTCTGGAGGGTTGTGGGGCTGAAGGAGATTACAGAGATAGGGATGGGTGAGACCATGGAGGAATTTGAAAACAAGGATGAGAATTTTAAAATTCTCAGACACTGGTGTTACGACAGGTCGAGGAAGCTTATCCCCTGCCTGTAGACCTTCTGTGCTGGGTATGGCCTCCCGTGAGCTGCACCTCTCTGCTGATTCCCTCTCTCCTGCGGAGCTGCAGGTCTCCGAGCAGCAGCTCCTGCTGCTGCTGGTGGTCACCTTGGTCCTCATAGAGTCATAGGGGGAAAAATTTGGTTGCTTTGCGCCTCCTGTTAGTGCCCTCCGCGTTAACGGGGCGCAAAGCAACTAGTGCCCAGGCGATGTTTGTGCCGCTCATGAAATTGACCAGACATTTTGCGGCGGTGCTAAACACGACCGCCATGATCTCCTTTGCCGGCAGATCGTGACGTCAGTCGAGCATGCAATGCCCCAGTAGTGCCCAGGACTGGATATTGAGTGGCGCCCCCTGCTTTTCCGCCTGCCGCTAGCAATGACAGGTAGAGAGGAACGTTTTGCAGTCGGGAAGCGACTGGGGAACGCTATTTAAAGGTGGCCGCTTCTGCCTTTTTTTGTCGGCGACATTTTTGCACCACGCGTTCTGAGAGAGAGAGAGAGAGGCTTCTGGAGAGATTCAACGCTGTCTGAAGGAATTTTGGGTACTGAGCAGCACTTTGCAAGTTCATTTTAATTTGATCTTCCTTGCATCGATTTAGAAGAGACTGTGGGGGCTGCACTCTGAGCTCTTTCCCTGGGCTCTCTCCATTGTTCTTTCCAGCAGATTTGATGTACAGATCTCTCCAGGCCGAGATTCAAGGCTGCAATGAGCAGGGTGTGAACGGAGAGCAAGATCGACCCTCCCCTTTAAGAACTGGCCGGCGCCAGTGTGTCTGTGTTCCATTGCTGACTAACATCACATGAGCTTCGCCAGCGCTCTGAGGTAGCGCCTCGCTCCTTGGCATTAGCATCTTAAGAGGTGTGCAGCACCAGATTTAGTGCTCCAATCACCTCCAGGGGAGATAGAAGCCAAGTTTGCAGTCGGAGGCGATAATTAGCGCCAGGCTCTAAACTTTGCTCCCGGCCGACAATTGCGCCCCAAACGGGGCGATACTGAATTTCTCCCCCTATAGCTCTTGCATATCTCTGCGATTTCCCTGCAGATTTGATCCTCTACCTGCCTCTCACTATTTGGAGGCCTGTAGAATACCTCCAATAGTATGATCATACCTTTTTTGCTCCTCAACTCTAACCAAATGGATTCTGTCCTTGTCCCCTCAAGAACATCCTCCCTTTCCAACACTATAACGTCTTCTTTAATCAGCACTGCCACCCCACCTCTCATTTTTCCTTCCCTATCTTTTCTGAATAACTTGTACCCTTGAATATTAAGTGCCCAGTCCTCACCGTTTTTAAGCCACGTTTCCGTCATTGCCACAACATCATATTGCCACACTGCTAATTGTGCTTGTAGCTCACCAACCTTATTCACCACACTTTGTGCATTTACGTACATGCATTCTAAACCCAGTTTTGAATTTTTCGTAGTCTTTCTTAGTCTGCTCCTATCTAATATGGTGCTACTTCCACCTCTAGTACTTTCTTCTCTAGTACTATCCAACACACTCACTCTTTTATGCACCTTACTCCTCTTTTCTACTCCTATATGCTGGTGCCCATCCCCCTGCCAAACTAGTTCAAACCCTCCCCAACAGCACTAGCAAACCTCCCCGCTATATTTTTGGTTCCAACTCTGTTGAGGTGAAACCTGTCCAGCTTGTACAGGTCCCACCTTCCCCAGAAATGGTCCCAATGCCTCAGGAATCTAAAGCCCTCCCTCCTGCACCATCTCTCCAGCCACGCATTCATCTGTTCTATCCTCCTATTCCTGTACTCACTAGCACATGGCACCGGGAGTAATCTGGAGATTACTACCTTTGAGGTCCTGCTTTTTAATCTCTCTCCTAGCTCCCTATAGTCTGCCTGCAGGACCTCATCTCTCTTTCTGCCTATGTCATTGGTACCGATATGGACAATGACTTCTGGCTGTTTACCCTCCCCTCTCAGTTGTCCTGCAGCCGCTCAGTGACATCCTTGACCCTGGCACCAGGGAGGCAATATACCATCCTGGAGTCACGTCTGCGTCCACAGAAACGCCTATCTGTTCCCCTAGCCAATGAATCCCCTATCACTATTGCTCTTCCACTCTTCCTCCTCCCCCCTGTGCAGCTGAGCCACCCGTGGTGCCGTGGCCTTGGCTCTGGCTACTCTCCCCAGAGGAGCCATCACCCTCACCAATTTCCAGAACTGTGAACCGGTTAGCGAGCGAGATGCACTCTGGGGATTCCTGCCCTACCTGCCTGGTCCTCCTTCTCTGTCTGGCGGTCACCCATTCCCCTCTCTGCCTGCACATTCTGAGGCTGTGGGGTGACCACTTCTAGAAATGTGCTTTCCAAGTATTTCTCAGCCTCGCAGATGCACTGTAGTGACTCCAGCTGCCGCTCAAGCTCCGAAACCCGGAGCTTGAGTTGCTGCAGTTGGCGACATTTCCTGCACACATGGTCGTCCAACCACAAGAAGTGTCCAGGATATCCCACATTGCACAAGATGTGCAAATTACATGACTGAGCTGCCCTGCCATGCCTCTATTTACCAGGCTATGGAGGTAATTTAACAGAAGTAAACTTAACAAGAAACACTCAACAGCACCTCCCTCTATTAGATAGGCTATGAACTACTTAGCAGAAATATACTGAAAACAAAACAAAAAAAAACCTTACCACAAATACTCACCCGAGACTCACCTCTGAGCTCCCTTGTGCCAGCGACACCTTTGAATTCTGACGTCACTCCTTCGTTGTGTCACTTGCTGACTGTCTCCTTCGCAGGTAGTCTGCTCGCTCAGACTCCCAGGTCTCTGCTTTGCGCTGCCTTTATCCCCGGTTTCTGACTCCGTTCCTCCCACAGGTCCGCTCGCTCAGACTCCCAGGTCTCTGATCCGCGCTACCTTTATCCCTCGTCTCCGACTCCATTCCTCCCGCAGGTCCGCTCACTCAGACTGAGGTCCAAAGTAACACAGCGTAAGCGGCACCCATGCTGATCTGACAGCTCAGAGCTCCGAAGTGCAGATCAGACCTCTGACCTCCAAAGTGTGTAAAGTCACCTCTCAGCATAAGTGCTTTGAACAAACCCTTACACACAAGCAGGTAAGAAAGCAGCTGTGAGTACTGAATTCTTATTGCATATTTCCCTGTCATGGCTTCAGCCCCCTCAATTACTGCTATCTTCTCACCTTGCTTTCACTGGCGAGTTCCAGGAAGCCCAGGGAACCCATTGAGCCAAAGTTAAACTGTAAAACCCATGTTAATATTGCTCCAATCGAGCGATTAAAATATTGAAATTGACAACCTGCGTCTTCTGAAGGGGTGGCTCGCATGCAGCCTAACATGCTGGAGTGAAATGCAGAAGTTGAGATGATAGCAAAATACTGCAGATGTTGGAAATCCGAATAACAACAGAAAACACTGGAAAAACTCAGCAGGCCAGGCAACATCCGTGGAGAGAGAAACAGAGTCAACGAGCAGGATTTTCATTGGGCCGTGGAGGTGGGATTGGAGGCGTGTGGGGGGTTAAAATCGCGAAATCGGGGGGCACGAACCCATCCCGCCTCCATGCCAGTTTCAAAGGAGGCGGATAACTGACCTGTGCTGGGAGCCGCTTCCCCGAGGCAGGAAGGGGATTAGTGCCAATTAACTGCCTGTTAACAGGTAGTTAACAGGCAGTTTTTAGCCTAATCCCTATTTTTACTCCTGAAGTGTGGGATTCCTGACGGCTCCAAACCATGCCAAGTTAGCGAGGCGGACCGTCGGTCTGAAGGGCTAGGAGGGTTCGAAAGGTTCGGTGTTCAGGTGAGTGATGGGTGCATGAGTGCAGAGGTAAGTGTGTTTGGTGTGTGTAAAGTGTTTAAAGAAGTTTTACTTACCTTTACAGCCTTCCTTCCTTCAGGTCTCGGGAGTCCCTCATCTCACCGGCACAGAAAGCAGAATGGCCGCGAGCTGTCAAAAGTTGCAGCATTCAGCTTTCTGTTCTGGAGAGATCTTTAAATCAGCCTGAGAGGAAGGAATTAACTTAGTGTACAGATTGTCAGTGTTTGACAGCTTCAAAGAGCTGTCAAACGCTGATATTTCATCTGTCAAAAGCTCTTGACAGATGAAATGTCAGTCTGTGACGTCACCTGTTGCCGGGTGGCCTTTAATTGGCCTGCTGAGCCCGCTGGGGAATGCAGAAAGGGGAGGGGAGGGGAAGATGCGTTTGGTGGTGGGATCACATTGGAGGTGGCGGAAATGGCGGAGGATGATCCGTTGAATGTGGAGGCAGCATTCCGTAGGGACCGCTCCCTCTGAGACACCCTAGTCCACTCCTCTATCACCCCCAGCACCCCTTCCCCTTCGCCCGGCACCATCCAGTGCAAGCGCAGGTGATGCAACACCTGCCCTTATATCCTCCCCTGTCCCACTGCCCTGGGCCCCAAACACCCCTTCCAGGTGAAACAACGATTTACTTGTACTTCTTGCAATCTAGTATACTGTATTCGCTGCTCACGATGTGGTCTCCTCTACATTTGGGAGACTAAACGCAGATCGGATGACCGCTTTACGGAACACCTCCGTTCAGTCCGTAAGGGTGACCCCGAGCTTCCGGTCGCCTGTCATTTCAATTCACTGTTCCATTCCCACTCGGACCTCACCGTCCGCGGCCTCTTGCATTGTTCCACGGAAGCTCAGTGTAAGCTCGAGGAACAGCACCTCATCTTCCAATTAGGCACTTTACATCCTTCCGGACTCAATATCGAGTTCAACAATTTCAGATCATAACTTCGGTCCCTATTATATTTTTATAAATTTTTTATCCACACTTTTGGTTTGTGCTTTTTCCTTTTTTTTTCTCTCTCCCACATGGCAGCTGTCTCTCATTCTGTCAGCGCATTTCACACTTCATCTAGAGCCATCCTTTGTCTCTTTACTTGTCCCATTACCATCTCGTCCCGCCTTGAATATTTTTTAATGTCTCCTCACCTCTCACAGACCTTCCCTTTTGTTCTTTCATCCCCTCCCCCATTTCCCAGCCCCCAAACTTGCTTTTTAATCTGTTTCATTTCCTGCTTTTTTCCAGTTCTGATGAAGGGTCTTCGACCTGAAACGTTGACTCTGTTTCTCTCTCCACGGATGTTGCCTGGCCTGCTGAGTTTTTCCAGCGTTTTCTGTTGTTATTGCAGAAGTTGAGGGGTTGGAGCTGGCTTCCCGACAAGCTCACATTTTTCCTGGATTTCACCCCCCACCCGCACCCAAATCCACCCGCTCATCCTCATTAAAATACCTCCAGTTAACTCTGTTTCTCTCTTCACAGATACTGCCTGACCTGCTGAGTATTTCCAGCATTTTTCTGTTTATATATGTCATAAATTAATAGTTACATGATGAAGAGTCACAGAACAATCTCCTGGTAAGAGTCTTCAGGAGAATAAAAGAAAATTGCGACGAAGAAGAAAGAGGCAAAAAGAATTTGTCCCTCACTTTTTAAGTTATGGTAGAGCTGTCCTATCACATGCAAACCAGTCAGGTTACATAAACTTTTTATGGTGTGGGTGTTTGAAAGGATTCCATTGTGTATCTATACCTATATTTTACTCACAAAAGCACATGTTCACAAAGAGAACAACAGATTTTACAATTAATAAAGTTTATCTCAGTAAATGCTCCATACAAGACCTTTAAATGCCAGTCAGCCTCCTACCTTCCTGTGGGTACCCTAGTCAAAGCTTTCAATCCAATATCACCCTTAATCTTTTCTCCCATCCAGAGAATAAAGGACCAGTTTTAAAACAGTAACCAGAAGGCAGACAATGTAAAGCTCTTTAGTCCCCAAAGCTCAAACCAACACCAGCCATCAAGCAACATTACTGCAACTTAACCCAGCTGAGCTGGCTGAGGAAAGAGACTTGGTCACAACCATGGCAAAGTAAGGGGGATATACACAGTCAAATCAAACACTTTGCCACATCTAGAATGCAACCAGTTGCAGTAAAGCTGATTGGAATCACCTTTCCCAACATTAAATTACACAGATTTAGGATAACTTTAAAAAACTCAATGCTATAAGATGAGCTATGAGCAGCCTGCATACTACACACCCCTGTTATGGATAGTGAACTAACATGTTACCCTAGAACGAAAACAGTATTTTAAAAGGGACTGTGCCCCTCACACTAACTTCTGGAGCATTTCACAAATTCACAAACTTGTCAATTTCACAATTTTCAAAAACTTGCCATGCTCTTGCTGAAATTAGATACAACTTTGAGGTCAGTTGAAGCTATTTATATGTATTTTTTTTTTTTTAAATCAACAATTCCAATTTTGGGAGTGTGGCATGAAGAATGACATTTGGTAAACAAGTTTCAGAGCGAGTTTGAGTCAATGAGTAGCATTCCATTTCATTCATTCAGTTACAACAAAACATGCTTTTATGTCTGCTTTCACAGGTCTGCAATAGATATTCCCTCACGTTCAGTATCACTAGTTACACACGGAAGTGAACTTACATGTCAGCATGTCAGCTGTGGCTCAGTGGATAGCACACTCACCTGAGTCAGAAGGTTGTGGGTTCAAGTCCCAAATCTATGCTGACACTCCAGTGCAGTGTAAGGTGCCGTCTTTCAGATGAGACGTTAAACCGTAAGCCCCCATCTGCTCTCTCAGGTGAACATAAAAGATCCCAAAACATTATTTCAGAGGAGTTACCTCTGGTGTCCTGGCCAATATTTATTCCTCAATCAACATAACAAAAACAGATTATCTGGTCATTGCTGTTTGTGGGAGCTTGCTGTGTGCAAATTGGCTGCCATGTTTCCAACATTACAACACTGACTGCACTTTGAGACGTCCAGTGGTTGTGAAAGGAGCTATATAAATGCAAGTCTTCCTTTTACATCCCTTACAATCAGGAGAACACCTAATACTGCCCAATATCTAGCTAAATGGTTGTGTGAGTCAGTAGCTTGTAGGTTCAAGCCCCACTCCAGATACCTGAGCACATATTCTAAGCTTATGTCCCAGTGCAGTACTGAGAGAGTGTTACATTGTGGAGATGACATCTTTTGGATGAGACATTAAACTAAGGCCCTGACTACCTGCTCAGGTAGACATCAAAAATACAATGGGGTCTTTTAAGAGCAGGAGACTCCTCCTGGTGTCCTAGGGACTAAATGTAACATTTCCAAATTTGCTGATGATACAAAGCTAGGAGGCAGTATCAGTTGTGAAAAGGATGTGAAGAGGTTTCAAAGGGATCTCGACAGGCTCAGTGAGTGGGCGAGAACATGGCAGATGGAATATAATGTGGATAAATGTGAAGTTATCCACTTTGGTAGAAAAAACAGAAAGGCAGAGTATTTCCTAAATGGTGAAAGATTGGGGAATGCAGATGCTCAAAGGGACTTGGGTGTCCTTGTACATGAGACACTGAAAGTGAATGTGCAGGTGCAGCAAGCCATTAGGAAGGCAAATGGTATGCTGGCCTTCATTACAAGAGGATTTGAGTACAGGAGTAAAGAAGTCTTACTCCAATTATATAGGGCCTTGGTGAGACCACACCTGGAGTACTGTGTACAATTTTGGTCTCCTTACCTAAGGAAGGATATACTTGCCATAGAGGGAGTGCAATGAAGGTTCACGAGATTGATTCCTAGGATGGCGGGACTGTCGTATGAGAAGAGATTGAGTAAACTAGGCCTGTATTCTCTTGAATTCAGAAGAATGAGAGGGGATCTCATTGAAGCATACAAAATTATTACAGGGCTTGATAGGATGGATGCTGGGAGAATGTTTCCCTTGGCTGGGAAGTCTAGAACCAGGGGCCACAGCCTCAAGATAAAGTGCAGACCATTCAGGACTGAGATGAGAAGAAATTTCTTCACACAGAGGGTGGTAAATCTTTGGAATTCTCTACCCGAGGGCTGTGGAGGCTCAGTCATTGGGTATATTGAAAACAGAAGTCGATAGATTTCTGACTAGTAAGGGCATCAAGGGATATGGTGATAGGGCCGGTGAATGGAGTTGAGGCAGAAGGTCAGCCATGATCTCATTGAATGGAGGAGCAGGCTCGAAGGGCCAAATGGCCTCCTCCTGCTCCTATTTCTTACGTTCTAATGTAACTTTTTTCCTTCAACCAACACCACCAAAAACAAATTATCTGATCATTATCATGTTTGTGGGACCTTGCTGTGCGCAAATTGGCTGCCACGTGTGCCCATATTACAACAGTGACAACACTTCCAAAGTACTTAATTGGCTGTGAAATGCTTTGGGACATCCTGACTCATGAAAGGCACTATATAAATTCAAGTTCTTTCTTTTCTTCACCCAACAGAGAAGGGATACTTTCATCCTTTCAGTCTGATCTAGGTGTTAGCCAAATTGCAGAGATTCGCAGTGCTCTAAGTGCCATGTTATGCAGTTCCACTGGCATTCATTGATTGAGAGATGTTAACTCTCACAGTAGGAGGGCTGATGTCAAACCCTAGCCTGCATGACTTGCCAGAGTCACAATGGCATAAGAACAAAGTCAAGGCCAAAAGCATAATTCCCACAATGAAGCTCGTTCCTCCAGTTCTTCAACTCACCCTAACTAGCAGCAAGTCCATTTTGAATACTCCAAATGTCTTTGACTCTGCTGTCTTTCACAAGATAGTTAGTGAAAGCCATTCAGCCCATCTTAATTTATCCATTCAGAAAGAAAGAAGACTTGCATTTCTATAGCGCCTTTCACAACCTCAGGACATCACTAAGCGCTTTACAGCCAATTAAGTACTTTTGAAATGTAGTCATTGTTGTAATGTAAGAAACACGGCAGCCAATTGCGCACAGCAAGCTCCCACAAACAGCAACGTGGCAATGACCAGTTAATCTGTTTTTGTTATGTTAATTGAAGGATAAATATTGGCCAGGACACCGGGGATAACTCCCCTGCTCTTCTTCAAAATAGTGCCATGGGATCTTTTACGTCCACCTGAGAGAGCAGATATGGCCTTGGTTTAACGTCTCATCCGAAAGACCCTACAGCCTGTAAGATTCTCAAAATTCACAGATCCCCCAAAACTCGGAGAAAAACCCTAAGGAAAAGGACTTTGGACACTTTTCTAACCACTTCAGGGTGATAAAATGTATTGGGCCTAATAGAGGGAGATTCAAGGTCGAAAACCAAGATTTGGTATTTTAAAAAGGCATGTTTGGGCTTGTAAAGGAAAAGACGCAACAGGAGTTGGGATCAACCTCTGTAATAGACAGTTTGAGTATTGGAGGTAATCAAACTGCCTGGGGAACTGTCTAACGTCACTCAGCCCCTATCAGACAATTTACATTCTAACAATAGACCCACCCAAATTACAGGACCCATCCAAAACATGCATAAAACAAATCACCTCACCCAACTCCATAGAAATCTCAGGCCCAGTCAGGAAACTCGAAACCTGAGCACAATGACTACAATCAAGTAAGAGCTCAACAGCTCATGGAACCATCCCAAAACCACTTCACACATTCATAAACAAGTTACTATTAACGAGCCCGCCAAAATCTTACAATAAACCGGGACTCATTTGGCACGCAGGTTAGGAGGCCCCAATTAGTATAATTGAAGGCCTGTTTTCTCAAGAAGACAGTTCAGCAGTTACACCGTTACAACAAGTTCTCTACAGGCTCTACAGCTCTCGGCAGTTCTCAGGATTTCATCGAGTTCGAAGAAGTTCACAGTTCTGGAAGCAGGTCAACACACAAGAAGAAACCAGAGCAACAGTTCCAGTGACCATCAGCCACCTCGCGGCAATAAGGGCCTTACGAAACAACCAACCGAATATTACCACCAACCAACCGGGTAATATTGGGCCACCGCAACCAAAGAAAACCAACTCGGGAGAAAACCGAAGATTCGCAAGTTTTCCACTCTGCAATCTATTCCTGACTTACCCCTGGGTAAGATTTTTACTTAAAAAACTCTAAACCCTGTCTCTAACAGAAGAAAAGTGGGTACTCACCCGATAAATCCAATACGCACCCTACCGCATCAGCGGACTCGTGAAGACTGACCAGACACGCAGTCGAAGTCTTCTACCGCGTCCGGGGTATGGCAGGCACCAACCAACACATCCAGCGAACCCCAAAACCGCGAACAAGCTCAACTGTCAAGGATTCGTTTGGTGAGCATTATCCCTGGTCCTCTAGAGCCCAACTTAGCTATTAAAGTGGGATTGGGAGGGGTGATGTATTTTCTACTGTAATTTCCCTCTTGTGTATCGAAGTGTTCCCCATTTTATTAGAGTATTAAGATTGCTGTGTTGTATTTTCTCTCTTGAATAAAGATCAAAGATTCTTGCACCAAAACCAGTTGTCTGCTGCACTTTTGACACAACCCCCAAATAAGTCCAAAGTCTAGAACCAAGGGAGTGGGAGCGATTCGAACTGCTCATAAGTCAGAGGTGAAGCTGACACACACCAGCACCCCCTACATAATGGCAACCGCGGCAGGACGTTGGCAAAAGGAATGTGATGCAGTGGACACTGTTTTTGAAGAAAGAACCAAGATGGAAGAGAGGATTTCCTCTTACGTGTTCGAGAAAGTAAATATAAGAAAGAAATGGGTGCTCAGTCTGTTGCGCGCTGAGCGTCCAATGGACGCTGCAGCCAAGTGGACTGAGAGCAAGGACCACCAGAAATCTGTGGAGAAAGCCATCTGGTTGGTATGCTCCCAGCGACAGATCCAGCTTTTAGACTAATGTGTTGAGGCACTGGCAGAAGAGCTGCGGGAATCAGCTCAACTGTCTCACGCAAGGGCTCTAGCAGGGAAAAATTATTGGCAGAACTAACCGCCCAAAATCAGGAAAAAATGCAGATAGTAGAGAAACATAGAAACAGACAGGAATACTTTCGGTGTCAGGTCACCGAAGCTAAAAACAGTGAACTGGTGTTACTGGAAGAGAACACCCGCCTTGCCAAGCAAGTAGGAGAGCAGGAGGAGAGATTGAGAGACGTACAGGCAGCTTACAAGATAGCAAGCACTAGGGGGTATGAGACGGGAGATCACGGCCCCTGCCAGAAACAAATTGAGAGTTTGAACCTTGCTCTGTCCAGGGCCAAAGGCATGGTATGCCTAATAAGCCCGGCTGCGACCCGGGTGGACCAGGAAGTGCAAGGGGAAACTGTTCGGATGCCACCTGTGGCGCCGGGGAATGACCCGGTTTGGCAGCAGGAGGGACGGATGATTTGTGAGGCCGGCAGGGAGTGCACACCACCACCACCTGTGGCGCCGGGTTTTAACTCGGTTTGGCAGCAGGGAGGGGTGGGTGAACCAATGCAGGAAAGGTCGGAGCCGGGGCCGATGTACCCGGTCCGGCAGCAAAAGTTTGGCCCGCCCAGCGGTGGGGGGGGGGCGGTCAGGGACCCCTTGAAAGCCAATTCGTGGCTCCACATGGCACCCAACAGCTTAGGGCTATGATAAGCCACCTGAACAAGCTCACCCAAAAGGGGGACCCCTCGGTCCACTTCACGGAAGTGGAACAGGCAGCGGGCATCAACAACTGCGATGACTCAAAGATCGCAAAAATGCTCCTTTTCTCCCTGGATGGCAAACTCTACTAGTCCCTCTCTGCGGAGAGTAAAATAGGGCAGGGCGGGTACGCTGCTCTCCGGGAGGAAGTTCTGGAGGCCATGGGTGTGAATGATGGTAGTCCCTTCTCCCGGGTGGAGAGGACAACACAACTAGCAGGGGAGACCGCACAGGCTTTCGCAGACTGACTATTCTTATGTTCATTAATAAATAGACATTCTTATTATGAACACAGCTAGCTTTTGCTAGTTACTTTATTGAGCACAAGTGGACTAGGTACAGTATCTGTAGAGGCTTCCATCTTGACTGTTGCCTTGTGGGTAGCCTAGTGCCTCATGGGTAATGTAGTCTTAATATATATACAGCTGGGTAGTGTAGTCTTATACATACAGCTATATACAGCTCTACACAGCTCTACGACTACACCTAGTGTCCACTATAGAATGACATGTTATTGATCATTACATCCCCCTTTCTTTGAGGTTTAACAAAATCAATATCAATCAACTTTCAAGAAAACAATAAAGATAATATCAATAACACTTTTGTTAGTGCTCTATAAACATAAACATTTTCAAAACAGTCAACACATTTTCAAAGCTTTACATTGTACTCAAAGATTAAGTCTATCAGGCTCTTTTACTTCACGTGTGGATCTTCTCAACACGGGTAAGTCTGATGTGTCTTCATGAGATTGTTCTGGCGGTGAATGACAAGATGCAGTTGCGGCATTGTCATCAATCTGGTCTTGAATAGTCTCTTGTGCTTTTAGGAGGGAACGGCGGTTCCTCCTGAGAATCTGTCCTTCCTCAGTTCTAACAGTGTATGACCTTGGTCCTACTTCCTCAAGAACTGTAGCTTTCCTGTTCCATGCATCTGGATCCTCAATCCTGACAACATCATCCCTTGTCAATGGTTTTAGAGTTTTGGATGACTTGTCATAGTATGATTTCTGTTTCAGCTTTAACAGTTGAAGTCTCTGTCTCAGTTCCTCACTTTGTTGTTCTTTTGCACAGCAGGGTAGCGTGGTGCGCAACTTGCGACCCATTAGTAGTTCAGCAGGTGAAGAACCACAGTCTAAAGGTGAGGCTCGGTAGCTCAGCAGGGCGAGATAAGGATCAGACTTGCTTTCTGTCGTTTTCTTCAGTAGCTGCTTGAGAACTTGAACACCTTTCTCTGCCTTACCATTTGACTGAGCATACAAAGGACTGGATGTGATGTGCTGAAAGTCATAATGTGCTGCAAACTGTTGCCACTCCTTACAGTTGAAGCATGGACCATTGTCGCTAACGGCAATCCTGGGAATTCCATGTCTGGCGAAGATGGATTTCACATTCATTATGACATTGCTTGCTGTGGTGCTTGAGAGCAGCGCCATCTCAGGATAGTTAGAATAGTAGTCAATCACTATTAGATAGCCTTTACCATTTAAATGAAAAAAGTCCATACCAACTTTTTGCCATGCTGCTGTTGGTATGTCAGCTACTATCATTGGTTCCTTTGCTTGTTTGTTTTGGTGTTTCTGACATGTCTCACATTTGCCTATCATGTTCTCAATGTCCTTATTTATGCCAGGCCAATAAACAGTGTCTCTTGCTCTCCTTTTGCATTTTTCAATTCCGAGGTGTCCCTCATGAATCCTTTGGAGCATGGCTTGATGTAGAGCCTGTGGAATGACTATTCTGTTCTGTTTTAGTAATAGTCCACTTGCGACACTCAATTCTGACCTTATGTGAAAATATTTTGGACAGGAACCTTTTGGCCAACCATGATGAATGTTCTCTATTACTGTTTGTAATACTGTATCTTTGACTGTTTCTTCTGCTATTTGCTTTGCTTTTGTGTCTGACACGGGCAGCGCAGCAGTGATTATACTCACATGAACATCCACGTCTTCTTCAGTAGAGCTCACATGACTCATTGTGGGTGCTCGGGATAGTGCATCTGCTAACACTATGTATTTGCCTGGTGTGTAGATTAGTTCAAAGTCATATCTTTGCAGCTTCATCATGAGTCGTTGAATCCTTGGAGGCATCTCATTCAGGTTCTTTTTTATGATGGCAACCAGAGGGCTGTGGTATGTCTCAACTGTGAAGGTGGGAAGTCCATATATGTAGCCATGAAACTTTTCTAGTCCAACTACCAAGCCTAGACATTCCTTTTCAATCTGGGCGTATCGACACTCTGTATCAGTCATAGACCTGGAGGTATAGGCAACAGGCTTCCAATCTTTACCCTCTGCTTGCAGCAAGACCGCACCTAGGCCATCTTTTGATGCATCCGTTGACACTTTGATTCTTTTTGTTGGTTCAAAGAAGGTGAGTACAGGTGTGGTTGTCAGCACAGTTTTGAGGTTTATCCACTCTTGTTCATGTCTTTCTGTCCATGCGAACTCATTTGTTTTATGTAGCAGGTCTCGCAGACAGGCTGTCTTGGCTGACAAGTTAGGAATGAACTTTCCAATGAAGTTTATCATCCCCATGATGTGTAGCACTCCTTTTTTGTCAGTGGGTCGGGGCATTTTGAGTATGGCATTTACTTTTTCCATATCTGGCTCTATTCCTTTACCAGCTAGATTATCTCCTAGGAAAGTGACTTCCTGGATCCCAAACTGACACTTGGCTTTGTTGAGCTTCAGTCCATTCCGGCGTATGCTCTGTAGCACTTTAGTCAGTCTCTCATTGTGTTCTTTCAGTGTGGAGCCCCAGATGATGATGTCATCAACATAGACCCGAACTCCTTCCAGACCTTCAATTATGTGTTCCATCGCTCTATGAAAGATTTCAGATGCAGATATTATCCCGAAAGGCATTCTGAGGGAACAATACCTGCCAAATAGTGTGTTGAAGGTACAGTATTTGGTGCTCTCTTCATCCAGTTTTAGTTGCCAAAATCCTTGTGAGGCATCGAGCTTTGTAAAGTATCTGGCACCTGACATTTCACTGGTGATCTCTTCTCGCTTGGGAATCTGGTAGTGTTCACGTTTTATGTTTGCATTTAAGTCCTTTGGATCCATGAATATTCTTAGATCATTGTTCTTTTTCTTTACACATACCATGGAGTTAACCCAGTCTGTTGGCTCTTCAACTTTCCTGATGACTCCTAGTGTGGTCATTCTGTCCAGTTCATTCTTGAGCCGGTCACGCAGGGGTGCTGGAACTCTTCGTGGAGCATGTACCACTGGCTGAGCATCCTCCTTTAGCTGGATCTTGTAAGTGAATGGTAGAACTCCAAATCCTTTGAACACATCCTGGAAATTATTCACTACAGAATCCACCGAGTCATCTGGTCTGCTTATGGCACAGTTTATACGGTAGACTCTTTTGACCAGTTCTAAGTCCTCACAAGCTTTGTCACCCAGTAGTGAATCAAGCCTTTCAGCCACAACAGAAAACATGAGATGATGCACTTTGTCTTTGACTGTCACTTTAAGTCTGCATACACCTAAGCTATCTATTTTCTGTCCATTATAGTCCTTCAGTAGTACTGACTTTTTCTGTATTTTTGGCTTTTCTTTCATATTGTTAATGTCACTCATACTGATTAAGTTTGCTTTTGCCCCAGTGTCTAGTTTCAAGGTAACTAATGCTCCATTTACCTGCAGTGGGATCATCCATTTGTCCTCTTTTACTGAATTAACTTTATGTTCAGCATTGTCCATTTCTGAGGGCTGCACATTTTCTGTATCCTTTTTGATATTGTCACATGACACCATTCCTACAAAAAATGTCTCACTTAAATCAATGTCCTCAATTACATTAACTCGTTGCCCTTTCTTAGTTTGTACTTTTGAAAAGCATTGTTTGGCAAAGGGATTCTTTCCATTACACTTTGTGCACATTTTTCCAAACGCTGGGCATTGTCTTAACTGGTGTTTGTAACCACAGCGTTTACAATTAAAAATGTCATCCTCCGATTGCTTTTCATTTCTGTTCTGCCCATGTTTCTTCCCCTTATAGGACACAGCACCGACAGCAGCATTATCACTCATTACAATCGCATCATTATTGATTTCACTGAAAGTCTTCGCGTGCTTTCGAGCTAGCCCGCTGGCTTGGCATATTTTCACCGCATTTTCCAAATTTAGTTCGTTTTCTCTCAACAGACGTTCCCTGACTTTTTTATCATGAATACCAAACACAATCTGGTCACGAATCATGGATGCTTTGAGCTCAGAGAAATTACATGTCTGTGCTTTCAGTTTCAGATCAGTTATAAAGCTATCAAAAGTCTCATTTTGCTGCTGTGTCCGAGAACAGAAGATGTATCTTTCATAGGTCTCATTCTTTTTGGGAGAGCAATGTGCATCAAATTTTTTTAGCACATCTTCTAATTTTTCTCTGCTCTTCTCTGGATTAAATACAAATGTATTAAATACCTCTATCGCCTGTGGGCCTGCAACCGTAAGCAGCAACGCTATCTTCCTTGCGTCTGGCTTTGTACCAAATCCGATGGCTGCAATGTAGAGTTCGAATTGTTGTTTAAAAGTCTGCCAGTTGTAGTCAATTTTTTCTGTGAGTTTCAAATGCTCTGGTGGCTTCAAATTCTCCATGTCGCTTTTCACAATTTTTAGCAGACCTTCACCATCCTGGTACCATCTTATGTTCATTAATAAATAGACATTCTTATTATGAACACAGCTAGCTTTTGCTAGTTACTTTATTGAGCACATGTGGACTAGGTACAGTATCTGTAGAGGCTTCCATCTTGACTGTTGTCTTGTGGGTAGCCTAGTGCCTCATGGGTAATGTAGTCTTAATATATATACAGCTGGGTAGTGTAGTCTTATACCTACAGCTATATACAGCTCTACACAGCTCTACGGCTCCACCTAGTGTCCACTATAGAATGACATGTTATTGATTATTACAACTATGACCTGTGTACAAGAGTGCCTGGAATGGGGTTCTCGACCGTGCTCACCTGGATCAGGACGGGCTGACCCACTGACTCCGAAGCCTGGTGGCAAACAGCTTGCCACGGATCAGAGCCAAGGCTGAACTGTGGTTTGACCCGAAAGACCCCCGGGTCACCGAGGAGACAGTTGTCAGACAACTGACCCTGGCTCACCAGAATGGTAGAGGGACAGAAGAGCACCCACCAAAAGGAAAAGTACATGAAATGAAACCTAGTAATAAGAAAGAGTGGTACCAGGAAGGGGGTAACCCTTCCGACACGAAGTGTAACTGCTTCGGGTACGGGAAGAATGGGCATTGGAGAAGGGACTCTAGGAATCCGTGGAAGGATAACATAGGAAAGAACTCCCCAGCTCCTGCCCCAAGAACCGAAACACCGACCTCTCCCCCCACGTTAGACTCAGTCGTAGCTGCGATCTGAGCTTTATTAGATGGCCCAGTGAAGGTAGCTACCGTCACTGGTGCTTTAACCCCATCTGCCCCACTCAACACAGACCTATGACTAGAACCAGTGCAGCCTGTCTACCTGTGTCCCCTGGAATACGATGCATGGAAGAGACCGTATGTTAAGATGGAGGTGGAGAAGGTGAAAGGGACTTATCTGTTAGATACTGGAGCATCGAGCACCATCGTCTATTCAGCTAACCCCGCCACCTCACCTCTGTCTAACGGGGTCCCGTACAGCTTAGTGGGGTTTACAGGTAACGAGCAGGCTGGCTCATTCTCCATCCCGCTGTCCATTCATTTAGGAGCACTCCACACCAAGTGAACCTGTGTCTTAATGAAATGGGAGCAGGAAGAGAAGGGGATCCTGGGGGCCGATTTTATCATAGGCCACAGGATTCTAGTGGATCTTAGGAACCACTTTCTGTGGGGAGCATGTACCGGCAAAGAAAATGAAGTGGCAGTCATCCCAGAGAAACAGGGCAAGGGGACCTTGTGCACCCTGAAACCAAAGGAGGGTTACGACCTCGAACAAATGGTCAGTAACACTCTGGTGGCATGCCAGGCATTTGTGCGAGCACACCTCGCCGCATTTGCCACTCACAAACACGATTGTGGGAGGGTAAACGGGGTTGAGGTTAGTGTGAGTGGGGACCCCATGACTCGACCACAGAAGCAACACAATTTCCCCAGGGAGGCGGAGGCAGACATGGAAACGGCCATGGCTTCTTTAGTAAAACAGGGGCTATTGAGACCAATAGCCACCCACGTAAACTCTCCACTGTGTCCGACCTCCTGGAGGGCCAGAGTGGACTATCGGGTACTCAACCATAACATCCCCACCTGTGCACCCACGGTCGCAGCCGTCGCCGACCTCATTGGAAGTATCCCAGCATCTGCGACCACCTTCACAGTGCTGGACATTTCCAACGGGTTTTGGTCCATCCCTTTACGGAGAGAGGACCAGTACAAGTTCGCCTTCACTTTTAAAGGCCAACAATACACCTGGAACTGCCTACCTCAGGGCTTCCACAACAGCCCTAGCATTTTCCATCAATGCATGGCTAATTATTTGAAGGGCTTCAGCCGGCCCCGGCAGTTAGTACAGTATGTGGATGACCTGCTCCTATTCACCGATGAAGGAGAGGAACACGGTCCACTACTGGCTGAACTGCTGGAGCTGCTCAGGCAAGAAGGCTTCAAAGTAAACCCGAAGAAGGTACAGGTCGGCCAACAGAAAGTAAAATTCCTGGGGCTGACTGTGCGCGCTGGGGAAAGGGCCACCGATAAAGCTAGGAGGGAAGCAGTGCAGGAGTTAGCAGCCCCCAAAACAGTCACAGGAGTGAGATCTTTTCTAGGGCTAACCTAGTACTGCAGAGATTTCATTGAAGATTACGCAGCCACAGCAGCCCCTCTGCTCCGACTCCGACACAAGGGTATGGAGTGGGTATGGGATGAGGGCTGCGAGGCAGCAATTGTAAAATTAAAGAAAGATCTGCAGACCGCGACGGCTCTAGGGGCTATTGATGGGGGAAATGAGCTTTTCCTGGAGGTGGCAGCCAGCGGGGACAATCTGAGTGTCGTGCTGCTCCGAGTGGCACGGCCAGCTGAGACCGGTGATTTACTCCTCCAGGATACTCACCGATCTGGAGAAGGGCTATTCCAACTGTGAGAGGCACCTCCTCGCCACTCACTGGGTCATGAAAAGATCATTGACCTTCACAGGCACATCTCCCATTGTAATGCATATATACCTTAAGGGAGAGAACTACTTTTTACAGCTCCTGTATACTGTAGTAGCGGCAGTGACCACACCTGTATATAAACCCTGAGTAGTGATCTGTACAGTTAGTTCTAGAGTAACCCTCATTCAGTAAACACCTGTTGAATCGTTCCCTGCAGTCTGTTGTCTGATTATTGAAGGACACAACATTAAGATACACGGATCTAACATTGGCGACGAGGCAGATTCGAACCTACCTGCAACTCTGCATCACCTCCCAGGGATTCGCTCCTGGAGAACAGTGGAAGAAGGTCGAGTCCAGAAGCACGGGCGTCGACCACGGGCAACCGCCCTGTCATCCAGCGGAGATTTGAGCATCGCAGGGGAGGCTGTCGGGAGCCAGGCTTGGCTTTCCAGTCATGGTGGTCCAGCGAAACGGGCTGGCAACAGGTTCTGCGCAGACCCTTCCCGGACAGCTGCGGGCTAGAGCCCGACCGAGCGGCACAGAAAAAGGCCGAGCAGCGTCGACGGGGGAGAGAGAGAGGGCAGAGCGCACAGGGCGCAGCCGGTGTTCAGGACCGAGCGGCGTCAACGGGGGAGAGAGACGAGAGAGAGCAGAGCGCAACCGGTGTTCAAGAGCCGAGCAGCGTCGACGGGGGAGAGAGGCGCGCAGGAAAACGTGAGGCGCTGCCATTGCCACAAGGACCGCAGAGAGTGGCATTGGCAGCAGCGCAGGAGCAGCGCACGAAACCCACAGGGCGTCGCCATTTGCCACGAGGACCGCCGAGAGCGGTGTTGGCAGCAGTGCGGGAGACGCCATTTTAAGCCGCAGCGGGGAAGAAAGGAAAGCGCGGGAGACGCCATTTTAAGCCAGTCTAACCACACCCAAAAATGCCGAAGAGTGGCAGTATCACAGCGTTCGACAATGAAGTCGAAGATTGGACGACATATGTCGAACGCATAGAAGTATACTGCAAGGCGAATGAAGTGCCAGATGACAAGAAAGCGCTGGTATGGTTGAATTCAATGGGTGCAAAAACGTATGGCTTACTACGAAACCTAGTAACCCCAGAGAAGCCAGTAGAAAAGGATTTTGAAAACATAGTGTCGATCCTACAGGACCACTTAAACCCCACACCGCTGCTGATAGCAGAAAGATTTAAGTTTCACAAAAGGAACCAGCATAAAGATGAAAGTAATGCTGAGTATTTAACGGAACTGTGCAAGCTATCGAAACACTGCCAGTTTGGAACGGGACTAGCAGATACTTTAAGGGACAAGTTTGTGTGTGGGCTTCAAAGTGAAGGAACCCAGAAATGGCTTCTATCAGAAAAGGATCTTACGCTGGACAAGGCTTTCAGCATTGCAGTATCACATGAAGCAGCAGCATGGGGCGCTGCAGAGATACAATGGAGACCGCAAGAATATGGCACAAATGAAATGTCATACGGAACAGTGAAGTGCTATCGCTGCGGCAGAACAACACACGACCATAATGATTGCTGGTTCAAGGACAAATTGTGAAGACAGTGTGGAAAAGTAGGACACATAGCAAGAGTCTGCAGGTCGGGAAAGAAAACCAGCAGCAAGAAATCTCCACAGGAGAAGTACAAGAAGGTACATAAGGTGACGGTGAGCAGTTCAGACGAACAGAAGAGTGATACAGACTCCGGAAGCAAGGAGCTGGGTTGTCTGAAACTACATAATGTGACCAAAACGGAGGATCACCAAACTATCTGGGTCACGCTCAAGATAGCAGGAGTCCAAGTGAAAATGGAATTGGACACAAGATCAGCCCTAACAGTCATAAACCGAAGGGACTACAAGCGGCTATTCTCACATATACCCTTGAGAGATACAAAGATTGTCTTGAAGACGTACACGGGGCAAAAAGTCTACCCCAAAGGAAAAATAAGGGTGAACGTTATATATAACGGCAAGGAAACACCAAAAATGGACCTATATGTATTGCCAGATGGAGGACCACCACTACTAGGACGTGAATGGATCCGGAAGACACAGCTAGATTGGCATTCCATACAGGCACTGACTGTGGCTGACAAAAAGGATGACGACATCACACCTGGGCGACTGTCAAAGATCCTAACTGACGCGAAAGAAGTGTTCCAGCAAGGACTCGGAACACTAAAAGGCATGACAGCGATGATTAAAATTGAAGAAAACGCAAGCCCAACATTTTTTAAGGCCAGACCGGTACCTTATGCGATCCGCCCAGCTGTCGAAGCAGAGCTGGAGAGTCTGGAACGTTCAGGTGTACTGTCCAAAGTAGACTGGAGCGAGTGGGCTACACCCATCGTCCCTGCGATGAAAAAGTCGTTGAGCAGCACGCCTGGGGAACCAAGGAAGGTTCGCATCTGTGGGGACTTTAAGGTAACAGTGAACCCGGTCCTTCACACCGTACAATATCTCCTTCCGCAGATTGAAGATATTTTCGCTTCACTAAGATTGATCTGGCCCAGGCGTATCTGCAAATGGAGGTAGAAGAAGCATCAAAAATATACCTCACAATCAACACCCATAAAGGCCTCTACCAATACAACCGGCTGGTATTCGGGGTAGCATCAGCTCCGGCTATTTGGCAGAGGGCAATGGAACAAGTCCTGCAAGGGATCCCAGGGACCCAGTGTTATTTGGACGACATCCTGGTCACGGGCGAAAATGACAGTGATCACCTTGCCAACCTGGAGCAGGTGCTCACTAGATTGCAGGAATATGGGCTCCGAGCTAACCGCCCCAAATGCGAGTTTTTTAGAAAACAGATCTCGTATTGTGGCCACGTTATCGATAAAGAGGGGTTACATAAGTCCCCAGAGAAGATTGAAGCAGTAGTCAAGGCTCCAGTACTG
This sequence comes from Somniosus microcephalus, assembly GCF_052327205.1. Classification (NCBI taxonomy): domain Eukaryota; kingdom Metazoa; phylum Chordata; class Chondrichthyes; order Squaliformes; family Somniosidae; genus Somniosus; species Somniosus microcephalus. The sequence goes on along the minus strand of NC_141002.1, from coordinate 11,732,939 downwards.
GAAAATGTGTCACAACTGAGGTCGTTCCTCGGGCTGGTAAACTACTACCATAAGTTCTTGCCAAATTTGTCTACAATACTACACCCACTGAACACCCTACTGCAAACTGGGGTGCCATGAAAGTGGAGTGACGAATGTAGACGAGCTTTCCAGAAGAGCAAAACACTAATCACTTCGAAAGAGGTATTGGCCCATTACAACCCGGCATTATCAATTCGGTTGGCATGTGATGCGTCACCTTACGGCATTGGAGCGGTGCTGTCGCACAAATTCTCGGACGGCTCAGAGAGGCCAATAGCCTTTGCGTCACGATCACTAACCTCAGCCGAGCATAACTACGCCCAGATTGACAGGGAGGCCCTCAGCCTAGTGTGGGGAGTGAAAAAGTTCAATCACTATCTGCACGGGCAGAAGTTCACCTTGCTGACTGACCACCAACCACTTGTCTCCATCTTTAATCCAAAGAAGGGCGTTCCGGTGATGAATGCGCAACGGCTACAAAGATGGTTCCTTTTTCTAGGGGCGCACCAATATGAAATCGAGTATAAGGGCACGAAACAGCATGGAAACGCTGATGGGCTATCACGCCTGCCACTGCCTACCGCGGAGGAAGCACCAGCAGTGGATCCTGTCGAAATATTTCATTTGACTATAATTGAATGCTTGTCAGTGTAGGGGTTTTTTTTCTGCTCTCTTGCCCGTTCTGGTCCCCTGCCAGGCTTCGTGCAAGAATTACCCTTGAGTGGTTCGACCCACCCCCCCCCTACGGTTCTAGACCTTGGACTTAGATGCAGAGAACAGTAATGCAGAGACGAGGACTCAATAGACCAGGCTGAATAGCACGAAATGGATGCTTTTATTTTTGAACAGTTGGAAGCATTACAAAATACATGTCATAGGCACAGATTAAAGTAACTACAATCATGCACAAATTTATGAACTTGACTCTATGGAAATGGGGAACACACGGCACATCGAAAAAGGGGAAACACATTACGATTTCCCTTAACTCCCTCCCCTATACCTAAACTAAGTTTCGACCTGGGGAACTTGGGATCATGCTCACCACTCTCAAAATCGCGAAAAGGGGTTCGCAGCCTTTTTGACACCGCTTCCCGTCGTCACGTGGATTGGAAGCTTCTGGCGCAGTCGATATTCTCTCCTCCCTCGAGGCGGTGGGGTAGACCCAGCCTCGATGAGCGCTCGTCAAGGTTGAGATCCACTAGGCCTGTCGTGGATTTTTGTTCGTGGAGTAGACCTAGATGCAGGTTATGCACATGGGAGAATCTTGTGGCATCGATCGCCGGTTCTCCAGAGGGTTTCTTCTCCGTCAGCCTGGGTCGTCGATGATCTCCCGACCCCAGTACCCGGGCCACCCTTGTCGTCTTCTCGTCGTGGCCGAGCCTTGTTTGGCTGAACACCGGCCACGTTGTCCTTTTTCCGAAACCGTCCGTCTTTAAAAAGACGAAAACGTTTTCATCGATCTGCCGAAGTGGAAGAGGCGCCGATCCGGGCACCGTCCGCCCTTCGTTCGTTCCTCGTAGAAGAAAGTTCTTGAAGAAATGGAAGCCTGAAGTCGCCCAACAAGAAGCCGTAGCAGTGAAGAAGTAACTTAGATGGACTTTCAATCCATAGTTATACTCTTTTGGGACAGTCTTATCTCCCGCCAAATCATAGTCCTGTCTTTGTATTAATTTTGGCGGGCAGAGATCTCTGCAGGGGCGCTTTGTCTTGTAACGGAGCCGGTGATAACTTGAACTGGCCTTCCTGGCCGATAATGTCTGTTAATGTCCTTTGCATTGTCACCGCGGCTCGGTTCGCATATTGATCGGTCCGGACATTTTCCTTGATGGCTGCTAAACGGTTTTTCCTTTGTACAATAAATGGGTGTAAGTGTTTTTACATTGTCCGCCCATATCTTGATGGGCCCCATCCTGTACTTATAATCCATTGAATATGTATGCTGTTGCTCTGAGTTTCGGTTCCCAGATACTGGCTTTCGCGGGTTTACTGTTTTCAATCCACAAGCCTGTCTAGCTTGCAGTAACAGAAATAAACTGGTTCAGAAACTGATCACGGGGCCTGGCGGCCATTTTGTATGCCCTTTTATCAAAGGTTTTTCTGTGCAAGCTTACTTTGGTCAATAAACAGTCTTATTTTATCCAGTTTTCTTGCTTGATTTTTGCTGAAAATTTTCGAATCTTACACCAGTAACTAACGCTTGTATAGAGAAGGAGACCCGAAATGACCCGACACTGTCTCGGGTATATGATTTGACGGTGAAGGGATGGCCAGCACATGACGACTCACTGTTGCCAGCATTCTCATCCAGAAGAGAACAGCTGTCAGTACGCCAGGGGACCTTGATGTGTGGATCCCGAGTGGTAATTCCACCCAAGTTAAGGGAGAGAATGCTCAATGAGCTTCACGAAGGTCATCTGGGAGGGGTGAAAATGAAAAGCCTTGCTAGGGCTTATGTGTGGTGGCCGGAGATCGATCAGCAAATCGAGGACCTGAAAAAGAGCTGCTCAGGATGCCAGAAGGTCCAAAATGCACCACCACATGCCCCTCTACACCCATGGGAGTGGCCCTCATCTCCATGGCAACGGGTGCATATTGATTTTGCTGGTCCATTCATGGACTCAATGTTTTTAATAGCCGTGGATGCGCACTCGAAATTGCCTGAGGTGATCAAAATGTCCTCCACCACCACGGAGAAAACTATTGCAGTCCTACGGACCATATTTGTCAGGAACGGCTTGCCAGAGCAGATTTGCTCTGATAACGGACCACAGTTTGTGTCCGAAGAGTTTCGAAGATTTATGAAAAGGAATGGGGTAAGGCATTACACATCCACCCCGTATCATCCAGCCACAAATAGATTGGCTGAGAGGTTCGTACAAACCTTTAAAAAAGCAGTAAGGGCCATGTGCGATGACGACATTCCACTGCAGCATAAGGTGGACAATTTCCTGTTAGCCTACAGAAATGCGACACATGCAGTCACCAACCAGGCCCCGGCCATGATGTTCTTTAACCGAAGGTTGAGATCTCGTCTGGATTTGCTCAGACCAAATGTACGAAGAGATGTTGAGAGTAAGCAATTCCAGCACATCAATGAGAAGCCGACAAGGAGCTTCAATGTAGGGCAACCAGTCTTGGCCCGCGACTACCGAACAGAGAAATGGCAACCAGGAATGATATGCACACGGCAGGGGCCACTAATGTACACAGTGGATGTTGGGGAGAACATTGTGAGGCGCCATGCTGACCAGATCCTAGAGTCACAGGAACGAGTCAACCCCATGTCTCGGCCATACGTACCTGGTGAGGAACCCGACGTACAGGTCGCATCTACCTCAGAAACAATAGCATTGGAAGCTGATGAATCAACTGACGACAGGGTGCTAGAATCGCCTCTGCACCAAGAGCGAGACACTCGGGAAAGGCGTTATCCAGAAAGAATCAGGAAGCCTCCCCAGAGACTGAATATATGAATGGACTATTTTCATATAACATTGTATATTAAAAATGTTAATTGTTAAATGAGTATTATGGTACTGTTAATCTAAAAGGGGAGGAACTGTAATGTATGTAATGTATATATACCTTAAGGGAGAGAACTACTTTTTACAGCTCCTGTATACTGTAGTACCGGCAGTGACCCCACCTGTCTATAAACCCTGAGTAGGGATCTGTACACTTAGTTCTAGAGTAACCCTCATTCAGTAAACACCTGTTGAATCGTTCCCTGCAGTCTGTTGTCTGATTATTGAAGGACACAACATTAAGATACACGGATCTAACACCCATCACCCTCCTCACCCATCACACACCCACCCAGATGCTCCTGGATGGGACAGTGAGCAGTGCCCGCATTGCTCGCTGGACCCTACTTCTCTCCCAGATGGACCTAAAGGTGAAAGGTCTCTGGGAGCCAAAGCTCGCAGCCAACGTGATTTACCCAGGGATGGCCCACCGGTGTTCTATTGAAGGGGTATGGGAAGTCAACATAGGTTTTCAGGCCAGGATACACCCCACAGGCCGCGAAATCTATGTGGACGGTTCGAGCACAGTATCTGCTGGCGAGCGACTTACCGGGTGTGGAGTTTATGACCCAGAGGCGGACATTGCCATGGCAATTAAACTCCCCAGCACCATGAGCGCCCAGCATGCTGAACTGCCCGCGGTGTTGTACGTGGTCACACACCCCGAGAAATTCCCTACCCTGCACACGATTTGCTCGGACAGTATGTTCACATGCAATTCGTGTACGGAATACCTGGCCATCTGGTCCCGTCGCAGATATACCTCCGCTGACGGGAGACCCCTCACAATTAAGCCTCTGCTGGAGAAAATCATGGTGGCCGTGGGGGAGGAAGGGAAGGTCTAAATCCATAAAGTCAAAGCCCATTCAAAGACAGAGCCCAAGTGGGAGAGCAACCAAAAGGCAGACGAGCTGGCCAAACAGGGGGCCAGGGAAGGGGTATTCTGGGATCCGTACCAAGCAGGTTCGGTAGCCGCAATCCGGGACAAGGGAGGCACACAGGGGGTAGCTTTGGCCCCGGATCTAAAGCAGGCCCAAGCCCAGGATACCGTCCTCAAGACCGTCCTGAACGCGCTTACGAAAGGGGAAAAGGTAGAGGGCCCGTACAGCACAGCAGCCTTCACCGTTAAGGAAGGCATGCTGTTCAGGGAGGAGCAGTGGGTAGTGCCACAGCAGCACCAAAGGGAATTCCTCCAACTGGCCCATTAGGGTCCAGGAGCGGGGCATCCCGGACCTGAGACCACCTGGCAACGGGTGGAACAGACAGGATGGTGGCCAGGACTCAGGGAAGATGTCCGCGAGTTTTGTGCCGGCTGTTTGGTGTGTGCTGCTAACAACCCTGACCCCCGGAAAAGGAAGGTATCTATGGGACACATCAGGAGGGTAGAGGGACCATGGCAGTCGATCCAGGTCAATTACATCGGGCCCCTACCCACCGCCCAGGGAGGCTACAAGTATTGCCTAGTCCTGGTGGATGTGTTCTCAAAGTGGGTGGAAGCTTTTCCCTGCCAAACTGCTACCACGTTGGGTACAGCCAAGATCCTGGTCAGGGAAGTGTTCTCACGATGGGGACTCCCACAGTATGTGGAGTCTGATCAAGGGAGTCATTTTATCGGGCAGGTCATGCAAGAGACCCTCATGGTACTTGGCATTGAAGGGAAATGGCACGTCGCCTACAACCCACAGTCATCGGGTCCTGTGGAGCGTTTAAACCACACCATCAAAGAAAGGCTGCGTAAGGAGATGGGAGACTCACCCAAGAAGTGGGTAGAAGTCTTACCATTGGTCCTAATAGGGATCCGAGCCAGCCAATCAAAAAGCACGGGGTATTCCCCACACGAGCTCATGACTGGTAGGATTATGCGGACCCCCACCCACGTGCTAGCCCTGGTGCTCATGGAGGGTCAGCTCAGAGAGGTGAACCGGAACAGCTTTGTCAGGAATCTGTTTGAACACCTTAAACAGGTTCACTGGCAGGCTGCTAGCAACATGGGAAAACAGCATCGGAGTAACCGACTGCTGCTAGAACCCTGCAAGCACCACAAGTGGGAGATAGGAAATCAGGTCATGGTTAGGAATTTTGCCCGGGTAGGGAGTTTTGAACCACTGTATATGGGGCCATACAACATTGTCGACAAGGCAAGCCTCATGGTCTACGCCATAAAGATGCCCCGCCGCACAAAGTGGTTCCACATTAACCAGTGTAAACTGTACAAACCCGAGAAAGGGGAACGGTCAGCAAGGGTGAACTGCCCTAAAGACAGGGATCCTCAGCCAGCAGCTGTGGCAGACTCACAGGCCGCATCGGTGGGGGCAGTGGCTTGTGTCACTGGAGGGGCCATCCCACCAATTATTTGGGACTCGGACACACCCCCGGTAGCCGGAGCCTTAAGAAGGTCTCCTTGCATGCCACAGCCTAAACTACCGTGGTCACCAGCATATCACTTTAAATGGTTCAGCCTCGGCGGGGCTGCAACCCGAAAAAGAATGCCCAAGGTCAGGGATCAGTCTAGAGATAGGGATCCCCAGCCTGCAGCCTCCAACGGTGAGAGACTCAAAGGAGAGGTAGTGGTGGGCAAAGAGAACGAGAGGGGTCCCCAGCCTGCGGCCTCAGGCTGCACGGAACCCACAGGACAGGATAGGGACTCAGCAGCCCCACAGAAGGGGGTAGCGTGCTGTAGTACAGGAAGGGACACTCCCCCGATCATCTGGGATTCAGGGAAACTCCCAGTTGATTTAAGAAGGACTCTCCGGGCCCGGCAGTACAGGCCACCTTACGTCCAAGTGTACAAGCTGTCCAGAAGCCGCCCAAGACAGAGGCCAAACAGGAATTAGCCTGGCCGTCCGGAGATGGGCGGCGGATGTACATAGCTTTTCTGATGAATGTTAGGTGTTTTTTTTACAGTTTTGGTAGTTTTAGGTTTATTATTATTTAATTATTTTACAATAAGTAAGTTTACATTTCGAGACTCGATCACTTGTCCAGCCAGAGAACCTTCTGGGGACATGGCTATCTGTTTTGTATGTCCCTACAGAGAGGAAATCGGCATGAGGAGGGTTCTGCTCCTGCTCGCCCTGGTAGGGGTGAGCATCGGTGACCGAGGTGACGTGGAGGACTCCCACATTTATGGATGCTTGGGAGAGAGAGCGCCGATCGTTACCGCTGGGGGTGGTGAACCAGGTGTGGAGGAGCTCGCTATTTACTTGCATGAGGGAAGGTGGCTAGGGTGGCTGGGGTCTAACTCTACACAATACGCCAGCCAGACCAGGTTCACCTACGGGGAGGCCTCCATCCCGTGCCACAGGGTACAGGTCGTTGCTACAAAGGTCAGTGTCACTGAGGGGAAACGTGTGTGTCTTACATGCAAGGGATGGATTCCCCTGGATAGGTGGTGGTGGCTCAGGAAGCTGAGCAGGGACATAGGGGACCGTACAGCTGACTCGGAATGATTGGGGAACAACACCCACCGGACGATCACAGGGACAAGTGGTGGGAGTCGGAACAGGGAATCTATATCTGCATGTGGGGATCAGAGAGAGCCTGCCCCACAGGCATATCCAGCATCTTCTCCAGACAATGGCAAGATACCGGGAAGGGGATGGGGTGGGATTCTAGCCTGCATGCGTGCGCGCTCCCACACTCCCCGATTCCAGTCAACGCCACCGAACTCGTAGCATGCACCTGAAAGCCCTTGCCACGACCCCGACATCACGGACAGTAATAGAGAGGTGTCCTACCACCACCAAGGGACCAGGGAATGGGTTAGTGCTAGTGCCAACCGAAAAGGTACTATACCAGGGGGTATACTATGCAGTAGCTTCAGTTATCCTAAACCTTACCGAAGTACACTTACCTGAATGGTGCCCTAAGGAGACAGAACAGCTATACCAGGCCCTACTAAAAGAAATGTTTTGGAAATTCTACGAATTCGACTTTGCCAACATAGACAAAGCAGAGCTGTACACATTACATGCTGAGCACACTATGGGCGCAGGGAGACAAAGAAGGGGAACTGGAACGATATTTTCACAACCTACAATACAGGATCCTTGGTAATAAATAGCCTGGACGATATCGAACTGCAAACACAAATAAATGGTCTAAAAACCCAACTACGAAAGATCCTAACAGAAGAAAACACAGTGGTAGGCTCAGAGCTACACGAGGACCAAGCTTTAATGGTCCATTTAAAGGAGATCATTGCTGAGCTAGAAAGACATGCAAAAACAATAAATGCATTCATACGGGAGGATAGGAATGCTTCGGATCAGGCTGCACAGAATGAGGTGTGTGTGCTATATGGGCCTACCCTGTCCCAGTAGATTGCGGGCGTTCCAATCACACTATCATGGGGATAGTAATGAGGATGCTGGTCATGGGTGGGACAGCCCGACCCGCACCGGTATACAGGGTGGAGAACATTGGGATCATTCAAGGGGGTGCACACATCCGTATTGCAGTGGTCCCACCTTATGTCATAAAGTGGGAGCACGCTATGACAGGTACTGACCTCTCCAGGTGCCGGAGCCGGGGAGCACACATAATACTGTGTCCCCAGCACTTGAACGCCTATTCTAGACCACAGTGCAGGTTTAAAGCTGCTGGCGCATGACCTATTAACTGTACCATGGAGGTAATGGCACAAGGCCATGTTCCCCCACAGGTAGCATTCATAGGGGGTGGGACACATTGTGTCACCGCAAGTGCGTCCCACTACCAGCATGGACTACCATCTGGTGTCCGGTGAGTGACAGCAGTTTCTGCTTTGAACCCAAGGCAGAAGTTCAAGTGGCCCAGGAACGGATTGTCCCCATTCCTGAACCCTCCACTGTTCACCTCACTGTCAGGGAAAACATAACCAACCTGCAAGACTATGTCACATTCTTCAGCTATAAAATTCCCCCTCTACCCGAACATCTTGCTGCCCTACTCAAAGCTGTAGAAGTATCACAAAAACATTTCTATACTCTGGAACAAAAGACAGTCGAGATAGGGGCCGAGATTTCGGATATCATAGTTCCACCCTGGTGGGATATTTTTGAAAATTTGGAGGTCCCTTCCTGGATCAGAATGGCTTCTCATATTTTAGTGGTCTGCCAGCTCGGTATAGTCTTCTACTTACTGTGCACAAAGTGCAAGGGGAGGGACAGAATGCTCTGATCCCGACATGAGAGAGCATGGGATGAGGATTACAATAAAGTCTATGACCAGATATGGGACGAGCCTTAATCGTTATTAAGATATAGTTTTGTGACCGTGTATTATTTTTCTATGTATGTACCATATTTTCCAAGTGGTGCAGGGGTGTTGGACCCCTTCCATGCTTGGATATGAATGTAACTGAATTCTTACCTGTGTATGCATCTGAAAACTACATCTAAAGGGGAATGTATGTTTTGGGTCTTAGATAGGTAAACTACAGGGGAAGGTTGACTCTCGAGGATCAAGAATTTAGCTCACCCAGTATGATATTCTAGCAAGTAAAGTATCACAGGGTGGACTGTAAGATTCTCAAAATTCACAGATCCCCCAAAACTCAGAGAAAAACCCTAAAGAAAAGGACTTTGGACTCTTTTCTAACCACTTCAGGGTGATAAAATGTATTGAGCCAACAGAGGGAGATTCAAGGTCAAAAACCAAGATTTGGTACTTTAAAAAGGCATGTTTGGGCTTGTAAAGGAAAAGGCTGCAACAGGAGATGGGATCAACCTCTGTAATAGACAGTTTGAGTATTGGAGTTAATCAAACTGTCTGGGGAACTGTCTAACATCACTCAGCCCCTATCAGACAATTTACATTCTAACAATAGACCCACCCAAATTACAGGACCCATCCAAAACATGCATTAAACAAATCACCTCGCCCAACTTCATAGAAATCTCAGGCCCAGTCAGGAAACTCGAAACCTGAGCACAATGACTACAATCAAGTAAGAGCTCAACAGCTCATGGAACCATCCTGAAACCACTTCACACATTCATAAACAAGTTACAATTAACGAGCTCGCCAAAATCTTACAATAAACCGGGACTGATTTGGCGCGCAGATTAGGAGGCCCCAATTCGTATAATTGAAGGCCTGTTTTCTCAAGAAGACAGTTCAGCAGTTATACAGTTACAACAAGTTCTCTACAAGCTCTACAGTTCTCGGCACTTCTCAGGAGTTCATCGAGTTCGAAGAAGTTCACAGTTCTGGAAGCAGGTCAACACACAAGAAGAAACCAGAGCAACAGTTCCAGTGACCATCAGACACCTCGCAGCAACAAGGGCCTTACGAAACAACCAACCGAATATTACCACCAACCAACCGGGTAATATTGGGCCACCGCAACCAAAGAAAACCAACTCGGGAGAAAACCAAGGATTCACAAGTTTTCCACTCTGCAATCTATTCCTGACTTACCCCTGGGTAAGATTTTTACTTAAAAAGACTCTAAACCCTATCTCTAACAGAAGAAAAGTGGGTACTCACCCGATAAATCCAATACACACTCTACCGCATCAGCGGACTCGCGAAGACTGACCTGATACGCAGTCGAAGTCCTCTACCACGTCTGGGGTACGGCAGGCACCAACCAACACATCCAGCGAACCCCGAAACTGCAAACAAGCTCAACTGTCAAGGATTCGTTTGGTGAGCATTATCCCTGGTCCTCTAGAGCCCAACTTAGCTAGTAAAGTGGGATTGGGAGGGGCGAGGTATTTTCTACTGTAATTTCCCTCGTGTGTATCGAAGTGTTCCCCATTTTATTAGAGTGTTAAGATTGTTGTGTTATATTTTCTCTCTTGATAAAAGATCAAAGTTTCTTGCACCAAAACCAGTTGTCAGCTGCACTTTTGTCACAACCCCCAAATAAGTCCAAGGTCTAGAACCAAGGGAGTGGGAGCGATTCGAACTGTTCATAAGTCAGAGGTGTTTCAGGCGCCATATTTTTGAGCGACGTTAAACCAAGATCCCATCTTCTCTCTCATTGTAAAAGATCCAATGGCACTATTTGAAAACGAGTAGGAGAGTTCTCCTGGTGGCCAGACCAACATTTGTCCTTCAAACAGAACCGCCAAAAGCTGAATATCTGATCATGTTTCTCAATGCTGTTTGCGGTACCTTGCTGTGCACAAATTAGCTGCCACGTTTCCCGGGATTACGACAGTGACTACACTTCAAACTTCATCATTGACTGTGAAGTGCTTTGGGATATCCTGAGCTTGTGAAAAGTGCTTTATAAATGCCAGTTCTTCCTTTATCATTCATTATTTTACATACCCTGATGAAGTCCTCATTTAGCCTTCTTTTTAGACTGTATAGCTTAAACTTCTCTCATCTTTTGTTATAGTTGATCTACTCTAATGTTGGTGTGGAGATGCCGGAGTTGGACTGGGGTGGACAAATGTAAGAAGTCACACAACACCAGGTTATAGTCCAACAGCTTTATTTGAAATCACAAGCTTTCGGAGCGTTGCTCCTTCTTCAGGTGAAGTGGAGAAATGCATAAAGACACAGCTTATATAGTCAGAGAATCATGTCAGATGTTTACAGGTAACCTTTCCAACTGCCATTTATCACACCTCGGCAGAGAGATAATCACAGCAGTCAAAGGTGTGAATGGTGTCCAAACAGGTCAGTCAGGGAAACATTACATCAAAGAACAATGAGGTGGGGTCACAAGGGGTCAAATATTGCAGATGCTGGGGTCTGTATGAAAAACAAAAAAACAGACAAAAAACATTTTTTTTGTCTGTTTTTTTGTTTTTCATACAGACCCCAGCATCTGCAATATTTGACCCCTTGTGACCCCACCTCATTGTTCTTTAATGTAATGTTTCCCTGACTGACCTGTTTGGACACCATTCACACCTTTGACTGCTGTGATTATCTCTCTGCCGAGGTGTGATAAATGGCAGTTGGAAAGGTTACCTGTAAACATCTGACATGATTCTCTGACTATATAAGCTGTGTCTTTATGCATTTCTCCACTTCACCTGAAGAAGGAGCAGCACTCCGAAAGCTTGTGATTTCAAATAAAGCTGTTGGACTATAACCTGGTGTTGTGTGACTTCTTACATTTTTCCACCCCAGTCCAACTCCGGCATCTCCACACCATGGCTATTATCGACACCACAAACTGCCGGCTCAAAGTGGAGAGGATCTCCAAGAAGATCGCGCATATCGACACAGACATCAAGTTTCTACAGAGATGCAAGAAAGCAGACAAGATCCCGAAAGGACTACAGATCACTAACCCACTCAAGTCGACCTACAACACAGACTACGCTGAGAGACTCTGCCGTCGTACCTCTCGCACACTCCTCAACCATCTCGTACACCAGCTCTACAGCAGACGCCGCAACCTCGAAGCCGAGATGGAGTCCATGTTCTCAGCCTGTGCTCAGGACGCAGCAGACCAGCTACGAGACACCGCCAAACAAACAAGGCAACGGAACTACGCTACCTACATGCACACCAAGAACAGGAAGCTTGAGAAACTTGGCATCACCAGCAGCAGCAACCAAGCCTCCCCCGGTACCACGGTTGAAACCACAGGGAAATCCATCATCAACCTGTCCGACCACACCCTTCAACCAGACGAAATTGAAGTTCTCAGCCGAGGGCTCAATTTCTGCCCCACCACCAAAATGGACCCCATCGGTCTCGCGGCAGACACAGAGGAATTCATCAGGAGAATGAGGCTCCGGGAATTCTTCCACAAATCCCAAGATGTCAGCAGCGAACCCAATGAGACAATCAATGATCCGGAACAGCAGACAGAGGGATCCGCAGTGCAGCAACCGAAGAAGAAAGAGTCAAATTGGACCCCTCCGGAGGGTCGCTGCCCTAAGCTTGACATGTATGCTCAAGCTGTCAGGAGATGCATCAACGCCAGATTCATCAGCCGCACTCACAAGACAGTCCAGAATGTCACCCGAGCACAACGCAACGCCATCCACGCTCTCAAGACCAACCGCAACATCGTCATCAAACCAGCAGACAAAGGAGGTGCCATCGTCATACAGAACAGAACGGACTATTGCAAAGAAGTATACCGACAACTGGACAACCAGGAACACTACAGACAGTTACCCGCAGATCCGACCAAAGAACACACCCGCCAACTCAACAGACTGATCAAAACCTTCGATCCAGACCTTCAAAGCATCCTACATGCTCTCATCCCACGTACTCCCTGCATGGGAGACTTCTACTGCCTCCCAAAGATACACAAAGCCAACACACCTGGACGTCCTATCGCATCAGGCAACGGAACCCTGTGTGAGAACCTCTCTGGATATGTCGAGGGCATCCTGAAATCCATCGTACAGGGAACCCCCAGCTTCTGCCGCGACACTACAGACTTCTTACAGAAGCTCAGCACCCACGGACCAGTTGAACCAGGAACACTCCTCGCCACGATGGACGTCTCGGCATTCTACACCAGTATCCCCCACGATGACGGCATCGCTGCGACAGCCTCAGTACTCAACACCAACAACAGCCAATCTCCAGACGCCATCCTACAACTCATCTGCTTCATCCTTGACCACAATGTCTTCACCTTCGACAACCAGTTCTTTACCCAAACACATGGAACAGCCATGGGGACCAAATTCGCACCCCAATACACAAACATCTTCATGCACAAGTTCGAGCAAGACTTCTTCGCTGCACAGGATCTCCAACCAATGCTATACACCAGATACATCGACGACATTTTCTTCCTATGGACCCACGGCGAAGAATCACTGAAAAGACTACACGATAACATCAACAAGTTCCATCCCACCATCAAACTCACCATGGGCTACTCCTCAGAATCAGTCTCATTCCTGGACACACGAATCTCCATCAAAGACGGACACCTCAGCACTTCACTCTACCGCAAGCCCACGGACAACCTCACGATGCTTCACTTCTCCAGCTTCCACCCTAACCACGTTAAAGAAGCCATCCCCTATGGAAAAGCCCTGCGAATACACAGGATCTGCTCAGACGAGGAGGAACGCGATGGACACCTACAGACACTGAAAGACGCCCTTGTAAGAACGGGATATGATGCTCGACTCGTCGATCGACAGTTCCGACGGGCCACAGCGAAAAATCGCATAGACCTCCTCAGAAGACAAACACGGGACACAACCAACAGAGTACCCTTCGTCGTCCAGCACTTCCCCGGAGCGGAGAAACTATGCCATGTTCTTTGCAGCCTTCAACATGTCATCGATGACGACGAACACCTCACTAAGGTCATCCCCACGCCTCCACTACTCGCTTTCAAACAGCCGCCTAACCTCAAACAGACCATCGTTCGCAGCAAATTACCCAGCTTTCAGGAGAACAGCGACCACGACACCACACAACCCTGCCACAGCAACCTCTGCAAGACATGCCAGATCATCAACACAGATACCATCATCACACGTGAGGACACCACCCACCAGGTACATGGTACATACTCATGTGACTCGGCCAACGTTGTCTACCTCATACGTTGCAGGAAAGGATGCCCCGGAGCATGGTACATCGGCGAGACCATGCAGACACTGCGACGACGGATGAACGGACACCGCACAACAATCACCAGGCAGGAGTGTTCCCTCCCAGTCGGGGAACACTTCAGCAGTCAAGGACATTCAGCCTCCGATCTTCGGGTAAGCATTCTCCAAGGTGGCCTTCGAGACACACAACAACGCAAAATCGTCGAGCAGAAACTGATAGCCAAGTTCCGCACCCATGAGGACGGCCTCAACCGAGATCTTGGGTTCATGTCATGCTATATGTAACCCCACCTGATGCAGGGTCATCCAGACTCGAGTCGACATTGGCTTGTTCTCTCTACACAGATGCGGCCGCACCTGCTGTGATTTCCAGCCAAAAAAAATGTTTTTTGTCTGTTTTTTTGTTTTTCATACAGACCCCAGCATCTGCAATATTTGACCCCTTGTGACCCCACCTCATTGTTCTTTGATGTAATGTTTCCCTGACTGACCTGTTTGGACACCATTCACACCTTTGACTGCTGTGATTATCTCTCTGCCGAGGTGTGATAAATGGCAGTTGGAAAGGTTACCTGTAAACATCTGACATGATTCTCTGACTATATAAGCTGTGTCTTTATGCATTTCTCCACTTCACCTGAAGAAGGAGCAGCGCTCCGAAAGCTTGTGATTTCAAATAAAGCTGTTGGACTATAACCTGGTGTTGTGTGACTTCTTACTCTAATGTTATACTATTGTTTTCACATCACTGCAAAATGGCAGTATAACGTGGAAGTCAAGTCAGCAATCTGATCCCCAGTCGCATTAAAGCCTAAGTGGATCTGTCTCCAGGTGGCTCACTGGATCTCCTAGGAACTATTTAAACTTAATCATGACATGCTTTAATTGGCAGAGAGCCTGGGGTGCTGCTTGTCCTCTCCTAACACTGAAACTTAACTGGTTGGTGAGCGGAGCTCATACCTGTTCAAAGCTCTATGGTTCGACAGAGTATGAGGTGCAACCAACAGTATAACTAATTGTGCTTTACAGGTTCTGAGGCCTATATAATAGCAGCTTATGTACACCAACTGATCCATGCATGCTGGTCTGATGCTTTAAAAGTTGGGTTTGCTGCTTGGATGTGTCAGTGACTTATCATGCGTGAGCAGCTCTGGTGGTATAGTCGGCTTTTTTTGGCATCCTTGAGGTGCTACTCGCTACCTTGCATTGCGCAAGACACGCACTAGTGCCCCATTCCTGGAAGCCCCAGCTGTGCCTGCTGCAAGCCCAATGTAAAACTGCTGGGACCTGTGGCCCACAGGGATTGAGCTAAAGGTCAAAGGATTGGGGATTGGCAATTCTGGCTGGCAGGGTCAAAGTCCAGATTTAGACGACTACGCACCCAGAGGCAAAGATTTAAGTAAGGGATCTGGGGGCCAGAGAGGGTACGTATGGAGTATAAACACGAGCATAGACCATTTGGGCCAAATGGCCTGTTTATGAGCTGTAAATTCTATGGGGGAAAAATTCAGTTGCTTTGCGCCTCCCGTTAGCGCCCTAAGAGGGCGCTAATGTAGCGCAAAGCACCTAGCGCCCGGGCACGGCGATGTTTGCGCCGCTCGCGAAATTGACCAGACATTTTGCAGTGGCACTAAACCCTACCGCCACGATCTCCTGCACCCGCAAATCGTGACGTCAGTCGAGCGTGCAACGCCCCAGTAGTGCCCGGGACCAGATATTGAGTGGCGCCTCCTGCCTTTCCGCCTGCCGCTAGCAATGCCAGGTAGAGGGGAACGTTTTGCAGTCGGGAAGGGACTGGGGGAGCGCTATTTAAAGGCGGCCACTTCCTGCCTTTTTTTGTCGGCGACATTTTTGCACCATGCATGCTGAGAGAAAGAGAGAGACTTCTGGAGAGATTCAACGCTGTCTGAAGGAGTTTTGGGTACTGAGCTGCACTTTGCAGGTTCATTTTGATTTGATCTTCCTTGCATCGATTTAGAAGAGACTGTGGGGGCTGCACTCTGAGCGCTTTCCCTGGGCTTCTCCATTGTTCTTTCCAGCAGAATTGATGTACAGGTCTCTCCAGGCCGAGATTCAAGGCTGCAATGTGCAGGGTGTGGATGGAGAGCAAGATCGACCCTCCCCTTTAACACCTGGCCGTGCCAGTGTGTCTGTGTTCCATTGCTGACTAACATCACATGAGCTTTGCCAGCGCTCTGAGGTAGCGCCTCGCTCCTCGGCGTAGGCGCCTTCAGAGAGGTGTGTAGCTCCAATCACCTCCAGGGGTGATAGAATCCCAGTTTGCAGTCGGAGGCGATAATTAGCGGCAGGTGCTAAACTTTGCGCCCAGTCGATAATTGCGCCCCAAATGGGACGATATGGAATTTCTCTCCCGTTGTCATTCTATGTGGAGCTCAGTGTTTACAAATAATGGTGCACTGTCCGTAGACTGCATAGCGCAACTTATTTTATTTCAAAATCCCTCAATGGCAATAAGCACCAGCTGGGGCAACTGAATAATCATATTGATAGGGCTCCAGACAAATTAAAAGACAAGACAGGATCAGCCCGAACTGTTCAGTAAGTGGGCTGCACAGAGTGGTCCAAAATGGAGTGCTTCCAGACAGAGTGCTAAATTGGGGATTTGGAGAGAGTGGGAATTTGGAGCAGACGGAGAAAGAAGAGAGAGCGAGAGGAGCGGTCAGAGATAAAGGTAGGCCAGATGGCCTGGAGGGAGTGCAAGCGACAGGGAGCAAGGTAAGTGACGTCAGCTCAAGGGAACGAGTTGAAGAGAAAAGAAGTTATGGATAGCATTAGATTGAAAGGAGAAGCTTCTAATGTTGCAAAGAATAATAGTAACCCTGAGGGTTGGGAGAGTTTCAGAAACCAGCAAAGGATGACCAAAAATTTGCTAAAAAGGGAAAAAATAGAATGAGAGAAAACTAGCAAGAAATATAAAAGCAGATTGTAACATTTTCTACAAGCATGCAAAAAGGAAAAGAGTAGCAAAAGTAAACGTTGGTCCCTTAGAGGCTGAGACAGGAGAAATTATTATGGGGAATAAGGAAATGGCAGAAATGTTAAACAAATATTTTGTATCTGTCTTCACAGTAGAAGACACAAAAAGCATACCATAAATGGTGGAGAACCAAGGGTCTAATGAGGCTGAGGAACTTAACGTAATTAATATAAATAGAGAAAAAGTACTAGAGAAACTAATGGGACTAAAAGCTAACAAATCCTCCGGACCTGATGGCCTACATCCTAGCGTTCTAAAGAGGTGGCTGAAGAGATAGTGGATGCCTTGGTTTTGATCTTCCAAAACTCTCTAGATTCTGGAATGGTCCCAGCGGACTGGAAGGTCGCAAATGTAACACTGCTATTCAAGAAAGGAGGGGGAGAAAATACAGGGAACTACAGGTTAGTTAGCCTGACATCAGTCATCGAGAAAATGAGGAATCCATTGTTCAGGAAGTGAAATCAAGTCACTTAGAAAATCATAACATGATTAGACAGAGTCAACATGGTTTTATGAAAGGAAAATCATGTTTGACAAATTTATTAGTTTTTTGAGGATGTAACTAGCGGGGTAAATAAAGGGGAACCAGTGGATGTAGTATATTTGGATTTCCAAAAGGCATTCGATAAGGTGCCACATAAAAGGTTATTACACAAGATTAGGGCTCATGGGGTTGGGGGTAATATAGTAACATGAATAGAGGATTGGTTAACGGACAGAAAACAGAGAGTAGGGATAAACGGATCTTTTTTAGGTTGGCAGGTTGTAACTAGTGGAGTGCCGCAAGGATCAGTGTTGGGGCCTCAGCTATTTACAGTCTATATTAATGACCTAGATGAAGGGACCGAGTGTAATGTATCCAAGTTTGCTGATGGTACAAAGCTAGGTGGGACAGTAAGCTGTGAGGAAAACACAAAGGGGGCGATTTTCTGAGCCCCAAGGAGACGGGTTTGGAGGCGGGAAAAGCGGGAAAATCGGAAAAAATTAGTGTGGGTTCGGAACCCGCCTCCGTGGGATTTTGGCGGTGCCGATTTTGCAGGGCGGGAAACGGTCCCACCTCCAGCTGGCCAGAGAGCTTATTAAGAGGCTTAAATGCTCATTAAGGGCCTCTCTAAGCCTAATTTGAGAGGCCCTTGTTATTTTCCGACCATTTCAGCATGTTCCACGACCCTCCTAAACCACGCCAGCTAAACCTGGCGGGTTGACAAGTGGGTGGTCGCCTCACAGCTGCAGGTCCACCATTAAATCGGAGATTTCATCAGGGATTAGTTGCAGGTGGCAGAACTTTGCTTTAAAAGGATTTGAGCACTTTTAGCAGGCCTTCCAAAGTCGGAGGTGCTGCAGCTTGAATCCATCAACTGTGGGACCTCCTTGGAAGACCCTCTCCCCACTTGCAATGAGCGTTTCCCCAACGGAGGCATCTGCAAGCAGCATGGGAACCATTCATTTTCTTCCACCATGGACCTCAGATTCAGATGAGGAGCATCTATGGCAGCAGCAGAACCAGGCAGCTCAGCAGCAACAGCAGCAGGAGCCCCAACCTCCTGCTCAGCCACCTGATGCTGCACAGGGCAGAAGGCGCCAGCGCATCGAGGCACCTCGCCGAAGGGGATACCCCCGACAGAGGGTTTACAGACAGAGGATGAGCTACCTCAACCTGAGTGAGAAACAGTGCCAAAGGAGGCTGAGACTTTCGCGAGAGGTTGTCCGAGAGATCTGCGAACTGCTGCAGCAATACCTGGTGCCCAGAGGAACGGGTGGACACCCCTTACCAGTGGCTGTCAAAATCACCACTGCACTCAACTTCTTTGCCTCAGGCTCCTTCCAGGGATCATCAGCTGACATGAGCGGCATCTCCCAGTCGGCCGCCCACAGTTGCATCACCCAGGTTACCGATGCCCTTTTTGCTAAGGCCCACAATTACATTCACTTCTCAAGGGATCAAGCAAGTATAACCGCCCGTTCAGTTGGCTTTGCAAATATGGCTGGCATGCCAATGGTGCAGGGCCTCATAGACTGCACACATGTGGCCCTTAGTGCACCCCATCACAACCCAGCTATCTTTATCAACCGAAAGGACTTCCACTCCCTCAACATACAGCTGGTGTGTAACCACAAGGAGTTTTTGCATGTTTGCGCCAAGTTCTGTGGTAGTTGCCATGACTCTTTCATCCTGCGGCACTCTAGTGTACCTCCGCTTTTCAATCTGCCAAACCAACTTAACGGATGGCTCCTTGGTGACAAAGGCTACCCCCTGAAGAAGTGGCTAATGATGCCGATCAGGAGGCCAGCTAACGAGGCTGAAGAGCGGTACAACGCCAGCCACACTTCAACCAGGTCCACCATCGAGCAAACCATTGGGTTGTTGAAGGTGCGCTTCCGATGCCTTGACCGATCAGGTGGAGCCCTGCAGTATACACCATACAGGGTCTCCAGAATGGTCGTGGTCTGCTGTGCACTGCACAACATCGCACAGCATCATGGCTTGCAGCTTCCTGATGAGCAAGTGACTCATTTCCAGGCCTCCTCAGATGAGGATGAGGAGCTGGAGGAGGAGGAGGAGGAGCAGGAGGAGGACAGAGCACCGGTTTATCGACCAGCAGCAGCGGCAGCACGCGAGCACATGGTTGCCCGTGATGCAAGATATGAACTTATCCTGGCTAGATTTGCATAGGTTGCCCAAGTTGGCACATGTCCTTGGCTCCATCTTAAGACATAGACAATGGACATGACTCTCTGGCCTCCTTTCACTCTGGCCACCAACCTGACAACGCAAATGTCGCAGAGCCCGCAATGTGGAACTTCCTAAGGTGAAAGAATAGATGCCATAACGCCAACATTTTGCCATCAAATAATTTTAATGCTTTCAACAGGGATGGTATTTCATCAATACGCATAAACATTCACCCAATCTGCACACAGATCTGGAGGTTATATCCCTTGCCAGCTGTACCCACACAGCCTCTTCCTCCCAGATGAATGGAAGAGCACCTCCCTGCTAGCTGTCACCCCCTCAACCAACATTTGCAGCGCTACATCCGAGAACCTCGGGGAGGCCCTTGCCTTGGAATTGGACATAGTGGTTTCTCAAAATATGTTGCAGGTGGTGCAGCATTGGCAGAAATCCTGTGGAATGATCCAAGGCAGCAAGCAGCCCTTAAATGAGGCTGGAAAAGTGATGTCAGCAGAGGTGAGTTTCAGTCCCAAAACACTAATTGACCAAGGGCAAACCACACCTCTGAAATCAAATGGCCAATCAGGGGAAAATCACAATTTTTTCAAAACTATCAGTGGAGGCGGGTTTCGAACCCAACTAAACCGAAACCCGCCTCCCACTCGCCTCCAGTGAGAAAATCGCCCCTAAAGAGTCTGCAAAGGGATATAGATCGACTAAGTGAGTGGGCAGTAAGGTGGCAGATGGAGTATAATGTAGGCAAATGTGAGGTTATTCACTTTGGTAGGACGAATAGAAAAACAGAATATTTTTTAAATGGTAGGAGACTTTCAAATGTTGGTGTTCAGAGAGATTTGAGTGTCCTCGTGCAAGAAACACAGAAAGCTAGCATGCAGATACAGCAAGCAATAAGGAAGGCAAATGGCATGTTGGCCTTTATTGCAAGGGGGTTGGAGTATAAGAGTGAGGAAGTCTTGCTACAATTGTACAGGGCCTTGGGGAGACCACACCTCGAGTACTGGGCATAGTTTTGGTCTCCTTATCTAAGGAAGGACATACTTGCCTTGGAGGTGGTGCAACGAAGGTTCCTGGGATGGGAGGGCTGTCCTATGATGAGAGATTGTGTAGAATGGGCCTATACTCTCTGGAGTTTAGAAGAATGAGAGGTGATCTCATTGAAACATACAAGATTCTAAAGGGGATTGACAGGGTCGATGCTGAGAGGTTGTTTCCCCTGGCTGCAGTGTCTAGAACCAGGGGGCATAGTCTCAGGATAAGGGGTAGGCCATTTACACAGAATCACAGAAACCCCACAGTGCAGATAGAGGCCATTTTGGCCCATCGAGCCTGCACCGACACGTATCCCACCCGATCCCCGTAACCCCTACACCAACACATATCCCACCCTATCCCCGTAACCCCACGTATTTAATCCCCCTAACACTAAGGGTCAATTTATCATAGCCAATCATCCTAACCCGCACATCTTTGGACTGTGGGAGGAAACCGGAGCACCCGGAGGAAACCCACGCAAACACGGGGAGAATGTGCAAACTCCACACAGACAGTCACCCGAGGCCGGATTCGAACCCGGGTCCCTGGCGCTGTGAGGCAACAGTGCTAACCACTATGCCACCGTGCTTAAGACTGAGATGAGGAGGAATTTCTTCACTCAGAGGGTTGTGAATCTTTGGAATTCTCTGCCCCAGAGGGCTGTGAATGCTGGGTCTTTGAGTTTATTCAAGGCTGAGATCGATAGATTTTTGGACTCTAGGGGAATCAAGGGATATGGAGATTGGGCGGGAAAGTTGAGTTGAGGTCAATGATCAGCCATGATCTTATTGAATGGCGGAGCAAGCTCGAGGAGCCATATGGCCTACTCCTGCTCTTATTTCTTATGTTCTTAAAAAATGCAAATTGGTGAGTAGCTGGTGATTGTTCTTTTTTAAGTCTTGAGTTTATTTCTGTTAAGATAGTTAATAATCTATTAAGTAGAAGCATGACAAGTCATGTGGAATGCATGTCTTGTACCATGTGAGAAATCCAGGACGCTTGCCATGTTCTGGACAACCACGTGAGCAGGAAGTTTTGTCAGCTGGAGGAGCTCAAGCTCCAGGTTTTGGAGCTTGAGCAGCAGCTGGTGTCACTGAGGTGCATCCGTGAGGCTGAGAGCTACGTGGATAGCACATTTCAGGAGGTGGTCACCCCGCAGCAGAGAGGAAATGGGTGACCGCCAGACAGACATGGAGGACCAGGCAGGTAGTGCAGGACTCCCCTGAGTGCATCTCGCTCTCCAACCAGTAGTGAGGGCGATGGTTCCTCTGGGGAGTACAGCAAGAGCCAAGTCCACAGCACCACGAGTGGCTCAGCTATACAGGGGTGGGAGGAGGAAGATCAGGAAAGCAATAGTGGTAGGGGATTCGATAGCTAGGGGAACAGACAGGCGTTTCTGCGGCCACAGACGTGATTCCAGGATGGTATGTTGCCTCCCTGGTGTCAGGGTCAAGGATGTCACTGAGCAGCTGCAGAACATTCTGAGGGAGGAGGGTGAACAGCTAGAGGTCGTGGTCCATATCGGTACTAACGACATAGGTAGAAAGAGGGAGGAGGTCCTGCAGGCAGATTTTAGGGAGCTAGGAAAAAGATTAAAAGGCAGGACCTCAAAGGTAGTAATCTCTGGATTACTCCCGCTGCCACGAGCTAGTGAGTATAGAAATAGGAGGATAGAGCAGATGAATGCGTGGCTGGAGAGATGGTGCAGGAGGGAGGGCTTCAGATTCCTGGGACATTGGGGCCGGTTCTGGGTAGGTGGGGCCTGTACAGGCCGGATGGGTTGCACCTCAACAGAGCCGGAACCAATGTCGTCGCGGGGGGTTTGCTAGTGCTGTTGGGGAGGGTTTAAACTAATCTGGCAGGGGAATGAGCACCAGTATGTAGCATTAGAAAGAAGAAACAAAGTGCACAAAGGATTGGGAGAGAGAGATAGCACTAGAATAAGAAATAGTAAGGTATTAGGTGGGGTCATACTAAGAGAAAACACAGGGTGGTCTAAGATAGGTTTACAATGCATATGTGTAAACGTACGAAGCGTGGTAAATAAGGTTGGTGAGCTGCAGGCACAAATAGCAACATGGGAATATGATGTTGTGGCAATAACGAAGACCTGCTCAAGGAAGGGCTGGATTGGGTTTTAAATATTCCTGGATAGAAGATGTTCAGGAAAGATAGGAGGTGGTGTGGCAGTATTGGTTAAGGAGAATGTTACAGTGCTGGAGAGAGAGGATGTCCTGGAGGGGTCAAGGACAGAATCTATTTGGTTAGAGTTAAGAAATAATAAAGGTGCCTTTACACTACTAGGTGTATTCTATAGGCCACCAACTAGGGGAAAGATATAGAGGAGCAAATTTGCAGGGAAATTACAGAGAGGTGCAAGAACTATAGAGTAGTGATAATGGGGGACTTCAATTATCCTAATATAGACTGGGATAGTAATAGTGTAAAGGGCAGAGAGGGGGAAGAATCTCTGAAGTATGTTCAGGAGAACTTTCTTGATCAGTACGTTTCCAGCCCAACAAGGAAGGAGGCATTGCTGGATCTGGTTCTGGGGAATGAGGTAGGTCAAGTAGAGCAAGCGTCAGTAGGGAAACATTTAGGGAACAGTATCATACGGTTTAGATTAGCTATGGAAAAGGACAGGGAGCAATCTAGAGTAAAAATATTTAATTGGACAAAGACAAATTTCAGTGAGTTTAGAACGGGTCTGGCCCATGTAAATTGGAATCAAGGATTGGCAGGCAAAACTGAAATTGAACAATGGGCTGCCTTTAAAGAGGAGATGGTTCAATTACAGTTGAGGTACATTCTCACGAGGGGGAAAGGTATGGCAACGAAAGTAGCGGTCCCTGAATGACGAACGAGATAGAGAGCAAGATGAAGCAGAAAAAGAGTGCATATGACAGATGTCAGGTTGAGAATGCAAGTAAGAATCAGAGGGGAAGTGAAAAAGAAGATAAGGGGGCAAAACGAGAGTATGAGAATAGATTGGCAGCTAGCATAAAAGGAAATTCAAAAGTCTTCTATAGGCATATAAATAGTAAATGGGTAGTAAGAGGAGGAGTGGGGCCGATTAGGGACCAAAAAGGAGACCTACGCATGGAGGCAGAGGACATGGCTGAGGTACTAAATGAGTACTTTGCATTTGTCTTCACCAAGGAAGATGCTGTCAAAGTCATAGTGAAAGAGGAGGTAGTGGAGATACTGGATGAGATAAAAATTGATCAAGAGGAGGTACTAGAAAGGCTGTCTGTACTAAAAATTGATCAGTCACCAGGACTGGATGGGATGCATCCTAGGATGCTGAGGGAAGTTTTGGGGGAAATTGCAGAGGTATTGGCCATGATCTTCCAATCCTCCTTAGATACGGGGGTGGTGCCAGAGGACTGGAGAATTGCAAATGTTACACCCTTGTTCAAAAAAGGGTGTAAGGATAAACCCAGCAATTACAGACCAGTCAATTTAACCTCAGTAGTGGGGAAGCTTTTAGAAACGATAATCAGGGACAAAGTTAACAGTCACTTGGACAAGTGTGGATTAATTAAGGAAAGCCAGCATGGATTTGTTAAAGGCAAATCATGTTTAACTAACTTGATTGAGTTTTTTGATGAGGTAACAGAGAGGGTTGATGAGGGCAATGCAGTTGATGTGGTGTACATGGACTTCCAAAAGGCGTTTGATAAAGTGCCACACAATAGGCTTGCCAGCAAAGTTGAACACCATGGAATAAAAGGGACAGTGGCAGCATGGATACGAAATTGGCTAAGTGACAGGAAACAGAGTAGTGGTGAATAGTTGTTTTTTGGACTGGACAAAAGTATACAGTGGTGTTCCCCAGGGTCGGTACCAGGACCACTGCTTTTCTTCATATATATATTAACCAGCTGGAGTGCCCGGCGGTGCCGAGGCTTTTTCGAGGGCATGTTGTTGTTGGAAGAGAGAGAGAGAGCGACTGGGGGGGGTGGGGGGTGGCAGAGAGAGAGAGAGAGAGCTACTGGGCGGGGGGGAAAGAGAGAGAGCGCGACTGGGGGGGAAGAGAGAGAGCGGCTGGGGGGTGTGGTAAACACTGTTATTGTTTTCATTGTTGTTCACTACTGTTATCGTTATTGCACATTGTTACCTCTTGCTACTCACTGTGTACCAATGCATGCCTCAGCTGGCTCCGCCTACATGACCTGGTATAAAGGTGGCTGCCCGGCAACCCACTTCCTTCTTGGAACCAGTCGTCCACGAGAGGCATGCTCTGTTCTTTAGTTAATAAAAACCTTTTCATTACTTTCCTAATTCATCACCTTTTATGGAGTAATTGATAAGCGTATCAATTTTATTAACTAAAAGTAAAATGTCCGGAACTGAGCAGCAACAACAGCAGGCGTTGCTGCGAGCCCTCAGACCAGCATGCCTGGACCTCAACCCCCAAGCGGCGGGTTCATCTACCAATTTCGAACACTGGCTGAGCTGCTTTGAATCCTTCCTAGAAGCCTCCGCCGTGACATCGGAGGAGAACAAATTAAAAGTCCTGACCGCCCAGGTGAGCCCTCAAGTATATACGCTCATCCGGGACGCTACTACGTACACGGCGGCTCTCGACCTGCTAAAAGGGCAATACACGCGCCCAGTGAATACGATTTACGCCAGACACCTCCTGGGATCCCGCAGGCACAGTGAATACAATTTACGCCAGACACCTCCTGGGATCCCGCAGGCGGCAACCGGGGGAATCGGTAGAGGCATTTTTACGGGCGTTACAGACGCTCTGCAGGGACTGCGACTGTAAGGCGGTAACGGCTGCGGCGTACGCGGAGGGACTTATCTGTGATGCCTTCCTTAAGGGCCTCCAGTCCGACTACTCCCGGCAGAGACTGCTCGAAAGCAAGGAGCTCGACCTGAAGACGGCTGTAGCCCTCGCACTCTCACTAGATGCGGCCCACCGAAACCTCGAAGCATACGCACGTAACGGGGCCGCGCCATGGTCATCGCAACCTTGGGACATGGGACCGCCGCCCCCGGTACCAACTACTGCAGCGATGTCCCGAAAGCAACCGGGACCGCCGCCCCCGGCACCAACTGCAACGATGTCCCGTAACCAGGCCCAAAAATGCTATTTCTGTGGCCAGTTAAAACACCCCAGAGTGCGCTGCCCGGCGAAGACCGCTACCTGCTCTGGCTGCGGGAAGAAAGGCCATTACGCCAACACCTGCAGAGGGAAACCCACGAATGCCAGCAGCGCCGCATGTGAACCGTGGGGGCAGCCATCTTCTCCGCCATTTTGTGCACCTCCGGCCGCGTGGGGATCGGAATCATGGCCGCCGCCATTTTGCCCGCCGCACTCAACCGCCAATTTGTCTCCGGACTCGACCACCGTCTCGTCGGACGACCATATCAGCTCACTCAGCCATACACTGGCCTCCGTTACGCTGGATCAAGCCCTCCCTCATCATCTGTTCAGGTCCATGATGGACATTACGGTAAACGGCCGCGCCACTACTTGCCTGTTTGACAGCGGGAGCACGGAGAGTTTTATTCACCCCGACACGGTGCGTAGCCACTCCCTCACGGTCCTGCCAACGTGCCATCGGATTTCTATGGCGTCCAAGTCCCATTCAACGGACGTCGGCGGCTACTGTGTGGTGACCCTTTCGGTTAGGGGCACTGAATATAAAAATTTTAAACTTCTTGTCCTGCCCCGTCTTTGCGCTGCCGTTCTGCTAGGGTTGGATTTTCAGTTCCACCACAAAAGTGTCACATTGGCATACGGTGGACCCCTTCCCCCACTCACAGTCTGCAACCAACAGCTTTTAAATCGCCCGCCGCGCACCACTTGCAGCCTTTCCACACTCAAAGTCCCCCCCCCCCTTGTTCGCTAACCTCACCCGCGACTGTAAACCGATCGCTACCAAGAGCAGGCGGTACAGCGCCGGGGACAGAGCTTTTATTAGCGCTGAGGTGGAGCGACTCCTGAAGGAGGGCATTATCGAAGGGAGCACCAGCCCATGGCGAGCCCAGGTTGTAGTCGTTAAGACCGCCGATAAACGCCGCCTGGTCATCGACTACAGCCAAACCATAAACCGGTACACCCAGCTGGACGCATACCCCCTTCCCCGCATATCTGATATGGTCAATCAGATTGCGCAATACAGGGTATTCTCCACCATTGACCTTAAGTCAGCATACCACCAACTCCCTATCCGCCATGAGGACCGCCAGTATACTGCCTTCGAGGCAAACGGCCGCCTCTACCACTTCCTTAGGGTCCCCTTCGGCGTCACCAACGGGGTTTCGGTCTTCCAAAGGGAGATGGACCGGATGGTTGACCAGAACGCGCTGCAGGCCACCTTTCCCTATCTGGATAACGTCACCATCTGCGGCCACGACCAGCAGGACCATGACGTTAATCTAGCGGAATTCCTCCGTACGGCCCAGCGGCTGAATCTAACATACAATAAAGAGAAATGTATGTTTCACACCACGCGCCTTGCCATCCTCGGCTGCGTAGTGGAGAACGGAGTCATCGGGCCTGACCCCGACAGAATGCGCCCCCTTATGGAGCTCCCCCTCCCCCACTGCCTAAAAGCACTGAAGAGATGCCTGGGGTTTTTCTCTTACTATGCTCAGTGGGTGCCCAACTATGCGGACAAAGCCAGACCCCTCATCAAGTCTACCTCCTTCCCCCTTACATCAGAGGCGGGTGCTGCCTTCACTCTTATCAAGGGTGATATTGCGAAGGCCACAATGCACGCAGTGGATGAGTCCATCCCTTTCCAAGTGGAGAGCGATGCATCTGACTTCGCCCTAGCTGCAACCCTTAACCAGGCGGGGAGACCCGTGGCCTTTTTCTCAAGGACCCTCCAGGGCCCCGAGATTCGACACTCCTCTGTCGAAAAGGAGGCCCAGGCTATTGTGGAAGCGGTGCGACACTGGAGGCATTACCTGGCCGGAAAACGATTTACCCTTCTCACTGACCAGCGTTCAGTTGCTTTTATGTTCAATAATAAGCAGAGGGGCAAAATCAAGAACGACAAGATCTTGAGGTGGAGAATTGAACTTTCCACCTACAATTACGATATCTTGTACCGGCCCAGGAAACTCAATGAGCCCCCAGATGCTCTATCACGAGGTACATGCGCCAACGCGCAAGCTGATAGACTGCGGACCCTCCACAATGACCTCTGCCACCCCGGGGTCACCAGATTCTGCCACTTCATTAAGTCACGCAACCTGCCCTACTCCATCGAGGAGGTCAGAACTATGACCAGGAACTGCCAAATCTGTGCCGAATGCAAACCGCATTTTTATAGGCCAGACAGAGCATGCCTGATCAAGGCCACTCGCCCCTTCGATCGCTTGAGCATCGACTTTAAGGGGCCCCTCCCTTCCTCTGACCGCAACATGTACTTCCTCAACATTGTTGATGAGTACTCCCGTTTCCCGTTTGCCATCCCTTGCCCAGACATGACCAGTACCACGGTCATCAAATGTCTGAATGACCTCTTCGCCTTGTTCGGGTTCCCCAGCTATATACATAGCGACCGGGGCTCATCTTTCATGAGCGACGAACTTCATCAGTACCTGCTCGCGAGAGGTATTGCCACGAGCAGGACCACCAGCTACAACCCCCGGGGGAATGGCCAGGTGGAAAAAGAGAACGCAACGGTTTGGAAGGCCGTCCTCTTAGCCTTAAAATCTAAGGGCCTTCCGACCTCTCACTGGCAGGAGGCCCTCCCTGTGGCGCTCCACTCCATCCGGTCACTGCTTTGTACTGCCACTAATGCCACCCCTCATGAGCAAATGTTCGTTTTCCCCAGGAAGTCCACATCGGGAACATCGCTACCGACATGGCTGACTTCTCCTGGGCCCGTCCTACTGCGGAGGCACGTGAGGACTCATAAAACGGACCCCCTGGTCGAGAGGGTGAACCTCCTACACGCCAACCCCCAGTATGCCTACGTGGCATAACCAGACGGCCGGGAGGACACGGCCTCCATACGAGACCTCGCACCCTCGGGCGCCCCTGAATCACCACCGTTATTATCCACCACTTCTCCCAACCCAACCCCTGTAGACGGCATGCCGGAGCCCCAGGACCCTTCATCGACCACTCAGACACCAGACTCGACGTTGGATACTGCAGCACCGCCGCCGCTGCTACGACGATCAGGACGGCATACAAGGCCTCCTGATAGACTTACCTACACGAACTTTTAGTACACTTCACCCCGCCGGACTCAATTTTAAACAAGGGGTGAATGTGGTAAACCACTGTTATTGTTTTCATTGTTGTTCACTACTGTTATCGTTATTGCACATTGTTACCTCTTGCTACTCACTGTGTACCAATGCATGCCTCAGCTGGCTCCGCCTACATGACCTGGTATAAAGGTGGCTGCCCGGCAACCCACTTCCTTCTTGGAACCAGTCGTCCACGAGAGGCATGCTCTGTTCTTTAGTTAATAAAAACCTTTTCATTACTTTCCTAATTCATCGCCTTTTATGGAGTAATTGATAAGTGTATCAGGGGGGAAGAGAGAGCGGCTGGGGGGGAAGAGAGAGAGCGGCTGGGGGGAAGAGAGAGAGTGGCTGGGGGGGAAGAGAGAGAGCAGCTGGGGGGGAAGAGAGAGCGCGAGTGGGGGGGAAAGAGAGAGAGCGAGTGGGGGGAAGAGAGAGAGCGGCTGGGGGGGAAGAGAGAGAGCGGCTGGGGGGAAGAGAGCGGCTGGGGGGAAGAGAGAGAGCGGCTGGGGGGAAGAGAGAGAGCGGCTGGGGGGAAGAGAGAGCGGCTGGGGGGGAAGAGAGAGAGCGGCTGGGGGGAAGAGAGAGAGCGGCTGGGGGGGAAGAGAGAGAGCGGCTGGGGGGGAAGAGAGAGAGCGGCTGGGGAGGAAGAGAGAGAGCATCTGGGGGGAAGAGAGAGCGACTGGGGGGAAGAGAGAGCGACTGGGGGGAAGAGAGAGCGACTGGGGGGGAAGAGAGAGCGACTGGGGGGGAAGAGAGAGAGACTGGGGGGAAGAGAGAGCGACTGGGGGGAAGAGAGAGCGACTGGGGGGGAAGAGAGAGCGGCTGGGGGGGAAGAGAGAGCGACTGGGGAGGAAGAGAGAGCGACTGGGGGGGAAGAGAGAGTGACTGGGGGGTAGAGAGAGCGACTGGGGGGGAAGAGAGAGCGACTGGGGGGGAAGAGAGAGAGCGACTGGGGGGGAAGAGAGAGAGCGACTGGGGGGGAAGAGAGAGAGCGACTGGGGGGGAAGAGAGAGAGCGACTGGGGGGGAAGAGAGAGAGCGACGGGGGGAAGAGAGAGAGCGACTGGGGGGGAAGAGAGAGAGCGACGGGGGGAGAGAGAGCGACTGTGGGGGGAGAGAGAGCGACTGGGGGGAAGAGAGAGCGACTGGGGGGGAAGAGAGAGCGACTGGGGGGGAAGAGAGAGAGCGACTGGGGGGGAAGAGAGAGAGCGACTGGGGGGAAGAGAGAGAGCGACTGGGGGGGAAGAGAGAGAGCGACGGGGGGGAGAGAGAGCGACTGTGGGGGGGAGAGAGAGCGACTGTGGGGGGGAGAGAGAACGACTGTGGGGGGGAGAGAGAGCGACTGTGGGGGGGAGGGAGAACAACTGTGGGGGGGAGAGAGAGCGACTGTGGGGGGGAGAGAGAGCGACTGTGGGGGGGAGAGAGAATGACTGTGGGGGGGAGAGAGAGTGACTGTGGGGGGGAGAGAGAACGACTGTGGGGGGGCGAGAGAGCGACTGTGGGGGGGAGAGAGAGCGACTGTGGGGGTGAGAGAGAGCGACTGGGGGGGGAGAGAGCGACTGGGGGGGAGAGAGCGACTGGGGGGGAGAGAGCGACTGGGGGGGGAAGAGAACTGAGCGACTGGGGGGGAAGAGAGAGAGCGACTGGGGGGGAAGAGAGAGAGCGACTGGGGGGGAAGAGAGAGAGCGACTGGGGGGAAGAGAGTGAGCGACTGGGGGGAAGAGAGAGAGCGACTGGCGGGGAAGAGAGAGAGCGACTGGGAGGGGAAGAGATAGAGCGACTGGGGGGGAAGAGAGAGAGCGACTGGGGGGGAAGAGAGAGCGACTGGGGGGTAAAAGAGAGAGAGCGACTGGGGGGGAAGAGAGAGACCGACTGGGGGGGAAGAGAGAGAGCGACTGGGGGCGAGAGAGAGAGCGACTGGGGGGGAAGAGAGAGAGCGACTGGGGTGGAAGAGAGAGAGCGACTGGGGGGGAAGAGAGAGAGCGACTGCGGGGGAAGAGAGAGAGCGACTGGGGGGAAGAGAGAGAGCGACTGGGGGGGAAGAGAGAGAGCGACTGGGGGGGAAGAGAGAGAGCGACTGGGGGGAAGAGAGAGAGCGACTGGGGGGGAAGAGAGTGAGCGACGGGGGGAAGAGAGAGAGCGACTGGCGGGGAAGAGAGAGAGCGACTGGGGGGGAAGAGAGAGAGCGACTGGGGGGGAAGAGAGAGAGCGACTGGGGGGAAGAGAGAGAGCGACTGGGGGGGAAGAGAGTGAGCGACTGGGGGGGAAGAGAGAGAGCGACTGGGGGGGAAGAGTGAGAGCGACTGGGGGGAAGAGAGAGAGCGACTGGGGGGGAAGAGAGAGAGCGACTGGGGGGAAGAGAGAGAGCGACTGGGGGGGAAGAGAGAGAGCGACTGGGGGGGAAGAGAGAGAGCGACTGGGGGGAAGAGAGAGAGCGACTGGGGGGGAAGAGAGAGAGCGACTGGGGGGGAAAGAGAGAGCGACTGGGGGGGAACAGAGAGTGCGACTGGGGGGAAGAGCGAGAGCGACTGGGGGGAAGAGAGAGAGCGACTGGGGGGGAAGAGAGAGCGACTGGGGGGAAGAGAGAGAGCAACTGGGGGCGAAGAGAGAGAGCGACTGGGGGGTAAGAGAGAGAGCGACTGGGGGGTAAGAGAGAGAGAGCGACTGGGGGGGAAGAGAGAGAGCGACTGGGGGGGGGAGAGAGAGAGCGACTGGGGGGAAGAGAGAGAGCGACTGGGGTGGAAGAGAGAGAGCGACTGGGGGGAAGAGAGAGAGCGACTGGGGGGGAAGAGAGAGAGCGACTGGGGGGAAGAGAGAGAGCGACTGGGGGGGAAGAGAGAGAGCGACTGTGGGGGAAGAGAGAGAGCGACTGGGGGGGAAGAGAGAGAGCGACTGGGGGGGAAGAGAGAGAGCGACGGGGGGGAAGAGAGAGGGCGACTGGGGAGGAAGAGAGAGAGCGACTGGGGGGAAGAGAGAGGGCGACTGGGGGGGAAGAGAGAGAGCGACTGGGGGGAAGAGAGAGAGCGACTGGGGGGGAAGAGAGAGAGCGACTGGGGGGGAAGAGAGAGAGCAACTGGGGGGGAAGAGAGAGAGCGACTGGGGGGGAAGAGAGAGAGCGACTGGGGGGAAGAGAGAGAGCGACTGGGGGGAAGAGAGAGAGCGACGGGGGGGAAGAGAGATAGCGACTGGGGGGGAAGAGAGAGAGCGACTGGGGGGGAAGAGAGAGAGCGACTGGGGGGGAAGAGAGAGAGCGACGGGGGGAGAGGAGAGAGAGGGCGACTGGGGAGGAAGAGAGAGAGCGACTGGGGGGAAGAGAGAGAGGGCGACTGGGGGGGAAGAGAGAGAGCGACTGGGGGGAAGAGAGAGAGCGACTGGGGGGGAAGAGAGAGAGCGACTGGGAGGGAAGAGAGAGAGCGACTGGGGGGGAAGAGAGAGAGCGACTGGGGGGGAAGAGAGAGAGCAACTGGGGGGGAAGAGAGAGAGCGACTGGGGGGGAAGAGAGAGAGCGACTGGGGGGAAGAGAGAGAGCGACTGGGGGGTAAGAGAGAGAGAGCGACTGGGGGGAAAGAGAGAGAGCGACTGGGGGGGAAGAGAGAGAGCGACTGGGGGGGGAGAGAGAGAGCGACTGGGGGGAAGAGAGAGAGCGACTGGGGTGGAAGAGAGAGAGCGACTGGGGGGAAGAGAGAGAGCGACTGGGGGGGAAGAGAGAGAGCGACTGGGGGGAAGAGAGAGAGCGACTGGGGGGGAAGAGAGAGAGCGACTGTGGGGGAAGAGAGAGAGCGACTGGGGGGGAAGAGAGAGAGCGACTGGGGGGGAAGAGAGAGCGCGACTGGGGGGGAAGAGAGAGCGCGGCTGGGGGAAGAGAGAGAGCGACTGGGGGGAAGAGAAAGAGCGACTGTGGGGGAAGAGAGAGAGCGACTGGGGGGAAGAGAGAGAGCGACTGGGGGGGGAAGAGAGAGAGCGACGGGGGGGAAGAGAGAGAGCGACTGGGGGGGGAAGAGAGAGAGCGACGGGGGGGAAGAGAGAGGGCGACTGGGGGGGAAGAGAGAGAGCGACTGGGGGGGAAGAGAGAGAGCGACTGGGGGGGAAGAGAGAGAGCGACTGGGAGGGAAGAGAGAGAGCGACTGGGGGGGAAGAGAGAGAGCGACTGGGGGGGAAGAGAGAGAGCAACTGGGGGGGAAGAGAGAGAGCGACTGGGGGGGAAGAGAGAGAGCGACTGGGGGGAAGAGAGAGAGCGACTGGGGGGAAGAGAGAGAGCGACGGGGGGGAAGAGAGATAGCGACTGGGGGGAAGAGAGAGAGCGAGTGGGGGGGAAGAGAGAGAGCGACTGGGGGGGAAGAGAGAGAGCGACTGGGGGGGAAGAGAGAGCGACTGGGGGGTAAAAGAGAGAGAGCGACTGCGGGGGAAGAGAGAGAGCGACTGGGGGGGAAGAGAGAGAGCGACTGGGGGGGGAGAGAGAGAGCGACTGGGGGGGAAGAGAGAGAGCGACTGGGGTGGAAGAGAGAGAGCGACTGGGGGGAAGAGAGAGAGCGACTGGGGGGGGAAGAGAGAGAGCGACTGGGGGGAAGAGAGAGAGCGACTGGGGGGGAAGAGAGAGAGCGACTGGGGGGGAAGAGAGAGAGCGACTGGGGGGGAAGCGAGAGAGCGACTGGGGGGGAAGAGGGTGAGCGACTGGGGGGAAGAGAGAGAGCGACTGGCGGGGAAGAGAGAGAGCGACTGGGGGGAAGAGAGAGAGCGACTGGGGGGGAAGAGAGAGAGCGACTGGGGGGAAGAGAGAGAGCGACTGGGGGGGAAGAGAGTGAGCGACTGGGGGGGAAGAGAGAGAGCGACTGGGGGGGAAGAGAGAGAGCGACTGGGGGGAAGAGAGAGAGCGACTGGGGGGGAAGAGAGAGAGCGACTGGGGGCAAGAGAGAGAGCGACTGGGGGGGAAGAGAGAGAGCGATTGGGGGGGAAGAGAGAGAGCGAATGGGGGGAAGAGAGAGAGCGACTGGGGGGGAAGAGAGAGAGCGACTGGGGGGGAAAGAGAGAGCGACTGGGGGGGAAGAGAGAGAGCGATTGGGGGGAAGAGAGAGAGCGACTGGGGGGAAGAGAGAGAGCGACTGGGGGGAAGAGGGAGAGCGACTGGGGGGAAGAGAGAGAGCAACTGGGGGCGAAGAGAGAGAGCGACTGGGGGTAAGAGAGAGAGCGACTTGGGGGGAAGAGAGAGAGAGCGACTGGGGGGGAAGAGAGAGAGCGACTGGGGGGAAGAGAGAGAGCGACTGGGGGGTGGAGAGAGAGAGCGACTGGGGGGAAGAGAGAGAGCCACTGGGGTGGAAGAGAGAGAGCGACTGGGGGGAAGAGAGAGAGCGACTGGGGGGGAAGAGAGAGAGCGATTGGGGGGAAGAGAGAGAGCGACTGGGGGGGAAGAGAGAGAGCGACTGTGGGGGAAGAGAGAGAGCGACTGGGGGGGAAGAGAGAGAGCGACTGGGGGGGAAGAGAGAGAGCGACTGGGGGGGAAGAGTGAGAGCGACTGGGGGGGAAGAGAGAGCGACTGGGGGGGAAGAGAGAGAGCGACTGGGGAGGAAGAGAGAGGGCGACTGGGGGGGAAGAGAGAGAGCGACTGTGCGGGGAGAGAGAGAGCGACGGGGGGGGAGAGAGAGAGCAACTGGGGTGGAAGAGAGAGAGCGACTGGGGGGGAAGAGAGAGCAACTCGGGGGGAAGAGAGAGAGCGACTGGGGGGGAAGAGAGAGAGCGACTGGGGGGGAAGAGAGCGAGCGACTGTGGGGGAAGAGAGAGAGCGACTGGGGGGGAAGAGAGAGAGCGACTGGGGGGGAAGAGAGAGAGCGACGGGGGGGAAGAGAGAGAGCGACTGGGGGGGAACAGAGAGAGCGACTGGGGGGGATGAGAGAGAGCGACTGGGGGGGAAGAGAGAGAGCGACGGGGGGAATAGAGAGAGCGACTTGGGGGGAAGAGAGAGAGCGACTGGGGGGGAAGAGAGAGAGCGACTGGGGTGGAAGAGAGAGAGCGACTGGGGGGGAAGAGAGAGAGCGACTGCGGGGAAGAGAGAGAGCGACTGGGGGGGAAGAGAGAGAGCGACTGGGGGGAAGAGAGAGAGCGACTGGGGGGGAAGAGAGAGAGCGACTGGGGGGGAAGAGAGAGAGCGACTGGGGGGGAAGAGAGAGAGCGACTGGGGGGGAAGAGAGAGAGCGACTGGGGGGAAGAGAGAGAGCGACTGGGGGGGAAGAGAGAGAGCGACTGGGGGGGAAGAGAGAGAGCGACTGGGGGGGAAGAGAGAGAGCGACTGGGGGGGAAGAGAGAGAGCGACTGGGGGGAAGAGAGAGAGCGACTGGGGGGGAAGAGAGAGAGCGATGGGGGGGAAGAGAGAGAGCGACTGGGGGGGAAGAGAGAGAGCGACGGGGGGGAAGAGAGAGAGCGACTGGGGGGGAAGAGAGAGAGCGACTGGGGGGGAAGAGAGTGAGCGACTGGGGGGGAAGAGAGAGAGCGACTGGGGGGAAGAGAGAGAGCGACTGGGGGGGAAGCGAGAGAGCGACTGGGGGGGAAGAGAGAGAGCGACTGGGGGGGAAGAGAGAGAGCGACTGGGGGGGAAGAGAGAGAGCGACTGGGGGGAAGAGAGAGAGCGACTGGGGGGAAGAGAGAGAGCGACTGGGGTGGAAGAGAGATAGCGACTGGGGGGGAAGATAGAGAGCGACTGCGGGGGCAGAGAGAGAGCGACTGGGGGGAAGAGAGAGAGCGACTGGGGGGGAAGAGAGAGAGCGACTGGGGGGGGAAGAGAGAGAGCGACTTGGGGGGAAGAGAGTGAGCGACTGGGGGGAAGAGAGAGAGCGACTGGCGGGGAAGAGAGAGAGCGACTGGGGGGGAAGAGAGAGAGCGACTGGGGGGGAAGAGAGAGAGCGACTGGGGGGGAAGAGAGTGAGCGACTGGGGGGGAAGAGAGAGAGCGACTGGGGGGGAAGAGAGAGAGCGACTGGGGGGAAGAGAGAGAGCGACTGGGGGGAAGAGAGAGAGCGACTGGGGGGAAGAGAGAGAGCGACTGGGGGGGAAGAGAGAGAGCGACTGGGGGGAAGAGAGAGAGCGACTGGGGGGACTAGAGAGAGCGACTGGGGGGGAAGAGAGAGAGCGACTGGGGGGGAAAGAGAGAGCGACTGGGGGGGAAGAGAGAGTGCGACTGGGGGGAAGAGAGAGAGCGACTGGGGGGAAGAGAGAGAGCGACTGGGGGGAAGAGAGAGAGCGACTGGGGGGAAGAGAGAGAGCAACTGGGGGCGAAGAGAGAGAGCGACTGGGGGGTAAGAGAGAGAGCGACTGGGAGGTAAGAGAGAGAGAGCGACTGGGGGGGAAGAGAGAGAGCGACTGGGGGGGAAGAGAGAGAGCGACTGGGGGGGGAGAGAGAGAGCGACTGGGGGGAAGAGAGAAAGCGACTGGGGTGGAAGAGAGAGAGCGACTGGGGGGAAGAGAGAGAGCGACTGGGGGGAAGAGAGTGAGCGACTGGGGGGGAAGAGAGAGAGCGACTGGGGGGAAGAGAGAGAGCGACTGGGGGGGAAGAGAGAGAGCGACTGTGGGGGAAGAGAGAGAGCGACTGGGGGGGAGGAGAGAGAGGACTGAGAGGCTGGGGGAAGAGAGAGAGCGGCTGGGGGGAAGAGAGAGAGCGACTGGGGGGGAAGATAGAGAGCGACTGGGGGGGAAGAGAGAGAGGAACTGGGGGGAAGAGAGAGAGCGACTGGGGGGGAAGAGAGAGAGCGACTGGGGGGGAAGAGAGAGAGCGACTGGGGGGGAAGAGAGAGAGCGACTGGGGGGGAAGAGAGAGAGCGACTGGGGGGAAGAGAGAGAGCGACTGGGGGGGGAAGAGAGAGAGCGACGGGGGGGAAGAGAGAGAGCGACTGGGGGGGAAGAGAGAGAGCGACGGGGGGGAAGAGAGAGAGCGACTGGGGGGAAGAGAGAGAGCGACTGGGGGGGAAGACAGAGAGCGACTGGGGGGGAAGAGAGAGAGCGACTGGGGGGGAAGAGAGAGAGCGACTGGGGGGAAGAGAGAGAGCGACTGGGGGGGAAGAGAGAGAGAGCGACTGGGGGGAAGAGAGAGAGCGACTGGGGGGGAAGAGAGCGAGCGACTGGAGGGAAGAGAGAGAGCGACTGGGGGGAAGAGAGAGAGCGACGGGGGGGAAGAGAGATAGCGACTGGGGGGAAGAGAGAGAGCGACGTGGGGGGGAAGAGAGAGAGCGACTGGGGGGGAAGAGAGAGAGCGACTGGGGGGAAGAGAGAGAGCGACTGGGGGGGATGAGAGAGAGCGACTGGGGGGGAAGAGAGAGAGCGACTGGGGGGAAGAGAGAGAGCGACTGGGGGAAGAGTGGAAGAGAGATAGCGACTGGGGGGGAAGATAGAGAGCGACTGCGGGGGCAGAGAGAGAGCGACTGGGGGGAAGAGAGAGAGCGACTGGGGGGAAGAGAGAGAGCGACTGGGGGGGAAGAGAGAGAGCGACTTGGGGGAAGAGAGTGAGCGACTGGGGGGAAGAGAGAGAGCGACTGGCGGGGAAGAGAGAGAGCGACTGGGGGGGAAGAGAGAGAGCGACTGGGGGGAAGAGAGAGAGCGACTGGGGGGGAAGAGAGTGAGCGACTGGGGGGGAAGAGAGAGAGCGACTGGGGGGGAAGAGAGAGAGCGACTGGGGGGAAGAGAGAGAGCGACTGGGGGGAAGAGAGAGAGCGACTGGGGGGAAGAGAGAGAGCGACGGGGGGGAAGAGAGAGAGCGACTGGGGGGAAGAGAGAGAGCGACTGGGGGGACTAGAGAGAGCGACTGGGGGGGAAGAGAGAGAGCGACTGGGGGGGAAAGAGAGAGCGACTGGGGGGGAATAGAGAGTGCGACTGGGGGAAGAGAGAGAGCGACTGGGGGGAAGAGAGAGAGCGACTGGGGTGGAAGAGAGGAGAGCGACTGGGGGGAAGAGAGAGAGCGACTGGGGGCGAAGAGAGAGAGCGACTGGGGGGTAAGAGAGAGAGCGACTGGGGGGTAAGAGAGAGAGAGCGACTGGGGGGGAAGAGAGAGAGCGACTGGGGGGAAGAGAGAGAGCGACTGGGGGGAGAGAGAGAGCGACTGGGGGGAAGAGAGAGAAGCGACTGGGGTGGAAGAGAGAGAGCGACTGGGGGGAAGAGAGAGAGCGACTGGGGGGAAGAGAGTGAGCGACTGGGGGGGAAGAGAGAGAGCGACTGGGGGAAGAGAGAGAGCGACTGGGGGGGAAGAGAGAGAGCGACTGTGGGGGAAGAGAGAGAGCGACTGGGG